>NW_024543082.1:16219375-17553750 GCF_018167655.1 Microtus oregoni
AAAACCGTGCTATTGTCACATCATCAATAATTATATTATCAAAATTTCTCTCTTGCCATGAAAAATTTATCTGAGTTATTTATGCAGTCACACATTTTATCCTAATGCCAGATAATTTTTCCAGTAAAGGGAAAATAACAATCTTTTGTCTTTTTATATTGTTTATAATCTTCCAGAATTTAATTCATACATGAGATTTGAAATATTAAATCTCTCCTATTCTTCCCTGATTCACCCTTCTACCCATCTAACTTTGCAATTTTTTTTTATCTTTTCAGATCAGTTTGTGCGGTCCAAAATATTCATGAATGTGTGGATTACAATCTAAGAGGAAGCTACCTCTGTCTCTCCCAGCAGATAGCAGTTACCAATAGCTCAACATCTTGATTGTGTGCTCATTCCTTTCTCTATGCTGGGATGTGTTCTGGATTAGCTTTTCAAAAGTTTTGCACATAAAGGTAAAACCATTGTTAGTTCATATGTGCAGCTGCCTTGCTGGGTTTACGAGATGTTTCTTTGTGGTCATCTGCTGCTTCAGGCTCTTAAACTCTTTCTGCCCCTTCTTTTCAAATGGTCTTTGATCCAAAGGGATGCATGTGTGAGATGTATATGTTTCCTTTAGGGCTGAGTATTCTGTGGTCTCTGTTTTACTGCACCTTGATCAGTTGCAGGTCACTGTGTTAATCACCATCTACTTCAAATATAAGCTTCTGAGATGCACAGATCTCTTCGCATAAACAACCCTAAACATCAGGAGTTGGTTTAATACTCTGTCCACTTAGCAATATTTGCTCAGTCAAAATAATCTGAGGAAGCTGAAGAGGAATTTGGCATGTAAACAACTTTACAATATGTAGCTTATTCTAATCATGTAGTGAGCATTGTATTAGTTTCAACTATAATATTTTAATCATAATCACAATTATTGTTCAAGTGGTTGAAGCAATGAGCTAGGGATTCCATTCATACCTGCAACACATCTGGGCAAGTCATGCTACAAACAAAACTAAATGTAGATATATTAGCTTGAAATTGTATCCTATAGTTAGAAATGCATTTACAGTAAAGAATTTTGCATGTATTACTCACAAGATATGAATTATGGACCATTGATGATAACATACCTTTCTTGCTGAAGAATTGTAAAATTATTCTCATTGATAAGAATAGAGCATTTTCTCATACATTTTAAAATGGAAACTGGAAAAACATGCTCATATCTTCCTTTCTTTTATCCAATCTTTATACGACCTCTCCATCTAACCTCAAATACTTCCAGTATATGCAGTTTCTTTCACAAATTTTTTCTTCCTTTCTTACTTTTTCTTCCTTCTTTTCTTTTTTGTTTGTTTTGAGAAAGCTTCTCTCTACATGATACTTGCTACCCTGAAACTCACCATGTAGACTAGGTTGCCCTTGAATTCACAGAGATACACCTGCCTTTGCCTCCTGAGTGTTGGGAATAAAGACATGCTACTTCAAAATTTTCTATACCACTGATCTCACCCACCCCCATGGTTGCAAGGAAGAGATATAGTACATGAGGACAGGAAACTGGTAGAACTATAAACTAGAATGGCAATGAGAGAGGGATGGAAAGATAGATTTAAAAGCCCATACATAGATAGGATGTATATAATTTGTTGATGAATTAATTAGATCCAAATTTAGAATAAAAAAGAGATTATGTATCAGCTACGAAGTGCTAAAAATCACTCTTTGAAACAATTATAAATAAAGGAAAGATAAGTTTCCTTGAAGAATAATGAATCTTGCCCCCTTACCATATAGCTGTGGAGTCTGTAAGATCTCTTACAACGATGCTTACTGAGGATGGTGTAATGTTAGCTTAGATGCCAGGTTGAGGTCTCGATGGTCCATCATTGCATGTGAAATCTATAGAGCTAGGACAAAGAGTATCATAGGTAAGATGCCCAGTCAAGGTTAGTGGTGAATATGACTCCTCAGGCAGAGTCTAATAAGTGAGAAAAATAGGATAGCTTCACAAGCAAAGCATGAACTGAAACTATTTTATAATAGCAGCACATGAGGAATGATAACGGAGCATGAACAGTCATCATAAAAAGTAAATGAGTCTCAAGCCTCGGCTAGTGCTAACCACATAGCTATTCCAATGCCAGAGATACCTTCTAAGTCCTAAGTTCTTTACACTCATTTCATCTACTTACTCTTTTGAAATATGACACATAAACATTCAAAAGCAAACAATTCCCAAATGTTCTATCAATGTCCTTGAAGAGTTTTATTTTTATTCTCAGTAGGCAGTATATACTTAGAGCAAGGACTACAATTGCATATTTTTATTATCCACAAAATTTAACACAGTCGTTTGGGCATTGTACACTTTGAGGAATTATGAAGAACTGGATATATAAACATATACTTACTGTACTTATTGTTAACTAATGATGGTATTTAAAGAAAAAATATCTGAGTGTAAGCATGATTAGCTGGCTAGTAGTGGAGAATGATTATGGACACAATACTTATCGTTGACAGAGAACATGCTTTGTGAGCATGGTTAAAAAGAATCAGGTATTAAAGTCTAAAAAGCCAGAGGTTTGGAGTCTGAGGGCTATATACAGAATTTCATAGAAAAAGGCATGACCTGAAGTCCAGAGAGAAAACAAACAAAGAAATAAAAAAAATGAAACAAAGTATTTGTGAAAAATGTCACACTGAAATTAATCTGATTGTGTGGAAATTTAAATAATATACAAAAAAAGCCATAAATGGGCTGTGAATTAGAGATATTTTTTCCTAGCTCTTACACTTGTCCACACAATTTCCCTATTTTGGATTAAAATTCTATTGGGAGCTGACTAAGGGAGGATTCATAGGAAGGATGGTTCAACATAAAAAAATAAGCTTCTGCTTCCTTTCCAGAATTCCTCTGGCACTAAGACTATTCCTATGACGTGATGTAAAGTTTGTTCAGCCTACATTTTTTGGTCCTTGGTCAGAAAGACATACACATTCTCTTCCTTTTCTTTCTCTTCTATTTCATTCCAGAATAGGACAGAGTCTATTTAATACTTTTAAACTTTCCAACTCATGTTTTTGACTTTCTTGCTCTTTCTCTAGAGTTCCACTCCTCACCCCATGGAGTCCTGCTTTCATGTGGATGACTTCTGTATGTGTTTACTGTTTCTATTCTCTTCCTTTGGGTATTTGTGAGATTTTCAATTTGCCTGCTCTTGGATTTTCCTTCTAAACTCTAACATATTAACCTCATGCTTTGGTGTGAGCTGTTCTTTTCTTAATGAGACTAAGAAGCTAAAGAGAGGACCCAGGTTTTATCAATCTCATATTATGGCTCTGCCATGACTTTCCAAGATCCAGTAATACTTTTGTCCTGCCTTTTAATTCTTTAATTGTCAAAGAAAAGAAACTCATTCCTGCACCCCTTGACAGAATCAATAAGATGTCGATGTCAATGGTTACTATTTTTTTTTTCTTACTTGGGCACGCGTGAGAAGTGGCAATAAAACAATAAGTTAAAATTTAATAGGATATTTAATTAACATTAATTGTATATCAGACTCAGTGTAGCACAGTTTCAGGGCAGGAAAGATTTTATACCCTCAGGCCTAAAGGATTAAGTAGTGAGCTAACTGCTAAGATAATCAATCCAAACACAGCATACCTGCTGGTGAGCACCTGCGGCAGCTAGGTTCCACAAACATTCAAGTAAATGAGTGGAAAGTCGAGATGGAGAAAATTCTTACATTGAAGAGTGTTGCCAGGCAACCAAAGTAGTGTTCACATTGTTGGAATGACTGTGTGACTGAGCTTGTCCACACCGGGCAATGTTTTGTGGGTTTTTTTTTTTTGTCACAGTATGTGCTTGACTATCCTCGGTGATATCTGTCTCGCACATGTCAAGGCTCAATCTTGCTCAGTGTGCTCACTCTAAAGAAATCCTGTTTATTCTTCAACTACTTCATTTCTTCCCTCAAATGTTCTCAGTTCTCTTCCCATCATAAGTAGAACACAGGGTATTAGCAGAGTTGAGGAGAATGCACACTGGCTATGGGCTGACATGGAATGCAGACTTTCCTCTAAAGCCATCTTCCCTCGACCAGCAGTAATGGCTGCCACCTATTTAGAGTTGAACACCCTGTCAGTGTCTTACTGATTTAGAATCTGTTGTTTAGTAGATCAATGGTGCTCCAGGTGTGTATGAAAGCTTTTCAAGCATTGTTTCTGGGTTTATTGAAAGTCGGTTGTTTCTATAGGTTACTTACTAAGTCACTAAGAAGGAACCCAGCCAAAGTACATGTCTGCCTCTAGTTTACAATATTAAAATAAGAGAAAAATCTCAGCACTGTTGTGTTCTAACAGCTGACTATGGAAACTCTAATACAAGCTCTTGTAACTAATAGACAGTTGTAAATTCTGATTTTAAAATTAATTCAGAGATAAAGATCTTGGAATACAAAAAAACTCTTTGGAATAGTGTATATAAATTTGCCTTACTGGTGCTCACACTGAACATGAGCACTGGCTCTAGGAGATACATCTAAACATCTTGAGGCATTTTTGGAGAACTTTACCTATCACAAGAAACACACTGGTCCTGAGATACAAATGAGGCTAAGTGTCCAAAGCCTTTTATTGCTGCTGGAGAGATGCATTTCTCCAGCCCAGATACTTTTTGTTGCTAGAGACTGCATTTCAACTAGACTTCTGCAAATTATGCCAACATGCCAGGGGAAAGGTCCCATTTCATGTCTCTGTATTCTGTATTCATGACTTCAAATAATCTGTCAGAATACTTGCAATTTCTATCCTTTAAAATGGGAAAATGTAGTGGCATTAAGAACATGTTACAAAGCTGATACGAGATGTTGTATATAAAGAATCTTGTGAACTCTGTAGAATTATATATTTTATAGTAACTATACATGATTTGAGATAGTGCAATTACTAGTAATATCATTATTTAGTTATTTCTCTTTATGTCTACACCAACTGTTCTATTAAGAAAAGCCAACAGAATGATTTGCTAACAGCAAAATCTTGTTATCCCTCATAGTTCCTAACTGCAAAAATTTGGAGAAACAATTTGATCTCTCCCTATGTTATATTCCATTACAACAAAGACATTCATATTGTTGCAATAGGTTACATCTTCTTCAATTTTTCTAGGAATAAATGTAAGTAGTTTGGCAATGAGATATAAAGATCACCAGATGAGAAATAGGGAAACTATATAAATAAAGAAGTTGGTAATAAAGATGATGTCATAAAACCACTTACCATAACAGGTGACTACAATTTTATATTGATGGGAAATATTTGAACATATAATGAAGCAATGAGAAGACTATTGTGGCTGTGAGCCAAGAATGCATGTCTCTCTTGAACCTAAGACAGTAAGGAAGGAGGTTCTTCTAGATCCTGTAGAAGAAATATATATATATACATACATATATATATATATGCCAGTAAAATTGATTGTGAGCTATTGAATTTCAAAGTATAATATAGTAAATGTGTATTGAACCAGGCCATGAAAATGAGATATGCAGAACCTAGCCAAGGAGTGATGAAGTAAAGAGTTACGGCAGGCATAATTACTAGGATGAATGAGATTTCTAAATTACCATACTAGGTGTCAATTATAATATTTTATTCTTAATATTACCTTTCCTCTTCTGTCTCTCTTCCTCTATCAAACTCATACTGCTGCCATGGATCCAAAAGAATTCAAAGATTTGCTTGAGTGTTCTTCTCTACAGCAGGCAGAAGTGACTTTGTGTGCTCTGTGCATACTTCGTTGGAATACTGCCTATTCATTAAGTATTTGAATATTTAGAATTATCACTGACTTTTGACCCCTTGAGTTTAAGGACAATCTTTAACACATTTTACATGACAGATACACGTGTGGTGTCTGCTGTAGTCATATGTGCAGCCTGTCTGAAAACGTAGATTACAGAGACATGAGATAAATAAATTATCTTTTAATTTAACAGGTGAGTGTCAACTAAAAATGGACTTTATTTTATAATCATTTCAAACCTTCTACAGCACCATAAATGATCTTAACATATAATATTTTTCAGTGTTCTAGATCTTTGTATTATTTTCACTTCAGCAACTTATATAAGTAGCCTTTCTCTGAACAGAGACTTTCATTGCACAATATTATCAAATTAAGAATCTGTTTAGAGGTCAGCCTGGTCTACCTAGGAATTCTAGGACAACCAGGAATACTTAGTGACTACTTTGTCTATTAGAAGAAATACTATGTTGCTATCACAGACAGGCTAGCAGAATGCAAGAAGGTATATATTTTAGTCTTCTTTGTTTCCACAACATTTGTAACCTCTACTAAGCAGAGAACAGCTGTTACACTGCCAGTCTGCAGTATATTTTGGGCAAGTGGGGCAGAAGGGTGACTAATGTGTACTCTAATGGCATTATAAGTGACTCACTGGAGTGTAATTATCAGTAGAATTGCCACGCGCCTGGTTTATGATTAGGTTAATCTATTCTTTAGTTGATTTCGCTCTGTGTCTTCCTCTGGCAAACTTGAACGTTTTCTTATCTTGCTTGGGGACTCCAGTTGTTGACTTTATTTCCAGATGTCCCTTGGCTAATTTTCATGTCACTTTTGCTTCAAGTTGCTAATTTCTTTGGTTTGTATTTGACCCCATAGATCAGTTTGCAAACTGTATCACCATGTAAAATTCAAGCAGGGTGAAATACACAAGTCATCATATTCTGTATCACCCAGAATTTTTTTCTAGAGAATCTATTATTTTGGCTCACTGCTTTTCTTACTTAGCCTGGTTTTCTGTTGTCATTAGGATCCTGGGGAATGATATAGCACATCAGAGAGCATATCCCAGGAGCAACTTATAGGTGCTCCTCAATTCAGAATGGCCACTTGCAGCATTCTATTGTTATGACTTAACATGATAAAGACGATCAACACTCTCAAAATCTGTTCTTAATTTTTCTATTTGAAAAACAAAACAAAACTCCCTAACTTTTCTCCTTCTTGCAATACGATTCGGTGTAGATGATTTCAATGGTCCAGGTAGAATTCCTTTCTTCTTTTTAATTTAACATGATGAGTTATCGCATGGTCTGTGACACTAGTTGTTTCTTGTTACACAGCTCCTTTCTTTGAAATGCAGGAGAAACCTATAGCCTAGCCCTAATCAGTAGAATAGGATGATTGGTATAACGTTTTGAGTCTCTCCTGAGTGACCTGATAAAGTAAATGATCCTCACAGGAAGAGCCCATAGGCAAGGTTTTATGAGACTTTGCTCCTTCCTGAGAGGGGCTCCATCAGCAGTTCACAAAATCAACAGGTACCCACGCTTGACACTACAGGAACTCAACACAGCCAATGGGTTTGTATGCAGAGAAATGTGTGCTTTCCCAAGTGAAACTACAGATGAGAATACAGCTGGCCAAACTTTTCTTCAGTTGGTGAGAATGTAATTCAATCTGTGCCAAGAATCATGAACAAAAGCACATAGGAAGACAAGGCACTTATATTAGTTCTGACTTCATGGCAATTCATGAAGAACAATATAGCAATAGTCAAATATTTCTGTCACTCAGTTACTTTGGCTCTTTTCTACAATTATTCAAAAATATAGTATATACACATAAGTACATATTATAAATTATTGTTACACAGACACTTCTATAAATAGGCTACTTATTTGCAAAATTTAATGTTAAGTTACTCTCTGTTGTACCATTATCATTGCTATAAAGGAAAAAGCGATACCCTGAAATTTTCCATGATTATGAAATCATATAATACATGGAGAAACATACTAAAGGTTTAAACCCTTTAGTCTTATAGTAAAAAATCATTTCCCTTTTTAAATTTCTTCTTTCTGTAAACAATAATTTTGCTCTTCTCCTAATTTCTGATTGTACTTTACCATCTTGTCCCACCTACGCTTGCCCAGTCTTTATTGTCTCCCCTCTGTTCCTCCCTCCATCTCTCCTTCCACCTTTTCTTCTTTTCCTTTCCCCCTCCTTCCCTTCCTTATTTGCGAACATTTCTCCATCCATAATGTACTTTGCATTTGCCTCCACATATCTTCTCCTTTTATTTAATTCTAGATTGTGACTCACTTCCCTAAGAAAGATCAGAAACTATACTTTCAGTCTGTGTATTTAAAACTCACTGCATAAATTGTAAACTGAAACTGATGTAGAAATTTCTTATCATTTTAAAGAAAAGAACACATTTATATAAATATGTATATATCATTACAATTATATCTACTCTTGCTTGTGAAATGTGGTTTTCCTCTCCGGTTTTCTCTGTCACCCAGTGTCATTGTCATTGTAGAGTGCAGGTGTAATGCTGGACAAAGGCTTTATACAGGTGAGATCTCTCTCACATTCTGTTTCAATATACCAGAGCTACCAACACCATTGTTAAGCCACACACTTTGTAAATGCTTAACTTTTCACTATTTCAGAGCTGTGCAAGTGAAGTTTGAATTATTATTACCTGGATTTTTTTTAAAAAATATGAACTTAGAAAAAATAAGTAGTAGATTCTTTTACTGGCAATGTAAAGTATGAAAATTATTTTCCTTGTTATTGCTATCCACCTATAATGTTTTTATATACACACTCAAAAAGCCTGTGGTAGTAAAGAATAGTCTATGATTCATTTCTGTGACTTAAATAAGTTTTTCATAATAATATAGGTAATGTGAAGCTTATTTAATATCCTGAATCTAAGTTAAAAGAGAACAAATACATCATTTATAGGATTGAAATGCTCCAGTCAACAAATATAGAAATATCAGTTTCATGAGGATTCACAAATCAGTTATGTACCTTGTAGTGTGACCACTAAAGTTTAATGCAACATTAACACCCATGATAATCACATTAGACATTTTCTTCTCTGTCCCTGAAATGCACCTAACTCTTAGATATTCATGAGATTCTTATAACTTAGTTGGTAAGGTCTTAGTTACAAAGAGAGATTCCCTTTGGAGGGAAAACAGATGTATCTTCTGAATTTTCTTGACTCACTGACTGTTTTAGAATCATATTTTATATTCTTGGGTACATTCCCTTTTGTGACAATCTGTTGCACATTGGATGAATGCAGGTTTCATAAATTTTGTACATGTGCATGCACTAAATTGAATGGTTGTGGAGCAATGACAAGGTTGAAGATGTTGTACTACATGTTCCGTTGTTCCCAGGAGGTTTTCCAGGATGCTGTTGTGATTCTATAGCCTGGATTCTGGTTATTTATCTCTTCTTATTTTGTAAATGTACAAATACCCCAGTCATATTTTAAAATAAATGCTACCTTTGTTTTTGACGGCTGTAGTTATTGTTTATTTGTATCAAAGAATATGAATACACTTGAAATAGCAAGGAAGAAGAAGTAAAAAATATGGTTACTGAAGTAGACTACTATGGGGGATAGTTTCATAACTTTCATAACCACTTGGCTTGGGCTATGTCCACATCCATCTTAAAAATTTATGCATTGAATAACCTGAAATATTTATCTATATGCATTAGATATAAAAATATATTCCAAACAAACATTCCAGATATACATATCTGACAAAATAGAATTCAAACCAAATTAATCATAAGAGATAGGGAGGGGCACAAAGGAAAAAATCAACTAAAGAGATATTACAAGTCTAAACATGATGCAAACAAAAGGATACCCAAGTTCATAAAAGAGCATTATTGCAGCTTATATCACATGTTGGCCTTCACACACTGATAGTGAAAGACTTCATAAATCACTCTTGCTAACAGACAGATTATCCAGTCAAAAATAGAACAGAGAAATGCTGAAGATAATAGACATTATAAGCAAAATGTACCTAACAGGTATTTATAGACACTTCATCCAGGCACAAAAGACAATATACCATTGTCTCACAGTTCATGGCACATTTTCCAAAGTTCAACATATATTTTGACAATGACCAAGTCTGAATAGATGCAGATAGATTTAAAACAAAAGAAAAAAAACCCACCATGCATCCTATTTTCCACCATGGGATTAAAGCTGTGATATCAAAAACAACAAAAATCTTACAAACACATGAACACTGAACTCCCTACTGAATGAAAAATGGACCTAGGAAGAATTTAAGAAAGTAATTAAAACTTTTTATAGTTGAATGAAAATGACACAACAATGTACCTAAACTTATAAGACACAATGAAGGTCATTCTGAGAGGCATGTTCATAGTACTAAGAGCCTACATCAAAAAAAAAAAAAAAAAAAAGGAGAGGTCTAATAACTTAAGGGAAAACCTGAAAAATCTAGAATAAAAAAAACAAAAAACTCATACCCAAAAGGAGTATATGGCAAGAAATAATCAAATCAGGGCTGAAACCAATTAAGAGAGAAACAAAACAACAACAACAAAAAAAAAAACTGCAAAGAATCAAGGAAGCAAAGAATTGATTCTCAGGGAAAATCAATAAGATTGACAAGTACTTATGCAAATTAATTAAAAAACATAGTGAAGATCTAAATTAACAAAATTAGAAATGGAGGACAACCACAGATACTGTGGAAATTCAGACTCATAAAGACATACTTTAAAACCTGTTCTCCACCAAATTGGGAAACCTAAAAGACATTGGTAATATTTTTAACTTATACCACCTATCAAGGTAGAATTAAGATCTAGTAAGCTACTTAAACAGAACTATAACCACTAGAAAAATAGAAACAGTAATTATGTGTCTTGCAACAACAACAATAATAAAAATTACTCAGGACCAGCTGGTGTTAGAGCAGAATTCTGCCATGCTTTCAAAGAATAATGAAAGCCAATACTCCTAAAATTATTTCACAAAATAGAAACAGAGGTAACATTGTCTAATTTTTTTTTTATGAGACCACTCTTACCCTAATACCTAAAGCACACAATGACCTAACAAAGAGCATCACAGACCAATTTTCCTTATGAACATAAATGCAAATTTTAACCCAAATCTATGATCACATCAAAAAGGTCCTCCCCGATGATCAAGTATACTTCATCCAAGAGATTCATGGATGGTCTAACATATCTAAATTGATAAATGTAATCCAGCATATACAGACAAAAGCCACATGATCATCTCATTAGTTGTAGAGAAGGCCTTTAACAAAATTCTAACACTCCATTCGTTATAAAAGTCATAGACAGACTAGGAATACAAGGCACATGCCTCAATTTAAAAGAGGCAATTTAGGGTAATCCATAAACACACAATAAACAAGACACATCTTTAACAAGTGATCCTGATCAAACTGGATGGCTATGCATAGAAGAATGTAAATAGATCCACATTTAGTACCCTGCACAAAAGTCAACTTCAAATGGATCAAAGACCTCAACATAAACCCCAATATACTGAATCTGATAGTAAAGAAAGTAGAGAGTAGTCTTGAACTCATTGGCAGAGGAAACGCTTTCTGAACAGAATACCATTAATACTGGCACTAAGACCAACAATTAATAAAAGGGACCTCATGAAATTGAAACGCTTTTGTACGGCAAAGGATACCATCATTCAGATAAAAAAGCAGGTTACAGAATGAGAAAATATATTTAGCAACTATGTATCCAATGGACATCTAATAAATGAAATAAATTTTAAAAGTTCAAGAGACAGCAAAAAAAAAATAAACCTACATAACCCAATTAAAAAATGAGACACACACCTAAATAGAAAATTCTTGAAAGAGAACATAAAAAATTACTGAGAATCACTTAAAGAAATGCTTCCATTCCTTAGTCATCAGGCAATTACAAATGAAAACTATCTTGAGATTTCACCTTACACTAGTTAGGATGGTCAAGATGAATAAATCATCTGATTGCTCATGCTGGTAAGGATGTGAAGCAAAGAGGATACGTATTCATTGATGGTGGTTGCAAAATTGTGCAGACACTATGAAAATAGTATGGCAATTTCTCAGGAATCTGGGACCAGATCTACCTTGAGATTTAGCTATACCACCCAAAGGAAGATTCATCCTATTACAGAAACATTTGCTCAACCATGTTCATTGCTGCTCTAGCCAGAAATTGAAAATAGCCTAGAAGTCTATCCGAGGTGAATGGATAGATAAAGAGTGATATAATTACACAATGGAATATTACTCAGCTGTTTAGAAAAAAAATCATCCTGAGGTAGGCAACTGCATTGGCTGATTTTGTGTCGATTTGACACAGGCTGGAGTCATAAGAGAAGAAAGAGCCTCAGTTGAGGAAGTACATCCATGAGATCCAGCTGTAAGAAATTTTCTTAATTAGTGATCAATGAGAGAGGGAACCCACTGTGGGTGGTGCCATCCCTGGTTAGGTGGTCCTGGGTTCTATGAGAAAGCATGCTCCATGGGGAAGTAATCTAGTAAGCAGCACATCTCCATGGCCTCTGCATCAGCTTCTGCCATCAGGTTCCTACCCTGTTTGAGTTCCTTTCTTTACTTCCTTTGGTGATTGACAGCACTATGGGAAGTGTAAACTGAACAAACCCATTTCTCTCTAACTTGCTTTTTGGTCATGACGTTTTGTTCCAGCAATAGAACCCCTGACTAAGGTGGTAATCCAGACCCAGAAAGACAAATACGTGTAAATTTCCTCATATACAAAATTTAACTGCTACATTTTCAGTAAGCAAGTTGCAATTCATATAATCACAGAGTATACATACAGAACAAGAGACTAGGGTGTAGGGATGGATCCCCTAGGAAGGGGAACTAGAAGAGATAGCTATGGAAGGATGAGGGCAGGGCTAGAATGGAAACATCAAATGGAGAAAGGGAGGGAAGTTAAGGTAGAAAAGAGTGAATACAGAAAATAATAGCTAAAACTAAGAATCATTTAAAGAGGCATATAGAAATCTAATAAAGTAGAATCTTGCTAAAATAGTACATATATGAATACAATCTTGTGGGAGTGTCATATATCAATCTGTTGATTTCATTGGTTAAGCAATAAAGAAACTGCTTGGCCCTGATAGGTTAAAACATAGGTGGGAGGAGTAAACAGAACCAGAATGCTGGGAGGAAGAGGAAGTGAGCTCAGAGAGACGCCATGCTCCCCACTCCCGGGCAGACACACACGATGAAGCTCTGACCCAGGATGGACATAGGCTAGAATCTCCCTGGTAAGCCACCTCGTGGGCTACACAGATGATTAGAAATGGGCTAGTCCAGGTGCAAGAGTTAGCCGAGAAGAGGCTAGATAGAAATGGGCCAAGCAGTGTTTAAAAGAATACAGTTTGTGTGTTGTCATTTTGGGGCATAAGCTAGCCAGGCGGCAGAGGTGCTGGGGATGCAGCCCCGCCACTCCTATTACTACACAATCTAAATTAAATTTCCAACACTTGAGGAAACAGTTCTCCAACTGAACATATCTTTATCAAATGAAACTTCTAGTAATTGTAGTGGGTGACATCTAATTAAATAGTTGGCCAGTGGAGCCCCATAGGAACCCTTAAACAACCAAGACTATTGCCAGGACCTTTCCATGCCCTTTACAAACTGACAGTAAGACCCTATTGCTGAGGGCAATACCTACACAACTCATCGAACTTAGAGAATTCAAGCTGGTGCCCACCTAGAGTTTCCCCTCCATTTTCCATGGTGCTGGAAAGAACTCTGCATGATATCAAAGGAGAAAAGTAAACACCATCTGAAGCACGCGCCTTTTGACCTACAATGATGACCAGCTTGAGGTTGTGCTAGCATAACAGTGACACAGAGCTTATGGTAGCAACAACCTATATCTGATTGTATTTAAATCTCACTCCAATATATGGAACCTATCCATAACACTGTCTGGATGACCAAGAATCCAAAGCTAGATAAGCTAGGGTCTTGGTGAAAATCAAATCCTATTGTTCTGCTAAAGGATTGCAGACATAAAAATGAATCTTAATGACATTCTGTTATACTCATAAATCAGTGCCTTGCTCAATCAGTTTCAGAGATGCTTCCTCCTGCAGCAGATGGGAACAATACAGAGACCCACAGTGAGACAATCTGCAGAGAATTAGAGACCCTCAAGCCTTCATCCTAAATAGAATGTCTCCATCAATATCTCCTGTAAAGGCTAATGGAACCTTGCAGAAGAGGAGGTAGAAAGAGTGTAAAAGGCAGAGGGGTTGAAGAATACCAAGAAAACAGACTTTCTAAGAACAACAGGATCTGTGCGCGTAATAACTCACAGAGACTGTGTCAAAATGTACAGAACTTTCATGGGCCTAAGTCAGATGTGGTCCCAGCACTGAGAAGAGAAATGGACATAAATCTCCATTAGTAATCCCGAAGCTATCTCCACTTGATAACCACTCAAAAACAAAAAAATAATTTTCTCCTAGGGAATCTCACTGGGGAAACAAGCAAGGATTGGCCCTGTGCCCAGCAGTAGAACCAACACAAAATGAACTCTATGGTGTCTTTGGTGATTCTTTATCTCATAACATTTATCCAGGGATTTAGTTTATCTATTTCATTTATATTTTTACAATTTGTTGTTTTATTTCTTTCTTTCTCTTACAGATCCACTGTGTATATATCATGGCTTCAAGTTTTGAATTTTTATGGGATTCTTGTGTGTGTGATGTCTGTGCCTCTTCAGCTGTACGTGTTTCTTATGCTTTTATTTTGTATCATTTTTTTCTCTCTGTTTTGTCCTGTCATGATTTGTTTTTTAATCTATTTTATTTTATTTTTATTCTTTAGAAGCACATTCATTTCCTAATCAGAGGCAGAAAGGGGGTAGATTTGGATTGGGGGAGTGGGAAGGAATCAGAGGAGTTAGGGAAGAGGAAGTCATAATCAGAATATACTTCATAGAAAAAAATCAATTTTCAGTAAAAGAAAAAAATAGAAAAATACTTGAAAACTTGCTATTAACATATATAATTTATTTTATCATATTTACTTATTACTCTCTCTTGAATACACAGATATTCCTTTCTAAGTACCCCTTCTAGTTTTGTGTTTTTAAGTTTGTTAATGGCACATTGAGTTTAATATGTTGCTCCAGTAACATGAGTGTAGGTTATTTACTAAGCAACTTCTAGTAGCTACACCAGTAAAGGTTCCCCCTGTCTTCCACAAATAGTAACTGCCAATAATTCCTCAGACAGTGACGAAGTCTCATTAGTCCTTCAGTAACAACAGAGTTTATGGACTCAATCTTTTATTTTTCCTCATCAATTAATCTTGCCCTTTGGTAATCTTATGCATGCAGACAATGCATTTTGATTTCTTTTATCCTCCACCCATTCTTATATCTCTTCTAACCTTTTCAGCCCTTCCTTCACTCTGAAAATCCTTTTGCCACATTCATGTCCTCTTGCTTTGTTTTGTGATCCACAAAGTTTACCCAGAGACATCTGTGTTGCTATAGTTTTGGAAATATCTCTGGGATCTGATGTTCTCAGCAGAAGCTATGAAACTTTGATTAATGAATACTTTTCTCCTAAAATTATTAAGTAACACATTGTTCAGAAGTGAGCTGGGAATACATAAAACACTCCATGACTTCCTGCAGATAAGGCCAGTATTATGTAGGCTCAGTGCAGAATTTTGTCTCTATTACTTTTGAGAAAACAGTTAGAAAATGTATGTTTTGATGCTTTAAGGGTATCATTGATTTTAATTTTTAAAAATCTCAATTCTCTCAATACCTATCTCTATAAACATCTCTGACAAGTTAAAAGTTGGAAACATCTATGGTGATTGAAAGTTTTGCTGGGTATAGTAGTATGGGTTGTCATCCATGGTCTCTTAGTGTGTGCATAATGACTGTTCAGGACCTTCTAGTTTTCAGAGTCTACATTGAGATGTTTGGTATTAGTCTGATGGGTCTGCCGTTATATGTTACCTGGCCATTTTCCTCTGTGGCTCTTAGTACTCTGTCTTTATTCTGTTTGTTTAATGTCTTAATTATTATACGACAAGAGCCTTCCCCTGTAATCAGATTGGTGAATACCCCAACTGTCATCATAGAGCTTTCATCTAGTAATTTATGGAACCAGATACAGAGATCAACAAACAAAGCACCAGGCTAAACTCTGGGAATCCAGTTGAAAAGAGGAATGAGGAAATATAAGAGCAAGTGAGGTCAATATTATGAAGGGGAAATCTACACAGACAGCTGAAGTAAGCTCATGAGAACTCATCAACTCTAGACCAACAGCTATGGAACCTCCAAGGGACCAAATAAGCCATCTGCATGTGGGAAACAGTTGTACAGCTTTGTGTATCTGAGGGACCCCTGGAAGAAGGACCAGGATCTATTCCTGCTTCATGAGCTAACTTGTCAGAGCCCAATTTCTATGGTGGGATGCCATGTTCAGCCTTAATGCTGAGGGAAAGGGACTGGTTCTGCCTCACCTTAATGGGTCAGACTTTGTTGATTCTCCATGGGAGCCCTTTCCTGTTGGGAGCAGTGGATGGGGAGTGGACTGGGAGAGAGGCAAGGAAGGATAGGAGAAGAGAAAGGAGGGAGAACTGTGGTTGGAATGTAAAATGTAATTTTTAAAAATAAATGAATAAAATCATAAAATATAAAATTTGAAATAAGATTTATTAAAATGTTTCTCGTTTTATTTCAAATATTCATGCCAGCAAGTCTTTTGGATAGCAAATCAGCTTGTGTATTCTAGACCTCTTTTTTTCAATTACATTATAATATATCTAAAATATTTCTTAAATAATTAATTGCTTTGATAATTATCAGCTCCATAGTATAAACTCTTTTATAATTTAATAGCCAGTGTGTCTACACAAAAGCGATTACTCTCATATGGATACTGTTGTAACAGCCATCATATCTGCCCTAAAACATTTTCATTTCTGTCATTGTGTTGCATAAAAATGTTGACAACCTACTCATTTAATGCTAACTTACATTTTGAATGCATTTCAAGCATTTTTGCATAAATGGGAATCAGCCTTGCACTCCTCTGCATAGATATAATACATACAAAACCACTTGCTTTCAATCTGGCTGTGGTTTAGAGTCACCTGGAGAGTTTCAAAAATAGCATAGATGCCCAGATTCTACCTAGAAGTTTTTATTTGATTGATGTAGTAAGTTTGAAAGATCAGTAATACATTAATCTTCAGTTGATTCTAATGTACAATTTAGGCTGTGAGCTACAGTCTATATGCTTACCAGGTGGAAAAAATTCATAGTTACTATCTTCACATTAAGGCATGAGATAATTGAATATACACTCTGAAATCACACTACATGAACAGTACTTTACATTTTTGCTTTTATTTTCCTAATAGTCCATTTTACTAGTAGATTTCCTTTAGAGTTTAATAAGTTCTTCACTATTGACTGAAAAAATAGTTTTATTTTTATACTCATGACAGATTAAATTTCACTGTACCAGATTTGTTAGGCTTGACACATTTACAAATCAAGAAACACATTGAACTATTAGGAAGGTTTAAATACCTCTAAAATTAAATAAAGATGCAAATAACTATCATCGCTTATCACGCTCCCTTGTTACATCAAAACAGACTGCAGACTCTTGGACATGGTTTGAATTTCACACAGTTGCTGTCAGCATGAGCAAAAGTGGACTCAAATTGTTAATTTTTCTAGTTATCTTTCCTTCCATCTCTTTCCATAATGAGACTTCTCTTCGCCCTTCTCACCCAGTCTTCCTATTCTCATCCCCCGTCACATTACACCCATAGAATCTATTCTATTTTCCTATTCCAGGGAGATCCATGCATTCCCTAGTCCTTTCCTCTACACACTGTTGGCATACAAATGAGTTTTAAAATAGCCCAGAATAGAGATAACAAAGATTTATTTATTAGGGAATAACCTCAGAAATATTAGCTAACCATAGTCCTCTGCATGCGCTGGGAACTGAAACTGAACACAACAGCCAAAAAGCTTGTGCATGTTTTTCATATGCATTTATAGTACATAAGACTACTCCCAAGTTGGACTAGTATATTAAAGGCTATTAGCTGAAGGAGTTCCCACAGCACCTCCCTCCTTTTGTCTAAATAATAGAGTTTTACGTCTAATACAAAACTGTATACAAGTTCCCGATAGCACATCCCCATTGTCTCAGTGTGTGGGTGCACCCCTCGTGGTCCTGAGTTCCTTGCTCATGCTCTCTCTCCTCCTGCTCCTGATTTGGACCTTGAGATTTCAGTCCGGTGCTCCAATGTGGGTCTCTATCTCTGTCTCCTTTCATCGTCTGATGAAGGTTAAAATTCAGGAGGATGCCTATATGTTTTTCTTTGGGTTCTCCTTCTTATTTAGCTTCTCTAGGATCACTAATTATAGGCTCAATGTCGAGGGGTGCACCCACACACTGAGACAGTGGGGATGTTCTATCGGGAACTCACCAAGGCCAGCTGGCCTGGGTCTGGAAAAGCCTGGGATAAAACCGGACTTGTTGAATATAGTGGACAATGAGGACTACTGAGAACTCAAGAACAATGGCAATGGGTTTTTGATCCTACTGCACGTACTGGCTTTGTGGGAGCCTAGGCAGTTTGGATGCTCATCTTACTAGACCTGGATGGAGGCAGGTGGTCCTTGGACTTCCCACAGGGCAGGGAACCCTGATTGCTCTTTGGGCTGATGAGGGAGGGGGACTTGATTGGGGGAGGGGGAGGGAAATGGGAGGCGGTGGCGGGGAAGAGACAGAAATCTTTAATAAATAAATAACTGTATGCAATAAGAACAAATATCAGTATTGTCCAGGGAAAAGAAGAGGAAAAAAACATACATAAAAATTAGAATTACAACCAGCATGAACAACATCAAACAAGAGACATACGCTAAATGTTTCAAAAATTATCCGATCCCAAAGAATCTAAGACTTATACTAAAAATGTCTTGACTAAGTCATGAGAGGAAAGTAACTATGACTATCTAGTCTTTGATCCCCTCAAAGACCTGAGAAGGGAAATAATGATACTTGAGTAAATAGGAAGTGCCATAATGCAATTTCCAAAAGGTTCAAGAAGTGATAAAGACAACTGGCTACTTAGGCAATCACCCAAAATCTCATCTGGAAAATTGGGGTAACCTAAATTGCCTAAAGTATCTGACAGACTATTTTCAGAGGTAGGAAAATCTGAAAAGAATCATCATTCCCTGTCTTGGCAAGGTTTGGCAGGTTTTTTTTTTCTCTTTTATCCTGCTTGTCCAGTTTATACACTGTGCATTTTGTCAGTGGTCAAGGCAGGGGCAGTTTATTACCCACAGGCCAATTTTGTCAAGAAGAAAACAAGCTCCAGGTAGAGTGTCTTTGGTGCCCATCATTCTCTTGGGAATAGATTGGTGCTTCCAGAAGCAATCAGTTCTCATTTCTAAATGATTCTAAGTTATTAAATGCCATATATATTCAACAGTTCTTTGAAGTGTTTGAAGATTAACTCTCTTTGCATAATACAATTTCTATGTATCTTAAAAACTTGATTAGTCTAACCATAAATATGACAAACATGAATGACTGCTGACCTGTAATTCCTAGTACCAATAGTTTAAAGACTAAGGCTTCTTATTAAAAAATTAAACAGTCTTTAAATAAATGTTCAGCAAATGAGGACAATGACCTCAAAATGTTAACAATATTTAAATATCTTGATCAGATGTAGAAATGTTTCGTAAAATACGAAATATATTCTAAAATCACATTAATATACAAAATATCTTAATCAGAAGTAGAAACATGCATGCATACAATATGACAAAATAACTTTCATAGGTACATAAATATTGTAAACAGAAATTAGAGCATATTTGATATTCTCACTATTACTATTATTATTAGTGTCAGTAAGCTCAAACTAATCTACCTGTTTTCCCATTTCATAAGTTCTTTTTTTTTCAAAAGAGATCCCTGAGCCTATTTAATTTCCACCTCCAACCCTATACCAGTTTTAACCAAACCCAAATAATGTACCTAGCCCTGAGGACAACTTTGTTGGGAGAGGGGACTTTTTTTATGGAATTACTCCCAGTTGTCATGGGAACAATGTTATTTTCTATGGGATCCTGTAGAAACTAAAATGATGGTTAAGTTTCAAGATTCTTATCTGGTATAACTGCAGACAGTCTCTGAGTAGTCGTTAGGGTTTTTCTGAAGTTTTTTTTGAAGTTCGGGCCAGAACATTGTAAGAAGGTCACCATCTCAGCTATCCAAGTTGAAATCTTATTGAGCAGTTTGTAACCTAAAACTGATCTTAAAGTGGTGTTGTCAGCATATTGACTTTATATCAACCAGGTGGAGTCACTGATGTGAGTATCCATCTCTCTCTGGAAGTTTCAATGATTACTGAAAGAAAATTTTATTGTTCATTGTGCAAAAATTAAACATTATTCATATAGACATATATTCAACAAAAGGTACCATAGAGACAAAAATAAGTACAGAGAGAAGTAAATTTTTGAGAAAGCAGAGTTTTGATAATAGTAGTCCTAGATATTTTCTTCCAGCTGTCCCATACCAGGTAGCTCCTGATATGAGACAGAAACTCTAAATTTTTCTTTTAAAAATATGTTTAGATTTAAAGAGAATATCAACTGTCCAACCCCAAAGCCAGGTGTGACTTTTAAGTGAGTTGTGACTATCATTATACTGAGACATAGGGAGATATGTATGCTTAGGTAGTGAATTTTTATGCTGCAAAGGGTATTGGTATCATAAATCAGATTTCTCTTTGCTTGATGATTCTTTCTGGATAGCTATCTTTTCTTCTTTAGGCATCTAGATGTCCAAGGTTTCTCAACTTCTAGAAAATGGGTATTTTCCTGCAATGACAAGAACAGAACCCTACCTCAACACTTACGAGGTTTCCTTATACCTTAGGATCGTCATCTCTGTGGATGAGCTGTCATTTCTTTTTATCAAGAGGTTTCTGCTTTTCAAACCATATCTTGATGAATTTTGATGGTATTTATAGTGTTTCCTGTCTTGTAGAAGACAAACGCAAAACCCCTTACCCAATGTAGCACATCTCCTGGTTTCCATTCTGAGGAGAACACAACTTTGGAATATACCAGCTGATATAATTGAGAAGTTTTTTCTTCTATCCAATGTCTCTCTGCTCCTGTTGTTCCTTTCTCATTAGCATTAAGAAAATTCAAGGTTAATAAAGAATTTTGCAATCTATTTTTTGAGTATCTTTCATTTCTTTCTGTTTGTTAACATTTTTTTTTCAAGACAGGGTTTCTCTGTAGCTTTTGGTTCCTGTCCTGAAACTAGCTCTTCTAGACCAGGCTGGCCTCAGACTCACAGAGATCTGCCTGCCTCTGCTTCCCGAGTGCTGGGATTAAAGGCATGCACCACCACCGCCTGGCTGTTTGTTAACATTTTTTATAGTTCAATTTGATCTTTCTATAACTTTCTATAACTGCCTGTCCTGTAGGATTGTGAGCTATACCTGTAATATTAAGCATATTAAGCTAAAACTGTTTCATTTTCTTAGAGACATATGCTGAACCATTGACAGTCTTTATTTATGCAGGTATACCTCTGATGACCATAACTTCTAGTAAATGTGTGGTTACCAAATCAGCTGTTTCTGTACTCAAAGCAGTTGCCCATTGAAAACTTGAATAGATATCAATGATGTGTTGTACATATTTTAATTTTCTAAATTCCACAAAGTAGAACACATCCATCTATAAGATTTCATTCCTTTTAATACCCTTTGGGTTACTTCTTACAGGAAGTGGTCAAATGTTCACCTTTTCTGCATCTCCTATATAATCTAGAAGATTAAGACTTTCTGTACTATTATATTATACAGCTTTGTAGTAGAAATTGAGGTCAGGAATGTTGAGACCTGTAATTTTTTAGTTATTCATCATTGTTTTAGTTATCCTTTGTTTCCTTTTCTGTTTCCATAAGAAGTTGAAAGTTTTTCTTTTATGTTCTGTGAAGAATTGTGTTGAAATTTTGATGGGAATTGTGTTGACTCTGTAGATTAGTTTTGGTAGATGTTTTTACTATGTTCATTCCCCTAATCCATGATCATATATGATCTTTTCATCTTCTGATATCTCCTTCATAGACTTAATGCTTTTGATCATTCAAGTCTTTCATTTGCTTGGTTAGTGTCCCCCCAAGATAATATATATTAATTGAGGCTATTGTGAAAGGTATCATTTTCTTTCTTAGTTCATTTGTCATTTCTATAAGGGCTACTGTTTTTGTGAGCTAATTTTGTACCCTGCTATTTTGCTGTAAGGTTTTATCTTCTATAGGTTCGCCAGTACAGTTTTCTCACTTATGAATACCATTATGCCATCTGAAAAACAAGGATACTTTCACTTCTTCCTTTCTAGTTTGTATCCTCTTGATCTCTTTTGGTTGTCTTACTGTTCTAGTTAAGACTTCACATTATGTTGAATAGGTGTGGAAAGAATAGATAACCTTGTCTTGTTTGTTATCTTAGTGGAATTTCTTTGAGTTTCTCTCAATTTAACTTATGTTCTTAAAATATGTATCCTAAACACAAGGGCACCCACATTTGTTTTTAAAAAAATATCATGTATTGACCCTCACACATTGATAGTAGAAGACTTCAGTACCTTACTTTCACCAACAGATAGGTCATCTAGACAAAAACTAAACAACGAGAGTCAAGCCAAGTAGGCATTATAACCCATATGGACCTAATAGATATCTACAAAACATTTTAACCACACACAAAGCAATATACCTTTTCCCCTGAACCTCATGGAACTCTTTCCAAAATTGACCATATACTTGAACAAAGAGCAAGTCTCAACAGACATAAGAAAATTGAAGCAATTCTATGCATCCTATCAGCCCACCATGGGTTAAAGCTGACTATCAGTAACAACAGAAAAAAAAAAGCCAGAAAGTTTAAAAATTCATGAAACTGAACAAATCCCTACCAAAAAAAAAAAAAAACACGGGTCAACGGGTCAAGACAGAGATAAAGATGAGGTGGGATTCCCCTCTGTATGCTATGAATATGTTTTATTGCCTTTGGTTAATAAAAAAAAGCTGCTTTTGGCCAATGGCTTAATAGAATATAGCCAGACTGGAAAAGATATAGAGAGAGAGTAGGCAGAGTCAGGGAGATGTCGTGTAACCACCAGAGGTAATGATACGAGCAGTCACCTCGCCATTAGACCATGAGCCTCACAGTAAAATATAAAATAATAGGATTGGGTTAATTAAAACATAAGAACTAACTAGAAATATGCATAAGCTAATAGACCAAGCACTGATTTAATTAATATAGTTTCAGTGTGATAATTTCAGTTCTGGGTAGCCTGGAACACATTAGCAGCCTCCTCCAAAATAAAGAAAGTAAAGACTTTCCACAGCTGAATGAAAATGAACACACAATATATCCAAACTTAATGGGATACAAAAAAGTAGTTATAAGAGCCAATTTCATAGCACTAAGTGTCTACATAAAAAAAAAATGGAAAGATTTCACACTAGCAACTTAAAAGGACACCTGAAAATTCTAGAACAAAAAAAGAGGAAATAATGTCTAAGAGACATAGAATGTAAAAAGCGATCAAACTCAGGACTGAATTAAAAAATAAAACAGAAACAAGGAAAACAATACAAAGAATCATTGAAATAAAAAGTTGGTTCTTTTAGAAAGCTAATAATATCCACAAACCCTTATTGAAGTTTACTAAAAAGCTGAAAGAGAATATCAAAATTTAAAAAAAAATTAGAAATGAAAAGGCAAACATAAAAAAAGACAATGAGAAAATCCAGAGAATTGTAAATACATACTTTAAAAGCCTGTACTCCACCAAATTAGAAAATCTAAAATAAATGAAGAATTTTCTTGTTAGATACCACTTACCAAAGTTAAATCAAGATCAGATACGCAATTTAAACAGACCTGTAACTCCAAGTGAAATAGAAGCAGGCATAAGTCTCCCAAACAGAAAAATCAGAACCAAACAATAACAATAACCCCCCCCCAAACAAAACAAAACAAGAAAAAAAAACAAAGCAAAAGCCCAAGCATTGAGGACCTGATATTTTTCAAAATATTTTATAAAATAGAAGCAGAATGAACACTACCCAATTCATTTTATGAAGCAACTGTTACCCTGACACTCTAACCACACAAAGGCCTACCAAAGAAAGTAAATTACAGACCAGTTTTCTTTATTAACATTGATGTAAAATACTCAATAAAATACTTGTAAACCAAAACCAAGAACACATCAATAAAATCACTTACCATGACCACGTAGACTTCTTCCCAGAGATATAGGATGGCTCAATATACAAAATCAATAAATGTAATTCACTAAATAAACAAACTAAAGCAAATTGCTAATTTTATACTATCAGATAATTTACTATTTTTGCATAGTAAACATTATCCTTTTCAATATTTTTAACAGTTTAATGTTTAGCCAGTAATTAAATTATGTCTTTTAGGTAGGTTTAAACCTTATTTTCAGTTAAGAAATATTCATAACAAAAGTATATATTGAAGTTCATCAGGGATCCATCAATTGTATACCATTCTAGCAAATAGAAAAATATGAGCCAGAAATAATAGCACATAGCTTGCAATATCAGTTTGTAGTTATGTGTATATGCATAAGTATGTGGAAGGAAGAGTCAGAATGATCATGAGGCCAGCCAGGATGAAATAGGTTTTTCAGTGAAGCCGAGGGTAGAACAAGATCCTACTTAGAAAAAGATAAAGAAAATCCATCTAAGATGTTTCACACACTTCCAGCAGGTGATTCATCTACTCACAACTGCAACCATTGGTAGGGTGGATACTATACATATTTTATTTATTGTCATGAAGCTCCTAGGCAACTTCGTTTCTGTTTTCAAATTCATTTGTGCAAATCGCAGATGTTAAGGAGCACTGAGGACTAAACAACTGGTCTCATTTATGTGTTTTATATTTATATTCTATATACTTTATATGTATATTTTTATTATTAATACTCTTATTATTGTGCACATCTACTGGACAAACACAGTGTAAGGTAGATCTAGCTAATAGACAACCAAATGATTTTCTTCTTATGACAATTGAGGGCTTCTACAGTGGTTTCTTTTCCAGTCACTAACATGAGGCACAGAGGTTTTGTTTTATTGCCCAATCCCATATACACACATACATACTTCTAGATTTTCTTGTTTCCAATCTACTATCAAATCTCAACCAAATCACTCAGCTCTCCAGAGTCAGATGCAGATGGATGAATGGGTGAGTAGCTAGATAAAAAGGGTTTTACTTAAGCCAACTTCTCCCTGCTCTAAAAATGATGGATATCCGTACTACTGTTCTGTTGCTTGCAAGGAGTTTTCTTCATTGCTGTTGTTAAAGTATCTATCTTCTCAAGTGATGCCATTGGAGAGAAACTTCAGTATATCTTTATTCACAGAAGCAAACACGGATGATCCATTTCTGAACCAGGACAGAGTTTGCTTTCTCTACTCTTTGATTGAGGATGTTTCTCTTACCAGCTCTTTAAATCGTATGTGTGAGTGGAGGAAGAGGTTGTGATCCACCGGAGATGGATGATTGTTGTCTGTGCTGACTATTTATGTTTTGCTTTTGGTTTCTAAAGCTACTCGGGCCTGGAGACAAATGAATCATTTGTCGTCTATGATAGATTGATTCTATTCCTGCCTCCACAGACCCTGTGTGATTTGAAGGAGGTGCTGATATCCGCTTGTAATGGACAATTCAGGCTCACAGTCACCCGATGTCTCAGTCTTTTGCTTAGTCTTTCCCAGGTTTCAGGAGCACTAAGTGAACATAGCGTTCTGTGACTTACCTTTTAAGCATCAATATAAGAAAGTAAATGATAACAAAACTCTTATAATTTATATTGCAAAACTGTTGGGGTTTTTGCAGACATTGTTGAAGGCATCTCTGACTAGAAACACCTGCAGTTCAATGAAATCTAATGGATTATATGAGATTGAGCAGAAAGGTGGTCCACACTGAAAACTGAACTCCATCATTCTAGTTCCCACCTGAACCCTTATTTTTCTGTGTCACAAGTAGAAGGGGCAGAGCTAGTTATAAATATTTTTTGTTATCTTTAAAACACATAGATGGACTGGAGACATAACTCTATTGGTAAAGTGCTTGCCATTCAAACATGAAACATGACTCCAGTTTCTAGGACCCATGTAGAAAAGCTAGCATGGTAGCACATATTCATAATCTCAGTTCCAGGAAGATGGAGGTTCTGGCCTTACTGGCTTGTCAATTCAACCTGTTTTGTTATATCCAGATCAGGGAAAGACCATATCTCAAAAAGCAAGGTAAATGGCACCTGAGGAGTGACACCTAAGGCTGGTTTTTAATCTCAGTATGTACACACATATACTTACTCTCTCTCTCTCTCTCTCTCTCTCTCTCTCTCTCAATCTCTCTCTCTCTCTCTCTCTCACTCACACACACACACACACACACACACACACATACACAAATATCCACACACACATTCATATACACACAAACACCAGGGAATGTGCTGGTTTAGCTATTAGAATGATATGATATGATAACATCTCCTTATGGAGAGGACTTCCTTCAGATCTTTAAATTTTTACAGATAATAGCAGACACAGAATACGTTTATGGCTTATTTTCAACCATCCGGTGTGTAGTCCCTTTTAGGGAATAAGAGTGCTTCCCACTCATTCCTTCTCTAGTAAAATTATGTACCATCAGTGTAATAAACCAATGTCATGTTTAGCAGAATATCAGACAGCTGAAGTCTTTGTAGAGTATGTGTCACCGAGAGCAGAAAGTTGATATCACTTTGGGTCACGGAAGTGAATTTTTAAATTACTCCTTTTTCTTATGGAAATAAAGTCCTGTATTCTCCTTTTTTTAATTACCAAGGTGGGGAAAGGCAATTTTGGCCTTAGTAGAGTCATATGCAACTTTCCTGAGCTGCAGTGACATGCTTCAGTAAATACAAACAGCTTTCATAGTGACGATAATTGGTGCTACCATGTTATTAGTAATTTATAGTCTATCTTTATTTGCTATGATCTACTTGAGTTTTATTTAATTTTTCCTTCTCTCTTTCTCTTTTACTTTTACATTCTGTTTTGTTTTGCCTTCTAACAATCAAAAACACGGTAGATGTTTTGAACTATGAAACCTAAACTTATGTTCGTTTCTTGAAGGGCATCAGTCTGTACTCAAGATACAGTATTGAATGTCATTAAATGTTTCAGTGAGGCTATAATTTCACTAAGACTTATCTACAACAATGTTTTTTTACTTCTAAAGTCAGAGATGACTACGAAAATAGCTGCAGTATGTTCACAAAGTCTCTCAGCACCCATTGTCTTAGTTAACTTTTCTGTTTTCTGAAGAGAAACCATGATGAAGCCAACTTATAAAAAATACATTTAATTGGGGGACTTGCTTACAGTTCTAGAGGGTGAGTCCATGACCATCATAGTGGTGAAAAGCAGAAAGCAGGCTAACTTGGCACTGGAGCAGTAAATGAGAGCTTACTTCTTATTCATAAGCAGTAGGCAGAGAAAGGGAGAGACTGAGCCTGGCAAGGGTCTTTCAAACTTCAAAGCCCACTCCTAGTGAAACAGCTCCTCCAACAATGCCACATTCTTCCCCAAACAGTTCCACCAACTCATAATGAAGCATTCAAATACACGAATCTGCAGGCTCTATTTTTATTGGAAACCACTACACCCATGAGAAGAACTCACACCCCATTTATAATGGCTTTCAAAAGACCAGAATCATTGGTGACCTTGACTAGTTCAAGATTAGAAGTTTCTCCCACTCTATCTACTTAGTCACCCTACTCTTTTGAGTAGTTTATTGTTTAATTTGGAAAATATTTTCAAAGTATCCGTTACATAAAATTGTGGAGGTATCATAAAATCCTAAGTAAGGAAGATATAACCTTCTCTAAACTGGTAGGTTCTATGTATGAGAGGTGGTAAGGAATACAAAACAGGAATATGAGTTAGTCACTGGAATATATATACACACATCTTCTGTTTTCTGCTATGGCACATACATAAATATAAGCCTAATAGAGAATCAGATAAAGAAAGCATGAGTCTTTAACAAATATTTTTATTGAAGTAAAATATATTTATACCATTTCCCCTTCCTTCTTTTTCTCCAGCAAGTCTCATTCCCGTTCATCTCTTTTCAAAATTCATGGCCCCTTGTTCTTTAATTATTACTGTTTTACACACTCGCAAACACAAGTATATATGCAAATAAATATATAGATATAGCTTGGTGGGTTTCTTTAGTGTCATCTGTATTCCTATGACTTTAGGACTGACCACTCGGTATTAAATGATCATTTAGGGGTCTCATCCCTGGAGAAAAATAATTCTCCTCTCCTAGAATTGATAATTGCTTGAAACCCTTGATTAGTGGGTCAGGCCCCATGAGATATCCTCTTCATCTATGTTGACATGACAACTGGGGTTGTCAATGTTCATGTCTTGTTTAGGCAGGCATGTTGAGATTTCTTGGGTATACTTCTTGTCATTTCTAGAAAGTACAGTCTTGCAGCAGACTTCCTGGTCTTCTGGCTCTTAGAATCTTCCACCTTCTCTTTTGAAGTGTTCTCTGAACTTTAGAATGTGTTATAGATGGGCTGGACACACCACAGTCAGGTGTTCTGTGTATTTTCACCTCTCTAATGACTTTATATTGGCTTTGGTCTAGTGGAATACAGTAACTGACTCCCACCCCATCATCAATATACAGATATGATGATAATCTAGTGTTGACTTTAGAGTAAGTGATGTTACTGATTGTCAAACTTCAGGGGTATTGTGCTCATCTAGCACTTTTACTGACAAATATTTTATATGGTTTATAGTACTTGTTCATCAATCGGGCAAAGAATCAATATCTTTTTCATGAACTTATAGAGGCAAACATTTACTCTCAAGCAGTCAACACTCTGATTTGCAGCTCCTTTTGATTTCTTATTTTTTTCTTATTATAGAAGTAACGGTATAAACAGATTGATTTCCATATGTGTCATCCTCAAAAATGCAGTAGCTTAGAAGCCATTGTCATATACTGATGTAGGCAGGACATCCTCATTAACCTTTTGCCTGACAAAGTCATTTTATCCATGTTTCTGCCATGCTGAAGTCTTATCATCCTATTGAGACTAGAGGATTCAATTTTTGACAGCTTCTGCTTCTGTCAAATTTAGCCTCTGGAGATCAGGCATCATTGAGAGTCACAGAGATACCAGTGACATCCACGGCCAGCAATTCCTTGCAGTCTTAACAAAAGGATTTTCCCTTGGGCAATCACAAGGGTCCAGCTCACAGTCAGCTGTTAGCTCTCCATGTTTGGCCACACAGAGGAGGATAATGGCCTTGTTTCACACAGTCTTAATGGGCTTATCTTGGCAGGGATTGTGACAAGTTTCACCCAATTTTAGGAAATATTTAGGTATGACTAAAATGTGGGCATATTAAAATAAGTAACACAATATAATATAAAAGTATGTTTCTCTCTATAGGCTTTATGCAATCTCAGCAATATTGTTTGTATATCTTTTTTGTGTTCTGAAAAAAACCTTCCCTGATTGTGATCAAAATATTTAAAATACTTCAAATATTCAAAACATTTTAAATCAAAATCTGTGATTACTTCATGTATATGAAACAAAGAAACAAGTATGCCATAAAGGCACACCATTTTGCTTTGTTGTAACTTACAGTACAATTTAAAGTATTTATAATGTCTCTATTTTCTTTAAATTAGATATATAATGGTGATCTGACATATATTTGTTTTGTTGGAAGCATCATCCCAGCCCCTAACATTTATAGATACAAGAAGTCTGGAATGTTTGGTGGAAAGTTCCAAGCCCTTTCCCCTGAGAGTGGTTGCAGTCCAGACTCCACCCCCAAGAAAACTGGCCAAATGGTGACCCATCCCCAGGGAGGTTCAAGACCACCCATAGGCTATTTAACATTTGGAAGGAACATGGAGATGGGCTGTTTTTCCCACTGGCCCAGGACAATGTGCTTGAAAGCACCCATCTCACCTGTCCTCTCTGCCAGGCTAAGATCGGCTTCATCTGGGTGAGTTCTTCTTTTTCTAGTACATGTCCCTAGGGTCCAGGGCTCATATTTTTGTGGGGTCATCTGCAAAAGTCACAGTCTGTGCCAGATACACAATCTCACTAGCGGCGAGGCAGTCCTCATTGAGGTGAGATTCTGTGGGACAGAGATGTCTGCCCAAGCAATTCTCACATCCCTCTGTTTTTTGACTCATGAGTCTTATCACAGTGAACGCATAGTGGTAGGCATTGAGTCCTGACACTTGGCATAGACTTGTAAAAATGGACACTTGAAATTTGAGACATGATCTCCAAATGCCGTTGGGCTGTCTTTTACAAAAATCCTTTCAAATTGGGGCTATCTAATGCCTAATGTAAAACAAACAAGGCCCCATATGCCCATGGTTTCTGTATGCTCTGTTCCCACTCCTCTTCCCAGCTCCCCTCCCCTCTTCTCTAGCTCTTTGCCACATGCTGGGATTCTCTCTACAAAAGGTCCATTTTTTTCCCCTGTCCTCTACTCTAAAACTGTAAAGGTGTTCCATCCTTATGTTTCTGTTCCCTCTTAAAATGTCTGCTGATCTGGTCTTTAATGGGACCACATAGGTTCTTCCCTGGCTTCTGCCTACACCATAATTTTTAAGTTGATCAACTGGCACAGGTTCCTAAAAATGTTTTATTTGTCTTTCTGTTAAAATAATGTGGCCACACTATACTTTTATGTCTACGTGTGTATGTGTGTTTGTTTCCATAGTATGCTTGTCTGATTTCTCTGTGTGTATGTGTGTGTGTTTAAAGATCTGTGAAACTTATAACTCCAAACTACAACAGCTCTAGAAAAATACAAGCATGTCGGTAGCCACCCTTTTGACCTCACCACCATCTTTAATAAGAGAACCCACACATTTGCCATTATTCTTTTGATGTGGGAGGTCCTTCTGTCTATGTGCTACTTTTGTTGGTTAATGAATAAAGAAACTGCCTTGGCCTGTTGATAGGGCAGAACTTAGGTAGATGGAAGAGCTAGGACTGAATGCTGGGAGGAAAAATAGCAGAGTCAGGGAGACGCCATGGAGCCACCACCAAAGATAGACAAGCTGAAATTTTGCTGGTAAGCCACAGCCATGTGGTGATATACAGATTAATAGAAATAGGTTAAATTAAAATGTAAGAATTAGCTAATAAGAAGCTAGAGCTAATGGAACAAGCAGTGGTTTGATTAATTTAGCTTCTGTGTGGTTATTTTGGTTCTGGAAAGCCAGAACGAACAAGTGGCCTCCTCCTACATTTTTTGACTTTTTAAAATATTCCTTTTAATCTTCTTACATTTACTAACATTGGTAAGATGTAAGTACTTGGGTAAAATACATATCTAAATTTAATTTATATATCTTATTTAAATATACATAACAGGTAATGGTGCCCAATTCTCAAGTGCCTTTATAGGTCTGAGAGTATGACATTTAACAAAAGAGCTTTTAACACAGAGACATGCCAGCTCCTACAGCATCTTATAGTTCCTCCAAGAAGATGCATGGTTAGAAAAGACCTTCCTCCTGGAGGCTTGTCTTTGGGTATGGCAAAGCCACCCACACAGTAAAAAGTGGCCCTCCACCTCATCAGCTTCCTGGACATTACACTGGGGGATCGATTATCTTATCTTGCCAAGACAGGTAGACTAAATCTTCCTTCCCCACAGTAAAATCTTAATCATATGCAAATTTACTGTATGTAGTATAATTCTTGCTGGTGGTCACACTAATATGATCCTTTTTACCAGTTTAAAAAGGATTAGAAAACAAATTTGTTTCATCCCACATTACATGCAACAATATCCAGAAACACCCTCAGTCACGCATGAGACCCAGGTAGTCAAATTATAGTTTTTGTTTAATTGATTTGGACTAGAAGTTCTCTGTGTTGAATAACACCTACAAATTCAGATGTAGTCAGGAACATTTTTTAGTTATAAATACTAATTCATGATCATAAAAGTATTAAAATTTCTATGATTAGAGGAGCAAACAATGCATAGTCATGAAGACCTGTGTCTGTTCCTGCATCGTGTCCTTTCTCATACAAATAGCTATCTTTATATTTTTATATATAGCATATTTATTGCTCTGCCTATTGCCCAAAAGACAGTATGGCATAATCCTTTCTGCAATCATTTTTTTCAATTCAGTAATAAATCTATGACATTATTTTACATAAAAGAATCTGTGATGTTACATTGCATAATTGCAGAAATATTTCTCTTTAATTTCATAACAAACATATCTTTAATAAATGTTTTGTAAGATTATTTGAGTTGTTATAAATTTACATTGTTAACATATTTAGTCGATTAGTATGGATAGTATTTTCATTTAATGTTTTTGTATGACAAATATCTTCATGCTTCTTTGTTGTTTGATTGTGTGTGTGTGTGTGTGTGTGTGTGTGTGTGTGTGTGTGTGTGTGTGAATGTGTGCAGTGTGGATATGCATGTGGTGAAAATGTGGGCACCTAAGTTTAGATGCCAAAGATCAACCTTGGGTGCTTTGTCTCAGGATCCATATATTTTATTTTTCTGAAATGGTGTTTTCCATTGTTTTGTGGCTCATAAATTCAGCTAGACTGGTTGACCAGAAAGCCCGAGCAACCCTCCTACCCCTTTGTCTCAATACTAGGCTTGTATGTACTTGCTGTGACAACTGACTTTTTATGTGGGTTCTAAGGATTGAACCTCAGCTCCTCATTGAAGGCTTTATCTAGTAAGCACTCCCTTTAATCCTGAAAACTAAAGTCTAATAATGTAGCTTGTGATTATATTTTTAGGTATAGTGATATTTTGTTTATATTTTCACAAATAAAGCTTGCCTGAGGATCAGAGAGCAGAGATGAGCCACTAGAGGCCAGAGAGTGGTGGCACACACCTTTAATCACTGGACTCCAAAGATAGAGGAGGAGGAATCTCAGTTAGTTTAAAGACACCCTGGGCTACACAAGATTAAATCTGGCTAAAATAGAAACAGAGCTCACACAAAGGTGACCCTAGCACTTCGGATCACACTCCTTTAATCCCAGCTCTAGGGAGGTAGAGACTGGAGTGATATGGCTGGGCAGAGAGAGGAATATAAGGCTGAAGGAGACAGTAACTCAAGTAGTCTGAGGTTTGATGGAGACAGTTGCAGTCTGAGGATGAAGTCTGAGAAAGCAGTTTGAGGACAGGATCCCCCCTTCTGTCTGAGTATTGGTAGAGGTAAGTCACTCTAGTGGCTGGATGTTCTGCTTCTCTGGTCTTTCAGGTTTAAGTCACTAATATCTAACTCTGGGTTTTATTAAGTACAATTAAATTTGTGATACAACAAAGTCTAAAATCATCTTTGAAGTATATATCAGGACATAGTGCTTTTTTTTTTTTAATTGAAAAGAAAATTTCCGCTTCCTTCCAGCCTCCCATTTCCCTCCCTCTCCTCCCACGCCTCTCCCCCTCCCTCTCCAGTCCAAAGAGCAGTCAGGGTTTCCTGCCCTGTTGAAAGTCCAAGGTCCTCCCCCCTCTATCCAGGTCTAGGAAAGTGAGCATCCAGACTGATTAGGCTCCCACAAAGCCAGTACATGCAGTAGGATCAAAACCCAGTGTCATTGTCCTTGGCTTCTCATCAGCCCTCATTGTCCGCCATGTTCAGAGAGTCTGGTTTTATCCCATGCTTTTTCAGTGCCAGTCCAGCTGGCCTTGGTGAGCTCCCAATAGATCAGCCCCACTGTCTCAGTGGGTGGGTGCTTTACTGACCTAATTTTTAATTACTTACAAAACATAAACCTGAATATATCATATTTTGTTTCTTATGAACTTAATCCATTTTTTCAGAGTGGGAGGAACTTTTAAGTTCCTCATTTTATTCCTTTCAGTTTCATGTAAATTATAAATTTGAGAAATATACTTTCTATTATTTAACTAAACTAGTTAATAAAAATTATAATGTGTAATAGTATCAAAGAGTTCTACAATGCCTCAGAATGGAGTACCACAAAGGTTGATTTGTTTGGGGATAAACTCACAGTAAGGGTAGTGATCTGCAGTTCTCTGCATGTGCTGTGCACTGGAACTGAATCCAGCAAAAAGTAGGGACTATGAACACTTTTCATCTGCATTTATAGCACCTGAGACCATGGCTAAAGTGGGGCAGTATTTTAAAGGCTATTAACTGAAGGACTTCCCACAACAGTAATGCATTTCTGACAGATGTTAATGGCCTTAGAATACTTCAGAAATTCTCCTACCAGAGACAGTGAGCACAACCATTCATACTGAGAGTACTATGTGATGAGGAAGAGCCCAACATGGTTTTAACTACCCCAAATTATTTCACTTAAATCTTCCTTAGGAGCAGTAGACCTTACAAGTTTGACTTTTTTTTTTTTTTACTTAAAATGTATGTATTAGCAGGTCAAGAATGGTATAAATAGATTAGAATCTAAAAATAACAAAAAATTAGATGATAACAAACTCTAAAAAAAATAGAAGAGATATTGTAAAAATACCTTTAAAAACCCATACACATTAGTGATCATTTCTGAAAATTCTCTAGTGCTTTTCAATTTCTCAACCCCTCTGCCTTAGTGAATTTGGCGCTCAGAATGACTCCACAAATAAGTCAAGGTAAATCACATACCTTTGTGTGGAAACTACCTGAGAAAGAAGAGATTTCTCCATGGGGAGACAGCTAGCAATCTGACTGGTGAGCCAATCCACCCCCACATTCTACTTGCAATGTAGATGCTATAAGAAACCAATGCAAGCAAGAGGAGTCCCAGTCAGTGTTATTCAGTGAGGGAACTTATAATTTGCTTTAAGCCAATATTTTTTGAACTATTTAAAGTTTATTTTTACTCATGTTTATTTTTATGTTTGCCTGCAACTATATCACATGTGCAGGTGGCTATAGTAACCAGAACAGGGCATCAGATTCTATAGAATATGAACTACAGGTATCATGAAATCTCTTTCTTGGTGCTGAAAACTAGCTTTGATCTTTAGTAGCAAAAGCAATCACTCAACCACTGAGCCAGCTATCTCTCCAGTCCCCAAGCTATTCTTGGTTAACTGAATTCTTTAAGAATAATCTGATGGAAATCTAAAAACTAAAGCACTGAACGCTGCATTGACATTGAATTTACTACAATAGCAGCTAAGTGTCTTTGGGGCAAAGTTTATAGTAGATAAGCATAAGCAACCTGCGTGGACACACAGATACTCAGATGCAGACACACAGTAAACTGCAGAGACACACAGACACTCAGATGCAGATGCAGACACACAGTGAACTACACAGACACACAGACACTCAGATGCAGATGGAGACACACTGTGAACTACACAGACACACAGACACTCAGGTGCAGATGGAGACACACAGTGAACTGCACAGACACACAGACACTCAGATGCAGATGCAAACATACAGTAAACTGCACAGACACACAGACACTCAGATGCAGATGGAGACACACAGTGAACTGCAGAGACATACAGTAAACTGCACAGACATACAGTAAACTGCAGAGACATACAGTAAACTGCACAGACATACAGTAAACTGCAGAGACATACAGTAAACTGCACAGACATACAGTAAACTGCACAGACATACAGTAAACTGCACAGACACACAGACACTCAGATGTAGATGCAGACACACAGTGAACTGCACAGACACACAGACACTCAGATGCAGATGCAGACACACATTCCACATCAGGAGGGAAGACACAACATAATTCAAGTGGAGACTCAAACCGCGATAGGTAGAGGCAATGCAGGAATGCAAAGACATTGTAGAAAGACTTGTAAACACAGTTTCCCCATGAACATGAAGCAGGTGGAGTTTCTTAAGATGTTATGGTGCTACACTGTCTCAAACAGGTGTGTAGAGATAGCCTACACCCCACATTTTTTCCTGGGGGAATATGGATGCCAAGGAACTCCTAGAGAAACAACAGAGGCAGCAAATGGTGGCTTCTGTGAAAGTTGGTATCATTGTGAAGGCACAGATCAGGGGAATTCATGCGGGGATTCATGCTGATGTAATGTGCTTCATGGTAGATCTAAGCCAATGGTTTCAAAAAAGTTTTACCTGGGTTAGATTCCCTGTTGCAGCCCGTTTGACCCTGAGTTCTGAGGTGCTCAGCCAGAACCACCTGCATACTCTAGCAAACGGGCTCACTACTGTCAGGAGAAGGGGTGGGTATCTCCGGTCATTCTGCCATTTCATGACCCATGACAAATGCACCCAGAGGGAGAACAAACACAGATATTTCTCACTATTATGCTCTTCAACTTTTAGGTTGTTAGGTCCTTTCCAGTGTAGAATCTCAATAGAAAAATCCTAAGAGACATAGATACACCACAGTAACTATAAGGAAACCCAACTCTGGAGGCCCCTGAAAGTCACCAGGACCTAATCCAGATGCATGAACTAGCTTTTTGGAACCCATTCCCTGTGATGGGACACCTTGCTTAATCTTGATACAGGAGGAAGGGCTTGGTCCTGCCTCAAGTGAGTATGTTGGATCTTGTTGACTCCCCAAGGAAGGCCTTACCCTCTCTGAGGAGTGGATGGAAGATGGGAAGTGGGGGAGGTGGGGGCCAGGAGAAGGGGAGGGAAGGGAAATTGATTCGTGGGGTTGGTATGTAAATTGAAAAGGATTTTTTTAAATAAAAATATGAATTAAAGAAACTGAACTTTATGCATAAACTGTAAGGAAAATATAAGTATAAAAATGAGAATATGGAAGCAATAAAGGAGGGAAAGTTACTGTTAGGAGTAAAAGAAACCAATTAGAGAAGTTTAAAAATATGTAGAACAAAGGCTGACAAGGCAACAGCATAAAAAACAGTGAATTTATTTCTTAAATAGTAAACCCATTAAATTTCTAACAAATTCTGTTTAAGTGATTGATGTTTTTAATACACTATAACAAAAATTTCTCTTGTTAACAATTCACAGCACACATACAAAGAAGGTTACTACTATAAATAATAAATACAGAAATAACCAATGTGAAATTTACAGTCACAGTGTTTGGAAGCTTACCAATCACCATGTTGATACATGTAGGGTTACTATTTCTATTCTGAAATAAATTATACTGTTTTCTTTATTAATTGCATATTTAAGTCACAGCCACCACAATATAATTATTACATATTAAGTTCATGTCTTTTCTTCTTCGCTCTGCTTATCATATACTGCAGTAAATATAAGATCGGAGAGAATTCCTGTTGTTTTTATTGGTCACCACGTGTGTGTGTGTGTGTAAATGTATATCATAATATTATATATATCTTCACACCACATTTTCATTTTGGACAGTTTTTGGTATTCGACATCACTTTAATTGATAATACTAAAATATAACTAAACACAATGTAACACAACTATAATTTCAGAACTCAGGAGGCTGAAGCAGAAGGATCATAAATTCAATGTTGGTACTATGTAAGAGTCAATTTTGGCAGCATACTAAGGCCCTGTGTGATGGCTAATCTTCATTGTCAACTTGACTAAACCTGGAGTTAGCTAAAACACAAGCATTTGGCAACACCTGTGAGAGATTTATCTTGACTGAATTATTTGAGATCAGATGATCCACCCTAAATCTAGGCCATACCTTCTGGTAGAAACTCACATGAAAAGACATAGGAGAAACAAACTTTTGCTTTTTGTATGCTTGTCCTCACTGTCACTGTAAGTTCATCTATCCCATTCCTGAGGCATTCCTTCACTGGTGTTAAGAACCTACTTCTTTGGGAATGCAATGTACACTAAAAACCATAAGCTCCCTAGAACCTCCCTGGAACCCCAGCCCCAGATTAAACTGAGACATGCAGTTTAGTGCATAGAACAATGCAGGATCCTTTCCTTTTCCAGTAGGAGATGGTTATTGTCTAATTACAGTCTGTAAGTCACTCATGCATAGGTAAAGTGTTATCTACAAGAGCATGGGCTTCTTACCTGGGGATATAGCATTAAAGAAAACTCTGGCCACTTTCTTAGTAGGCATTAACTGCCTACAGATCTTCAAGAGGAGTAGTGACTAATGAACCTTGTCCTCAGCTCCCATTACTGGGTCTAGGTCTTGGGATAGAGGTCGCTGCCTCCATGACAGGATGTTTACAGGCCCAAATAGGCACGGGTCTTGTGCCAGTAATGACAATGTCTGTGAAATTAAATGTGTAATGGTGATGTCATGTCTGAAAGAGTATTCAACCCCATCCCAATACTTAGATTGTTTCCACACCCCTTTTCAGGATGGTCTCCTGATTCTTGGAGGACTGAGATAGAACAACGGTTTTTGACTGAGCTTTCAACAGTCCCTGTCTCAACATTTGGACCAATCATGATGCTAGGTAGTTACTTTGATCATTACTACTGATCACTGCATGAAGATGTTTCTCCAGAAAAGTCAGCAGTAGCTTTGGGGAGTTCCCAAATGACTACATTTATACAGACACAGAGAGACAAAGCAACAGAGACAGAAAGAAGAAAGGGAAGGAGAAAGAATGGAGGAAAAAGGAAGGAAGGAAGAAGGGAAGGAAGGGAGGGAGGGACAGAGGAAGGAAAGGAAGAAGAAAGAAGGAAAAGAAGGAAGGAGAAGAAAGGAGAAGAAGGGAAAGAAGTATGGGAAGAAGAAAGGGAGGAAGGGGAAGAAAAAAGAGTGAAAGGGGGAGGAGTATAAGGGGCATAAAAGAGATAATGAAGGTGAATATGATTAAAAACACTATATATGAAAATGACATAATAAAACTCAATTTTCTGTATAATTAATATATTCTAATAGTTTTTTATTTAAAAAATAATAATGCTTTCAGTATGAATGCAACTTTTTCTTCAGTTTACTTACCTATGAGACCTATGTTAATAACCTACCATTCAACTGTTATTAAGAAATTTACTTGCAGCCTGGTCTACAAGAGCTAGTTCCAGGACAGGCTCCAAAACCACAGAGAAACCCTGTCTCGAAAAAACAAAAAAAAAAAAAAAAAGAAATTTACTTGCCTTTAAGATCAAGAAATTACAGGTTCATCTGAAAAATACAAATGATTCATCCACTATTAAATTTTCTGTTTACATATATCTCCCCAAATAGGGATTTCTCAAAATGATAGGAGATTCAGTGATAAAAAAATACTCTACACTGTTGAAAAATTATCTCATGATGTGGCTAAATATCTTTTTTAATTAACCTATTATTAGAAAAAGGCATACTTTATAAAAGCATAAAACAAAATGATCATGGAGATTTCAGTTATGAAGGATGCAATACTGTCAATGCTTACAGTAGCTCTAGTGAGCCCGCAGTAGTTTTTATACTATAATACAATCCAACAACCTTTCAGGATATTGTATATAATAAAAAAAATATATATATATATATATATATATATATGTGTGTGTGTGTGTGTGTGTGTGTGTGTGTGTGTGTGTGTGTAAGAAAACAGACCAACCAGCTAGTTCTAGAAAAGGAGTGAATATTAGTTTGGATGGCCATCTGACCTAAGAGTCAAGAGAATAGATTGATTTAACATAATATGCTTTTATAACTTTCACTTTTCTGTTATTATAAATGTAGTTTTTCTTTATCTCATGATAAAAGAGGTGCCATAAAGGAGAAAATTGGACTGAAAAAACAGATACCTATCTCAACCTTGACATTAGAAATAATTCTTCCTATGCTCAATTTGGTAGTACACATTCTAAAATTGAAAGAAGGGGCAAAATTGAGAATAGTCTCTATGTAAGGATGATACACAAATTCATGAAGTATAGCATGTGTGGGTTTTTGGGGGAGGTGGATTTCAAAACAGGGTTTCTCTGTGTAACAGTCCTAGCTGTCCTGGAACTCACACTGCAGAGAAGCAGACCACGGGCTGGACTTGAACTTACAGAGATCTGTCTGCATTTGTCTCCCAAGTGCTGTAATTAAAGGCATTAGCCATAACTGCCTGGGTGAAATATAGCCTGTTTAAAATAAGCAATTCTCTCTCAAGACACAAACCACATCCTGTTGACATTATCCAGGAAGCCCTTAGAGCAAAGCCATGGGAGGATCTTTCATGGTATTGTCATGCATCTTGAGCTTTACTTCTAAGACAAATTAAGGTGCTTTGTAAAAATTATCAAATGAGAAGATGAGATAGTCATAGGGTTTTAGTGCTAAAGGAATATCAGATGCAGTGTTCTTAAGGGGTGTGAGGACACTGCGTATCCATGCAAAATAATCAAACTGAATTCTCCCGTGATGCACATATGCACACTAAGATGAATTAAAGTAAAGGCTTATGTGTTGAATGCTAGAAGGAAACAAAAGACAGAAGCTCCTAGATACTGATTTTGACAATGATTCTTTAGTCAAGAGATGACAACAAAATTAAAAAGAGCAACACTCCCCTCTCCAAATGGACACATGGAGAGCATCAACTAAAATGCTTCTGTCTAAGAAAGTAAGCAATCTGAAAACCTAAGTGTAACTTAACATAATATCAGACAAATTTTCCCAACTTAGCTGATACTAAGTTAATATAAAAACAGATAAAAATTGCTTCAACCAAAAAACAAACAAATGGCTTGATTTAGAAAAGGGCCAAAGGATTTGGGTGTAGAACTGTCTAAAGAAAAGTAAAATGACCAATGGTATACAACATCATTATCAAAGAAAAAACAGACAAACAAACAAAACAGCAATGACAAAGAAACAAAGGCATAGAGGGCTACTAGTTCACATATATTGATAGAGCTATTGGGTAAGAGTCAATCGGTAATAAATATATGATTAATGAAGCATAGAAGAAACCGAGCCATTGCAACATTTGCTAAGAAAGTGCTATTGTTTAGAGGTTAATTTGATTTCATTTGATTGCTGTGCTGAAATACCTTGACCAAATACAACTCAGGGAAAGTGTTTTTACTTCACATTACAGTGTAAGGGCAAGTCACATCAGGAAGTCAAACATGAATTCCAAGGCATGGAGAAATGTCCCTTGCTGGCTTACATTCTTACGGTCTCGTGCTTAATAACTTTCTTATACAGTCCAGGACCATCTATCTGCTGAGGGAATGGTGTCAATCACATCTAGATCATTCCTCAATTGAAGCTTTCCTCCCAGAACTCCAGGAGGTGTGAAGCTGTCAATTAAAGCTAAACAGGAGATGTGTGGTTTGTGTGCAGGAGGCTTGGTCCATAATGCTTTGGATAAAAGATCACTAGATCATGGGGACACAATCCTCAAAGGGTATTGATGCATTTTGACGGGGGATTTCCCTCTGTATTCTGTGAATAGCAGTGGTTAATAAAGGATCTGTCTTGGGCCTGCACGGGAAAGAGGTAGGTGAGAGAAACTGAATGTTGGGAGAAGGAAGAAAGAGCTTAGAGAGAAGCCGTGTAGCCACACCAGAGACAGACACCAGAACTTGACCCGGAAAGCCACGGCCTCGTAGCAATACACAGATTACTAGAAATGGGGTAAATTAATATGTAAGAGTTAGCCAATAAGAAGCTAGAGCTAATGGGCCATGCAGTGATTTATATAATATGGCTTCTGTGTGATTTTTTCTGGGCTCTGATCAGCCAGGGACAAACAAGAGGCCCCTCCTCCTATAGAATTTTTGCATAATAGGATTTACTTTTGTGAAAAAAAGTTGTATTATATACAATACATGAGTTTTGATGCTTTGGGCATCAGATAAATAAAACTTAATAAAACATTAGAGTATAAAATGGTAAGAATGCTGTTTTTTATACTACACAGATGGGATTGAAGGGCACTGTGGGAGTAAGCCATATCCAGAAAGACATAGTGTATCATCTTGGATGTGACATCTAAAGCAGCTGAATTCACAGAAACAGGGAATACAGTGGCGGTTGCCAAGGGCTGCGTAGTAGGAAAATGGGGTGCTGTAGGCCAAAGGAAAGACATTTTTATTTATAAAATGGACAAGCCTTCCAAATCAAACATTCATTATGGATTATGATAGGTATATTAAGCAATTGGTTTGTGAGGACCAGAATATAATTTATTTGTAATTATATTTATAATCATAATTTATTAGTAAGTTGAATATATTCAATCTTTATTTGACAACCGAATATTTTGAAATAAGAAAAAGAGTACTCCCAGTGTCAGAGTATTAGACTATGTTGTTTCTGGTGACCCACTCTTGAATAACCAGAAGTTACAGATGTTTTTACTGTGTTGAGTGAAGGATTCTTACTGATGTGCTAGACTGAGAAAAGGCCACCTCTTTACCTTTAACACACAACATTTGGCTCAACACTTGACACAAAAGATGCCCTGAGTTTATAAATCATTATTCATTGAAATAGCGAGGCAGAGCAAAAAATAAATATATCATAACACAGCATGGACATAGAGATCAGAGGACAATTTGCAGGAGTCAATTCTCTCTTTCCATCATGTGGAACAGTCTTGGGGACAAGTGCTTTCCCCTACTGATCCTTCTTGCTGGTTCTTACAAGTATTTTTTTTTCAAAGAAACTTTGTCTTGCAACATATTCTTAGATGAAACATATGAGCAGACATCTATTGTGTAGTTTCATGACTGCTGAACTATGGTTTTTAGGTAATGTGAACAAAAGTTGTTATTAATGAAAACATTTGTTACAATCAATTTTCTAGGGAAAATAGATAAGGACAGAAATATATTCTCCCATAACAGAGTTGTGAAGCATAGCATTTGAACATCAGCTATCTCATTAAAGATGGTTGCTGTTGAATATATGTGGAATAGGGAGGACTGTGATGGACACTGAATATGGAAAGAACTTACGCTAAACATAGTAAGCCTCACAAGAACTGAATTTTACTTTTTTCGAGAAGCTTGAGGTAGGATCTCATTATATTTTGAGACTGGTTTTGTAGTTGCTCTAGTTCAGGCTAACTTCAAATTCTCTATCATCTGGCCTCTTCCTCCTGAATGTAGGATTACTAGTGTGCACTACTACACTGGGGTAGTTTTCATTTCTCTTCCTTTTTATCTTGTATTTTAATCCCGTGCCTCATTTGTCACAGGGAGATTTGCTGCTTCTCAGAGATAATTATAACAGATGGTGTTATGAGGACTCAGTTCGTATTTTATTTCTCTGCTTTTAAGTTGATGTCCTTGAGATGTGTATCCTAATGAAGTTGTTCTTGGGGATTCCCAGAGCACAGGAAGAGGGGATTATATCCAGATGGATTCTATCACTTGAAAACATATGAGGTTTGAAATATTTGGAGGTCAAACACTGTTTCTGAGAAGCCACGGATGTTGTGACAATCAGCAGGAAGAATGTACTCTGAGTGTGAGATTATGTGATTTTCTAAGTTGACCTAGTGATATCAATAATTTGACTGGGTGGTTTGTGTCACTCATGTGATAGAATGCCAGTCTCAATGCACAATTGAGATGATTCTAAAAGTTATTTTCTCTGTTCATTAAATGCTCTTTAACTTAGATATGGTGTTTATAAATAACATGGACTACAACCCACATGCACACATACCCATGCACACTCAGAGGTGGGGGGCTCAAAAGCAGAGACAGACATAGAGATACTGAGTAAGAAAATAAACTGCTGCTTTTGAGTCTAAATTTCTGAGACCTCAAGGACATCCACAGCACAAAGCAGATGATTGTTATAACTCAGTATTTGGTGAGAAGGATTGTTGTGACAAATAAAGAGACTGCATCTGAGAAGGACTGAAAGGAGATAAAGGAAATGTAGCAAAATGAAAGCAGTAGCGAGATGAGCAACCACGTGCAGACATGCAAGTGCACAAGAAAGCCAGCATGGAATGGGAAATAGGAAAGGGGCTTCCAAGAGGAGAAGAGGTCAAAACAGAAGGAGAATGAGGAAGTAGGAACCAATACCACCAGAACTGCTTGGCAAAAGCCCCAAGGAATCTTATTATTCTAAAGTTACCTAAAATCATACAGAATGCATGTAACAGTATGCATTGTATATGTGTATACATACACACCTGCCTATGCATATATACATAAAACACATAAATATATGTGTTTATAAACAATGTGGAAGTGGTGCCACTAGGACTGACAGTGCTCCCCAAAGAATCACAGATCAATAAAATCCCCAGAACAAGGTCAGAGTAGTCCAATTGATTCGCAAAAAAATGTTGACTATGCCTCTTGCTCTTGGTCACCTCAGAGGTTGAAGGTAAAACTGATTGCTGAAGACACCACACATTTAGGGCACAAGACTTTAGATTTTACGTGAAAGCCTCCTTTATTCAGTCTATCTTTGATGATTCTAGAAAACCCTAAGCAAGCTTCCACAGGAGGGAAGCAGTTAATAGTCCTACCCAGTTGTGACAATGGGCCAGAAAACGACAGACATAGCACAATATCTGTAAAGGTGTGTTAAGTGTCACTCACATGTTGGTGGCAACCAACAGCTGTCTAATTGGATGTAAAGTTCATTAAACAGTAGGAAAACCATACCTGATAATGGAAACTAACCTACTTCCCAGGGGTCATGGATCTTTGCAGAGAATCTACTATCACTAATTTGCTGAAGCAACATAATTCCTAACTATATTCTTTTTTTTTTATTGCGAAAAGAAGAAAAAAAAACATAAACAAAAAACAAGTTTCCACCTCCTCCCAGCCTCCCATTTCCCTTCCCCTCCTCCCACCCTTCTCCCCCTCCTCCCACCCTTCTCCCCCTCCCCCCACTCCTCTCCCCCTCCCTCTCCAGTCCACAGAGCAGTCCGGGTTCCCTGCCCTGTGTTAAGTCCTAGGTCCTCTCCGTCCATATCTAGGAAGGTGAACATCCAAACTGGCTAGGCTCACACAAAGCCAGCACATTAAGTAGGATCAAAACCCCCTGCCATTGTCCTTGGTGTCTCATCAGCCCTCATTGTTCGCCATGTTCAGAGAGTCCGGTTTTATCCCATGCTTTTTCGGTCACAGTCCAGCTGGCCTTGGTGAGCTCCCCGTAGATCAGCTCCACTGTCTCAGTGGGTGGATGCACGCCTCGTGGTCCCGAATTCTTTGCTCATGTTCTCCCTCCTGCTCCTCCTTGGGACCTTGGGAGTTCAGTCCAGTGCTCCTGTGTGGGTCACTGTCTCGATCTCTATCCATCACCAGATGAAGATTCTATGATGATATGCAAGATATTCGTCAGTATTGCTCTAGGATAGGGTCATTTCAGGTTCCCAATCCTCAGCTGCCCAAGGAACTAACTGGGAACCTCATCTTGGGCACTAGGGAGCCCCTCTAGGGTCAAGTCGCTTGCCCACCCTAAAGTGGCTCCCTAACTATATTCTAAATCTTATCCTTAAACCAACATAAAAGTGTCACTATCACCCCTCACCAAAAAAGCCTTTCTTCACAACAAATGGAGATCATCACAGAAAACCACAACTGAACACAATGCAGAGATGAATGCATGGTGGTGTAAGACTTTAAGACAATCCTGAAGCCATTTTTGACAATTCTGAATCCTCTCAGCCTCTGTGCCATAGTGCTTTCCCTCTTCCCCTGGGAACCAAGGACCTAACAGCTACACTCGCACGTACTCAGTTCCTGAACAATTACCCCTATACGTATGTTTTGATTCAGTTCCCTGGGAAATGGGGTCAAAATGACCTCTTACCTCATCTGATCTGGCAACAGCTCTCCAGTCAATTATTGGTAATAGCCCTTTCAAATAAGCCAAGCAGAATAGTCAAAGAACAACCCCCCTTGCTTCTGTGACCCCTTTAAAAGTAGACTGTACCAGCTATTCGAGGTCCCTCGGCTTCCCGAATGCTGGGGACCCTGTCATGACAGAATTAATAAAATCCTCATGCTTTTGCATCGGCTGTGGTATATGAGATGGTCTCTGGGGGTGACTCCTTCTCGGTGTTTGGACGCTAGAGTCCAACAGTGGGAGTCAGCGCTAATGGAAACAATCTGCATCACAGCTCCTGCATTTTACTGTTCATGGAACAAAGCAGAAGATTGTAAGAGCCAGAATGCTGGAAAGACTTCTGTGAAGCAGTGCTTCACAGAAATAGCTGAATAAGCAAGACCAGAACCATGTTCCTATTGATAGACATGCTGGCACAGAAAGGAGAAAAATCTCATGGGTTCCCAACTCTAGACAAGTAATTATTGGCAACTGATGACTGCAGAGAGAGGAGAGTTAGCTTCTTCTGGAGTTGAGTCCCCTAAATTGTTCAATACAAAGTGGCCAACTATGAAACCATATATATATATATATAATGTTACAACAATAATCATGGAAGAGGCAGTATCAATTTGAGAATAAGAACAGCTTATGAAAGAAATTTGAGGAAAGGAAGGTTTGGGAGTGACTTGAGCAAGGAAAGGGAAGACACAAAGTGATATAGGTTACATTTTAATTAAAAGTGTATAAAAATGCAAAATAGTTAAATTTTAAAGAAGTCAGCACTGAGAATTTTCAGCATTTAAAACCACATTGATTACCCCTTGTCAGGAATTAAGTAAATGTTCAGTCATGTAGAGTTCTTGATCCACAAGTACTGGAAACCATCCTAATTATGTTTCTTGTTAGCATGATAAATACCTTGACAAGAACAACTTAAACGGGCCAGGTAGTGGTGGTGCACACCTTTAATCCCAGCACTTGGGAGGCAGAGGTAGTCTAATCTCTGTGAGTTGAAAGCCAGTCTGTCTGCAAGAGCTAATTCCAGAACAGTTAGGGCTGTTACACAGAGAAACCATGTATCAAAACAAACAAAAAACCCAGAACAACTTAAGGGGTTTTATTTGGTTCATATTTCAGATTATACGCAGTTCCTCATTGCAGGACTTGATATAGCTTATGACATCCACAGTCGAGTAGAGGGATAGAATGTATGCACTCACGCTCTGCTTGCTTTCTCCGCTCTTGCTGGGTCAGGATCTCCAAGCTAGACAGGGGTGCCACCCACAGCAGGTGTGTTCCTACCTCAGTTAATGCAATCAGAATGATCCCTCATAGATACGCTCACAGATTAGCCTGATCTAGCCAATTCCTCACTGTGACTCGCTTTCCAGGAGACACCAAATCTCACATTTAAGGAGAGTTAAATATTGCCTTATTAGCATTTCCATATTTCATGAATTCTTCGTACTGCCCAATATTTCCACATCAAAAGCAAAGCTCCTTGGTCTGGTCTCTCCTATGCAGGAAAACTACTGGATAAATGTTTGGGGAGTTTGGATCCTTGTTTTAGTTGTCATTTCAGCATTCTGAACATTATTCAAAATAGGTGTCTAGTTATCAAGGGGTAGAAATGGTCTCTGAAAGTATTGTCTTAAAATAGGTTTTTCTTTCTAAGGAGGAACCTGGTCTGGGAATTTGGGGAATATAGACCAATGGCTTCTATTATCATGGGAATTTCTTCTGGAACTTTGAAAGCATATAAATGCTTAGTCATTAGCCTGGAAAAAGAGAATCAGAATCTATCCAGCTTGGGTTGAAGATGGAGACAGCCTTCTTATATTTTTCAGAGTCCCTGGGCAATTGCTATGACCATTCTCACTTTGGAAACAGGATTTTGACAAATATCCTCCAGGGCAGTGTTCTTAGCCCAGAGCTCAACAGTGAGCATTCTGGGTCATTCAATTCTAAAAAAGGAAGAAGATAGTTTATCTCAGTGCTTGTTTTATAGAGTGCATGGTAATTGAAATAACTGTACCAACAATTATGTGGTACACTCTGTTTGCCGAGCTCTGTACTATGACCTTGGATAGCCCTTACACTGGGTACATGTTATTCCTATCATTATTACGAAATGAGGACACTGAGACTAGAGAGTAAGAAATACCACTAAGGGCATGTAGAACATGATGTTGCCACAAGTCACCCACATTCACATGTAAATCACATGCCTTTTAGGTAATAAGAGTTCAAAGTTTTATCTTTACGTGTTTTTAATTTAAATTATCAGTTATATAATGAATTTGAACACAAAATTTAAAAAAAATTAACATCCCATTATAAAGTTAACTACTGTTATTACTCTAAAGTATCCTTTTACATATTTCAAGCAATGTATGAATGTCTTATTTTGGTGCATAGTAGTTATAAGTTGAATGCATTTTGCTGTGAGATGAGACTTTCATTAGCATTTTTAATATTATTACTCCAGAAATTTTATCTTTAATAGTTTGACTAGAATTCTATTTGCATGATATAACCTTTATCTTGCCCTTGGATCCCTTAATTACTTCGATTTATTATTATTAAATAAAACTGCACACCTTATGACATTTGTCCAAATACCTATTTTTACATATAATTTGAGAAGAATGGGAAAGAGCAAAGAACTAGAAAACTCTCAATAATACGATGTGAAAATTTTCTTAACAAAATACCATAGACTATGCTGATTGGACACCAAACATTAATCCCCATGGATGCTGCGTTGCCTAGGGTGAAGAGCCTGGCCAGGGTGGTTTCTGCAGAGGGCCTTATTCTGACTTGCAGGTGCCTACAGTCTTTTTAGTGATTAAGGATCATGGAAAAAGACAGTGTTCTATCCCTTTTAAGAGCATCCCTGGTAGTCTGTGGTACTCCACCCTCATGATCTTTCTGAACCCACTGACCCTGCAAAGGTCTCGCCTCCCAATACCAGGTCATTGTGGAATAGAGTGGGACAGACAGCATCCAGTTCACAAGAACATTTGATCTTTGAACTGGCATGTGATATGGTTTCCATCTTCCACATTTCTCCAATGAGTAGTGTAACTTTCCCTCCTCATGCACCTGATAAAGTACAACTTGAGATCATAAGTTATCCCCGGTTAGCCAATATTACATATTCTGATGTCAAAAGCATGTTTGTTTTCTTGTCTTTCTGGTAGCCATTTTTATATATTCTGATATTAATACCTTGTTTATATTTGTCTTTCTCTGGGAATTTTACATAATAATAGGAGAGGCAGCATATTTATTAGTATAAGCCAGTTGCCATCTCAAGAGTCACATTATTTACACATAAACACCATAGTCGGAATAACAAACCTGCAAACAGGCATCCTGTGGTCTCCACTCTACATTAGAGCACTGAGTCTCAGAGCGGTGAGGAGCCTTGCTCCATTCTAAACAGCTGGTGTGCTGTAAAAGTAATGATACTTTTCCCCTTATGTGGTAATTAGCTACCTTAGTTTGTTGTTAATCTTTCAATTTTATTCATAATGTCTGTTTGGCAATTTTGTTAACTCAACACAATCTAAAACTGCTGGGAAAAAAAGTCCCAGGAAGGACTGTCTTTAGCAGGTTGACCTGTAGGCATATTTGTGCGGCTGTGGAATGGGTAGGACTGGCCTATTTAGGTTTATTACGATGGGAGCTCCCTCCCACTGTGGAAGACACCATTTCTTGTGTAAAGATTTTTAAAGTTTATTAAAGTGGAGAAAGCAACCTCACCATTAGTGTGATGGTTTGAATAAGAATGCCCCCCATAGACTCATGTATTTGAATGCTTAGTCACCAGATTAACAGCTATCTTTGAGAAGGATTAGGAAGTGTGTCCTTGCTGGCCCCTGTCCTTGGAGGAAGTGTGTCACTGAAGGTGAATTTGAGGTTTTAAAAATCCATGCCAAGTACAGTGACTCTCTCTTGGCCTATGGATCAGGATGGGTCTCTTAGCTACTTCTCCAGCACCACACCTTCTTGCTGCCATGGTCTTTGCCTCCAGGGTCCCTGATACTGTAAGCAAGCCTCTGATGGAATACTTCCTTGATAAGAGTTGCTTGGGTCACGGTGTCTCTTCACAGCAATAGAATAGTGACTCAGAACTAGCATGCCTGCATGGGTTATATGCCTTTGGCTCTTTGCTGCTTTTGTGATGTGACCAATTGCTGCAAGTTACAGCTACTGTGACTTCTTCTCCAGCATGATGGGTTGTAACCTGGAACACTGGGCCTCACAAATTCTTTGAATCTTCAGCTGCTTATGTCATTTTATTTTATCTTAGCAACAAGAAATTAATCAAAGACAGTTTGTTTTGAACAAGTATTTAGAAGTTTTATAAAGCTACATTGTGGAATCATTAACTAGTGCTCTCCCATTTTGCTACCAATATTTAAAAAATAACTTCTAAGGGCTGGAGAGATAAGCTTGCCAGTTAGATGCTTGTTGTCTAAGCATTTACTCCTTTTATTTATTCTCTCTGCTTTCTAGACCTGCCTATCCCTCTCCTGCCTAGTTATTGGCCATTCAGCTCTTTATTAGACCAATCAGGTGTTTTAAACAGGCAAAGCAACACAGCTGCACAGATTTAAACAAATACAACATGAAAAAAAATGTAACACATCTTTGCATCATTGGACAAATATCCCATAGCCTAAATAAATGTAATAAATCTTCAACTAATATTCTACAACAATTTTCCTCTTTATTTGCTATGGGTTCTATATTAAAAACCAAAGTCATCCATTGCATTCCTTTATTTCCTCTTAAAGTCCTACCATACCATTTATATCATTATAGCATTGTAAGGATTTTAAATATTTTTAGACTATTTAAGGATCTTGTCAATATTCAGTATGGATCAACATTCAATTTCAAAGGAAAGGAAAGAGTAAAAGGTAGTTCACTGAACTGAACAGAGAATTCTCAGCAGAGGAAGTTCAAATGGCCAAAAGACACTTAAGGTCATGCTCAACCTCCTTAGCGATCAGGGAAATGCAAATCAAAACAACTTTGAGATATCATCTTACACCTGTCAGAATGGCTAAAATAAAAAAATCCAATGATAGCCTTTGCTGGAGAGGCTGTGGAGGAAGGGGTACCCTCATCCATTGCTGGTGGGAATGCAATCTTGTGCAACCACTTTGGAAATCAGTGTTTCGGTTTCTCAGGAAATTCGGGATCAACCTACCCCTGGACCCAGCAATACCACTCCTGGGAATATACCCAAGAGATGCCCTATCATACGACAAGAGCATTTGTTCAACTATGTTCATAGCAGTATTATTTGTAATAGCCAGAACCTGGAAACAACCTAGATGTCCTTCAATGGAAGAATGGATGAAGAAAGTGTGGAATATCTACACATTAGAGTACTATGCTGCGGTAAAAAACAACGACTTCTCGAATTTTGCATGCAAATGGATGGAAATAGAAAACACTATTCTGAGTGAGGTAACCCAGACCCAAAAAGATGAATATGGGATGTACTCACTCATAATTGGTTTCTAGCCATAAATAAGGGACACGGAGCCTACAATTGGTGATCCTAAAGAAGCTAAGTAAGAAGGTGAACCAAAGGAAAAACATATAGTTATCCTCTTGGCTATGGGAAGTAGACAAAGTTGCCGGGGAGAAAATTGAGATCTTGGGGGTGGGGTGGGATGGAGGTAAGGGGAGATGGGGAGAGAAAAGGGAGAAGGGGAGGAAGGGAGAACTTGGGGAATAAATGAGGATTGGGATAAAGGAAGGTTGGATAGGGGAGCATGGAAGCACAATTCTTAGTTAAGGGAGCCACCTTATGGTTGGCAAGAGACTTGAACCTAGAGTGGCTCCGAGGTGCCCAAGCCGAGGTCCCCAGTTAATTCCTTGGGCAGCTGGGGATAGGGAACCTGAAATGACCCTATCCTATAGCAATACTGACGAATATCTTGCATATCATCATAGAACCTTCATCTGGTGATGGATGGAGATAGAGACAGAGATCCACACTGGAGCACTGGACTGAGCTCCCAAGGTCCTAATGAGGAGCAGAAGGAGGAAGAACATGAGCAAAGAAGTCGGGACCACGAGGGGTGCACCCACCCACTGAGACAGTGGGCTGATCTATTGGGAGCTCACCAAGGCCAGCTGGACTGTGACTGAAAAAGCATGGGATAAAACTAGACTCTCTGAACATGGCGAACAATGAGAGCTGAGGAGACGCCAAGGACAATGGCAAGGGGTTTTGATCATATGCAATGTGCTGGCTTTGTGGGAGCCTAGCCAGTTTGGATATTCACCTTCCTAGATATGGACGGAGGGGGGAGGACCTAGGACTTACCACAGGGCAGGGAACCCTGACTGCTCTTTGGACTGGAGAGGGAGGAGGAAAGGAGTGGGGGGAGGGGTGGGAGGAGGGGGAGAAGGGTGGGAGGAGGGGGAGGGAAATGGGAGGCTGGGAGTAGGTGGAAACTTGTTTTTTTTTTTTCTCATTTTCTCAATAAAAAAAGAAAAAAAAACTTCTATTGAGCTGGATCTGGTGGCACACATCTTTCACCCCAGCACTCAGGAGGCAGAAGTAGGTAGACCTCTTTGTGTTTGAGACCAATGTTGTCTACACAGTGAGTTCCAGGACAGCTAGAACTACATAGTAAGACCATGTCTGAAAAAACAAAAAACAAAAAAACAAAAACAAAAACAAAAACCTAATAGCCAAAAACTGGAACATAAGAATTAACATTATAGATATGTGGACCATATGTCTCTGAATATTCTTCTAGGCATGTACTCAAATGCATAGTGTCTGTAATGAAAAAACTCTGTATCTCTTTGAGGATAGCAACTCCTAATGATGTACAGAATTGATTATTTCTCTCAGGACCAATTGACCTAAGAAAGCTAATTTAAGGAAAACATAGAATGTTGGCATTTCAATCATTAATGTGTTCAAAGCTACAATAAATTCTCAATATAATCTTGTCATTAAGCTGGAGTACAATATTTATGTAATTATCTATGATTAACATGACTCATACCTTTGAATTAGGTTATAAATATTTTTGATATGCCAGGAAAAAATCACTTTATCTTCCCAAATATTGATTGAGCCCATATTATGGTAAGTGCTGAGAATCAAAAGGTGAATGGATCATGGCTCATGCTTTCAGCAAGCTCAGATTTTCAAGCTGTTAAAAACATATCAATAACAATCATAGCATACTTTGTTTATGTAATAATAATGGATCACCTCACCTCCTGTTAAGGGAAAGGTGGAGGAGTTAGAGAGCTCTCAGATGTAATGGTGGTGTGAAATGTCATAAAATTCCATGGATGACATGACTGTGTGACATGCTTCAAAACTATAACATTCTCAGAGTTGAATATCATATCTTAGGGTTTTATTAGTCAATAAAACATGCCTTTGAACAAAATTCATATGAGAAGAAAACACAGTTGCCTATCCTTATTTTCTGTCACTTTAACCTTACATGGATTTTTAGTAGCATTTCAATTATTTTTGTCATTTTATTATACTTGAATCTTGCAGGCTGATATATTCATAGCACCAAAATAATATTGTATCCTTTGCTGTCCTGTTTATTAAGGAGGCCTGTAAGTCACTCACCAGAGACTGTCACAATTTGTAATATTGTTTTCCTCCATCAACTTTATTCTCTCTATCTAATTATAAATGGACTGAAAAGATGTCTGTGCACTTTGAACCTGAACAATTAGTACTTTGTCACTAAATAATTAAATTACATGAGCTAGAACTTAATGAGTTCTTAACCTCCAACATTACAGCCCCAGATAAAGGTAAAAATAATTACTGAAAATAAGAAATAAAGACTTGAATAAGAATCTCTTTCCCTTCTTGCCTTAATTAAACAAAAGGATAGTGTTTATGAAATAAACACAAATATCCACTGTGCAATTTGCATCAAATGAATGAACCAATACCCTACTAAGACTCTAAGTGAAAATTTGTTGTCAAAAATGTGTTTTTCTCCTTTTCATGTACGTGCATTTTCTATGGGTTTATGCCTGTTTGCATACCTATGGAAGCACCTGTGTATATATGTGCATGCATGTGTATGCATGTACATGTGTTTGCATGCGCATATATATGTGTTCATGAATGTGTATGAATGTGTGTGTTTGTGTGCACACATATGAAGCCTTAGGAGTGATCTAGGGGTTCTTCTTGATGGATGGTTCAAAGTCTCATGCAAACCCAGAGTTTAATGATGTAGTTAATCTCAATAGGGAGACATTACAAGTTAGTCTCTGGGGGTTCAAATCCTGGTCCCAATGTTCGTGAGGCAAGCACTTGCTGAGCTTATGCCCATTAAGACAGTTTTAAGGACTCCATTGATGCCTCTGATTATAAAATTACATAACTCTCAAATAGAACAGAATATTAAAAAGCCAAGAAAAAGGGTCATACAATATTTCTAAGTAATAGGGGTTAGTTTACAGATTCAGTTCAACAAACAGACCTCTGGATAAACTAATTGATAGGGAGCAGTGAAAGTTCAATTATGCCATGCCCATGGAACAAGTATCCTAAAACAAAACTATACTCTAAGCATCTACAGGCTGATGGGTTGTGGTAAATATATTGTGGTAAATAAACTCACAGTGCTATGGCAGGGGTCTTTGTTCATTTGTATTTTGGATTTTGTTTGGTTGTTTGATTTTGAGTTGGGGTACCATTAAGGTGACCAGGGTAGTCTGCTTCAGCCTTTCATGTAATTGGTCCTCATAATAATTGCTTTTATTAATGAGTCTGTTTGTTGTCAAAGGAGAAGGGCTTATTTCCTTGCCCCATATATTCTGTTCTCTTCCCTACTACATCATGCTCTCTAGAAGGCAGATTTCTTAGATTGACCTGACCTACTGTAATCTTCTTGAATTCTTAGCTTATTTTGCCTTGAATCACTTTTTGGTGATTGTAGTTCACTACCTTGTCAATTGCTATCTGTTACTTCCACACTTAATTTTTATTTTGTTTTTGATTTATTTTCTTATTGATGTAAGGAACCAAAAAGAATCTATACATAGGCATTACCTACACCATAAATAAGACATTCCTGAAAGTAGAAACCATGTTTGATATTTGAGAGACTGTGCCTTATTCTAATTGAAGAAGCAGAGGCGATATCAATCTCAAACTCTAGTTGAGGCCTAAAAATTATTATTATTATTATTATTATTAATTATTATTATTATTACAAAACTTTCTCCTGTATTGACTGGCTTGCAACTTGCTGTGTAGTTAAGGATGACTTTTAATGTTTGCCTCTCTCTTCTGAATACTGGAATTGCAAGTGTGTGATCCACACCTGGTTATATGTGATGCTGAGGATTGAATCCAGGGTTCAGTGTATGCTAGCCAAGTATCCTGAAAACTGAGCCACAGTTCTTTTTTCCCCTTTTAAAATGGAACCATATAATATCGGTGGCCTGAAATTCACTTTGTAAGTGATGCTAGACTTGAAATCCTGATCGTAATTCTTCCAATTTCTACCATGTTTGACCTCTTAATAAGTATTTTAAACATTTCATATCCTCTTAAATAACAGATTATTATAAAAGGATGTAAGGTGCTTTGGGGCTGGAGGATGAAGCTCACTTGGCAGAGAGAGTGCCTGACATCTAAACCAGGATTTCAATGAGGAAGAAATAGAAACTCACATTGGACCTCTTCTACCTTTGGTGAATATTTTATGTAGGGATAATAAAAGCAAGCAAAGAATGTAGCAAAAAAAAAACAGAAAAAAATTTTCTGGTGAATTCAATGGAATAGATCAATTATTTAACCTCAAGGTTTTAATATGGAACCATTGATAAAAATAGACAAGCATCTTGGCTGTCATTCCTGTGCCTTCTTACAAACCATGTGTTTAAGTAGCAACATGTAAGCACTCTATTATAGGAGGTCCACTGTACTTTTCTAGGCTCATACTATAATTGTTTGGATTTGATACATTGTCATTGTCCTCAATATTGATATTCACAATATCATTGGGAAAGCACACTCCAGTCCTTTTAATACTTAACTTTTTATTTAATATAATATTTTTTGAAAAGTGTACCTAGAAAAGTGAAAAATAATGGGTTTTGGGCCCTAGAGATTCACTTATGTTGTAATTCTTCATGAATTCTCAGTTTTTCTTGGGTTAAGGGAAAGGTGGAAATAGGCTCTTAGAAATCTCCTCTAGCTTCATCTTATTTTTAATTGTTTTCTATGCCTGGAAAGTCCTCAACGAGGACTTTCTTAACTTCAGAAGCTGAACATTAAATATTCATAAGCCTTATGAAGACTGAAAGTGGAATCAGGTGAGCTCATTTTCACAGTCTAGTCCACACATTTGTTCCTCCATCTTCATTCCCTTTCATTTCCCTATGCCTTCTTCTTAAATATGTATAGTCCTTCTCATGCAAAGCCTCATGGGGGCATTCTAGGTAAAGCAGTCAACTGAGACTTTCCCAGTGACTCTTAAGTTATACACATTCCAGACATGAGGCAGAGACATAATTAGCCCAGAAAGCCTATTGTCACCTGCTCTTGTGCAGCTATTTTCTTTGAATTAAAATATTTCTTTCTTGAGGGAGGTGGAGGCTTATAAGATTCAGCAAGCTAAGGAGACTTAGGTTTAGTAACAGCTTACCTGATTCAAGGGGCAAGAAAAAGGAAGTTCAACTTAGAACTCTTCTATGGAGCCTTATCTGAGATCCAAACAATTAAGACTCTTGGAAGACAAACAGTGAATATAGAGAAAGACTAAAGAAGATATTATAAAAGATACCTTGAGGGTCTAATCTTTGATTCAGAAAGAGGCAATCCCATCATTTTTTCTTCATACAGACATGAGCTGTGGCTTTGCTTGGTCATTTGGTGGGATTGGTCCTTATGGGGTAGGAGGAGTTCTGATAGATCTGTGTAATGAAAATCAACATGTGAACCACGTTCGTAAAATGATAAAACAAACAAAAAGGGAAGAAAGAAAGCCAAGTAACTTAGCTCAATCTGCCCTTTCATTTGAGAGCAATTGTAGCAAGGCTTACAATGGAACCAGTCTTCTAGAGAACATGTTAATGGAAATCCAATTGCTGTGTTGGTAAATATTTGGAATATATTAATATAGCCCGATCAACTGCACATGGAAGGCACAATGGTAAAATCTGTGGATGGAAAAATAATCTTGTTTTAGAGATTAGTAATCCTTCCTCCATAGTATGTTATATATATATATTTCTCCCCTGAAATTAAACACACTAGTGGCGGATCCTACATCCCTTTTGGCTGTCAAGAATAGTTGACAGACAGGTAAGGCCCATTTTACTGGTCAAAATCTTTTAAATGCAAAGAAGCAGCTCTAGTATGCTAGGTATGACAAGCAGTCAGAACTCAAGCTTAGTTCTCCTGGTCCCCTAGTCAGGTGGAGCAGCATAGGCCCACCCCAGTAGTTTACTATTAGATGTGAATAAATGCAGAGTGTGCCCATAGGAACAGTAGCAGCATATACTAAGGGGAGCAGATAGCTTCTGTAAAGTAGCTGTTGGTTATAGAGTGTGTGAGATAGGGTAGACCTATGAGCCATTTATAGCATCTTTCCCTGCAATATTGTGGTGTGGGAGGTTCTTTTGTCTCTGCGTGGCTTTTCTTAGTTAATGAATAAAAAAAAAAACACCTTAGCCTGTTGATATGGCAGAACTTAAGTAGGTGGGGAGGACTGGACTGAATGCTGGGACAAAGAAGGCAGAGTGGGAGAGAAGCCATGTAAAATGTATCATTTTATAGAACCCTTTCCTATCTATTACATTTGACAACATTCTGAAAAGATGGTAAAAATAGAAGTAAGGGAGTTTGAATGAAGATACCCTAATGGGAGAGAAAAGGCATGTTCAGGAGCCATACAATTACCAGGACAAATACCAGAAGTATGGGCGGGATACTTCCTGTCTTAATTAGGGTATCTATTGCAGTGATTAAGCACCAGGACTAAAAGCATCGTGGGAGATAATGGTTTATTTCATTTTACAGCTTGTAGTTCAACATCTAGAGAAGTCAGGGCAGGCACTTGAGGCAAGAACTTGAAGTCAGGAACTGATGCAGAAGCTTTGGAGTACCACTTACTGCTTTGCCCCTCATGGTTTGCTCATCCCGATTTCTTATAATACACAGCATTTTGTGCCAAGGTTGACACTGCCTGCTGTGTTGGGCTGTGGTCCCTACTGATAAAACTTTCACATAAAGCAGAAACTTAGATAGACAAGCAAGAAAACCAAGAGGTTGGTTCAATTACTTCTAGCGTGCTTCCCAAGAATTAAAATATAGCTTTAAAATCCCCACTGAGACAATGGGGATGTTCTATTGGGAACTCACCAAGGCCAGCTGGCCTGGGTCTGAAAAATCATGGGATAAAACCGGATTCACTGAAGATAGCGGACAATGAGGACTACTGAGAACTCAAGAACAATGGCTATGGGTTTTTGATCCTACTGCAAGTACTGGCTTTGTGGGAGCCTTGGCAGTTTGGATGCTCACCTTACTAAACCTGGATGGAGGTGGGTGGTCCTTGGACTTCCCACAGGGCAGGGAACCTTGATTGCTCTTTGGGCTGAAGAGGGAGGGGACTTGGTTGGGGGAGGGGGAGGGAAATAGGAGGCAGTGGCGGGGAGGAGGCAGAAATCTTTATAAATAAATGAATAAATAAAAAAATAAAAATAAATAAAAATAAAATCCCCAGCTGAAAAAACACAATAGTAAATCATCAGTATATGAATAATTGGTCAATATTATGAATAATAATTAAGTATTTAATGAGGTGATAATTGCACAACAAACCACTATTTTCCATGTAAATATATTATATTATATTACATCTAATATGTCATAATTAATATGCTATATGTATACTGATATATATAATGCATTTAAGAAACTATATGCCTCTGTTTATAAAACAAGCCATAATATTATATAACACCACTATATATTATTAAATAATATTTAAAAATATTTTAAGACAGGTTCACATTTATCCTGAACAAATAAGAAAATAGATGTGTTTACTATTATTATATATTTAAAGTTTATCAAATTATGTTTTATACACATGTAATAATAAAATGATTACTATAGCTACAATATCAAAATATTAATCACTTCATACATTTAATTATTTTTGAAGTAAAGGCACCAAGAATCTGCTCCTTTAACAAATTCCTAGTATTCAATTAAATATTATAGTTACAATACTTCATCTGTTTGCTGGGGCTCTGGATTTATTTCCCTAAAATAAATAAAAGTTTGAACAAATTAGTCAACCTCTCCTTTCATTTCTTCTCTGCCTTTTAAGCATCAGTTTGCTTGGTTGCTTCTATGTGTTTTACTTTTTTTTCCCCTTAGATTCATCATTGAACTGGAAACATGCAATGTTTATCTTTTTAAGTCCCACCTCATTCTCTCAGCAAAGGTCCTTCAAGTTACTCTCTTCAGTTCCTACATTACTGTAAATTCTTCACTCTCTCTTTGACTTCAAGATTAAATGATGTCAGCTGGTACGGACATCAGTGAAATCCTGAATAATGGATTATTCTATCTATTTCTTATTAATGTCAAGAACAATCTTCATTAAAAGGGATGGGAGGGGAAATAATGGGTGTGGAAGACTACAGTAGAGACAGAGGCAGAGAGATGGGAAAGGGAGAAGGAAGCCAGCCAAAGCAAAGAACAGATAAAAATGTCACAAGGACAATAATTATATTGTATGCTAAAAAATAATTTTTCAGAAGTTTGAAATCTATGGTACAACAGAAAGTTTACATCATTAAATTTTAATATTGGAAGAATCTTTGAGTTCAGATTCTTGGCATTTCCAAGTATAGCATTTTTTTATGGATATGAGATAATTATAAAGTGAAGTGATATAATTAGTTATAGGTCAAAATGGGCCCCAAATAAAACTGAATCTAGCTATAAATCCTTTGGGTTACTATTTAAAATGTGTTTTACTGTGACTTTCCCTGTGAAAATCTTAGAAAAATATGTAATCTATTCCATGAATAATGCTCATTAAAATGAAATAATAATTTCCCATGCATTTTTCTTAACAAAGTTAATGATTTAAAACCTATTTCCCCACAGAGGACTAGTAGTGGCGTCCAAAAGACTTTGTAATATAAAAGTATATAAAAATCATGTTTGAATAGCTCACTCAGAACAACGTGCCCATGTTAGCGTAGTTTTTATAAAGAAAATAAGAAGCTGGTCTCTCCATCTCTCTGTCTTTATCCCCTAACCCATTTCTCTGAGGATAAAATTATGCTGCTAGAGCTCAAAGGTCAAGGGGAAAGGGTCTCATTCAAGGGGTTTTAATATTCTTATATTTTTATTCATATTAATTGTTATAGCTACTTCTCTGTGTAGTAATCTATTTATTATTGGATGAGAAACTGCTCTGTAATTTGTCTTTGGAATTTGCCCATCAAAGCAGCTGGCTGTCCTTCCACCATCATCAAAGGATGCTACCCAAAGGAGGCCTGGTTGTGAGAAAACGTGATATTTAGAAGATTTCCCTTCCTTCAGTGTGTCTTGATGATATATGAAAAACACTGAGCTTAAAGTATGTTTGACTTTAATACATACCCTTTGCTTCAGTGGAAAAATAATTGTTCTTAAATCTTGATTAGATATTAAAGCATAGGTAATGAAACATAGTTTCTAGAAATAAGCAAATTTTAACTTATTTCTATTATTTTTTACTTAAAATATGTGTATAATGTATGCATACACATGTATAGAAATATAAATTGGAATAAAAACACAGCAACTCAGAAACAGTTTTAAATATCACTTAATATTTACAGAATTTTATGCTGGTTACCTCTCTGATGTGCAGGTATATAAATTATTATTTTTTTACTGTTATGACTGCTCCCCAAAGACATCATTCAAAGCTTTCAAGAAGAGGCAGCTTGTCATTTGTCTTTCTAAATGCAAAAGTGATTGTATTTCCCAATCACTGATTCTGTACCATAATGGCATGATTGCTAGCTGGGAACCAGCAGCCTCCTAGAGTGGTTATTGTCTCCGACGATTCCTCTGGTACTCACTGAATAATATGATATATTGTTATTTTTGTTTGCGCAAAATGTGTCATTCAAGCAGATGCTAAAGATCCTTGATGAGCTATCTGTCCCTCACGTCTCCCTAGAGACTGTCATCAGAACTTACCCATTGTCATACTTGGGTAATGTTTGGACATAAGGATGAAAACTGAAAATATCAGTAGCTAGTTTTTCTTTTCTTTTTAATGGTAGCTTTTTCAGAAGCTAAAGATAGGAAGCACAACCAAGCTTCATGAGGAAACAGGCTTAAGCTGTAGAGAAAGTGCAAGTGATGTTGAATAGAAGTGCTTCTGATGTTCTGCAGTCACAGTCAACGCTAATTGTAAACTCCTCTGACAAAAAGCTCTAAGCACTTTCTCTTCTAAAAAGAATTCTGATGAGCAATGCATGTTGGAGGTCAGACCGACTTTCCTCTTGCAGATGCACCAAAGACCTCTACCACCTCCTCATTGAAGAAAATGAGATTTGATGGTGCTCAGAGGTGTCAGAGGATCTTGGAACAAAAAGGCAGAATGGGAAGTGATTATTTGGTTTTAGTCCCATAATGCTTTTCCCTTGCAATCTCTGAAGAGTAAAGCCTCCTTATTCTACGGCCACCACGTCTAGGGACAGCTATGGAGAGCCAGTGGGAGACATCTCTAATACACTGAGCATGTCATCCTCTGATTGGGTGTTTGCTGGGTTGCAGTACTTATGAACCCAATGTTGTGCCACATTTCAACAGAGGCATAATGAAGAAGTTCTTAACAATATTATTTCCTCTGAGTTTGGGTGCTCTCCATAAAAGGCTAACAGAAATCTGCTGCATTCCATATTATGAGGTTCAGGAGGACCATGATGAAGTTCAATTGGACAAAATATGGAACCAGCTTCTTTTATATCCCTCCCCCCCCCTTTGAGACTCTGTTGGTAGGAGAGAATTTCACAGTTGCTTGGTATTTGGTGCAAAGAGAAAAGGAGTTAATGAAGCTGAAGAAAATGTAGAACTGCCTAGGCACTGATCATGTAAAGCAATGGAATGTCCTATATTGACAAAGAGAAACCAACTGGATTCCTAGCAGGACCACAGAAGTCAGAGCTGCCTCAGTGGAGGGAATGATCCACAGAGGCAATGATCCACAGAGGCAGTGTAGCGTAGAGATGACACTCATTCTAGAAAACAAAGTAACACCATAATCTTAGGACCACCTACTCCAGGTAAAATCAGAATGATCAAAGCACAAGGACACCTAATGGCAGAGATAATTAAATACAAGAGCAGATTTCATCATTTTTAGTCTTTCTTATCCCTAACCAACTAAAAGAAAAAAAAAGATTAGAAGGAATGAATGGGAGGGGCAAGCATTCTGATCCAGATATAAGACTGTTGTAGACTGAGCTAAATTTCATAAACGGGCAGTTAGCAAGAGAGTATAGAATTGTTTCAGGACAAAAGAGAATGCTTTACTGAAGGACACTTGAAAGAACAATTGAATGCTAAAACCAAATTTGTTACTAGGCTCTAGCCTTTGTCAATGTCTACTTCTCTTAAGAGCTGTGTTAGTCTCTTTCAGCATCAAGGGTGGCATAACTGCCCCTTGCCTTCTTTGTTTCACCTCCTTTGTTTCTTCGACCCTATCTGGCTGTCCTGAATGAATATGATTTAATGTGTTCCCTCTGTAGGCTACCACATCATTAGGTTTCAGGACACATTATCAAAATAAGACACTTAATCTTAACTCTATGTTAAAGGACATATTGATTCCCATTAGATCAATCATTGGTCAGGTTAGCTGTGACTACACTGGAAAGTCACAAGACAAACCAAGAATAGAATCAGAGGTGGACAATTTTCTCAAAGAAGGGCATGGCATATTAGTATAGTGGACTTTATTAGAGTGTTCTTTTATTAAATTGTGGGTGCTGATGCCCTTTAGATAAGTCCATTTCTAGAATGCAGAACTTTCTTAAGCCACAAAGTGACTCTTTGTGGTCACATCAAGGTGAACCATAACAGAATCTTAATCTACTTCTTACATGTTAACAGAGAGAAAGTCTAGTTCAGGAGGAAGAAATGAAATAGGCAAAATAATCTCTCTTCAAATTACTTATGGTTAAGTAGAGATTCGCGTAAATGGAAAGTGCAATTGCATTAGTGATGTACTTGTTTCTCAAGGTGGGACATGAAAACTTGTATGTATAGCTGAGCACCACCATCAGAAAAACACTACACTACATGGCATCTAACAGTAAATTGCAAAGTTCTGAAGAATATCGCAGTCACACCATGTCCTTGAGAACAGCTGAGGGTTTTGCATTTGATATGCAACTGAGGAGACACAGATATGTGCTGGACACAATTTTCCTGTTACTTGGCAACAGTTTCTTTTCCCTCTTAGCAACAGTGCAAAGAAAAGCTTTTTGAAAACTGAAAAGACCACAGAAGAGAAAAGTCAAAGCCTTTCATATATCCTTTAGCTGGAGGGCACAATACAAGATGCTGGATTCCGCCATGGACAAAATGAAGTACTCTTCTTATCTAGTTATGATTATATTCCTATTGAAATTTAACACACAGCTCCTGTATTCTAATTATCTAATGGTTTTACCTTTTACCCCACAGTTAGGTATTTGGAAACACAGCTTGCATTCACATCACTTCTGGCAGCATGAGCTGAAAATAAGGGAAGCATATCAGGAAAGGCAGTGATTTTCTGGTAACCTCTGATTACTTCATTAACCAAAGACTTCCTGGATTTCTCACAGAACTAAGCTGATAGGAAACCTGCAGGACAACAAGAAAGAGAAAGCAGTATGGTGTGTGGTGGATACCTAGCACAATCCTTGGCTCTTAAACAAATGTTGAATCTTCCAGCTTGGTAGAAATGACAACCATTTTTGGAAAAAAAAAGAGGCGTATTAAGTCACTAAGAATCCAGGGTTATATTTTGTTCTAACTACTCATGACCCGTAAGGTGTAAGTAATGAAAGTTAAAATAATTCACCAATATGCTAAGCCTATAAGGAAAAACAACTCCAAGGAGGAATTTCAAATAAAAGTCATTAGTTTCACTGATTAAAGAATCCACAAACACTGTCAAAATTTTCATGATCTGATGGGCAGTGAGGCTCGAGCCTGCTGAAGTGAAGGTCTGTATCACATCATAATTTATGCTTGGTTTCATGGGACAGTTCACTATATAATATATTACCTATTATATATCTATATCTATATCTATATCTATATCTATATCTATATCTATATCTATATCTATATCTATATCTATCTATCTATCTATCTATATATATATACCCAAGATGTCAATAATTTCTATCATCCCAACAATGTCCCCTTGTAACCTTTTCTAGTGAATCCACAGTGCTACCCAGGCAACAGAAGTCTAAGTGTTGCAAATCTTAGTATTCCTTGGCCTTGATAAGTCAGTTGGTATGGCTGTACATAAGCACACACTGCAATCCACCATAAGAGACCATGAGGTACAGTTTTCCTAACAGTGGCATTCAGCTGTCTATACAAGTTTTCTTACCCCACCCTAAGGAACAAGCATCTCACCAATGCATTTTCACTTTGCTCTTTCTATGCCATTACCTTCCCATTGTGTGATTTTCTGGAAAAACATGAACAAATATATAGTTTCTCCAGAAAAGGAACTGAAGACAGATCAGGGAAATTATTTCCCCCAAGTGTAGCTGGGCAAGCAGTGAAGCAGCGGCAGTGAGCTTGGCGGGGTGACTTACAAGAGCACAGATGACTTAAAGGCAGCTTCATCCTGAAAGGGACACACCAATGAGAGTGATGACTCACTAGAGCTGTGTCCTTGCAGCTCCCCGCACAACTTGCATGCAGCTCCCCAGAAGTTTCTTTCCCCTCCTAGAAAATGTTTACTGCTCACACTTCCTTTGGGGTAGCGGTCTCGTGACTCATAACTTTCTGAGTTTCCCGAGCCATGTAATTTTTGTTAGCTTTTTGAGTGTTACAGATTTCACTTCTGCCTCCAGGACGGAATGTTTAATAGTTGGAGGAAATCATTCCACCCTCCCACACCCTGGCCAGTTCTCCCAGGAATAATTCATATTGTTTACCATTCTTATTTTAGTTGCCTTACACACATTTACAAATCTGTTTATTTTATCTATCACACCCCTAGTTCAAAAATGATTGCCAAAGAGGATCAGCAGTTTGGCTCTGTCTATATATTTTCTCAGGCATTTGTATGTAGCTATTTTTTTTAAATTTATTATGTAAACAGTGTTCTGCCTGCATGCATACTTGCACCCCAGAAGAGGGTGCCAGATCTTGTTATAGATGGTTATGAGCCACCATATGGTTGCTGGGAATTGAACTCAGGACCTCTGACAGAGCAGTCAGTGCTCTTAACCACTGAACCATCTCTCAGCTATACCAGGATCTTACTTGGGGAGTCTTCAAGATAACCTTCTTCTCAGCCTTTTGGTTATGATCAAGTGGGGAAACTTTAAGTTGAGACTCATAAAAAACCAAGCTGATATTTTCTCCAGTTATGTATAAGATCTGTCTTTGTATATAGAACACCTCCAATGGCATTATTTTGGGGAAAATGTGCCTTGTCAAGACAGGATTAAGGGACTCCCAAATTTCTTCAGGATATTGAAATTGCTTATAGCCTCTCATGCAATGCAAACAGTTAAACATTATCATTTAGAGAGCGATGACAAAAAGTGAGCACATGCCCAGGGCAGGAACATGCTCTTCCCAAAGGCTTTCCATCTGTGGTTGGCTGCAGTCAGCTCTGAGGGACAATGGATATGGAGGGAAGGACTGACTATGTAAATGTTTAGGAATAACTCACTGTGAGTTTCCAAATTTTCAGTATAATTCCACACATATTACCAGTTTTGGGGTTCCTATTTTCATAGTATCTTCCTTTTGACTAAAATTTTACAACCCCTATGCTGTTCAACATAGCAGTCATGACATCCCATCACCTGTACTAATTCTCTTGTGAGGCTCACTCACCTGGATGGTGCTCAATCTTCAAATGTCAACTCTTAAAATCTTTTGCATGTTTTGCACTTCTGTGATATCAGTGAGAGAAAGAATGGGGAGAGTTTGGGGAGTGGATATTCATCAGCATGTTAAAGTACATGTGCATGACTGTGTCATAGCTAAATTCATTATTTTGTATGCTAAATCAAAAAATAATAAACAAGGAAAACTATACTTGATCAAAAAGCTTTAGGGTTTACCAAAGAATTGGTATGCAATCAATTGAAACCACATCATTAATTGTTCTGGCTATGAAGTAGGTTGTACCATTTGGCATCACTATAACACAAGTTTTCTCGTAGGGCTAGAAACACTTTCTTGGCACTCTGCTTTAGTTTGTTTAGTTTTTTTTTTTTAAATGCTGTGATGAAATACTCACCAAAGCCATCTTAGGGGAGGAAAGTTTTATATCCTTAACCTTCGAAATCACAATTGATGATTGAGGAAAGCTAAAGCAGTAACTGAAGCAGAAATAAAGGCAAGAACTGAGCCTCTGAGGGAATGCTGTTTACTGGCTCGTGATGGAAGGTTGCTTACAGGCTTGCTCTCCATGATTTGCTCAGTTTGTTTTCTTATACAACCCATGACTGCATGCCCAGAGATATCATTGCCCATAGTGAACTGAGCTCCCTTATGTCAATCGTAAAATAAGAAAATGCTCCATAGATGTGCCTTCAGTCCAGTCTGAGGGAAGCAGACTTAGTTCCTTAGTTGTGATCTACTCTCCCCAGGGTATCTTTAGTTTGTTGGAATTTGACAAAAAAAAATTAACTAGCACATCATCTAATTTTAAATACTTGAAAATAGGCCGGGCGGTGGTGGCGCACGCCTGTAATCCCAGCACTCGGGAGGCAGAGGCAGGCAGATCTCTGTGAGTTCGAGACCAGCCTGGTCTACAGAGCTAGTTCCAGGACAGGATCCAAAACCACAGAGAAACCTTGTCTCGAAAAAACCAAAAAAAAAAAAATACTTGAAAATAATAATAACCAACTTTTATCTGGTGTTCAGGACTGAGTAGAACTTTTACCAACCAGCATTAATTTACTTTTATTTTCCTGCATTGTGTTCCTTTGCCAAGAATGGTATCCAGGGAATGTCCAGTTTAGTCAGACTCCAAGGTCTCTAGCTCTCAGAACTATATACAGTGTACTGCCCTGCAGTTCTCACAGACACTGCCTTCCAGAATGATAGCAAAGACACTACTTGGAATCCAGGGGACTTTTCTTTCAGCAACTACTCTACTTTATTCACAAAAAAACTTAAGTAATATTTCTTCTTTTTGTTTTTACTAATATTTATTATTTTAATAGTAATGCTCTCATTGTTAATAATAGTTCACCTTCAGTATCCTCAGGTTCAAATTTGTTGTGTCATACATGACATCCAATCTTAGGTGAATGCCTTATCAGTATTTAGCACTGAATGATGATCCTTAGTTTGTCCCCTTCAGCATGTTTCAGAACATACAGCAGTAGATAAAGGGAAACAGCTTTTTTGCTCTGGACCACTTGTCCATGTTGGGTTGGTGGTCCTCTGTTTTTAATTTAGCATGTATAATAAGATATGGGTGTGTGATGTGGGAAGGTCATTTGTCAATCTGTTGTTTCATTGGTTAATCAATAAAGGAAACTGCTTGGTCTGATAGGTCAGAAAATTAGGTAGGTGGAGTAGACAGAACAGAATGCTGGGAAGAAGGGAAGTGAGCCAGACACCATACCTCTCCTTTCTCCAGGCCAGATGAGATGAAGCTCCAACCCATTAATAGGAAGGGTTAATAAAGATGTGAGAGTTAGCCAGTAAGAGGCTAGAGCTAATGGACCAAGCAGTGTTTAAATGAATACAATTTGTGTGTTGTTATTTCGGGGCATAAGCTAGCAAGGTGGCCAGGAGCTGGGCGGCAGGAATGCAGCCTGCTGCTCCTTCTACAGGTATGTAAAAAGCTAAGAAAACTAACAACTAATGTCTCAGTTTATTACAAGAGATGCTTTAAAACACCATTGAAAGATAGTGGTTTAAATGTAGGCAACATTTATCTAACATTGAGATATTTTTTGAAAGAGATCTCATTAATTTAAAATGCTATAAATTTAAAGTAATAATGACAATTTCTAAATATTTGTTATTTCATTAAATTTTTTTGAGAATTTCATACACGAGCTCTGTATTACATCATTCCCATCCATTCTTTTCCCACTACAAGTCTTTTCAAGTCTATCAACTAAAGATCTCTTCTTCATTATTCTTATACTTATGTATAGTCATATATGGGCAGGTTTATGAACACACATACACACACACACACACACATATATATATATATATCCAATTAATCCATTTAGCATTGTTCATATGCACATGTGTACTTGTTATTTATTGAAATATCTTTCCCCTTTAGCTATCTACTCATATTTCTCTTAAAAAATATACAACTTTGAACTTATCAGTGGAATAAAGGGCTAATTAGCAATATAGATTTACATGCCTCTTTGATTGCAACAACTTTTATTACTTGAAGAATATCAAGAATAAAATATTTACATTGATTTATGTTAATTTTTGACCTTATCTCATGATTAAGCCTGTATGCAATTATAGTTACAGACTTCATATTACCTAACATAACACATGTATATTTTAAATAAGAAAATACATGTCTTTTATAGATGGAAAAAGAAAATAGAACAAGAAAAACCTAGACACTAAAAGAAGAGGGTTTTTCATAAACAGCTCATATGCAATAGTAATAGATTTGTACCCTAATTCAGTGTAATATAAAACTAAGAAATTTTTAAAAATAAATAAATATTAATGTTGATTAGCTAATTCAGGAAAACCAATGCAAATAATTGGTTTATAAAACTTCTTGTCATCCAGTACAAAGATCTTTTTGGACTAAATTTTGTAACATAGACTTGTCATCATTTGGGAGAATATATAAATATCTATATTACTAAAACCATTGTTTTCAACTTCTAAACTCCACTATTTGTTAATCATATGCTAGGATTTGGAAAACATGAGCGTTTGGATCACAATTCTTACATGGTATCACATTAATAGTGGTGTAACTATGGATATTCAGCCTGGATTATGATTTTTTTAAAAAAACAGAAAACAACACACATACACACATATGCAGAGGCAGTCTCATGCACATATGAATATCAGAGAACAAGTTGTGGGAACTGCTTATCTCATTTCTCCATCAAGTTCAGGTCATCTGGCTTAGTGGCAATTACCTTTAGTCCCTTAGTCATCTTATTGATCCCAAATTAAAATGTTTAAAGGATTGCTGCTTAGTGAATACCTAGGGTTGTTTCCAAGATCTTCAATTCCTAAGAGGTGAAAAATCTAAGGCTATACTTTATAATTTCACGAAGAAAACTATTGTTTAGAATTATTTCTTAAAATTTGAATGGCTTACCTTAGAAAAGAAAGTTAGCTGTTTATCATTCCTGAGACAGCCAAGGACACCAAGACTGTAACTGATTTGTGAGGCTGTAGAGCAGAAGGTACTGCAGATATGTGGAAGAACTCTCTGCCAGTATCTCTTGCCAGTCTTATTATTTCGATGAGACAAAGCAATTGTGAAAGCTAATTTTAAAAGTGATGACCTCAAAAAGCATACAATATTGACAAATAAATGTATCAATGTAAGTAATTGCTCTATATACTAAACGTGTAACAGAGTGCTGAGACAAATGGAACAGGTCCTAATAAGTGGTGCTTTAAGCCTACTAACCTTGGAAAGAGACTCATTGAGTTATCCATTCCCCCATTCCCTTGAATGCCCACAGATTTAATATACTGAAGAAAGAAATATGTTGTCAGAATACTTACTTGGTAGACATTGCCAAGATGATGGCAAAACTTTATTAAATGCAAATGATCTCAAATGAAGTGACTCAGAAGCTGGAAGAGTTAGCTCATGTTTTTTTTTTCCCATAAAGTCACACATGGCATCAGCACAGTGAAGAACACAGACTTTAACACATTATAGAAGTCATGAGTACATTTGCACACATATGGCCAACTAAACTTTGACAAAAGTATCCAAATAACTAGGCTGAAAAAAATTGAACTTTCAGCAATAAATAAAGACTCACACATTAAAACAAAATAACTCAAACTTCTTTCACTCATGTAATGTTATGAGAACTGTTGACCCAATAATTAAAGTAAAGATGGTAATGTCCTAAAAGAAAACATAGCTAGGCAAAAGGGTTCTTCAAATACACAGAAAACCTTGCAGCAAAAGAACAGTATTGTTGCCTTTGTCTTTAGCAAAGTGATCCACTTTTGCTCATCCAAGTGGATCGCTATGGAAACGGGCAACATTCTCACCTGATACACATGTTCTCCTCTAAGCTTTAGCAGATATAGCCAGGGAGTCTGGACAGATCTTTCATGGCTAGAGTTAGTTTTTTCATGAGAGAGATTCTAGGGAACTTTGCAGTCCCTTCCCATGAAGATGCTTCTAGAATTTGGTTATCTATGGAAAGGAAAATAAGTTTTCCCCAGACTCACAGTTCACTGACCTGAATTTAGATCGCCAAACCTCTGGGAAGGTGTTATGGAGCTTTTTGTTTTTACTGGCTTCCCAGTTTATGACATATTATTGTAGCAGTCTACATGGACTAAGACAAAATGAAAATCCAGCTATTGGGGAAAATCCCCACAATGTACATATCTGACACATATTTTATCATAGGAGTCTTTCACAAAAGAGCACATAAGGATGACAAGTTTTAGATGCATGGCATCTTAAGTTGTTAAGAAATTTGGAATTAAAATCATAATTAGATATAACTTTCCACTCAAAGGAAAAAATACATATTTTTATTGTAATAAAGGTGGATCATCACACATCAGATATGGAAACATTTAAATAACATTGTAGGTAGAAATTAAAACCAAAGTTAGCAGTTTCCTTTAGATATCTGCTATGGTCTTATGTAATGAGGCTACTGTTAAATGTTTGACCAAGCAACATGAAAATGTTTGTCCATTAAAAGACTTGTAGGTAAATTCTTACAGTAGCATCGTTCATGATAGTAATGAACTGAAACAACTAACATATTTAATAACAGCTCTCAATAAAAAAATAATTATCATAAATTCACACACTAGAATATCAATAAATAATAATAAACTACATATATTTCAGCATCTTGAAATAAAAATGAAAAAATATGGTGCTGTATGAAGTAGGGTAGGTGTAGATAAGTTAATACTACAAAGATCCTTTGGCACAAAACAATAGACAGGCAAAAAGGATCATTAGTACTGTCTGTAAAAGAATCTTAGAAACATCTTGGTAATAAATATACTTTATGCCCTAATTTTTGTGTTATTGAAATGGTATATATTCAGTTAAATGTTTTAATACACTTAGCATTAATTTTAATGTTTTTGAAGGTCAAAAACTGTCTAGAGTGAACATCTTAGATACAGCTGTTTAAGAGGAATGATTGCTGATGATCATGCAGGAATTCTTTATCATTCTGCAAATTTTCATGAATCTATACTGATTTCAGAATTATTTTTGATACATAATAATACTGTGATTCACACACACAAGAAAACCGTAAGAAAAGCACTGAATTACTATGAATTAAACTTCCACAAAATTTATTTTAATTTTTTTTATTGAGAAAAGGAAAAAAAAGTTTCAGCCTACTCCCAGCCTCCCATTACCCTCCCCCTCCTTCCACCCTTCTGCCCCTCCCCCAACTCCTCTCCCCCTCCCTCTCCAGTCCAAAGAGTAGTCGGGGTTCCCTGCCCTGTGGAAAGTCCAAGGTCCTCCCCGCTCCGTCCATATCTAGGAAGGTGAGCATTCAAATTGGCTAGGCTCCCACAAAGCCAGAACATGAAGTAGGATCAAAACCCTGTGCCATTGTCCTTGGCTTCTCATCAGCCCTCATTGCTCGCCATGTTCAGAGAGTCCGGTTTTATCCCATGCTTTTTCAGTCATAGTCGAGCTGGCCTTGGTGAGTTCCCAATAGATCAGCTCCACTGTCTCAGTGGGTGGGTGCACCCCTCGTGGTCCTGACTTCCTTGCTCATCTTCTCCCTCCTTCTGCTCCTCGTTGGGACCTTGGGAGCTCAGTCCAGTGCTCCAGTGTGGGTCTCTGTCTCTATCTCCATCCATCATCAGATGAAGGTTCTATGGTGATATGCAAGATATTCGTCAGTATTGCTATCGGATAGAGTCATTTCAGGTTCCCTATCCTCAGCTGCCCAAGGAACTAAGTGGGGACATTGCCTTGGGCTCCTGGGAGACACTCTAGGTCAAGTCTCTTGCCAACTCTAAGGTGGCTCCCTTAACTAAGAATTGTGCTTCCGTGCTCCCCTATCCAAGCTTCCATTATCTCAATCATCCTGTTTCCCCAAGTTCCCCCCATCCTCCCCTTCTCATTTTTCTCTCCTCATCTCCCCTTACCCCCATCCCACCCCACCCCCAAGATCCCAATTTTCTCCCCGACAATTTTTTCTACTTCCCATAGCCAAGAGGATAACTATATGTTTTTCCTTGGGTTCACCTTCTTATTTAGCTGCTTTAGGTTCACCAATTGTAGACTCAGTGACCCTCATTTATGACTAGAAACCAATAATGAGTGAGTACATCCCATATTCATCTTTTTGGGTCTGGGTTACCTCACTCAGGATAGTGTTTTCTATTTCCATCCATTTGCATGCAAAATTCGAGAAGTCATTGTTTTTTACCACAGCGTAGTACACTAATGTGTATATATTCCACACTTTCTTCATTCTTCCAATGAAACACATCTAGGTTGTGTCCAGGTTCTGGCTATTACAAATAATACTGCTATGAACGTAGTTGAACAAATGCTTTTGTCATATGATAGGGCATTTCTTGGGTCTATTCCCAAGAGTGATATTGCTGGGTCTAGGAGTAGGTTGATCCCGAATTTCCTGAGAAACCGAAACACCGATTTCCAAAGTGGTTGCACAAGATTGCATTCCCACCAGCAATGGATGAGGGTACCCCTTCCTCCACAGCCTCTCCAGCAAAGGCTATCATTGGTGTTTTTGATTTTAGCCATTCTAACAGGTGTAAGACGATATCTCAAAGTTGTTTTATTTGCATTTCCCTGATCGCTAAGGAGGTTGAGCATGACCTTAAGTGTCTTTTGGACATTTGAACTTCTCTGCTGAGAATTCTCTGTTCAGTTCAGTGCCCCATTTTTTAATTGGGTTAATTAGCATTTTAAAGTCTAGTTTCCTGAGTTCTCTATATATTTTGGAGATCAGACCTTTGTCTGTTGCGGGGTTGGTGAAGACCTTCTCCCAGTCAGTAGGTTGCCTTTTTGTCTTAGTGACAGTGTCCTTTGCTTTACAGAAGCTTCTCAGTTTTAGTAGGTCCCATTTATTCAATGTTGCCCTTAATGTCTGTGCTGCTGGGGTTATACCTAAAAAGCGATCTCCTATGCCCATGTGTTGTAGGGTACTTCCCACTTTCTCTTCTATCAGGTTCAGTGTGTTTGGACTGATATTGAGGTCTTTAATCCATTTGGACTTGAGTTTTGTGCATGGTGATAGATATGGGCCTATTTTCATTCTTCTACAGGTTGACATCCAGTTTTGCCAGCACCATTTGTTGAAGATGCTTTCTTTCTTCCATTGTATACTTTTAGCTCCTTTATCGAAAATGAGGTGTTCATAGATTTGTGGGTTACAATCCGGGTCTTCTATACGATTCCATTGGTCGACTTCTCTGTTTTTATGCCAGTACCACACTCTTTTCATTACTGTAGCTCCGTAATAGAGTTTGAAGTCAGGGATGGTAATGCCTCCAGAAGATCTTTTATTGTATAGGATTGTTTTGGCTATCCTGGGTTTTTTGTTTTTCCATATAAAGTTGATTATTGTCCTCTCAAGATCTGTGAAGAATTTTGATGGGACCTTGATGAGGACTGCATTGAATCTATAAATTGCCTTTGGTAGAATTGCCATTTTTACTATGTTGATCCTCCCAATCCAAGAGCAAGGGAGGTCCTTCCATTTTCTGGTATCCTCTTCAATTTCTTTCTTCAATGCCTTAAAGTTCTTGTCAAATGGATCTTTCACTTCCTTGGTTAGAGTTACCCCAAGATATTTTATGTTATTTGTGGCTATCGTGAAAGGTGAAGCTTCTCTGATTTCCCTCTCTGCTTCTATATCCTTTGTGTATAAGAGGGCGACTGATTTATTGGAGTTGATCTTGTATCCTGCCACATTGCTAAAGCTGTTTATCAGCTGTAAAAGCTCTTTGGTGGAGTTTTGGGTGTTGCTTATGTACACTATCATATCATCTGAAAATAACGAAAGTTTCACTTCTTCCTTTCCAATTCGCATCCCTTTGATCCAATTATGTTGTCTTATTGCTATTGCTAGAACTTCAAGCAGTATATTGAAGTGGTATGGCAAGAGTGGACAGCCTTGTTGTGTTCCTCAGTTTTATGGGATCGCTTTGAGTTTCTCTCTGTTTAATTTGATGTTAGCTGTAAGCTTGCTGTATATAGCTTTTATTATATTTGGTATGACCCTTGTATCCCTAATCTCTCCAATACTTTTATCATAAAGTGATGTTGAATTTTGTCAAATGCTTTTCCAGCATCTAATGAAATGATTATATGTTTTTTTTTCTCTCAGTATATTTATATGATGGATAACATTGATAGATTTTCGTATGTTGAACCAGCCTTGCATCTCTGGGATGAAGCCTACTTGATCATAATGGATAATTTTTCGGATGTGTTCTTGGATACGGTTTGCCAGTATTTTGTTGAGGATTTTTGCATCGATATTTATGAGTGAGATTGGCCTGTAATTCTCTTTCTTGGTTGAGTCTTTGTGTGGTTTTGGTGTCATGGTAACTGTAGCTTCATTAAAGGAATTTGGCAATGACTCTTCTCTATCCATATTGTGAAATACATTAAGGAGTGTAGGTATTAGGTCTTCTTGGAAGTTCTGGTAGAATTCTGCATTGAAACCATCTGGTCCTGGGCTTTTTTTGGTAGAGAGGTTTTTGATAACAGCTTCTAATTCTTCACTACTAACAGGTTTATTTAGATTGTTCACTTGGTCCTGGTTTAACTTTGGTATATGGTATTTATCTAAAAAAGTATTCATTTCTTCTACATTCTCCAGTTTTGTGGCATACAGGCTTTTGTAGTAAGATCTAACGATTTTCTGAATTTCCTCTGTGTCTGTGGTTATGTCCCCCTTTTCATTTCTGATTCTATTGATTTGCATATTCTCTCTCTGCCATTTGATTAGTTTGGATAAGGGTTTATAAATCTTGTTGATTTTCTCCAGGAACCAGCTTTTTGTTTCATTGATTCTTTGGATTGTTTTCTGTGTTTCCATTTTGTTGATTTCTGCCCTCATTTTGATTATTTCCAGTCTTCTACTCCTCCTAGGTGAGTCTGCTTCTTTTTTTTTTCTAGAGCTTTCAGGTGGGCTGTTAAGTCTCCAATGTGTGCTTTTTCTGTTTTCTTTAAGTGAGCACTTAGTGCTATGAACTTTCATCTTAGGACTGCTTTCATAGTGTCCCATCAGTTTGAGTAGGATGTTTCTTTATTTTCATTGAATTCAAGGAAGGCTTTAATTTCGTTCTTTATTTCTTCCTTTATCCAGGTGTGGTTCAATAGTTGACTGTTCAGTTTCCATGAGTTTGTAGGCTTTCTGGGGGTAGCATTGTTGTTGAATTCTAACTTTAATCCATGGTGATCAGATAAGACACAGGTGGTTACTAATTTTTTTTTGTAACTGTGTAAGTTAGCTTTGTTTCCAAGTATGTGGTCAATTTTCGAGAAGGTTCCATGAGCTGCAGAGAAGAACATATATTCTTTCCTATTTGGGTGGAATGTTCTATAGATGTCTGTTAAGTCCATTTGATTCATTACCTCCATTAATTCTCTTATTTCTCTGTTAGGTTTCTGTCTGATTGACCTGTCCATTGGTGAGAGAGGAGTGTTGAAGTCTCCTACTATTAGTGTGTGCGGTTTGATGGCAGCCTTGAGTTTTAGTAATGTTTCTTTTAGGTATGTGGGTGCTTTTATATTAGGGGCATAGATATTCAGGATTGAGACTTCATCCTGATGAATTGTTTCTGTTATGAGTATAAAATGTCCCTCTCTATCTCTTCTGATTGATTTGAGTTTGAAGTCAACTTTGTTAGACATTAGTATGGCCACACCTGCTTGTTTCTTAGGTCCATTTGCTTGATAAACCTTTTCCCATCCCTTTTCTCTGAGTACGTGCCTGTCTTTGTGGTTAAGGTGTGTTTCTTGTAAATAGCAGAATGTTGGATCCTGTTTTCGTATTTAATCTCTTAGCCTGTGCCTTTTTATAGGTGAGTTGAGTCCATTGACATTAAGTGATATTAATGACCAGTGGTTGTTAACTCCGATCAATTTTTTAGTAGGAGATTTGGTGTGTTTCCCTTCTTTGAGTTGTGCTGGTGAAGGGTCTCTAGATATTTGAGTTATTTTGGTCATTGTTGGACTCCTTGGTTTGTGATTTTCCTTCTATTACTTTCTGTAAGGCTGGATTTGTGGTTACATATTGTTTAAATTTGTTTTTATCCTGGAAAAATTTGTTTTCTCCATTTATAGTGAACGAAAGCTTGACTGGGTATAGTAGTCTGGGCTTGCATCCCTGGTCTCTTAGTTTCTGCAGTACGTCTATCCAGGACCTTCTGGCTTTCATTGTTTCCATAGAGAAATCAGGTGTAAGTCTGATAGGTTTACCTTTATAAGTAACTTGGCCTTTTTCCTTTGCAGCTCTTAATATTCTTTCTTTATTCTGTATGTTTTGTGTTTTGATTATTATATAATGAGGAGATGTTTTTTTTTTTTTGGTCCAGTCTATTCGGTGTTCTGTATGCTTCTTTTTTTATGATTTTTAAAAGATTTATTTGTTTATTATTAGGTATACAGAGTTCTGCCTGCATGTTCTGTATGCTTCTTGAACCTTCAAAGGAAAATCTTTCTTTAGTTTGGGAAAGTTCTCTTCTATAATTTTATTAAATATATTTTCTTGATCATTGAGCTGTACTTCTTCTCCCTCTTCTATCCCCATTATTCTTAGGTTTGGTCTTTTTATTGTGTCCCAGATTTCCTGAATGTTTTGTGATGACAATTTGTTGGTTTTGCTGTTTTCTTTGATCAATGTATTTATTTTTCTATGGTATCTTCAGTGTCTGAAATTCTTTCTTCTATCTCTTGTAATCTGTTGGTAGTACTTGTCTCTGTATTTCCTGTTCGTTTACCCAGATTTTCCATCTCCATCCTTCCCTCGGTTTGTGTTTTCTTCATTACTTCCATTTCATTCTTCAAGTCTTGAACCGCTTCCCTTACCTGTTTGATTGCTTTTTCTTGTTTCTCTTGGTTTTCTTGGGTATCTTTGAGCACTTTATTCATTTCTTCTACCTTTTTGTTTGTGATCTCTAATTGTTTATGGCAGTTTTTCACCTCCTGTTTAAGGTCTTCTATTATTTTCATGTAATTCACTTTTGAGTCGATTTCTTCTATTTCTTCTATAGTAGGGTGTACAATTCTTCTTATTTCGGGCTCCCTGGATTCTGGTGATGTCATGTTGCTTTTCAGGTTGTTGGAGGAATGCTTGCCTTGGCGCCTTCCCATCTATTCCTTCAAATGGAGCCAGAAGAGGCCTGGTGTCTTGGTTCAGTCTTTGCTGTGACTGACTCTCTGGGTGTATCTCTTCAGTGTAGAATCAGGAACCGTCCCGTCCAGATGGAACTCCTCAGCACCAAAACATAGATGCCTGGTAGTCCAATGACCCTCGGACAAAAGGGAGAACTTGGTGGGGCAGGGCAGGTATGAGTAGAACACAGGACACCCTGCTGCAAAACCTGAAAGTGCCTGGGCTCCCTTACAGGGGACCTTGAGGCCTGCCCAGTAGGCAGGCACTCACTGCTCTGGGTGGGTAGCCTTAGTGTAGGAGCTTAAAATTTTTCTTGAGCACTGGTCCTAGCATATAGCAGGGAAGGGTTGTGGGTTGCTGGGGGGCTGGGTTGTGCATGAGAAAGACAGCCCTGCAGAAGGAGCTGGGGGAGGGGGGTTTGTGCTCTCTTCCGGAACAATCTACCCCTGGATAGCACACACTCACCCATCAAGATGGAACTCCTCAGAACCTAAACATGGACGCCTGGTAGTCCAATGACCCTGGGGGGCAGGGTGAGGTCGAGTAGAACACAGGACACCCTGCCGCAAAAGCTGAAGGTGCGCGTGCTCCCCTTCGGGGTCCCTGAGGCCGGCCTGGTCCACAAAATTTATTTTTAAAGGCAATGTCTGATTTACATAAGAAAGCAGTTGGGATTGATGAGGTTAAACACTACATCAAAAGCATCATTATTTCAGAAAAATATTACAAATATATTGTCTAGAAGACTATGTAGGGATCTAAAATCAGTAAGTTGCAGAATGACACTTAGTGGAAGGTGGGGAAGAGGGTGGAGAAGGAAGAAGAGCATTGTTTACACTGGCAGATTCATTTCCATGCAAAAATGACTAACATGTTGTGGAGATATAAAATCTGATTGTGGAGAAAAATGGTAATGTTCTGATTGTGTTTATAGGAAATGATCCTTTTAGTGAGTAATAATGTAATTTAGGAGAAACTTGAAAGGATGTTCTTCTGGTACATCATCCCAAACTGTCTTTTCAATAAAGAAGACATACAGCATTAATTACGAGATGACTGTGTAAAATGCACATGCAATTTTCACATGAAAGAAACTAAATAAAATATTTAATGACTACCATCATCATTATAATAACACCTCCAAGATTCTTGCCCAGTGTGGAAAAATAATTCAAATTTATGTCAATTGCAGCAGACTGAATCAAAGAGCCTGCTTTTAGCACACTGAGAGTGATGGTTCCGTTGCTTTAATATCAGCAGGGAAAATATCAAAGAAAGGTAATTCACATGCTAATAATTCTTATATTTCTGGACTTTCAGACTGTGTGTGTATTTGTGTGAATGTTTCATTAGTAAAGCGTTCTATCTTGTATCCTGGCTACATTTAGCCCTTAAGAATCCAATGACCAGACAAAAGCTTCCTAGATAGGTTCAAACTATGATGTCAGCATTCTTTCCATAGAAAGCATGCTTTGTGAAGAGCAGCACTTTGGGTTTCTCATCTCTTCTATTCTTGATAGGTTTCTAATAATTCTGTTATTTCTGCTCCTTTCTCTGAGCTTCAGCTATGAGACTATGTCCACCATGGCTGAGTCAGTCATAGAATCCCATTTTTAATCTAGAACTATTCGACACTTCAGTTATATATCATATCATGGAAATTAGGGCAAAGTGCTTTCATATAGCTAGCCGAGAATAAGGATTTTTCTCTTTGCTAAAGATATATATCATAAATACAAGAAGTTACATTGTACAATGAAATAATATCAACATAAAGGTCATAAGAAGCTAACATCTACAATTAGGCTCATACATTAATCGTCCCAAATCTTTCTTTTTGCCATTTTAACTTCACTTGGTGACTGAATCTCTAAGTACGAACAATGGGCATGTAAAATTGTTGATTATTCAGATATTATTAACTCAAAAGAAGATATCATTGGCATACTCCTTTTTCATTCATTTCTATTCATACATACGTTATATACATGGTAATGTTTTAATTTAACCACTGTTGCATTTGACTGACTTTAAAATTTTTGTTTATTCTTGAGATTCTTGTTTTTCACCATAGTTTCTTTTTGTTCATACCTTTCAGTTTATATGTGTTGCATTAGATATTAGTACCCTACTTTTCCCTTTGTTTAGCATCCTCAATTAGGCCAGCTCTTTCAAAATTTCTTACAAATCACTAGAACATATTTCATCATTAACCTTCATCAAATGACCTTTCTTGGAAATCAAACTGAGTTCTAAACATTTATAAGCAAAGGAAAACTGTATTCTACCCTAATAGATATATTCCTAAAGTAGAGTGAATGGTTTCTATTTCTTTCTCTGTAGACTCATTGCAAGAATGTTTATGGTAGAAAAACAAAAAAGAAAAATCCTAACTAATAGCACACTCATTCTTTTTATACATTCTTTAATGTCTATAGATGATGCTGCAAAAATATCAAGAATTGCTCTACTCTTCCCCCTGAATAACTTTCCTTGTCTGCACATTTATAGTATTTTTTATAAATGGATATCCTTAGACTTGGTGTGTAGAAAGATAAGATGGATGAATGATTATTTGAGCAATAATAGTTAGTCTGTCTTACTTCGCTCATATTAATTTCTCATTCCAGTGCAATTTTTGCACAGTACTGATTCTTCCTTGAATATCAATGTCCCAGTTTCTGGATATGTATGTGTTATTATGCCAAAGAAAGAGCCAGGCAGAGGTAAAGACAGTGTAAGAATTTTTCAAGACTATTGTAATAAGGGCTAAAAGACCCCAGTATGGATTTCAAACTCCACTGCGAATAAATCAGAGACAGACAGAACAAATATCTCAACTGCTGAATATATAACATAAGATAACCTACAGTTTTATCTGACCCATTTCCTTTTCTTCAGGCAAAATAAAAAAAATCCTATGGATTATAAGCTAAAAATAAGTCATGATAAAATTTCTATGAGGGTCCACAGAAAAGTTACAGATTTAGACTAAGTAACAACAAAAGACAAGAAGAAATTGGTACCATTTATACTTGGTAGTCCTATTTGGTTAATGTAAAAGATGCTTTTCTAAATAAAGCAGTTAATAAAACATACAAAAACTATCTCCCTTTATTATGGAGAATTTAGACAATTAACAAATAGGTGTTTTGTCAACGGAGATGAGTATGTGTTTTAGAGAGAAGTGAGTTATTGTATATGAATATGATATATATGGAAGAAATAAACATAATCAATCAGCAACTAAACAAGGTCATTGTTGAGATAAAGAGAAAGATTCAAATATATAAGAGACTTCTAGTGATTCTTACTTCAAGTATTTTTGCAAATATACTAAACTAGAAAAGAGGCACAAACAAGGGAACTCAGTAGGAGTCAACTACGTAGTTCAGGGAACTATTGCAGTAGTTTGGTCTAGAGAGGTAATTGTGGATAGCATGAGAAATGATATGATTTAGGATGTGAAAGTAAAGCTATTAGCATTTTCTTTTTTAAAAATATTTATTTATTTATTATGTATATAATATTCTGTCTGTGTGTATGCTCGAAGGCCAGAATAGGGCACTAGAACCCATTACAGATGGTTGTGAGCTACCATGTGGTTGCTGGGAATTGAACTCAGGACCTTTAGAAGAGCAAGCAATGCTCTTAACCTCTGAGCCATCTCTCCAGCCCCTATTAGCATTTTCTTAATGAATGAACAGATAATGTATAAAAAAGGAAAATAAGATTTGTCTTTTAAAATTATATAAAAGATATTAAAACTACAAAATTGGTGTGGGTGAATTGTCTGTAATCTGTCACTCATGTTTTAAATAAAAGCTGATTTTTATTTAAGGCAAGAAGTATATGTGGAAAAAACAGACAGAAAGCAGAAATGATGCAATGAGAACAGAAGTCTGGGAAGGAGGAAGTTGATTCCTCCCAGTCCTGCACAGACCACCAAGGAAGCAGGATGTTTTCTGCCAGCTGAAAAAGGTACCAAGCCATATGGCAAAAATAGATCAGAATAATGCGTTAATATAAACTACAAGAGCTAATAAGTATCCTGAGCTAATGGGCCAATCAGCTTTATAACTTACAGAGACTTCTGTGTGATTTTCTTTGGGGCTTGCTGGCTGTGGAGAACTGGGCGGGACAGAAACTCCCAACAAACAGGCCCCCTCATGTTACACAGAATGTTTCTCAAATTTTCTAATTTTGTGATCCTTTAGTACAGTTCCTTATGTGACTCCCATAATAAAATTGGTGACTCCCAATCATAAAATTAATTTTATTGCTACTTCATAAATATAATTTTTCTACTGTTATGAATTACAATGTTAATATTCTTGAAGATAGAGTTTTGCCAGAGTGATTACAACCCATGGGTTGAGGGCTACTGCCATAGAACAAGAAAGAAATGAGAGAAAGAATAATTCACCATGGTCTGCTGTATTAGTGGGACTGATTTAGGCCCTCTGCATTTGTGTCAACTTCCTTAGCTTGGTCTCTTAGTGAGGCTTCTAAAAGTGAGAGCTCAATAAATTCACTGGGAGTTCATGGTATGTTTATGGATTTAAGGCTGACCAGTTGGAATATGATAACATTTCAGAGAACTTGTCTGCTGCAAAAAAAAAAATGATTCTCCCTCCCACAGTACACACTAATTGCTGTTACCTCTTCATCTGGTGGTAAGGCGTTGTGAAATTTCCCTGTTCCTCTTGGCACATAGACTGGTATGGTCATTATACAGGTCTTGTATAGACAATCATATTGTTGATATTTCATTGGCACAACACACTTATTGTGTCTATTGTATATTACTTCATAGAAGATATTTGAGTCCTCTAGCTCTTATCAGCTTTCGTTTCTCTCTTCTACTACGTAACCTAACTTTAGGGGTAGATTGTCCAAAATGGTGTTAGCTACTTCTGATTACTTATCTGCATTTTACAAGATGTGGAACTTTGTACTAGCTTGTATGCTACAAAACAAAAAAAAACAAAAAAAAAAAAACATGTCCAATGAGCAGTGAGAGCTACATATATCCACGGGAATAGAAGTGTTTAGAATATAGTGAGAAGCTGCACTATTCTAGGAAAATGGTAGTGATAATTTCTCCTTTATGACCTCTCCAGTCACAGGTAGTAGGCTAGGTTTGGAGTACTAGATACGAATTACTTCTTACTTTCTAATTAGGCAGCTATTTGGTTATCCTTAAGATAGGCTTCATTATTGTACAGCTTGGAATTTCTTGCTGGGGCTGATCATTGCTGTGTCTCATAGATTTAACCACTGGGAAGGAATATTGATTACTTTTCTGCCTTAGGAGCTTACATAGCAGCTTTAGATTCTCTGAAAGCCAGTCCTTAGTGAGGAGACTTCCAAATCAGTATCAGTTCAGTTCTTCCAAATCATCTGATTGAGTGGAATGAGACTTACCTTCAAATCTGGAAGGCAACCAAGAGTAAAGTCAGCAGATTTTAATGTTTTGGGAATCTTTTGGATCCTTTTGACAAAAAACTGAAAGGGAGGTTTCCCTTACCTGACCATGTGATTTGTTAGATGGCTTTTGGAGGTATGTTATCATCCTGTGATAACACTTTCTCTCTCTCTCTTTATATATATATATATATATATATATATATATATATATATATATATTTATCCCTGAGATAGAAAACTCAACAAAACAAGTAGTGTCAGTATCTCTCTACATATATCAAAATTTTCAGGGCACAACTTCTAATAAAAAGTAGAATTTAAAATAACATATACTATTCAGAGTGGTGAATTATGATTAAAATATACTCCATAAAATTTTTAAAAAGAAGAATTAATTTTAAAAACTACACATGCTATGGAAGATTGAACCTGGAGTTACCTTCTTTTCTTTAAAGTGAACCTTTTATATAGCGAGAAAAAAATTTCTTGAAAGGGTCTCTTTTGTGTATCAGTCTTCTAACCAAGGAGTGGTTATTTACTACTGATTGAGCCCACAGGAATGGACAACTGTTAATGACTTTCCTCCCCTACCAGCCTCAATAGCCTCTTCCAACACTGTGAAAGCTAACATCACAGAGTAAGCATATCTCAGATCCATCTTGATTTCCCAGTGTCCTGCAATCAAATTTTGTGGTAACTTCAGCTATTGAGTTTTTAAAACAAACAAACAAATTAGCAAACTATCTTCTCATATTACATAACAATTCCAGTTCCCACTCCCTCCCCTCCTCTCATCCCGCCAAGGCCCTCCCCACTATATCTAGGCTGAGAAAGGGATCCCTCCAAAGGGAATGACTTCCAAAATGTCAGTACAAACATTAGGGATAAATTCTCATCTCATTGACAGTGGCCCCATAGTTGCCCCAGCCATACAACTGTCACCCACATTCAGAGGGTCAATTTTGGTTTTATCTTGTTCCCTCACTGTCAGGCCATAGTTGGTGGGTTCCCATTAGCTGTTTCAATAGGTATCCCCAGCATGGTCTTGACCTCTTTGCTCACATTCTTACTTCTCCCACTCTTTGACTGGACTTTGGGAGCTCAGCCTAGTATTCCTCTGTGGATTTCTGCATCTGCTTCTGACAGTTGCTGGGTGAAGGTTCTATTGTGACATTTAAGATAGACAGCAATCTAACTATAGGGTAAGGCCACTTCAGGCACCCTCTCCACTATTGCTAATAAGCTGGGGTCATCCTTGTGGATTCCTGGGAATATTTTTAGTGTCAGTTTCCTTGCTAGCCTCATAATGGCTCCCTCAATCAAGATATCACTTTCCTTGCTCTCCATCTCAGTCCTTATCCCATCACAACCTTATAATTTAGTTCTTGGGGTAAACCAAGAACATTGACAATACCCCATAATGTTTTAGAAGCTGCCTTTTGGACTTCTTTGACCAAAAGTTCATAGAGAGTTTTTTTAGTACTTGCTTAGAAAGTTTGGAAGAGTAATTGACTCTAGCAAAAAGAACCAGTTGTATAAAATTAATATTATACATTTTATTTTGTATCATGATTTATTTTTCAAATTGTCCTTACCATAACTACACCTTGCCATGACTACATACAATTGCAAATGCATGAAGTAGTTCTCTCCTAGTCTTTCCATTTAATGATGAAACATCTGAGAAATATCACATTTGTTGTTTTAAATATAGTCTACAATATAGAAGTTTTATTCGTAAACTAAATCACGAGGTATAATAAATTCAATTATACTCTCACTCAAAGGAAGATAGAGCCAAACAAAAATTATGAGCCAAATGTGCAGCAATGGAATTCAAGTTCAATCAACCGTAAAAGACCATACTTGCTATGTTGTCTTAACAACTAAAACTTTTATGCTCTATTTCTCATTCATTTCCAAATATTAGTATTCATTTTTTAGGTACTTTGGTGTGTAAAATGAGGCAAGTTTTTTAATTAACATAATAAAGCCCACTGAATTCCATTATTGATAAATGAAAATCACTTTTATGAAGACCTATAGAATTGTATATGTATACTAAAGGGGAGGACATTATTGTGTATACATTTTAACATCTCAATTCAAATGCAGGAAGATCAAATATGGAATAAAATTCATGGTAAATAAACTTAACATAGTATAAAGTATGATACAATAATAGCAGAAGGAAAGACATGATTTAACATAACTGACTTTGAAAATGATGTTGTGACTAGATATTAGCTGAAGATGAAATAATGGTACAAAAGTATATTTTCTATTTGTGTTTCTCTTTGGGATTGTGCTAGCCATTGTAGTACTATTTTAATATATATTAATGTGGACTAAACAGGCTTATATACTATAGATGACAATGGTCAAATTCTCCTGGTGAGAAAAAAAAAGCATTACAAAGAAAGATGAAATTGAGAATAAACTATATAGAATAAAATTACCACCAAAAGTTATAATGAATCATGATTTTTAAAAGTGTTTTTATTTTATATTTAACCAATTAATTATATTATTAATTAATTCTCTGAGTTTATATGTGCATGCGTGCATGTGTGTGTGTACTTTCAAACCACAACATACAGACAAAGACAGCATTGGCATTAAGAAGGAATATCGGTATCATGTATTCCAAATATGACAAGGAGTATCACCTTTGTGGTATTCTTGATGTAAAGGCTTGACTTTATCCTACTCATACAAAGATGACATGTAAGGACACATTGAGGTACATGTATATGATTACATATTATGATTGGAAGAAATTGAGGGTATGCAATCAAACATAGCATGAGAGTTTGATTTGGAAACTGGTACAAATAAAGGATATTAAAATATTTTTATAACAAATTCAAGTATAATTTGTAGCTTAATTACAATATAATACCGAGAAATTAAATCTTTATTTACATTTAGACAGAGCACTCTAGTCCTAGTTTGAGACATCTTATCTGTTCAACTACAAGTTCAAATAGCAAACTTTGCACACACAGTTGTGGATCACAAAATCCTTATTAAGTGATTGCATTGAACTTAACCTAAGACATTGACTTTAAGTGACTTGCAATATTCTTAAATTCCTTTCTACATTGCAAGTTTCTTGAATGTAAAATCTTTCTATTTTAAAAGTAGACATTGAGCATAAAGACAAATGTTCCCTGGGTGTGTATATGATTATTGATGAACAATTTTAGGTAGGATAATTTCTTAAAGGACAATTATGCATTGCTAAACACTTTTCATGGACATTACAAGAAGAATAGTGACTAACAGAGACTAGGTACATGGGGAGGGAGATGTGGACAGGCCCAGTAATGGATCCAATGCTATCTTTAGACAACAGGAATAATTTCTGATGCTCTGTAGCATAGCAGGATGGATACTATTAATAAAATTGCATTTTCCAATAATTTATACAATATTAATTTGAATAAAAGAAATAAAAATGCTTAATTATGCTAACTAACCTGAACTGATTTCTATCTAGTGTGTGCAGGAATCACACCCTCACACTACCTATGCACTCATAATATGCACAAGTATAAAGATAAAAAAGCAGAAGGAATTATAATAAATATTTTCTCTCTGTAATTAAATCATCTCAGTGGAAACACTGCACAAATATACAATGGAAATTCGGTGTACATACGTACATACATAAATATATATATAGTGTAAGACTTACATATTGCATTTACAAATGATACTAGGCATTCTTATTTACAAAGTTCTAGACTCACAGGAAATTTTAGAATAAAAACAGGTTTTCCAGCAGTTCTTTTCTATGTTATTCCACATTACTGAAAGCACTGGTATATTCCAGTTCTTATACAATGAAGCCTGGTGTACTGTTAACAAAAAACACAGTTCGGGTTTCTATTTACAGTTTGCATCTTTATATCATGTGTTTTGATAAACACATAGTTCCTGGACTCTCAGCACATTACTACACTGAAAGGTTTCAAAGGCTCCATCTTTCATCCTTCTCCTAGCTTTTTACATTTTGGGGAGTTTCATAGAGCTATAGTGATACATTGTAAGTATATCTTGCAGAATGGCATTTGATATTAATATGTATACAAAGTTAGTTTGTGTTTTTCCTGTCTAAGCAGACTACTACTACTGAATAATAGTTCATTACATCAAAAGTTTTGAAAACTATGAACAAATGTATGGAACATTCATATGTAAAATTTTGGTGGGCAAAAATTTTCAGTTTATCTGTATAAATGCCAAGAATCAAACAACCTCTCATTCTTGGTATGTGGTTAAGAAAATACTTAAAACTGTAAGAAACAGACATATTGACTTTAAACCAGCTTCATTCTTTTACCTTCCATGATCAGTGTAGGGAAACCTTCTGTAGCTCTACATTTTTCCCAGAATTTAATGTCTATTAAAAAAATTAGCGGGTGCTCCCAAAAAGTCTTCACAACTACATGTTAGTGTCTTTGGAACAAGAAGTCACTCTGCTTGTCATCAAAGGGTCAACATAAACACCAACCCAGCCAAAAACCCTTTGATTGACAATGGCACCCTTGCGGCAAGAAACATGAGAGCAATAGCAGCACACAACTTGTGGGAGTAAACAGCCAATGTTGGATTTGACTTAAGGCCCACCCCACATGGCAGAACCCATACCCAACATTTTCTTGAGTTTCCAAGAACATGAGACTCAATAGCCTAGGGATCAGGGGAAACCCAAGTAGCACTGTTTTAAAACAAAGAAATAAAATCAGATCAATAAAATGATTCCTACTGACAATCTGCTATATTAATAGGTCAGTGCCTCACTCAGTCATCATCATAAAAGCGTCTTCCTGCAGCAGATGGGAACAAATTAAGAGATCCACAACCAGACATTAAGCAGAGAATGAAAGACCTTGGAATACTCAGCTCTAAATGGGTTGTCTCAATCAAATCCCTCCCCTTAGGGTGCAAGAACCCTGCAAAAGGCATGGCAGAAGGGCTGTAAGAGAGCGGATGGAGGATAACAGGAAAATAAGGCCTTATAGATCAACAGGATCATCACACATATGAATTCAAAGACACTGAAGCAGAATGCACAGGACCTGTATGGGTCCTCACGGGATGGAGTTCTAAAGCTGAAAGGACAAATGGACACTTGCCACATCTTTGATTCAGAAGCCATCTCTGTAGATTGCTTTTGGTAAGATTGCCATTTTTACTATGATAATTCTACCTACCCAAGAGCTTGGGTGATCTTCCCATTTTCTGGTGTCCTCTTCAATTTCTTTCTTATAAAGTAGTATCAAACTTTTAATATTAATTCCTTAAAAATATATTATGTCAAGCATTATGCTACATAGTTTTATTCTTATTCTATATGTGTTTTGGTGAAGTAAGATACTCTTATATCCTTTACCTACTATTAATTAGCTTTATTTACTCATTGTTAAGTTCAAGGATTGCTCATGTATCTTCTAAAATATTATATAATTTATGTGTTATTTCTTCATTACATTTATGAAGACATATGTAGTCTTTTGTAAAATATAATAGGAATAATACTTCAGTACTGGAACTATTCATGAAGAGAATGTGCTTTTGTTGTTGTTATAATATATTGTATATGAGACTTACTGGAAATCAGAACAAAAAGTATTAGTAAGGGACATGAAATCAATTCATAATTGACCTCCTTACTGACATATTATTTCCTAACTTGTTACAACAAAGAAAGTACAGCCCAGAGAAATAAAAATTTTAATAATGTTTTCTCAAGAATGCATTAAAGTACACAAATTATGATAAAAACATCAATATTTACATTCTTAAAATTAGACTGCTTTATCACACTATTTCACTTCTTTATGAAAGGATATAAAATGATGTTATGAAACTCATCTGGAAGTCTTAATTAAATTTACTTAATGTTGAAGATATTTTCATTTCAACAAATGGTATACTATTTCTTATTGTTTTAAGATTGTTTTAGTTTAAAATAGCTTGGATTTTATATTTTGTATATACATGATATATAAAATAAAATAAATATAATTATATTATTTCCCTCTTTCCAGCCTCTTTTTCCAATCCTTCTTACCTCATAAGAGAGGAAGAATTAGCCTCTCTCAGGGATGAGTCTCCTGTTTATCTAATACAAAATGTTTAGCACAAAGTTGTATACACAAAACAACAGAGATAGACTTAGCAGGTTGTATTCATATATTTGAGCATACATACATACATACACACATATATTTATGTGTGTGTGTTACTTTAATTTTAAAGACAACATTTTCAAACCTTAATAAAATTATTTAGAAAATAAGATGAGAAATAAATGAAAGTAAAATGATTATTCTTTAACTTAATGGGTCAATTTTTCAAATTTAATGCAACCAATTTATTCTGTTTTCAATGTCAAAAATAAAGAATCATGGATAATAAATAACACTATGCACTCAAAAATCTAATCAAAACCAAAAATGACTCTTTTTTTTAACAAAGGGCAATTTCGTAGCAGAAAACAATATATAATAAATAGATTTTACGACTTTGTCATCATGATTTTATTTTTTCTCAAGGCAAAATTTTCTTCCCTTTCGATAAGCACTAAAGTCAACTATTGGACTAGTAGCCGTTTAAATTAATTAAAAATATAATTTCAAACTTTATCAGGATTACCAATGAACTTATAAATGACATTGCTGACTCTAAATTAGACCCAACTAATATAGTCTAATAACCAAAAGACTATTTCATCAAGATCAGCAGCAATTTCCTATATCTCACAGCTTACAGGAATGAAAGTCCTTTTTAGAGAATTAGAATATTAGTGTAAAATAAAATTCCCAAACATGATCAGGTAATTACAGGAAATAAAGGTATGTCAGGCTCTTGAACGAAAGGAACCTAGACATGGTGCTTCAGCAGATGAATCATGCATCTTAGCAATCTCAAGAACACCAAAGCAAACTTAGCCTGGGAATAATGCTTCAAGCATAGGCTGGAAAATTGACCAAAGTGGCCAGAGCTAATGGCCATCAGGATTCAACCTCAATAGGGAAAATCGAAATAGCAACAACAAAACCCAATTAGGTAAAAAAGAAAACTAACGGTTAAAATTACATGAAACTCTACTCATGCTTTGATTCATTAGTAAATATAGTCTTCTGGCAGTACTACCCAGTGCAGGATTATTTTTATTCTAAGTTAAAAAACTCTCCACATGTCTTAGTTACTTTGCTGGTGCCATGACAAGACACCATAACCAAGGCAACCTATAGAAGAGAAAGATTATTTGGGGCTTGTAGTCAGAGGCCACTTGTTCCTTCCAGGCTGCTCAGACTCAAAATAACCACACAGAAATTGTATTAATTAAAATAACACTTGGCTAATCACTTAAATGTATTGCAGGCTAGCTCTTATATAGTTGGTTAACCCCTTTCTTTATCTGTTTATCACCACATGGCTGTGGCTTACTGGCAAAGTTCTAGCATGTCTGTCTCCAGGAGTGGCTACATGGCTTCTCCCTGATTCTGCCTTCTTTCTCTCAGAATTCAGTTTAGTTTTCCCCACCTAAATCTGTTCTGCCCTTCTATAGGCCCAAAGCAGATTATTTACAATCAATTATAATCACAGCATACAGAAGGAAATCCCATATAAGGGCTTTAGCAACCTAAAGTCCATGATTACCATGATAGGGAGTGTTGTAGCAGGCCAGTAGGCATGGTACTGAAGAAGTATCTGAGAACTGACATCTTGGTCCATAAGCAGGAAGAAAAGGAAGGAAGGAAGGAGAGAGAGAGAGAGAGAGAGAGAGAGAGAGAGAGAGAGAGAGAGAATTCAGAGTGGCACAGTCTTTTGAAACCACTAAGTTAGTCTCTATTGACATCCCTCCTCTAACAAGGCCATATCTCCTAATCCTTCATGAATAGTCTCACCAACTTGGGATCAAGTATTCAAATATATTAGCCTATGGGGTATGTTCTCATTCAAATCACCATACAATGCTAACTTAAATCTTAAGTTATGATTTGTAGGATTATTTTGAAATAGAAACTAAGTACACATTAATATTACCTGAATACATATTGCAAAATGATTGCAAAAGCTTCTTAATAGCAAGCTTCAATTGATTAAAATATAATTTTAATCAAGAGGTAAATTAGAATTTTTTTCTTTAATTTATAGTACTTCTCACCTCTGTTCAGTACTTGTCACCTTATCCTCATGAAATACCAGGTACTCAGGTTGTCCATTTGTATTGGATCTGTTTTCCTGAGCCCTCACTACACACTGGGGTCAACGAAGAAAAACACCTTCCCAAAGCAACTTAAGTAAGGATTTTAATGAAATCTTCTTTGTTGAGCTTAATATATGATCAAGTTTGAAATGCTGTGCTACATATAGTAAGAGGGCATTTTTGTTTTGGTTTTGCTTTTTGAAATAGGGTTTCTCTGTAACAATCCTGGCTATCCTGGAACTCTTTTGGTAGACCAGACTGTCTTGGAACTTATTGATATCCTCCTGCCTCTGTCTCCAAAGTGCTGTTCCACCACCACACAGCAGGTATTTTTTTTTTAACCAATTCAAACACCAGTTGCACACTAAAATTTTCCCTTAATGTCATGGGCATATGAGAACAGGATAATTGCTAAGCTATGCCTTCATTTGCTTAAAACTTGACAATTTAAAATTTAAATCTTTTAAACAGTAATTTCTAAGTTCTGCACTAGTGAACACTTGTCCGAATTCTTGGCTACTTGTTATAGAAGATTGCAAAGTACGTTGATCAGATGATAAGTAATGACTTGGAAAGTAGGTTTGTATTTAACAAACTATCCACTAAAAGCTACATATGAGGCATTTGTACGAATACTGCTAGAGGTGGAAAGGGACAGAGACCTCACACAGCTTTAAAGCAGGTGTATTCTCCAGAGTGGAGCCGCATGCATCTATGTACTGATGTGATAAGTATAAGTTGTGTTTTCCTGAGAAAATGTTTAATGAGTTTGCATTTATTTTCATTATCTTCAGAATAGGAATAATGATCTCCTATGTCCTTATTGGATTAGTTGTGAGAAAGAATAAAGTTTATGACATCCCTAAATTACTATCTATCAGTAGGCCATATGTTTTCATAACTGGCTGTTTTGAAAGACAGTATTCACATATTGTAGATATTCATACATACTATATAAAATGTTTTTCAGCCATTTGATTTATATGAATGCAATTTTTAGCTATTAAAATACAAATTTGCAAAGGAAATAGATAATCTATGTTAATATATGTTTATTCCTACATATAAGTAGACTGGAAATTACTGTTTAAGACCCAGAGGAATTTGAAAAACCTTACTTCACTTAATTTGAGTGAAACCCAAAATGAGTTTGACCAGATATTGAAAGCACACTCAGTTTTAGCATTTAAGGGGGAGAGAGAGGAGGTGACTGCTAAGCCAGAGAGTAAGCTCAGCTGTGAAATATGGTATTGACTGAACCAAGTAGCATAGTTGTTTTTAAGACTCGGGACAGTGTTCTCTCTCTCTCTCTCTCTCTCTCTCTCTCTCTCTCTTCCTTCTTTGGGAAAATTACAGAAATAATCCCTATCATCTACATATTTACAAGTTAAGTAGTTCTTTAACAAATGCCCAAAGTTTTCTTCACACTCAGTGCAATGCAAGCCACAAAATTGTGAACATAACCCATAACCCATAGCAGTGTAATAAGTGTTCATTGTTAACAACAGAGTTACAATATTATTGTATTCAAACAATGATTCTTTGTAATAACAGGCTGCATAACATAACTGAAACCCTTGTCATAGATTTTTATAAAATGAGAATATTCAGAGTTTGGAAGCTCAAATTTTGTATTCCCCTAAAACATGGTTCCCTTCATTACTTGAAACTCTGGATATATTAAAAATATTTATTTACTTGATTTTATGTGTGTGTGTCTGCAAATATATATGTGCACCATACACATACCTGAAGTCTGTGAAGGCCAGAGGAGGATATTAGTTCCAGAGAACTCTAACTACAAGTAGCCATGAACTGACATTTGGGTCCTGTGAATCAAACCTGGGTCCTCTGAAAAAGCAGGAAGGGCTCTTAATGGCTGAGCCATCTCTTTTGTTATGGTACTCTGAGTATTAATGCAGCAAGATTCCTGAAAAGATCTCCGCTCAGTCATGCAACAATTGATGCCCTATTCCTAATTACAATATTGCTATTTCTTATACTTGTTTTCAATAACACTATTATTTTAATTTCCTTATTTGAAAACAGAAGGAAATAAGGTTATATGAACAACTTACTTGCTTGTATAAAGAATCAAATATAACACACACTATGATAATTTGTAAAAATAATACAAGCATTTTACTACAAGAAAGTTTTATGTACCTATTGCATTTATAGCTATAAATGTTATATTACTTCTAATGTGGGTCACATTCTATAGGCAATGAATAATTTCTTTATTATAAACAATATTGCATAATTAATATATTTTAATGATCTATTTCTTTTCTTTCTATGTGATCTATGACAGTATCTTATATATACGATATTTTGTTTAATGAAGATATTAGAATACTGTTAAAACTCACAGTGTAATTTAGTAGATTAAATTCTGGAATTGAAAAGAAAGACTAGATTTAAAAGTATCTTCTCTGTTTGTTGTTACAATAACTGAGTCAAAGCTTAAGTTCTGAAAAATTCTTTCACATAGTCATAAAGTAGAGACACTGGTATAAAGCGTTTATTAACTACTTAGCCTTTTAGAATAAAATAAAAACATGGTTCCCTTCATTACTTGAAACTTTGGATATATTAAAAATATTTATTTACTTGATTTTATGTGTGTGTGTCTGCAAATATATATGTGCACCATTCACATACCTGAAGTCTAAATGCATGAAGTATAAATGAACTTATTGACTCAAGAAAGCCCACTCAATATCTTATTTTGCATAAACATTTCTTTCTGTGTTAAACATATATTGAAAACTTGCTACTTGATGATAAGAATTCTGGTAAGCATAGAGTAACCAAAAACAGTAAAGATATTTTTTGTTTGTATGATGCTTATAATTCATAGAGAGTAAAAGACACTCACAATAACCATATTTATAAGTAAGAATTATCTAAAGCAAAGGGATTATGATGGAATTAAATAGTCACCAGCAAAAACATCCTTGAAAACTCAAACACTGAACTGAGATTTTAATGGGAGCTATAGGCAAGACTGTGAGTAGGGAAATACAGTCTAGGAGGGCAAATGAGATAGACAAAGGCCTGTGAGCAACAGAAGTATGAACAGTAACAGCAATTTCTCTAAATTGTACTGTGAGGAAAAGAGGAAGAGGAGTGTCAGAGATGGGAAGGCAAGGGTCCTTTGAAAAAAATGCAGGGAATATTTTAGCAGCTATCCTAATTGAAATGGAAAGAAATGATCCAGTTTCTTCTGACCATGGTTGCTTAGTTAAAGATAGATAAAGGCAGGCAGACAGGTAGATGGGCCAGCAGGCAGAAGGGTGAGAAGACAGGCTGGAAGGCAGGTGGGCAGGAAAACAGGCAGGTGGGAAGGGAGGGAAGGAGGGAGGGAGAAAAAGAAAGAGGAAGGGAATTCTTTGAAATTCTCACAGCATCTTTTAAACAATTTTATTCTAAAATGTTTTATGTGTTGGTAGTCAACAACAATAAGAATAGTAATTAAAATGAAATAAAGTTCACTTAAATGAATGTTGTTTCTGTAAGCTTTTAGTCAACCTTTAAAACAGAAAAAAATAATTTCAGTTTCTAGAATAGTGTTTTCATTTTACTAATTGAGAGAAAATATGTTGGCAACTGAATATTTAGGTATAATTTTTGTCTGAAAACACTGTTTTACCACCTCTTTCTTATTTTATTCCACCATATTTCTAGTTTCCAAATTTTTATTGAAATGTACATGGTTACAAATTAAAATATTTGCTAAATAAACTACCATGATGCCATGAGATTCCTGTCTCTTTGCTATGAATATGTTTTATTAGCATTGTTTAATAAAGAAGCTCTTTGGCCTATACCATGGCAGAATATAGCAAGATTCTTGGGAATTCCAAGCAGCACTAGAGGAGGAAAGAAGGCAGAATCAGGGAGTCAGGGACAAAGATGCCAGAGACCTTACCAGTAACCTTGAGTCTTGTGGTAAGATATAAAAACAAATAGAGATAGGGTTATTTAAGAGGTAAGAGCTAGCTAGAAATATGTCTGAGCCATTTGCCAAACAGTGTTGTAATTGATATAGTTCGGTGTGATTATTCAGATCATAGCAGCCAGGAAACAAAAATGGTCTCCACTTACACCCCTTATTCAGTAGTGCCCACAATTCTTTGGTTGCTCTTCCCTTAACAGAGAACATTTGTCCTCATCTATCATACAAGTAATTTCTTAATATTTGAATAAATAAATAAAATATACATTGACACATATTACTCATATATGCTTTCTAGTAATTCTATCTTAAGTAAAGTTGCTGCAAAAATGTATATATGAATTGCACACTTAGTCTTTCAATTGTGCAGCTCACATAGCTTTAGAAAGTTTGAAGAAATGTTTTTGAAGGTACTGTGAAGTCTCAGGCAAAACACTACTAAATGGGGTTATAATAACCATTTACACTTACCATTTACTATGTGTGAGACACTGTCGTCAATATTTATCTCTTTAGTCTTTACAAAATGTTATAGAGTTATTTACCTACATTTATAGAGAAATAATTTATGAAGGTTAGATGTTTGGCTTTTGTGAAGGGTAGTGAACTAGACTTCAAACATGGAAAATCTGAATCACAGTATATGTTACTCTAATATATCTTGAACTGGCAAGAACTAACACAGAAATAAAGAAGAGAAAAGAATATGATGCGAATATTCTAAAAAAGAATGACATGAATATCAAAGCATTAAAGTAATCTATTTTAAATACTAATTACATCATTGAATAGTTTACTGAATTCACCATCATTATGACCCCCATAAGTTCATGATTTGAATGCTTAAGAGTGAAACTATTTGAAAGGATTAGGGAATGTGACCTTTTGGAGGAAATGTGTCACTGCAGGTGGGCTTTGAGGCTTCAAAAGCCCAAGCCATGTCCAATGTCTCTCTCTTCCTCCTTCTTACACATCTGGATATAGAGCTTTTAGTTTCTTCTCCAGCACTTTTGCCTGATGGCCAACGGGCTTACTGCTCTGCTGGTAATAGACAAAGTCTTTGAAACTGTAAGCCAGCACCAATAAAATATTTTTCATTATTAGAGTTGCTGTGGTCATGGTGTCTCTACACAGCAATAGAACATTGACTAAGACAGACATACAAAACTAGATGATCACACAGTGTATGTGTGAAACCTTTGAAAGGAGAATAGGGAAGGAGAAAGGAAGGTTGTACAGAGAGTACTGTGCAGTAGCTTGAGGTAAATGTCAGTGTCTGTAGGGAGTTGTTGAGTTAATACCACTCATGAGAAGAGTTTTGTATCTTTAGAAAAGAGTCTATATTCATAAGTCCACCATGATCTCTCACTGCCTGAGAATAGCTTATAGGAAATGTGGTCTCAGCATGAGAGTGGGAAAATATTGAATAGGAACAGTTGGGGTTGTCAGTCAATTATATTCCCAACTGCAAGCACGATAGTCTCTGTAGCTATGGACCTTTGTTTATACTTAGTTTTCTGTATTTCTTTGTAAGTTAACTATCTCCTATCCAGTACCAGTTTCCTATGGAACACCTTAACAAAGTACAACAAATCAGGAGTTTAAAATGGCAGAGATTTATTATAACTCACAGTCGTTGAAGTTACATAAAGTGATGTCAGTTTCTTCTGAATTCCTGATGTAGAAGCTGTTCCAAAATGACATAGAAATGAAAATGTCACTTAGTTTATAGAGTGACTGCCTTGTAGACTTGAAGTCCTGGGCTTCGTCCCTAGAACTTAAAATAGACATGGTGGGAGCATGTTCATAATCTCAACACTTGGGAGAAATAGACAAGAGTTTAAAAATTCTAGGTTATCTTCTCCAATTAGTGATTTTGGTTCAAGTGGAGTCTACATAAAATCTTATCTCAAAAAAAGAAAAAAAATGCAGTCATTGTTGGCAATAAATGCTATAAAAGTAGAATCTCCCAGCATTTGATTTTAGGAGTTGTAAATTTAAGTAAATGCTCCACACATGTCCAGTTATCTATTTTTTTGCATATATATATATTTTTATTTTTTTTATTGAGAAAAGGAGAAAAAAAACAACTTTCCACCTCCTCCCAGCCTCCCATTTCCCTCCCCCTCCTCCCACCCTACGCCCCCTCCTCCCACCCTTCTCCCCCTCCCCCCACTCCTTTCCCCCTCCCTCTCCAGTCCAAAAGCAGTCAGGGTTTTCTGCCCTGTGGTGAGACCTAGGACCTCCCACCTCCGTCCATATCTAGGAAGGTGAACATCCAAACTGGCTAGGCTCCCACAAAGCCAACACATTACGTAGGATCAAACCCCCGTGCCATTGTCCTTTGCGTCTCATCAGCCCTCATTGTTCGCCATGTTCAGAGAGTCCTGTTTTATCCCATGTTTTTCAGTCACAGTCCAGCTGGTCTTGGTGAGCTCTCAATAGATCAGCTCCACTGTCTCAGTGGGTGGGTGCATCCCTCGTGGTCCCGACTTCTTTGCTCATGTTCTCCCTCCTTCTGCTCCTCATTGGGACCTTGGGAGCTCAATCCAGTGCTCCAGTGTGGGTCTCTGTCTCTATCTCCATCCATCACCAGATGAAGGTTCTATGATGATATGCAAGGTATTCGTCAGTATTGCTCTAGGATAGGGTCATTTCAGGTTCCCTATCCTCATCTGCCCAAGGAACTAACTGGGGACCTCAGCTTGGGCACCTGGGAGCCCCTCTAGGGTCAGGTCTCTTGCCAACCCTAAAGTGGCTCCCTTAACTAAGAATTGTGGTTCCGTGCTCCCCTGTCCAACCTTCCTTTATCCCAATCCTCCTGTTTTCCCAAGGCCCGACCTCCTTCCCTTCTGACTTTTCTCTCCCCATCTCCCCTTACCCCCATCCCACCCCACCCCCAAGATCCCAATTTTCTCCCCGGCAATTTTGTCTACTTCCCTTAGCCAAGAGGACACCTATATGTTTTTCCTTGGGTTCCCCTTCTTACTTAGCTTCTTTAGATTCACCTATTGTAGACTCTGTGACCCTTGTTTATGGCTAGAAACCAATTATGAGTGAGTACATCCCATGTTCATCTTTTTGGGTCTGGGATATCTCACTCAGGATAGTGTTTTCTATTTCCATCCATTTGCATGAAAAATTTGAGAAGTCATTGTTTTTTACTGCAGCGTAGTACTCTAATGTGTAGATATTCCATACTTTCTTCATCTATTCTTCCATTGAAGGGCATCTAGGTTGTTTCCAGGTTCTGGCTATTACAAATAATACTGCTATGAACATAGTTGAACAAATGCTTTTGTCATATGATAGGGCATCTCTTGGGTATATTCCCAAGAGTGGTATTGCTGGGTCCAGGGGTAGGTTGATCCCGAATTTCCTGAGAAACCGAAACACTGACTTCCATAGTGGTTGCACAAGATTGCATTCCCACCAGCAATGGATGAGGGTACCCCTTCCTCCACAGCCTCTCCAGCAAAGGTTATCGTTGGAGTTTTTGACTTTAGCCATTCTGACAGGTGTAAGATGATATCTCAAAGTTGTTTTGATTTGCATTTCCCTAATTGCTAAGGAAGTTGAGCATGACCTTAAGTGTCTTTTGGCCATTACAGTTATCTATTTTTAAAATAACTTATGGCACCATGTTAAGCTTTAATAAGATTTACAAACAATTTGATAAAACACAATGGTGCTATATGAAGAAATGGTAATTTCTGCCAGCCACACCTTCTAAGTTCTCTGATTTGTGTTTAATTTGACATGAAATTTTTACATGGCATCTCTTAAATATTTGAAGGTATCATTATATTGTAACCCCCTTAATTAGAGAACATGCTGTAAAAATATATTTTCTAAACTTTAGTGCCATATGTAGTATACCCATAAAATATTAAGTGCTACATATGTGTTACTCCTTATGCATAAGCTTGCCCTTTTAATAAACCCATAAGATTTAAAACAGGTTTTGATATCAGCATTTGGTAAGGGAGTTGGTATACATCAAAAAGGACATGGGCTGAGGTTTGAGGCAGAAAATAGGTGGATAATTATGTTAAATGAAATGAGTATTATGATTTTTCTTATATATGTAAGCTAGTGAAAAGAAAATACATGGATATATAAGAGCCATTACTAGTGATATGGAAGAAAAAGCAGAAAAGTGGAAAGGAGATAAGAGAAATAGTGAACTATATATGATAAACATATATTGTATACATATTGGGAATTGCTTCGTACAATTGACACATTCTAGTAAAAATTATTAAAAATTATAAATTTCTCTTTAAATATTACAATAATTTTTAATGTGTTAGATTTGCTTAGCTGTGGTTTGAATTTTTATTACATTAATTTGTTTATTGTATACATGTGAAAGGGTATAGATACAGCATGGTGTGCATGTGGAGGTCAAGAGTTTGTTATTTTTCAGTAATGTGGAATCTAGGCATGCAACTAAGTTCATTGGCCTTGGCAATAAGTGCTTTTACCCACTGAGCCATCTTGCCAGTCCTATGTGTGTCTTTAATTCATGCTGGTTCTTTACCATAATCAAATTGTCAATTAAAAAATAAACAAAAAATAAAGTGTACATTCAAACATCAAGTTTTCATTTAGCTAATTGTGTAAATAGGGTGTGTTTTTTGCATGTCAAAGACTGGAGGCCTTCTTTTGAAAGACGTTTGATAAATGAAGAAACATCATTCATCTATCATCAAGTATATAATATTTTTATGTATCAAGGCATAAAGTAGGCACCCTATTGATCCAGGCCTGGTCCATTCCTGTTTCCACATTCTCAGCCTATTGTTATTGAAGTACTACTGAAAAATTATTTGTTGATAACCTTGGAGATGCCACATTGACTTTATCAGTTACCTATAATTAATACCACTGATATATTCCTATTTAACACATGCTGATTGAGTATTTCAGTAACAAAAATCATTCTAAATGATCTGACTTTTCTTGATAATTCCTTAGAATGTTTAGATGTTTTACATCTTTTTTTTCTTTTAGACAGAGCCAGAAATTGAAGAAAAATTCAAAATCTGGTAGAAATGTTTTAGTCACTAAAAATAGCTAAATACCCAAATCAACTGCTCTTCTTGTAATTTTATTTGAAAATTTCTATTCCTTAAGCTAGAGTGGTAAATTAGAGTGAAATTAGCATAGAAAATGAGAATATCCTAACACAGCTTCAAGCAGAAAAAATTGATCTGCTTAACCTACAAAGGCAATTAATGCATTACGTCCTTAACTAAAGAGAAAAGAGGGCAATTTGCTATGTCAGTTATTAAAAACAGAAGTTATCAAAGAGGTAAGACACTGCAGGAAAATGATAATGAAAACAGAAGAGCCTAATAGATAAATAATCAGCATGAATCAAAGGGAATCTGCAAATGAGAGATTAAGAAAATTAGATGACAACTAGACTAGGCATAATCTTTTAACTCCAAATAGAGACAATCTATAATAGTGGACGTGCATTCACACACATGTGGATCGGCTGCAACTGTGGGACGGGTGAATGGGAAAGAGAATAAAGGAGCTGTCTGGTGCAGACAACATGAACTGACCATAAATGTCTAAGAGAATTGATCTCTAAACAGTCTGCTCAATAGCTTATCAGTAATTCTTCTCGTCCTAGGAGAATCTCTCCCTCAATCAATCACATCCTCTGTCAGTGCACTGCTGTGCTTCAGCACTTACTCGGCCAGCTAACACCACTTACTCTAAGGCACAGAAATCTTGCCTTTAAGTGTCTCACAAACACAAATACGCTCATTCATATTATTGATATGCACACAGAGCATGCATACACATTGAACATATGATGCTTTGTGTATCATGAGGAGTTAAGATGTTCCAGGGATTTAAAGCCACGTTTTCATAACATTCAGCTCAAAGGTACCTGATGGCTTTTTCCAAACTAAATCCTCAATAGGAAGCACTTCTTCAGGAATGGCACTAAGGACACAAATTGTAGCCTTATTCAAATCTGCATGGTGTGTGTGTGTGTGTGTGTGTGTGTGTGTGTGTGTGTGTATTTAGTTTTATTAGCAATAGAAGAAAAGCAGACATGAAACCAGGAGCCTGAGATTGGGCCAGGGGAGGCTGCAGAAATGTTGAGCAGATCTTCTGGATTATTTCTCAGAGAGGCTATAGAATATAACTTTTGTTTTGGAAAGAGCATTTCAAGTAGTGTATTAGCAGGAAAACAGATTGCAATGAGATTGTTTTTTAAATGATATTTATCCTACCTTTCTCAGTTCCTTCCAGGTCCATCCTCATTTCCCTACTTACCCAAATTTGTTCTCCAATTTTTTTAAACCCTCAAGTCCAATTTTTGCTGCCCGTGTATTCATGGAGAAGTTGCCTTCCACTGGAGCATGGACAACGCATTAAGGGCTATATCTTATTTTCTGGAGGTGTGGTGTTGAAAAGGGTCTCACTATGTAGCTCTTGCTGTTCTGGAACTCACTATGTAGATCAGCTGGCTTTGAACTAAGAGGTCCACCCCCTCTGCCTCCTAATGTTAGATTTAAAGATTTGGGCCACTATATCAGGCTAATGACTATATTTTCAGAGAAAACTGACTTTTCCAAGAGCTATCAACTATGAATTGCTCCATAACTAGACATAGAGCTCAATGCTAACCATCATCTCTAAACTGAGATGTTGTAGGACTTGAGCTTGTGTAGGACTTGTATGTATTGTTGTAACTACTTTAAGTTCATGTGTACAACTGCCCAACTATGTTATGAACAAACTATTTCTTTGTAGTCATCCAGTGCCTCTCTCTGTTATATTCTTTTCTTTGCTTCTCCAGAGATGTTCCATGAGATTAGGGAGGAGGGTGTGTTCTATAGATGTATCATTTAGCTCTGCACATTCTGTAGTCTCTTAGTCACAGCACCTTGATCAGTCAGGGTTTTGAGTTAATAATACTGAAGAAAGATGCTTCTCTGAGGGTTGAGAGACGCACTAATATATGGGTATAAGAATAAACCATTAGAAAGCCTGTTTAATATAATGTTCATTTAGCAGAATAGTAGTGTACAGGATTCTCCAACTAACTGAAATAAAATCAGTGCTATTACAATTGAATCTAAAAAAATGATGGTCAAATTTTTTGTCACATAAGCTAAATCCCAAAGAGATGATAAAAGGTTCAGTTGACTAGCCTTCTTTTCTACTCCAACTGCTGAAAAGTGGTGAGGATAATAAACTTTTAAAATGTCTTATGAGCTTATAAAGAATAAGGCTTCATTATGACATTTTTATCCAAAGTTTGGTTGTATTGTTTCTCTCACCTCTTTGTCCACATCATTATTCCTTCCCTTATGTCCTCCCACCCCAAGTACCCTCATTTCCCCTCGATACCAAACTGGGAAATTTAAGCCTCCTTTTTCTCTACACCTATCCCCCATCAGTCTCTTATTTACTTTCATAATCTACACACACTCTAACAAATGTAATCCTTTATTTGGATACTTATATATTGAAAGGTAGTATTCACGAATATGATTTTTTTTTCTAAGATTGGGTTGCTTCACTTTATCTAACTTTCCAGGTCCACCCATTTCCCTTCAAATTTCATTTTTATTAATTTCATTTTATATTTAAACCACAGTTTTTCTCCCCCATCCCTTCTCCTGTTCCTGCTCACCTCCTCCCCACCTAGCACACCCCCCATCCACTCCTCCCAATGGATAAGGGCCCCCTTGGGCAGTCAACAAAGTCCAGCACATTAAGTTGGTGCAGGACCAAACCCCTCCCCTCTGCATTAAGTATGGGCATGGCATACTACCATAGGGAATGGGATCCAACAAGCTAGTTCATGCATCCGAGATAGATCCTGGTCTTTCTGCAAGGAATACCTTCAATAGTCCAAGCTCCACCACTGTTTCCCACATACGGAGTGCATAGTTCAGTTCCATGGAGGCTTCTCAGATGTCTGTCCAGAGTTCATGAGTTTCCACAAGATTGGTTCAGCTGTCTTTGTATATTTCTCCATCATGATGTTGACCTCCCTTGTTCATACATTTCCTCCTCTTTGTCTTCGATTGGATTCCTGTTGCTCAACCTGGTGCTTGGTTATGGGTCTCTGCATCTGGTTCCATCAGTTACTGGATGAAGGTTAACAGATGAGAAATATTCTATGGTGTGTTGTGTCACATTTCCATGATCTGTTCTTCTGCTGATGGACATCTAAACTGGTTCTGCTCTTGCTATTGTGAAAGGTGTAGCAATAAATATGAATGTGTGTGTATATCTTTGTGGTAGGTTGCAAGAAAGAAGAATAGATTTTAAAGTATGCAACTTCATCAGACTAACAGGAGGCACAATTGCAATTTTATGTTCTCATTTTTAAATCCAGGACAAAAGAAAAAAGGGGATCAACAGTGATGGTTTTTATGTATGCAAAAAAATTCTGAGGTGTGAAAGTGTCAGAATGGAGAGTGACCAAAATGCCTAATTCAGTCCATTTTTTAATCAGAGCTATTAGTTTTAAAAGCCAAAGACCTAGAGGCAGAGTGTATAGTAGGCCCAGTGCTCTAATGGAAAGAACACAAAACTCGCTTTTCTCAAGGCATGATCATCATTAATATTTTCTAAGGAAACAGACATTTTAATATACTAGCCTCTTGCTAATTTGACATTTTCTGAATTCCTGAAAATATTAGAATAACATTAAGAAGAAAGAATCACAAATTCATCCAAGAGGTCACAAATGTATTTCACTGTATCTGAAAACTTCGAGCATGGGTTTCTTCCGAAGCAATTCCAACAAAGTACATTTTTAATGAATGGACTGTTTATGCTTCAAGAACTAGTTTATGATTCAAGAACTAGTAATTATTGAACTAATTATCATGATACAACGATCTCACCATATTGTATCAGTTCTCGGTGGAAATTCCAGATTCTGAGTGGCACCTGACACTTTTGTACATGATTCTGGTTAACAGGCACACAGATATTTCCTAAAAATATTAATATCTCACTAGAAAGTTATTCTCTCAAGAAATTATTTCTTACTTAAAATTGATACTATAGGAAAACAAATCCTAATGTGCCAAATTATTATTTAAACTTTTTTGCCACCAGGAATAGTTTTGTGGGGCCTGAGAAATGGCACAGCCATTCAAAGTTCTTATTGCTATTCCAGAGGACCTTTGTTTGGTCCCTGCCCTGCTTGTACGGAAGTTCACAGCTGTCTGTAACTCCAGCTTCAGAGGATATGATACCTTTATTTGACCTCAATAGGCATGCCTCCCACAAACAAAAGACATACATGCATACATACAAACAAACACATGCACATAATAGTATGTATCTTTTAAAAAAAGGATATTGATCGGAAGACTGGTGAGATTGCTTGCTAATGAAAGCCCTTACCACTAGATCAGAGTTCAGAGCCCTAGATAACCAATAAAAACTAGTCAGATGTGTAATCTTGTAATCACAGAATCTGAAAGGCAAAGACAAAATGAGCTTTGGAACAAGATGGCTAGATTAACCATAATTAAGAAACTCTGGGAGTAAACGCTGCCTCAATTAAAATAAAGAACAATCAAGGAAGACACTAAGCATTAAATCTGAGCCCCCACACATGTTTACATGCACCTACAAAATGAGAACACATAATTCAGCTGCAAAGAATATAAATTTAGTTAATGTTGCTTATGTTTGTTTTTGCATTTAATTACACTCAGTTTCAATGCTATATATTACAAAGAGTGTCACCTCACTCACCCACTTCCTGTATATATTTTGTTCATTGGGTACCCAAGAAACCCAAGGATATGAACTTTTATTTCTACTCCTTGCCATGATAAATCCTTTTATTCTTCTACCTTAGATCCCTAGATGTTTGCCAAACTGTCACTCTTGAATCATATAAATACTCAGTGCTTAGTTTATGTCAATGGTACAATTACTATACTAGTTAAATTTCCTTGTACCATTTCATCTCATAAAAAGCTGGATTATATGAGCTGGAAAGAATTGCACTTATCTCAAAATAATCACTTATTATCTAAAGTGCATCAGAGCATAGTTTGGTTTCAAATGTCATTTCAAAAATTCCCTTGGAAATAAAAGGAAAGGAATTAGACTGACTTAGCTAATTAACTCTAGTATTTTTTGACACAAACACTATAAGCAAATTTTGTTATTCAGTTCACCTATTATCATTATGCAAGAGCCATTTGTGAAGATAAGAAACAAAGTGAAGAGCATCAGAGACCTTAACAAGGCCATTTAATTACTTAGAACATTTTAAAAAGTGAATTTTACAATGCAGTTGCAAATAAGGATTTTCGATATTTGTCAGAATTTCGGACCAATAATTAAATGCTCTTATAATGAAACATTATTTCTGCTATATTTTTTAGTTAATAAAACAAGGCCATAGTCTCAGTACTTAACATAGAAATGTTATAGATCATCAAGAGATGGTTTGTTACACTTTAATCAAATTCAACCTAGATAAATTAGCCAGTGGTTTTCATGAATTGTCTTTATGCTAGGTTTTGGACTTGCTTAGTTTTATAAAAGTAATGGAGGACATTTAAATATTAAAATTTAATTTTGATCTTTATGGACTCCTTAGTACATTCTACCTTAAGATACGTTAATTTTAAAATCAGCTATCCTCTAATCATAGTTATACCCCAAAATTATTATCAAGTAGCAACAGTTTTTCCTTTATTGCCTTGAAAAATATAAGCACTGTGTAGCTTGAAATATCACATTTCAAATTTCACTGTTATTTTGAATTTTGGTAGGTGTTGTCCATTTCTTAACACCATTAGACACTTGCATTATTGAGGCTAGCACTAATTTTTGTAGACATAAAGCTTCTCTACAGCATATTATCATTACTTCAGAAGTTCTACAGGCCACACTTCACTCTATTTATTTTACGATTTTCTAAGGAATTAAATCATAAAGTCTGCAAATCAAATCTTTATAAACATGGCCACAATATGAGATAATGAAGGAAAATAAAATATATATATGATCAAAGAAAATTAAACTTCCCTATAAAGATAAATTTGCCAAAGTAAATCACTAATTATTAATCAGAATCTTTGCTTAACAAACAAATGGAGATTTTATATTTTGACATCCAACCTTTTCTAAGCTACCTCATGGACAATGAAAATGATTACCTGAATGCTAAGAAATACATAAAATATCACATTGGGATGTCACTGTGACTTTGTGTTCATTCCTTGAAAGTCCCAGGGAGTACATGATGTTTCTCTTATTGAAGTGCATACTTTTTGTTCTGACCTTTTTTTACTGTAGTGATGATTTATGTTTAGGTTTACTGTTACTAAAAACTATAATTTAGCATGCAGTAAATTGACTTCTGTTTGGTGCGTTTTTTTTTTCAGTTTTACCACCCATACAGAGTCTTGTAACTCCAAATTCAGAACAATTCTAAAACTGCCAAATTTGCCTTGTTTTCCTAGTCATTCCTTTCTGCACACTTATTCAGTGACAATCACATGATCATCTATTCTCTATCACTACAACATTGCTTTTTTAGTAGATATATAATATATACATGAATAAAATGTTAAAATCATTTTAAATGGAAAACAAATAGAATCAGATATTACACGAGCTTCAGAGACAGACTTCTATATGGTATAATGTCTTTAAAATGTATCCATATTGTAATTTGTTTTTAGGAATATGTTACTTTGCAATACCAGCATTTCATTTTGGATTTAGTAGAGTTTAATCTATCTGGTTACTCAAAAAACAAAGATTTCTGTTTTACCTGTTATCAATGAAGCTGAAATAAATATTAATGTGCAATAATGGGCCAATCAGAAAAGCTTTGCTTTTAACTGTGTGTGAACGCTAGGAAAATAAAAATAGTTAAATAATTGTTTCCAGAACGATCTTCATGCCAGGATATCTGTGGGCATAACCAACCAAGCCTGGGACCCAAGAATAAAATGTGAAAATATATCACAAAGACTGGAGGGGAGGGTGTGCAGGTGTGAGGTAGGTAAGAAACAAATTACTAATATTACATAGTCAATCATAATGTCATAAACAATGAACAGCAACAAGCTCCAAATGGGAGGCCAATACCTAGTGCTACTACCACCCACTGTCTAAAATACTCAGTCAAAAAATATAAACCATCCCCTAGAAAACAATGAAGTTCACAGAAATAAACAGTTGTATATAGTAAAAAAAAAAAGCTATGTGCAAAACTTCAGTGAAAATTTTACTTGAATGACCAATGGTTATGAGACACTATAATTTTACAAGCTAAGATGTGATGATGGAATAAATAAAAATATCAATGAAAAATATAATTTATCCAGAAAATTGAAAGTATAGTAATTAAAAATTTCACAATATTGACTGAACTTGAGATTATTTAATCTCAAGCATTTTATTCTTGCTCTCTCTCTCTCTCTCTCTCTCTCTCTCACACACACACACACACACACACAAACACACACACACACACACACACACACACACACACACACACGAAAGCAGAAAACTGAACAAATACTCAGACTCTTAGAACATGGGACACTATTAACCATAACAACACTCGTGTAATGAGAATAGCAAGAGGAGGCCCAATAAATGAAGAAACAGAAAAGACATTAAAAGAAATAAACATGTTTTTTTTTTAAAACAATAAGCCGCATACTCAGGGTGGTCAACAAACTCTAAGTATGATTGCAAAGATATACTCATGCTTACACATCATACTAACAATGTGGAAAACCAAAGATGAGGAGATAAATCCACTTTTATGTACATAAAATCTTTAGAAAATGCAAGAAAAAGGAATGGCAGGCTAAGGTTGGGAGACAGGCGAATGTGAAGAGGGTGACAGTTGAGTGGTACAGGGTTTCTTGTGGTGTGGTTACAAACACTTCCCCACTTCTCTATACTTTTATGTATCTGTAAATATACTGAATAGAATTGAATTGCATATTTGCAATGGTTAAATTTTGTGACTTTATACAAAGAAATTATATTTATATAAAATTCTTATGATAAATTGTAAACAAACAATCTAACTTATTTATGATACAGTGCTTCATCCATAAAACACAAAACTGTTCAACGGTATAAAGAAATACCATGCTGACTCACAGAAACATAGACAGACATACTTACCATATAGATATTACAGGTGTTTCAATAAATGCAGGAAAGCAGAAGTAAAAGAATACAATGCTTCATTCTATTTTCATCCCATTATTTATAACACAAATCGTAAAAATACAGAAGAAATTACAATAACCAGGAACTAGGATGGTGCGCTGGATTAGCACAAAAGGGCTCTGTAAGGCAATAATGCTGTCATTGACTATGGGACTAAACTAGTGAACACGTGACTATGGCTTTGTCCAAACTCATTTGCCTTGTGCGTAATTGTATGCCTATGTAAATTTCATATCTGTGTTGGAAAGTTACAAAATAAAAGGCCATGTGGCATGTGAATCTAACCCTACTATTAAGAGTGGTGGGGAAAGATTAGCTAATTTTCAAACCTGTTTTGACTTGAGAATATAAAGTTAAAAACAAAAAGAACTGTATCTAGAGACAATCTATACTGATCAGTAGTATTTTCCCATTGAGATTACATGTCAGCAAGTTTAAAACTCATTTTCATGTATACTAGGGGTTAAATAAATAATGGATTAAAATATACAACAATAAATTATAGATTATTGGACCAATTTCTCACTGTCATGTATGATAAATATATCTACACTCATATCATTTATTTACAAACTATTAAATATTTAAAAATAGTAACTCTTGCCATGACTTGGTATTGATTAACATTCTGGAGAAATTAGCAAGAGCTGAGAAATGGCTAATTGCTCCATAAGGTGACATATAACATCTGAAAAGAAAAACCAGAACTAAAATCTACAGATACAGAACCAGTTAAAGACATACAAGAGAGGTGGCACCTGCTTCTTTTAACAGATTATTGATCATTGCACATTTCCAGAACGTACTGCCTTGAGGTGAGAGCACACCACCCTCATCAGCAATGGTATGGAACAGAAGGCCCTAGGATTCATCAGGGTGGCATGTGTGCACTGCACTTGCATGGCACAGCTAGACCCTTACCCCTTCATAGCAGAGCTGCCCCCAAAGATATACTCCACTGCATCAGGATGTTTGGGGGCGGCTGACACTGTTCCTTCCTCTCCCAGGCCCTCCGTCCTCCAGGAGTAAAATGCTGGAGTGGTTTTGCTCTTGCACATGTCAGGAGTTTCAGAAGCTGCGGAGGACTAAGAGAAGTGGGCTGGAAGAACGCTGTTGTGTACAGCAAGCTGTTCCTGCCTGTCACAGGTCACCCTTGAGTGAAGTGTATTGTAAATCAAGTGGCCACCTGCATGGGCCAGTGAGTCATCATCGAGCACATACTTGTGGATGGAAATGTCTTAATTTTGTAAGTACTCATTGAAATTGTCAAAGGTGTTTTCAGCCTCCTGTGAACTGGCACCGTTTCTTCTGCAGTTGAAGAGCAAAGCGCAACGTTAATAACGGAAGAAAAGCAAAGTCCTCTTAACAGCCAATGCCCTGCATTCAAGGCACCATGTCTCCGCTCCTCATTTCAGCCCAATTCTCCAGGAATTACAGAGCTCTTGTAAATGTCAAAAGTACCATTCACTGTCTTTGAGTAGAAATGTGCTCAGCTGGAGCTTTGCTCTTTGGTACAAAAATCAAAGACTTCTTGTGCTTCAGATTTTCCATCAAGAAAACAGAATTATATGGAAGCGTGGTTGTCTTCCAGTGTCTTATTAATAAACTGTCAACTTCTTTGACCATAGTGGAATAAAATATTCCACAACACAAAAATGAAGGGGGGGGTTATATGTTTAGTGGGCTACCCAGAACATCTCCAGTTTCATCAGCCAGAACTGAAAAAATGACCCAAGGATTTCCCATGAGCACTACAGAACAGATGCAATTATTGTGTAGGTTTAGGACTGAGTTATTAGCTATTCAAAGTCCTGGAAATAAAAATATCATTGTTAGAAGTTACCTAAATAGATTTTTAAATTTGTGCTTTTGAAAGTTGCTGAAAAATTAAAAAGGTAAAATTTCCACTGCAAAAAATCTTGTTTATAGTGGGATTTTATTTAATGTTGAGACTGCATATAAACATTACCAAAAGCTATTTCAATGCTCTGCTGCCACACAGGGAAAGGCATAATACTGGCAAGGCCATGGAAAGCTGGCAAAGCCCTAAGAGTAAGAAGTGGTGGTTTTCGCTTTGTGCCAGAGTTAAGTGTTGCATCTATTATAAGAAAGCAGAAAACAAGTGGAGAAGCTTTCCTCGGAAATGAATACACAACCAGCCTCAGAAAGGTGGAGAATCTCCAGTGTTACCAATGGACAGCATTGCACAAGACTGGCATACTAAATGGGGACACATTTGTAAGAGGAAGAAAGAGGCCCTGCGGGAAAATACTTAGCTGCACTGCACTGCAACTATATCTGAAATCAGCGACTACAGGGGTAGGGGATGATATCTGCATATCTGGCAAACCAGTTCCTCTCTTTACTGGAGAGCAGGGCAAGAATGTGCTACCATAGAAGAATTATCTTCCCAGCAAAAGGATAAAAATAAGAAAACAGGACTAAAACTTCTAAAGGGTTTGCCATCACCTTTCAGAATTTTGCAAGTGAGTGTGAAAAGAGGTCATGGGTCATGGTGAGTTCTGCTAGATACTGAAGATCCAAAAGAGCTAGTGGATCCCAGGGCAGAGTCTCCTTATTCTTCCTTCCACAGAATTCCTTCCATGTGTCTGCAGTGCAGCTGTGTTACAAAGAAGCACGTTACATGTATTTGGGGCATTTGCCTGATTTTCTAAAAGAAAAAAAAAACAACAAAGAAAGAAAAACTTGTCAGATGGTGCCCCAGATCTTAGGAATATGAAAGCTGTTTCTGGATGAGCAGAGCCGACTGCTGCCAGGCAAATTCATAACTGAGCAAGAAGGATGTTCATAGCCAGTCTTGATGATGGAATGGTTATCTCTTCTTATTGATATTTCCCAGTTCTCACTCCTCTGTCCCACATGTGTCTTGTGTCTCTCACACTTTATGTTTCCACAACACTTTATATTTTGCTCCTTCTACTGACCTAAATTGAAATTTCTGCATGGTTTTCTATGCTAAGATTGAATCAGATTGCATGAAATGAGAGAGGTGTTACCGAACAAAGTTTACTTTGGAAATCTAGGTCTGCAAAAATAGTTCACACCCATGATATTAAAAAGTCCCTAGCTAGCTTCAATTTCTTTCCATGACATGCTATCCTTAGCATATGGCCTTAATCCTCTCAGGTCCAAGATAGCTACTGTCCTCAGGACAGCACATCCTCATGCCACAAGACAAAAACAGCCAAGTAAGAATTAAGGCTTTCATAAAAGTATGAATCTATTTATGTACTTTTGTTGGGACTTGTTTACATGGTTGTAAGAGTGGGAACTCAGATACAATTGACATTCTCACTAATAGCAAAGACTAGATTTGAAATAAACTGTATTTAGTGAGGTTGTAAGTTAACCTTTTCCCCTCTAAGTTTGATTTCTGTAGCTAGATTGAAATATGATTAATTACATAAGTGATTTACTATACAAACTTTCAAAGCAATGCATTTTAACATATTGCAGTGGTGATTTTAATAGTTTAGTGTACACACTGGCAGTGCTTTAGGAATGTTTTGTAGAGTGCATCGACCTTCCCAGAGGCACACTTGAGTGAACATACTCTCTGCAGTTATACAAGTCGTCACACATTCCTTGCTTATTTTAAACATGAGTATTGAAGGCCCAAAGTGACTTTTTTTGAAAAAAAACTGTTTAAAAATTTCTAGTTACTGAACATTACACGTAAGCAATAGTTACACCCCTTGTTAATATTGAAAACAAAACAGAGCACAAAGCAGCTTTACTGATCTTGACTCCAGGTCCCCTCCTGCAGACCTTTCCTTAGACAAAACTCTCATGATCAATTTGATGTAAATCCTACAAAACTTTAAAAATGTTATGTGTATATATATATATATATATGTGTGTGTGTGTGTGTGTGTGTGTGTGTGTGTGTGTGTACTTATAATGAACCACATATAGTTAAAGTTAAATTCCATACTGTATGCATTTTTCATAGGCTTACTTTTGTCTACTTAATAATATATTAAAATTTTTCATGAAACATTAATTTTTAGGAATTATAAATGCAGGCATTATTAAATTAGTAACATTCTGTAACCTCTTGTAATCAATTGCCTTACTCTGAGAATGCATATGATAAAAATTACAGGACAAAAACTGTGGAAGGCAACCTTAATTCCAATGGAAAATCTCTAAGTAAATTTAGTTTAAATTTGTTTAGCCACATCTTTTCTCTTTTTAGGTGACTCTGACAAAAAGTTAACTATTCAATTTCCCAAAGTTCATGTGTATGTTTCAATTAATAAATAATGTAAAATAATATAAAATATCTTTTTTGTTTATAAAAGCAATATGTGCCCACAAGAAACTATTAGAAACTTGGAAATAATGCTGCAATATATCCATAATCCATGTCTGACTTTCTAATGTTCTTAAAGCTTGATAACATGAAGTATATGGAAATGTGTGTGTGTGTGTGGATTTGTACTTTCCCTCATGCTTTCAATATAATGAATTCTCGGTTCTTCACATGACAGACTATCATGCGACATGAAAACATGACTTTATTATTTATGTAATACTCTATCATAAAAAGCCTAGCTTAGTTATCTTTCATATATATTAAACATTTATTTTCCAATCATCTCAATAGATGTAGAATAGGTCTTTGAAAAATTCTAACATGCCTTCATGCATGAAGGATTGGAGAGAACATATCTCTATATAATAAATGGTACATGTGATAAACTCAAAGCCAGCATCATCCTGTTCTGCTTTTCAATCTAGGACTGGAAACATTATCTAGAGCAATGAGATAAGGAAACTAAAGGATATAAACAGGGGAATAAGTCAAATCACTCCTAGTTGTATATGATATCATATTATACATAAGAGATCGTAAAAATCCAGTAGGAATCTTCTGGAAATTACCAACTCCTTTGACAAAAGGGCAGGATAAAGATGAACATTCAAATTCAATAATCTTTCTCTTCACCAGTAACAACTGTTTTGAGAAAGAGTGTACAAAAATACTTCTTCCAAAATAGCTTCAAAGAAAATAAACTATTCCCAGAATAACCTAACCAAGGAGGTGTAATACCTCTAAGATGAAAACTTTAAATCTGTTGGGGGAGGAGGGTGGAAGATGAGAAAAATACTAGACAATGTAAAGAGCATTCCTGCTCTTATATTGATGGAACTAATATTTCAAAAATGACCACTTTACTAGAGGCCATACAAAAGCACAAAAGTCCTGAAATAGCCAAGACAACCCTGATTCAAACCAAAGAACCAACCAAACAAATACAAAGGAGGAATTACCATTTCAGATTTCAAACTATAGTACGATGTTGTAATAAATTAAAACAACATGATTCTGGCACACAAAGAAAAATGCACACAAAAGCATGAGTGCATGTAAGTATCTCTAGGTCCTTGATATATGACAAACATGCCAAAAATACATATGAGAGAAAACACTACACCTTCAACAAATGGTGAGGAAAAAACTGGATGGTCCATAGACCCATAGAAAACTCCAAGTAGACCAAAATCTTTGATGAGAAGCCTGAAGCAATTAAAATTCTAGAAGAAAACATTGTCAGCACTCTACAACATAAAGGTGCAGAAATAATACCAACAACTAATATGTGAGACTTCATAAAATATACATAGCAAAGGAAATAGCAGAAGAAGGAAAGATGATCCCCAAAGAATGGGAGATGATCATTGTTACCAATACATCAGATAAAGGATTAATATCCAGGATATATAAAGAATTCTATAAACAAATAATAAAAAACAAAATATCAAATTAAAAATGGGGTACTGATCTGAAAAGAGAGTTTTTAAAAGAAGAAATAGAAAAATTTGTGCTGAATATCCTTAGCCATTAGGGAATTTGACATTTCTTGTATTTTTATAATAGTCACCCAAAGAGATGTGATGTGGTTTGGTTTTCTTTGATGATATATAATTTCCCTTAGAAAATTCGCTATTAATGTTCTTTATCAATTTAAAATAGTGTTGCCTACTCTCCACTTCCCTCCTCTGTTTTGTTATTTATTGATTTGTTGTTATATTTTGTAGTCATCTTGTACATTTTCATATTAACGAGCATGAGATACATAATTTGAAAATGCTTCGTCCCACTCTGTAAATCACATCTCCATTTTAGTGTTTCCTTTGGTTTGCAGAAGGTTTTGAGTTTGATACACTCATATTTTTGCTTTTATTGGCAATGCTTTTGCATCATTTCTGAAACATACATCAAGATTCCTGCTAGGGATTTTATGACTTCAGATCTTACACTAAAGTCCCATTTGCTATTTATTTACTTCTTTATGTACGTACTTGTTTATTTTTGTATACAGTGTAAGTAGAAAGTCAAATTGCATTCTACACCAACATTTATTGTAAATAGAATGACCTTCACATTTTGTATTCTTGCCTATATGATGGCTAGTTTTATGTCAATACAAGGTAGAGTTATCTGAAAGGAGTGAACTTTGATTGAGAAATGCCTCAATTAGACCTAGCTAAAAGTCATTTTATTAATTAGTGATTGATGAGTGAGGGCCAAGCCTATTGTGGGTGATGCTACCCTTGAGCTGGTGATCCTAGGTTCTATAAAAAAGCAGGCCAGGCAAGATATGTGAAGAAAACCAGTAAGCAGAACCCCTCAGTGGCCTCCTCATCAGATCCTGTCTTCAGATTTAGCTTTGCTTGAGATCTGTCCTCTCTTCTCTCTTACTGTCTCTCCTATTCTCCCCTCCTTTCTCTATCTTTTTTCCTTCTTTTATCTCCACTCTACTCCTATCCTCTCTTCTTACTTTCTCATCTCCCCCTCTCCACTCCATCGTCTCTCCTCTTCCCCCTTCTCGCCTCTCCTGTACTCTATTTTATCATCTCTCCTCTCTTCTCCTCTTCCTCCTTTTTCCTGCTTCTTCTCTCTTATCCTTTCTCCTCTCCTCCTGCCTCTCCTCTCTAGAACTCTCTTTTCTCATCTCTCCTCTCCTCTTCCTCCATTCTTTTGCCTGCCTCTTCTTTCCTATCCTTTCTCCCAATCTCATTCCCTCTCCCCTCTTCTTCTTCCTCACCTCACCTGTACTCACTACTCCTCATCTTCTTTTCTGTTCTTCTTACTCCTTCATCTCCTTTCCCTTTCCTTTTCCTTATTTTCTTCTTTTCCCTCACCTATTAATGAACACAGGGGACATGAGACTATGAGGCTCCTTTCTTGACTCAATTTGTTCAGTATAAATTTTTTCTATTATGTGTATCTTTAAGTAATAATCTGTGATACTTTAATCATTCAGAAATTTTAGTAATAAGTATGATTTGACCACTGCTACGAGATGAACATTCAATTGCTTATGTTAGGGATTACCTGTGAACAATGTCTTTTCCTCCAGGGCAAAATTATTTTTTATTAAAACTTTTATGAAATGGGACCTAAAAGAGATCGTTAGATCACTGGTGACTATCTCACGGAAATAATTCTTCTGCAGTCTTTTGGAAGTTCAAAGGAAGAATTGATTATATATATATATATATATATATATATATATATACACACACACACACACACACACACACACACACACACACACACTGATGGAGGAAGGTCATTGGCCAATAAAGAAACTGCCTGGCCCTGTGGGTGGAGTAAACAGAACAAAATGCTGGGAGGAAGAGGAAGTGAGGTCAGAGTCTCCACATCTCTCCTCTCCGGAGCAGACGCCTGAGAGAGACGCCATGCCCCGCTCCCGGGATGAGCCATGCCCCGCTCCTGGGCAGACACACGGCATGAAGCTCCAACCCAGGATGGACTAGGCTAGAATCTTCCCGGTAAGACCGGTTCTCACAGATTATTAGAGATGGGTTGATCGGGATGTGAGAATTAGCCTGTAGTGCTAGAGCTAAAGGGCCAAGCAGTGCTTAAAAGAATACAGTGTCTGTGTAATTATTTTGGGCATAAGCTAGCCGGGCAGGCGGCCGGGGGTGCTGAGAACGCAGCCCTGCTGCCCCTTTTACTACAACACACACATCCCTTTTTGTTTCCTGGCTCAAGCTTTGACTACTTGTTAAATGCTCACACCACCAACTGTTCTCCATCTCAGGAGTAAGGCAGCCAAGGTGACACTTGTCATAGAGCCTATTCTGTGAAACTTGGATTTTGAGATTCCAAATCTATGACAAAGGACCAGAGAGATGGCTGAGTTGTTCAAGAAACTTGTAATCAACTCTGAGGATCTGAGTCAGTCTCCAAGACTCACATGTGCAAGGAGAGAACTGACTCTGGCAATTGCCTTCTTATCTGCACAGTCATACTGGGAACACTCACTCACACACACACACACACACACACACACACACTTGCCAACTCTCTACTAATAATAAACAAAAATAAGTTGAAAACGTAAGGCCTAAATAAGTTTCTTCTTACTTATAGGCTTGGTTCAAACTTGTTCACAGATAATAACTCAGAAGCTATTTTTAATATTCGAATTGACATTGGAAATTGGCTGTCTCTCTAATCACTACTCTTCTCTTACATTTTTGCTTGCAAATAAATTGATTCTTTCAAAGATTACTCTTTCTTGTTGATTCTATTTGCTCCCTAAATGTGCTGCCATGTTTTCCACTTTTCATAAGCATTCCCTATGCTGCCTACAGATCATATACAAAACCAGTGGAAAAAAATCAAAGGAAGAGGAATTCAGCAGATGAGCAAGAAAGCATGACCAGCCAGGCATTAAATACCAGTATATCTCTTGAGTCTGATGTTGGACACAGCACTGGATGGCTAATTAAAGTTGCATTTCACATAAAGAGGGATGTATACTTACTGTATTTTATCCACTTATTTTGCTTGAGTTAATGAAGACCTTGTGTCAAGTAACATGCTAATTATGAACATTATAAGTAAAAACATTCTTTTCACCTGTCTATTGTCAAGATAGTCCACACATAATATTTTGAAAATTTTAAAAATTATACAATTAGATTTAGAGAAATAAAAATATAGAAGAGGGTTTCCAAATGCTTTCTCTATTCTTGGTCTCCCATATTATTAAAATCTTTCATTGGTTTAAAACCTTTGTTTTATGTGACAAATATTAGCAGTAATTCATTAGCAGTAATCAGAATCTGCTTTATTATCTCTTTAGTTATTTTCTAATTTTTGCTTTCAGTTCTATCATCCTACAGGGACAACACATTGGAATTTTATGCAGTGTTTCCTTAAACTCCTCTTAAAGTGGCAATTACTCAGTTTGTGTTTAATTAATGACACTAAAATATTTTTAAAGAATATTAGTTGGACGTTCATAGGACACTTATCTGTTGGGAGTTGAGTCTTTTCTTGGGTTTAGTTAGTGGTGATGAAAGGTGGGAGAAAGGCCATGGGACTGAGTGCCACTTCCATCATGTCAGAGTGTATCTGGTGTGCCTTCTACAAGCAGGAGTTAGCATTGGTGATATCACCCTTAATCATCTGACTGGAGTAGTGGTCATCATTCTACAATGAATCATTTCTCTCTCCTGTCCTTCTCCTGGTTTCTGGAAGGAAATCAGTATATTCATATTAACCTAGCCCTTAAAAACCAGGGACATAAGAATCATGTTCCTCTTCCTTGAGGTCAAAGTATTTATAAAAATTACCCAAACACTTGTAAATGTCAAGAAATGGAGATAATTTCCTTCACACTAACAATATTTTTAGGCTACCTTAGATGAAAATTTTGTAACATAAATATATAACCTGTTCTGGTTATCTGTGAGTTAGATCTATGAGAATCTTCGAGTTGTCATGAATTCTACAGGATAAAAAGTTCTCAGTGTGAAGTCCACAGTGAGCAAAGAAATGATGTATCACTTAGATTTAGAGATTTGTGTAGGGAACATTTCTTTATGTTCTCTTGGCAAAAACTGAAGACAATTTGTCTCTATAGTTGAATAATAAGACTAAAACCCGACAAGATAAATACTACTAAAGTGATAAATTTTATAAATCTGAAGAACACAAATACATTCCTTTCTAGCCTTATTTGTATATCCAATTATAATTTTGAAATTATTTTGCTGCATAGGATTCTACTTGAGCACATTTCACATTATTTTTCATTTTATTATTGGATGTTTGAGTAAATTTTAATGATAGGGTCTTATTAATAGTTCTGTTGTGACACTCCTCTAAATGAGCAGGCATATTAATTTCTAATGTATGTATTCTTGAATTAAGAAGATAGTTTCAGATATCATCATAGAAAAAAAAAAGAAGATAGTTTCAGGTTTCCAAAACAAGTGTAAGAATCTATATTCCCTACCATATGTCTGTTGTAATAGGAGCGGCAGGGCTGCATCCCCAGCACCCCGGCCGCCTGGCTAGCTTATGCCCCAAAATAACAACAGACAAACTATTCTTTTAAATACTGCTTGGCCCATTATATCTAGCCTCTTCTCAGCTAACTCTCACAGATGTCTGTGAGAAGGAGTTCTGATTGCTCCACATTTTCACCAATATTCTAGATGGATACTTTTCCATTTTATTTACTCTATTACTATTACATATTTACATATACATTGTATATTTATGTATGTAGGGTAGTATGTGTACATTTAATGCATATTGATCTTCATATGTGTACATTGGTCTTAATATGTATTTTCCTATTAATTAACAAAATTGTATAATTTATTTTATGAATTGATTGTATACTTAATATACTTTTGGGGCTAACAATTTTTCATGCACTCAACAACATACTGGACTTTTGAAATTAATAATTCTGTGAAATAACCACAGGACTTTATATTCTCTTTTATTATCTTGTGTGATATATACACAGAGTTTATTGTAAATTCTGATTTTTATGCACAACTGTTTTATAATAGTTATTTTTACCTTTATTAATGATCAGTAATTGTGTCTCCTTATTGTGTTCTCTGAACTTCTAAATGGGAAAAATATTCTTCTATGCACAGGTATTTTTGGCTTATTATCTTTCACCATCATCAAATGTTTAAGTGATCTGCTGCCCATATATGAAAAATGCATACTTTATGGCAGCAGTCATAATGATCATGATTGAACATCATTTTCAAAACAGCTTTCAAGGGTTGATGATGTAACTCAGAAGTAGTGTACTTCCTTATCATGCAGATGAAAGGGTTCAGTTCCCAAGACAAAGAAAATAAAGGCTAACATTTTCCTCAAGATTTTCTTAGACTTAGGACCTAAAATATTGAGTTTTTCAGATTATGACATATTAACAAATTTTATACTCATGATACTTCAGGCAATGGCTTCTAAAATTCCATAACTTCCCTGGCTACTTGTGAGACACACAACATGGTACAGTCATAGAGCCTGGTCTTTTGGACATCTGTGGTGTACTAGACATTATGCAAACTACTGTGTAATAAAAACAATTGTGACTACCACAATCTAATGATTTAAGGCATTTGAGCAGCTGAATGGGACAGAGAAAACTGAACACCCAATTGGAACTGAGGGAGAAGCCCAAAAGATGAATTTCTTTTGAAGAAATATTTATACAGAAGCTTTCATCCTGACTTCATGCCTCCATGCATTGGAGAACAGGCAGCATATGGAATCACACATGAGGATTCAATAATCCTCAAGAGCTTCTTTCTGTATCTTCCCAATATGGAACTTCACCACATAATCCCCTCTGCACAATGTTCTTTAACAAATTAACATTTCTCAGGCAAAAATATTTGACTGCTCTGTTGCAGGCTTCCTGCCTGTCCCACACTGTCCCATTCTATATCTTCCCCCATCTCTTCTGAAGAACACATCCTTCCATTTATTCATTGTTATTATATCACTCCATCATTCCTACCATATACACTTGATTCATGTAGATTTTGGAATATGGGCAATCTCATGGCTATGTCTGATGCCTCTGTTGATTACTCTACCATTTCTCCCTTGAAATGATTTTCTCCCATATTTTCTATAAATTCTACATAAGTCCTTAGATTTTATCCATAATGGAGCTTATCAAGAATCAGAATAAAATCTATGCCACATTTAAAACTCATAAACGTACATAGCTGATAAAAAACTGTTCATATATTTGAATCCTATTTATTTTTAAAACTCAACTATCCAGTTCCATCTTTGTGAGGCATAGCTGCCTCTTTTTTTGTGCCATAGAATTCTCTTCTTAATCGTAACTTATGTGTACTATAACGTCCTCAAAGTTATGATTCACTGTTCTCTTCATATTAAGCAAAACTTCTTGTTAAATATATTAAAATTAATTCCATTCTAACTAGGAGATGAATAAAAGTTTAAGCTCCTTTTTAAAATGTCTTCTTCTCAAATCATGATTCTGATTATTTTCAAAACATATCATGAGTTCACTTTAGTTCTTATTTATCTCTTTCTGCTAAAGAAAATTCTTTGTTGTGGCCATGACTGATAAGTGCTGTTGGACATGTTGATGGTAAGATTTCCACACCCCTGCCAGGCTTCTTGCTATATTGATAATGGTGTTAGAAGAACTGGTGTACACTTTAACAATATTTTTCTAATGTATACCATAAATGTATGATTATATTTTCCTAAACTGCCAAGAAAATTAAAAAAATCTAATCATGAAAGGTCTGCTTGTCTATGAAGCCTGTGTTTATTGGCTCTCTGGAGTTCCCTATGTGAGGGTCCACTGCTGAGAACAATATAAGACTTTAATAAGTACTCATTAATTAGCTAATGAAATACCCATTCTAGATTGCTGTTTCAAAATATTGTATTTCCAAGTAATTTTTAAATCTTTTCTGTAAGATACAGTGTAGGGATAAGTCTCGCCCCTTAGGGGGCGTGTTCGCCTCGGGCTAATGTTTACCTATAAATCTGGCAAGCATAGCAACGCTTGCTTCTGCTTTCCTGGTCTCCGCCTGAACGGTGGTTCTGTAAGTCTATTTCCCCATTAAAGCTGTATATATTTTTACAATCTGTCTGCATTCATTTACACCGTTACAATACAGGAGATCAATCTTGGAATAACACACATTCTTGCCTTGCACATTTTTGTTTCTGAAAAGAGAAATGTAAAACTAATACGTTGTATGGAGTTTTGCAGAATTGCTTGTTGCAAGAGTGAAATCGTGTCCTAAATTCTGAAGATGGGACAATAAATAGCCATACAAAACAGTGAACCTAGTGGTCAAAGTATACACTAGAAACTAGTTCTGTCTCTGAATAAAACTGGCAGCTTTCTTCCTTTACTTAATTTGAGTAAGATGTAGCTAATATATTTTCCTGAAAGATGAAAACTTTAATACAATAAGTCTCTTAATGTCCCTGTGGTGGCATGGTAACTCAACCCAATCATCCTACGACTGAGCAAACAGATGTATTTGCACTATTAAACACCAAGGCAACATTTTTATTTTTGGTTTTATTTTATGTTTTCAAAATGAGGTAAGCTTGATCCTATCACAATATTTTTCATGCAATTGATGAATAATTTTGACACAAGAAAATTAAAATTTTTCTCATATGCTTTTTCCATATACTCATAGCCTCCCATTTAAAATTAATTATTTGAAATGAAATTTAAGAATTAGAGTTTTATAAGCAGAACTGACCAGGCAAAAATCCATCACTTCAATTTTTATATCATTTTCTCTCTGCTTTGTTGTGATCCTTCACCACAGATATGTATTATGCAGTTACACAATTTAACAAATAAATCTTTGTTGCCCATCAGCAATGTGTACACATAAAATCCAGTAGAGGGTACAGCATCAGGGACAAAGCATATGATGTGCATGGTGATGGATATCATGGTGGCTCAGCAGAAAGGCGCAAAGCCTATCACAATGTGGAAAGGAAGCATGATTGATGACCAATAGTAAGGGCCAAGTCATGACCCACCATCAAATAGTTCCCTCTTGTGGTCTACTTCCTCTAAGTATGCCCAAATCCCCAGAAGTGTTTGTAGCTATCAGTTGATAAATGTATGAATCCATTAATAGTGCTATAATTTTCAAGATTCTATCATTCTCAAAATACTATCACCTGAAGGCAAAGCCTTTAAGAAATTCATTTTAAAGGGAACATTTTAGATTTAAACTACAACAAATATTGCTGACTAATAAATACATTTTACATTATTTGCTTTATTATATGTTAGTGGTTCTCTCCACTGAACTTGGGACTCTCAGAACATTTTCTGGAAGAGCAGAAAACTTAATCTGTACCTTTAGTTGATGGCAGAGAGGGTCCTGTACAGAACAGACCAGGGATCTCCCATTTCTTCCTATGAATCCACTGTACATTGAGATCTGAAATTTTTTATATTTTATCAATATGTATTTAATAAAAATATAATAAAGCATAATAAGACAAAATAAAAGCAAACAAATTGGAATAGAACAAAATTAACAAATTGAAGAAAAAAAACAAAGAAAAGGCACAAGAATTAGAAATAGACATGGTGACCCGCTTATTCACATATTCAGGAATCCCATAAAAACACAAAACTGGGAGCCATATTATATATGCTAAATTTGTAAATTTAAAAATACTAAATAAAAAACAATAATAAAAGACACTGACAGGACACGATGAGACAAGGAGTCTTCAAATATGCCACAGAGTTCACTTTCTGTTGGCCTCTACTGAAGGTCATTTGGCCTACCCTTAGGAGCAGTTTATTTTCCCAGTGAGATGTGAATGGTTAACAGTTGGAGCAAACTCTGGATTATGGATGGGGACATCTGTCCATCACTTGGACCCCATCTGGTGCAGACCCTTGCAGCCTCTGTGCATGGATGCCTCAGGCTCTGTGAGTTCACATAGGCTTTGGTTGTGTTTAGGTTTTGAATCCTTGGTGTCTTTTATCCTCTCTGACTTATTCTCTGCCTCCCTTCTGCAGGGTTCCCTCATCCTTGACAGAGAGGGATTTGGTGGAGACATCCTGTTAGGACTGAGTGTTCCAAGGTCTCTCAATCTGCATATTGTCTGGCTGTTGCTGTCTGTATTTGTTGCCATCTGCTGCAGGTGGACACTCCTTTTAGATGATGGCTGAGTAAAGCGCTGATCATATTAGTCTTTTCGAGTCTGAATTTTCTCATTCAGGATGATTTTTTCTAGTTCCATTCATTTACCTGTGACTTTCATGATTTCATTTATTTTTTCGTTTTCCAAGATTTGGTTTGTCTGTGTAGCCATGGCTGTTCTGGAACTTACTATGTAGACCAGGCTGGCCTTGAACTCAGAGATCTGCCTGAGTGTTGTGATTAAAGGTGTGTACTACCACTGCCTGGCTTCATGAAAATCTGAAAATTTAATTAATTTGCATTTTCTCATGTCTGCACCATTGCTTATTTTTCTTAAACTGCTTGTGTAATGCATATTTTTCCTATTACTTATGTAAGGCATCTCAAATGCTAGGTTTTCCTAGAAGATTCTTTTGATAACACCAGCTCAGTGACATGCCTGTCCTATTAAGGTCTATAACCCTTACTTTAAAACTAGCATCATTAACCCACAAGATGGCTCAGTGGGGCAAAGCTCCTTGCTGCCACAACGGAAGACCTGAGTCTGATGTTGGGGATTTTATGATGAAAGGAGGGAACTGACTCTCGTGGCATGAGGGTTCCTCCAAAATAAATAGTTGTAATATAAAACACAAAAGATTTTGAATGATACTGTGTACACCCGAAGTTAATTTTACTCTTTTGTTTCCCTTTCCCATTTTCAATTTTTAAATGCATTGTCTATACTTTAAATATAGTTGCATTCCCCACAATATCAAGTACCTCAACATTCCTTTGGAGGTTAATTAGTATGTGTTGGGTGATCCACATTTGATGGTAAATTTAATGAAGCTCAGTTTGTAAATTCTGGATTAAGTCTGGCAAATATTTACTTGATTTTTATTGCTAGAAAAACACTTCTGAAATTCAAAATGTAAGAAAATCCTCTGTTCTGATTCATTTTGCTGTCAAATTGTGAGTGGCTCATTACCCACATTCTGTAGTGTAGTAACAGTGAATTCTATACCAAATGTGTGACCCACACGTGGAAATTAAATGTGAAAAAGAATTGTGGTTCTGCAAATAAGTGTTTGCCAAACACTCAGGTTTCCACACTGATCTAATTGGAGGTTTCTAAATGACTATCAGTAATTTATATTATTTCCTCCAAGAATACCTTGAAATGGCATATAAGTTAGAATTATCTCATCTCAAAAATATGACTAGTATTATTACCATTGGTTAATAAATAAGCTGTTTTGGCCTATGGCATAGCGGAATAAACTCATGTTGGAAATCTGAACAGACATACATAGAGAAGGTGGATTCAGGGAGACACCATGTAGCTGCCAAATGAGAATTATGCTGCTATAACCTTCCAGTAGGCCAGAGCCTTGTGGTGAATAGAAATGGATTGATTTAAGATGTAAGAGTTAGTTAATAGGAAACCTGAGCTAATAGGTCAAATAGTGTTGTAATTAATTTAATTTCTGTTTGATTATTCTGGTTTGGGCAGCAGAAAGTGGACGTGCAGTCTTGGTTTACACTATTGTTTGAAAATTAGGCACTACCAGGATTTGTTGTTCCTGAACAGAAAACCAAGATTTAAAATATGTGTTAAAGTTTATTTTCAAAACATGGAATATTTATTTTCCTAAATAGAATTAAGAAAAAGAATGGCAATGAACAGTGTCCTATTTAGGGTTCCTATTACTGTGATAAAAACTCATGACTAAAGCAACTTGAAAAGGAAAGTGTTTATTTCATCTTACAATTCTAGGTAATACTCTATCACCAAGGGAAATCAGGGCAAGAACTCAAACAGAGCCAGAACCTGGAGGCAGGAGCTGATGCAGAGTCCATGGAGGGATGCTGCTGCCTGCTAGCTTGTTCTTCATGGCTTGCTCAGCCTGCTTTCCCACAAAACCCAGGACACTGGTCCATGGATGGCAGCACTCACAATCATTCATTAACGTCAATAATTAGTTGAAGCAATGCCTTAAAAGTGGCCTTAAAGAGGCATTTTCTCGGGCAGGCAGTGGTGGCACATGTCTTTATTCTCAGCACTCGGGAGGCAGAGGCAGATGGATCTCTGTGAGTTAGAGGCCAGCCTGGTCTAGAGAGCTAGCTCCAGGACTGGCTCCAAAGCAACACAGAGAAACCCTGTCTTGAAAAAAAAAAAGAGGCATTTTCTCAATACAGCTTTCCTCCTTTCGGGTATCTCTAGTTGATGTCAAGTTAACATAATCCTGTCCACCAAAAACAGACACAGAATTAAAAGTATAATGTGAAAACAGGTTAGGTCTCTGGTTGACTACTTTATTTCCAACTTGGAAATGGTGTGATTCTTAGTGTATAGGAATCATAACTTCATGGTCATTGGAGTTTGGAGGAGGTATCGTACTTGATTTAGATAGCCATGAGCATATGACATTGACACATGCTTGTATACATTTGCATATATATGAATAAATCATAAGAGCAATGACTCCTAAGTTGCACAGGTTTTGATTAATCGCAATGCTATATGAACTTCATGTATCTCAAATGGTCGCCATCGAAAAACCCCCCAAAAAATATAGAACTAAATTCTAAACAAGAAATTTATATAATCTGTTCATGATTGTGTGGAATCTTTGAGTTTTTTTGACTAGGTCCTTAATAGCATGAAGCATTTCAAACTAAGCACAGTATGACTGGAATCCCTGTAGATCTATATGCATTTTGTGGTATATGTCAGAAGAGATCTTGACTGAAGAAATCTCTATAAAATGTATTTTATCTGTTATAAGATGCTGCCTGTTTGTTCCAGGATCCTCAGCCCTGAAATAACCACACAGAAACTGTATTAATTAAGTCACTGCTTGACCTATTAGCTCTAGCTTCTTATTGGCTAGCCCTTACATCTTAATTTAACCCATTTCTATTAACCTGTATATAGCCATGTGGCTGTGGCTTATTGGCAAGGTTTTGTCTGATGTCTGTCTCTGGCGGAGCTCCATGGCTTCTCTCTCACTATGCCTTCTTTTTCCCAGCATTTAGTTTAGCTTTCCCCGCCTAGCTCTATTCTGTCCTGTCAGGCCCAAGACAGCTTTTTTATTAACCAATGGTATTCACAGCATATGAAATGGAATCCCACATCATTCACCAAAATTTCCTGTTCTTACTTTTAACATTGAAATTGCCATGAAGCCCATGTCATAGCCAGTACCCTGTGGAGCTTTGGGAGAAGAGAAAGAGGGGGGAAATGACATTTAATTATTGAGTTGGGTTGCTTTTCTCTTTTATGTGATGTGATGCCTATTCTTATTTGTAAACTTTATTATATCTAGAATTAGCTAAAACCCCAAAATACAATTACATACCCGTGAGGAAATTTTGATTAAATTGAAGTAGGAATATTCAGTATTAATCCAGAGCTGTGAGATAAAAAGAGACATTAAATTTTGGATGCTGAGGTGGGAAGACATATTTTTTAGTTGAATCTTTGTGAATTTTACATCATGCCATCAGGCACCAAAATTCTACGAATTTCCCAGTTCTTCCTTATTTGTCTTCACCCTTACAGCCCCCAAAAGAGAAAATTTTAAAAAAATAGAAAAAAGAAAAACATAGGCAGACTTTTCTGTGCCATCAGGCAGCATTTCACCAGTCAGTTCACAAATAACCACTCACATATTTCTTATTAATTATAAGTGCTCAGCCGCTAGCTTAGACTTATTGCTAACTAGCTCTTACAGCTTAAATTAACCAACATCTATCAATCTATATGTTGTCACGTGGCTCATGTCTTGTTACTGCATTTTCTTCACATCCTAGGTCCTCGGCATCTGGATAGTGGCTCCTTATGACATTGTCCTTCTTCCCAGTGTCCTCTTAGTTTTGTTCTCCTGCCTAGCCTCTCCCTGCGGAGCTATTAGCTAGTCAGCTTTTTATTAAACCAATCAGAAGGTGCCTTGGCACAAACACATCTTCACAGGGCACAAAATGATTATTCTATAAGAGAAAAGCACTTCTCCTCTATCTCTTCCACCTCTCAATGACATATTTATTTGTCATAGTGCCCTTGGATCTGTGGTGTATCACTCAGAATACCGTTTTGATCAAACAGCTTTACTTGCAAAAGCTCACTCTGATGAGTCTTTGATCTGGTTCAAGGCCCCTGGTTCCAGTACACCATCAACACATGACTCTCTATGAGACTCCTTTCACATGCCCTGCTGCTACCCTTAGTTATGGTGATCCTGTGACTACGGTTCCACAGGACTCATCCCATCATATGCTCCAGCATGTCACAGATTGTTTCAAGGAGCTGCTTGTTTGTACCCGGCCACCCAACTAGCTTAGACACAAAATAATGACAGAAACTGTATTAATTAAATCACCACTTGGCCCATTAGCTCTAGCTTCTTATTGGCTAAGTCTTACATATTAATTTAATTCATTTCTATTAATCTGTGCATAACCACAAGGTTGTGGCTTACCAGAAAAGTTTAGGCATGTTTGAATCTGGTGGCAGCTCCATGGCTTTCTCTGACTCCATCCTTCTTTCTCCCAGCATTCAGTCCAATTCTTTCCACCTAGCTCTGTTCTGTCCCACCCTGCTCTGTTATAGACTGAGAGCAGTCCTTTATTCATGGTAATCACAGTAAACAGAGGGAAATCCCACATCAATAGATGTATTGATATTGGGTTGGATGAATTCTAAGCCCTGGATATGGGCCTGGGTGGTAGCTAGTTTGGTCTGCTTTGGACTCAACTGGGACTGTCCCCTCAGGAGAGATCAAAACCAGTTCTTCCCTGTAACCATGGTGAAGGGTGGGGCCATCTCTCCCTGGTTTGAGGTTGGCTGCTCTCCCATTAAAGCAACCTGTGAAGGCTGGGGTACAGTTGTCCCAGAGCCATTAAAATCTGGGGCAAGCCCTCTTGCACCCACACCACTGGGGCCAGTTTTTCTGAGAGGGTGAACACCTATTCCTTTGAAGCAGTTGTCAAGGGGTAGAACTAGTTCTCTGGTAACCAGGCTACCAACGCCAACTATTCCATGGTACCAGCTAGTAAGTAACACAGATATCAACACAGACCCTGGCTGTGGTAGAACCACAAACCAGACATGGTCTTCTACCACAGCTTGGACCCAGAGGTCACCATGGCCATGTCTGGATGGCTACACAGGCCACTCAAATCAGTATGGCTCCAGCAGCAGTGTGACTCTCGGGCATCAACATGGCCTCAGATAGTGGCCCAGACCTGGGGTGGGAAGACACACACTTAACACAGACTGAGCTAGGAAAGCCTACCTCTAATCTGACTCATGCTTTCTGTCGGAAGCCTACATAAGGACATGGAAAAAGGAAGTTTTGGCTCTTTGTTTGCTTGCTATTGCTTTCTAGCAAGTTCATTTTTTCATTGAAATTATAGACTAGTGTTTTGAGGGTCTGGTATGTACTGGAAACCAATTGAGACATACGACCTCATGAACTGAACAACTACTGGATTCTTGGACCTTCTGTTCATAGGCAATCATTAAATTAGTTGAATGAACTACATCCTAGAAGTCATTCTCATAAGTTCCATTTCTTACATAAATGGAGAGATTCATTGTATAAGTTTTTAATTCTAGATAAACCTGATGAATACGGATGGGTTTATTCCATCCTTTATTCTCCTTTATTCCAGTTTTTTTTAATGATTCTGTTACGGGTATTAATAATAAATAAGTAAAAAATATTGAAGTTTTCAAAATAAGGAAAAGGATAATATTTGTATTAGAATGTCACAGTTAACTAGCTGTAACACTAGCAAAGACAGACTCTATTGTTCACATCAGAAACCCAAGCAATGGTGCCACACGCCTTTAATCTCAGCACACAGGGGCCAGAGGAATGTGGGTCTCTTAGTTCCAGACCAGCCTGGTCTACAGAGGGAGCTGTACTATAGCCAGTGCTACACAGAGAAACCCTGTATTGAAAAAGTAACAACAACAAAACCCAACCGAAGTTCAGGGATGATATTCTTAAACCAGTTTATTAAAAGTTAGTAATCATACAAATAACATTATCTAGACTGAGTATCTTGGAAGTATTTATGTATTCAAAATGCATATATACATATTATTACATGTGCAGCAAAAACTAATGGAAGAAGAGACTTTACTTTGAAAGAGAGAGCGAGGAGAGATATATGGGAGCTTTGGAGGGAAGGTATGAGAGAATAATATAATTATATTTCTTAAAAAGTAATTTAAAAAGTAAGTAGACATGTTTTCAGCTCAAATACATCAAAGTCAACATGATTTTAGAGGTAAAAATGACAAAAACTTGAACATATGTTTATAAAATAATATATATATATATGTATATGCATGCATGTTCTAATATCATATTGCTACAATGGTACCATAATGTAACATAATATTTTTAAAACAGATAATGTGCAATGATTTCTCATTCTTTCTGGTGTCTGTGTTTTGGATGTGACTCACAGAAGTCTGCATGCTCTGTTGTAGTACCAAACAACTCTTAAACATATTATCAAAGTTGCTGGAAATATAGTTGAGCAGGAGGAACCAGTCATTCTCAATTCAAGTCTTGCACAATGCAAACCTGTTTTGTCTATAGGCTTGAGTATTTGGAGTGACCAGCTTAAATGGAACCATCATATGTTTTTCAACAGTCTTTCATTGGGAATTGCTTCAGTCACCTTCCAGAAGGCTACTGCACATCTCTAGTCTTGCATGTATCTCCTGCAGCCACAGCACTGTTATCAGAGTGCTACTCCAGTGGGATGTCACTGAAGCACGTAATGGAAAATCAGTGAGACTAATCCAACACTATAAAAATAGAGTGATCAAACAACCTAGAGCAAGTTAGCTCTAGAGACTGCTGAGAATTGAATTCTGTGTCCAGTTGATAGATGTATACATCCATCTCTGGCATTATATGTATATACAGATATATATATATATATATATATATATATATATATATATATATATATATATATATACACAAACATAAATGTATGGCTTTACAGCTTAACAGTTCAAAATCTCAGTTGTGAACATGTGACTTTCAAAATATGCCATATAGTGCAATGGTTAAAGGCTCAGATTCTGCAATAAAACAGGCTCAAGTAATAATAGAAACTTACAATTTACAATTTCGATTTTAATGACTTTAATTAGATACTTAAAATTTAAGAATCTTCATTCTTTTTTTAATATAGTGAGTATAGTAATGATGCCAACTTCCTACAAAGATTAAAGCTTAAGTTACACAAATAATGTAAAATGTTCTTGCACAATTGTCTGTCTGGGAAATACAAAATGATGATTGAAAACTGTGTATTTTTTTCACATGGCCCGAGACAAATTTGAGTCAACAACCTGGCAGAATCAACACAAGGATATTGGTTAAATTCAGCCTTCTCGCTCATTAGTGTCTTGCATGGCTTTTCTTATTATAAACCAAACCAGTAAACTGTAGGTCATTTTCACTCATCATATACTTACGCAGATATTTACTGCAACCAGTGAAATAAACATGTAAGGAATTATACAGAAATACTCCCAAGAAGACCACATGAACTTCATTGTAAAGACCTATGCCAAAGGTTAATCTATGGGCCCTCTGTAGTATATATGCCTTAACAATAATCATTTAGCTTCATAATATCTAGCAAAAGATATATATATATATATATATATATATATATATATATATATATTTCACTATTGAAGTACAACATCTGAAATTTTATCTATTACTTAGAGATAAAGTCCACTAACTTTTCAGCCTGATGAAACTTGTAATGTTTAAGACCAAATATCTTTTCCTCCCAAACTCCTATGAACTACACACAGTAAAAGTATTATGTAAGCAGTATAATATATTAAAGAAGGAAATTGAGAGAATCAAGTTTGAGAGATCCTGTGATACATGTCAGGGTGTGCTTCATGGATATGAAAATAAACTCTGTTTATGAGATAAAATGGGGTAGTTATTAGAAATGTGAGAAATTATAATAACCCTTAGACTCCATAGAAGGTTTTAATGTTTTCAATTTACCTTTTTAGGCTTTCCCATATGAGTACTGTATTTATATTATTCTTCCCTCATACTGCTTTCTCCAGTTCCTTCCATGCTCCCAACTTTATCTCAATCTTGACTTCCTTTCCTTAATTTTCATTATGATATATAGCAATATACATATATGGTGTATATATATATACATATATATATATATATATATTACAGCATGATTTTAGTTTCTCTCTGTTTCTGTCTGTCTCTGTCTTTCTCTAATCTGCCCTCACAGGTGGCTTTTTGAATTCCCTGCCCAAATAAATCTCTTGCATGAAATCTGTGTGATTTTTGTTTGATTCCTTGGCCCTCTAATCACCAGAATACCCTTTCACCAAAAACCCTTTCAATACTTATCTGTAGAAATGTGGATAAGTACCTAAAATGCAGTCAGAAATTATATTGTTTTGGGACAGCTTCTATGTCCTTACTGCCACATGTAGTTGACTAGTTTTTTAGTATCAGATATGAATTACTTTCTATTGACCAAGCCTGAGGTTCAAATAGATAATTGTTATTTCTGTGATATAAGTGCCACTATCACACATTTGGGGATCTCTTGCCATGCTAATCATTGTTGTTTGTGGACATCAAAGCTCACATTATTGATTTTTCCCCTTAGTAGCTTCATAGTACCTTCTAGTACTATCATAAGTAGTCTGAAGGGGGTAAGCTTCCAGATAAGACCCAGCTCCCTTCCTTCAAGAATGACACCAATTGTAGCATTATTAGGTAGATACTTTTGTAGAATACAATAGGAATGGCTATAATTTTCCTGTAAACTGCTAATTCAGAAAATGCACAATAGGAAAGATTATAGTTTAAAACCCATGATTTAGCAATAATTTTATAAAATGGTATTTTAGTGAAAAATTTTTAGGCTGATGGCAGATGAGAGACATCTATGGAAGCAAAAATATAATTTATTCCGCAGTAACTAGCAAAGATTAATGAGTGGCCAGATTACAAGCAGTATATAGGTATTTGCATAGTTAATCACTTTTTAACTTATTTTAGTTAATAATTTTTAATATACTGAGAGTTGCTTGTTAGAAATTAATACATCAGACTGAGCTAGTGACCTAGTCCTGAGCAGGCCTGAGGCAGCAAATTCCACAGAAGCAGGACTGAGGCAGTGGCCTAGGCCAGAGAAAGCCTGAGGCAGCAAACTCAAAGGAGCAGGACTGAGCAAGCAACCTGGACTGGAGTGGACCTGGAACAAAAGATTCCACAGGAACAATACGGAGCCAGCAACCTACACTGGAGCAGGTCTTCGGAAACAAACTTCACAGGAGCAGGACTGAGCCAGCAAACTGGGCTGGAGCAGCCTGGGATGGTGAGCCCTGTGGGAGTGGATCCAGACCAGGGACATTTATAGAAACAGGACTAAGCCTATGACCCATACCAGAGCAGAAATGAGACAGCAAACTCCACAGGAACAGGTGCAGGGGAGCAACCCCTGAGGGAGTGGGCCAGAGCCAGAGACCTCTGGGGGTTCAGGGATAAGTCTGGGACCTATGATGGTGTAGGCAGGAACTAGATACCTCTGTAGATCTGGGCGTGAATCTAGGACCTTCCAGCGAGTAAACCTTAAACAGGGACCCTGAGGGTCCAGGTATCAGTCTGGTACCTTCAAGGAAGTAGGCAGGACTAGAGACCTCTGCTGATACAGGCATGAGTCTGGACCCTCTAAGAAAGTAGACCTGAGCAAGCACCACTGTGGGTTTGGGGGCACCTGAATCTGGGACCTCTGAAGATGTAGATTAGAGGTAGAGACCTTTGTTGGACCAACCCCAACCCTAAGGCAGGGACCTCCACAGGAGTGGATCCAGACCATGAACATTTCCAGATACAGATCTCTGAGCCAACAACCTAGGCCAGAGAAGGCCTGAGGCAGTGAATCCACAGTAGCAGAGCAAACCCTGGGAGCACTGAGTGACTGATAGAGTGACTATAACCATGGAACTCACTACACCAGGAGAAAAAATGATCTGAGTCTTGGATCTACTGGCACCTGGAAGATTGATCACCAGAGTCACAGGCAGCCCCAATTACACCAATTAGAGGACAAGATGGGTAGACAAGGTAAGAACACATGCAACACCATAAAGAGCAACATGACACCAGTAAAATCTAGTTACTCTACAACAAGAAGATTTGAACAACCAAATATAGATGAAGCAGAAGAAAATGACCTCATAAATAACTTCAGGAGAATGTTTTAGACCCTTAAAGAGGAAATGAGAAGTTCCTTCAAAAAAATGGAGAAAAAGACAAACAAAAATTGGAAGACATCAACACATGCTTTAAGAAAACCAAAAAAGGCAATGAAACATATGAAAGAAATTATTCAAGACTTGAAAACTGAAATAGAGAAATCAACAAAACACAAGCAAAGAAAATTATAGAAACAGAAATTATGAGAAAATGATCAGAAACCACAAATGCAAGTATAAACAGCAGAATATAAAAGATGGAAGAGGAAATCTCAAGCGCTGAAGATACAATAGATAAAATAGACTCATCAGTCAAAGAAAACATTAAATCTAACAAAATCTTAAGACAAAATACTCAGTACTGAAAACAGCATAGTAATGGCATAAAAACAGACCAAAGAACCAATGGAACCGAATTGAAGACCTGGACATTAATTCGCACACCTTCAAATACCTGAGTTTTGACAAAGAAGCAAAAAATATCAAATGGAAAAAAGAAAGCATATTTAACAAATGGTGCGGGAATAAGAGAATATAAAAATGTAGAAGAATGAAAATAGACCCTATATATCTATTACCATGTACAAAACTCAAGTCCAAATGGATCAAAGACCTCAACATAAAGCCAACTACACTGAACCTCATAGTAGAGAAAGTAGAAAGAATTCTTGAAAGCATTAGCACAGGAGACTACTTCATAAATATAACCCCGACAGCACAGATACTGAGAGAAATAATTAATAAATGGGACCTCACAAAACTGAAAAGCTTCTGTAAAGCAAAGGACATGGACAACAAGACAAAACGACAGGTTAGAGAATGGGAAAAAAAATCTTCCCTAACTGCACATCAGACAGAAGTCTGATCTCCAAGACAAAATGACAACCTACAAAATGGGAAAATATCTTCACCAACTGAACATCAGACAGAGGAATAATCTTTAAAATGTACAAATAACTCAAGAAATTGGTCATCAAGGGAACAAATAATCCAATAAAAAATGGAGTACTGACCTAAACAGAGAACTCTCAATAGAGGAATCTACAATTGCTGAACGACCCTTAAGGAAATGCTCAACACCCTTAGTCATCAGAGAATTTTATAAATAAAACAACTCTGAGATTCTGCCTTACACCTGTAAGAATGGCCAAGATCAAAAACACTGATGACAACTTTTGCTGGAGAGGTTGTGGGGTAAAGGCAACATTCCTGCATTGCTGGTGGGAGTGCAAGCTTGTATAGCCCCTTTGGATATCAGTATGGTTATTTCTCAGAAAATTTAGGAAACAACCTTTTTCAAGACCCAGAAATATCACTTTTGGGTATATATCCAAAGGATGCTCAATTGTGCCACAAGGACATTTGCTCAACTATGTTCATAGCAGCATTGTCTGTCATAGTCAGGACCAGGAAACAACCTAAATGCCCCTCAACCAAAGAATCAATAAGAAAAATATGGTATATTTACAGAATGTAGTACTACACAGTAGAAAAATTAATGACATCTTGAAATTAGCAGGCAAATGGATGGAGCTAGATAACATCATATTGAGTGAGGTAACCCTGACCCAGAAAGACTATTACCGTATATACTCACTCATAAATGGTTTTTAAACAGAAAACAAAGAAAACCAGCCCACAAATCACAATCCTAGACACAATGAGGAACCTAAGAAATACATACATGGATCTAACCTACATGGGAAGTAGTAAAAGACACGATCTCCTGACTAAATTGGGAGTATGGGTGTCATGAGAGAGGATTGAAGGGGAGGTAAGAACCAATAAAATCAATTAAAAATTAATACAACAAATTATTTCAAATTTTATAGTCTGAAGCTGGTTTTAAGAATTATTTATATTTGAGGCATGTAACAGTAATAAGTATACATGTGTATAATTATATTTCTAGTTTTCTATACTCTTGCAAAGATAATAAAATATTTCATTAAAATACACGGTCATTTTAAATATGAATAGTAGTTCAAAGGAGGCAAAACCAGAAAGAAAGAACAGTCAGTAACAACGAAGCCTTATTCAGGTCTAGATGGTACTTAATTCCAGCCTTCTTTCCATTGTGATTAGCTCAATCAATCACATTCAATTAGCTATGAATGTTTTCTTAGCCTTGGGTTAGAACTTTGGCTTGATTTTATGTCTTTAACATTGAGAGAAAATAAAACTGGGTTTGTACAAAATTCAGGATGTTACTATCTTTTGTTTCCTGTTTCAGCATTTCCCTTCAGTTTCAAATTGGATTTAGTGATCTTAGGTTCAGGCTTACATTTCTAAACTTCTCTAGGGAAATTTATTACAGCTACGTTCTGAAGCAGGCAGAACATCAAGAAAATAGTTGCTCAGATATGTGTGAAAAGAAATTGCAGGTATGTCAACATATTTTGGGGTATGTGTGAAAGTTGTATTTCTTTAGATGGAATGTGAGTTAGGTCAACTATATTTAGAATTTCACTTTTCTTTGCCCATTCCACTTGGTTGAAACTTGACTAAGGTGTTATATGTTTAATGGATATTTGGGCTCTGCAGATTAACTCTTTATAGCAACAAGATAATATCCTCCCAGAGTAAAATCTTTTCAGCTATGGTATGCAAGGGTGCTATGCAGAGCCTCTAACTCATACCTACTGGTCTTCCTGGACAGCTCTAAATGTTATAACCATACCTAGCAATTCCATTCCAAAGACCTGGAGCATATATATTCTATTGTGCAGTAAGGATGTGTTTTGTTGTTGTTGATGTTTGTGTTTAGTGAGCCCAAATTGAAAAGTAGTACAGGTAGATCTAGTTATACGGTGATAGTAAGAACCTATATTAAAGACCTCAATTCCATTTTACTTTGTCACAGTAGGCATCATTTGGTTGCTAATGACTGAGAACTCAGAAAAATCTTCCTAAGCAATTGGTACACAGTGTTGAATGATGAAAACAAAGTTGAATTTGAAAGCCCCAAATGATAAACTTCAATGCTACCAGTTTCCCCCTTCACTTTTTAACCTCTTTTCTTCTAGATGATTTTTTCTTCATGAAGATTTCACTACAATGAAAAGATTTTTGTTGTTGTTTTGTTTTTGTCTCTTAGATCTAGGTAAAAACATTGCAAAGAGGAGCATTGTCTATGTTATCTTGCCTTGCTATCTACATAAAAATTCAAGTAGATGGAGTAGCCTGATTGACAGAAACCATTGAAGTGTCAAGGTTGAAATGAGAAAAGGAGCAGATTCCTCCAAAAAAAAAAAGCCTATAATTAGTGATCCTAGAGAAGCTAAATAAGGAGAACCCAAAGAAAAACATATAGGCATCCTCCTGAATATTAACCTTCATCAGGCAATGAAAGGAGACAGAGACAGAGACCCACATTGGAGCACCGGACAGAAATCTCAAGGTCCAAATCAGGAGCAGAAGGAGAGAGAGCAGGAGCAAGGAACTCCGGACCTCGAGGGGTGCACCGACACACTGAGACAATAGGGATGTTCTGTCGGGAACTCACCAAGGCCAACTGGCCTAGGTCTGAAAAAGCCTGGGATAAAACCGGGCTCGCCAAACATAGCGGACAATGAGGACTACTGAGAACTCAAGAACAATGGCAATGGGTTTTTGATCCTACTGCACGTACTGGCTTTGTGGGAGCCTAGGCAGTTTGGATGCTCACCTTACTAGACCTGGGTGGAGGTGGGTGGTCCTTGGACTTCCCACAGGGCAGGGAACCCTGATTTCTCTTTGGGCTGACGAGGGAGGGGGACTTGATTGGGGGAGGGGGAGGGAAATGGGAGGCGGTGGCGGGGAAGAGACAGAAATCTTTAATAAATAAATTAAAAAATTGAAAATTGTGAATGAACAGATGGTATTTAAAGTCATAAGATGGGAACCAGTCACTAAAGGAATAAATAAAGACAGAAAAAAGAAAAAAAAGAGAGATGCTAATGAAAGGAGAAGAAATGAGCACATATACAAAGTAGGTGTCAAGCACACTAACAAAATTGTTAGCATAGTAAACATGTATCCTGATATTCAAAATCTTAGCTGGTATTTATTAAGCAATTAGTACATGTAGAACTTTCAATACTATAATTCATTTTTTAGAACCATGACAATGGCCTGTTAACAGGTATGCAGAAGTCCAAATTTGCAGCTTACTATAAAGGAAGAGATCTAAAAACAAGTCTGCCAGGCTAGGATGAGTAGGGTATTTCACCATGCCATAAAGCCCCCCAGAGTTATTTTCTTCTTTCAGAAATCTCTACTCAAAATGTTTATTCATTTTCACTCAGTATTGAACAGAAACAATAAAAACCCCATGTTTGTAACAGAAAATGGATACAACCAGCTTGTAGGTTACCAGAAGGTAGCTTCTGCCCCTCTAGAGAGGGACACTTTAAACTGACTCATAACTACATTTATATATGCTTTGGCCTTTGTTTTGTGGTTTGTTAATAAGTGTAAGTTTGCTTCAGTCGCAGTGGGGACTTTTTTGGACAAATGAAGTTCATTCATTTTTCATTGCTCCTTTTTGTTTCCTGATATCTTTCAGAAACAATAGGAAACTAAGATAACGGGTGAACACCCAAGTCCATGGGAACACCCATGGTCAATCCATTTTACTACACACCTCAGTAACTCCATCTACTGCATAGACACATTTTCTAGAATACAATGATGTCTTTAAATTCCACAGGACAGTACTTGGTAGATAAAACTAGGAGAGATCTAAAGCACCTTGATTTTGCAAGGATTCCAGCCTGTCATATCTCTGAGGGGAGCTTCATTCCTTGGCAATGACCAACAGGAATTTACAGGGAATATCCTCCTAACTGTTCTCAAGCTACAGCAATTTCCTGTGCAGAAATATTTTATTTTGTTTCAAAAACAAAGTCAGAAAAAAAGTCAGTGTAAATCAATGGGACAAATAAAGAAAAAGTCTGGCAGATGCCAATCTTAATTTCAGGTTTTTTGCTTTTGTTTGTTTGTTTTGTTATTTGAATATTTTATTTTAAAAATTCCTAGCTTCTGTCATTCTGCTGGATAAATACTCTTGTCGGTAAACAATTTCATCTTTAAGTTTGATTTATACACTGTATTTCAGTGTCATAGATTACTTGGCAGAGAGAAAATGGAGACATACTATCCAAAGTCATCTCATAGTAGTGAGCTATAATTATTCTGTGATATCAAGTTGTTGAAAAGAACATATGGTATTTCAAATGTTTTCATCTTTCCTAGGTATCAAAGTATGAATTAAATATTTCAGTGAATCTTAAAGTTCTGAGTTCTATTGACGTTGTGAAATAATAAATTGTTTCAGAGTGAGTAAAACACTGTCAGGCCTCTCAAGTTCTTTCTCAAACATAACCTGTTAATAAGTAAAATTGTGTTATGGGACTTTCCCATGTTGGCTTAGGCTTGTTCAGGAGACAGTAAAGGCCAACCTTCCTTGATTCTGTGATGCTCATATTTTAGGAGAAGATATTATTGTGCCCATCGTAAGTCAGTGACTGAGCCATTGTTCAGATTTTTCATGAAAAAAATATGCATAATGTATCAGTAACAGATGAACAGACATGGCAGCAACTTTTTTTTTTTTTTTTTTTTTTTTGGTTTTTCGAGACAGGGTTTCTCTGTGGTTTTGGAGCCTGTCCTGGAACTAGCTCTTGTAGACCAGGCTGGCCTCGAACTCACAGAGATCCGCCTGCCTCAGCCTCCCGAGTGCTGGGATTAAAGGCGTGCGCCACCACTGCCCGGCTTTGGCAGCAACTCTTTAAAGGAAACTATTCTCACATTTCTTCTCCCCGCCCAAGCTTTTGTACCATATTGATTAATGAATGTGTGACTCATTAAATGGTTAGGTCTTTTGCTCTGAAGCTCTTCAACAGGATGTCCAAGAGACTTGTGTACAAACCATTTTGATCCTCCCCAATTAGCTGTTAAGTCTACATACAGTGGGCTACAACTACAGAACCACAGAGGTTAGGTATAGAGTGAGGGAGTAAGGGTTAGGGTTAGATCACCTTGGAAGGGCAAATAGAATAGAAAATTATGGGTGGATGGGACCTTGGTGAGAGTATCAAATGAGGGTGAGGGTGAAGAGGAGTGTGAGGGATGGTCATCTAAAACTAAGGACCATTTGGGGACTTGCATGAAAAACCTAACACAGTAGAAGCATTCGAAAATATATATACACATACAAGTGATCTAAAAGGAATCACCAAATAACCAGGGAAGATGTTGTCCAAACTGGACATCTCTTGTCACCAAATGAAGTCTCTAGTTCTAGGAATGGGTACACTTAATTGAGTTGCTGGGCAAAGGGACCCCAGGGAAACCTCCCAAAAAAACTAGTTATTGGTGGCACTCTAGAAATTGATAGTATGCCCTATTGCTGAAGACAATACTTATACAACTCAGTGAATGTGAAAAAGTTGGGATGATACCTACCTATATCCTTAATAAATAAATATATTAGGGTTCGTGTTACTGGAAAGTGCTCTGTATACTACCAAAAAAAGGATAAACACTAACATAAGTGCAAACCCTTCTATCTACAGTGGTGACATGTTTGCAAAATACACTAATGTAATAGTAACACAAAGTTTATGGGACTAAACAATTACTATCTGATAGGATTTCAAGTACACTCCTTCAGGTGGAACCCATCCCCAACAATGCTTGTGTGGTTGAGAAACCAACACTAGATAGGCCAGAGACCTAGGGGAAAACCAAATACTACTCTTCTGCTAAAGGGACCAAGCCAGAAAATGACTCCTTATGACATTCTGTTTACTCATAGATCAGAGTTTTACTCAGTCACATTCAAAGATACTTCCTCCTGCAGTGGTGGGAATAAATATAGAAATCCACAGCTAGGTATTGTACAGACAGTGAGAGATCTTGGAATCCTCAGACCCAAATGAAATGTCTTCATCAGTTTCCTCTTCTAAGTCCCAGGGAGCTTCACAGAAAAGAAAGTGGAAAGAGTAAGAACCAGAGGGGTTGGAAGACAGTAAGGAAACAAAGCCTTCTAATCACAGCAGGGCCAATGTACATATGAACTCACAGGGACTGTAACAGCACGCACAGGGCTTTCACCAGTATGCACCATATGGAGTCCCAGAACTGACAGGGGAAGGAGACACAAATCCACATCCCTAACCCAGAAGTTATCTCCAATTGATAACCTCTTACAAATGAAAATATTGTTTGTGCAGAGTCTTACTGGATATACAAATTACTCTTAAGGCCAGGCCTCATGCCTAGAAGTAACAGTCCAAACAAAAAGAACTCAATGGTATTTTCTGAGGTTCTTTTTCTCATAATAACTGTCAGGAATTTTTTTAACCCTACAGGTTCTCCGTGTTTGTATTATGGGTTCTAACTTTGTGTTTTTATGGGATTTCTACATGAGCAAATGTTTGTGTCTCCACAACTTATATTTCATAAACTATCTATTTGCCTTTTTTTCCTGTTGTTTGTTTAATTTGTCCAATACTGGTTTGTTTTATTGGTGTAGAGTTCCCCTTTCTAGGCTATGAATATTTTTGATTGACATTGGTTTAAAAAGAAACTGCTTTCAGCCAGTGGTTTAACAAAATATAGCCAGGCTGGAAAAGATATATAGAAAGAGTAGGTGGAGTCAGTGAGAAGCCATGTAGCCACCAAAGGCGACAGACACCTCCACTGGTGCCCACTGAAACTTTGCTGATAGGCCACAAACTCATGCACAGATTAATAGAAATGGGTTAATTTAAGATAAAAAAGTTAGCCAGAAATAAGCTCAAGCTATTGGCCAAACCATGTTGCAATTAATACATATTTCTGTGTGATTATTTCAAGTCAGGGTTGTCAGGAAACTAACTAGCAGCCTCCCCCAACATTTTATTTTATCTAAATTTATTATTATTATTGATATTAATTGTAGTTATTTGATATTCATGTTTGTATACTCATGAGAGAAAAAAGTATATGGATTATATTAAAAATTCTAGTTTCAATAAAAAAGAAAAACACCTCCATGAGTTTGGTCTGTAGATAAATCTATACTTATTTTTTTCTTAATTCATAATTGATGTCCATGGTTGGTGGTGTCAGCCTTGGACTGCTGATCCTGGGTGCTATAAGAAAGCAGACTGTATACCCAAAGGAAGTTCATTCATACCACAAGAACGTGTACTCAGCTATGTTCATAGCAGCATTATTTGTAATAGCCAGAAACTGGAAACAACCTAGATGCTCCTCAACTGAAGAATAGATAAAGAAAATGTGGTACATTTACACAATGGAGTAGTATTCAGTGGTTAAAAATAATGGCATCTTGAAATTTGCAAACAAATGGATGGATTTAGAAAAAAAAAACATATTGAGTGAAGTAACCCAAACCCAGAAATACAAATATAATACGTAACTATTCATAAGTAACTTTTAGACATAAAGCAAAGAAAACCCAGCCTACAATCCACAACCCCAGAGAAACTAGACAACAAAAAGGACCCTAAACAAGACATGCATGGATCTAACTAGGAAAGAGAAACAGACAAGATCTCCTGAGTAAACTGGGAGTGTTGGGATCACAGAAGAGGGAAGAAGGAGCAAGGGGAGAAAGGGGAGCAGAGAAAAATGTATAGCTCAATAGAAATAATAAAAACATTGTTAATAAAGAAAGAAAACAGACTGAACAAGCCATGAGAGAGCAACCCAGCAAGCAACAAATTCTCACAAATCTGTGTTTCTGTTCTTCTTCTTTTTTTTTTTTTTTGGATTTTCGAGACAGGGTTTCTCCGCAGCTCTTTTGGTTCCTGTCCTGGAACTAGCTCTCCCAGACCAGGCTGGCCTCGTCTGGGAGAGACAGAGATTTGCCCACCTCTGCCTCCCGAGTGCTGGGACCAAAGGCGTGCGCCACCACCGCCCGGCTTTCTGTTTCTGTTCTTGCTTCCAGTTTTCTGCCCTGCTTGAGCTCCTGTTCTAACTTCTCTTCATAATGGACTACAACTCTAAGCTGAAATAATCCCCTTCCTCCATGAGTTGCTTTGGTCTTAGTATTTTATCATAGAAGAAGAAACCATAACTATGACAGTATATGTGCATAAAAATTCTCCCCTCTTAGCCTCCGGATGTTCTTTTTAGTGAGTATGACATGACATATTCTATCTTGGTGCTGGAAGCTTTTGTGCTTTTATACCAGCTTATTGTAGACTAGGAGGCTTAAATTACACACATTCATGCTTCACAGTTCTTGATTCTGGAGAGTGAAAATTCAAAGCACTGTCAGATCCTGTGTCTGCTGAGGATGTTGTTTATCATTTGTAAATAGCTCAGCTATCTTTGTCCTAGATTGGAGAGATGGCAGAGAGAGAGGGAGACAGATAGGGAGAATAGGGGCATTATATCTCTATCTCTATTATAAATACATTAATCCTACATTGTGTTATATCCTTCATTACCTGATTGACTCCCAAAGACATTCACCTTAAACTGAGTGCTATGATTTCACATTATAAATGCTGTAAGGTGCATCAGACTGTAATTCTGCAATAAAATGGTTTATCAGATAAAACATTGCATTTATTTTTCTGAGTTATATGATGAATTGTCATGTTGTACTTTAATTTGAATGCCCTAAAATACTTATAGGGTGCAACAATGATCAATTGCCTTAAAGTTTAAAAGAACTAATTAATAAAAGTATACCTTTCTGGTACATTTATTTGATAATATAAAATTTATTGAATTTAAACATTACAAACATTATGTATGTCTACCATTTTCTGAGCAAACTGAATATTTATTTATAAAAAATATGGTATTTACTAAATTTCTATCATTAGTACTTATTTTCTTAAATAATGGCGTATGTGTAGCAAATATCTAATACCTACATTTAATAATGTATAAACACGTGTACAAATATCCATATACTCCGTTTTCTCAATAGTTCTTTGTGTTTTCTTCCTCATGAAGCATACTAAAACCATTATGGATTCCATAATACATCTGTCACAATAGCTCTTTGGAAGGACAAACAGAAAAAAGGAACAAGTATCAAATACCCTATTTTATAGAAATGCTACAAATATACAGATTTTGAGTAATATTTAAGTAGTTCAAAGTTATGAATTTAAATCTGTAATAATTTTTATAATCTCTGTGCTTGTGAGTTTCAAATCAGCACATTATCAAATACACCATTCAAAAACATGAAAATGTTCCCTGTCTTTCCTGAATTCTGTTTCTCATTTCTTTTCTCTATCAACACTGAAGAAGAGAGAACATTGTCACAATTATTCCAGAATGACCAACAATAAACTATCCATTTATTTTAGAAAATAAATTTCATATTCATACAGTATTATCTTTAGAACTCAATGACAGCCATATAAAATTGAGGCAGTACTTTATTTTCTTTAATTGGAACAGTAACAGTGAAATATAAATGGGTCAACACACAGCTAAGCTCGTATTTTTCATATTGTCTATTGAGGTTCAAAAAACTCGATTTTTCAATCTCATTTAGATACAAGTTTGAAATAGAACAAGATATAGGGCTACACTAATAGTAACTGAGTTTCTGTGATTTATTAACTTTGGTTTCTTTCTCTTCCATTTTCTATGATTCTTATATATTTACTATTGAAACGCTAAGGTCAGCAAAATAGTTGACTAGAGATGTGTTCAGCACTTATCTGTCCCTCCACACAGAAGAGCCAATGCAACACACACACATATGGAAGCATACTTTACTGAGTGATCTGAGCAATAACACTGAAAAAAAAGTAGAAATTGGATCAGGTCCAGAGATTGTCATCTTAGCATGAGAAAACAAATGGAATATCCTAATATCTGTTCTTCATGTTCCACAGCCTGGAAAGGTGTCAGCTGCCGTCCACATGGGAAAGAAAAAAGACAAAGTTTCAAAAAAATGCTTGCAGTCTATATCCTGGTAATCATATGTATTGGAAATTGTTGTTATCCATGTAGGCTCTTTTCTACGGATTCTACTTTTGGTAAAGGAACCTTGTTAACCTTCTAGAAAATTCTCAAGATGCTAGTGCCAGGTGCCACTTGAGAGGCAACCTGTTCTTTGAATTTGGAGTTGTATAGTGGTGTGAAAATGTTTATAATTCTTGTCTGTATGACTACACAGGAATATTATTGCATTAGCTCAATGGGTGCTAATGCCTTACAAACCAAACTTGGTCCATAATAGTGTTTCTGCTAAACTATTAAAAATACTGCACTAAATTTAAAGTTTGTTATAGAAAGGAAACATAGTGCTACCCCCAGGAAATAGTGTTGGCCTTCTGAAACTAGGGTCAGGGACAGTTGTATGTAGTTTCACAGGTATCAAAACTATAAAAATTGCATGACTTCTGGTATTCCATTCACAGCATCTTCCACTTGCAGTCACTTGTCAATAACAATACTTGGAAGAAATCATAAGTCCACTTTTCCCCATCCAAAGGCAGGTATCCTGGGTGCTCTTTACCACTGCTTCCAGGTCCCAAGGTATCAATGAAATCATGGAGTGTATGATTTCAGAAGATCTGGAAAGAAACTTTGCCTAGTACCATAACAGTCTTCTTCATTCTGTAAGTACAGTAGCTTAGAAATTTTGCTTTACTTGAACCACACAGTCCATACCTACTCAATCAATATCATGAATTTCAACTGAAAATGTCAGGAAGAGAGTTTTCTGACCAGAACAATGTTCCCATGTATACAACACTGTTGCTAGTGGGGCTACTAGGAGATAACACCGATGGCAAAGCATCCTATAATAGAGAGAGATACAACCCATGAAGTAGTAGGCAAAACTTTATAATTTCAGGAGTCTTGATATAAAATTTCTTAATTCTGCAGTTTAAAAATACAAGCTTGATAAATTACTTAAAAGACAAGCTCCAACACATTTCTGCCTACATGAAACTTACTCATAAATACAAACACAGAGACACTAGTCTAAAAGAATAAAAAATGTATTTTTCAAGCAAATTAAAAATGAAAATATGTAGAAATAACAAGAGTTTTACTTGACAAAATTGACATGAAGATAAAATCAGTAAGAGAAGATAAAACAGATCATTGTGATAATGCGAAATAACTATGTAATGATAAAGAGATCAATTCTAAAAGAAAATAAAATGATTGCAAATCTGAGACTGGAGAGATGAACTAGAGGTTAAGAACACTGTCTGTTTGCTCTTCCAGACATCCTTAGTTCAATTCCCAGCAAACACATGGAGGCTCACAACTATCTACAGTGAGATCTGATACCTTCTTCTAGCCCTTAGCCATACATTCAGGCAGAATATTGTATAAATAAAAATTGCAAATCTACATGCACTTATGTTATGTAATCTAATATTATAAAAATTTTATGAAAATTTTTATTTTTAGTGGAAAATAGGGTAAAGATAAGTTCCAGTATACTTATTGTGAGTACTTTCAAAATTCAATTTCCAAAAAATGTATTTATTATCCAGATGTTAAAACAAAATAAAACAACAGCTGTAGACAGAGGTTTCTATAACACCCAGCCCCACAGCCATGCAATCCCAAAGAAACACACAGAGACTTATATTAATTATAAACTGTTTGGCCTATTAGCTAAGGATTGTTAATAACTAGCTAGCTCTTATAACTTAAATTAACCCATAATTCTTGTCTATGTTTAGCCACATGGTTTGGTAACTATTATCAGTAAGGCATTCTCATTTTGCTTCCTCTGTGTATGGCTGGTGACTGCATCTCTGCTTTCCACTTCCCAGAATTCTCCTCATCTGGTTGTCCTGCCTGTACTTCCTGCCTGACTATAGGCCAATCAAGGTTTTATTAAACCAATATGGGTAACAAATCTTTACAGTGTACAAGAACATTATTGCACCTCAAATGAAAACAACAATAACAATATACACATGCACCAGAATTAATTAAGCTATATGGCAGGGAAAGTGGACTTAACAGATATTTGTAGGACATTTTGTTGAATAGCTGTATGTTTTACCCATCAGATCTTGGAACTTTATCTAAAACAGATCATATATTTGTGTCACAAAACGAGTCTTAAATTTTTTAAATTGATATACTGTGTCAGCCTAGAAAGATACACAGGGACTAAAGGAACATAGCAGAAAGCCAGCTAAGTATTGACAAATGTGCAATGAACAGATATTGGAGAAAAGACACTTTCTTTAACAAAGAGTTCTGAAGAAATCACATGTCCACATAAAGAAGGTTGAAACTTGATGCTGTCTCTTGCTGCTCTGTACAAAAATCAACCAAAACGGACTTTAGTATAGAACCTGAAACTGCAATACTAGATAAAAAACACAGGGAAGCACATCCAAGTATTGGTATAGGTGATAGACAGAAATCTAAATAGGACTCAAGAAGCAGGCTAAGTGGAAGCACTGATAAATGGGATTAGATTAGGTAAGAAGCATTTAAAGCACAAATGACACAGGGAACACCACAATGGTTGTCTATCAAGTGAGAAAATACATCTCTCAGCTGTTCATCAAATAGGTTAATATCCAGGACACATAAAACTAAAAACCCAAGCTATGTGTAGCTGGATTCTTGTAACGCTTCTATTTAGGAGGCTGACACAGCAGGGATTTTATGATTTCATGGCCAACACTGATTACATAGTGGATACCAACTACTTACACTGTACACCAAGACCCTGTCTCAGGGGTTAGTGAGTGTTCTCAGCAGGTAGAGGCAGTTGCCATCAAAGTCATTACGTAGAACCCATATGGTGGAAGAAAATAAATGTTTTTTTTTTAACAAGTTGTCCTCTGACCTCCACACATGTCTCTTGGTACATCTATAAACACATATTAGATACATATATACTAAATAAATAAATGTTTTTAAAGACCTATTCTCAAAACAACTGAAAATCAGAACCACAAAGAACTCCAAATATTAAAAAGATGTAACTCAATAAAATGTGGACACAGTATCAAGATAATTTTCAGAAGAAGAATAGAAAACCAATCCATATAAGAAACAATGTTAGATCTAACTAGCAACTAGGGAAGTGTAAATCAAAATCACAACTCACCCAAGTTAGACGAGCTCACATTTAAAAAGGATTCAAAATAAACAGTAACAATTGCTGGTGATGATACAGAAGAAAAAGAACACTATACATTGCTGGTGAGAGTGTGAACTGGTGTAGTCACTGCAGAAATTATTATAAATGTTCTTTTGTAAATTAAGAGTAGAGACACTTTCATTCAGTCACACACACACACACACACATATTATATACATTACAAATGAAATGAGCCTACAAGCAAATGTCTATTTTATTTTAGCATTATTCACAGCAATACAGGATGAACTTAAGTCTTTGTATTCAGATTAACTGTATAAGGAAAAGAACATAGATACACAAAATATGGGATTGTCCAGCCATAGAGGAAAGTGAAATTGTGCCATATGCATGAACAAGAAAATTTGGATATCACATTAAGCAAAATAAACCAGACATAGGAAGACAATTTTCACCTCTTCTCCTTCATATGTTGAAACAACAATAATGAAAATCAGCCTGACAGTAGAATGATTAGTTGAGTCTGGAAAGAGTGATGGAACACTAGGGGGAAAGGGAGATGAAAATGGTCAATGTACAGTATGCTTATAATGGAAATACCACAGTGAATCCTATCACTGCACACAATGGAAACATTGATAGCAGAATCACCTATGCACATAGCACCATGAGGTAGCACAATACTCCTGCCTGTTATCTGTAAAAATGCATCGAAGAATTTTGTCTGAATAAAATCATTAGAGATGGTTTCCTTTAAAAAAAAAGTCTTGAAACCTTAAAGATTATAAAGCCATTGAAATTGTTAGTTTTCATGAAAGTTAAAAAGTAATTGAAGAGGGAAAGAGTGGGACAATGTTCTTGTGTCTAAAGTGAAAGTCACCCTGCTCTACTATTTACCTTGCCCCCAGCCTTCCCTGCTCTAGAAATAACCTTGCCCCCAGCCTTCCTGCTCTAGAAATGACCTTGATTCCAGCCTTCCTCCTCTAGAAATGACCTTGATTCCAGCCTTCCTGCTCTGGAAATGACCTTAACTCCAGCCTTTCTACTATGGAAATCTTTAAGCAGATTCTGCATTAGATATTCCTTCAAAAGTTCAAGTCACTTTATTTGACTTGGAATGTTTCGTTTTTACTATGTCCCAACCTCATTTTATTTGTGTTCCATGCTGAGGCAAGCAAACAACTGTGCTCTCCAAACTACTGCTCAGCAAAGGGATATTTAACATTCCCTATTTATCACTTCCATTTTACTGTCATTTGGTGTAAGGTTGAACCTTTCACACTCTGAAGTATAGTCTCTTAGGATGACTATAATTAATCATTGAGCAATCTGGAGTTTTTGTTAAAAATTATTCCCCAAGGTATTAGAAATATGAGCCAATGGAAATAAGTAAAGTTTTGAATCAACATTTTCAATAATGCTGCAGATAAACATACAATATCCTGAAATCACAATGGTGCAATAAGGTAGATAATGTTGATTCTGTAAGTTTGTACTTAATCATCAGTAAGCCAGGCTCTTTTTACATGTTAAAAAAATATGGGTCATTTGAAGCAGAATTATAACTGTGCTTTAAAATAAGTAGATTATGGAATGAGGAGGAGATATTTTATGGAGTCCTCTGAGAGTACATGAACACATTTCTCGAGACCACATAATTGCTTTGCACAGATATTTGAAGAAAAGATTATAATATATACTTTGAAAAGAAAGCAAATTAGAAAGATGTCAGACTCCACAGAGTCTCCAGGGCCTCTTGAGCAGCAATCATGTTGTGGAATCTTATAATGATTCATCTGCAGCAGTCAAAATGATTACACTGAGGGGTCTTTCAGGAAACAAGGACAAGGCCTTTTACAGTTCACAGTTCCCCATTTTAAACACTAGAATGACCCACCCTCACCCTCCATCCGCCACCTCTGCCACAGAATGATTAGACTCATCATTAGATTCTCTCCTTTTCTTTGGAAGAAGGTGTGTGTGTGTGTGTGTGTGTGTGTGTGTGTGTGTGTGTGTATGTGTATCTATGTAGTGATTTTAATGAGAATTTGTCCCCAATAGACCCATATGTTTACTATTTGGTACCAGTTTATGCAACTGTTTAGGAAGAATCAGTAAGTATGGCCATGCTGGATGAAGTGTGCCACTGAGATTGGGTTTTGAGGTTTCACAAAACTGGTGGTATTCCCAGATGGTTCTCTCTATTTGCTGGTTGTGTCTCAAGATTTCAGCTCTTAGCTGCTGCTCCAGAGACATGGCCTCATGCCATGATCTCCACCATGATGGTCATACACTCTAACCATCTGGGTCATGAGCCCCATATTGAAAATTTTCTTTTATAAGTTACCTTGGTCATGATGTTTTATCACATCAACAAGAATCAATTAAATATAACAAAATAAAATGATATATATGCAAATATATAGCTATATAAAAACTGTATATGCATATAAATATAATCAGTTTGGTTCCTCAGACAAAACAAGGGCTTCTATTATATGAAGCAGCTCATGGTATATATATTTTATGCTAGAAAACAGGGTTGCAAGTATTAAGACACAAATATAACATTCCTTCTATGTTTCTAGGTGTATCAAGACTAGTGATTCCTTATTTAAAAACTTTTGAGATTATAGTATAAATATAATTCTCCATTTCCTTTCTTTCCTCAAAACCTCCCATATACTCCTCCCCTTTCTCCTTCAAATTCATCATATCTTGTTTCATTAGCTACAGATACATTGCATGCACATATAGGACTATATGTGCTTGCATACATATGTGTGCATGCCATATTTTTAATATGTATATATTTCTAAATGTAATATAAATTCCTATATACATATGCATAAATATTCCTAAACATTACCTGCTCCTTCTGCATAATGTTACTTGTGTGAGTGTTTTAAGGCTGAACATTAGCATTGGAAAATAAGTTGATTTTTTTTTGTTTGTTTGTTTGTTCCATTTAGTCTTTTCTGGAAAAGACCATGTCTCCTGCTTCTAGAAGTTTTTTATTTATTTGTTGCTTTCTCTTTTTGCTTCTAGATGAGACTTACTGAATATAGCATAAACTTTTGTTGAAGATGATTTTATACCATGCATTTATGCAGCATATCATCACTTGTCAAAAGAGAAAATGATTGCTAAGCTTCTGTTTCATCTTTTAAAACAACATGATTAAGATAACTGTTTCTTTTCTCTATATTTTTTTAAAATTTGTTTTTATTATTTGATTTTGTCGATTAGTAAAAGTATATATTTAAGGTGGAGAACTCAATATTTTCTCCTTTCATTAAATCAATTAATCTATTTTTCCTGCCCGATCATGGTTTTCTCTCACTCCCTTCTTTCCTCCCAATCTTTTCCCCAAACATCCACTATTCCCCCATCATTCAATCCTCCTTTCTCTTCAGAAAAGGCCAGAACTCCCAAGTATATCAGCCAGCAATAGGATATCAAGTTAAAGTATGACTAGGCACCTCTTCTCTTTTTAAAGCTGGATGAGGCATCCCAGTAGGAGGAAAGGGTCCCAAAAGCAGGCAACAGAGTCAGAGGTGGAGTCCTACCAAAAAATCAAACAACACAACTGTCACATATGCAGAGGGCCTAAGTCAGTTACATGTAAGCTCTCTGGTTTTGCAGTCAGTCTCTGTTTACCCCTAGAAGCCCAGGTTAGCTGCTTCTGTGATTTTTCTTGAGGCGACCTTGACCCCTCTGTCTCCCACAATCCTTTCTCTTCATCTTTCATGGTATTCCCAGAGTGCTGCTTAACCTTTTTTTCTTATTGATTTTTATTGAGCTCTATATTTTTCTCTGTTTCCTTCCCTACCTCTTCCCTCCCCTTGAACACTCTCTTAAGGTTCCCATGCTCCCAATTTACTTAGGAGATCTTTTTCTTTTTCTCCTACCCATGTACATTAGATCCATGAATGTCTCTCTTAGGGTCCTTGTTGTTGTCTAGGTTCTCTGGGATTGTAGGCTGGTTTTCTTTGATTTATGTTTAAAAAACACTTTTGAGTGAGTACATGTAATAATTGTCTTTCTGGGCCTGGGTTACTTAACTCAAAATGATGTTTTCTATCTCCATCCATTTGCCTGCAAGATTCAAGGTGTTGTTATTTTTTTCTGCTGTGTAGTACTCCATTGTGTAAATGTACCACATTTTTCTTATCCATTCTTCAGTCAATGGGCAGTTAGGCTGTTTCCAGCTTCTGACTATGACAAACAATGCAGCTATGGGCATAATTGAGCACATGTCCTTGTGGCACGATTGAGCATCATTTGGATATATACGCAAAAGTGGTATTGCTGGGTCTTGAGGAAAGTTGTTTCCTAATTTTCTAAGAAATCACCACACTGACATCCAAAGGGGCTGTACCAGCTTTCATTCCCACCAGAAATGCAGGAGTGTTCCATTTACCCTACAACCTCTCCAGCATACGTTGTCATCAGTGTTTTTGATCTTGGCCATTCTTACAGGTATAAGATGGAATCTCAGAGATGTTTTAATTTGAATTTCTTTGATGACTAAGGATGTTGAACATTTCCTTAAGTATCTTTCAGCTCATTAAATGCTGAAAAACCTTTCAAAAAATGCAACATCCCTTCATAATAAAGGTCTTGGAGAGAGCAGCGATACAAGTAACATACCTAAACATAATAAAGGCAATATACAGCAAGCCAACATCAAATGAAATGGAGAGAAACTCCCAGCAATCCCACAGAAATAAGAAACAAGACAAGGTTGTCCACTTTCTCCATATCTATTCAATATAGTTCTTGAGGTCCTAGCTGCCTAATATTTTGCTGTGGGTCTCTGCATATATTTCCATCAGTTGCTGTGTATCCTCACTGATGACCATTGAGCTAGGCAACCATCTATGAGTATAGCAGAATATCATTAGGAATGATTTTATTGACTTTTTTATTGCCAGTCATATGTAGTTAAATCTTAGGTCTCTAGGCTGTCTAGCCCCTGAGTTATGCATGTTCAGTGTCATAAATGGGTTCCCTCTCGTGCTATATGTCTCAAAGCTGAACCAGTCATTAGTTGGCCACTGTAGTAATAATAGCGGCGGGGCTGCGTCCCCGGCACCTGGCCGCCCGCACGGCTAGCTTTACCCAAAATAATTACACAGAAACTGCATTCTTTTAAACACTGCCTGACCCATTAGTTTCAGTTTCTTATTGGCTAGCTCTTACATATCGATCTAACCCATTTCTATTAATCTGTGTAACCCACGAGCTGGCTTACCAGGAATGATCTTAACTTGCGTCTGTCTGGAGTGGGAGAATCATGGCGACTCCTGATTCAGCTTCTTTCTTCCAGCATTCTGTTCTGTTTACTCTGCCTACCTAAGGGTTGGCCTATCAAATGGGTCTAGGCAGTTTCTTTATTAATAAGAAATCACTCCCACATCAGGCCACTCCCTTAATTTGTGCATTGCCTTAACCCCAGCACATCTTGTAGTCAAACCGTAGATCAAATGTTATGTGACTGGGTTTCATGCATTCCTAAATAACCTCCCACTTATGCTTATGTAGCCCTTATTTAACTTACTGGGTCACAAAAGTAGAGAGGATGGAAAAACACACGAAGCATTGTTAGAAAGGAGAGTTACAGCAGGAAAGCAAGAAAATGGTCAGATGACTAAAATACCTTATGTACAAAAAATGACATAATCAGGAGGAAAGGATAGAATTAACGCATTTCATAGCAGTGAGTTTTCTATTACACTTGTACAAGAGTAGAATTTTCTCATGGAGATATGATCATGACAATTATCTGGCATGGACGATCCACAGACCCTGAAAGAGTAAGTGACTAAGTTCTAGGGTTCTAGCGAATATACTCTCCAATGAATTTACTTATGGTGATGTTATCATTAACTGTAAAATTATTAAGTTAACCTATACATGAGATTCATTCTATTGGCATGTATAAAGTTCCTTTAGTTTTTGCTGAATCCAATTTGACTTGCCCTTCATGGAACTCACAAAATACCTGTGCAGTGAGCTGTGATCATTATTTTATAGCTAAAATATATTGTCAGTATATAACATTTTTATGTTTAGCATATTTGGAAGTTCTACAGTGAAATAAATAAAATGTTAACAGAGCAGTCGATATTTTAATATATGCTTTAAACTGGGCCTCCAAATGTTTTATTCTCATTCTCCATTTTCTCAGAAAATGGAAAACATAATTCACAATAAGGCAGCAAATTAAATTTTTGACTCTTTTTTTATTTTATTTTGTCTTAATATCATTTAGTTCCAAAAGGTTTGAATGGCAGCTGGAATCTGCTGATAAGTGGGCAATTTCACAAAATCATTACCGAATTTTTAGTTTATGTCTTTTAAAAATAAAACCAGCTGTTCTAAAATATTTACCTCTTGCTAATTATTAATTACAGATAACTCCAGACAATTCAGCATTTATCTCAGCAATCAGGAGGTGGGATTGTATATGTGTTAAGCTTAAAGAGTAGATGATTGACCTTACTTGCATTTTATCTGTAGCAAGGTGGAGCTATGTAGGAAGCATTAGTACAGAAAACTATTTAGAACATGGTATCTGGGGATAAGCAGAAGAAGAGCATGGGCTTGGAGCATAGCATTCTCTGTAACAAGTTGTTATCACATCTTCCTCCCACTAGACTTCACATTCTAATACTGCTGATATTTGCTCACTACTGTTGGCCTAGAGATCTCACCTGTCTCACTTTCCAGTTTGAGAAACATTAAACCAAGCCGTAATAGAATCAATCTGTCTTTATTGGAACTTCAAGTAGTTAGATATAACTTGAGTCAGAATTGCAGTATGGTCACGATCATGTCTTGTTTTAAATATTTGTCCAGTTTCCAGTTCTGTTTCTCATGTTCTCTTTAACATTCTCTCCTTAAAATTAGAATAATCACCTTTTTTATGTACAGAATAGATAGTATACTGGTGTAATGAATTGTCCATGAATTGACTTTTTAATGAAAATTTTATGTGGAATTTTCAGTATTTGTATTACATCATAAGTAGTCTAACACTGTTATATAATCTACAAAAGTCTGTTGTTATCTTCCTTATCTCAGAATATAAGCCATTCGGATATGTGCACATTTATCACTTAAAATAAAAACACAGACATTTATGTGTGTGTGTGTGTGTGTGTGTGTGTGTGTGTGTATATATATATATTACATGCATGATTGTGTTTATTGTAATATGTAATTAAATAATGCTTGTATCCGTTCTAAATTATTCAAACGTTTTAATGTGATATTTGATAATATCCAGAAGCTGTGCATTTATTTTTACCAAAATTAAATTCATGCAAACATCTGACCTTAAATAAGTTTTTGTCTTTACTATGATGATATGAAATGACTCCATTTCAATATACTAATTTACTAAAATAAATTGAAGTAAAAATCACATTTTCTGAAAATATTTATATTATTATATCCAGAGATTTTAAGAAAGTGACATACAGGAGTATTTTATTTTTTGTTTTACTTTCTTCTATATTTTTCATGATTATTCTATAAAAGTTAAATTTTTAAAATAAACATACTTCAAAACAAGTTCTAGGGCAGCCACAACTTTTACACAGATAAATTTTGTTTAAAAAATGTCTTTCTAATTAGTTAAACATAGCTTTGACCTTGATACTGTATCTGCGATTAAATTTGTCAAAGAGATTAAGCTATGTACTTCTGGGAAAGAGAGAGAGAGAGTGTGTGTTATGGTAGAAAATCTTGTGTTAATTTAAATATGTATGTATAGCTAAAATATTGTGATTATAGAACATTAAAATATCTCTGACAATTTCAAAAGTTATGCTTTGTTCAAAAATTTCTAAAGAACATCTTTTATGGCAGATTCACTCAAATCCCATTGTCCTCCCAAGTGAAATAAATAAAAAGAAGCCTATGTAGGGCCTCTGCTTTTATAAGTGTGCCTGATACCTGTATTCCCACCTACTTGAGGTCTAAGGCAAGAGATCACTTGAGTCCAGAAATTCGTTCTTTTCTTCATGAAAAACCCATGCTTTTGAAATTCTGTTGACAATTTGTAGCTCCAACTGTAGATTTTTTAAAAGAATTTACTTTGGTATGTACATTAATTTAACAACCACAAGAAAATTTAATGGCTGGACTTTGAAAGCACAGTTTTCACTTATTCTGAAAACTTAAAGTACTCGACAAAAGATATGAAATCAGTTTTGTGCCTTAGGAATGGGGCAAGAATATAAGGTCTAGAAGCTACTACTCCACTCATGTTTATTTTCTAGAACCTTGGATTTGTCACATGTTGGCTATCTGTTCCAAATTAATTGTTTCTTTTCAGTTTTTGTACAATACACATGCTTTTTTATGTCCCTCTTTCTCTCAAGGTTTCAACTTGATAAAAGCTAATAGGCAACTTTGGCTAACACTCAAACTATTTGGCAGACTCCTAAGTAACAAGAGCCAGTACCTAATCTATTAATATATGTTGGTCTTTTGCTTTTTTAATTTCCATCTCTGAGTTAATGCTGTTTCACTTAACTTTCCATCCATCATTATTGTAAACATTTATTGCTTTTTAAGTGATAATAAATTGTAAAGAAAACAGAGGCTACCACTAATATAATTCCTTGCTGTTTGTGTTCCCAAATTTTATTAAAGTCCATGCCAATATTTTTCAGTGTGCCATCAAAGCAGATTCTTTTTTTTTGTACATTCCAGGGATACTTTTTGAAGTTAGTCTAAGAGATATATTTTAATATAAATATTTTGTTATATATTTACATAAGATTTTTAGTTGATTATGAATATATATATATATATATATATATATAGAGAGAGAGAGAGAGAGAGAGAGAGACTGTTTCTATGTGTGGTTAAAATAAGTCTGACCATATGCTAACTTCTATTCATTATATCTTTAAACATCATAATTTGAGCATAATCACATGTTTTTCATTCTAGATATGTACTATTGATGATGATTATATAATATTCAAAGGCTCATATATGTAGACCTCAAACTCTTTGGTATAAAACAGTGTCAATAACTAAATGTTCTCCCTATTGGTCAGCATTCATACTGCTGGAGGGTCCTGTGTAGGCCATTTACTATGTGTGTAGGGGGCATAAATTGTCTTACCCACTATTAAATGCTACAGTACAACCTACCATGCAAGATGTCCCCATTGCTGTAGGCTTAAGCCAACCATTTTGTGCTTGGGATTTAAGGTCTGCTCCAAATTTATGTTGGTACTGTAAATCTGGTCAAAAGGCTGTGGCTTTGGAAGTCATTACCTGTAGCAGGGACCCTACTACTGTGTTGTGCCAAGTCATCATGATATCAAACTGCTTTCTATGTGTTTGCTCTTCTACTCATAGACTTATGCTCATCTCATATTTGGTTGAAGAAGTTTCTTTCTGTGGTGGGCAGCAATTTTGCATACTTATAACTGGTCAAAGGACTAAGAATAAGTGGTTGTGAGTACACATTAACATGTGGAATGCAGCACTCCCCATTCCCATGGCTCAGGGAACATCATGGAACAGAGGGTAGAAACATTGTCAGAGCCAGAGGAAGAGGAAGAATGTTGTGAAATGTTATATTCTAGAGATGATTTGACCATCGCCCTTATGACTCACAGCAGCTGTGGTTGCCACTATAAGAACAAGCTTGTCAAAATTTCAGAATGGGTTGGAGTGGGCCTCCTTGGGCCCTATCAATTGCTGAGAAGCAACTTGCAGTTGATGGCTGGTGGGGAAAAGTTAGAGTGTGGTTACTGGAATTTTGCTAATGTTCCAGTGGATGGTCCCACAACACTGCTACCAAGCAAGCAGCACTAGTGGTTATGAAAATAATTAGTGGTTATGAAAATAATAGGAAGAATAAAAAGAGAAGGAAGGAAAGAATGAGGGGTGAAGAGGAGAAAAAATATGGGGGAAGATAAGAAGGGAAGAGGAGGAGGAGGAAGAAGAAGAAGGAGGAGGAGGAAAGGGAAAGAGAAGGAGGAAGAGGAGGAGGAGAAGGAAAAGGAAGGGGAAGGGAAAAGGAAAGGGGAAGAAGGGGAAAAAAAAGAAGGGGAAGGGGGAGAAAAAATAGTTGGGGTTGGTTCTGGGAGGTCTTGAAAATAGGATCAGATAGATCTGAAGAACAACAACAGAAGTGCTATGCTATATATACACATATATATGCATATATACACATATATACATAATAGTCTCAATGAACAAAATTAAAATCTTATTTTTAAAATGTCCAAAACCAAGTGGTCAACCCTAAACTCATATGAATACAAGTAACACTAAACTGAATAGGATATGTTTGAGTGTGTGTGTGTGTGTGTGTGTGTGTGTGTGTGTGTGTGTAATAACAACTGAAGCAAGGAGACTTAATTGAGAGAGACAAGGAAGCTATATAAGAGAATGGAGGGAGGGAGGGGTGAAATGGTGTAATCATATTTTAATTTAAAAAATTTAAAAGAAAGAAAAAACTCAGTTTGGTATCATAGCTCCAAGAACACAAAGTCTGCTGTAGCTAGGTATAGAACCAGGCCCAGTAGAATCTTGTCAAGGTACTGTTGCCATTTCACTGATAGACACACCTAACATCAGATCCTATCTACTCTATTTCAGATGACCTACTTATATCCTTCAAAAATGACCATATGTGCTTTGTATTAGTTATCTAGCTTTGTAAATTAACATAATCATAGACAGTTAATTTAATTGGACATGTTTTTTTCTAATTATTACATTTATGTTGAGTACTAAATAATGAGTTAAATTAAAAGCAAATTTTTACAAGTTAAAAGAAAAAGGTAAAACATAAGAATCTAAGTCTATTATTGGACTTGGATTCACTATTACCACATGACAAGGTTCTTGCTCAATCTAAGTTGATTTTTGAACTGGAATTGGATCCATGCATTTCTCTGTGAGTTTAAAACTATTTATATGTATGCAATAATAATTGGAAAAAAGCAAGAGACATGAATTTTAAGGAGATTAGGGAGGGGTATATGGAACATTTTGGAGCTACAGACAGAGGGGAAATTATTTTAATATACATACAATCTCAAGAATAAACAAAGCAAAGTATATAAGTTACCCATGAATTATGAGCATTAAATAACTAATTCCTACTGAGGTCAAGTCTAAGTGTGCTTGAATTGCTTACACTGATCAGAATTAGTAGTGTTGCTTACATCAGAGCACACTGAGATCGTAGATTATAGAAATGAAAAATAAGAGTTCCTGTGAATATCATCCCAATATAGCAGACATCCCCCTCTGCCACTATACACACTTTCACTTTGCACAGTTAATGTTTGTGGTCAGCCACAGGCCAGAAATCATTTGTTCTGATTCCTTTAAGACAGAGTCTCTATATTCACACAACTTCTGCTTTGGTTTATGGTTAAACATGTCTTACATTACTGTTAGTTATTGTATTTGATCTCTTCCCGTGGCTGACTTAAACATTGCTTAAGATAACTCAGGGAAAAATAGAGTGTATGCAGAATTTAACACTGCCAGTGGCTTTAGAAACCTATGATGGTGTCTTGCACTGTGCTCTCAGTACATAATGGGAGCCACTCCTACTCTACTCAGAAAATCCAGTAGAACTTCAAGACTCGGAAGGGTAGTATATAATACAAAACAAAATTCTCCTATGATGACTAAAAATGATACTCCGACTCAAGTATATAAGGATACTTAGTGACCAGACTTGTTTGCTGCATAAATTATTTGTGCCCTAGCTGGTTAAAATTTATCATCTCCAAAAATCTCTGACAAAAGCCTTCCTCAAAATTTCTGTGCCTGGGTTACCTCACTCAAAATGATGTTTTCTAGCTCCATCCATTTGCCTGCAAAACTCAAGATGTTGTTCTTTTTTTCCTACTGTGTAGTACTTCATTGTGTAAATGTACAGCATTTTCCTTTTCCATTCTTCGGTTGAGGGACATTTAGGTTATTTCCAGGTTCCAGCTGTGACAAATAATGCTGCTATGAACATAGTTGAGCACATGCCCTTGTGGCATGGTTGAGCATCCTTTGGATATATACCCAAAAGTAGTATTACTGGGTCTTGAGACAGGTTGTTTCCTAATTTTCTGACATCCAAAGGGGGCTGTACCAGCTTGCATTCCAACTGGCAATGCAGGAGTGTTCCCTTTACCCCACAACCTCTCCAGCATAAGTTATCATCAGTGTTTTGATCTTGGCCATTCTTTTGTTTTATTTTTTATTGCGTTATGAATAATACCATTCAACGTTCCCACTTCCTCCCCTCCTCCCATTTTCCTCCCACTCCACCCTCCAGCTCCCCCCTCCGCTCCAGTCCTAAGAGAGGGCAGGGTATCCTGCCCTGTGGGAAGTCCAAGGGCCTCCCTGCTCCTTCCAGGCTTAGGAAAGTATGCATCCAAATAGAATAGGTTCCCAAAAAGCCATTACATGCAGTAGAGACAAATTCCAGTGCCATTAACATTGGCTTCTCAGTCTGCCCCATCTTACACCTGTCAGAATGGCTAAAATCAAAAACGCCAATGATAACCTATGCTGGAGAGGATGTGGAGTAAGAGGAATACTCTTCCGTTGCTGGTGGGAATGCAAACCTGTGCAACCACCTTGGAAATCAGTTTGGCTCTTTCTCAGAAAATTGGGAGTCACCTTACCTCAGGATCCAGCAACGCCACTCTTGGGAATATACCCAGGAGATACCCAATCATACTCCAAAAGTTTTGTTCAACTATGTTCATAGCAGTATTATTTGTAATAGCCAGAACCTGGAAATAACCTAGATGCCCCTCAATGGAAGAATGGATAAAGAAAGTATGGGAGATCTTGGCCATTCTTACAGGTGGAAGATGGAATCTGAGAATTGTTTTGATTTACATTTCTAAGGATGTTAAACATTTCCATAAATGTCTTTCAGCCATTTTAGATTCCTCTGTTGAGAGTTCTCTGATTAGGTCTGTACTCCAATTTTTATTGGATTATTTGTTCTTTTGATGACCAATTTCTTGAGTTCTTTGTATGTTTTGGAGATCAGACCTCTGCCTGATATGGGGTTATTATCACATGTACTCATTCATAAGTGGTTTTTAAACATAAAGCAAAGAAAAGCAGCTCAAAAATCACAATCCCATAGAATTTAGACAACAATGAGGACCCTAAGAAAGAAATACATAAATCTAATCTACATAGGAAGTAGAAAAAGACAAGAGTAAATTAGGAACATGGGGACCTTGGGGGAGGATTGAAGGGGTAGAGAGAGGCTGGGAGGGGAGAAGAGAAAAATGAAAAGCTCAATAAAAATCAATTCAAAAAACTATGGCTTTTGGAAAGTTAAAGTTGAAATATTCCTTTTGTAATGCAGAACATCTTTTAAATATTGACCATGCTAAAATAAATGTAATTTAGCCTAATACTTAGGGTGTATGTAATAAATTTGGGTATAATAACATAATTATCTACTGAAACTCATCTATTTTCTTTTTAATAAAGACTGATTTCTGTAACATTGGTTAATTTTTTGTTTTTTGTTTTTGTTTTTTTTTTTTTTTTTGAGACAGGGTTTCTCTGTAGCTTTAAAGCCTTTCCTAGAACTCTCTCTGTAAACCAGCATGGATGTAAACTCACAGAGATCTGCCTGCCTCTGGTTTTAAAGTTAAAAAAGACTTAAGTTCCCTTATTGTTCAATTAGGAGAATCATTTGAATGTGTGTCCTAACTGGTCTGTGCAGAAAGTGACATTTTAAACTTCCTAGGTCTGTATATTAAGCAAAATAGGTTAATCTTTTTTCTTTAAACATAAAATTAACTCTTTTTTCATGCCTTATGACTTCTTTCCAAGTTACTAAAGAAAAAACAGAAGAAAATATTTTCTGGCCAATTGTGCACGTGACAACCATTAGTTTCTAGTTAATCTCTGAAATCTAATCTTCACAAAGAACAAACTATTAAAATTTTATTTTCTATATAAAGGTGATGAAACTGAAAGAATCTCAGCAGTTAATGTCCCAGTTCTATTTCATTGATCAATGGGTCTATTTTGTGATAACAATGTGCTATTTTTAATAGTCTTTATACATAGTATAACATGTAATAAGGAATAATGGTATTTATAACAATGACTTGGTTTCTGTTGTCATGAGTGGACAGGAGAGCTTCAGTATCAAGAGTCTTTATGCCTATCTATGAATTGTAAAATTGTTCTTTTTCAATATCTAAGATTTCCTGCAAAAGATCAGAGCAGCCAAAATTCTAGCATGGATTAGATTGATCCCCAGTTGAGGAGCTATTGGTAGTGATGACTGATAGGAAAGAAGAATCATTTGGCTTTTATGGCCACAGCTCTTAGTAGGTTCGCATGCTCCAGTGCACGATCCATGTACACATGAGCAGTAGGTTATAAAAAACATGAGACATATAATGAGAAATTGAAGAGAGATGCATGGTGAGGGAATCTAGAAAGAGTTGGAGACAGGGTAGATATGACCAAAATATATTGTATGTATTTATGAAATTCTTTGAGAATAAATAAAAGATTTAAAATATGGATGATATCATGTACTTTCAAAACATATATTTTGAAAGCTCTAAGTTAAATGTGCTTATTTCAGGAATGGCCTAGACTTTGATCAATTTGGTGTTTGTCTTTTACTGTTCCTAAATACATCTTGAATATTTAGTGATAATTTTATTTGTCACTTTATTTATTTTACAAGTGCAAAAACTTATGACCTAGAAAAGACTGTATATATGTATGGAGTAGGTGCATATACTGAGCTTTTCTCTTTCCAGGGGAGTGGGATCTACAGGAGATGCCAAGAAAGTCGATCATGCTCATATATACCTGTAATTAGAGAGCAGGAAGTAGAATTACAAATTTGAGACCAGCCTGGGTTATGTACCACAAAATCAATTCCAGGTTATTTGACCTACCTTGAAAGAGTCTCTTTCAAAAAGAAAAATCTCAAAATAATAGCAGAATGAGTTTTAAGGAAGGCATGATTAAATGTTGCTTACTAAGAAAGAAATTAGATATTTTATAACATCATAGTCAGAGTCTTACAAGGCGAATGGAGCAGATCTACAAAGAAACATTTGCTGAGCATACCTGTATTTACAGATAAGTATGTAAGTATGAGTAATATATACACAATTGGGCAGGTGTGCATATGCAGTTTTACAGAATACAAATGTGTCATAATTTAATCCGTGTAGCTTGTAGAAAAAAGTAATTATTGCAATGATCATAAATAAAAACTATGATCTCCCTTTGCAGGCACTGACACCATTTCTCAGTGGTTGTAGAAGTCCCATGATTCATTTCAAATCTCATTTTTCTTAGGACTTAGATGGTGTTCAATATTTGGATTTACTATAATCAAAGAGGCAAAGATTTAAGCCTTAAGTACTTCTTAAATTTTACTTTATTTGCAAGTGTGCATGTCAGAAGGGGGCAGGGAAAGAGTTTAGAAGCCTATGTTTTCCAGAAGAGAGTGTAAGATACACAGGAGCCAGAGGTACATGGATCTGGGAACTGCTCAGTGGAGGCGCTGGATCAAACTTGAAAGAGGTTGAAAGAGCAGTGAGCCCTGCTAACAGCTGGGCCATTGCCATAGCCCAAATGTAAGGTTTGGTAATGTCAGCTGAAGAAACTTGTATTTTACTGGGTCCACCAAAACAACTTAAAACTCGGCATCTTTCAGAGCATCTTTCTTAACAAAACTGATCTGATAGCAGAGTATGTGACTCTAAAAAAGGCTGACAAAAGTGCAGTTAGTGAAATATTGCAGGCGTCCCTGGAATGCAGCTTTTGATACGCTAACAGTATGTGGAATTCATTGGAGTAGAACTGTCTTAGAAAGGACTACAGATTTGTATAAAGCAAATATCTATAATTACATAAAAAGAAATTAAAATGTCATGGACCATAAATTCCTTTTTTCTTAGACATATGATCATGTCCAGATGGTATCAGAGGGATGTGTCTGACAATGTAGCTTGGAGATTAATTAGCATCTATTTTACCAAGAACTCACTTTAACTTCCATCCTTAAATATATTCAGTATTGACCAAGGTTAGAAGTGTGTCAAAGACATAAAAAAAATATTTTTACAATATTGAATATCTTTGATCCTAACATTGTTGTGTTTATGCCCTCTTACTTTATGGGTAATTTGTCTCCAACATTTATTTTTTTAAAGAGGAGTAAGAGCTATATTCTAATTATCTTATTGCCCATTCCCACCATACGGGAAATGACCTGACACAATGGTAGTCTCTGAATATACTTGCAAACTAATCCAGAAATATTATTTCAGAAATAGTTATTGCAATGTAATGTATAGAGAGCAAGAGTGAGAGCAGGAGAGAGACAGAGACATAGAGAGACAGACAGAGAGAAAGAGAGATGAGACTTTTTAGATAGGTTATGAGTTAGAGAAAATGACTTCTACATGACTTCAGATACAAACAGCATCTAGGTGTCATGCTTGTCTATCACCATTCCTTTTCTTGGTCATGCCATAGTTCTAAAATTGTGTAGGAAATGCCCACACAGAAAGTTATAGGGAAGGGGAGAAGTGGCCTTCCCCATGGAAGACCACACCAACTGGTTGTCTAGAGATGCAGAGAGGCACTTATGCTACTTATTTTCTCATGCAGATAATATCTCAAATCATAACAGACTATTGTAAATGTACTTTAGCTTATAGGATGTGCTATCAGGATTTGATCTATTTTGTTTCTACATGACACTTTTATTTTCTTCACACCTCATTTGTTCTTTTCATCATTGGCATATTAGATTGTGCTTATATAATACATGATAGCTTATTGAGAATGAGTATTTGTACTTAACTCATCTATGAGTTTTACCTATATTTCATAATTAGCTAACTTGTAAATTATTCTTTATGTTAATTCATCGTTGATATCTTTTCACTATAACTTATTAGAACATGGTCCAAGAATGGAGTTGATTGGAGAAAATTTCTGAGTGCTTGTGAGAAAACTCCAAGAACACAATTCAAGAATCAAGTGACTTCAGTTTCTTTAAAAATCAAAAAGCTGTCCTTGGAATGTGTTTTCATGTTCCTCCTAAGAAGAATATGAAGGGAATATGAGAGCATTTGCTTCAAATTATTTATTTTAGCAGGATATTATTTTTATAAGTCTCTATGGCAAAACATTTTGCTGCCATGTACAGACTATTCTTAAACTTTACTAATATGACTCTTAGCTCTCAGAATATAAATTGTCTGATTCTCTGAATAAAGTTGTCCATTTATGAAATGTTGGTACACCTCATTTTTAGGGTCCATTCTCCAAGGTTCAAGCACAGTCCACCAATTGGAATCAATATTACAAAATGTTAATTCTTAAGATATACATTGAATTTCTAAGATATGTAAGCATTGGAGCAATTTTTATGATTACTATTTATCTCTGAAATTTTATTCATGATAAGTATCATTTTGGACAAAAAGCTATACCATCTTTTTGATTATTAAAAAAATAATTATTTCAGATTCACAAACCCTTAAAAATGTAGTACATATTCTGTGTTATATACAACATTTCACTTTAAAATTTGAGATTGGAAAGTCAAAATAACTCATCGGTTGTCAAGGGTAAAAACTATTCTAAAGTGGAAGCTTCTAAAAACTGTAACATGTTCATGATGAACAAAAAGTGTAGGTTTAAACTCTAAACCTCGTGTTTATATGAGGTTTTTTTTGAGATCTACAAAACAAAGAAATCATTCTTAACAACATGTAGCTACTTACCAATGTAGCTGTATTTTAGGAATAAATTCAGAGTTGGCTTTTAAAAAACTAGGAAAACTCAGGTTGTCATTCCCCAATGACAAGATAAGCTCTCATACCTGTGTATGAAGATGCCATGATAGTAACTTTATCTTATATGCCACTTAATTAAAATTATTGTCAAAAGAAAGTATTTGAGAAAGTAGCTCATCATGGACAAATGTATCAGTTATGGAGCTTTGGGTTGAATTCTGACTGAAATAATATAATAAAGTAACTACTTTAAGCTACAGGCATATCTATCTATATCTATATCTATATCTATATCTATATCTATATCTATATCTATATCTATATCTATCTATCTGATAGACAGTGTTATGGTTTGAATGTGACTGTCCTTCACAAGCATATATGTTGGTACCTAACTGGTTCTAATACTGTTTCGAGAGAGCTTGAACCATTGAAACATGATACCCAGCTGCCAGATATAGACACAAAGGAAAAGACATTTTTGATTATAGCCTGTGACTGTTTCTGGTCTGATTCTATACTCCCTGACCTGTAATGTGAGGTAACTAGCTTCTCACACTCCCACTGCCACCAACATGAATAGTTCTTGCTGCAATGTGTTCTTCACTATGGTGGGCTATATCACCTAAGTCATGAACCAGGGTAAGTTTTCCACACCTAATTTGTTATATTTAGAATTATATCACAACAACAACAAAATTCATACAAAGGTATTGGTACTAAGAATGGTCTATTTCGGTGACAGCGCCCATCATGTGTTTCTTGGGCTTCTAGAACTGGTTAGTGGCAAGAATTTGGAAGAGTTTGAAGCTGTGTGCAGGGAGAAACATGGAATGTGTGCTATAAGATCCACTCAATGTATCACTTTAGTTGAAATAAGGAAGACCAGAATAAATATATAAATGAAGAAAATAAATACAGCCATAAAAATATACAATTTGGTGAGGAAAGGAGGATGCACCAGGTTAATTTTGCAGACATGATAATATTATTGTGCTAAAGAAACATGGTAGTAAAATGACTCCTAGCAACATTCTGATACACCCACAAATCAGTGCCATGCATAGTGAAACTTTGCTTTATGTGTCTGAAAAATAACCCAAGGACCAGAAACATACAATGTGCAGACAATGAGATACTTTGGAATACTCAGTCCTGGATAGTATGTCTTCATCAAACTCTCCACTCAATATTTGAAAATCTATGCAGATGAAAAAATGAGAATTATTTTAAGAGTCAGAGGTGGAAAATAACCAAAGAAAGAGAGCACCTGTAAAATGCACATATGGGTACACAGACTGTGTTTGCACAGGTTCAACCCAGACAAAATCTCAGCACTGGAAAGGGGAAACTGTTACCAAGTCCCACACCCAGCCAAGACTCTCTTTGTATTTAATTGCTGTTTACTGGGAAGGGGAAAATTAGTTTCCTTCAATAAAATGTCACTGGGCATATCAACATTCTCCAGGGTAATCCAAATGTAAAACAGACTCTATCTTTCCCTCTCCTCTTCCTCATGGTCTCTCACTCTTTGAACTTTGTCTAGATGTGGGCCTATGTGTTAATCCTCATATACATGCAGTTATTAATTACCTGAAATGGGAAATTTGAATTTAATCAATTAAAAGAACAGAAACTGATGTGGCACAAGATATCAACAATAGCAGAAGAGTACAGATTCAGACAGTAAGGGAGGCAAACTTATCATGTAGGGTTTGTATGATTTAGTTACACAAAATGAAATTAGATATTGAGAAAAGTATTTTTTTTGTCTTACATCAGTTGTATTTTGCTATATTTATTCCATCACTCAATATGATCATTATCAGTTAAGATTTCTTTGGGTGGAAATAACAGAAAACCCAACCAACTCAAGTGATTTAATGGAGCTTTATTTTCTCCAGGAATATGCTAGTCAAGACTCTAGAACTAAGAGATTCCAACAAAGATCCAGGCGCTGAGCAAAACTTTCATTAAAATTCTAATTCCATTGTAAAATAAATATGTAGCATGACTAGGTATGAATGTTAATTGTTTACTGTTATCATTTCAACAGCAGAGATTGAGGCTTAGGTTATGGTAAAGACAGCAACACAGGTAACAGTCATGGTACTAGGAAGAAAGATAATGAATCTAGTTTATATTTTATTATACTTCATTGACTTTACTATTCTGCATACTATAATATGGAAGTATTGCTTTTGAAAAAAAGAGGATGTTTTCATAGGGGTCTTATTGTTCTTAGTAGTTAATATTTCTTAAAGTCAGATGTTACTGTGACCACTAATCTACTGATAACATAGACAATATGGTATTGTGTAAGGAAAATGTGTTTTGACTTGAACAAAATTTGGCTCAGTTTTATCTGTTTCACTTGCTTGATATATGCCATTTCTGTATTTCTCAAAGGCTAAATATCTTCACCTGCAAATTGTGGATAATGATACCTGTTTCACCAGATTGTCATGAAAATGCATTGAAGTAATATATCTATAGCACTAAGTGCAGATTTGAGTCAATTGGTATTTTAACTGAAGTCACCACCATTTGATAAAACTGCAAGAATTTGATAGAGAAAGTTATTCAGAGTATCATACATGCTTAAAATAAGTAGTTGCTTATTTCCACAGAAAATGATAAAAGATCCATGCGAGACATGTAGAAAATGACAAAGCCTTGGGAACTTCTCATTTAGTAAGTATTACAGAAGAATTTGGGGATGCAGTAGTTTTGTAAATAGAGTAAAAGTTACTGCTGCGAAGCCTAGGTTCATGGGCTCCATTGAAATGGAAAACAGATAAAAATGATGGAGAATATATTGGAGAGATAAACTTGAGAAATTGTTAGAATTTTCATGGATATAAAAAAATAATAAATCAACTAAAAGATGTGTTAGATATAAAATAAGGAGACAAGCAGGTAAGAAAGAACTGCTTCTTTAAACAAGAGACATTATTGAAACAGTTTGCTTTTGTGGCATTAGTTTGGAGAATGTTTTCAGAATGGAAAACGATTGAATCATTATTTATATTTTAATCTTACTCTTCATGTAATTACCTGTGAGCAGCAAAATTACCCAGAGTGCCTTTCTCTTTCTGCAAAAAGCAACTGTATTGCTAATAATAACTAAATACCAAAATAAAGCATGTTCAAGATAAATGGAGTACTCACAACATTGTGCCATATGGTATAATAACTCAGTGCGAGGGATGGGTAATGAGCCATGAAATCTATGGTAAAGCACACCTTCAGCCTGTGTAATAGCTCATGAATGAAATAAAAATATAAACTATGAGCAAACATGAGAATCCCAGACCTCCATATTTATTATAGGCAATTTATTACTCTTAAGTCTATCTTGCTAGAAATGTTTCTTAATAATTATATTTATTTGCGTTTCTGTATTCCAGGCTGGTTTAGAATTCACTACATAGAGTAAATTTGCTTTGAACTCATGGAAACTTCCCTACCTTATTTACTGAATATTAACATTACAGATGTGAATGACTATTCCTGTAGCCACTTGTATTTGAGGTACCATAATATATGCTAATTTATAGAACATCTTGATATTTTTTAATTATTTAACAAGATATATAATCAAATCAGAGTGAAAATATGTATCTCCTCAAATACTGATAATTTCTTTGAGGTAAAAGCTTATAAATATAACCATTTGTTCTGCCTTTTTAAAAAACATATAGTAAAATACCATTGTTGGGTACAATTAAGAGTACCCAATCATACAATAGAATGCAAGAATTAAGATAAAAAATTGAACTGGAAGCAGGAAAGCTCATTCTTTTTTTAGGAACCCATCCAAGTGTATGTAATCCACTCTTGCAGTGACAAAATTGATCTATTGTAGCTTAGTTACCTCTTAATCTTCTTAGCCTTGTAATACTAGTGATTAATTTTCTAATCAATGAGCTCTGGGAGACACAGTCAACTCATAGCAACTTCTTGGCTAGTTTTTATTAAAACAACATTTACATCAGTCTGCATTTATAGCAAAATATGGTATTTTTAGCCCATGTTTGTTTTATTTCATTTTGTTATATTTATTTTTAGTTTATAGTAGGATGTAAATATTTACTATAGTGAAACACACTAGCACATCTATTATTCGTGATAATCCTCTAGTTACTGCCTTGTCAAACAGAGAAACTAAACAGTAGTTATTTAAGAAGTATATATGCAGATATGCAGTAATACTAACTCGAGACCTCATGTTATAGACAGATTTCGGCTGCATATTGTCACTCTGAATAATGATCACATATCCCATATACTCCAATCTCTATTTAACTATTAGTAAAACCCAGGAGGTATATTAGATTATGAGCCATGACAGAATAAATTATATTTTTATAAAATAATTTCTTCATTGTGGCTTTACATTTGGAAGTACTGTATTTTTCTTCACAAGCAATCAGTACCTATTTCTTCCCTCCAGGGTCCATTTTCATCAGGGGAGTAGCAAAAGGTGGAATCAGTTTTGCTGATGAATATTTCTATGAACTACATATTTAACCAAAGAACCTGCCTCATATGAATCTGGATGATCTTTCTGATTATAAGGAAACAGCCTCTGTGTAGGAGCCACAAAAGACTTCCTAGAGAGAATGATCCAGGGTCCCATGGTCTCTCTCATTTGTTTACTGAGAGCCTTAGTGGAATATGACCACATCTTCATTTGTCAGTTTATCAATTAGAATTTTAAGAAACTTTCATCTTTTGAGGTTCAATTCATTATTTAATCAGTTAGTATCTGATCAAATAAACACACTCCCAGAATGCAAGTGTGCAGAGCAGCAATCAGTGCTAGAGCAATAAGTTCTTGTCTAGAAACTCTGAGATAAAAGGATGAAATAGTAATATTTCCTCCCTAAACTAACTGCACCAATGTGTTCACAATATCCTTTCTGCTGTGTTGATAAATTTCCCTGTATATATTGAAAAAACTTTCTGAGTTTATGGGTGACATCAAACACTCATTCCCTCAATTTCTTTCTCTCTTCTCTCTTATTTTTCTTCCTATCCCGCGATTCTCAGTATACATTCCTCGTCCCCAGAAAACATTATTAGATTATGAATCATTAGTTAACATTCTTGTAGTGATGCCAACACTGACAACATGATGTTACACCCTCATTTAAACTTCCATTTGTGGTTTCAAGTTTCTTAGTAAGCATCACCCACAGAAGTCCTGTCCAGCCATACAAACATGAATCAAGAAAATGACCCATACATATCAATCTGTTTGAAGCGTTTTCTCAGCTGAGGCTTTCTTTTTTTAGAAGATATAATTTGTATCAAGCTGACAAAAAAAAACCTAATCAGCAAAATTCCCAACTTAGAAAAATTTAAAAATTCAAGTGTAAAAATATTATCTACTATTTACCAAATAATATTATAAATGTTGTATATGATTAAACTAGTAAATTTCCACAAAAGTCTAACTACAAGTAGAATAGTTTTTAATAATATTATCATTGAACAGAATGTGATATATGAAGAACATACATACACGCTTCACTTAAAGAATTTTAAAAGTCTTCTCAACCAATAATGTATGTGGATCTCTTGAAACAGAGGTTATGCACATGGGGCATTTTAGAAAAATGACATGAGAGATGTATAAACTAAGCAGTATAAATTAAGGTGTTTGGGTTAAAATACTTAAATGATTGATATGATTGAAAACACTTACAGTGACCCAAGGAATCAATTCTGTCTAACTCTTCTTGCGGGAGAAAATGTTTTATTTCAACAGGAACTATGTCCACCCTACAACTTTTATGAGAAACTACATATTCTGGTCTATCATGTCTAGAGGAAGACATACGTATTTGTAAAAGAAAGAAAATGGATACTTAATACAAAATGGAAATGTAACAGGAAAATCAACATGCAATGATTCCTCTTTTACCCCACCATATCCTTTGTTGATAGACTACAGCATTCACTGAGATTTCTATTATTCCCTATGGAGATTTTGTCTAACAGACTTATTCAAGACCAATAAGAAGCTGATCTTCAATTATTTTTTTCTTATTATTATTTACTTCTTTGTTTTTATCACAAAGACTCACTCTGTAGCCTCAGCAGGCCAAGAACTAACTGTGTGGTCCAGATTGGCATTGAATTCGTCTCAATCTTCTTATACCAGGTACCCAAATCCTAAACTCACAGGCATGAACCATCACACTTAACTCTCTAATTTATTGTGGAAATTAGGTAAATAAAGAAGTTCATTCCTTTCTCCATAACTTTTTTTTATTCTTTTACACTCCCTTGTAATTCTCTACGGAATGTACCACCACAAACACACACACAACATACGTGAGTAAGAATCAATACTTTAACCTCTTGCATTCATAAAATTTAATGGTACCTATAGCCATGAACATTATGACAACATATAGAAAAGAAGGGTATGTGGTTTATTAGGAGAAGTGAAGAACATATCTAGGTATATCATGATATGAGATCAAGCCACTCATCATTTACTACAAATTGGAAACTGAGATGTCCTGTATCAGAAAAGCCAATACACTTACATAAGATATGTTTGTTTAAAGAGTCTTTGGAAGGGGTACTGGAGAGACAGTTCCAAAGTTTAGAGCACCAACTGCTCTACTGGAGGTCCTATATTCAACTGCCAAGAACTGTATGATGACTCACACATATCTGTAATGAGATCTGGTACGAAGAACACTATATACATAATAAATAATCTAAAAAAATAAGGTCTTTATAAGGAACAGTGAAATGCTCCTATCTCATTAGCCTAACTTCAGGATAATCACAGTAGTATATTATAAAAAGCAGTCAATGGAGAAGAGTATGCCCAGATTGGAGAGAACATGAACGGGATGGACACTTGAGGAATGTGATTTTTGACAGAGACTTTGAGGTAGGACCTGCATATTTACCAGTGTAACTCTTCTTCTTTGTCCATCTCCCATGATCCAGAGAGTCAGAAACAAAATTTATAGCCACACAGGAGGGAGATAATTCTTATTTCTTGAAAAGTTGAAGTATCCTAGGCTAGAACCTAGTAAAATTAAAAGTCTCCCAATTACAAACTGCATCATGGTACCAGACTACCACCTGTTGTCAATCCTAGCCATGAAGCTCATCTTTTCAAAAAGACCTTCAATTAACTGCACAGTGCTTTGCTCTCAAGGATATGGTGTAGTCAGAATTAGCAGATATTTATGAAACTTATCTAACAAAGGTTAAAAGGCAAAACCAATAATCATGTAGTAGAAACAGAAAAAGCAGAATTTATGTGGTTGGCATAATTCCTGCTCTCAGTGAGTCTAAACAATACGTTCAACTGTAAAAAAGTGTATGTTTTTCAAATAAGAGAACAACCAGGGAGAAATGAGAGCTTTGGGAAGTTCAAATATAGCAACAAAATAATACAATATTGTATAAATAATTGCGATATATGATTTTTATTAGACGCATACATTTTAATAGTGACACACAGAAAAGGATATTTGTAGATTAATCTAGAGTTCAATGCATCTGCTGAGTAGGCACTCCAAAAGGACATATTGAGGAAATATATTATGAAAAAATTAGTCTGTGCTTTCAATTGAAATGCTATCATTAGAGAACAGTTTCTATTTCATTTTGTTTTTAGATATTGCTGCAATTTTTCAAGATATATAGGGGAAAATGCTGCCCTTAAAAGCATCAATCTAGAGAAAAGAAGATATAGAAAGAAATAAGACTCATGATGGAATCAAATATCTCAGTAGTAGTTTTAGATAACAGATATGAGTAAAATTACCCTAAAACTTTTATAAATAGAATTTTATATTTGAAAAAATGCAAACTATAGGAGAGTATAATAAAACATATTTATTTATTTAGGGTTAAAAGATCAAAAACACTCATTGCTTGAATTCCCTTAACTAAGCTACAAGAAAATAGACTGAACTCTGCCACACTCACATTGAGGATGCCAGATTGGATTGTTGAGCTGGTTGATTCCAAATACTAATCTTATCAACAAAACTGAAAGGAAGGAAAGAAGAAAAGAAGGAAGGAAGGAAGGAAGGAAGGAAGTAAGGAAGGAAGGAAGGAAAAAGCTCCCATAATCTCAGCCATAAATATTGACCATCATATCATAGTCTCCCAACAGTAGAGTTGTTTATCAAATTTTTCTCATGGAATAGCCAATTTTATTCACAGTATCAGACAATTTATACTCTCAGGCTAAGAGACATCACATGGTGTCGAATCACAAGAGCAAGCCACATGTAATCAAGAAGTCATATGTGGAGGACAAACCACACATGGTAAGAATCACATTTTTCATAGAGGTAGAAGATTTGACTTAGTGTAATGGTTTGAATAAAAATGTCCCGCAGGGGATCATGTATTTGAATACTAGGTCCACAGATGGTCTTAGAGTTTAGGAATGTTTAGAGGCATGGCATGTTGCAGGAGGTACATCTTTGGGTGTGAAATTTGAGATTTCAAATTCCAAGTCATCCTCAGTTAACTCTCTCTCTCTCTCTCTCTCTCTCTCTCTCCCTCCCTCCCTCCCTCTCCTCCCTCTCTCCAAATTACAGATCAGGATGTAAGCTGTCAGCTCAAGTGTCATGTATGCTTGGCTTCTGTCATGTGCCCTTCCATGATGGTCATATCTGGGAACTTGATCCACATTTAATCTTAAATGCATTCAATTTTCCTTGGCTATACTGCTTTTTAAAGGCAATAGCAAAGTAACTAAGATACTTGAAAACTTTTATTAATTACTATACTACTGAAATGTATAGTTCTCACTTGGGTAGCACATATGCTCATGAATGGCTAATTTTTTTTTTTATTGAGAAAAGGAAAAAATAGTTTCCGCCTCCTCCTAGCCTCCCATTTCCCTCCCCGTCCTCCCACCCTTCTACCCTCTCCCCACTCCTCTCCCCCTCCCTCTCCAGTCCAAAGAGCAGTCAGGGTTCCCTGCCCTGTGGAAAGTCCAAGGTCCTCCCCCCTCCATCCATGTCTAGGAAGGTGAACATCCAAACTGGCTAGGCTTCCACAAAGCCAGAACATGAAGTAGGAACAAAACCCCGTGCTACTGTCCTTGGCTTCTCATCAGCCCTCATTTTTCGCCATGTTCAGAGTCCTGTTTTATCCCATGCTTTTTCAGTCACAGTCCAGCTGGCCTTGGTGAGCTCCCAATAGATCAGCTCCACTGTCTCAGTGGGTGGGTGCACCCCTCGTGGTCCTGACTTCCTTGCTCATCTTCTCCCTCCTTCTGCTCCTCATTGGGACCTTGGGAGCTCAGTCCAGTGCTCCAGTGTGGGTCTCTGTCTCTATCTCCATCCATCACCAGATGAAGGTTCGGAGATGCCCTATCATATGACAAAAGCATTTGTTCACCTATGTTCATAGCAGTATTATTTGCAATAGCCAGAACCTGGAAACAACCTAGATGCCCCTCAATGGAAGAATGGATGAAGAAAGTGTGGAATATCTACACATTAGAGTACCACGCTGCGGTAAAAAACAATGACTTCTTGAATTTTGCATGCAAATGGATGGAAATAGAAAACACTATTCTGAGTGAGGTAACCCAGACCCAAAAAGAGGATCATGGGATGTACTCACTCATAATTGGTTTCTAGCCATAAATAAGGGTCACAGAGTCTACAATTGGTGAACCGAAAGAAGCTAAATAAGAAGGTGAACCCAAGGAAAAACATATAGTTATCCTCTTGGCTATGGGAAGTAGACAAAATTGCCAGAGAGAAAATTGGGATCTTGGGTGTGGGGTGGGATGGGGGTAAGGGGAGATGGGGAGAGAAAAGTGAGAAGGGGAGGATGGGGGGAACTTGGGGAAACAGGATGATTGGGATAAAGGAAGGTTGGATAGGGGAGTACGGAAGCACAATTCTTAGTTAAGGGTTGGCAAGAGACTTGAGCCTAGAGTGGCTCCCAGGAGCCCAAGGCGATGTCCCCAGTTAGTTCCTTGGGCAGCTGAGGATAGGGAACCTGAAATGACCCTATCCTATAGCAATAATGAATGGCTAATTTTTAAAAACCTAAAATTTGTTGTTGTTGATTTTTGAGATTGTGATTTAATTATAACATTTCTTCTTTTCTTTTCCTCCATGCAAACCCTTTCAAATACCCCTTCCTTCCTCTGCCTTTCATGCTTATTGCCTCTTTTTTCCTTAGTTGTTATTTCATATATATATATATATATATTTCTAAATATGACATATTCTAAATGTGATATATATGGTTAATTTAAAGTGGGTTCAAATATATTTTGGCCCAAAGATTAAAATATCATACAGATAAATTTGGTAGCTATCACCATATATAAGAACTCTTTACTTTGTCCTCCTATGACCAAAGGAAGGTGTGATTTTTTTTGGCAGTTAATTGAAGAGCAATCCTGCACTCACAAGGACAGACTTTTTACAAGAGGATATATGAACTTCAGGTAAATGTTACTTAAGATTTTGATATAAATCGAAATAATATAAAGGGCTTTCTGAGAGGTAATATACAAATAGTGTGACTGCTGACATTAAACAAAATAACTGACACCCTCAACTTCAATACTTCTATATACATATATAGAGACATATAAGCGAGAACCGACTTAAATAAGCGAGAACCTTATTTAAGTTCATCAATAGAGAAACATGAATGAACTAAGAAGCCATGGACACTTGAAGGAGAAAACACAAGACATGGCTCTGATCAGTATTTTGAACAGTGTTCTTGGAGCATATGACTGAATTAAATACTTAAATCCTTTCACTGACCTGTTATCATTATTACATTGCTATTGTTATTAGGTATAACTAAATTTGGAACATAGAATTGATGAAATAAAGTCCTTAGGATAGTAACTTGGAAGCTAATTACTAGTCTTGATTACTAGTCTGCTAGTCAATCAAAATGTTTTTAGTTTTAAAGGTACTTCACTATGTCTAGATTTTCCCTCTTCAAACAACTGAGAACAAGAAGGTCCTTAGAAGCAATATTTACAGTCAAACACATGTAAGACTCTAAGGTATATTGATGATGAATGAGCATATAACTATGTTTTGGTTGTTTCTCAGTAATATCTTTCTTGGTAAAATAGTTACTACTGATGAGAAATTATTTGGTGTTCTCATCTTAATGAGATTTTATCTCTTGGATGATCTTCATTTCAAAGCATGTTCACAGGAACTTCGTCTAAACAACTCTGAGTTCCCATCTTACACCTGTAAGAATGGTCAAGATCAAAACACTAATGATAACTTATGCTGAAGAAGTTGTAGGGTAAAGCAAACATTCCTGCACTGCTGGTGGGAATGCAAGCTGGTACCATCCCTTTGGATGTCAGTGCAGCAATTTCTCAGAAAATTAGGAAACAACCTTCCTAAAGACCTAGTAATACCATTTTTGGGTACATATATCCAAAGGATGCTCAATTGTGCCGCAATGACATGTGCTCAACTATGTTCATAACAACATTGTTTGTCATAACCAGAACCTGAAAACAACCAAAATGCCCTTGCACTGAAGAATGGATAAGGAAAATGTGGTACATTTACACAATGGAGAACTACACAACAGAAAAAAATAATGACATCTTGAATTTTGCAGGCAAATGGATGGAGATAGAAAACATTATTTTGAGTGAAGTAACCCAAACCCAGAAAGACAATTATCACAAGTACTCACTCATAAGTGTTTTTTAAACATAAAGCAAAGAAAACCAGCCCACAAATCATAATCCCAGAGAATATAGACAACAATGCAGACCCTAAGAGAGACATGCATAGACATGGGAAGTAGAAAAAGACAAGATATCCTGAGCAATTTGGGAACACTGGAACCTTGAGTGAAGGTTGAAAGGGGGTGGGTAGGGAGGGGAGCAGAGAAAAATGTAGAGCTCAATAAAATCAATCAATAAAAACAATCATAACTCAATATACCACATTTCATTACGTTAAATACCTTTGTCTCCAGTACATTTTCAGTTGTGAAACAGAGGAAAATAAAAACAAAATAGTTTAAGATTTACCCAATTTATAATAGTAATACTGAATAAAAAAAGTTTAGCTTTAGAAAAATGCATTGATGGTGTACCAAATATAAGGAATGTTTTAGTGAAAATGGCATATAAATTTCTATAGAATGGGACACTAGTTACTATTACGTAATAGTCTTAAAGTATGCTTCTAACTACCTCCTTCCTCTAGAGTTTAGCAATCCCTAAAACTTCATTAGCTTTGCTTTTATTTCTAATAATTTAGATAACCTTAAAATCCTTACCTTTAAGGGTCAGTGAGATTGCTCACATAGTAAAGGTGTTTGTACAGTAAGCCTAGCAACCTGAGTTTGATCATCAGAACCATGCGATGATGGGAGGAGAGAACCGACTATACAAAATTCTCCTCTGATCCCACATATGCATGCTTTCACAATATCATGCATGTACACTCACAGAATGATCAATACAACATCAAAATTATTTTTAAAATGTTTATTTACTCAAATTAAGCCTTTTACCATATTTCTATTTTAATAAAATTTAGCAATTATGTATATGTACCTAATGTATATATGCATATTCACACCTACAGAATTATGCATATATTTATGTGAGTTCACATATATAAGGATGAACATGTACTTGAAAATTTACATAGAAAGTTGATCTCAGAGAAAAGGAGCTAATTGCTTATTAATAAGAATACCTCTCATTAGTCATTTGACGTGAGAGGTACTTGATCAAGAAAGTTACATATATTTTAGTTTTTGACCTCCGTGACAAATATTAATTACTTTGAAGCAGAAAGGAAAAACATATCCACGTTCTCATTTAGCAAAGACATTATAGTAAATTTTGAATTCAATACTCCTGCTTAAAAACTTATCACATAAACTCCTCAAAACTCTGATTTGTTCATTGTGAAACAGAAAATAATAAAGTAGACACAAAGTCTTTTAAAGGTCAAGCATATGTACATGGAGATTGGAAGTAAGGAAACATGTAATGTACATCAAGCATAGCTGTTTCCAGAACTGGGCTGCTTTCTTAAAAATGTCTTGATTAATTTCCACAAAAGATGAATCTGTATATGAAATTAACCTATAGCAGTATATGTTGACTGTATTTTAAAACAACATATCAATCATCCATAAATATATAATCAATGGAAATATAAAAATAAGTAAAAAGGCAGATCCAGCGCATATGTTACTTACACAAGGCAGCCATGTTAATTCTGTTTTAAAATGTAAAATGAAACTTCGTGGTGAGTTTAGAAATCTTTTGTTTCCTTTGTTCTTTCTGCTCTGGCGGACACGGCTTATTGCTGTCTTTGTAATCATAAATAAACCACTTTACAATCTTTAACTACACAAGGGCCTGGTGAAAGTTTTTCCACCCTCTCTTTCATACCTTTAACCCCCAGACTTCATTAAGGCTTTGCTTGTACATTTCCCCCCTACAAATTCATGTATTGAATGAAGGACAAAAAATGCCTGGATATCCTGTCAGGTGTGATTTTCATTACCTTCCTTCCTTTTTCTGTGATCAACATGCAAAATCATTTATATGCAAATCTCTGAGGTAAATCAGGGTAGAAAAGCAGAGAAAGTATTACTATGTGGTATGTGGACAGACAATTTCGATTATATCCCTACATCCATCAATAAAATTCTTAGAGAGCAGCCTAAGCACATGATAACTCCTATGACTAATTTCAGATTAAATCCGATACTCTACTTCACAAACTTGGTAGACCAGCTGACATACCAATATACTCCTGAGGTCAATTAGAAGAATTAGAAAAATGAAAATGATCTCCCTGAAGACATTAGAGAGCAACCCAAAGATAGTAGTAGAGAGATTTCGAGCTCTCAAGAAATCTAGGGTGAATGCTATTTTCCTCACTTATATGTCAAGGATCAAATGTGACCTATTTGGAAATAGTATTATTGCAATATAATTAATTAAATTCCAATTTGTTTGTGTTCTGTAGGGATAAGTCCCACCCCTAAGGGGGCGTGTTCTCCTCGGGCTAATGTTTGCCTATAAATTTGGCGAGCATGCTCCCAGACGTCCTTTCTGCTTTCCTGGTCTCCGCCGGAACGGTGGTTCTGTAAGTCTATTTTGCCATTAAAGCTGTATATATATATTTACAATCTGTCTGGATTCGTTTATGCCATTACATTTTGGCGCCCAACGTGAAAAAAAAAGGTTGAAAAAAAAGAGGGAATGATGGGATTATAGATTTATAATTGTGAGTTACTGCTTTTAGACAAATATATTGGTATCGATTCTTGTATATTGATACAAAGTTAAATTATATTGACTATTGTATGCATGCATGTTTCTATCTCTGTTTAAAACATTTTTTATGTTTTGACATATATTGTATTGATAAATATATATTGTATATATTTACCATATTGCAGTGTACATTTCTACCTCTGATTAAGATACTTATATAATGTTTGTGTATTGATATATATTTACCATATTGCAATGTATATTTGTACAGTGTTTATATTTTGAGGTCATTATCCTCATTTGTTACACAGTTATTTATTGTCTTAGTCTTTAGGTTAGATAGGTATTGAGAATTACATAGATAAATAGTCATCTAAGTTTGTCATTTATAATCAGACTAATCAGGTTCTCTAGATATATAGAGATTATACTCAGTTTAGATAGATAATCTTCAACCTCTTCAAAGAGCTGTAGAAAATGGCCTTTAATCTAACTCAAAGTTTCGTGATAGTGAGACACAATTGCTCCTGGCAACACCGCTCTATTCCCGAGAGAATGTTGAGCACCAAAGACACTCCATCTGGAGCCTTTCTATTTGCAGAACTGGCCTTTGGGCAAAGAAATGCCCATACCTCAACCACTGACAAAGATACAGAGCGTGCATCAATGGATAAAACAGGACTGTCATATCCTGCCAAGACAGGGTAAGATAGTTTTGAAAAGTTCCTTGCCTTTAATAATGGTATGTCAGTTATGTTAGGCCTTAGCCAAAGTTGGTTGACTCAACATTGCAAACGAGACTTTGGGTGATTGCCCAGGTAGTCAGTTGTCTCTGTCAATTGTTGCACATTTTGGATATATCTCGTTTGTTAAGTAATATTTATTCCCTTCTCAGATCTTTGACGGAGTTGAAGATTATATAATTGTAGTTACTCTCTACATTATTTAGACTCCTTGAGATAGAATGTTTAGCAAAACGTTTGTACTCAATATTGTTTGTTATATTTATTATTTGTTATTATTGTATATAGTTGTATTTGGTTTAGTTCTGTCTTATTTAGACAAAAAGGGGAGATGTAGGGATAAGTCCCGCCCCTAAGGGGGCGTGTTCGCCTCGGGCTAATGTTTGCCTATAAATTCCCAGCCATCCCTTCTGCTTTTCTGGTCTCTGCGGCAACGGTGGTTCTGTAAGTCTATTTTGCCATTAAAGCTGTATATATATTTTTACAATCTGTCTGCATTCGTTTATGCCGTTACAGTGTTCCTAAGTCAACCTAATTGGCATCATGTAAAGAAAATTTGGAATAAAAACAACAGGAAGAAAGCCACATGCAAATGATAGCAGATACTGTGATGCTTTTATAAGCCAAAGAGGATTCAAGAGTACCAATAAATCAGTAGAAGGAGAGATGCCAAGAATAGATCCTCCGTGGAAAGCTCTCAGACAGAATGGCCCCTTCTGACAACTTGATCTTTAGATTACCATCCTCTAGGACCATAAGGCTGTGTACTTCTATAGCTTAAAGCTGGATGGGTGGTACTTACTGGCACTGTATTACATCGGTTTTAGCTAATTTCTGAAAGTAGAAAAGTACACTGTGGTGTTGTTTTACCTCAACACACTTTCTGATCAATTAATGATGCAAAGCCAAAGAGTTTAAACGTTGAGGACCAAATAATAAGTAACTGAGAGATGGATAAACGCTTTGCACAGTCACATGATGAGAAAGACAAAACTGAAAATTTGTTCTCCCCAACCAACCAGACTTGAATGTCCAAAATTCAGGATAGATAGAAAAAATACCACATTTCCTGAAACCACTGCCTTCAGGACATTTGGAGATTTCTAAACGAAGCAGAAGTATAGATGGAGAAAGAACTATCTTGGATAAGAGCTCATTACAGCAGCTGACAATGTGGTGGGGATGGAGAGCAAAAAGCTAAACAAACACACAGAACACAGAAATAGGACACTACAGAAAATAGAACAAAGGTCTGTTTACAAATATTCAAGATTAAGATGAACAGGCAAATAGAAAATTCATGTGTAAACAGAACAAAGACCTCACTACAAAACCTGACACATTGAAACTAATAGAGAAAATGTTGGAGTTATACTTCAACATTTAGGTACAGGTAAGGATTTTATCAATATGACTTTGGTAGTTCAGAGCAGAAAACTATCATTTTTTCTTTTTTAATTAATTAATTAATTAGAACACAGTTTCCTCTTCTCCTAGGTCCCCCCACCAGCCAACCCTCCCCCATCCACTCCTCTCACATCAGAAAAGTGCAGTCCTCTGTAGATCAGCTAGAATTTCGCAAAACCAGAAAGCTCCGAACAACAAGGAAACCTGTTAACTTGAGTAAAGAAGCATCCCATAGAATGTGACAAAATGGTGTCAGTCATTTATCAGGTAGGGGATATGTAACTAACTAGACTAACTAGGAACCCAGAACTCTAAATTCAAAGAAAACAAGCCAATATTTTTGAATGGGCTATTGATCTAAAGAGACAATTTTATAAAATAATAATTGCAAAGGGCTAGGACACACTTTTCTAAAATTCAACATTGTGACCATGAAGGAAATAAAGATTAAAACTCCCCCATTTCTCCCCAGTAGGAATGGCTGTGTTCTGGAATACAGAAGACGATGTGTGCAAATGGAACCCTCACACACTCCAAAGAAATTCTAAACAAGTGCAGCCACTTTGGAGTACATTCTGGAGACTCCTTAATCAGCTCAAAGTGGATTTTCCATATTATGTAGCTGAACCACTTCTGGGTATGGACCTTAAGGAGTTTCCACCCCATTGTAGATGAGCCCATAGCATTTCTAGTCATTATAGGTAGGAAATGGAATCAACCTCGATGTTGATCAGTAGATGGATGGTTAATAATAATATAGTTATACAATATGTAACAGAATTTTATGGAGTTATGAAGGAAGATAAGATCTTGAAAACTACAAGAAAGTGGACAGAAGTAGAACAAATTTATAGAGTGAAGCAATCAGATCCAGACAGGCAAATGCCATGCATTTTCCCCTCACACTCAGACTCTAGCCTCATCACTTCAGTTTTTCAGTTTTTTGAAGTACTTTAGGAATCCAATAAACTATAAAGAGAACAATGCATTTGTATATGTGTGTGAATGTACCCTTTTGCAAAAGCACTCTGTGTAGGTTAAACACAGGCAAGTAGAGAGTATTTTGTAGGTGGAAAGTTTCAAACAGGGGGATTCTTTGGGGATAGAGAATACAAGTAAATGGAGGCAAGGGGTCAAACACATTGAAGTGGGTGTGAGAAAACCACTCAGGGACCTACCATGTTGTAACTCAGTTTAAAAGCACAAAAACAAGTGTGAAGGCACATACCCAGCAAGACTAGAAAATTCAAGTCCTATGAGCAAAGGGTCATTAAGTAAGTTATCCATGTTTCAGCGTGGAACACCACTATAGGAATAACTAGTCTAAAAGGCTCCAGAGGACCCCAGACAATGAAAGCTCTTATGTGTCTTCTGGTTACACAGCAGAAATAGTTGAAAAGACCCTACAGATGAGTTACCACATCATGAATGTAAGACATAGAAAAAACATGTTTGTACTATGCTAAAAGATTCTACCTTTCTGGCTGGCTTTGATATTGCCAGATGTTTCTATGATTGTTAATGTGTATTCAAGGTATTGATGATCTAACCCATATGTAAAATCCACAAACTGTAATGCATACCCGCCAGGCAAGATGTTCCTACTGATATTCTTATGGCATGGCTATAAATGAATAAACATTTGCTCCACACTTGGATTTTGGGCATTTTCACCAAGAAGGAATCCATGCCTAGTACTGCACACCCAATCCATATATCCATGACTAAAGTCTAGGTTGAGAGGTGGCTAAGTTGATTATTAGCTGAAATGGCTACAAGAAATATCTACCTACACATAGAGAAAGTACTCCCAGTCTTGAAGAGAAAAGGTTCTTCTTACAGTGAACAAACTTAAATAAAAGGAACTATAAATACACATGATGCTGAGAATAGGGTTGAGGGCTCAGCCCTAGACAAGATGTTTATAGCACACCATTTAGGCTCAGGGAATGTTACAGAAGACAAGATGGAAAAAATGAAAAACATGGAGATAAGGGAGGGGGTCTGCAAAATGTCACTTTCTAAGCAGGTAATAGACATGGCAATCACAAATTCACAGCAATTTTGTATACTGCCTCTGTGCCCAAAGAAGTGGAGGAACACATACACGCAGTTGTGCGAACACACACACACACACACACACACACACACACACACACACACCAGATCAGGAAAAAAGGAACCCTTACAAAGAATCAGTGGAAACAATGTTTCAGCATTAGAAAATTATTAGTAGCAGCCTCTATAGTTAGAGGTCTAAGGAAAATGTTTTGCTTTAATTGTAATCATTGGTGTCAGTGGTTCACAAATATTATTGTTTCATATTACGCTTAATATGTCTATTATTCTATCTCATTTTAAATTAAGTACCTTTATCATTCCTTTTATTCCTTAATTAGTTTAATAATGATCTGCTTTACTCTTCTACAATTATATATTTCAGTATTATTTTACATAAACAACTCTATATAAATTATTTTATTTTCAGCTTCATATATGAGAGTGAAATGAGCCTCACAATTTTGCTCAACTTTACCCATTTCATTTTTTATGTGTTATTATCCTCTTGTGGGTCGCTGATGAAGCCAAGTGGGAGTTTTTAGGATGGGTAATATGTACTTAAGCATTAAGAGAGAATAGGAGGGAGAGAGATGAAAACAGAGACAGAGGAAGAGAAAGGTGAGAAAATGAGAGGAGAATGCATCACAGAAAAAGAAGAAGGGGAGAAGAGGGAAGGGAAAAGAGGAGAGAAGAGTGAAGTGGAGGGGACAGGAAAAGAAGGGAGGGGAGGGTGCAGAGGGGATGGAAGGAAAAGATTTCACTGAGATACAATTGACTCAGTTATGACTTTTGTTCACATTATTAATTACTTAATTATTTACTCGTCTTTCTTTAGAAGAAAAAGCAACAAATGCACTCTTTGAGTAAAACAAAAGAATAAAACAAGTTATCTAAATTCTTTTTGATCCATTTACAAAATAGAAAGTAGATTTAACAAGTGTCAAGAATGGAATATTTGACTTCATAGAATTTCATTATGTATATAAAAGACATATGTGTTTAATGGGATAAGGCATTACATGCCTATAGTTACAATATTTAGGAGGCATAGACAAGAAGTTCTATGTGTTTGAGGACAGTCCAAGCTACCTACTAAGAAACTTTCTCAATATATATATATATATATATATATATATATATATATATATATTTAAGATGGCCTAAGGAAATGTCTCAGTTGGCAAAGTACTCACTTCACAAGTATGAGGACCTGAGTTTGATCCCTAGAACCCATACTAAAAAGCATGCCCTGATGGCACATTCCTGTAATTCCAGCACTAGAAAGGCAAAGACAAGAGGATCCCTGGAATTTTCTGGCCAGTCAGTCTAGCCTAATTATCCGGGCCTGAAAAAGATCCCGGATCAAGAAAACATCTGTGGAATGATTTGCAAGGCTGTCCTCTCACCTGGATATATAACACATGTGTATGCCCCCACGCACATGTGTATGCATACACATATGAACAAACATACAGATAAACAGTGCTTTCTTACATGAATATGCTTCATTTTATAAAGAATGGCCTGAAGTTGGATCATTTGAACTATGTAAAGTTAATTTCTTTCCAAGAGTTACTTCAATTCCATGACTACACACAAACACACATATACTAGACATACTAGATACCCAGTACATGCATATACAATAAATACATAAATAGGTGATGAAATGAATACTAAATAATTTGTACCTGTGCTTAAAATAATTCTAAAACATATTATAAATAGAAAAAGAAGAAAATGCTCTGAAAGTAAAGGGCAGAAAATCATTTCCAATACCGGGTGATTCAGTTTTACTTCAAGTCAAAATTAAGAGAATAACTCTTGGCAACATAACAAAATCAGCTATATCCCATTACCATCATGACTCATTTGTTAATCAGTGTAGGACTGCTGGCTGCATTTCCTTACCATTGTGCTCCCCTGCTCATTTGTAGGCCCATCTGCTCTGAGCATCTCATTCCTGTTGGCAGCTTTGAGCTACTTGCAGATAGACAACTTTTCTATTCTCCAGAATTGAGGTTGGTGCTTCTTGAATGATCAGTCCAAACCATGACTACACAGATGTACCTAATTACCTGCCCTTCCAAGTTGGAACTGACCACATGTATGTATCTCCAAAAGAAGAGGTATCATAGTGTTAAGGCATTGCCACTTCCCCCACATCGCTCATATAATGTAATAGTAAAGAAGCTTACTGTCCCAGGAGTATTACCTACATTTAAGTATTAACCGTCATGATTAGAGATGAAAGAATATTGTAGTAATGAATAACATTTCAGTATTCTTTATTTAATTCTAAAGTTGTCTTTTATCAAACATTTGTAAAACTAGATATGAAATTCTGTAACATGAAGATTTAATAATTACTTGTGCCTAAAAATGAATTTCTCAGTTTGGCATGAAAGGCACAAGAGTTCATATAAATAAACAAGATAAAAATCTATAGAGAAATTCGGGGAAGTGGTAGTTACAACAGTGAGGGCAGAGTCAGTGCTTAGTTACATTCGCAGAATGGCAAGAACATGATTGCTAAGAACTGTCACATGTTCAAAAACCAACCAGAGTTGAATATGTTGTGAAAGAAGAGTTTTTTTAAGAGTAATTATAATGATGACACTAAGGGCCACAGTAACTCAGAAAAACAGACACTAGAACACAGCAGTGAAACAGAAGAAAAAAAAAACAAACATACAAATCTTGAGAGAAAACCAGAAGGAGAAATGATGGCTCAAACTTTTATCTGTTTAGTTTTACAACTTTGTACTGTCAAAATATTTTTATGGATCAGGACAAAGCATGATAAAGATGCAGACAAACACAGTCCTGAGTTCTCTTTATAAGGCATGATGGTAGACAGCTTAGTTTTGCCCACATCCCATGATGCGGCATGCAATTAACAGGCCATTTCCCGGAGGGGTCATAGGTTCTGCTCTCCCCTTTAAAGGCCTGAAGATTGCAGCATCTGTAATAGGCCATGTAAGCTAATTCTCCCTCCTCCTGGAAACTAAGGATGAAAATATATAGTTTCTCTCCACAGCTGCATTGAGAGATTCATTATTCCATGGAAACCAACCAGAAGTTTGTAAAACAAACTCTCTTGAAATATCACAGTATTTACTGCAAGTCTCTGCAGAGTACAGATTAGTCCCCCACTTGTTGCAAGTTATCCCTAGAAAAAAAACAGTACCCTCAATCTCTGGAATTGTAGAAATACATAGAGTCATACTTTACTCAAAATCAAGTATCTTCAGAAAAGGTTTCTGCAATTTCCTTTTATTTTGTTTTTTGTTATTCAAAGAAGCAGGTAGGACTGGCTGAAAGAATAATTAAAAGCTTAATTAAAAAGAGACAGAGCTCTTAGACAAACATATTCCAAAACATACAATCTACAAACTTCATTCCAGACTGTATGCTCTTTCACTTTCCGTCCCACTCCACACATTCGGTACCAGTTAAACTGTTCAGTATTTCTAATGTATCACTTTGTGAAAAGAGAGGTGGAGGTAGTGCCTGTAGCCCTCCAGGCACTCCTTCTCCACCACATCCGGGATACTGTGCTCCACTTCTGCCTGAAAAGCTCTGGGTACTTTTGAAATGCCTGGAAAGGATCAAAAGCTTGCAGTTGGTAGTTATAGATCACATGACAATTTGTGGCCTATGTGATTGATTAGGGTTGTGTTTTAATGAGCAATATAGGCTACAAAACATTTTCATCTTCATGACATATTTTTATCAAGGTTATTGAATTTGTAGCTTTTTCTACTTAGTCATACTTACAGAATAATATGATCTGTAGATAATTTTCTGTATTTAGTTCTAAAGGCACTTACTCTCTATTTTTAAATTACTTGATTTTATTTTTTTACATAGCATGCATTGGTATTATATTTGCATCATTTCTATTCCTCCCTCCCCCCTTCAACTCCTTCTGTGACCCTCATTTCCTTTCAAATCAATAACCTCTTATTCTATTATGCATGTGTGTATGCACATATACAATTGTGTGGACAAACGTATTTTACTTACTCCTTTTAATACTGTCCCTGTGTACATGTGTTTAGGGCTAATCATTTGTGATTAGATAACATACAAGTGTTTCTAGAAAAAACTGAGTCTTCCACTCTCTGCAGCCATTTTTTTACCTGTAGCTCTTCATCTAGGGATAAGGCCTTATGATATTTATTCAATGTACATTGACATGTCAGCTATTACATAGATAGGTAACTGATAAAAATGTAGATTATGTCACCATATGGTGCCCAGCCCCAAATGGTACATCTGCAAGGCAACCACTCAGTTCAGACTCTGAGAATATTGAGGAAGATGGGGAAGAAAGTCTTCTAAAGCCAGCTGATCAAGATATCTGCTATGAAATAGTGTCTTCTATACATGACGCCTAAAAAAAAAAAAAAAAAAAAAAAAAAAAAAAAAAAAAAAAAAAAAAACACTAGCCCAGAATTGAGTATTATAGAGGGTTATTTATTTAGGGATAGACTCACAGATCACAATCCTCTACTAAATGGGTAACAGCAACCAAATCCTGCACCCAGAAAAGAGGCTGGATGTGTGCTTTACATCAGCATATATAGTATAAGAGGCCATGCCCAAGTGGGCAGGTAACTTAAACACTACTGGTGGTATGACTTCCTACAGCACCTCCCTTTATGTTTCAATAAGAAAGCTCTAAGCCTAATAAAAAGTTATATACAATAAGAACAAATATTGGACATAAAAATTAGAATTACAACCAGCATAAATAATATCAAGTAAAAACATGTAATAAATGTTTCAATAATTATCCTATCCTAATGGTACCTCTAAAGGTTTGCTAGTTGTTTTGTGTTCCTGTACAGTCTGAATGGCTGGTGACCATTGTGTATAGAACTTTATAATATCCTTCCCAGAATTATGAGTTTGGGGGATTTCAGGAATGTTAATCTGGGTATTCCATTGCTGCAGCAGGTTATGATCCCATAAATTCACTGCAATATTAGTCATATATGGCCTCAGTTTTCCTCCCTGTCCTTCTAGCCCTGTGCATTCAACCCATCTCTTGATTTGTTTCACTTGAGATATATTTCCAATTCCTTGTAACTGAGCATCTGCCTTTTGAAGAGGCCAATTTGGATACCAAGATTCTAGAATAATGATATTCACGTCCATACCCATGTCTATCAAACCTACGATTTCAATGCCATTCGGTCTTAGCTTTGGTCTTTGATCATTTATAGAAGTCTGCTAGAATATACATTTACTATTTCCTATTTGAATTTTTGATTTATTCCCCATGTTTATACCATCATCTAGAGTGGTATAGGTTTTTTTTTTTTTTACAGAAGTCTCTAGATTTTTAATTTTTTTTTTCTGGTAAGACATATCCTCCACAGTGACTGGAAATGACTGGACCACTCATGATTTTGGGGCCTGTGAGAAGCTCCTCCAAGGAGTTTTCCAAGAAGTTTGTTCATTGTAAAGAGCTTGAGTCTGTGGGTCAGCATATGCCCATTTGATCTTGGGAAGTCTCGAATCCTTTTGCTTTTTCCTGTTGTCCTAAAATTTTAGTTTCTTCTCTGAAATAGCATTTAAACATCAATTGATGCCTGTCATTCAGGACTGATAAAACTAACTGATGCCAGTAGTGTGGCATTGTTTTAATACTAGAAGTACATGTCTTTACCATCTTCCTTACAAATATGGAATGCAACCCATCAGTTACAATTGCTTGCTTAATTTCTTTTAGATCATTTATTCCTATAGGTATCCATCTACCTTCTTTGGATCCTTTTGGGCCTTTAGAACTTGATTCTTTGTCAGAGTAGATTACAGGGTGGGAAGCTAAAACCCTGGTTTTCTCTAACAGCTACTGTCAATGTTGAATCCTCTCCTTGTACCTTTTTCTCCTTGCTCATCAGTTCCAATAATTTCCTCAATCATTTCTAGTCTTTTCACTTGTAGTGATAATAGCAGCGGGGCTGTGTCCCAGGCACCCTGGCTGCCTGGCTGGCTTATGCCCAGAAATAACAACACACAAACTGTATTCTTTTAAACACTGCTAGGCCCATTTCTATCTAGCCTCTTCTCGGCTAACTCTCGCACCTGGACTAGCCCATTTCTAATCATCTATGTAGCACTGGTCTTACCGGGAAGATTCTAGCCTATGTCCATCCTGGATCAGAGCTTCATTGCGTGCATCTTTCCGGGAGTGGGGAGCATGGTGTCCCTCTGAAGCGTCTGCCCCAGAGAGGAGAGCTGTCGAGTCTGAGCTCACTTCCTCTTCCACCCAGCATTCTGTTCTGTTTACTCCACCCAGCTATGTTCTAAGCTATGAGCAGTCTGTTTATTACTTAGCCAATGAAATCAACAGATTGATATATGACACTCCCAAATCACTTCCCCTTCTTCTGTTTAAACAAAAAAAGGAAGGCTTTAACTGTAACATAGCAAAATTACATATAAAACAGTTATTAAGCAAGAATTACAGTTACAATATTTATATCTACCTTATCTTTATCATAACAATGGAAAACTATAACTATAAATATCTATCTATTCATCAACTCCAAAGACTCCAGAAAGGTACAATATTACCTAAGCAAACAAAAAGTAAGCAACTTTTAAAACTCTAGAATGACAGAGACATCTTGCTGCCTGTACAGTCACCCAAAGTTCCTCTGTACTGTTGGGGCATCCATCTTCGGCCTACAGGCCCATAGTTTCCAGCAGACATTTCCACAAAGCAGGAAATTTCAAAGGCAGTCACTATCTGCTTGTCCAGAAGAATGTCTTGCAGACTCTTTCATGAATCAGGAACCCCAAAAGACCATCTCACCTTTTGGCAAATTTAGCAGTCCTCTCTCTGCGGGTTCTTTGTGTCCAGTTTAAGCAATAGTCCAGGCAAGAACAGTTTCTTGCCCAAATGGCTATCAAACTCCATAAGGATCCTCTTCGATGCCCATCTTATTCTTGAAGTAGATTGGTGCTGCCAGGAGCAGAGTGTCTCATTGTCATGAAAAGTCCTAAATTATTAAAACATTTAAAATGCCATATACTATAATCTTTGAAAGATATGAAGAATGCCTATCTAAGATCTATCTATGCACATCTAGAAAATCTTAACTAACATGACTACAAACTTGACTATTATGATTATCTATTAACAAGCTATATATATTACATTTTAAGTGAACTACACAATCACAATATCTTAATCAATAGCAGAAATATGCATATACATATAACAAAATTGACCGTAAATCTCTATCAATAAAGCAAAATCTATACTAATACAAATTATTCATATCTATATCATATCCCCCTTTAAATGTTAAGGAATATTTATAAACCATATTTGGGAACATGGGCACAGTTTTTTCTCTCCAAACTGCTTCCTGCTGAATGGGGGCGTCATTAATTGGGTCTTTCATGGTATAACCCATGTGCTAGTTTCATCTCAGTCAGCAGTTAAGCGAAGCAATTTTCTGAAGATGTTGACAGCAACCCATCAGGAGGGCGTGATCCATCATACCATATCCGAATAGAAGAAATGAACAGGGTCTCATCCTCTGTGAAAACAAAATAAGAAACTCCTTTCGAAAGCATCATGTCCTTAGATCCAAGTTTCAAAGTCAAGGCATTTTCAAAATATCTATGTTGGATTAGTTCAGCAGCATTTATAAACAAATATCCTTTAGCAGCTGTTGCTCTTTCCTCAGCATTCAAACAATTCAAAGAGAGCATAATAGCGTACAGTATCAAAATTCTCTGTGTATTTTCCATCTTTGTGCACTTTATTTTAACCTCTATTTTGTTTATTTTTACTTTTATTTTTTTGCTTTTTGAGATAGGTTCTCTGTATCTTTGACCTGGAATAACTCTGTAGATCAGGCTGTCCTTGAACTCTTAGAGATCTGCCTGTCTCTGCCTCCCAGGCATTGGGATTAAAGGTGTACACTACTACACCTTGAACTCACTGAGATCTGTTTGTCTCTGCCTTCTAGGCACTGGGATTAAAGGCGTGTGCTACCACACCTTGAAGTCACAGAGGTCAATCTCCCTCTGCCTCCCAAGTGTTGGGATTAAAGGTGTGTACTACCACACCCAACAACTCTCTTTCTTTCATTTTTTTTTTACTTTAAGAATTTCAACTTTTAGCCTGCATATATTTTTAACACACTGTAAAACATTTAGAAATTTTCTTTGTCTTTGAATCTCTCTTTACTGTATATCTCTCTTTTTCTGACCACATGAGTCTTTAATTTACCAAGCAATCGCAGTAGGACTAAAGCTGTGGCTTTGCTGGCTAGATGTAGCCCATTCCTTAGCTTTCCAGCCTCATGGCTGAGGTACTGGCTGTAGCCATGTTTATAGCCACAACTCTATGGCATTTCAAGATCCCTGCCAGCAAGCGAGCTTCAGCAGCCTGTCCTTGCAAACCACATGAACCGCCTGTGTGAAAGAGTCAGAGTTTGCCCTGGCAGGACAGCCCAGAAAGCCAGCATTTTTAAATGGCGCAGCTTTTTTCCTGCTACGGCTGAAAACTGAAAAGCATGTGTTCAGCTTTTCATCTACACCATTTAAGTGTTTTGTGGCAGGACCTCTTAATGAGCTGCAGGGTTTTGCAGCTAAAGCTGAGTCAAGAAGCCTCTCTTAGATGAGAGCGCTTGCTTGCCTCTAGCAAGCAGAGCAGACCCAAGAAATTGCCATAAGAAACATGCTTTATTCTTTTCCAAGCTTTCTCAGGCTTTCTGTGGACTCAGTTAGCCCCACGTTGGGCGCCAAAATGTAATGGCGTAAACGAATGCAGACAGATTATATATATATATATATATATATATATATATATATATATATATTTAATGTAGAAATAGACTTACAGAACCACTGTTCCCGTGCAGACCAGGAAAGCAGAAGCAGCGGCTGGGAGCACGCTCGCCAAATTTATAGGCAAACATTAGCCTGAGGTGAACATGCCCCCTAAGGGGCGGGACTTATCCCTACATTCACTACTGTCTTTTGTAAAGCCTGAATCTCCTGGCCTGTATATATTTCTAGTGATTTCATTGAGGCACATAGCCTCTGGTCCTCATTCTTCACATGTGATTCCAAGGTCTGAAGTTTCTTCTTTAAAGATAACACATCATCTTTGGACATTATTTGGATAGTGTGCAGATTGTCATCCTGGAGAGATACTTTATCTGCTAACCTAGCATAACTTTTTAACAGTTTTTGATTGTCAAATTCAAGTATGAATTCTTTCAGATAATTTCTCAGTATCCTTTGACCTGGATTCCATTTTATCTGTCAAATTAATGTTGCCCTATTTAATAGTATTAATTTTTTTCAGGTAACTTTTGATTTTTGATGGTATTAATCCTGTCAGATAGCTGTTCATTATTATTCTGTAAAGACTATCATTTCTAAAAGTGCCTCATTCTTGGCTCTGTTATCAAACCATTTTCTTAGGGATATAATATGAAGAAAAAAACTGAGTCTCACCATCCAATAAATGGATATCTGACCATAACTATATAAACCATGCAGAATACAATCTATAGTATTAGCAAAAAAGTTACTTAAAGTTTCAATGATAATGTTGTCTGCCATTATATAACTTTCAAGTTTATATAGTTTATTTATTTATGAATTACCTGTTTTGAATCCAGTAAGTTGTTTTATGTGTAATAATCTTTATTGTCCAGCAGGTGTCATGGTTGCAGAGTCATGACTAGAAGTGCAACCTGGTGCCATGAATCGCCCCGAATGCCTTTGGTTTCCCCACATTGGTGTTGGTTAAATACTCAGAAATATGCTTTGCTTGACAAATTAAAAGCAAATTAAATCAATTCTACTCACGGAGCAAGAAGCCCAGAACACAAGAGCCAGAAGTTGTGCAAGTCACCACACGGCAGGGAATGTAGCAGTGGGGGTAGTGGGCATGCACATGATTGGAAAATTTTCAAGTCACCACACACATTTGGTGAGGGTTTTACAAGAAATAAAAATGCTTAGTAGGTAAAAGCAAATCAAGCAGCTGGATGTGGGAGACTTTCTGGACTGTGGATCATTTAGGCTTTTAAGCCGATTCACCCAGTAGGTGTGGATTTTGGATCCACATGGGGTGCCAGATAAAAGCCCCTTAAAAGAAATCCCACACTAGCTCAAAATTGAGTATAATAGACGGTTATTTATTTAGGAGTAAATTCAGAGACTGCAATCCTTTGCTGGAACGGGGAACTGCAACCGAATTTCGCAGCTGGAGAAGAGACTGGATGAGTACTTTACATCAGCCTATATAGTATAAGGGTCACACCCAAGTAAGCAGGTAACTTAAAGGCTACTGGAGGTATGAGTTCCTACTGTCTCTGGTGTCTTTAGTAGCCATTGATTGTCAAGGACCCTGTTCCCTCAAGAAAACATCACCATGAGCTCAGAAAATTACTTAACACCTTTAAAGAAACCATATCACTGTGGACCTAATATCCAGCTTTCTGCCTCCAATTCATAATGATGCATTGGAAAAAGTTGGTCTAATGAATTTAAACCACATTGGAAAAGAAAACAAACTTTGAAGCATGATCAACCATGTCCTGTAGCTTAAGTGTGTTTTATTTTAATTGTCAGTTACACCTTATTAAAGCTAGGGAAAAGGGAAAGAGCATTCCATGCAAGTTTCAACTCTGAATCAGTATGTCCAAATTATGAGAGGAACATTAAGTCCAAGCAAGACAAGTATTAGAAGATAGAAGACAGAAGCAAGGACATACCACAGCACAGCCAGTGTGGTACTACAAGTTCCTGCTGAAAGTGCTCTTCATGTCCTACTTTGTGCTTCATTTTTTTGGTTTTATTTTTTAAATATACAAAGTTGTACATGTTTAATCACAAGCCTGTATACATCCATATATAAAAAATGTTGGTCTTTTGTGGATTTTTTTCAAGTATGTTGTTAGTGTGTGGCAAAAATTTCTATAAAAGTTCTTCTGAATAATCAAATGTTTTTAATATTACTTTCATGTCTTATGAATATAAAGTTTGAGTGAGACAATATGCAGAAACCGCTTTTCTGCAATTTTAGTAAGATCCCCAAAGAAATATCATTATTCTTTCAATTTTACTCTTTAAAGTATTATAGAAAAACAAAAAATACAAACAAAACCCAACTGCTATAATGCTAAGACTTGAATTAAAGTCTTTGAATTAGTGTTATTCAAGTTTACACATGCCTATAATCAGCTGATCCCCAGACCACATGAAATATGCTTAACTTTTTACCCCAATTTCTCTACATAGAAAACTGCCGTGTGTTCGCCTTTATTTTGTATCTTGTCAATCATTTAAGTAAAAATCAAGTACTAGGAATAAAGTAAAAATAGCTAGGTTAGAACCAAACAAATGGTTATAGAGAAAGATGATATAGAACAAATTCCTTCTGAGATAAGTTAAATTGGAGAACCACTGATCCACAGTATTTTCACTCTTCTAAGAAGTTGCAAATGTTCTTGAAGAATTGTATAGCTCCTAAAACTTACCTTCGCTTTCCCATGAATCTTTTCCATCCTTTTCTCTACTACAATTTGTAGATACTTATTTACATCAACAATATCCTGGAGGTGTGTTAATTTACTACAACATGTATTTGAGTTTTAAAAGCTCAAGCCTGGAGATATATTCTGGAATCATCTTTTAATATGCTAGGGAGATGTGGAACTGGAAGAGATGCATTTGAAGAGAAATATGTACACAACATGCAAATGAGGGAGATCCAGGCAAGCCTGACCGGGTTTCAAATTTTGTTTTGCAGAGAGCTAGACACTTATCTCTCTTTCAATCACTCCTCTGTTTGTAGAACACTGTGATGTGCTGTCATGATAGCAAAATTATAGGCAATTAAATTTAGAGGTCTAATCTTTCCTATGATTTCAGCTTCAGAAAAATAAAATGAGAGATAACTTAGTCTTCACAAATGAAAGAGTATTATTTCAAAGGATCAAAAGTTTCTCCTTTTCCAGAATTGAAGGACCCAAACTTTAATATTAATCATACTTTCATACATGAGAAACAACTTTCCAGCTTGGGCATTTGTGACAGAGAAAATGATTTAATCTCTCTGTTATAGGCTTGCTCTAAGATATAAAGATGGAGACATTTGGCAGCAGCTACTAACACACCTGCAGAGAAAACTTCTGTCTCATTTCATCTGTTGAATTGTTCATAGCATCCAGGCTAATGTTTACTTGTTCACAATTAAAAATACCACTTTGACTTCAGAAATCATTCCAAGAAGATTGTCATGGAGTCTGCAGGGTGTGAATGTTAAGCTGTTCTCCCAGTTTAAATGCTTGCTCACCATGTATATATATAATGTCTCTTAAATTGGCTAACTGAGCAAAGTACAAAAATCTCATTAAGAGAAACTTGGCTATCTTCCTGCACCTGCCTCTGTAGTGGTAGTCTTAAGTGCTGTATCTATTTACATTTCATTTTCTACCCATGTTTATGGAAGTCATCACTGTAGCATTGAGATGCATATCTCAATTTGTTTCCAAGGACTTTTTATGTCTTGAGGAATGTGGATCATAATACCTGCTTATGCTAAAGTTTGTTGGACAGAGCCTCCTTTATTCTGAGAATCAATTGTGTCTTTTTAGAATGCATGGCTGCCAATAATGCATTCTGGTTTCTCTACCACAAAATAATGCAATCGAAATAACTGAAAGCAAAGCAGATTTAAAACAGCACGCATTTTAAAACTGAATTGCAGCAATGCTAGCAAAAAGGAGCATCTAAGCAGAGTAGGAGGCAGTGCCTTGAACTCTCATCTTGCTGTGATTAAAAAGGAGTGGAAAATAGGTTTTTAAATACACAGAAATTTATTCAAATAAACTTATTAAAGACACTATTAAGAAGATATCTTAGAAATCCCAAATCAAATGTCCTGGCAGATATGCAGACTAGAGTCATTAGTTACTGCATCAAATATGTTTTCTTGGTTACATTGGTTGAAGTTGAATTTTTATGGAAACAAGTGTTTTTCTGACAATTGTTTCTTCTTAGAATTTGCTGTTAGAGAATATATTGCTTTGGGTAAGATGAGCAGAGACAGTGATTCAGCTTCTGAGGCACTTCAGTTTTGTAAATCTGGTTGTTGACTACAGAGGTCATCCTGGGAAAGGGATAGCATCATGATTTTATGTTGCAAGTATGTGTAATATGAATAAAATATGGATTAAATGAAAAAATGCATTATTAGAGTGGTGACAAGAAAAAATTAGGTTACAGGAATTCAATCAGTAGTGATCCTAGATTTCAGTAGTCAAAATCTATTCCTATACTTTTAACAGAGATGAACAGGAATCATAGGAAATAAAATATAAATTAAGATAAATATAAGGTTGATTATATGAAGTACCCAACTCAAGGAGATTAAACAACCCACTAATAAATGATGTATGTAGAGATTGCTAAGGAAATCAAAAATGAAATTTTAAAAAATTTAATGAACATTAAGACATAACATGAAAATTTATAGACACAATGAAGGAGAACTTTTTTCTTTTGAAAATTTATTTATTTATTTATTTATTTACACCAGCCTGCAGTCCCCCCCCCTTCTCTTCTTCTAGTCCCTCCCCCACCTCCCTTTCACCACCTCCCTTCTGTGTCCATCCCCCCAATCCATTCCTCCTCCATTTCTATTTAGGAAATGTCAGGCCTCCATTGGATATAAAAAAAAATGGCATATCAAATTACAACAAAAGTAAAAAACATCTCCCCATTTATTAAGGCTGGACAAGGTGACCCAAAATAAAGAGTAGAGTCCCAAAAGCCAGTAAAAGAGTCAGAGACATCCTTTGCTCCCACTGTTAGCAGTTCCACAGGAAGACCGAGATACATAACTATAACAAATAAGCAGAGTGTCAATGTGAAAGTGAATGATAGTTCTGTGTCATGGGCATTTTGAGGGGCCACTAGTGGTGGAACCAGTTTTTATCCTCAGTGCATGATCTGGCTCTGTGAAGCCCATTCCCTATGGATATGGGCGACCTTGCTCAGCCTAGATAAGGAGGAGGGGTGGGGGTGGGGAGCACCTTGATATGCCTTAAGTGATGTGACAGATTTTGGTGATCCCCATTGGAGACCTCACCCTCTCTGAGGGTTTGATGGGAGGTGGGGTTGGGAGAAACAGGGAGGTGAAAAGAGTGGGAAGACAGGAGGGAGAGGCAACTAGGATTGGTATGTAAAATAAGATTGTTTAAAAATAATTTTAAAAAGTTAAAAACTAAAAACAAAAAGTTCATAGTGCTGAGTACTTTGTCACAAAATTTAAGATTCGTAATATCTCTTTAGATCTTTACCCCAATTTTTGAATTGGATTTTTTGGTATTTTTTTTAGTTCTTTACATATTTTGGATATTAAACCATTATTGGAAGTGAAACTGATAAAAAAAAACTTTTCCCATTATGTAGGCTCTCTCTTTCATTAACTGTGGTTCTTGGCCTTACACATGATTTTTTAAGTCAGGATCTTCAATTCTGTTCCATTGATGAATGTGTCTAGTTTTGGCCAGTATAATGAGATATTTATTACTATAGCTCTGTAGTACAACTTAAATTCAGGGATGATAATACCTCCAGCAGTTTACTCTCAACAGATGAATCTCAATTCGCTGAGAACCACTAAAGGAAGTGCTGAACCTTCTTAGCCATCAGAGAAATACAAATCAAAACTACTTTGAGATTCTGTTTTATACCTATCAGAATAGTTATGATGCAAAACACAAGTATGTAGAGCAAGGGGACACTCCTCCATTGCTAGTAGGAGTGAAAACTTGTACAATCACTATGGAAATCCATATTGTAATTCCTCAGAAAATTGGGAATGCTACCTCAAGACCCATCTATACCACTTCTGGGAATATACCCAAAGGAAGTTCTAGCGTACCACAAGGACACTTGCTCAGCTCTGTTCATAGCAGCTATATTCATAATAGACAGAACCTGGAAACAACCTAGATGTCCTTCAACTGAAGAACGGAAAAAGAAAATCTGGTACATTTCTTTAATGGAATATTATTCAACTGTTAAAAACAATGACATCATGAAATTTGCAGGGAAATTGATGGGACTAGAAAAAAATTACTCTGAGGGAGGTAACCCAGGCCCACAAAGATAAATGTGGTAGGTAATCATTTATAAGTGGATATTAGCTGTTAAGGAAATGATAACCAAGATATAACCTGTAGTTCCAAGGAGGTTAAGTAAAGAGGAGATCTCTGTGAGGGGGGTGATGCGTAGAGCTCCCTGAAAAGGGTAAATAAAATAGAATTTGCTGGTGAATTGGTACATGTGGGGACCAGACCAAGAGGAATCAGGTAGGTATGGAGAAAAAAGATGAAGGAGAGAAGCCTAAAGGGAAGCAGATGTGTCTCTGACTCTTTTGCCTGCTCTTTGGACTCTTTCCATCCTATTAGTTTGCCTTGTATAGGCACAATATGAGGGCTTTTGCCTTGTCTTATTGTATCTTTTTTTATTTTTTTTATCATTGTCTTTTGGAGTTCTGCTCTTTTCTGAATGGAAGATGAGAATAGTTGGATCTGGAGGAAAGGAGAGGTGGCTAGGAGCTGGGAGGAGTAGAAGGAGGGAAAACTATGCATGTATTGTATGAGAGAAAACCTATTCTAAATAAAGAATAGAAATATCTCAAATAAATAGGTTAATGGCATACTTGAAGGTTTTGGAAATATAAGAAAAAGCAAAATCATATAAAAGTAGACAGTAACCATCAAACTCAGCCAAAAACAAATAAATAGAATGTAACAGACATACAAACAAATGATTCATTACAAACAATCAATTAAACAAAAACAGGTTATTTGAAAATATGAACAAAATGGACAAATTTTTAACCAGAAGTAGATTAATAAAATTTGAGAACAAAAGGAAATAATTTCAACAGACACAATAAATTCAGAAAATCATAAGAACATACCCTCAAAACTTATACTCCACTAAATTGGAAACATTAAGAGAGATGGTTGAATTTCTAGGTGCATCTTCTATGCTAACATTAAACCAAGATAAAATAATGTATTTTTTTTTCAAATAACCAGCAATGGGATTAAAGTGGCCTTAAAAGTAAAGCCTCCCAAGTAAATGAATGTCAAAATGAGATGGATTTACTGCAGTATTATACTGAAATTTCAAAGAGGATCTAGTATCAATACTACTCAAATTATTTCATAAAATAAAAAGAAGGCTTTCAATTCTTTATATAAAATCATTATCATCCTAATACCAAAGGAAGATCAAGACATGATAAAAAATAAAAATTATAGAATGATCTTATGATAAACATGGTTGCAAATATTATCAATAAAAAACTCCTAAACTGAATTCAGAAGCAGATTAAAATGATCATTAATCATGATCAAATTTCCTTTATTACAATTATTCAGGGATGGTTCAACATATGCACATCAATCAGGATAATGAATTTCATGCATGAATTACATAAATTCAGAGACAGAAATCACAGTTTCACATTCTACTGGATGCCCCCCATCCCACACCATATATCTGGGCAACAATAATTAGACTTAGTGCATTGTTAAAAGAAAGAGATGTGTAGTGAGGAGGAAATTCGAGGGGTGAGTTTTGAGGGGACGTTGAGGAGGCAAATGGAGGTAGATATGATCATATTTCATTCTGGACATGCATAAAATTTTCAGAAAGAAATAAAAATTATAAAATATACCAAGCCAAGAAAAAGTCTACTCAGAAGGGTACTCTGGGATTATTTTAGTAAAGTTTGGAAGACCAACAAAAGAACAGGCAAAGTATAAATTAACAACTACTGGAAGGAAGAACATAGGCAATAGGAAGCAAGGTGGTCATGTCTTTTAAGCTAGAATTCAAGAAATTGGGTATTTTCAACAATGCAGGCCAGGAAATAGCTGCATGGCAGAAGTGGAGAGAGTCTTCAAAAAAAAAAAAAAAAAAAAACACCAAGGAAGTCCAGAGTTTCAAATCAAGTATCATCTAGATTCTGGACAGCTTCTAAAGGAGAAAGAATGAAGAAAAGGGGTATCCTTTTGAATTGGAAACACTCTAAGATGCTCCACTAGGGGAGGGGCTTCTGGGAGGGATAAGTGTGTGATCTGATTAAGGAGATAAGTACACTTACCATCATCCTACCATGTCTGGGGGAATAAACTTTCTTGAGCCCACGTGCTTGACAGTCAGAGCTGGCTTAGCTCTGATGGCAGTAGTATGAAATGTTCCAATCTTTGGAGTAGATCAGAATGCCCAGTTTCTTTCCAGAGCCAACAGTAGAACTCAGAGTGCATCATCTGAACAGGAAGAAACATTTTTCCCTTAGTGGGTCTCAACAAAGCCCTGATATGTCCACATTTTCATGGTATATTAAATCCTAAAAAGAAGCAGTTGTGATATTTTCCTTTCTAGTGTTACCACGGAAACAGTAGGTAAGCTTCAGAGTCAACTAGAACTGAGACTCCCTCTTTAGGGATCTTTAAGCGAGCTAACCACATAACAATGTCCCCTGCAACAGTAGAGACCTTAAAATCATATAAGAGATGGGCTGAAATCAGGGTGTAGAGTGATTTAGCATATTCACTCTTACTGACATTCCTATCTTAGAAGGGGACCCCGATGGAGTTAGATTGTTATGGGACTATCTCGGTTCATATTGTGTGTAAACATGAAGAAATAAAATTAAGGCAACAGTTGATTACACAAGGTTCAAACATTAAGAACATCATTACTAAGACTGTCAAATATAAAATCCATTTTCAACATGAAGATCCAGATATCCAGTTCTAAAGCTTCTCACAAAAGGACTGGTGTTTGAGCCAGAGTTTTGGTCATGCTTTTATGTATAGCTTGCAAGTAGAGAAGCTCACTTTGAGAAAGGGAACGAGCATAAAACGAAACTAAAAGCTGCTTTCCTAAAGACATCTGGCATTTCTGGCCAATAGCCAGGACAGAAACAGGGGTATTGCTGGCTTCTATCAAGGACAAGAATGAAGCTGATACTTTTGGTGTCCCTGCCCTGAAAGAGTTTGGGCAGTCTCTAGTTTCTGCTTTCTCAACATTATAGCAGGAACCTAATAAAGCAAATCTGTAAAAGCAGCCTAAACAATTGTTCAGTTCTAGAAAAGCATTGATACATGGGGGACCCACTAACTACTGCTTCTACCACGACATGGTAACAGGTATAGTTAGTGGGTAAGCAATGAGGTCATTATAACATATATCAGAGAGTTTGTAGCTGCTTCATGGATGCTGCTCCATTTCTAGAGGTGTCAAACAGGATGTCTTCTCATGATTAGCATATTTTATAGCCTACTGTTTATTATTCTTTACTAGAAGGGTTTCCTCCTGTGTGTCTAGCTCCTGATCAACTGATAAATTACTTAATTATATATAAAAGGCATCTTATCAACTCACTTTTTTTTTTGGTTTTTGGAGACAGGGTTTCTCAACTCACTTTTTCTACTTTATGACATTCAAATTCAAAGAAGATGGATTTAAACTAGTAACAACCTATTCTATAAAAGTTCTCAAGAAAATGATGACAAAATTCATAAAACAAGATTGTTCCCCATACAAATGTCACTCCCATAGTTTTGCTAGGTTCTTGGTATTGTTCTTTTTCCAAATGAACTATGTTCTTGGCTATATGGTCTTTTAGGGAAGTCCTGCTATTCTTATCCAATTTTGTATTTCCCAATGAACTTTGAGGTTAGTTTTAGAAGCTCACATTAACTGAAAATTAAACTTATTTTATGAAAGTCTTACTCAGGCTGTCTTTCTGCTTCATTTAGCAATTAGAAATAATAATCCCTAGGGATCGTTCGGCATACATGCTTTTTATTGTGGCTGTGTTTCCTGTGTACCCAATGAGTCAGATATGTACCCATCTCCTGAGTCCCACTGGTAACCTCAATTCTAGCATCTGACCTCTGAGTAAGTAGTTTCATCCCATGATGATTAGACACACAGGAACCAAATCATCCCCAGCCTTTTTATCTGTTTTTCTTCTAACATGCACCCATGAGTCAGAACTATTCTGGAAAGTCCTTATTCTCTCATCAATTCAGAGAGAACATTGCTTCTCTCCATTGATATAACACTTCTGACACTGTGCGTTTTTGTGCACTAACTTTCCAATAGCTTCTGGGGGAGTGTTTGTAACATTCCCTACCTAGAGTTAAGTTCAGATCCCACAAGTTAAGAATCTAATTTAATAGGCTCATTTTTATTGCAGATGCCAAGCCCAAGACAAGAACATTATAGTTCTCATCAAGGCCTGAGCTGAGTTAATAGTCTTACTTTTAACTCAAAAATAGATGAGAAAAGAGATTTGTACTTTGTAGTGGTAGTTTGTAAATAGAGATATCTCAGCTAGTTCTTAAGTCTGTTAAGTCCAAGATCAAAGAGTAGCCAATCTGAGGCCTGGAGACTGCTTTCCTGTTACATCTTCATATAGCACAAAGGAAAACAGAAGCCCTCAAGCCTCTTTCATACAGATATTAATTATGTTTATAAGAGCAGATGTTTCATGACCTTATCATTTCTTAAGACTCCCATCTCTTACTACCATCAGATTGGGCATAGGTACATTTTAGTAGATATCAACATTCAAGCCATAGTAAATACAAAAGAAGAAAAAAAAATGAAAACTATGGAAAAGAGAGATTATGTTGATATACTTAAAAACAGGGTAGAGTCACAGAAATACACCTCTACTTTCTAATTTATTTAGATATGTGGCCCCAGATGAAAAATATACTCTATATCTGTGTATGATTTCATTTTCTCATCTGTTTAATTGCCCAAATTAGCTGCTAATTTATTGGATTGATGTGAATAACAGAAATTTCAAATAAAGTGCATTAAAAACAGCACCTGTCTATATGGAATGGTCTAAGATATTGCATTGTTATTTTGGCAATTTTGCCCATATTCACTCATTTATTTCTAATATAAAATAAGCGAGATACATTTTACTATTCCTACTATATATATATGAAGAAATTAAGAACCAGAAATCTTAAGCTACTGACTCAAATGTCTCAAAATTTATAAGTTTAGCCTTGAAGATTTAAACCCATTTTTTTTTCTCCTTTTGGGCAAATTATTGCCCCTGTTTTCACTTGTTATTCAATCTGTCCCTCCATTACCTACCTCCAAACATTTTGTGCAGAATTTTTTACTGGTGAAACTGTTAATTATTTAGACTGTGTATTTCTTGGATTTTAACTGGGAATCTTTCTGAGGAAGCTGAAAGATTGTGACCTGTACTTAATTAATGGTCATGGGAAGTTTAAGAGACAATCATTGTTGACATGTCGGTGAGTACGGATTCAGTCAGAATTTAGGACACATCTCTTCATGTCCTCCTCATTTAAGTGCCTCTGATTGTTTTGTAGTTGTATCTAGCCATAGTAACTACTACTCTGGAAATTTCTATTTCCATAAAATGTCAAAGGTAAGTTATTTTATGTTTCATGAATTTTTTTTTATTTTAATAGACTTAATTACTTTGTAACCGTTCGGCTTTCATAGAAACTGATGAGAAAGTGAGTTGTTTCCAAAACTTCCTCTCTTCAAGTAGACATTACTTCCCCTGCTGTCACGGAAGCATATGGTAAAATTAATGAATATGGTGCAGATGTTGAAATTAATGAATCTACATGTATTCTCCATTTTTCATTCAAAGTCCATTGTTTGCATTAGGGTTCTCTGTTGATTATGCATACCCCTTGAGTTGACCAGTGTATACTGACATTTGGTCCCCATTGAAGTATCATGCAGAATAATACTGACACCGTAAAATATGCAGCAGTCTTATTTTTTGTGGCTTTAATGTAAAATGTTTCCTCATGGGTTTGCATGCTTTCAACACTTTGGTCCAAGCTGGTAATGTTGTTTGAAAAGGTTGTGGATTCATTAGGAGGTCGAGTCTTGCCAGAGAAGATTAGTGACTGGAGGTAGATTTTGATAATTTTATAGCTGAGTTCCACTTCCCAACAATTTCGCATTTCTTGTTTTGACAAGATGCGAGAAATCTTAGCCTTCCCCATGCCAATCTAGTACTACCTACCTCAATGTTACTTTCTTGAAATGTGACCCAAGACAAACTTGTCCTCCAATAAATCACTTCAAGAATAAAGAAAGTTATTAATATACTGTTATCTCTTTCCCTTGTGATCCTTATTTGCATTTAACCCACTTTGACTTTTGGGATTCAACTGGTGAAGGCGTAAGTCACAAACAATGCCACACCAATTCGGGGTTATGATTATTAGGGTGGTATTTATTTAAAGGGGAAAAAACTTACAGATCACTGTCCCAGGCAACAGCCCTCTTCGCAACCAGGAAAGGAGTCTAGTCGCAGGCGGAGCAGGAAGTGAAGAGAGAGAGGAGAGGGAAGTGGCCGCTTTTTTAAAGGGAGAGAAACCACGCCCCAGTGGGCTGGTACCTCAGCGGTGATAGGCTGGAGGAGTGGGAGGACCTCCCGCAACACCTCCCCCTTTTGTTTAAATAAGAGAGTTCTAAACCTACTATGAAATTATATACAATAAGTACAAATATCCTATTCTAACTAGCTTAGGTCTTGTATAATAAATAACTTGGCCAAGTCATGAGAGAAAGTAACTGCATTTATATAGTCTTCAACCCCATCAAAGATCTGAGAAGGGAAATAATGTTTCTTGGGTAATTAGGAAGTTCAGTAAAACAACTTCCAAAACATGCAACAAATCACAGAGACAACTGGCTACCTGGGCAATCACCCAAAATCACGTTAGCAGCGTTGAAGCAACCAACTTTGGCTAAGGCCTAACATAACTGACATACCATTTTCAAAGGCAAGCAACTTTTCAAAACTATCTTATCCTGTCTTGGCAGGATATGACAGCCCTGTTTTATCCACTGATGCATGCTCTGTATCTTTGTCAGTCGTTGAGGTATGGGCATTTCTTTGCCCAAAGGCCAGTTCTGCCAAAAAGAAGGCTCCAGGTGGAGTGTCTTTGGTGCTCAACATTCTCTCGGGAATAGAGTGGTGTTGCCAGGAGCAATTGTGTCTCACTACCACAAAACTCTGAGTTAGATTAAAGGCCATTTTCTACAGCTCTTTGAAGAAGTTGAAGATTATCTATCTATACTGAGTATAATCTCTATATATCTAAAGAACCTGATTAGTCTATTATAAATGACAAACTTAGATGACTATTAGTCTATATAATTCTCAATATCTATCTAACTTAAAGACTAAGACAATAAACGACTGTGAAACAAATGAGGACAATGACCTCCAAATATAAACAATGTACAAATATACATTGCAGTAGGTAAATATATATCAATACACAATCATTTTATAAGTATCTTAATCAGAGGTAGAAATGTACACTGCAATATGGTAAATATATACAATATATATATATATATATATCAATACAATATATGTCAATACATAAAAAATGTTTTAAACAGAGGTAGAAACATGCATGCGTACAATAGTCAATATAATTTAACTTTGTATCAATATACCAGAATCTATACCAATGTATTTGTCTAAAAACAGTAACTCACAGTTACAAATCTATTATCCCATCATCCCTCTTTTTTTTTTTCAAAATAATCCCTGAGCGTATAAAATTCCTCCCCCAACCCTCAATCATATACTAATTATAATCAACCCCTAAATGATGTCCCTAAACCCAAGGGCAAACTTTACTGGGAGAGGGGACGTTGTTCTCTAGAATTACTTCCAGCTGTCATAGGGGCGACGTTCTTTCTGGGGGATCCTGTGAAAGTAAAATGATGGTTAAATTTCAAGATAATGTCTTTTAAAATTGCAAATAGTCTCTGAGTATTTTCGTGCAGGTCTGGCCAAAATGTTGTATAAGATGTGCACCATTTCAGCTAACCAAGTTGGAACTGTCTTGTGCAGCTGGTACCAAAAGCAGGTCTTGTAGTAGCGCTATCAGTATCATGATGTCATATCAACCAGGTGGAGTTGTTGTTATGGGGCCCCATCTTCTTCCTGGAAACTTCAAATGTCACTTCAGGAAAAACTCATTGTTCATTATGAAAAACTTAAACATTAATCATATAGACATATATAGACATATATATATATATATATATTCAATGAAAGACATGATAGATATATTCAATGAAAAGTATGATAGATATGAAGAAAAACAAAGATGTTTTCTAAACTCATATTTCTTTCTGTCCCATATCATGGCTCTTGACATGAGACAGAAACTCCAGAGACTCTGGGTTTTTCTCTTACTAACAGGCTTGGAATTGGAGAGGGACTGAGCCAGAGTCCAACTTCAAAACTAGCTTTATAAATTTAGAAATATGGTTTAATATTACTTACACAACCCATTCAGTTGTCTTGATATTTCCTATTGGGCAGGTATTTTTCCATCTGTCAGTATCCAAACATCCAGGGTCCCTTGAATTTCTCAAAGATGAGTGTTTTCCTGTGGAGATAAGAACAGAACCCTGCCCCCATTCTATATGTTTTTCTTACCACCTGTATGAATATCATCATTGTGGATGAGTTGTCATTTCTCCTTTCCAAGAGGTTTCTCCTCTTCAAATCGAAACTTTATTAATTTTGATGGTATCCACAATTTTTCTTCTCCTGTGGAAACAAGAGCAAAACCCCTTCCCCAACGTAGCACATCTCCTGGCTTCCACTGAGAGGTCAGCACATCTTTGAAATAAATCGGTTGATTTAGTTCAGCAGACTTTTCCATTATCCAATGTCTTTCTGCTGCTGTCATTCCTTTCTCATTAGCGTTAAGAAAATTCAAGGTTAATAAAGCATTATGTAATCTATTTCTGAGGGTATTTTCAGTCCCTTTCTGTTTGTTCAGCATATCCTTTATAGTACGATTTGATCTTTCTATAACTGCCTGACCTGTAGGATTATTTGGTATACCTGTAATGTGTTTTATATTATAATAATCAAAAAAGCGTTTCATTTTCTTAGATACATATGCTGGGCCATTATCTGTCTTTATTTGTGCAGGTATACCCATGATGGCCATAACTTCCAATAAATGTGTGATTACTGAATCAGCCTTTTCTGAGCTCAGGGCAGTAGCCCATTGAAAACCTGAATACGTGTCTATGGTGTGGTGTACATATTTTAATTTACCAAATTCCATAAAGTGGAACACATCCATCTGCCAGATTTCATTTCTCTTAGTACCCTTTGGGTTACTCCCTGCAGGCAACGGTGTTTGATTATAGAAAGAACAAGTAGGGCATCTCTTTATAATGTCCTTAGCTTGTTGCCAAGTAATGGAAAATTCTTTCTTTAGGCCTTTACTATTGACATGATGCTTCTTATGAAATTCCGAGGCCTGCAACACACTTCCAATCAATAATTGATCAATCTCAGCATTGCCTTGGGCTAGAGGACCAGGCAGACCTGTATGGGACCGGATGTGTGTTATGTACATCGGACAAAGCCTGTTCCTGATTATGTCTTGTACCTGGATAAACAATGAAGTCAACTCTGTGTCATCTGGTATAAATTCAGCGGTTTCAATATGCAAGATAACTCTTTCTGCATATTGTGAATCTGTAACTATATTAAGAGGTTCTTTAAAATCCCTTAGCACCATAAGAATGGCATATAATTCTGCCTTCTGGACAGAATTATAAGGGCTTTGTTCCACCTTACTCAATTCATCTGACTTGTAACCTGCTTTCCCTGATTTATTTGCATCAGTATAGAACGTACGGGCTCCAGTTATTGGAGCATCACGTACAATTCTAGGAAGAATCCAAGAAGTTCTTTTTATGAGATTAAGTCTATCACTTTTGGGATAGTTGCTATTAATTTCTCCCAAAAAGTTAGCACAAGCTCTTTGCCACGGTTCATTGTCTTCCCATAACTTTTTTATTTCTTCAGTAGTAAAAGGCACTATAATTTCTGCTGGGTCTATACCTGCTAGTTGACGAAGTCTCAGCTTACCTTTTATAATTAATTCAGAGACCTTTTCCACATAAGTTTTTAATTTTTTACTTGGTTTATTAGGTATAAATATCCACTCTAAAATAATATCTTCCCTCTGCATTAGAATCCCTGTAGGAGAAATTCTGGAAGGCAATATGACTAGGATGCAGCTAAGATTTGGGTTCACCCTATCCACATGTGCCTCCTGTAATTTTTCCTCAATCATTGTCAGTTCCTTTTCTGCTTCAGCTGTCAGTTCTCTTGGACTATTCAAATCTTTATCACCATCTAAGGTTTTGTTTAAATGAACTATTAGATCAGGTGTTATCCCAACAGCTGGTCGTAGACTGGAAATGTCTCCTAACAATCTTTGGAAGTCATTAAGAGTCTTTAACCGGTCTCTCCTAATTTGTGCCTTTTGCGTTTTAATTTTCTCTAACCCTATTCTGTAACCTAGGTAATTAATAGAATTTCCTCTTTGATTCTTTTCAGGGGCAATTTGTAATCCCCACCTAGGCAAGACTTTCTTTACTTCTTCAAACATCCTTTCTAAAGTATCTTTATTTGAATCAGATAATAAGATGTCATCCATGTAATGATAAATGATGGACTTGGGGAATTGTTTACGAATTATTTTCAATGGCTTACTTACAAAATATTGGCACAGTGTAGGACTATTGAGCATACCCTGTGGGAGGACAGTCCATTGATATCTCCTATTAGGCTGAGAATTATTATAAGTAGGCACTGTGAAGGCAAATTTTTCTCTATCCTTTTCTTGTAACAGTATAGTGAAAAAACAATCTTTCAAATCAATAACTATAAGAGGCCATCCTTTTGGTAACAGAGAAGGCAAAGGAATTCCAGATTGTAGTGGGCCCATAGGTTGAATTACTTTGTTGACAGCTCTTAGATCTGTCACCATTCTCCATTTACCAGATTTCTTTTTTACAACAAACACAGGAGAATTCCAAGGGCTGGTTGATTCTTCAATATGGTGAGCATCTAGTTGCTCTTGCACCAGCTGTTCCAATGCCTGTAGTTTATCTTCAGCTAGAGGCCATTGTTTGGTCCATATTGGCTTCTCAGTTAGCCATTTTAAAGGTAGGGCCGTTGGTACCTCTAAAGGTTTGGTATTTGCTGTATGTTCTTGTACAGCCTGAATGGCTGGTGACCTTTGTCCATAATACCTCATCCTATCCTTCCCAGAATTATGAGTTCCTGGAAATACAGGAATGTTAATCTGGGTATTCCATTGCTGTAGCAGGTCACGGCCCCATAAATTTATGGCAATATTGGCTATATATGGCCTTAGTCTTCCTATTTGCCCTTCGGGCCCTGTGCATTCAACCCATCTTGTGCTTTGTTTTACACGAGATAGGGTTCCAATTCCCAGGAACTGAACATCTACCTCTTGAAGAGGCCAATTCGGATGCCAAGATTCTGGGGTAATGATACTTACATCCGCACCTGTGTCTAATAAGCCTTCAATAAAAGTGCCATTTATACAGACTCTTAGCTTTGGTCTTTGATCATTAATAGAAGTCTGCCAAAATAAACGTTTATTCTGTCCTATTGGGTTTTTTGACTCATCCTCCACACGTAATTCTTCATTTAGACCAGTATTACTTTTTACAGCAGAAATTGGAGCTTTTAATTTTCTTGGTGAGGCACGGTCTCCACTGTGACTGGGAATGACTGGGCCACTGTTGGCTTGGGGGCCTGCGAGAGGCCCCCTAAGGAGTTTCCCGATGATATCGGATTGCCCCATCTGTCTGTTGTTGACCTACATTCGTTGGACCAATGCCTGCCTTTACCGCATCTCCTACATATACCTGAAGGCCGAGGTCTCCTATTTTTGTCATTCCCAGAAGAGATATTATTCCTAGAAATTCTTTGCCTGCAATTCCTTTGCAAATGTCCTAATTTACCACAATTAAAACACCTGGCAGTTTGATGTCTCCTCATTGCTTTGGAAATCGCTTCTCCTACCCAAGATTCATCATTATAGCTAAACGTCTCAACATTCATCGTATGCTGAATCCATTCATCCATAGGTGCTGATCTAGACTTTAAAGGCCCAATTATCTTTTTGCATTCTATGTTTGCATTCTCAAAAGCTAGAGATTCAAGAAGTATTCGTCTAGCTTCTGGGTCTGTTACCCCTATGTCCAGAGCCTTAATTAATCTTTGCAAAAAGTCAATAAAGGGTTCTCTCTGTCCCTGCCTAATTCTGGTATATGATTCAACCCTTTTTGCTGGATCTTGTATCCTATTCCAAGCATTTAAAGCTGCTTGGTGACATAGACACAGTACTTCATCGTCATAAAGAGCTTGGACCTGTGGATCAGCATATTCTCCTGCACCAAGAATTTGATCTTGGGAAACCTCAATACCTTTTGCTCTTCCTTGCTGTTCCATATGTTTGGATTCTTCTCTGAAATAAATTCCGAACATCAAGGAAGGTCCATTATCTAAAACTGCAGACACTAACTGATGGAAATCATGGGGAGTAGCTCTAGCATTAGAAGCCCAAGTCCTTATCATTTCCTTTACATATGCATTGTGCAAGCCAAAATTAACAACAGCTTGCTTAATTTCTTTCAGATCATTCATTGCTATTGGCGTCCATCTAGCTTCTCTGACTCCCTTTGAGCCTTTAGAAGTTGATGCTTTTTCAGAATTAAGTATAGGGTATGTCGCTAGAACCCTGGGTAAGCCAGTTCTAATAGCTGGTGGAGGCCTTGTATCCTGTCCTTGTGCCTCCTTACTCTGTTCACCAGCTGCAATAATTTCCCCAATCTTTTCAAATCTTTTTATCATTGTCTCTCTTAAATCCTGAATCTCCTGACCTGTATATATTTCCAGTGATTTCACTGAGGTATCAATTTTTTGGTCCCCATTCTGCACCTGTGATTCCAAAGCTTTAATTTTTTCCTTCAAAGATAACATATCCTCCTTAAACTTTTCTTGTATATCATGTAGATTCCCATCTTGGAGGTACATTCTGTCTGTTACCTTATCAAAACTTTGTGATAAAGTCTGAACGTCAAATTCAACAGCCTGAACCCTTTCAGGTAACTTTCTAATACCCTTGGATATGGAATCAATTTTGTCTGTCATAGTATCCACTTGTTCAGATAACCTCTGATTTTCAATAATTTTAATCCTGTCAAATAGTTGTTCATTATTAGTTTGTAAAGATTCTATCATTCTTAGGAGTGCCATATTCTTCTGTTCATTATTAGTTTGTAAAGATTCTATCATTTTTAGGAGTGCCATATTCTTCCTTAATGATAGAATATGGAAAAGAAAACTGAAGGCTAGTAACAAGCAAATTAAGGTATCCCCATAATCATATAAACCTTGTATGATGTAATTCATTGTATTAGTAAATATAAATTTACTAATCCATTGTATTAGTGAAAACAAAGCAGTAAAATTTGCGTTAGAAACAAAAACTGCAATATTACCTATTATCCAGCAGGTGGCGCTGTTGCAGAGTCGCGGTGAAAACATGGTCCTGTTTCAGTACCTTAGTAGATGTTAAAAACTGGAAAATGCAAGTTTCTCAACAAAATAAATCTAATTAAATCAATTCCTGAGACGGAACAAGTCACCCTGAGGGGTTGCAGCTTTCAGCAACCACGTGCTCTGGTTCGTGCCACTTAAGAGCTGTACTTGCAAGGGAGATTTAAAAATGACTCAGAAAAGAGCAAACCAGGCGGCCAGAGACTACGCGGGCCTGTGGAGTTTAAATCCACGTGGGGAGTCCAAGGCCTCTGGCGGCTGAGGAAGGAGGGGCTCCCGCCAAGCCGAACTAGAGCCCGCCAAGCCCGCAGCCGCCAAGCCGAACTTGGGGCCGCCAAGCCGAACTCGCGGCTGCGAGTGGGGAAAGGAGAGGTTCTAAAACCAAACGTTGGGCGCCAAAATGAAGGCGTAAGTCACAAACAATGCCACACCAATTCGGGGTTATGATTATTAGGGTGGTATTTATTTAAAGGGGAAAAAACTTACAGATCACTGTCCCAGGCAACAGCCCTCTTCGCAACCAGGAAAGGAGTCTAGTCGCAGGCGGAGCAGGAAGTGAAGAGAGAGAGGAGAGGGAAGTGGCCGCTTTTTTAAAGGGAGAGAAACCACGCCCCAGTGGGCTGGTACCTCAGCGGTGATAGGCTGGAGGAGTGGGAGGACCTCCCGCAACAAACTGGCAAAACAATTCTGGTTCTAGCCACAAGACAAACTCATACAGTTACCTTAGAAATTGCACATTTTGTTTTGTTTGCTAAAGGCCAATTTGCTTGACTTGTGCAGGACTGGCACACCATCCTGGTATTAGATGACCTTCATCAGCAAACTTGAGAATTGTTTTGCTGGAGTTATGCATTTTCTATGCTAACAAATTGATAATTGATTATTATACAAATACTGCGATGAATGTCTAAAAGATTTCTCCATTTCCCGATTGAGTATAGCTTCAGAATGAGAACAAATTAAAGACCATGAGATGGGCATGATGATAGACTGATAAAGATGTCTAGCATGTCAAAATATGCCCTCTCTTATCCAGGGATGAATGCCAAGATATGTATTTAAAATGAGGTACTCCAGTTGCCTAAGAAAAAGAAAACTGGGTACAGACATGTACACAGGATTTTTCCATAGTATGGCAAAAAATCAACAAGATATCAAGAAAACATACACAAGAGAAGAATGGAATTGAGACTCCATGCACAACTATATAATGTGGCAAAATACAAACTGATTTCCTTATCTGCATAACACTAATGCTCTGGGGAAAATAGAGATCGGGTGGTCAGATAATATGAGTTTTTGGAGAGAAACACTGTATATTTTCCAAAGTTTTAAAACCAGAAAAATAGTTCAATTTAGTTTTGAAAAACAAATAAATTACCACTTACTTTTGAGCCTACACTTAACAAATCTGACTTACATGCGATCAGAATCATACTTACCTACTCTATATTACTTTACAGAAGGAGATGCCCATGTTCATTTGAATTCGTGTGAAAATCCACTGCCTTCCAAAAAGAACTGTACTGTTGTAGATAATTGGTCATCCATAGAAGACCAGTCTATATGTATTCAGGTCAGTCGTCACTGCCCACTTCATCATCCTACCTCCCAGCCCCAGTTACTGGATCTTCATTCCAGTTGTTCACCCATGCTTCATTCTGTTCCTCTAATGAACCAAATCTTGCCCTTCAAAGGAATCGAAATTACTCTACAATTCTAAATAAAAAGTTCTTCTCTTGCCTTTCAGGTCATTGATTTATTCTCATGGTTCAGATAGAAGCCCAACTTGATTTGCTTTTATAAATAAGGACTCTCTGAACTCATTTTCTCTCAGATAATCTTGGTTTTTTATATTTATCTCTTTTAGAAATGCTTTAGCTTGTTTAATTTCATGCTGACTCCTTACCATCAATCACAGAGAAGAATCAAATGGAATGTAACTTCAACCAGAGGATTGATCTTTTAAACATTCACTGATAAATGTCATTATGCATTATGTAACGTACTGCCTAGTACAAAGCTGGTGTGTGTGTGTGTGTGTGTGTGTGTGTGTGTGTGTGTGTGAAGATGTATAAGTGTCTAGAGGTGTACATGTGTGTGGATGTCAGAGATAAACCTCAAGCTTATTATTCAGGCACTATCATCTTATTTTGGGACTGAGTTTTTCATTCTCCTAGAACTTGATTAGACTAGACTGATTTACCAGTAAGCCACATGGATCCTCCTGTCTCTGTTTCCTCAAAACTGGGATTACAAGCATGTACAGCATATCTGCCTTTTTATGGGTGCTGGGATCAAACTCAGGTCTTCATGCCTGAATGATAAGCATTTTACAAATATAGGCAGCTCCACAGCCCAAGCATAATCACTTTTAAAAAATTGTTTGCATGTGTGTGTCCTCATCCATGCAATATGTGTGTGGACAGCATAGGACAAACAAGCTGAGGACTTATTCACACAGGATCTCTAATTCATATAGAATTCAACAAACAGGCCTTACTGGCCAGCCAAGAAACCTTAATTATCTGATTCTCATCACCTCCCCTGGGCTGATATTACAATCACAACATTACCAATCCTGGCTTTTTATTGGATATATATATATATATATATATATATATATATATATTACAACATCGTGTTTCCAACACAACCACTATACCATTTAAGCCATAACCCTACTGCCTCAATGAATATGTCTTGAATAAATACAAATATCAACATCTCTGTTGATCAACCCAAGCTATCTGTAAAATTGTCTGTATTGAAGAAAACAATTAGATACAATTTACTGTATTTCCTGGAGGCATCTCTGTTGAATGAGATAAATTTTAAACTGATGAATATCTCGCATTCTGGATTAATGTAACATATGAATGATATTAAATAATATCAAATTATTCCATTAAGTAATGAAAATAGATTCATACAATTTGATTCCAGAATATGAAAATCTCTTAAAATTTGAGTAATGTTGGACTGATTATAACATTGTCCATCAGAACTATATGACTAAGAAAATCTATAATTTGTCAAAAAAGAGATAATGCAATTATCAGATTTTACAAAAAGGTTTTAAATGACTTTGATTTTGACTTTTCTTTTTATATTTTTATTAAATGTAGATAAGAGTGCCAATAATCACTTTCAAATTAATTTATATTCTTGTACAAGCATTATTTTACTTCATACCTGTTTTTCACTAATCATTTTAAAAATTAAAACTCAAGATATATTAGCTGGGCATCAATTTTGTTTTTAAACATATTACAAATGTCATATTTTATAAAATTAATGTCTATAAAATGATGATGCTAGATTTACAGGCAAATAACCATGTTAGATATAACACTGAAATGCCAGGAAATTCATGATAATGTCTCCATGATAATTTAATGATATAATGCCAATGAGACTGTTTCGTTAACACAGCTGACTTCTGTAAACTCTGCACAAATCTACAGATGGTGAGATTTGGTAATTATTCAAAGTATCCCAATTTCTCAGTAGTCAGAAGATTGAATTTCACAGGAAAATAAAAGGTTCTTGGTGAGAACAGAAGGATACGATCACATCTTCGATATATCTGACTGCCATCAGGGGTCCCTACCCGCTGTTCTCCTTTTCAGACATAGTGTTCACCTATGTCTCAGTTCTGTGTATAGCTCTGTTTTCTCCAGCTCTTCTCAGGACCATCCTGTTCCTACGAAAATTAATAGTTAGCTTTAAAGACTCTGCTTTAAACATGTGTTTTTGATATAGCATCAAAACACTGTCCCAAGATATTTAATTTAATAAAATATCACATTTTATCTCTTTAATCACACAAAATCTAGCTGGAACCTTACCTGTTTTCATTAGGAAATGCGATAAGATTTTTCTTCCATGAGACTCTTGGTGATTCAGACAAGAAAATGGAGATATACCTGCGGTGAGCTGACCGTCGTATTTTTGGCTGAACGCTGTTTTCCCAGACCTCAGTTCTGCTCTTGTATACATAAGCCAGATGGATCCTGCTGGCTGCATAGACACTGTCCAAGCCAAGTCAGGAACTGGATAATTGTCTTGGTTCCCAGAGTGGAGTTCAAGCTTGATCTGCTCTCTGAATTCTGTCTGTTTCTTACAGCTTGATACCCACCTTTCTGGACCTCCCCTGTTAAGGGGAATTTGAAAACAAACAGTACAGAAATGTCTATCAACATTTCTTTAAGTGAGCTCTGTGAGAATTTACCTTGTCACCTTCACAGATGGTATGTGTTTAATTAGTCTACTTCTCAAACAATGACAGTGAATTTTGAATGAAGCAACTGTGAAGACATTTCTTTATATCTTTTGCCATACTGATGTTGTATTTAAACTCTCCACGAGAAGCAAGTAGTAAATATTTCCTGAAATTTTGGGACAAACACGTCTTCTTGTTCAACAAAACTTAGCTAGTATTTTGAAAAGAATTTTTATTTTGAGAATCTAGCATGATTGTATAGTTATGTAGGAATATTAACATATATATAATTTAAACATATCTTTTAAATTATATACTATATTATATGTTTATATATAATTATGTATTATACACACATATACATACATACATACAGAGAAAGGGAGGGTTTATGTATGTAGCACTGGCTGTCCTGGAACTCACTCTGTAGACTAGGCTGACATAGAACTCAGAGATCAGCCTACCTCTGCTGGGATTAAAGGCCTGTACCACCACCGCGTGGCTAAAAATGCATCCTTAAAAATTAACTTCTTTATAAAATTTCTGAATTTTCTGGTAGGTATTTTCCAAGCCAAACAGTTTCCTTGATGTATTCCATGTCTTAATTCCTTTTCCAGTCTGAGTTGAACTGTGCAAATAATTTATGGCCACAAATGATAAAATGTGCAGTTTCTACATATGACATTTGATGGTGGTACTAAAATAAAATTTAGAGGAAGAGAGCAGGAATGGATGTCTTTAATAATATTTGACTAACCTCAAAATCAAAGTGAAAACATTTTTAGACTAATTTTAGCCTGTATTTTTAAAATATATTTAACATTTGTTTGTGTAACTGCATCTTCTGCTTGCTGCATATTTTCTACAGAGTAGAAATAACAGTCTCAGTGGAAACCCAGGGGCTATATGGATCTCTGTCTGGCAGAGGCTGGCAGAGGTATGGCTGGCGTTCATTACTGAGTGTGAGATATCATTGTCAGCCTCTTCTCACTAGACATTATGCCCCAGGACATTCTGTAAGGCTGTGAAGCTCCCTATTTGCTTCCCACTAACTGGAGAACTGATACTGTCACCGAAGGGTACAAGAAAGAAAAAGGAGGAAGAGTTACCTTTGAAGGTAGAGTCTGTCTTCCTACCTGATACCTATTTGGGAATTTATCTAGAGAATATGATGACTTTTTCTTGTTGATTGATATTTGAAAGAGCAACTACCCCAGAGCCTTTATCCATGTGTGTTTGTCAGAAATGATCCAGAGAGAGAGAGAAGGGGACTTCTGAATATGCTTCCTAAGATAGGTATTACATATTTATATACTTGTGTTTAAGGAATGTCTCAGGTCAGTCACTATGAATGAGCTAGGAATCTGAATAGGTAGCATTCTAGGGATATTCTGTGCTCCTTATTATTTTTCACCATTTCCTTTCCCATAAAAGAAGCAAATGCAAACCATTATGAATAATGACCACTATTAGAACATACATGTACTTCCTGAGACACCAGAAACAATAGACTGACAATGTTCTCTCTAGAAATATGTCATCCAGGAATTTGACAATATGCTAAATGATTACTTTGGTCCTGTTTTTGATTGTTAGCCTTCTTTTTTTAAATAGTGAGCTACAATAACACTAGCTTTCCACCAACCTAAAACAAGTTGGATTGCTTTCTATTGTTACCTTGTTGGAAGAGCAGGGCAGGCAACTATTCTTGTGTTCTCTCTCAGCTGTGCACTGTTTTCTTTGACCTGCAGACACCCAGTGATAGATCTGTTAGAATGGCATGCTATGGGTCATCAAGCATGGGTCTTCAAATTTGTTCAGATGTCAGATCTTTGTTGGTGTTTCTTCTGCTCTGTTTTGCTTTCCTTGCTACTGTGGAAGGAAACAGCTGGGCAATGTTGGCTTTACTCAAGTGTGTCATGCTGACCATTGCATCACCAAGGTCTGCAAATGTTTACTTTTGAATTCCAGAAGACCGCATAATTTTTTTTGTATCTAGGTTACAGATTCTTCACATCTTCTTTTAGAATAAGCACATAAGAATTTGTGTCATGATTAGCATGAAAAAAGCATCTTCCCTTGGTACATCTAGGATTTTTTTCTACTGATTAAGTGTGTTATGGGATTTCTCCTTTCCCTTTTTGTGTTTTTAATATGGACTAGAAGTGTATGCAATGATGCCATAAAAATCCTGGATCTCCAAAATAAAGGCATTCTGAACATGATTTGGTTGGTATTTTTTTTAGATGCTTGTTCTGCCCTAAGAGTGTCTTAATTTGGGAAACTTTTCCTTATTCTCATCTATACTGTGAAGCAACTCAGTGAAAAGTTCAACAAAACACCTCAGAAGGAAGAAATGAATTTAAGTTAGGCTTTAACTTTACCTTTGTCTTCTATACATTTTATTTTCAGGATCAAATGTGTTCTTTGTTGAGAAGTCCATTAAGAGTACTGGTGGTGCCCATGCTCTCAAAATAATATTCTCTGTAATTTTCATATAATGATAGAAAGATTAGAGATGGCGGACCAATGAATAGAAAACCCTGTCTCTCTAAAGAGAAGCTTACATAAGCTCTCTAAGGTCACTCATGCAGAAGGGCATCTTGCTTTCCATGAAAGAAGGTGCTTACATTTCCTCTGATCTATCTAGGAGGCAGAGGCCTTTTGTGAATGACATTCACTGTGTTGTTGGTGAGTAATACAACCTATTCTAACTCTCCTCCTCTCTCGGAGTAGCAAGCATTTTAACACCATTCCGCAAATTACAGAAAATGAGCAAAAAGGAAAATCAGAGACACTGGGTGACACTGTCAAAATCCCTAGAGATTTCAGAATTTTACTTCTGCATGACAGACTATCTATTTATCTAATTTCACACTTGGATAGTGAATCATTAAACCAGAATGAAAATGGACATTTTGCTTCTCAGGAGTCTCCCTCCTTTTTAAGATGACCAATCAAAAAGCTGAATTTTTCATCACTTAAACAAAGAAAGAGTATTTGGAAATCATCTTTTCTACATCTCATTTATCCATAGCATTCTAATTAGAGCATATGACATCAGGAATCTACATAGCTACTGGGTGAAACTACTCTCTGTTCACCGAGGTGACCTTGCTTTGTTGCCTTATGCTTCCTATTGCATTTTTAATTCCTTGTAAAATTAAGAAAAACTTATTGTTAGAAATCACTATATTTAGTCTTTCAGAGTTATTATATATAGCACCGAGGAAAAGAAGATTTTCTTTTTGCTTTTAAATTATGATAACACACATAACCAAGTATATTCTAATAGCATCATTTTGTGAATCTTTATTTTGCTTAACCTTATGAAAAAATATTTGAATATTATGAATATTATCTTTCATATTAATTAAGTGTTAAAATAACTAAAACTGTATTTTTTTTAAATTTAGGTTTAGTAAAACACAATTATCCATGCATTCTGATAAATTCTGAGGTGCTCCAGTATTCCAGCATCAATTGTGCCATAGGGAGTTTATCCTCTTAAGCCCTTAAAAACAAGCATCTCAAAATCTTCTGGAGAAAAGCAAAGCATCACAATTAATGTAAGTCAAAATAACATACTTGATAATCTAAAGGCATCAAACAACTCCTTATAACACATGAGAGAGAAAAGTTGACATAGGTGTAGTAATTGAAGCTCAGTAGATTCACTAGTTATTAATCAAGCTAAGTATTTTTAGTGGGGTTTTCAGATCAGATTTTGTTTTGTTCACTTATAAAAACAGTTTTTTATTATGGCCTGTTGTAATAGGAGCAGCAGGGCTGGGCTGCCTCCCGCCACCCGGCTAGCTTTACCCAAAATAATTACATGGAAACTGTAATCTTTTAAACACGGCTTGGCCCATTATATCTAGCCTTTTCTTGGCTAACTCTCGCACCTGGACTAGCCCATTTCTAATAATGTGTATAACCCACAAGGTGGCTTACCAGGGAAGATCTTAACCTGCGTCTGTCTGGAGTGGGAGAATCATGGAGACTCACTGACTCAGCTTCTTTCTCCCAGGATTCTGTTCTGTTTACTCCGCCTACCTAATTTTATGTCTTATTAAAGGGCCAAGGCAGTCTCTTTATTTAACCAATGAAATTAACACAAAACAGAAGAATCTCGCCCATCAATGGCCACTAAAAGCAAAGGTGAATGAACAGAGCCATCATATAGATTAGATTCATAGTGAAGCACACTTTACAATCCCAATTCTAGGACTTTATAATTCAACCTAAATTGGAGAAAATGCATATGTAAGTATGTAATGTCCTGGACAAGTCCTTCACATTCATAACCAGAATCTCTAAGAAACCCCAATATTTTAGAGATTTTGAGGTTGATATCCTTAAACATGTTTTCTTTTTTTCTTTACTGAAATCATTTTTTTCTCACATGATATATTCTATATATGGTATGCTTTCTGTTAGTGAAGCTTGCCAGTGAGATTCTTGTTTCACTTCTGAAATTTTTCATTTCCAGATTTCCCTCAGTTTGACCCTTCTTTATTGATTCTGTTTCTACTTTCAGGTCTTGAACTCTTTTATTCATTTCCTTCCACCATTTTTTGTTTTTATAAAAATGTTTAAAGGGATTTCTTCATTTCCCCTTTAAGGACTTCTATCATATTCAGAAAAGCTATATTAAGGTTCTTGACTACATGTTCTTCAGTTAAATTGCAATTCTCAGGCCTCAATAGGGTTGCTGGGCCTAATGGAGACATATTTTCCAGGCTGTTATTGACTGTGTTTTTATGCCGGTGTCTGGGCATCTGGGTTTGGGTTGATGTAATTCTAGGTGCTGATACTTGGCCTTATCTTTGTTGGGTGAATGTTTTGTTCCTTGGGTTCTGTTTGCCTCTCTGGTTCATAAAAGGATGTGGTGACTGTGTCTTGTCTGGTGGGGAATTCTTCTGGAATACTGTCAGGTGCGGCCACTTGGGGTTCTGTGTAAAATGTTTTTCTAGGTATTGAGAACTGATACTTAGGAATGTGGACAGGTGTCTGAGGCAGGAGGTCCGCAGGAATGAGGAAAGCAGGGTGTTCCACCAGGATCTGTTTAGCCTCCTGGGGTTGGAGTAGAGGAGGAAAGGTCACAACTAGGAGAAGTGGGGATGAAACTAAAAGACTGTATTTAGAAGAGAGAAGAGATACTAAAGATCTGAAAATTACCTACCTACATGCTTCACTGTCCTGTTTGTTTCTCTGGAAGAGTTTGCTGGTAGGTTCCCAGTAGATTCTTGCTGGACTGGGAGTAAGATAACAGGATGAGTGACCTGGGAAGGGAGTTTGGAGGAGATAGTACAGAGAAGGAGAGAAGGCTGCAGTGGCCAACCTATAAAGTCATCTTGAGTGAGCCTCTTTCCTTGCACACCTTTGAAAAGCCACACTAGTATGTAATTATTCTGAGTATCAATAATTTTGTGTCTGCAGTAGTGACCTTGCATGCAGAAGGAACTAAATAAATATTAGTTGAGTGCATCAAATTCTCTCAAATATGTCCCTCTCAATAAGATGTCTCCTGAGTTTAAAAGCCATATAACTACTTACTATATACTTATAGATGGCTTACAAATATGCCCCAACTGGAACAGAATCTTTAGTTTTCTACACATTCCTAATACCTCTTAGATTTCTATTTGGAGAGGAAACTTTTATTTTCTAATTTTCCAAGCTAAAATTGAGTTTTCATCCTTTATCATTTCCTTTGTCAATCTACAACTACCACAAAACTGCCAATTGTTTCAAAGAAGTGTGGTACCTAGCTGTTTTATGTGCTTCTAATGTTTTGAAACTGAGCACTAGAATGATAGAAACTCACAGACTTTGTGGGATCATGGGATCATAGGAATCATGGGGCTCATGAGCCTTTGAGAGGTCTTTATGTGGTCACTAGGTACCCTAAAGTTATTGAAGTGAGTGGTGGTGTAATTCTTGCTACATAGCAGTCATCAGTCATGCCAGATCAGTCATGTGAATTCATGGCTCATCTTTACCACATGCAAGTGGGATTGCTTGATGCTATAACTGCCCATAAGTTGTCCCTGTATGTGTTTGTCTGGGGCTGGTATCTAAATGGTGTAACTGCTTTTGAGTTATCTTGGCTTCTGTAAGGAACTGTAATAATTCAGCAAGCTGGGCTTAGATGAATAATTGCCTTCTCTTTCTGGATTGAGTAGAGACAGACATTTCTTCAAATCTTCCCCAGGAAAAAATATAAGACCAAATCATGACAGAAACCTCTAGAGAAAATGCTATCTACCTTATAGTTTATGCAAATTTAAAATACATCATAAAGAAATCAGGGTCCTAGCACTACCTTCATGAATACACCAAAATGTCCTAAATTCTACCGATTATTCCCTTTCTCCCAGTAGTATTATAGACTAGAGAATAAACCGTTATTACATAAACCTTGGGAGACATTTCAGATCCAAACTACAGCACACTCTTGGCATGGAAAAGGGTTATTATATCAACTAGGCAGATACGTTTAGGCAAGAATAGTGAAGAAACAGTCTAAGTTGATTCTTAAAGAAAATGTCAAGGTTAGTCAACAAGAAGAAGAATAAAGTCCTATTGTACCAGTATGCATTGGATACCAGAACACTTTGGGATAAGTAAATAAAATACTCAGAGTGGAAGAACCGATAACAAGTGTTTGCTGATTGAAATTCCTCAGACTTTAATTAGATTATTTATAAAATAATTATTATAATGATATATTAACATATCCAGGATATATGAATACAGTTCAGATGCTATATACTATAACATTTACAATTCCTATGATGTAGATATTATTATATTTACAGAGAAGAAAATTAAATATATGTTTCTATAAGCTGTGAGCCTTGTAAAGAACTAACATCCAAATTCCAAGAATACCTTAAGTTATTATAACCTCTGTAGTATAATTGTCTTTTAAATAATTATATTTCTATTTTCACAGTTTTATATATACTTTTAAATTTGATTTAAAATATGGGATGTTTCAAATACCATCTATTAATTATTCTGAAAACAGTGAATAAGCTAGACACAAAAAGATAAGTATTTTGAAATATTATGTCACTTATACATGGAAGCTCAAACAGTTGAATTTACTCAAGCAGAACAAGATTCTGGTTGCTAGGGAATAGGAGTAGGGAGAGGAGAGGTTATCTGAGATATATTACTGTTCCAGCATGAATGTGTTCTGGTGATCTAGTATGCAGCTTGCTGACCATAATTAATGGAACAACATTGATTATTTCAAATATAATGAATAATAACGTGTACATACTTTATACCTTGCTTGTAACGGGAATTCTGCTATACAACTGAAAAGAGCATTTTAGTCCAGAGGAGTGGATTATATTAGGGATGGATGAGACAAGAAGGAAGAGGCAGAGTGGAAAGGAGCATTGGCTTTTTCAAGCAGGGAAGCCTGCAGCAGAGGAGTGTCTTCACAGTAGCTTGGATCCATATCAGGTTTTCCTTTAATATGTGTTTTTTTTTGAGTTTCAAAATCTTTTTTTTCCTTTTTTAATTTATTTTTCCATTCAAAAAATTTACACTTCCTCCCCTACTCCCATTCCCCTCCCACTCCCATACTTACTCTCCTCCCTTCCCCTCCCTCCTTAAGAGAGAACAGGGAATGCTACCCTGTGGGAAGTCCAACCCCTACATCCAGTCCTAGGAAACTTTGCATCCAAGTAGACAAATAGACTAGGGTCCCAAAAAGCCAGTGCATGGAGTAGAAACAAGTCCCAGTGCCTTTATCAATGGCTTCTCACTCAGCCCCCATCTACAGCCACATTCAGAGAGTCTGGTTTGATCACATGCTCATTCAGTCCTGGTCCAGCTGGATTTGGTGAGCTCCCTTTAGAACAGGCACACTGTCTCAGTAAGTGGATCAACCCCTCAAAGTCCAGACTTCCTTGCTCATCTTCTCCCTCCTTCTGCTCTTCAACTGTACCTTGGGGGCTCAGTACATTGCTCTGATGAGGGACTTTGTCTTTTTCTCTATCATTTGTTCAACTATGTTCATAGCAGCACTATTTGTAATTGCCAGATCCTGGAAACAACCTAGATGCTCCTCAATAGAAGAATGGATAAAGAAAGTGTGGAACATACACATTAGGGTACTACTCAGTGGTAAAAAAATAATGACATTTTGAATTTTGCATGCAAATGGATGGAAATAGAAAACACTATCCTGAGTGAGATAACCCAGATCCCAAAAGATGAATATGGGATGTACTCACTCATTAGTGGAATCTAGCCATAAACAAAGGACATTAAGCCTATAGTAGACAAAACTAGAGAAGGCAAATAAAAAAAAAAATCAACCCAAAGAAAAACATATATAGATACTCTTGGAAATTGGAAGCAAACAAGATTGCTAGGCAAAAGTTGGGAGCATGGGGGTAGGGGTAGGGGTGGGGGAAGGGGAAAGGGGGAAAAAGAAGGGAAAAGGAAAGACTGGAGAGTGCTTGGGAGAGTGGGAGGGTGGAGATGGAGGAAGGACAGATATAGGAGCATGGAAAAAGATAGCTACATTAAGGGAGCCATTTTAGGGTTGGCAAGAGACTTGGCTCTAGAGGGGATCCCAGGTGTCCAGGGGGATGTCCCCTGCTAGGTCCTTGGACAGCAGAGGAGAGGGTGCCTGAACTGGTCTTGCCCCACTATCACACTGATGATTATCTCAAATATCACCATAGAGTCTTCGTCTGGTGATGGATGGAGATAGAGACAAAGTCCCTTTTCCTTTAATATTTGTGCACAGGATTTGTTTATTAATAATAATTAAAAACTGTAAAAGAATCATCGCATGCTCATGCATATGAGTGCACACTTACACAACACACACTCACATACAAAAGTACCTATGGATGGTGATGAATTTGCTAATTTATTTGATTATGGAAAACAGCATGCTGGGGACCAATGTCAAATCATCACATGCATAATATTTTTATCAATTATTAATTTACATTGTTATACGTAATGAACAATTAAAACTTAAAACTTGACCATTTTGAATAACTTCAGGCAGTGATTCTCAACTTGTTTTTCAGACTTGCAATGCCTCTAGTGAAGCTTCCGTATATATACTGTTGCTAGAAGTATTCTCTGTCCTGAAAGTTTCTCAAACCTGGATTAACTTTGTTAAGCTATTGTCCAAAACAGCTTTATTCATAAAAGCAACATATATACAGAAGGACCTTCCACATCAATATATTGCCAGCTATTTACTACTAAACACATGTCACAGTACATAACATTCATTATTTACTATAACCTCATTATTTGCCATGTTCAGAGAGTCCAGTTTTATCCCATGCTTTTTCAGTCACAGTCCAGCTGGCCTTGGTGAGCTCCCAATAGATTAGCCCCACTGTCTCAGTGGGTGGTTGCACCCCTCGTGGTCCTGACTTCCTTGCTCATGTTCTCCCTCCTTTTGCTCCTCATTGGGACCTTGGGAGCTCAGTCAGGTGCTCCAGTGTGTGTCTCTGTCTCTTTCTCCATCCATCACCAGATGAAGTTTCTATGATGATATGCAAGATATTCGTCAGTATTGCTATAGGATAGGGTCATTTCAGGTTCCCTATCCTCAGCTGCCCAAGGAACTAACTGGGGACATTGCCTTGGGCTCCTGGGAGCCACTCTAGGTTCAAGTCTCTTGCCAACTCTAAGGTGGCTCCCTTAATTAAGAATTGTGCTTCCCTGCTCCCCTCTCCAACCTTCCGTTATCCCAATCATCCTGTTTCCCCAAGCTCCCCAATCTTCCCCTTCTCACTTTTCTCTCCCCATCTACCTTACCCCCATCCCACCCCATCCCCAACATCCCCATTTTTTGCCCAGCAATCTTGTCTACTTCCCATAGCCAGGAGCATAACTATATATTTTTCTTTGGGTTCACCTTCTTATTTAGCTTCTTTAGAATCACCAATTATAGACTCCGTGACCTTTATTCATGGCTAGAAACCAATTATGAGTGAGTACATCCCATATTCATCTTTTTGGGTCTGGGTTACCTCACCCAGGATAGTGTTTTCTATTTCCATCCATTTGCATGCAAAATTCGAGAAGTCATTGTTTTTTACCAGAGCGTAGTACTCTAATGTGTATATATTCCACACTTTCTTCATCCATCCTTCCATTGAAGGACATCTAGGTTATTTCCAGGTTCTGGCTATTACAAATAATGCTGCTATGAACATAGTTGAATAAATGCTTTTGTCATATGATAAGGCATCTCTTGGGTATATTCCCAAGAGTGGTATTTCTGGCTCCTGGGGTATGTTGATTCCAAATTTCCTGAGAAACCGCCACACTGATTTCCAAAGTGGTTGCACAAGATTGCATTCCCACCAGTAATGGATTAGGGTATCCCTTCCTCCACAGCCTCTCCAGCAAAGGCTATCATTGGTGTTTTTGATTTTAGCCATTCTGACAGGTGTAAGACGATATCTCAAAGTTGTTTTAATTTGCATTTCCCTGATCGCTAAGGAGGTTGAGCATGGCCTTAAGTGTCTTTTGGCCATTTGAACTTCTTCTGTTGAGAATTTTCTGTTCAGTTCATTGCCCCATTTTTAATTGGGTTAATTAGCATTTTAAAGTCTAGTTTCTTGAGTTCTCTATATATTTTGGAGATCAGACCTTTGTCTGTTGTGGGGTTGGTGAAGATCTTCTCCCAGTCAGAAGGTTGCCTTTTTGTCTTGGCGACAGTGTCCTTTGCTTTACAGAAGCTTCTCAGTTTTAGTAGGTCCCATTTATTCAATGTTGCCCTTAATGTCTGTGCTGCTGGGGTTATACATAGGAAGCGATCTCCTGTGCCCATCTGTTGTAGGGTACTTCCCACTTTCTCTTCTATCAGGTTCTACCAAAGGCAATTTATAGATTCAATGCAATCCCCATCAAGGTCCCATCAACATTCTTCACAGTACTTGAGAGGACAATAATCAACTTTATATGGAAAAACAAAAAACCCAGGATAGCCAAAACAATCTTATACAATAAAGAATCCTCTGGAGGCATTACCATCCCTGACTTCAAACTCTATTACAGAGCTACAGTGTCGAAAACAGTGTGGTACTGGCATAAAAACAGAGAAGTCGACCAATGGAATCATATAGTAGACCCGGATTTTAACCCACAAACATATGAACACCTCATTTTCGATAAAGGAGCTAAAAATATACAATGGAAGAAACAGAGCATCTTCAACAAATGGTGCTGGCACAACTGGATGTCAACCTGTAGAAAAATGAAAATAGACCCATATCTATCACCATGCACAAAACTCAAGTCCAAATGGATCAAAGACCTCAATATCAGTACGAACACACTGAACCTGATAGAAGAGAAAGTGGGCTTCATGCATCTTAAGCTTGACATCTATCACTAAGTTATAACCTAGTTTTGTTTGTAAAATATCTATTGAGTATCACTGGGTTAGCTTTGACTCTAGGTGCTATGATTGCAGTAATAAGCTGGGTTAAGCTCAGTCCCTCAGAGAACTTTCAGTTCACTGAGAGAAAGTAAGAATAGTGCCTGCACACAAATAAGGTAGACGGTCTGTCTTCTGGGAGTGGGTGAAGGGATGGTAGATAGGCTAGATGGATATTCGATAATTAAGAAAGTATAGCATCAGGTCCAGACAATGTGACTAAAGGAAAGAGTCTGATCTCCAAGTTGGAATTTATAAGATCAGTCGGGGTACCTGTATGGCTCCATCCTTACTCAGCTTACTTAGTTGAGAAGAGAGTCTGGAGGGAAAAAAAAAAACATATGTGACTGAGAATGTTTGCATTCACTTATTTTCTACAGAAAAACTTCAGTGACATTTGTGACCTGGAATCATTTCTTCTTTCTTCTGTTTACGACTGTAGAAAATTATTTTGTTATATGTTGTTTAATATATAATTTCTCTTGCTGCTAATAAAAATGATACGTGGTCAAAAGTTTTGCTTCTAAATTTCATTGTTTGTTTCCTATGGTTTTATAAAACTTTTAAATGGATTTAATGTTAAAATTTTTGTAGGAAACATACACAGGATTAGTACTGTATGAATATACACAGGATCTATGTGTATGAATTTGTGTTTATATGTAACTGAAATAAAGCACTTATCAAACAAATAAAAAATGAATTGAAGGACTGACTAAAGCAAGTTTTCATCTTTTGAAGGGAGCATTTTGTCTTGTTCCAGGTTTGACAGGGATGTGAAAAGCATTTTCATCGATAATTCAGAAAGTGGGTTTTGGTCTGCCTGTGGTACTCTGATTCCTTAGATGAAAAATCTGAGTCTCTTTTCTCTGAGTCACAATGTATAATTTCATGAAGGTCACTGCAATTCTCATGTACCTCCTGGAGGAAATTCTTGACATCAGCTCGAAGGTGCTCTTCTCAGAGACTCACTATAGAAACATCCATTCCCTTTCACTACATTTAATTCCCGACTCTGACATTGGCTAGTTAAGTGACCTTGGGCAAATTGCTTTCTCTCACAAATCTTCTGATTCTCCCTGACTAATTCTTCTCTTTTTTCATCACTCAAACAGGCCTTGAAATCTCATCTTCCACAGGTAGAAATTCCAGTAAATTAGATAAGAAATGATTCATTTCAGTAGACTGCTTCTACTGTGTGTTCTTCTTATTCCTACTAACTGAATACATTTGTTCCCTGCTGTTTATGGAAACTAAGCTAGTAAATGCCACATATAGACACCTAATGAAGGATATGATTAATCTTTCAATATTATTATTTATTTAAAACTAAACATTATTATCCCATGTGTATGGGGGAGGGTAATATACTTTATCTGTTGCAAGGTTCATTCAAACACTCCTTATATCAAGGAGAGCTCCACAACAGAAAAGCAAATCCAACCTATTCCATTACGGTTTTATATGATGTAGAGCTGAGAGAAGACTCAAATAAAACTATTTGGGGGACAGTTCTATCGAAGTGTACTTTGCAGGGCATAGACTGTCTCTGAGATGAAGATCTACCAATTTACTTATATATTTATTTACTTATTTATTGGTTTATTTTATTTATTTTCTTTGCCTCAGGGGTAAAAGGTAAGAGGTCAGAATGTAACATCCAAATTGGTAAATTTGGGGAATGTGTTCTAAGGCTTTTCTTACAGATCTGTTTCAGGTTGAATTCCAAAGTAATTAGCCAGACTTGCATGTTTCGGCCTCTTTGAAGCTATCTTTCTCCTCTACCCACTAATTCTGTTCAATAAAACAGAGCGCTCTTAGAGGTAAACCAATGCTCTCCACAGGCATTGTAGATACGTAGTCAATTTTGTGATCAGAAGCAGTGTAGAGTGACTGTGTCATTTCCAATAGAAGGGTCGTATACCTGCCATGCTGGTATGAACACCAGGGAAGGCATTGCTTCCTGAATCTTGGAATACTCAGCACCTCGGAGACTAACAAAAGTGCTTCAACCAGTGTGAGTTGGGGATAATTGAGCTTTGATGCCTGGCAGGTACCTCGATCCTTCACTTGTCAAATATTGTCAGTGAGGGTATACATGTAGAAAGGTGCTAGGAAATATTGTTTCTAGTGCTGCTGCTGTGCTATGAATATATAATCTGCTTCCCACTCAAGAGCATTGTAAGAATTAATGAGAACAAAATTCTTTTGTGTGTCGGGTGAGACATCCTGAGCTTTGTCTTTGCCAGGGAAATGGGCTGACACTAAATCACCCAAAGGCCCTGCAAACAGAACAACCTGGGTATTAACACATGTAACACAGTGCATCAATATTATGAGTGATCAAATTAACCGTCACCTGAATGTAACAATGGCTGAACCAGGCAGAGCAGAAAATTGCACACAACCTCTGTGCATGGGGCAGTGAAGAAGATCACAGCACTTCAGTGCAAGCTAGGCAGAGGCGGAACTAAATTAAGACTGTTTGGTTCACAGGAGTTCCTGGCTCTCTTCCAGGGAAAGATTCTCCTGCAATTAAACAGCGAGAGGGCATTAGCATACCGCCCTTCCATTCAGTGCTATGGTGTTTTGTAAGCCATTTTAAAGACACATATAGAATGAGGAAGAGCATCCTCGCATATGGATAGTGGGTCACACATTAACAAATCCTGCTTTGTCTGTTTTACACTGAAAATCTCTCCAGCACCTAGGTGTTCTATACTGGGGCAAGGGGCGGGTCACATGTACAGCAATAGACTGCTTCTTGGTTTGCCTCAATAGCATTAACAGGGATTACTGTGTGAATGTAGGATAATACTACACATTGTTATACTGAACAATCATTAGAAGAAAAAAAAAGTGTGAGAACCAAACCTTGTACGCTGTAATCTGCAGCACTCCTGGGGGCTGGGGAGAAATCATCGTTTTGCTTATTGTTATAATAATAAAGCATTCCTGACTCATTGAAAGAATCAAATCTCACCATGTGGTCTTTTCTGCTCTCTATTCACTGTGTTGCTCCCACAGACTCCTAGGATTTTAACCTTCCTTCACTTTCTTATGCTAAAGCTCTTTCCTCTGTTTCTGTGGTTACACAGGAGTCTAGTGAGCACTGACTACTGTTCCGGCCTGACTGAAAATAATTAGGAATAGCACTGTTCCAAAGACAAAATGAGGGTATGGCTTACAAGCACCCTTTCCCAGTTTTTTGCCAGATTAATAACATAAGCACCCTACTTAAAAAGTGGCAAATCCTTTGCTTCCATCGGAAGCAATAACAATAATAAAACAACAGTTTTGGTTTTATTGTTGCTTGTAAGAAGATAACTTTTGGGAAAGATGCATGCAGAAATTAGGAAGCTACTTTTCATAGTCAGACCATATTTGAAATTCAAGAAACAGTGTCCTAAATTACACGTTCATTGCAGATTTTCTTTTCAGGCATTGCAATGGCAATTTGGTCTAATGGACATGCTATGCTTTCGTGTTGATAAAATGCAGACGAGTTACCAGTGCAATCCTTCCACAGAGATAGGGGTTAAAGTGTCATTCACCTTCTATATCACACAAAACCCAAGAGTGAACTTCTAACTTTGTCCCTGACTTCCTGTGGTGGTCTGAATGAATATGTTCTCTTACCATTGGTTAATAAAGAAACTGCTTTGGCCTATGGCAGGGCAGAACATAGCAAGGCAGGAAATCAAAGCAGAGATAGAGAAGGAAAGAAGGCAGATTTAGGGAGACACCACATAGCTGCCAAAGGAAAAAGATACCAGAAACTTACCAGTAAGCCACAGCCTTATGGCCATACATATATTAATAGAAATGTGTTAATTTAAGAGATAAGAGATAGCTAGAAATATGCCTGAGTCATCAACCAAACAAACATTGTTTTAATTAATAGAGTTTCTGTGTGATTATTCTGGTCTGGGCAGCTGGAAAACAAAGTGCAGTGTCTCCTTACAGACAGTTGTCTAACCCTCTGAAATATAAGCCTGACCCATTTGAATGTTTTCCATTATAACAGTTGAGTGGTCATGGTGTTTCATTAGAGCACCAGAAACTCTAGCTACGATAGTTCCATAGCCTCATTCTCTGTCACCCTGGCTGTTTCTCCACCATGCTATTAAATTATCTGTAGGTACGACGAATGCTGTAATCTCCCCACCATGCAGTTTTCCATGCTTCCTTCCCTTCCCTTACACAGGCAGACTCTCTTTACCTTGCTTTCAGCACTTGCAATATGGCACCCACCATTGTTATATTTGTGTTTTATGTGTGAATTGCAAGTTTTTTGAGCACACATAATATGTTCGAGGTTTTTGATCTTGCACTTCAAACAGAAAACAGTCTATGATATGCATTAAATATAATGAATGAGCATTACAGTATGACCCATGGGTTATACTTTCAGGATCTCACAGTTTTCAGCATTAAGGTAGATATTTAGGTACCATGCCAATATTCCCTGATCACCAGTCTTCCATTCCATGATTAAGCAATAACCTTTACCGTTTGCTTAGTACTGCAGGCTAATTTGTATCTCTATTGCTATTATTACTGATTCTCCAATGCCCATGAGGTACCAACTTTTCTGTACTTTCTTTACTTTGAAAATTTTTATCCCACTCATTAGTACACTGGGGATGCTTTTGTGTCCTCTCCTTTTTCTTTGCTATTACAACTGTATACTTCTCTTTTAGTATGTTTTAGATTTTGAAAACATATTGTACATGGCTGGTGTACCTGGAAAATTGTTGTACTTTATGAAGTTATTGAGGTATCCGAGTTACTTCTACCTGGTTTCTGTTGCTCGGGAGACATAGTCACAGCCGATGACAACCTATAGGAAACAGCAGGAAAGAAGACAGTAAGTAGTATATTTTGAAAATTTAAAAAATTTAACAGCATATAATATTCTATAAAATGATGTAGACACATATGTATTTATCATATTGTTATTATTCACCCCCTACTATCTTTGCTTGTCTGCTTTCTCATTCAATATAGTTCCATCTGCCTTTATGCCACATATATGTCTGATTTTGCAAAGACTTCTACATGAACCCAGCCACACTGAACCTCATAGAAGAGAAAATTAGAAGTACACTTGATTGCATTCGCACAGGAGACCACTTCTTAAATATAACCACAGTAGCACAGACACTGAGAAAAACATTTAATAAATGGGACCTCCTGAAACTGAAAAGCTTCAGTAAAGCAAAGGACCCAGTCAACAAGACAAAAGGACAGCCTACAGAATGGCAAAAGATCTTCACTAACCCCACATCAAACAGAGGTCTGATCTCCAAAATATACAAAGAACTCAAGAAATTGGTCATCAAAAGAACACATAGTCCAATTAAAAAAAAATGGAATACAGACCTAAACAGAGAACTCTCAACAGAGGAATTTAAAATGTCTGAAAGATACTTAAGGAAATGTTCAACAACTTTGTCATCAGAGAAATGCAAATCAAAACAACTCTGAGATTCTATCTAACACCTGTAAGAATGGCCAAGATCAAAAACACTGATGACAACTTATGCTGGAGAGGTTGTGGAGAAAAGGGAACACTTCTGTATTGCTGGTGGGAATGCAAGCTGGTACAACCTCTTTGGATGTTAGTGTTGTGATTTTTCAGAAAATTAGGAAACAACCTTCCTCAAGATGCAGAAATACCACTTTTGAGCATATAGCCAAAGGATGCTCAACCGTGCCACAAGGACATGTGCTCAACTATGTTCATAGCAGCATTGTTTGTCATAGCCAGAACCTGGAAACAACCTTAATGTCCCTTGACTTAAAATGGATAAGGAAAATGTGGTACGTTCACACAAAGGAGTACTACACAGCAGAAAAAAATAACGATATCTTGAATTTTTGAGGCAAATGGATGGAGCTAGAAAACATCATTTTGAGTGAGGTAACTCCCAGACACAGAAAGACAATTATCACATGTACTCACTCATAAGTGGTTTTTAAATATAAAGCAAAGAAAAACAGCCCTCACATGATAATTCCAGAGAACCTAGACAACAATGAGGACCCTCAGAGAGACATATATAGATCTAATCTACATGGGAAGTAGAAATAGACAAGACGTCCTGAGAAAATTGGGAGCATGGGCACCTTGGAGAGGGTTGAAGGGAGGGGAGAAGCAGGGAGGAGAGCCCAGGAAAATGTAGAGAAATTAAAAATCAATAAAAAATAAATATGTCTGATTTTGTACATGCCTATTGTGAATGGTACCACACATGGAAGTGTATAAATAGATATGATAGATGAAAATATATATCCCTATTGCGTGTTGAATTGAATAATTATGGTGAATTATGAAAAGTGAAGTAACATCATATATTACTTCTGTTGTCAGAGTTTTGACAGTTATTCATACTCATTTCCACAGAGACTTGATTATTACACTCCCACCATTAATGTATATGGTTCCCCATATCCCACGTTTAACACCATTTTATTATATGATAGTCATTTTGATTGGGTTGAGACAGAATCTCAGTATATCTTTGATTAATCATGTCTGTGAAGATTAAAGAAATGGAACATTTTCCCATATATTTATTGGCCATTATTAATTTTTTATTTGAGAAATCTCTAATTTATTTTCCTATTTACAGACTGCATTCAATAATTCTGATAGTAGTTATATAATATCCTTTCAACTCAGAATCCAATGAGAGATCCAAAGATACAAAGGAGGCCAGAAAATGCATGTCCAAGATGAATTTCCTTGCATCATTACAGAATAAGAACTGATTTTAGATGACAGGTAACAATTTAATTAAATTTCTTAATTAGAAATTAAGTCTGAAAGCACATCATTTTGAGAGACAACTATTTTGAGGGAACTACTATTTTGTCATGTTCATGTGTAAAAGTTTAAGAGATAGACTAAATTTATGACAGATTTCGGAGTGCTTGGCCTGTGGCAGGCTGCTAATCTGTATGCAATCATCTTATGTAATTAAAAATGGTTGAAATAATAGATCTACTTTTTAGAAAGGATTTAAAGTACTCAATGCAGATAATAATTGAAAAAATAACTGGTACATTTGAAATATAACTCATGTTCACTATATTTTTTGTTTTATGTTTTCAGGTGATTATACTTCTTCATCACATGATTAAAAATTTGAGGCAAGAGTTGCTGAAGTACATGCTATGAGCATCAATTCTGGGAGTGCATATTTTTATGAACTATGTTCATTTTTTATGGAATTCTACCCCAAACCTCACTTTTAAATTTCCAGTTTTACTTATTGATGTTCTTAGTTTGTCTAACTGTTGATACCTTCCCTATCTAATATATTTTATGATCTCTAGATTTTCTACCAGGTAACTGATTTTATTAAGATTGTATATGAACTTATTCTTGCCTGAAATCTTTCCACCAAATCCCTTCTTTCAGGCCTCAGAGAGTCTGCAGAGGAGAAGGCAGAAATAGTAGAAGAACCTGAAGGGATGTAGCATACCAAGAATGCAAGTTTTAAACACAACAGGGCCAGCACACAACTGTGGCAGCATGCAGTGGTCCAAGTCAGCACAGGTCCAAGTCAGCTGGAGTCCCAGCACATAGAGGGGACTAAACACAAGTTCCCCATCCCTAGCCCAGAATCTGTCTCCAATTGCTAACAGCTTGCAAAGGGAAAATTATTTTTCTACAACAGAGTCCCACTAGATTTGTAAACCACTCTTAAGAACAAACCTAAGGCCAGGTTCGAATAATGATGCTTTTGAAGGTTCCTTATTTTATAATGCTTTGTCTTTCTTTATTTTTTCTTTCTTTCTTCATTCTTTTTTCCTCTCCTCCTTCCTTTGTTTTTCTTTTGGTTTCTTCCTAGGCCTTTTGTGAATATATTCTGGTATCTGTTGGTTTGCTGTTTTTTTTTTTAAATGCGATTTCTTTATGTTTGAAAAGATGTGTGTGTGTGTGTGTGTGTGTGTGTGTATGCATCTCTGTGTGTTTCCTATTCTTTTTCTTTGACTCTTTTTGTCTTTTTTAATTGTTCATTTTGTCCTATTCCAGTTTATTTGTTTCTGTTTTATTTTATTTTGCTTTCCTTTTTTGCATGCATGTTTGTATTCTAATGAGTGAGAGAAAGAAAAGGTATGGATTAGGGTGAAAAGATAGTTGTGAGAATCTAGAAGTAATTGGGAGTATGGAAACCCAAACCAGAATACATTGTATGAAAAATATCTATTTTCAATAAAAACAAGACTATATGTAATGAGTAGGTTGTAGAATACATTCGAAGGACATTTTGTATCTCTAAGGAGAAATGTACGTTTTATATTGTCCCTAAACTGCGTTTTTTTCATTATAAAGATTTTTTTGCATAATTTGCTGTATTTGTAGACATTAGAAAACAAGTATCTTTAAAGTAGTAAATACTGAAGCTTGTTATATTCATGTTTAGAGACATAATTACACAAATATTAACATAGGCTTAAATTGTTAAAGATACAAAAATTCTCACTAAATAATTAAGAATGCATACATTTTGGATGGAATAAAGCTGAACCTCAATGTCTTAAAAATAGTAAGGTAAAACAAACAATTCTGAGAGCCCATTGCAAAAATGAGGATGCTGCTGTAATTGACAGATTTCCAACTTCTGGTAGATCTTTAGACAGAATATGACTTGCAATAAGAAATTTCCATCAAGTCATTTTTTCTGATGGTGCCTGAGAAATATTTCTTCTTTTCTGACTTTTTGAACTTCATATTCTGGTTTTTGATCAGCAGTAATTCAGAATTCAAAATGAACATCCATAATGAATTATAAGCACCCATATCAAGTAAAATCTTTGCATTGCACTATTGTGTGTCTAGTTCTTCTTTCTATTTTTTAAATATTGGCCATAATTCTATTTAAGCATTGGAACACTGAGGAAAATCTCTTTTTTTAAAGTCAGTTAATTAAAAGCTTTAGTTCATCTTCAATCTTAGTTTCCCTTGTAGTTTAACCTGGTATCTTCACAGCTTTCATAGCTTAGGACTTAGATTTTTTTTTTAAGGAACCATTATGCTACCAAATACAAGAACCATAAAAAATATATTAGAATATTGATCCTCTTTTACCTGTGGAATAACTAGGCAGTAATCAAGCAAAACAAATAATTAGCTTGGGGATCTAGATTTGATCTACCCAGCACTCTTCGTTAGGGAATGTTCATTTGTGACCTTCAAAAAAACAGGTGTTTTAAACTAGGTTGTATTTAGATCATATTGCGAGTGTAAATTAAAGAGCACTTAATCAGTGGCGCATAATTCAATTGTTTACCAATTCTGTCTAGTATTCAGTCAACTTATTCTTTTGAATTTTCAATTATTTTAATAACTATACATAAACTTTGGAACAAGGAATCTGTAAGGTTCAATGCATTTAAATTTTAAACTGAATTTTTTTATGAAACAGGCACAGGTAAAGGTTTGTCTTCATTTAAGGACAGATTTGGAAATAATACATTGTTTTCTGTTACTGTGCTTATACAATATGGGATTTACAGATCATTACCACACCATTACAATTGGAAAGGAGAGATATTTAGAATCTCTATAAAGTTACTCCAGTGATCTTAGAAAATTTTGGTAGATATACTTTGTGAAACAATAGCATATTCTTTTAAAAATAATATGCAAATGTATATCTTCAGTTTAATAAGCATAGCTCTTATATTGGAACAGATTCAAGAAATTTGAATGTTAAACCTGCATCCTACACCTGCATCTTATCTGAGCAGAACAGTTTAAAATTAGTTACCAACAACTTCAGAAACAATAGAAAGTTTACAAACTCATCGCAACTGAACAAGAATCTACTTAATGAAAAATGGATCAAGAATGTAACTAAGAAAGAAATTAAAGACTTTCTAGAATTGAATGAAAATGAGTATACTCCAACATATGGGGCCCATATGTTAGAATGTGGATCTAAAAGACAATTTCATAGCATCAAATGCCAACACTAAAAAAAGTAGAGAAAAGAGAGATCTCATACTAATAACTTAACAGCATACGTGAAGCTCTAGAAGAAAAAGAAGAAAGTACATATAACAACAAAAAAGCAATACAAATAATCAATAAAAGTAAGAGTTGATCCATGGAGAAAATCAGTAAGATCAACAAACACTTATCCAAATTAAGTAAAGGCAGATATATATATGGATTAACAATTTAGAGATGAAAAGTGGAACATAACAAGAGACACTGAAAATAACCAGAGAATAATTTTCCACCAAATTGGAAAAACCTGAAACAAATCTGAGATTTTTCTCAACAGATACCACTTACCAAAGTTAAATCATATCAGATCAGCCATTTAAACAGACTGATAGCCCCTACTGAAATAGAAGTAATAATTAAAGATCTACCAACTAAAAAAAGGCCAGGTCCTGATAGTTTTAGTGTAGAATTGTAACTGAATTTCAAACAAGACTTAATCCCAATACTCCTCAAATATTTCCACAAAGTAGAAACAGAAAGAACATTGCCCAGTTCACATTAAAATACGATAATGATCCTGATGTTCAAACCACATAAAGACCCAACTAACAAAAAATAATTGCACACTAATTTTTGTTATGAACATAAATTCAAAATTTTTTAATAAAATGCTTGCAAGTTGAACCCAGTATCTATAAGATCATTAACCAGGATCAAATAGGCTTTATGCTGGAGATACAGTGAAAGTTCTCCACACAGAAAAATTGAGAAATGTAATATACCATATAAATACACAACCCACTTTATCATCTCAATAGATACAAAAAAAATGCCTTTGGCAAAAATCAATACTCCTTCATGATAATAGTATTATTGTCTTCATTATAAATATTATGGATGCAAGAGACATACCTCAACATAATAAAGGCAGTTTACAGAAAGCCCATAGTCAACTTAATTAAAGAGAAACTCAAACAAACTCTAATAAAATTTAGAATACGACAAGAATGTACACTCTTTTATATCTATTTAATACAGTACTTGAAGTCTTAGGTAAAACATTAAGACAACTGAAGGAGATCAAGGGGATGAAAACTGGGAAGGAAAAAGCTAAATGTCTTTCTATGGGATACTTTTTTTGTTTAATTTATTTTTTAGTTGTTGCCAAAAAAAAAATACACCTCCTCCCCTTTTCCCGTTTCCCTCCCCCTCCTCGCACACATTGCCCCCTCCCCCTACTCCCCTACCCCTCTCCCCCCCACTCCATTCCCCTCCCTCTCGAGAATGAAGAGCAGTCCAGATTCCCTGCCCTGCTGGAAGTCCAAGGTCCTCCCACTTCTATCCAGGACTAGGAAGGTGAGCATCCAAACAGGCTAGGCTCCCACAAAGCCAGTTCATGTATTAGGATCGAAACCTAGTGCCATTGTCCTTGGCTTCTCATCAGCCTTCATTGTCCACCATATTCAGAAAGTCCAGTTTCATCCCATGCTTATTCAGTCACAGTCCCGCTGGCCTTGGTGAGCTCCCAATAGATCAGTTCCACTGTCACAGTGGGTGGGTGCACCCCTCGTGGTCCTGACTTCCTTGCTCATGTTCTCCCTCCTTCTGCTCCTCATTTGGTTCTTAAGAGCTCAGTCCGGTGCTCCAGTGTGGGTCTCTGTCTCTATCTCGATCCATCGCCAGATGAAGGTTCTATGGTGATATGCAAGATATTCATCAGTATTGCTCTAGGATAGGGTCATTTCAGGTTCCCTATCCTCAGCTGCCCAAGGAACTAGCTGGGGACATCTCCCTGGACACCTAAGAGCCCCTCTAGAGTCAAGTCTCTTGCCAACCCTAAGGTGGCTCCCTTAATTAGGATATACATTTCTCTGCTCCCGTGTCCACCCTTCCTTTATCCCAACCATCCCATTCCCCCAAGCACCCCCCAATCTCCCCTTCTCATATTTTTCGCCCCATTTCCCCTTAGCCCCATGCCACCTCACCCCCAATTTCCCAGGTTTTGTCCTGCAATCTTGTCTACTTCCCATATCCAGGCGGATGACTATATGTTTTCTTTGGGTTCACCTTCTTATTTAGCTTCTCTAGGATCACAAATTATATGCTCAATGTCCTTTATTTATGGCTAGAAACCAATTATGAGTGAGTACATCCCATGTTCATCTTTTTGGGTCTGGGTTACCTCACTCAGGATAGTGTTTTCTATTTCCATCAATTTGCGTGCAAAATTCTTGAAGTCATTGTTTTTTAACCACTGAGTAGTACTCTAATGTGTATATATTCCACACTTTCTTCATTCATACTTCCATTGAAGGGCATCTAGGTTGTTTCCAGGTTCTGGCTATTACAAATAATGCTGCTATGAACATAGTTGAACAAATACTTTTGTCATATGATAGGGCATCTCTTGAGTATATTCCCAAGAGAGGTATTACTGGATCTTGGGGTAGGTTGATCCCGAATTTCCCGATAAATCGCCACACTGATTTCCAAAGTGGTTGCACAAGTTTGCATTCCCACCAGCAATGGATGAGTGTGCCCCTTACTCCACAACATCTCCAGCAAAGGCTATCATTGGTGTTTTTGATTTTAGCCATTCTGACAGGTGTAAGATGGTATCTCAAAGTTGTTTTAATTTGCATTTCCCTGTTCACCAAGGAGGATGAGCATGACCTTAAGTGTCTTTTGGCCATTTGAATTTCTTCTGTTGGGAATTCTCTGTTCAGTTCAGTGCCCCATTTTTTAATTGGGTTAATTAGCATTTTAAAGTCTAGTTTCTTGAGTTCTTTATATATTTTGGAGATCAGACCTTTGTCAGTTGCGGGGTTGGTGAATATCTTCTCCCAGTCAGTGGGTTGCCTTTTTGTCTTGGTGACAGTGTCCTTTGCTTTACAGAAGCTTCTCAGTTTCAGGAGGTCCCATTTATTCAATGTTGTCCTTAATGTCTGTGCTGCTGGGGATATGCATAGGAAGTGGTCTCCAGTGTCCATATGTTGTAGAGTACTTCCCACTTTATCTTCTATCAGGTTCAGTGTGTTCAGCCTGATATTGAGGTCTTTAATCCATTTGGACTTGAGTTTTGTGCATGGTGATAGATAGAGATCTATTTTCATTCTTCTACAGGTTTACACCCTTTTCTGCCAGCACCATTTGTTGAAGATGCTATCTTTCTTCCATTGAATACTTTTAGCTCCTTTATCAAAAATCAGGTGTTCATAGGTTTGTGGGATAAAATCTGAGTCTAATACTCTATTCCGTTGATCTCCTTCTCTGTTTTTTGCCAATACCAAGCTGTTTTCAAAACTGAAGCTCTGTAATAGAGTTTAAAGTCAGGGATGGTAATGCCTCCAGAAGTTCCTTTATTGTATAGGATTGTTTTGGCTATCCTGGGTTTTTTGTTTTTCCATAGAAAGTTGATTAATATCCTCTCAAGATCTGTGAAGAATTTCTTTTTTTTTAATTTTAAATTTATTTATTTATTAAAGATTTCTGTCTCTTCCCAGCCACCACCTCCCATTTCCCTCCCCCTCCCCTAATTAAGTCCCCCCCCCTCAGCCCGAAAAGCAATCAGGGTTCCCTGTCCTGTGGGAAGTCCAGGGAACCCCCCACCTCCATCCAGGTCTAGTAAGTTGAGCATCCAAACTGCCTAGGCTCCCACAAAGCCAGTACGTGCAGTAGGATCAGAAACCCATTGCCATTGTTCTTGAGTTCTCAGTAGTCCTCATTGGAGGTGGGGGGTTCCCTGGACTTCCCATAGGACAGGGAACCCTGATTGCTTTTTGGGCTGGGGGGGGGACTTAATTAGGGGAGGGGGAGGGAAATGGGAGGCGGTGGCTGGGAAGAGACAGAAATCTTTAATAAATAAATAAATTTAAGATCTGTGAAGAATTTCTATGGGATTTTAATTGGGATTGCATTGAATCTATAAATTGCCATTGGTAGAATTGCCATTTTTACTATGTTGATCCTCCCAATCCAAGAGCAAGGGATATCCTTCCATTTTCTGGTATCCTCCTCAATTTCTTTCTTCAAGGACTTAAAGTTCTTGTCAAATAGATCCTTCACATCCTTGGTTAGAGTTACCCCAAGATATTTATGCTATTTGTGGCTATCGTGAAAGGTGATGCTTCTCTGATTTTCCTTTCTGCTTCCTTATCCTTTGTGTATAGGAGGGCAACTGATTTTTTGGAATTGATCTTGTATCCTGACACATTACTAAAGGTGTTTATCAGCTGTAGGAGTTCTTTGCTGGAGGTTTTGGGGTCTCTCATGTACACTATCATATCATCTGCAAATAATGAAAGTTTAACTTCTTCTTTTCCAATTCGAATCCCTTTGATCCCCTTATGTTGTCTTATTGCTCTTGCTAGAATTTCAAGCACTATATTGAAAAGGTATGGCAAGAGTAGACAGCCTTGTCGTGTTCCTGATTTTAGTGGGATGGCTTTGAGTTTCTCTCCATTTAATTTGATGTTAGCTATCGGCTTGCTATAAATAGCTTTTATTATAGTTAGGTATGACCCTTGTATCCCTAATCTCTCTAAGATCTTTATCATAAAGGGATGTCGAATTTTGTCAAATGCTTTTTCAGCATCTAATGAAATGATCATATGCTTTTTTCTTTCAGTTTATTTATATGATGGGTAACATTGATAGATTTTCATGTGTTGAACCAAACCTGCATCTATGGGATACTTTTAAGAGGGAATAGCCTTAAATGCATTGGCACAGGAAAAGATATTCTGAATAGATCACTGTTAACAGCCACTAGGATCAACAATGAATAAATTGGGTCTTATAAAACTGAAAAGCTTCTACATGGCAAAGGGCCCTGACATTCAGACAAAGCAGCAACCTACAGAATCGGAAATTTTTACCAACTACAAATATTATAGAGGTCTAATATCCAAAATATATAACGAACTAAAAAAAAAAACCCAGTACATCAAGAAAATAAATAACCCAATTGTAAATTGTGTGTACATATAAACAGAAAATTCTCAAAAGAGGAAAATCAAATGGATGAGTAATATTTAAAGATGTTCAAACAGTCATGGCCATCAAGGAAATATAAATCCAAACTTTTCTGAAGAGATTTCTTATTTCCACTTATCATAATGACTAAGATCAACAAAATAAGTAATAGTTCATTCTGGGAAGGATGTGTGGTAAAATAAATATTCATTTATTGCTAGTGGGACTACAAACATGTAGAACCACTATAGACATCAGTGTGGTGGTTCTGTAAAAAAGGGGGGTTGTGATATAAATGTACCCCAATACAATGTATCATTGTTGAGCACATACCCAAAAAGTGATTCATCCTACAAAAGTGATACAGGCACAACCATATTCATTGTAACACTATTCATAATAGAAACTGGAAACAACCAACATGTTCCTCAACAGATTAATGGATAAAGAAAGTGTGGTACATTTACACAATGCAACATTAATCAGCCATTAAAAAATAAAATCAGATGAGGGACTCAGGGGGGCAAAGGGACCCACACACAGGCTCTGAGGAGGAAGTATGGTTCTGCCCAGTGCCAGGACAGACTGAGCAGAACAATGAGACCCACAAGGCCGAGGAGGTCCCTTAGGAGAACACATGGGTCTGCCTGGATATATATGACACTTTCCTATAAGAGAGCCTTAGATATTCTTCTACTATTTATTTTTAGTGGCTATTCTAAAAAGTACATTGCACTTTCAAGTCTCTAAAAATACATATTGTGTTATCTAATATATATGAGAATCATATCAACTTTAAAATAAAATAAGATTTCCCATAAAATGTTCAGCTGTTAACTTTCTGTAACATTTTCCTTTTGTTGAAGAAAATCAAAGCTTTATATCTAGTGGCTCTGTTGTTAATAATCTTGTTGATCACTGGTCATTTCCTGCACTCCGTTGTTGCCTGAGTTACCTTCCAGACAGCAATTTTATATTGAGGCTTTCTTTGCTTTTATTGCTTTAACGGGTACTCTTCATAGACATTGAGACCCATGTCTAGAAGATATTTCATAAGTCCTGGTGGCCTTTTGTAATATTAGGGTCATTAGAATACTTCATAAGTGATAATATCTAGAACATTTGAAAGAAATGGTGGTTAACCCACCTAGAATAAAACAATTTAAAAAAGAAAACCAACTGTAAATTTAACATGCAAAATACACCATCGTCAAATATGCAAGTCAAAAACAAATGGTAGGATACAGAAGAAGGTCACACCCTATAAATATACAATAGACAAATTCAATGTGGTAATTTCCATATGTGGGGAGTAGAGGCAGGAAGATTGGGGTTTAGGTTCAGCTTTGACTAATGAGACGATACCTCAAAATAGTAACAACAACAAAACAAAATTACATTATAGCATTATAAAACACGCTGACTGAACTTTACATAAAAACGTTATGTGAAGACGTAAACGGCTCTTTAGGTTGATCAACATCATAAATCAATATTCCTATAAGTAGTAAATATAATAAACTAAAAAATTAAAGAAGTTACAGTATAAACACTACTTAGTGCCCATGTTTTGTCACTTTAAAACTTAATTTGATTATGAGGTATTTTTTTTTTGTAGAAACAAACTAGAATGCTTTGCCTGAGAAGGAAAATTGGAGGAGAGAAATAAGCAATCACAATGAATTTTACATAGGAATAAAGAAAAAGTTACTGGAGCAATTCAAATACATTAAAAGTTCCCATAACTTAAAAGTGTTATATTAGGCAATAGATAAAGAAATAAATCAAAAGAATAAAAGAAAAAATAATAAACTGTTAGTATTTAACTTAGGGCTTTGTGTGTGATAATGATAACATCACAAATAGGACAAAGTGGACATTTTAGTAAGTGCTGCTATTGGAGTATTTACAACAGCTAAGATATGGAGCTCTTTCTAAGTGTTCATCTATGGTTAAGTGGTTTGAAAACTCACAGAGCTACAAATATGGCTTATAGGCTAACGGCACCTCCAGCTCTTCCAGAGGACCAAGATTGGTTACTATCACTATATGCTAGCTCAAAACCAAGTCCAGCTCCAAGTGGATCCAGTGCCCTCGTCTGTCCCCTTGGGTACCTGTTATAATGTGATATAGATACATAAAGGCAGTCAAACAGTCATACACATGAAATAGAAATAAATCTTTCAAAAAGCCAAAAACATATATCCCTATTTTCACATATAATGGAATATCATTGAGTTTTAAAAAGAGGGTAGCTATGTTGTTTGCAATTATATGGGTGAATCTGGAAGACAGTGTTGTTAAGTGAAATAGAGAAGAAAAATACAAGTGCAGTAGGGCCTGGTGGCACAAGCCTGCTAATCTAGCCACTCAAGAGGCTTAGGCAGGAAATGACAAATTCAAACCTTTCTTGAGCTACAGAATAAGTTCAAGGATAAGTTTAGCAAATTAGTGAAACCTTGTCTCCAAACAAATAGTAAACTGAGTGTTGAGGCTACAGCCCACTAGGACAGTATTTGTCTAGCTCTTGTTGAAATTCTAGTTTCCAACTCTAGTAGTTACCAAGGGTTAAAAGGATGAAAAGAAATTGTGAGATGGTGGTCAAAGGCTATAAACCTTCAGATAAGAAGAATAAAATTAAGTGATATATTGTACAATCTGGGAACTACAGCTGCTAACAAGTCCTGGGAACATACGAAAAGAATGTGATAGACAAAAAGTATTATTTGTGAATAAACATAACATGGACTTTCCAATATTGCACTGTACCTCAGAGATGCAAGCAAGTTTATATCTCAGTGTGATAATAATGATGACAACACACTTTTATTTAAATATTTATAGATTGAAAAATTTAAATTATGCACATGTGTATGTGTCTGTGTATGAGTTTGTCCATGTGCTTACAGTGTCCCTAGAAGCCAGAGAAGGGTACCAGAAATCCTAGAGATACAGACAGCTGTCTGTCACCTGACGTGGGTACAGAAAACCTGAGTTAAGTCCTTTGAAATCATTAAACCACTGAACCATCTCTTCATTCTCCTGATCAAGTTTTTAAAATTGACTTTGTATATATGTGTGTATGTGTGTGTGTATAAAACAAAAGCTTAATGAAAAAAGATGCCATGATTTGTAAAAAAAACTTATGGAGGGGTTATAGGAAGGTTTGGAGGAAAGAAGGGGAAGGGGAAAGTGATGCAATTATATTTTAATCTCAAAAAATAGATGAAATAATATTTTAATATTTCAGACTTTCCATTACCTGTCCAATCTTGGTCTCCTTTCTATCTCATTGTTCATTGGGCTTAGAATCTGATGAAAGCCCTGACTTCTTGATAAGCTCTTGGTCACACCCCTGTTGCTTTGGGATGGTATCCAAAGTATATGAATCAGTAATCTGATCCAGAATGACAGCTCCTGCAGAATGAACTAAATCTTCCTTTTACTCTGTTCAACCTCTCACAGAGAACACCTGCTCACAGTTCTATCCACTACTTCTAGCCATCTTCCAAACTCACCTCCAATGGGGAAGCTTCTCCACTTCACATAGCATCCAACATCCTTTGTCTATCCTCACATTGGCTGACATGAATCCTGCCTTGTTTGATAGCCTGCGTACTTCAATGTCTTCTTTATGCTACACTTTCTAGGCTTCCTTTGTGGATTCGATGTAGAATTTGCCTCAAGAAATTTTTGGAAATAGTAAATTTTATCTCTCCAATGATTGTGCATATGAAATAGAGTCTTATATTTTGGCAAACAATGTAATTAAGTCCTAACAGACATAACTTAAGAAATTTTAGTGAAATGTTATGCCGACCCTTTTTTGATGTATTGATGAAGAGACTGAAATTGTGCAAATATCAGACATGAATCTAAAATATTTGAAGTCCTTAGTAGATGCTAAGAATAGGAAAGTTACAGTGATGATAAGATTCCAGAAGCACACCTTTAGACTTATGCCTTTGAGTCAATAATTTTAAAGCAATTTCTTCTTCCATATCAATTAAAGACTGTTCCAAGTACCATCCACTGCATTTAAAAATCTGACATTAATTTAAACTAGTTTGTTAAAATTTGAGCTTGATAACAAACCTAAATAAATCCTGAAAGTCAAGTGACTTTTTTTTTTTACCAGCTTTGTTTTAAAGAATATGGAAAGACACTTCCCCCAAACAATTCACCTATTCTGTCATCTGTCTCTATGTGTAAACATATGGTCCTTTTTGAGTTATAAAATTATTTATTAGGGGAAATGGTTACTTTATGTTTTACAACCTATGAATCCAGACTCTGAGTGTGTGATGCTCTCTAAGAGTAAAAAGCAGAAAAAAAATGGTGAAAAGAATTCTTTTAAAATAAGAGAAAATGCTCTTCCTGTTAGCTTTGAAAATAACCTTAGATTAACTTAAAAAAATAAAAAGAACTAGCAGTCAATCACCATGTGAATTTTCAATACTTTATTTCTTTGATTCCCACAACTGTGCTAGAGAGGAAGCTGAAAGAAAAATATGCTTGATTAAAATATTGCCTATGGGAGGAGATTTTTATTTTTCTGACTTTTTAATTTCCGATGTTCAGAGATAATTATACTGCATAAGATTTATAGGATGTTCGAATCAAAACTGAAGTCTGAAAAATGTTTCTCATGCTATAGTGAAAGTCAGTGCATATTAAATTGGGAACTTTACTTAAGGGATACAGGTTTTGTGCTTCCATCTGACCTGGAATATAGACAAATACAGCCTCATATTTATGTAAAAAGCTACAGAATATTGGACAGGCATGCTTCTATTGTTATTGTAAGAAGAAACAAATCACAGGACGAGTGGTCCATTTTTCCTTGTAATTTAAGCAATGTATTCCACAATTGTGGAGGAGACATGACAGCAATAGAATGGACTGGCAACATTGCGTCTGTAATCAGGAAATCAGAGAGAGGTGCAGTACTAATCAGGATAAGACACTGCAGTAACCCATCTTCTCCTGTCTGTCCCCACCTCAAGGTCTTCCACTGCAGAGATGACTATGTGGTTAAAGTGTACTTTCTGCTCTTGCAGAAGACCGCACCAATGAGGAAACTCGCCAGTTCTCTTTAGCTCTAGCTCCAGGGGATTTGAATCTCTTCTGAACTACTAGGACTCCATGTTCATAAATGTGGGCAAAACACTTAAGCATATACAATAAAAAATAAATTAAAAATATTTAAATGTCATCAATACTCTGATTGTTTTCTTTGTTGAACTGAATAGGTTTTTTGAAACTACATGGAAATGATGTAACTTAATTGGACTAAACATATTATTTTTATTTCCTAGTGGACATAAGATTCCATTAATTTCCAGGTTTTTAAAATTATATTTAAGAAACTTTAATTGTAAGCATTTAATCTTCATCCAATGATAATTTAGTGTATTCTCACTTTGTAAAACAAATACTTCAAAGGGAAAAAATACAAAAGACAAGAATGCATTACAAGGGGGGAGCAAGCCACATTAGTGGTGATAGCCAAGGTTTTGACATTTGTTTGAGGTTTTATTCTATTGTTTTCAAGAGAATGAACTTGGACATAGGGGTAAAATTTGGGTAGTTCTGTATTTGACCCTGCAGTGGTTGACTATGCAAGCTCTTGCTTTCCAGCCATGCCCCTTTCTATAAATGTCTTATTTTATTTATTATTAATCATATGCATCTAAATTATACATGGACATAAGATGGAAAAATGGGAATTGCCCCTGAAAGTTCACAGGCAGTGTAAATTTACATTTATATGTGAATCTAAAACTAATCTAGGACATATTGATCCACTGTATACAGTCCCCAGATTGTGTTGCAGGATGTGTTTGAATAGAAACAGTACATTAGCAAACTGAAGGGAAGACAAAGAAAAAAAAAAGCCATCTGATATAACACAGAGGGACCCGGAAGTCCTTGTAGTAATTGCAATAAATCACATATGTAAGACAGATCCTGTATGATCTTAATACAATCAAAGTCTGAAATATTCAAACTTGCAGGAAGTAGAGAGTTTGTTTGCAAGAAAAGAAATGGTCCAGGCCTATATTTTATCTCATACAAGAAAAATATGCTGTGTAGACCTGAACAACACAGTACCTTGATTAAACTACACCAGTTTCTAAACCTGTTTCCAAGAAAGCAAATTTCGTGTTAAATACTCATCACACATACAAAATACTGATGTCAATAGTAATAAAAACAGTGACAGATAACTTTGGGATGCAGTTGAGCTTCATATTCTTGCCTAAGGCTCTATATGCTGTCATTACATGGATTTACCACATCATTATAAACTGAAACTTTAACTGTTTCCAGCATCGTATTGTTGACAACAATGTGTTACATATTTTGTATATTGAATATAATTGTGGTTAATAATAAGAATAAGTATTATATAATGATGCTTGAAAATGCTGAAGTAAGGGGAGAAAGAGATGGGTTAGCAGTTAAAGACCCTGGCAGCTCTTCTAGAGGACTCAGGTTTAATTCCCAGCATCTGCATAGTAACTCACAACTGTCTTTTACTCCATTCCAGGAGAACCAGCAACATCTTCTGGATTATGCAAGTGGCACAGAGACATGCATGCTTGTAAAACACTTATACAATAAAATAAACATTTTAAAAAAACTTTGAAAATTACCCAGAACTTGAGAATTAGCATTCTATAAGTATAAAATTAATTAAAATAAATGAAAAAAAATTAACTTAAATTAAGAAAATAATAGGTCGGCTGTGGTGAGGGCACACATCTGTAACTCCAGCACTCAGGAGGCAAAGGTATGATGATGGAGAGCTCATGAATAGCTTCAGTTGCATTGTAAGGCCCGATCAATAACAACACAATGTACTAACAGAATCCTACTATCTGCAAAATGTAGCAATGAGAACGAATACCAACGCCTTGAAATTTGGGAAGGTGAGTTCAGATGGCACAGAGTATCTGTTTTCCTTACCAAACAGAAAACCATTCTCAAAATTTCCCTTTGGATTTTTTCATCCTCTTATTCCTTACATAGAATAAAATGTTCAAATACAAAATAGCAGGTAAGAAGGAATGGATACTGTCAGGAATAACACGTTCTGTTTGTGATTCCTCCGTCTCTTTCTTCCATGAGACCTCAGGCTTTTCCCCAGGAGAAGAGATGCTCCAGCTTGGAGCATCTGCTCATTTGCTGAGCATTGCACCTCTTGGTTTTATTATGAAGCATTTAGGGACATCTAGCTGACAGTGGTCACTAGACAAACACTAGCAGAATAGTTAGTGACCTCAGAGGAAATGCTCTTGCTAGCCTGCGACAGCTGTGCACCATATCAGCCAGTCCACAACCCTCTAGAAAACACACATGCACATAATTGCTGAAGTGATAGATATAATTAAATCTACTACAGCATATGTCTGATGGGAAGATGCTAGAAAAATGAGGACATGGTTCTTCCTGGCGATACTGAACTGGATTCTTTAGCACAAAGAGAATTTGCCACCCTCTAATTGACCACCATTTTAAATGTGTTTGTTCCTATGGTGACAGAGATGAAAAATCCACTTCTTCCACTGTAGATATTATAAAATTGTATGCTCTTTCTGAAAAGGTCAAACATCATCATAAGTAAACAAGCTACAGATGAATGCACCTGTTTTAAACTTGTTACTTTTAAAACTCATGATCTGAAGCTTCGAGGATGCCATTCATTGTGTGGGGAAAAAAGCTTATTGCTTCTAATTTCCATATTGGATGCACTATATTTTTTATGTTTTCTTATACTTCATTTGTAAGATAATGGCTGGTTATTGGTGTCTGAATTGTCACCTTTGGACTGAAGAAAGAGCCCTGATGATTTCTGGAATCTGTAGAATGAGGAGATCTGAACAGAGTGAGTGAGCATTGTATATTCTTGGCCAAACATCTGGGGATAATTTGGGCAGTTTCACTTCTGATCTGGTTCCTTTGACATATACATGATTTATCATATATTTGATTGTCACTATATTATATTTTTGATTGTCACTAAAAAGTCAACACTCACATGGAATAAAGTACATCCACATCCCATCTGATATCTGGAAGATAATATTTTATTTAGCTTTGAGAGATGAGAACAATAAATATATCAGGAGAACAGAGAAAATATATTTCTGAAATGGAACAGAAATTAAATAAGGCCTTTAAAAATTAAGATGCATTGCATTTTCCCTTTGCTTTGTAGAGATTTAAAGCTTGAATCCTTAATAGCTAATATCTACTTATAAGTGAGTACATATCATATTTGTCTTTCAGAGGCTTAGTTGCCTTGATTAGGAGGTTTTTTTTTTCTCGTTCCATATATTTGCCTGCAAATTTCATGATTTTCAAAAACCTTTAGAGTTCTGTGTAACTATAGAGGTAAAGATAGAGAGAAATGAGAGTTGAAGACACTCTGTATTACCAAAGATTTGAGATGCTTAGGAATAGAGGTAAGAATTGCTAACCTTATAGCCTTCACATAATGAAAGCAATCCAACTTCACCATCCTACAAGTAGGTAATGAATGAATGTATGTGAGTGTACATCTGTGTGTGTTGAATATTGTGGGGTTAAGAACTGTTCTTACAATTTTACTCCAATAAGGTATTTCACAGTGTACAAAAAACAAGGTTCTGATATTTTAAGAAAGGTGCTGATACTACCTTTATGTATTCAGACAGATTGGAAGTCATGGGAAGATTCTAATTCTAGACACCTCCTTGGTCTGTTCACATTGTGGGACCTAATTCTATTAATTTATTCAACATTTTTAAATCACCAATGTCTTCATAGAACATGTGGTAATATTTAATTTCAGGTAAGCAGAACACTTCTTTTTGACTTCAAGCTACACTGGGTTGATTTGACTTTCTTTTGCTTAACATTCTGTTGAGCACATATGACAACAGTATTTCATGTTTACACAATAAAAAGCTGTTACTGTGATCTCGACCTGGATTCTAAGACATCATCCATGAATTCACAAGATGGATAGAATCAATTTTAAATTAGCAAGTTTAGTTGCAGGAGTGTGAACTAAGTATAAGCTGTCATTCTTCAAAGTTGACTCAAGAAAATGAAGTCCTTAATAATGTGTTGTGATGGTAGTGGGTCCTCCAGTGAACAAGCAATCTACTCATGCTTAAACATGCCTCTGTAATACCCTTGATAATAAAAAAACAACGGATTGTCTTAGGGAAAAGAGCAGCTGCTACTAGGGAGTGAAAAGACCCTAAAATCCATTTTTCTCAGTTCTTCACACTTCACAAACGTAGGAATAATACGTTGACATAAATAGATAATGTCTATTTAGTAATTCTTTTTATGTTAAGGAGTGTATATTAATTATTTCTTTGAGTTGTAAAAGATTCTGGTGTGTTTAGTACTATGAATATCTTATTTTAATAAATAGGGTAATGTTAGTGACCAGATGATCAGTTTGTTAATATTAGAGCTAGAATTAAAATTCAGATATATCTGAAATCTGGTCAATACTTAACCAACAGGCTAGCTTAAATGTCTAGACAAGTTGTGGTTTCCAATAATTAATATTAAATGACATTTGTAGTGTTTTGTGTTTTTCTGCATGTGTTGTTACACTCATTTTCACATGCTCTCCAGAAGACTGCCTTTAATGCTGATTGTGACAGTTATTTGGTTCTTGTTCATCCAGTAGAATTGCTGGGTGTTTACAACTCTGTCTCCATTAGTGACATTGTATTTTTATCTTCCACAGGTCTATCCTATTCATACAGCAAACCACAGATTTAGAATATTATTAAGTATGCTGCTTTTCTTTTTCTGATTGTAATATACTGTACCTAATATTAGTATAAACTCAGTCTTATTAGAGAGCTAATATTAGTATACACCCAAGAATATTCTCTGTTTTCTTGTTTTGCTTTCCTGGGACTACCCTAACAAAGGACTACATGCAGAAAGGCGTAAGCAATGGGATGAGATTTTCTCATGATGCTGGGGTTGGAAAGTTCAAGACAAAGGTGTCAACAGAACTCATTTCTCCTTGCAACCCTTGTCCTGGTCTTGTAGACAGGCATCTTCTCATTTTCTCCCTTTGTCTTCACAAGGTCTTCTGTGCATTTCTATATTCAGATTTTCTGTCCTTATGAGCACGCTGTTCAAGCTGCTTGGAGTGTTTTGAACTAGAGCCTATATTTCAACTTAGTCATCTCTTAAAGACCTCATTTCCTTCCTAGAAGTCATACTCTAATATACTGGAAATTAAAAATTCAACTTATACATATGTATGGAATATATATATGTATATATGTATGTGTGTATATGTATATATTAAGAGAGATGTCATTCAACATCTAATACTTAGACTCAAACTGTTTCCTGACATTCAAAAGGTAAAATTAAAAAATGAGAACTTTACTCTTTCTAAAACCCAAAGAAGTAAAAAATACTCAATTTAAGTGGTTTAAAGATAATACCTACTTTTAGCTGTAATGCCAAATTTTTTTTTTCCAAGCTAGGAAAATGTCACCAAAATGCTTTGTGCCCAGTCCATTATCCAATTTTGATTAAATTAAAACAGAAGAGAGTAGATTGCCAGTAACTATACCTACTATTTTATCTAAAATATATTAAATATCTAAAGTATATAAATAGTTATTATTTCCACTAATAAATTATTGATTTTAACCTATTGCACAAAATGCTGAAAAACAGCTTTCCGGACCCAAGGCAATTATTAGCTCTGACCCAAATGATTTTACTTTATTTTTCCAAAGACAACATCATTTGACAAGATGTACTCAGTAAAAAGAAAAAAACAAACCGAATGGCTAAAGCAACAGAATGAGATTTTTGTATGATCCTGAAGGGGAAGTTTAAAGTATAGGAACAGTTAAGAGAACTTTGTAGACAGAAAAAAAGACAAGAATGATTTGGCTGAATATACACTGAATTGTAAGTAAGTCTTACAATATGATAGTAAAGAAATCTTTATTTGATAGGGCATCTCTTGGGTATATTCCCAAGAGTGATATTGCTGGGTCCTGGGGCAGGTTGATCCAGAATTCCTGGATATGGGAAGTAGACAAGATTGCCGAGAAAAAATTGGGATCTTGGGGGTGGGGTGGGATAGGGGTAAGGGAAGATGGGGAGAGAAATGTGTGAAGGGGAGGATGGGGGAAACTTGGGGAATTGGGATGGTTGGGATGAAGGAAGGATGGATATGGGAGCAGGGAAGTATATATCTTAATTAAGGGATCCAGCTTAGGGTGGGCAAGAGACCTGAACCTAGAGGGGCTCCCAGGTGCCCAGGGGGATGTCCCCAGTTAGTGCCTTGGGCAGCGAGGATAAGGAACCTAAAATGGCCCTATCCTATAACCACACTGATGAATATCTTGCATATCACCATAGAACCTTCATCGGGCGATGGATGGAGATAGAGACAGAGACCTATATGGGAGGACTGGAATAAGCTCCCAAGATCCCAATGAGGAGCAGATGGAGGGAGAAGATGAGCAAGGAAGTCAGGACCATGAGGGGTGCACCCACCCACTGAGACAGAGGGACTGATCTATTGGGAGTTCACCAAGGCCAGCTGGACTGGAACTGAAAAAGCATGGGATAAAACTGGACTCTCTGAACAATGAGGACTGATGAGAAGCCAAAGACAATGGCACTAGGGTTTGATCCTACTTCATGTTCTGGCTTTGTGGGAGCCTAGCCAGTTTGGATGCTCACCTTCCTAGACCTAGATGGAGGGGGGAGGACCTTGGACTTTCCACTTGACTGTTCTTTGGTCTGGAGAGGGAGGGGGAAAGGAGTGGGGGGAGGGGGAGTGGTGTGGAAGGGGAGGAAAATGGGAGGATGGGAGGAGGCAGAAATTATTTTTCCCAAGAAAAAAAAAATAAAAAAAATAAAAAATAAGTAAAAAAAAAGAAATCTTTATTTTTATACCTCAAAATTTATGAAAGTAAATTCATATTTTTTCTTCTTTGGCTTCTGTAACATTTATTCATAAAATAAAAATTAAATTAATTTTTAAAAACATCAAATTTTAAAAACGTTCACCACAGCATTAGTCTTAAGAATATTTTTTCGTTTAGAAGGGAAGGAGGGGGGACCTGGGAAACAGGAGAATTGGGAGAAAGGAAAGGTGGATAGGGGAGCACGGAACCACAATTCTTAGTTAAGGGAGCCAGTTTAGGGTGGGCAAGAGACTTGACCCTAGAGGGGCTCCCTAGTGCCCAAGATGAGGTTCCCAGTTAGTTCCTTGGGCAGCTGAGGATTGGGAACCTGAAATGACCCTATCCTAGAACAATACTGACGAATATCTTGCATATCATCATAGAATCTTCATCTGGTGATGGATAGAGATAGAGACAGAGACCCACACAGGAGCACTGGACTGAGCTCCCAAGGTCCCAAGGAGGAGCAGAAGGAGGGAGAATATGAGCAAAGAATTCGGGACCACGAGGCGTGCATCCACCCACTGAGACAGTGGAGCTGATCTACTGGGAGCTCACCAAGGCCAGCTGGACTGTGACCGAAAAAGCATGGGATAAAACCGGACTCTCTGAACATGGCGAACAATGAGGGCTGATGAGACACCAAGGACAATGGCAGGGGGTTTTGATCCTACTTAATGTGCTGGCTTTGTGGAAGCCTAGCCAGTTTGGATGTTCACCTTCCTAGATATGGATGGAGGGGGGAGGACCTAGGACTTACCACAGGGCAGGGAACCCGGACTGCTCTGTGGACTGGAGAGGGAGGGGGGGGAGAGGAGTGGGGGGAGGTGGAGAAGGGTGGGAGGAGGGGAAGGGAAATGGGAGGCTGGGAGGAGGTGGAAACTTGTTTTTTCGTTTATGTTTTTTTTCTTCTTTTCGCAAGAAAAAAAAGAAAAAAAAGAATATTTTTTCATACTTATCAGTTTATCTTTCAAAATAAGTGTGCTATATGATGGAGGAAGGTCATTGGTTAAATAAAAAGAAACTGCTTGGCCCTCATTGGTTAGAGGATAGGTGGGAGGAGTAAACAGAACAGAACGCTGGGTGGAAGAGGAAGTGAGCTCAGACTCCACAGCTCTCCTCTCGGGAGCAGACGCCTCAGAGAGACGCCATGCTCCCCTCGCCAGGCCAGACACATGCAATGAAGCTCCGACCCAGGATGGACATAGGCTATAATCTTCCCGGTAAGCGCACCTAGGGGCGCTACACAGATGATCAGAAATGGGCTAGTCCAGGTGTGAGAATTAGCCTAGAAGAGGCTAGATAGAAATGGGCCAAGCGGTGTTTAAAAGAATACAGTGGAAGTGTAATTATTTCGGGGCATAAGCTAGCTGAGCAGGCGGCCGGGGTGCTAGGGAGGCAGCCCCGTCGCTCCTCTTATTGCTACAAGATTTATAAATTCTCATGTTCTACATGAGACAGAAGGATGGAGATATTACACTCCACAGTACATGGGTCTTCAGCAAGAAGAGAGTTTCATATGACTACAGTCTAAAGATATAAATGCTAATTTTGAAGGTTTTAATTTCTCTATATTATTTAAATATTTATTTACTAGTAAGGGGGTTGCAAAATACTTGGTATTATAAAATTATTTTTTCTTAATTTGTTTTTGTTGTTGTTTTGGTATCTTGTTTTCTGTTTTGTCTTATTATTTGCTTTTTCAAGACAGGATTTCTCTGTATAGCGCTGGCTATCCTGACTCTCACTCTAGACCAACTTTCCTCTTGCTCTCAGAGATCCATCTGTCCCTGTTCCCGAGTGCTGGGATTAAAGGTTTGCCTCACCTTTTCCCAGTCAATCTTGTGCCTTTCTGGGAGTCATCTCCGCAGTATGGTAAGCAACTTTACTGGACTTTACTGGAAATCTGTTTTAACTGGTAGGCTGCCTCTTTCAAACTAACAAATTCAGGATAACAGGAAAAAGGGCAGCTACGGTTTTGTGGAAATATTACATAATCAAAAGAGTTTATGTCTTAACACAAGAGATTTGAGTTCTAAGCATTGCTGTCCGTGATTTGTTCTCAGATAGAGAGTCCTATTTACAAAGCAGTGAGAAGCAAGCATGTAGGCAGATAATACCACAGCATTAGCTGTGCTATCAGCAGTACTATGGATGCAGATGAATCTACAAAGGGATTCCCTCCTTATATCTGTGCTCATGTTCCACAAGCAAGACAAACAGAGGTAATTGGCTAACCAGTCTGGAATGTACATGTATCTCTTGCCACCTTCAGCCAGATTATTAATATATTTAAATAAATAGATAACCCTTTTTTTCTCAAACAGAAATAAAGTCATTATACACTTAATAAAGTGTTATTGAAATAAAGCAGTACTGTGTTTTTACTATATGTTCTTTAGATTTGATTTCAATTAAATACCCCATTCTCTATGTCTAGATGCCAGGGAAATGATTCCCTGTGAACTCTCACTGACCTTTGCTAGGGTTCAATTTATGGCAAAAGAAAATATACCAGATCTCCAGGAGGAATGAGAAGAATACATCCCATGTAGAGATTTAATTACTTAAAGAGAATTGGACTTCTATCCTCCTCGTGCTAATGATCAGTGTTTTCTTAATAGGAAATGAGGATTGCTTTCGTTCACATTGACCTTGCCCTCATCACTTGTAAAGTCCCCATTCGCTGTTCTACTTCCTCCCACTGTATCAACTTTTAAGAACATTCTGTAAAGATATTGACAAACACAAAGTTATTTGGGAAGTTTACCATAAGAGAATTCTGACATCAATTTGTCAGACACTACCTGCCTCTTTGTCTTCATAGAAAAAAGCAGAAAATTGTGTTTTCTATAGAAAAATGCTACATTAATTGATGGAATTACCTGATTTTTGTATACATCTATTCTCCTTTAAAGAGTGATAAGGTATATATTTACAAGAAATCATAACTTATTGTTGTAATGAAGATATATTAAATAATGCAAATAGCCAATTCTTTCCTTCCTTCCTTCGTTCCATCCTCCCTCCCCTTCTTTCTTTCCTTCCTTCCTTCCTTTCTTCCTTCTTTCCTGTCACTATTTATTTGTTTTTTTAAGATGGTGTAACACTGGTTGTCCTAGAATTTACTCTGTATACCAGGCTGAAATCAAACTCAGAGATCTACCTGCCTCTGCTAAAATTCAAAGTATGTGCCACCATGCCTGACTCACAAGTGGCTACTTTTATATGTCTTATAGAAAGAAAATGCCACTCTTCAGCCAAGGTTTATTGGTTATCTGAGTCTCTGGGCCAATCTTTTGGGGTATGAATTCATGAAAAAGCTATTTCCTTTTGACTTTGCAGTTAATAGCATAGGCCTATGCTACATGTGTCTGGACTCACCACCCTACCTGTTAGGTTCTTCTTTCTTCTTTTCTGGCAGTTTTTTCCTGAATCCCCTTCTCTGGCTGCTACCAACCTAGATAGTCGCCTTGAATTCAGTCAGGCTCTCACTGTTCTATGCAGCAGCAATAAGCCTCACATCATCATCATTGGTGGCAAATTTGGTGAGAAAATTCAGAATTTGTCAAAAGCGGAATTAGTTAAAAGAGAAAGCTTTTTCCCATGTTAAAAAAATGGAAGACATAATTGCAATAAGAAATTAGGTCTCTGCATGATTACAAAATATATGATTTAAGAACAAAACAATCAAATGAAGGGATAAACAATTTTACTGGAATTGAGATACTGTTAATTATCATTTTGTTAATCCTTGCTGTTGTTTTGATAATTCTTGGTTTACCTCTTTAAAAGTTGTTTGATTTGACTGCCAAGATACAGTTCTCAAAAAAATCTTAATAAAACAGATCACAAAGAGATCCAAATCCAGATAGAGGAATTTAAAGGAAAACCAGTTTCAGCATTGTATTATAAGGTTAGGGAGGAACACCCTGAGGTTTTTAAACAACCAACCTTAATATATCCAGTAACCTTACAGGAATTGTCAAATGACTGTGGTTTTGTTATAGCTAGCTGGACTTCTGTGCCGGTGTTAGATTTAAGGAGATTCAAAGAAGCAGTAGTCTCATATGTAATGATATCAGCCACATAAGGCTGATACTTCTGGGTTCTATGGCCCATGCATGTGCAGACAAGCCCTCATGCAGAGGTGCCTAATGGCCCCTGGGGATGTTAAAAGGCCCCGCTTGACCCACGTACTGTGTGGCATGGATTACATCATTCATGTATGACTAAGATAAGCCCTTGTGTGCCTGTGTGAGCCCCATCATCTGCGTATGACGTAGCAACGTCACTCCCCTGTGTGTATGCACTAGGCAAATTTTAAAAGCTGGAAGCACCATCTTCCTCTCTCTCTCTCTGCACACTGATTTCCCCAGGCCTATACATGTCCCCTTTAATGAATTCCTAAGCAGATTTGTTGCATATTTCGTGTTTCCTCTTATTCATGCCAGGTAATTTCATTTACTTTTTGTGAAACAAATATTAAACTAATGTTCATTTTTTAAATAGAATTATCCCTAAAGACTGGACAGATTTGGTTAAAACAGTTTCAGAGCCTGGTTCACAATTACAATGGAATAGCTGGTTCAGAAAAAAATGTTAAGAATATTGAACAATGGAGTAAGGCTAGATGTATGGAAATCTCCCAAGACCAACATCTTGGAGAAGGAAATCATGCTGCTATAGAAAGGCAATCCTTATATAATAGCCATATCCTGGCCTTATGCCATGTAGCAGCTATGAATGTTTGGGACAGTATTGAAAATTAGGAAGAAGATTGAATCATTTTCTAAAGTCATACAAGACCTAAAGAAGTTTTCATAGATATCTTACAAAGATTGACTTCAGTAGTAAATAGAATTATACCAAATTCAGAAGCTAGACAAATAATAACTGAATCTCTAGATTTTAAAAAGGCTAACTCTCAATTTAAAAGGATAATTAGGGCATAAAAGCCAAGGTCAGCAGCTTTGGAGGAATGGATCCAAGATACAATTAATATTGAATCACATGTATAATCAAAAATCAAAATGTCAGGTGTTATAATTGTCTCAAAGAAGGTCACCTTAAAAGGGACTGTATACAGGTAATTCCTAGAGCATGGGATAAAACCTGACTCTCTGAGCATGGCGGACAATGGCACTGGGTTTTGATCCTACTTCATGTACTGGCTATGTGGGAGCCTAGCCAGTTTGGATGCTCACCTTCCTAGACCTGGATGGAGGGGGGAGGACCTTGGACTTTCCACAGGGCAGGGAACCCTGACTTCTCTTCAGACTGGAGAGGGAGGGGGAGAAGAGTGGTAGGAGGGGGAGAGGAGTGGGAGGGAAATGGGAGGCTGGGAGGAGGCAGAAATTTTTTTTAAATAAAAAATAATAAAAAAGAAAAAAAAGAAATAATAATTCCTAGAAACAATGTAGTTTTCTAACTACAGTCCAGATGTAACACCTTTTACTTCTGGATTATTCAGGAGGTGTGGCAAAGGCAGGCATTGTATTAATGAATGCAGGTACATAGGGGACATTCAAGGTAATCCTTTGATGTTGGGAAACTCCTTGAGGGGCCTTTCACAAGCACCTATATTAAATCCACTTCAGTCATTTTCTGTCACCTTAGGGAAAACTCCTTCCAGGAGCAATAAAAGAACATAATGCCTATTGTAAGAACAATAGAATAGCTATGAAAAGAGAACGAAACATTCAGGAGAAACTATGAAGCAAATATTTTGGAAAACTTATAAATAAATTAACAAAGACCAGAATTAAAATTATAAATAAATGACATTGTCATTGAAGGTCTGGTAGACACAGGTGTGAATGTAACAATAATTTCACCAAAATCTTGGCATCCAAATTGGCCTCTTCTGGAAATAAATGTTCAGTTTTTAGGGATTGAAACTTTATCTCAGGTAAAACAGAGTGTGAGATGGGTCAAATGTACAGGGCCAGAAGGCCAGAGAGGCAATTAAAGCCATATGTGGCTAACATAGCAATGAATTTCAATTTGTGAAGACATGATTTATTAGAGCTATGGAATACTCAGATTAGCATTCTCCAATCTTAGAAACATACCATAAATTAATGTATGTTTCTTGGAAAAATATTGGAAGTTTTTATAAAGAACAGTCATAGAGTATTCACATTGTACAAGAAAAGAACACAACAGCTGCTCATCTTCCATAGGTACCAATATCCCTATCTGTATGGGCTGTGAAATGGCCTTAACATCAGAGAAACTTCAGGCTTTAGAATAACTGGTGCAGGAGCAACTAAATGCTCAGTATATTGAAGAATCAGCAAGCTCTTGGAATTCTGCTGTATTTGTTGTTGGAAGAAGAAATCAGGAAAATGGAGAATGGCAACAGATCTAAGAGCTGTTCATAAGGTGACTCAGCCAATGGTCTTTCTATAGTTTGGAATTCCTTTGCCTTCACTTTTGTCTAAAGGATGACCTCTTATAGTTATTGATTTAAAAGATTGTTTCTTTACTGTACATTTACAAGAAAAAGACAGAGAAAAATTTGCCTTCACAGTGCCTACTTATAATTCTCATTCTGCTAAAAGATATCAATGGACAATTTTCCCACAGGGAATGGTAAATAACGCCACTCTGTATCTAATATTTTGTACAGCAGCCATTGGAAATGATCCATAAGCATTTCCCTCAGTTTATAGATTACCATTACATGGATGACATTTTATTATCTGATTCAAATGTAGACACTCTAGAAAGAATTTTTAAAGAAATAAGGAAAAATTTTACCAATTGAGGATTCAAAATGGCTTCTGAAATAATACAAAGTGAAGATTCTATTAAATTTTTAGACTATAAAATAGATTTACAAAAAACGACGAGACGCCAAAGGTGCAATTTAGGAGGGATGCAGGGTTCTAATTTTGAAAGGAAAAAAGGGAAATAAAGACATGACAGGATAAAAGGGCAGATTATTGAATCTACTTTAAAAAGAAAAAATGGAGAATGCAGACATGATAAAATAAAAAATTAGATTATTTAATCTACCTTTTATGAAAGCAACTACTAGTTTTAACTACTTTGCATTGGATTAGACATTGTATATTGTTACAAACTTGAGATTAATTCTATTAAAATATACTGCACATACATTTCTAAACTTGTTCAAGGTATTTTACCTATACAGCCCATTTAACAATGTAATGCAAATTTCCAGTCATTGAAAGTTCTTATTACCAACTATTTAGGATAATAAACAAATGCAGATTAGTATGTAATCACCTATTACAAACAAACTTGTAGTAACATTAGGTATGTTTTCAAGGTCAAACAGAGATATATTTTAGATAGATTGGTCATTTTCAAACACTTCAGAGATCTGCAATATGGCATTTAGATGTTTAAATAACACATGTTCTTTTTTATGGCAATGAGACATGTCTGGCCATGGTAGCACCAATCTACTTCAGAGAAGATAATGAGCATTGTAGAAACTCCACATGGCATTCAATTTCTTTGTGGCAAAGGTAAACTACCGAGTAAGAAAATGCTCTTGCCTCAACTGTTGACAGTATGGTGTCCTAATTGGACAAGCAGGTCACAAAAGAGAGTGACTGCCAAAACTTGTCAAGACAATGATGAACAGTCCTTCAAAAATCTTTCTTCATAGAAAAGACTGTCAAATATTCTAAGCCTTTAGGCTGAAGATGGATGTTTCATTGTTGCAGAGGAATGTTGGATGGCTGTCCAGGCAGCCAGTTGTTTCTGTCATTTCTCTCATTTTTGGATGTCACTTGCTTTCACTTCCACTTATTCAGTTAATATTATTTCCTTCTGAGGTCTCTAAGGGAGTTGAAGACTAGATAGTTATAGCTATAGTTTTCCTTGTTTACCAGACTCAGAAAAGAAGCTCACTAAAGAGGTATAAAGTGAAAAAGATTGAGCGGTATTAAAATATAATTTGATAATGTAAATTTGAATGGAATGTGAATTAGGCAAAACTTTTGGACTTATCAAGATAGGATAAATAATGGAGTATTTTCTCTGTATTTGTCAAATGCCAATGGACTAGACATTGTTGGTATACTTATTTAACACATACATTGTAGTTATTTATTTTATAAACTTATTGTATATAGTTTTTCTTACATTAGTTATAGCCTTTTATTTTAGAAAAAAGGAGAAATATAGTGGTATATTATCTGTGTTTTAATGATAAAGATTTTCTGAAGATCAGAGTGCAAAGCAGCTACACTACTCAATCATACAATCCAAGCAGTGATAGCACACTCCTTTAATCCCAGCAGCCACAATAGTTAGCCATAGAGGCCTAGTGATGGTGGTGCATACCACTAGAGAAGAATATAAAACAGGAGGAGACAGATCTCAGTCTCAGCTTGAGGATTTGTGGAGGCAGTATCCTCCATTTCTGTCTGAAGTAGAGAAAAGGACCAGTGGCTGGCTGCTTTGCTTTTCTGATCTTCACTTTGAACCCCAATACCTGAATCTGGGTTTTTTAATTATTCATGCCACATGAGAGTGTCATTAAAGATTATTTTTAGTTGTGTTACATTTATTTATGCTATGGAACATTTTTAATGATGCAAAAGTTTATCACATTCTTTTATGGTGAATGTGTTGAATTCTGTGAAACTGTGTTACTTTGCCTGCTTAACAAACCTGGTCAGTATAATAAAGACTTGAATGGCCAATAACAAGGCAGGAGAAATGATCGTCATTGCTGGCATGCACTGCGAATAAATAGGAAGAGAAATCTGGGGGGAAAAAGAGGAGCAAGAAAAGAAAGAATGAGGAAAAAAGGGGGCCAGTCACCCAGCCACACAGAGTAAGAAGGAAAAAAAGATATACAGAAATAGAGAAAGGTTAAAAGCCCAGAGGCAAAAGATAGATGGAATGATTTAAGTTAAGAAAAGCTGGAAAGAAATAAGCCAAAAAAAAACAGGCATTGATAAATAAGAATAAGCCTCCATGTGATTTATGTGGGAGCTGGGTGACAGGCCCCTTAAAGAGAAAAGAGTGCAGAGTAAAAATGAGCCAACAACAGTTTCTTGCATCTTCACATACACCTTGCCATGCTGGTGATCAGCCTGGCTCATCTTGCAGTTGGGTCGGACTGTTAATTGCGTTTTTCTCATATTAATAATGGAAGGAGGAAATTTTGCAACGTCCTAACATTTAGACAAAGAATTCCAGGAAATTAATGACTCCTGGGAGAAAGGGAAGTAGCCGATTCCAAGCTTGAGCTCTGTATTCGCTCTCCAATGCAGTTATTGCTAAAACCAGATAAATACCAACAATAAAAATGGACTCAGTAGGTTGCATTTGTGTATTTCTGAATACACACACATATATCATAATCAAAGAAGAAATGTCATTCCACCTGAGAGTGAAGGGATGGAAGAGGGGCTGAACGAAAGGTAACGACTAGTATCCTGATCTGCGTTCTGTTGACAGTAGCTTTTGCACTGGTAGTTTCTGTTTGTAGTATGTATCATTCCCCTTCAGCGATCTCCAAGCAAACTGTCTCTGCTTCTTCTTATTTCACCCTCTTAGTGAAACCTAATGAAAAGTCTTTCCTAGTCCTCCTAATTCTTCTCATCCTGATGAATTTTCAATAGTACTTATATATCAAGGTATTATGTGTGTTACTCATTCTTTGTGCTTTTTGCTTAGTATCTTTTTTCTTTGATTAGAATCCATGCTTCTTAATTAAAGAGACTCACACTTACTAATATATTCTAATTTCCTAGAATAGCATTTGACATTCAATAGGCAATTAATTAATGTCCACTACATTGATGGATAACCAAAGTTCCCATGACTATGTATTCCAACAGTGCTATGAATATTACAATTCTGGAAAGAGAAATAAAAACTGAATACATACACACAAAGTCAAGCAATTATTTCTTTGATGATACACCTTATTTATTGTGTGAACTGTGTTTGAAAAGTAAACTCTCTATGGGCTCATGTCAATGATCTATATAAGTGCTAAGAAAATGAAAGGATTACATTAAGCCCTTGAGTTGTTATATCTGTCTGGGATGAATTCTTCAGCTCTTCAATAGAAGTTTATTGAAGTCAATGACCTAATTTTCTATATTATTTTCTCTAATATACAGGGAGTGTAATATTACTCCAAAACATTAATAACATGCTTAGAAAATTAAATGAATATACTTAGCGTAACTGTCTTCAGTTGAGGAAAACTGTATTTTAAGCTTTCTGGTTCCTGACTCCATATTTTACTAAGTTTTACGCTGATGGCTAAATCTCTCTTTGCTTGCAGCTAAAGCTATTGGTCTATCATCTTCTAGCTCTACAGAGCTTGCTGGCTGGCTGTAAGAAAAAGATGCTAAAAAAGAAAGAATTTCCTTGAAAAAGAACCAACTTGTGCTGTCAAGATTATTATAGCTCATTTTTATACACATCTTCTAAGTGGCCTTGGTAAGACTGTTATGCCCATGAAATGAGCCAATTAGTGATATAATTAGGCACAAAAGCTCAGGTGACCACAGGAAGAACTTGTCAGTTCACTAGAAAAGTTGTGCCAAGATTAAGTCCCTGGAAAAGCAAGACACGCATCTCAAAAACACATTTTCAGTGGCTTAGGATCTGTGGGACATGCTGCAGACACTTATCTTCTTACTTTAGCAAGTTTAGCCTTTTGATCATTGCATGAATGGCAACATGGACGGGGCCTTGGTGGGCTTGCACTCGACTAGTTTCAGCAGCAATGCTGGAATCATGAGTTACTCCATGTCAGAAAACTTCCTACAGCTAAGTCCTCATCCCAAAATCTGTAGAAAATAATGCAGCTCCCTCACACAGATGCTAGACTTAGTAAGGAGGACAGCCGTAGCATATTTTTCATGGAAAGCTCTCAAGCTGAGATGTCAAGCCCCCAAAACAGTATTGAATGTGAAATTGCTGAATAATTATCCACATTTCATTCTGTACTATCCCCCCCATGGAGTTATATAAATGTGCCTTTTGAAAAAATCCAGAAGACTACAGTCCTCTCATCAACTACATCTTTCTTTACTGCCATGATTATTAAAAATGAACAAGGTTCTAATGCAGTGATTCCTGAGTTGTATTTGGAACTAAAATCCATTAGAATATATTTTTGTTGTAAAGAAAAACCTGTCTGGATCAAGTGAAGTTTTTAGAGCTCAGAAGAGTAGGAAACCAAGTTTTTGGACCTCAGAAGACTTGATAACTTTACAACATCAACTGTCACCAAAAATTATGAATCAGATCATGAGAATAACAATGTGGTTTTATTTCAGCTAAATTTATTTAACACCAAATATGTCATAAATAAATATCTACACCAATTTAGTCATTCCACTTACTGTAAAATAGCAATATTTATATTAATTTAAATAGAAATCAGATCTGCCACAGCATTTACTGAGCTAATAAAAATCCATCTGGACTTTGGGCACAATAGCAGACGTTACACAGTAGTATTAGAATAAACACCTAGGTGATTAATATCTTTTAATTTCTGTTAGATGAAAATGTTCAATTTTCCACAGTTTTGCCATTTCTTAAAACATTCAAAGATGCATCGTAGTTTAGAATAATACAGATAATTGGAAAAATAATCCAAATAGACATTTCTTACTTAATGGACAATGTTCCCGTTATGTTCAACCCCACCACACATTTGCTTAAGAATTTCAAGCAGTAAACTGTGGGCCTATATGACAGGAAGCAGAGATGAGTATATGACCTCTGTCTCCTAGAATGTTAAGAGACAGGTCAAGAAATAACCAAAATAGTGACTTGCATGTGTGATTTATGGCTTGTTTGCAGAAAGCATGGTTGGAAAATAGCCATCTCTGTGAAAGAAGAATAAACATCCCTCATACAGAAAAAAAAAATGATTATTCCATAGGCGGCTAGGATGCTTTTGGACTACAGGAGGGAAAGTACATTGTGAGAAACTGGACTAGCTTATGCAAAGTAGAAAAGGCTGTGCGCTTCATACAGAAGCCATCAAGAATTTCTGCCTGTCTGGGATCTAGCACATTGACCTTTCCATTAATATGTATAGTTGCAAACCACTGGATTTTGACATAACTGAAATCTTTCTCGTTTGATTTCTTAATTTTGAATGCTTTTAAAAAAATTATTCCTTTAAATTCAGTTACTTTTCATTCAAATCTTAAGGATCTCAGATCAAAAACAGATCATAATTGTGTCAGGGGTGTTTCCATCAAATCCCCCAGTTCTTCTCAAGCAACTTGTTTTCCCTCCAGCTTCTCTATTTCATATGCTAAGAGGTTTAAATAATTTCAATATTTTTATATTGCCTAGCTCCAATTCTACATGTGTTGAATTCTACTATAAATATTTTCCATGTAATACTACATAAATGAAAATAGTTGTACATAACTGTATAGCATGTTTTGGAATAAAAAACAGTTTTCCTCATGATGTTATTTTTCCTTTTTAATTTACTCATCTTTCTTTTTTCATTTAAATTTTCAAAATCTTTTCATTCATTTTTCTATTTTTTTTATTTTTATTGAGCTTTACATTTTCTCTGATCCCCTTCTTACCTCTCCCCTCCCCTTCAAGCCTCTCCCAAGGTCCCCATGTTCCCAATTTACTCAGGAGATCTTGTCTTTTTCTACTTTTCATATAGATTAATCTATGTAGGTCTCTCTTAGGGTCCTCATTTTTGTCTAGATTTTTTGGGATCGTGATTTGTGGGCTGGCTTTCTTTTCTTTATGTTTATAAACCACTTACGAGTGAGTACATGTGATAGCTGTCTTTCTGGGTCCGGGTTACCTCACTCAAAATGATGCTTTTTAGCTCCATCCATTTGCTTGCAAAATTCAAAATGTCATTATTTTTTTCTGCCGTGTGGTACTCCATTGTGTAAATGTACTGCATTTTCCTTATCCATTCTAATCTTTCTATCTTTAGGATAATCACTATGCTTGAAACTACTTTTTAATAACTAAGATTTGTGATGTTAATGCATCTTAATTGTGCTATTAATATATTTCATTGTGACTTTTCCCCACATGCATATCTCATGTTTCATACACAGCCACCTTCTCTAATATTTCCCTTACTCTCCCATCTCGATGTCCTGATTCAATTCCCTTTCTGACTTAGTAGACCCTCTGCCACATTAAGGTTACCTTTTCCTATTAGTTCTTGTTTTATTTTTAATCTAATTTTAACATCTGAGTGAAGACATATGATGCTTAATGTTTTGATGTATGGTTTCTTTTATTTAACACAATAATATATTTTCCTTCCATTGACATTTTTTGGTCTTCTTTATGGTGAATAATGCTTTATTTTATACATATCCCTTATTTTTTATCCATTCTTCAATTTAAGGGAATCTAAGCCTATCCTACAGCTTCATTATTGTGAATAATGTACTAACCAATAGATATGCTAATGTCATTTCTCCCAGGTATATAATGACTTAGTATTTTCAACTAACAACGTGTGCTCATTTCCAACCAGTTTCTCAGCAGCATTATTCTTTTAAGTTTTTTCAATAGTAAAAAGTTTGAGTATCATTCTATTTATTCATTGGACTTTCTTCTTTTGCAAAGTGTCTTTTCAAATCATACTACTGTGTGGCAATTCTTTTTACCCCTAGAATTCCAGTGAGAAAAAGCAGCTATGCAAGCTCTTTGCTTCTGGACAGTAGGTGGAAAGTAGCAAAGCTACTTGGGAATTAGGACTCCATTACCTTAAAATCTCTTTTGTACACTATAGAGATTCAGCACTAGTTTATAGTTTAATTAAATTACTAAACAATCAGAACACTGAAACCCCAAATCATAAAGATGAATAAAGAACATTTTAAAGTTTTTTACAGCCTCTACAATTAGTTGCCAGGTTTAATAAATAAAAATAGACAAAGTTCAATCTCTATCTTACATGCATAATGGGCATTTTATTTTAGTGACATATATACCACAAATGTACATATTACATATTTTATTTGTGGCATCCAATTCAAATGCAGTTGACTACTTCATAGTTTATCTGTCAAACTGTATCAACATGGAAACTGTAATATTCATTGTATTTACTTAGGTTAAAAATAAAATAGTGAAAATATGATTTAGTGTTTGTTGGAGGAAGAAAGGCACTTGTTGGTTTCTGGCAGCCTGGGTAGCTTAAACCTGAAATAATCACACAGAAACTGTACTAATTAAATTACTGTTTGGCCCATTAGCTCTAGCTTCTTATTGGCTAACTCTTACATATTAATTTATCCATTTCTATTAATCTGTCTACCACTATCTGGCTGTGGTTTCCTGGCTAAATTTCTGGCATCTGTCTCTGGCAGGGCTCCATGGAATCTCTGACTCCACCTTTTTCCACCAAGCACTCAGTTTAGTCCCCACCTAGCTCTGTTTTACCCTGCTCTAGGTCCAAAGCAGTTTCTTTACTCATTAATGCTAATCATACCATACAGAGAGAACTCCTACATCACTTCTCCTTATCTGTTTAAATAAAAAAGAAAGATTTTTAACTTTAACATAGTAAAATTACATAGAACAAAACATTTACCAAGCATGAATTATAGTTACAATATTATATCTACTTTATCTTTTATCATAACTAAGGAAAACTTTAACTATTACTATAAATTCTTCAAAGACTCCAGAAGGATATATTACCTAAGTAAACAGGAAGTATATTGTAAGCAACATCCAAAACTCTAGAATTGAGAGAGACATCTCGCTGCCTGGACAGTCACCCAAAGTTCTTTTATTCTGTTGGGGCATCAATATTCAGCTTGCAGGCCCATAGCATCTGGCAGACATTCCCACAAAGCAAGATATTTTAATGACAGTTCTGCCTATATTGGCAGTTTTTCAGTCACTTTCATATGCGTCCTGCAGAATATCTAGCAGACTTTTTGATAAAACAGGAACCCCGAAGGACCATCTTGCCTTTAGGCAAGTTCAGTCATTTCTGTGGGGCTTCTGCATGTCCAGTCAAGCAGTCCAGGACAGAGCAGTTTCATGCCCAAATGGCTAACCAACTCCATAAGGATCTTCTTCAATGCCCATAATACTCTTGAAGTAGCTCGATACTTCCAGGAGCAGATGTGTCTTACTGCCATGAAAAGTCCTAATTTCTTAAAATATTTAACGTCATATTCTGAAGGTCTCTAAAAGATTTAAAGAATACCTATCTATCTGAAATACTTCACTGTACATCTAGAAAATCTAACTAAATGACTACAAGTTTGACTATTATAGATGACTATTAACCTATATTTCTTAATTATACGTTACATTTTTAAATGAGTTATACAATCACAATACCTTAATCAAGAATAGGAAAATACATAAAAAAGGTAGACCTGAAATTTGCATCAATAAACCAAGATCCATAACAATACAAAGCTTTATAGCAAATCCCCCTTTAAATATAAGGAAACATTCAAAAACAATATTTGGGAATTTGGGCATAGTACTCTCCAAACTGTACCCTGCTGTTTATTGGGTGAAGCAATTTTTTTGAGTGGTGTTCAAGGTGATCTTTCATGGTGTCTTGGTCAGTCAAACCATATTAGTCTGGAAGCAATCCACAGGTTCTCAAAACAAAATAAGAACCTCTTTTCCAAAGCAACATATCCTTAGACTCAAACTTTGAATTCAAGATATGTTTAAAATATATATGTTGGCTTAGCTTATCAGTCCATATAATGAAATGTCCTTCTGTACTTAGCTCCTTCAAGGTCAAAAAGTCAAAGAAAACACAATAATATACATAATCCAGACTCTCTGTGAATTTTCCATCTTTGTATGGCTTGTTTTACTCTTTTTCTTCTCTCTCCCAAACCTACATATACAACATTGTGACCCATTTAGAGTTCTTTTCATTCTGGATTTGTCTTTATTGCATATCTATAATTCTTTATTGTCCAAGAGCAGTTTTTAAAATACTAAGTGCTTCTGAAAAACTTAAGCTGTGCCATTACTAGGGTATGTATAGTACTTCCTGCTTGCCCCACCGAGATCAGCATTGCAGAGCCACCTTCACCTCTGAGCCATGCAGACAGCCCTACTTCTAGGCACACAGCCAGTCCACATTGCCACCAAACAAGCAATAACACGCTGCTCACAAACCCCATCTAAATGTTCTGTCTCCCGAAAGAGCCAAAAGTCATTCTGTCAGCATAGGCCAGAAAGTAGGCATTTCAAAATGGTGACTTTTCTGTTATTGTTGAGTCAGGAAAAACTCTCTTAATGGATCCATGCCTCTGCTTACTTCTAGCAACAGAGTCCATCCAAGAAAATGCTGGTAGCAAACTTTGTTTTTTTGTGTCTAGAATTAATTTTAAGCACTCTCAGGTTTTGGGTGGATTTTAGTTTGCCATGTGGGTGCCAGTTTGTTGGAGGAAGAGAGGTGCTTGTTGGTTTCCGGCAACCTGGTTAGTTTAGACCCGAAATAATCACACAGAAGCCATATTAATTAAATTAATTCCAGGCCCATTACCTCTAGTATCTTATTGACTAACACTTACATATTAATTTAACCCATTTCTATTGTGTATTGCCACGTGGCTATGGCTTACTGGCTAAAGTTGTGGCATCTGTCTCTGGCAGGGCTCCATGGTGTCTCTCTGACTATATCTTTTTCCACCCAGCATTTAGTTTAGTTTTCCCTGCCTAGCTAAGTTCTGCCTTGCTATATGCCCAAAGCAATTTCTTTATTCTTTAATGATAAACAAAGCATACAGAGGAAGATTCCATAACAACTTATGTTAAAAATAGTGAAAATAAAACAAAGTATTAGAGCACATATTCAACATACATTCCTATTTTCTCAAAGTATTAGATATTAGTTATGTGACCTTTGCTATTTTCATTACAACAACTAGATAATACTTTCAGATTTTTCTCTGAATAATTGTATATTTCTACAAAACAGAACCAGTACAGAGATATTCAGGTCATCCTGTGTATTTTGTTGTAAGCTATTATGGGGATTCTTTCACATGTGATTCACCCTGAAAACAAAACAAGAGCAATAATAGATGTTTACAGAGACTGGTGTTTGTGAGCTCCTACTAAACACCAATTAATCTGTGCTGCATTCCAGCTCCTTCTTAACAGGCTGCACAAAAGAAGATGTCATCATGTCTACCAGACTCTACAGCAACAAGAAAACATTATGCCTCAGGAACATAACGTGCCTGGTTCTATGTGTGATTAAGAAACTGGAGTTCAAAACAGACTTCCAAGAATATGAGAATATTTTATGTGCTCAAAATTCAAAACTTGAATTCAGATCTGCTGTAGCTAGCCACTTTTTAAATGATTTTCCTGGATATTTTAGATCTTGATACCCTTGAAGTGCTGTGTCATTCCAGAAATACCACAGCATCAGGTGTGGCAATACAAGCTGTGCCTTTATTCAGCACTTTCTCTTGAACTTACTGTAGAATGCCAAGCAAATCCCACAGACAGCCTTAATATGCATAGAAGCCCTTTGGTGCTGGAGTTCAAACCATATGACAGCATGCGTGAAGTCCAGTTCTGACTATGCCGAAGAGTACATGTGAAGTGAAAGCGAGTAATTAAGTTTAAAGAGCATTTATCACTGTTAGATATACAGGAATCACTTAATAAATGTTAAATATTTTAATTCTTCAGTAAAAAAAAATATTCTTACAAATAATACTCTATAGAGGCAAAGACAAATAATTAGCCTGGTGTACCTAAGCAACATAGAATAATTCTGCACTTCCTTTTGTCAATGATATCATGAGGGGATTTGAGAAATGATTCCTAAACAATAATGTGTAATACAATTTATATATTTAACTACACTCTTCATTATTATACTATATCACTGGATGGTGTCTCAGACAGTTAAAGAAAATCAACTGTTGCACTAAGATTTTGAGTATGGGTACTAACCTTACATTTTCTCACTCATTCCTTTTGTTTCTGTCCAGTCACCTATAATTTAATCATTCTGTAGTATAACATCAAGAGAGGGCGCATGGGAGTGTTTTTATCCAATGGAATCTCTAAACCAATAAAGATAAAGCAAATATTCAAGAGGTGAAGTACTTTCTTCAAGTAGAGCCAGAAAGTTGGTGATCAGTGAGCACTGTCAAGATGTGTTCTTTCTCGTTGGGATCCCCATCACTGGATATTCATATACTTATACAAGCCTTTCTGGCTGAAGACAGGGTGGACCTAGTTTTACTTCTAACAAATCAAATAATTAAAGACCCAATGCTTGACTTATTTATTTTTTTCTACTCCCTTGACTCTGATGGAAACCAAGTTCTGGTAAGTCAAATGAAGAAGGTTAGTTAGTAAAAAGCTAAAACGTCTTGGCAACAGTTATACTAGCAATTGTGGACACCGCCCATCCTACCACAATCAAATTTTCATGCCAATGGTGCAGTAAACAATAGCTTAATGACACCCTTATGAGAGTATCTAGTCAGAAGTATCTAGATAAATTGTTCTGGATCCTTCACCATTAGAAACTTAATGAGATAATAATATTTGTTGCTATAAGTTACTAATATATGGCAAACATTATTATGTGACAAGGCTATGATGAAAGAATAACACTTTTGCTAATTAAGTCAGTTTCTCAAAGTAGAGTGTTCAGTAACTAGTTTGCATTCTAATGTTTTCACAGCACATGAACAATAGCCTAAATCGCCTTTATATAAATGTATAGTGTGTTATGAATGGGGAAAATAGTTTGCTGTGTTTTTTTCTTCATCTTTAATAAATCTGTTTCAAACTTAAGCTACTAAGTTAATTGTCCCACTGAATAACACCAAAATTCAGAGTACTGATTGCAGGCCTTATCTAATATCCAAGCTTGAGCACAGTGAGAATTTCTCGTACAAATACAGGCTCAACCAAGGACTACCTCAAATCTAACTCTCCTATTTGAGGAACATAAACATCTCTAACCAATTCTGCAGGTAATGACAATTCCTTCAAACACTTTATTCAAAGGTGAATTTGATTAGAAATATTGTGACAATGAAACTCAGTGTGGAATACATAAAAATCAATCCTATTTTTTTTTTAGAAAAAGAATATTTATGTAGCAATCTTCACAAGCAGATTGGTGCTTTAATCCCAACCTTCACTATGACGAAGCAAACTAAATTGTCCTCCCAGATTATTAAAAACAAGTCAGCAAATGAAAGTGATCAAGATGAGTCCTTGCTGAGACCAAGTGACATGTAATCATGGGTAATCAGGGAGACTAAACTGTCCACATAAGGACGGGAGGGTTTTTGACTATGACTGTTTAGAGAAAAGATGCAGATTGCAAATGGATTTCAAAAAAACTGAAGAAGTTATCTGGGAGAGCTACCTAGAATAGTCTGAGCTATGGAGTTAGGTGCAGTCTCATGCCACGGTTGCCAAGGGAAGAGGGTTCCTCTGATTACAATGTGAGATTTTATTGAAACTCTGTTCTAGGCTTGCTTAGTTTGGATTCTCTCTTTGATACAGGAAGCACAGAGAAAACCTACAGAGAAAATGAAATAATTGTGTCAGAAAACCTGGCATTAGGTCACTGCCCCGTAATACAGGGAGCACAGCAGAGGAGAAGTAAGGATGGTTTTCCTCTCACAAGTTAAGCTTTAAGCTGGGAGTCTTTCTGCTCCACAGCCCTTAGCCCACTTTGTATCTATAATTTTGCTGAAATCTACACATCACAGCCCACTTTCAGGTGTTTCTCCTGATTTAATTTTTAGGTTAGTGGCTCTTTTGTTTTCACTGCTTTGGCACAAAAGATGTTATTGAGATTTGCAATGCCATAGAATTAGTCACTATAGTTCTGTCAGTTCACAATGATGTGACTCTTTCTGGCAGTATACGAAGTTCTTCGTGATAACTCTGTCTTTCCCACAGCTCCCCTCCGATTCGCAGTCATAGCCATCTGAACACAACATAGCAATGCTAATTATGTTATGTGAAACCTGCCAATAGAGGCTATTTTTCCTTCGCCATCTCTGACTCTTATATCTAGAATTCTTTTTCTTTTTAAAATGTAACAGTTAAGTACATTTGAATTTGCCTCACTATCTATTTAAAGCTTAATATCTTTTTTTTTTCTATTACATAAAGAAAACCCTGATTTCTTGGGGACAGTGTTGTGTATAAAACTAGAGAACAAAATATGGTTAAGTTTTCTTACTTAGATCTCATTCTTTAGCATTACAAGTTTGGTTTTTTAAAAGAGAGAGCATGTCTACCCTTGCATCCCAATAGAGCTGTATGAAAGAGATGCCCTCTCTAGTTATCTGCCTTGCTTCATGAGCTCTTTTCAAAGAAACACATTATAATCTCCTAACACTAAGGTAACTGCATAATATTACTGTGGATGAAAATCTGGCCAATTACACATTTTTAGAGGCTTACTATTAAGTTTCAAGTAATTGCTCAATACTTGCATAACATGAGCTATTAACATAGCTTATCATGTAACATGCTGGTATTGAATTTCAATCGAAAGGGTTATTTAATAATGGTATTGAAATAAAAAATGAATTCTCCATACCCTGAGCAATATCACTGCTTTTACATGCTCTGTAGTTTGTAAAAGGCTATTAGATAAAATAGAGTAATGTATTCTGGGGAAGCAAGCCCATTGACGATGAATAAAGGGTATGATTTTATTCTTGCTCCAGAAAGAATGATGTCTGTATCTTCCTTAAAAGAATTACAGTCATTATGAACTTCCAGACTTTTCTCCCTTTAGGCTTTGAATATAGCTTTAATTCTATGCACTGTCTTTAGGACATTTAGAAATATTTTATAATATATAGAAAAAGATGTCTAGAAACAGAAATGTGATTGTTAAAAGCACCAAGACTTGAAAGATACAATTATGAATGTTTTACTTATATAATAAAGAGTATGAGGAATAAAAGTATTTCCTTAAAAACATAAAATTTAATGTATACAAGTTTGAATATTTTAATAATAAAACATATTCAGAATATAAGTATTCAAAATTGCTATATATATATATATATTCTGGCTATCAAACTATTACTAGTACAAATTGTATATACATATTGATAAATTTTTGCTATATTTCAATATTAATGAATAAGTGCCTTAAAAATTATTATTAACTCTCTCATTTGTCTATGACCAGTCAGGCACTGAACAGCAGGCACAGAGACCCAGAGCCATCAGAACCTATGCCAAGCAGATTCCATTCCCATGTCCCTTCACTCTGCAGTTATCCTTTATAACAGGGAATTTGAAAATGATCTTTAGCTTATGTTTAAAAATCACAGCATAATTTCAAGTTAACATGGTGATAGTCTAAGTGACTTATAAGGATTTAACACTGACAAGAATCTCCTGTTTATAGTGATCATTTAAAATTCCTATCTGACTGAGGAAGAAATCATTAACCACATTAGAAATTTTTAATCAATTTTAAATATTGAGCAGAATTTAAAAAATGAGGAAACTTTCTGTGCCCTTTGTAGACTCAGAAATGATTTTGAGTGTGATACTGTGCATTTTCAAAACCATTTGACTCTAAGATATTGAACTCCCCTTCATCTTTGCTGTGACTTTCAGTTGATGATAGATTAGGACAAACTCATTTTGACAATTTGGAACAGATCAAGTATATTGGCCGTTAAAATTTTGAAACAGATGCAAAGAAGCTTGAGGGGCCATTTCTCTGTGCCTTCAGAGTGATTGCATGGCCCCTTCTGGGAACCCAAATCCATAATAACTCAGGTGGGCCATATAAAAATGCATAGTAATTATAAATCAGCTAAACACTTTCCTCTTACCCACTTCCATTTTTTCCAGAATATCTGTGACATCACATACACTACAAATCTAACCTGTACAAACAGTTGTTGTACTGCTATACTTCAATAAATAATATAAGAAAAAATGTCTTCATATGTTCAATGAAAACTGAACCATTAGGGAATATTTTCAATCTATGATTGGTTTATTGAATCTATAGGTAGTCAAAGGATACAAAAGAACAGCCATGTACAAGTAAAACAGAATTTTCTCAGTAACCCGGTTTTGTTTTTTTGCTTTTTTGTTTGTTTCATTTTGTTTTCCTACTTGATAAAAGATAGAGTTATCCCGGTTTTATCCCATGATTTTTCAGACCCAGGCCAGCTGGCCTTGGTGAGTTCCCGATAGAACATCCCTATTGTCTCAGTGTGTGGGTGCACCCCTCGCGGTCCTGAGTTCCTTGCTCGTGCTCCCTCTCCTTCTGCTCCTGATTTGGACCTTGAGATTTATCTCCGGTGCTCCAATGTGGGTCTCTGTCTCTGTCTCCTTTCTTCTCCTGATGAAGGTTAATATTCAGGAGGATGCCTATATGTTTGTCTTTGGAGTCACCTTCTTATTTAGCTTCTCTAGGATCGCGAATTATAAACTCAATGTCATAGCTGACAATGAGGACTACTGAGAACTCAAGAAAAATGGCAATGGGTTTTTGATCCTACTGCACGTACTGGCTTTGGGGGAGCCTAGGCAGTTTGGACACTCATCTTACCAGACCTGGATGGAGGTGGGCGGTCCTTGGACTTCCCACAGGTCAGGGAACCCTGATTGCTCTTGGAGCTGATGAGGGAGGGGGACTTGATCGGGGGAGGGGGGAGAAATGGGAGGCGGTGGCGGGGAGGAGGCAGAAATCCTTAATAAATAAATAAATTTAAAAAAAAGATAGAGTAATCTGAGAATAAATGATAATTAAGAAGATGCTTGTATAAGATTTACCTGTAAGTGTTCATTGTCACGAGTCTTTGGTCTGTCTCAAGGTCTCTGGTTTCTGCTGTACCATGATAAGGGACTCTCACTGAGGATCCCAATGAGCTACGGCAATGAACACCTGCAAGCAAGAATGCAAAGAATAAGGCATAAACTGTGTTTCAGCAGGAAACACTGCAACTTCCACAAGAAGATTTTTATGCCTTATTTTTTTTCTTGTTGTTTTGTTTGTGTGGTTGGTTGGTTGGTTTGATTTTGGTTTGTTTTGAATTTTTGTTTTGCTCGGTTTTTGGTTTTTCTTTTAAATTTGGTTTTATTTGGGTGGCGGAGGTTGCAAGAGAAGAGGGTGGATGGGATGGAACAAGAAGATAAGTAGGTTAAGAATACATGATATGAAATCCATAAAGAATCAATGAAAGTAAAAAGAAAAGACTTGCCTTTAGGCCAACCTATGGGGCATTTTTTTCCAATTAATGATGATGTGGGAGAGCCCAGACCACTGTGGGTGGTGCAAACCCCAAGGAGGAGGTCCCAGGTATATAAGATAGCAGTCTTAGCAAGGCAGTAAGTAGCACTACTTTATGGCCTCTACTTCAGTTTCTGCCTTCAGGTTCCAACCTTGGTTTACTGCCATACCTATATTATAGATGAACTAGACTATAACTTTCACTGAAATAAACCCTTTCCTCCTCTCACCTAGCAGAAGGTTATACTGTTTTAACACAGCAATAGAGATGCTAAAACAGTGACTTATCAGAAGATAGATCACCTTGGGCCATCAGAACACTATCTCTACTCATTTGAGAACTAAAGTGTGATAATGATTTGCTATGAAGCGAAGATGGCTTTGCAATCCCCCTGCTGTAGCCTCTCAAGTAGCTGGGACTGCTGGCATTCACCATCAGGCCTGAATCATGGTATCTGTTTTCCTGTGATGCTCGTGGCCCCTTACAAGGACCAATGAACTGATTGTGGCTCTTTGTCACATTCTCCAGCAGTTTCCACAGGTTGATGGCTGTTGGGTATTCCTCTTTTCTCTTCCTCAGTGTAAAAGCACGCCTCTTCCCGAGTGGAGCATCACCTCTTCCCAACTCTTGTGTTGGGAAGACCATCCCAGGGAATGAGCTTCTATGGTTGAAGGGACCAGACCCAAGCATATATTCACTAGATTTGGAAGAACTGGAGAGCAAGGCATGGTATCCTTGCCATTACTACAACACTTAAAATGCTGTACACTGTGAAAATGTGCTGCTTTCATTGTTAATAAAAAAATAAATAAACTGAGCCAGGTGGTGGTGGCGTACGCCGTTAATCCCAGCACTCGGGAGGCAGAAGCAGGCGGATCTCTGTGAGTTCGAGACCACCCTGGTCTACAAGAACTAGTTCCAGAACAGGCTCCAAAACCACAGAGAAACCCTGTCTCGAAAAAAACCAAAAATAAATAAATAAAAATAAAATAAAAAAATTTAAAATAAAAGCAAGGAAAACTTTATCACAGCAGCTGTTTCAAACACAAAGAAAGTTCTCCTCTATTTCGGTACCACACAGACTACAAAATAAGACATTAATTAACCAAAAAGAGAGGATCTGTCTGAATTTTAAAAGGAAAATAAGCACAGGATCATGGCTTGCTCATCTATCACAGTGAAAGAATCATTTTACCAAATCGGTAGTCCAGACCAGTAGACAGAGCCTGGATGTCACAATTCTCATGGGCTCTTACAATTTCAGCTATGGGGAACAGGCCCTCAAAGACCATCAATCCAACCTCCCCCATGGAACGCCTTATAGAGACCCTACAATCCCAGGCCTTGATGCCTTACTTGCAGATTCCTACACATATCCATCTTTCTTTGAAAAAAAAATGGCATCACTATTATTTTGATAAAAAAATTAAAGTGTTTAACAGCACCTTTGATCCCGATATTTTACAGGAGCTTTCTAACTACTGTCAGTGCACAGGCAGATGGAAGGAGTTTCCTTATATCCAAGCCTATCTGAGCTCTAAGTCTAAGCCCTCTGTCCTTGCAAGTTGGTCACCTGCTTACATGTTCCTGGCTATGCTGTCTGAGCTAGAAGAACATTCCACTTTCGCTCTCGACACAGCTAATAAACCCATAACTTTCTGACCTTGGTAGACAGATACTCCACTCCTTCACCTCATGCTGGCTTATTGCCTGCCTTGCTGCCTCTCTCTGATCACGTACATGCCACGCAGGCCCTGGTTGCCCTCTTTAGCTCCCCCCCATCTACTCCATCAGCCCCTCTGGATCATTCCTCCTCTCCAGTGCCAGGCCGCATCAGCTGCCCAGCTCTAACACTCACCTTTATCCCTCCTCTCATAGGCTCATGTGCTGCTACGGAACTCAGCCCTGGTCAAGCCAAGCAAGCTGCAGTTCTCCCATTGTGATTGGTGGCTCGCTTAGATGGCTTGGTTAGGGTACATGTCTCCTTCTCCCTCTAAGAACTCTCCCATATAGAACAAAAACTGGGGTCCTATATGCCTAATTCTATCTTTTTCATAAAGCAATTTCAATATATTACCCAGTCTAATAATTTCATCTTTAATGATATTTATATGATCCTTTCTAATAACCTACTTCCTGAAGAGTGCAGGTGAGTTTGGGAGTAGGTCAGACTACATGCAGATGAGGTTCACCAAACTCATACAACACAACTCCTGGGGACAGAGGCAGTCCCCAAGCAGGAACCACACTGGGATAACCCCAGGTGGAATTTTAGCTAGGGATCAGTTTTTGACTTGCTTTCTGGCAGGTATCTGTAAGGCTGCCCTCAAGCCAGTAAACTATAGTAAACTCTCAGAGGTTATTCATGATATGAAGGAAAATCTTTCTACATTTTTGGAATGCTTCACTACAGCTCTGTTACAGTATAGTAACTTCGATCCAGAAACAACAGAAGGCAGATAGTTACTGATGACTCTATTTTTTCTCAGTGCTACCCCAACATTAAGGATAAACTTAGACATTTGGAGAAAGGCCCTTTGACCCCACAGACAGAAGTCTTAGAGTTGGCTTTTAAGGTGTACCATGCAAGGAATGAGAAAGCTTGTAATCTTTACTGTCACATGCCAGCCATGGCCTCCCAACCGGCCGAGGCGACAGATTGCCCAATCTGTGCTGTCCGTGCTGCTCTCTTGCCCCCTATGGCTTGAGAACCACCAGGCCCAAGTATCAAATGTGGTAAAACTGGTCACTGGGACTGAGAATACCCCAATCCTCATATTGGTCCCATGAGACCTTGTCCAAGATACCATAGTGAAGAACATTGGGCAGCCAATTGTCCTTGTGCACATTGTGGCATGGAAACATCAAACCCAGAAAATTCCTAAGTTGAACTTCTATGTCTGGCCATGGACAAATGAGGCTGCCCAGGCTTTTTTGACCTGACCACAACAGTCATCTGTAGCAGGGAGCCACAGGTAAACATCACAGTATTAGGATGGTCCATCTTTTCTGTTGGATACCAGAGTTACATACTCAGTACTGAGGAAATTCTGGGGGCCTACTTCTTCTAGTTTCCCTATTGTTGGGGTAGGGGGACAGCCTTATCTACTTCAGCAGACACCACCATTTAGGACTTTTTAGGAGTATTTATCTCACTCATTCATTTTTAGTCACGCCAACCTGCCCAGTACCTCTTATGGGAAGAGATATTTTAACAAAAGTAAGAGCATCCATCTCATTTGCTCCTTCCATTCACCTTACCCCAGATTTGCCAGCAGCTCCCCTCCTCCTCTTTCTAGCCTCACAAACTTTCAGCTCCAATGTGGCTTTTTCTCTTCCAGCCTCTCAGGTGGACCCCCAAGTCTGGGACACCTAAAACCCCTCTGTTGCTAAACACCATTTCTCCATCATTATCCAATTACAAGATCCTACTAAATACATTACATAAGCTCAGTTCCACTCTCTCTCCATAGCCTTAGGGGACTTAAGTCTATTATCTCTGACCTTCTAAGAAAAAAGCTACTTTGTCCCACCTCTTCCCCCTTCAATACCCTTATACTTGCTGTTAAAAAACTTAATGGAACCTATCGCCTGGTTCAAGACCTCTGGCTCATTAACTCCACAGTGGTCCCTCTTCATCCTGTAGTGCCTAACCTTTACACACTTCCTTCCACTATCCCTCCAGGAACCTGCCATATCTCAGTTCTAGATCTCAATGATGCTTTTTTCTCTATTCCTCTCACCTCTCAATCTAAAAATATCTTTGCCTTCACCTGAACTGTCCCTGACACTCTTCTCTCCACACAGCTCACCTGGACTGTCTTTCCCCAGGGATTTTGGGACAGCCCACACCTATTTGGTCAGGCTTTAGCTTCTTATCTACTCTCACTGTCTCTCCCCAATTCTAAACTCATACAGTATGCAGATGATATTTTACTTTACAGTCCATCCTTAAAGATTAGCAAAACTGATACCTTTGCTCTTGTAAATTCCCTGTCCAAAAAGGGCTCTAGAATCTCACCATCTAAAGTCCAATTGTCTACCTCTCAGGTCATTTACTTGGGATTAACTATTACCCCAACCCAAAAAGCTATTACCCTAGACAGGAAAAATCTAATTCATATCCTTGCAGTTTCTTCTACAAAAGAAGAGATTTTATCATTTCTAGGAATAGCTGGCTTCCTGTATTCCTGGATCCCCTCTTTTTCTCTCCTTGCCAAGGCAGCTCTCTGCTCACTGCACTCTGCATGAGCCCCTTCCCTATTCCAACACTAAACCCTTCCAGAGATTCCAGAAAGCCGTTTTCCAGGCTCCAGCTCTTCATCTCCCAGATTTAACTCATCCTTTATCCCTCTACCTAACAAAGAAGGAGGAATATGTCCTTGGGGTCCCATGACATCAGCTTTGACCTTCCTTTGCACCTGTAGCATACTTGTCAATGAAGCTGGACGTCACCGCTCAGAGCTGGGTTCCCTGCATACCTGCTACCTGCTTTAATGGCCATTGAACTTCTTATTTGTAAGTCAAAGAAACTAACTTTTGGGTCACCCAGCACTGTCTTCTTCCACCATAATCTGTCCCATGTCTTAACTTACAAAGGCTTACAAACCTTGCCCCTTTCCTGAGTTCTTTCCTCCAGGTGGCACTAGTAGAAGATGATACACTCATTTTCCAACTCTGCCCACCCCTTAATATCTCAAATCTCCTACCGAAACTTAACATTAATTATTCCCCATCTCAATCCTTCATAGAAACCTTAGAGGATCTACTGCCCACCCCTCACAGGATGGCAAACTGTCCAAGGCCACTTATACCTGGTACAAAGATGGCATCTCCTTTTTATGTGAAGCGACCTGTAGAGCAAGCTATGCCATAGTGTCAGATACTGGAGTGGTTGGAGGCGCAGGCATTCTCTGCCCATTCCAGTAATCAGCAGGCTGAATTAATAGCCCTTTCCCATCCACGCCTTCCAATTAGCAAAGGGACAATATTTAAATGCTTACACAGACTCCAAATATACCTTTCATCCTCCTATCCCAGGAAGCTATCTGGAAGAAGTGTGGGCTACTTATGACAAAAGAAGGAACTAACTCAGGTTACATTATGGACTTGTTAAAAGTCTCTCATCTCCCCAAAGCTATAGGAATTATTCACTGTTGTTCTCATCAGATTGACAGTTCCATTATTTCCAAGGGAAATAACCAGGCTAACCAAACAGCTAGAACAGCAGGTTCATACAGTACAGCCCACATTCTCACAGACACCCCCTGACACCCAGAAAATTCTGTTTTATCTACATCAGCCCTTTCATCCTACTAGCAAAACATGGGAAGTAGAGAAAGACATGATCTTTTGAGTAAACTAGGAGTGTGGGGATCATGGGGGTAGAGTAGAAGGAGAAGGGGGAGAAAGGGAGGAGAGCAGAGGAAAATATATAGCTCAATAAAAAGAAGAAAGAAAAAAAATAGAAGAAGCCAAGCTACTAAGGCTGGGCAATCATGGCAATCATAATTCAAAATGAACCTCCATGTATGTATGATTTATTTGGGAACTGGGTGATGGGCCCCCAAAAGCCAAGTGTTAAACATCACACAATAATATATGTGTGGTGTGTGTGTGTATGTGTGTGTGTGTGTGTGTGTGTATAAATCACTCATCATGTGATCTTTTTTCATAATAGAAAAGAACACTAACATTATTTAGATTGTAGCCCTTTTTCCATTTTTTGAATCTCACACCCAAATAGCTCTTTCTCTTGATAAAAGGAATGTTTAGCACAAACCTAATCCTTCATGATGACTCCAGCACCAAAACTAACTTAGGTCTCAACATCAAAAAAAGTCATTTGCCTCTTCACATTTTAATTTCTTGATTTGTAAAAGCAAGCTTCTAAATCATGTTTAGATTCAGAACTTTCTGTTTGTTTGAGGAACTGGAAGGGCAAGTATCTGTTATATCTGTCAAACAAAACTGCACGGCTCTTGGAGAGGGCTGTATTTGTTAGAAAAAGAAAGCTGCTTAGCGTGGGAATAATTTTTTATTCTCCCTGACCACATGTGAAGACACCAGGAAAGAAGAAGGAAGATTGTCATGTCTTTGCTTGTCATCATGACTGTACTCTTCTGATCCAGCTTGTCACATGTGAGTGGATGAGCTGATATTCTAAGATGGAGGCTGTAATGATCAGTAACTGCCCAGGGTGATCTTATGGACCCTTGGGAAACTGTCTAGCAGAGGGTAGGACTCTTGGCTTCTTTTGTGATAGAGAGAGTTCTTCGTCCAGCAAGCAGCTCCCAACAATGAGTCTCAAACACATAAACACATCCTTGGTAATTTTTTCTTTTATTGAAAATGGATTTTTATACAATATATCCTGATTACAGTTTTCTCTACCTCCTCTCCTCCCAGCTCCCCCTCACTTCCCTTCCTATCTGAACCATCTCCTTTCGTCTCTCATTAGAAAACAGACAGGCATCTAAGGCGTAATACAATATTAGGTAAAACAAAAACGAACACATCTGAATAGAAAAAAAAAACAAATAAACAGAAGGAAAGAGTCAAGGAAAAGACATAAGAAATAGATAAAGATTAGAGACCCACTCATTCAGTTACATTTAAATTTCATTTTAACAAAAAACCAGAAGACATAATATATATGCAAAGGAACTGTGGGATCAAAAAAGGAAGAAAAATAAAATTAACAAGTAAAAATTAAATCAGGAGGTTGTGGTACACACCTTTAATCTCAGAATTTAGGAAGCAGAGGCAGGCAGAGCTCTGTGAGTTCAAACCCAGCCTGGTCCATAGAGCCAGTTTCATGACAAACAAGGCTACACAGAGAAACCCTGTCTCTGTAAACCAAAGATAAAATTAAAAATTAAAAAAAAATAAAATTTCTGTAAAGCCCTGAGAAGATATGAAGAGACAAAGGATGCTCAAAGATGCCATTGAACTTGTTTGCTGTTGGCCATGTGCTGCTGGGCATGCAGTCTTCATTTAAGAGTAGTTTGTTTCCCAAGTGAGACACCTTAGAGAAAACTAAATTTTTATTTTCAAGTCATTATCAATTAGAGAGAGCTTCTGGATTAGAAATGGGGGCATGTGTCCACTTCTTTCAGCTTTAGGACTCCATCTAGTGTATACCAAAATTGGCCATGTACATGCTACCTAGTCTCTGTGAGTTCCTATGTTCATTGGTTGTGTTAGGTTTTATCCTTGGTATCCTTGATATCCTCCATCCCTCTGGCTCTCACATTCTTCATACCTCATCTTTCATAGTGACAGATATTTATTTATCATCAGCTCCAAGTATATCACACACCTTAACTTAAAACCAGATGCACTGAACCTGATAGAAGAGAAAGTGGGGAAAAATGCGAGTTAGCACAAGAGAAAATTTTCTAAACAGAGCACCATTAGCATAGGCAAAAATGTAACAACTAATAAATGAGACTTCATGACACTAACAAGTTTCTCCATAGCAAAGTATGCTGCCAATTGAACAAAGCACAGGCTACATAATGGAAAAATAGTTTTACCAGCAACACATCCAATAGGCTATATAATTATGGATAGATGAGAAGTTTCTGGAACAGGTGAATCAACCAGGAAGGGAGAGCAAAGAGAGGTACAAAAAAAGAATACAGAATAAGAAAGGGACAGCGAAAATTAAGGGCTATTTGAGGGTTAGTATGGAAACTTAATATAGAAGAAGCTTCATAAATATATACAAATATGAAGGAGATCTGAATAAATTTGTCAAATAATGAAGGAGACAGAATTTCAACTGCCCATCACTTGTTTCCAGTACCAAGAATGGGTTGCTTCCAATCAAGTTGTTGACTAAAGGGGTCCCATGAGAATCCTCAAACAGCCTAGGCTATTGTCAAAGATATAACTTGCTCTCTACAAACTGATGGAAAGCCGTATTGCTAAAGACAACACCTATGCAAGTCATTGAACATGGAGAATTCTAGCTGGTACCCACCTAGAGTCTTCACTCCTATTGGCTAGTGTTCTTAGTACTGGAAAGTACTCTGCATGCTACCAAGAGAAGCATAAAAACTAACCCAACTATAAACGCTTCAATATAAATTGTTACTGTGCTCCCTGAAAGACATACTAGTGCAATGGTAGAACAAAGTTTGTGGGAATAAATAACCAGTATCTGAATTGACTTAACACCCATTCCAAGAGGGGGAGCCTATATTAGACACTGTTTGGGCGACCAAGAGCCTGAGACTAGATAGCCCAGGGATATAGGGTGGCACAGCCATATCTGATGGGGATGGTATTAAGTTATAAAACCAGTACAACTATTTGACGAAAAGATCTAGCAAAGCCGAGCCATATAATGCCTGTCACGCCACCTTTGCTTTTCTTCTTCACCTGTTGCATCCTTGGTAGACTTTTAATATTTGTACAGTTTGAGAATATTGGATTTATGGAAACTTTCTCATGAATCATTTATGCCTTCTCCCAGGAATGCTATTTCCTAGCTTCCCCAAGACAGTCCTGAACATACTATTGCCCCGCTTTATCTACTTGAAGGTCTTCTTTATGCATTGGAGGTTGACACACATAAAGAAACCAGAGGTCTTCTTATGAGGCTATGGATCATTTTTGAAACATCTGTCCCTGTACTTACTCATGTACAAGATAACCAAAGCAAAGTAAACTTTAAAAGATCAATAAGATTTGGTGAGCTAAAGGAGTTGGCCACAATTCAGATTAAAAGCCTTTTCCCTATAGACACTCAGGCATTTATGTAGCATATATAGCAATAAAGTTAGATTAGCTGAAGTTATCTCTGTCTGACATAGAGACTTATACTGATGGGGAAAGAATGATATAGAAAGATAAAAAAAGTATTCTATGAAGATGTAAAATATAAACTTTGTATTATGCCAGAATTTGAATATAACTACAGCAGCTTTGGCCTTAGGATGTTTTGGGGGTACTCTTACCATTAATGGTTAAAAATACACTGCTTCAGACATGGCATCTTGCCCAGGATGACATGGAGATTGTTTTGGTCAAATGTCTTTGTAGCCACAGAAGCAACCAGCTTGAGAACAAATTGTCATATGCCTCTAAATTCTTAAAAACTGGGTTATGGGGTTAGTGAGTAAAAATGATAACTCTGTCTATCAATGATGTCAAAATTTGAGGGAAAATGAGTGGTGATGATAACTCTGTTCTGTTATAGTTTATTAATGATGACGAAAATATGAGCAAAAAAGTGAAACACATATCTAAAAAACAAAATTAATGTGATTCATGTTTTAGAACAACATGAATGTATCCCTACTGACTAAATAAAGAAGCAATCTGCACAAATAAAGAAGCATGCTAGCTGCTAGTCAATCAGGCTGCAAGGTTCTCCCAACCATCACAGCCTGGTTCACTTCTTTCCTTTGCCAAGTCCTTACATTCTCTGCTGGGACCTGTCTACCATTGGGAATGGCTCCCAGCATCAGGGGAAAACCCAATACTTCAGTTCTACTAAAGGAATGTAGCAAAATAATATGCCCCCTAATGGCACTCTTCTATACTCATAGATCAGAATATATGTTTAGTTATCATCAGAGATGCTGCCTGCTGAAACATGGGAACAAATACAGAAACCCATATCCAGACAATATGAGAGTAAGAGAGACTTTGGAATACTCAGCCCCAAATGGATGCTTCCATCAAATCCCTCCCCTCAGGGTTTACATCCTTGACCTTTCAAGAAACACCTTAGTAATGGGAATGTGATTGAGAAAGAGAAGAGTATTCACTCTTTTTCCATTTCATACCGTGAATGTTGCTTTTTGGTCACATGAATTCAGCCTCTAATTAACTACTTGTTTACCTACTTGAGTAAATACATGGCATTTCCTCAGAGGCTGTAGCAGAATTTGTACATAAAGGAACTAGTAGAGAGGATATTTGTTTACCCCAATTGATGATAAAGAAAATGAGATAATGACTACATGGGGTTAGTCTTTTAAAGCAGTGGTTCTCAACTTATGGGTTTGGACCCCTTTAGGAAATCAAATGACCCTTTCACGGGGATTGCCTGAGACATTCTGAAAACACATATTTATATTACAACTCATAACAGTAACAAAATTACAGCTATGAAGTAACAATGAAAATAATTTTATGGCTGGGGTCACTAAAACATAAGGAACTGTATGAAAAGGTCCCAGCATTAGGAAGGTTGGGAACCACTATTTTAAAGTGTATGAAGAATAATATTAAAAAGTTGCAATCTTTCTTATATAAATAAAATGTTTCTTATATAAATAGATTAAAAAGTTGCTGAAGAAACAATCTTCATTGGACAAACTCTTGACAAACTGATGAAAAGAATTCTTACTGAGATGGCTTTATATGGCTTTGCTCTACAGATATTCACATTATTTTGTTTCACCTCTACATAAAGTTTGTTCTCACTGCCAAATAACTGTGCTTAATTTGGCAAGAAGAGACCTCCATAGAGCTGGTTTCTTAAACCGCTGTTAAGAGTAGCTGTGCTAGACTCAAATGGCTTAACAGTTCTAAGGCTTATTCAAATCCTCTCCAGGAAGTATCATCTGAAGGCCTTCGGCCACAACATCTATGTGACTATTATTTATGTTAGTTTCTTAATAATCTGTAGTTACACATGCCTGAATAAAGTCTTTGAAAATTACCAAGAGCAGAACCAAGGATGTCTGCTACCTTTTCTCTTGAACACAGGGATTCTATTACACATGGAGTGAAAAGTGTTTCAGAATCCTTTCTTATAGTGTTTGAAGTAAATCAACTTAAAACACATTATGCAAGGATAATCCTATTACATCTTTAGTTAATATATCTTTAAAACATAAAACCATACCTAAGAAAATAACTCAGCTGGCTTAACTGAAAATAAGATGAAGATAATATGTATGCACACTCCAATAAGAGCCTCATGGGACAAGATAGCTCTTTGTTACTGCTCTTTTTTGTTTTTTTTTGTGGGGGGGCTTTTTTGTGGCAGTTCTTGGGATTGAATATAACATCTCACATGGAATAAGCACTTGTTCTGCCACTGAGTTTAACACATACTCAGCTCTAGCCCTCTTTCGTACATCTAGAGATTCCACTTCATGCTGCTAGGGAGGATATAAAAAAGCATCAGACATTCTTTTTAAAAAGGTATTTGTTTCCTGGCCTGGGGAGGTGGCTCAGTGAATCCAACAATTGCTGTCGAAGCAGGGGTGCAAGAGTTCAGATACTGAGTACCGTGTGAAAGTCGGATGTGGCTGACCTATGGAGAAATGGAAGCACACAAAAGAGAATCTTGGATGCTTACAGTGTTCAGTCAGAAACCAGGCCTCAAACAAGGTGGAAATTGAAAACCAACACAGGAGATAGTCTTTTGACCCTCCTCCCACACACTTCAGCCTATGCTGACTATATTTTCACACACAATCAGATGTAGAACATGAAAACATCAGCATGCCGGGCGGTGGTGGCGCATGCCTTTAATCCCAGCACTCGGGAGGCAGAGGCAGGCGGATCGCTGTGAGTTCGAGACCAGCCTGGTCTACAAGAGCTAGTTCCAGGACAGGCTCCAAAACTACAGAGAAACCCTGTCTCGAAAAACCAAAAAAAAAAAAAAAAAAAAGAAAACATCAGCATATGTACCCCACACGCAAACATACCATATACAAAGATGTTCTCCTTGCAACCAAGGTACATCTAGAACAGCATCACGATAGTACTCATGGAGGATTTTGATTCTGTAAACAGGTGGACAAGATTGAGTATGATAGCATGTTCTCCCAGTAATCAGAGGGTTGAGGCAGGATTATGCACTGAAAACTGTCCCAAGCAATACAGCAGGATGCTGTCTCAGACAAAAAAAACAAACAGGTAGCCTCCAAGCAAATAGCATAAGAAAAAAATTCTTTAGGAAACATTGTTTCCTTATTTTGCCCATTATTTCACTGGTTTCACTTAGATGGCTTCTGGCTACTTCAAATTCATTGTGTTCAGAACTGGACCTCGGATATTTTCCTCACAGTCTGCTTCTCTTGCATTTCTATTTTACTGTTTATCCTTCACTTTCCCTTCAACTTTTACTATAGGAGACTAGGAACCTTCCTTTGAGCTCTCTCTCTCACATCTAGAGCATAACTGATCCAAGCACTATCATTTCTATCTACAAAATGTCAGTGAGATCCGCTTACATTCCTCTTAAAGGTTACCACTTCAGTGCTAAGTCAAGCTCGTCCTCACTGGAGGTTCTCAGAGAGCCTTCAGACTATCACCTGCCAGTATTGTCCCCTAAGTAATTTACACTTAAAAGAGTGTCAGCTTATCTGGGAGCCCTTTCATAATAAACCCTGCATTTATTCTTTTGTGTTTAGCATGTGATGAAAGCATTTTGTAAATGAAAAACAATTAAAAACTGACTCATAACAGCCCTGAAGTAACTAGTGTATACAGGCATCTTCAGTCTCAGCCAATGTCAGTTCCCACCACAGTTCTCACAGAAGTCAACATAATCTATGTAGTGGTCCTCATCTATTGCATAGGGAAGTTTTCCTGAGAGGGGTGAAGAAGACACTTATCTGTGGGTAAAAGAACATATGTTTATAGATTCTTATTAGGAATTATGCTGGCTCAGTAAATTAGTGGCTGCAGATTCTTTCCCAATAGCCATACTTCCACTAGCACCATGTATCATTTAGATTTCCAGTACCAGGCATGGTATCCATTTTTTTGAATGGGTCTTAAGTATAATTAGAGAACCATTTGTTATTATAAAGATATTTGTGCGACAACTTTGTCCGTGGGGTGGTCATTAAGGTGGATTATATGCATCATAGCTGGGGTAGGGAGCCGTTGGTTGCTTTCCCCTTTAGAAATTTTCATGATGTCTTTAAGTATCATAAAATATAGTCTTAGAGGAGGGGACATTCAATTCAATTCCAGCACGGAGGACTTTGGGTGTTATTTCGAAACTGCATGATATCTTCAACAATAGGGATTTCTTTCACTTTTAAGGGGTAGCCAAGGAGAACAGCAATAGGCTTGTTTGGGGAGTCTCTTACATGGCCCTGTCCTAAAACTCAAAAAAGCGTTTCTCATATATGGTATTTTAAAAGGAAGTTCTAGTCTATTGAGATGGCACAGTAAGCAAGGTACTTTATACCAGGCCTAAGGATTTGATCCCTGGGATGGCCATGGTAGTAGAGAACTGACTCTTATGGGTAAAAATCCCTTCACTTATATGCTTTGTTTCTCAACCCTTTATCAATTCTCTCTATCTCTATTTGTCAATTCTATTTAGTATAATTTCCTATTGATAAAAAATTCTGGTAGATACAGTTCTAGCAAACTGATCAAATGCAGCACTGCAGCTAGGTGAGTCAGTATCTGATAGGTGGAATTTGATGCCTGGGATGTCCAAGGTAAAAGACAACTCATTCATGATAGGTGGAAATAAGAAAAACAAGATATCACTTTTTGTCAAAAGTACAGAAGTTGAATTTAATCATGAATAAGTTGGCATTCCACAAGATAACTGGCCTGAAATTCTAAAAATATTAGGGGGTAGGAATCTGTTGAAGTCTGGAGAATTGGAAACTCAGAAAACTGAATTAAACATGTGAATCATGAAACATGTGAATCTTGTTGGGTCATGTGTAACATTGACTGCTGATGTCTGAAAATGACATGGTGGCTTTCTCTTGAACTTCAGTTTGGAGCTCTAACAGTTTGAAGGAGACTTATAAAGGTCTTTAAAGCTATTTCCAGACATCATAAGTTCTTAAGAGAAAATCCAGCTACTAGGGGTTTGAATTATTGGTCAGGTAATCACTTGAGGTTCCTAAAATAATACAGGTAATTGCCACTCTTAGAGGCTTTCCAACAGAACTAAATGGTAAACCTATGGATGGCTATACTTCTCAACTTGGTCCTAAGACACAGTGAAATCAAGTTGGAACTAGACTGCAAGCTTCTCCCTTGTTAACTAATCCTTACAATGCCAGAAGAGCTGTACAGGCCGTTGGAAAAGAATAGTCACCCATGGACTTACTCAACTGTGAATCTTGTGTGCAATGATACAAACAAGCCAGGAAAGAGAAACCTACTGATAAGATAATTTCAAGAGTGTTATGGGGTTACTGTGCATTTTCTGGTGTCTGGATTTGATGCCTGTACCATGGAAAGGAATTCATGTTTGGTCCAGGAAACTTGATCAAATGTTCATCCTTGGGAAGGTCATAGGGAAGGTCTAGTAAGGAAGCTATTCTGCTAAATGGTCAAATTGCCTTCTAAATAACAATATGTATGTCCATAAATTATTGTTGCCCTAAATTTGCTATAGATAACTAACAGTTGCTAGATGAAAGAGACTTATAAGCCCACCCCTCAAAGAATTATAGGAATTAACAGTTCTGGGGGAGTGGCTCATGCAGCCACACTTTTTGCCTCAAGGCTTAATAGACTGATAATAGTCAATAAGGAAGACTTTGTTTTTCCTTCTGTGGTACAGCCATATATATAGTAATTCATGCTCCTGGAAACAATCCTAATTAAACTCATTATCCTATCAAGTTATATTTGATTGAATCATTCCTTTACATTTATTATTAGTGTCTTATCTGTAATGAATGAATATTTGTTTGCTTCACTGTAAAGTTCAGATAACACTTGTTTCCTGAATAAGAGATTTAACAGACCCAAAGATGAGGTTAGGAGAAGCACTTCCATTGGCTGTTCTGTGTGTGTATGATGAGACAGAGAGCTAAGCTCTTTGAGGTTGGTGTCCATGATAGCAATAGTATTGTGACTGTCCTTCCCTACACAGTGTGGATTAGCTGACTGCTTGTTCCACTAGCAGTTGCATGGCTTTAGTTATGGGTGAAAATACATGCAACTAAGTCTGTTCTATCTGAAGATTGAGGGTCCATGGGGAGAATTCATATTGGCTGTTCTCCTCTGCATAATACAGAGTGGGAAGCTTTTCTGAAGAATGCATTCCATCTAGTGAGAATGGGGACAAGTCGTAAACGGTTGGTAGACTCGAGAAAGTATAACAAAACTAAAAGTACTGCATACAGAGCAAAATTCTAAGCAGGATATGGCATCAATTGCACAGTCCTTGTTCTAGGCAATGAGGCATGCTACTGAGGTTGGTTCATCTGAAGAGAAAAACGTGGCTGGTGTAAGGGCAATGAGAAAAAATACTATCTATTTCACTTGATAGTATTGGTGGGGAGGATGAAAAATAAAAAAAAAATACATACTGTTGGTGGCCTATTATTTCTGATAACTGGATGGGGTGGCAAAAGGGAAAAAGAATACAAATTGAACCCCTGCTAAATATTCCTCTGCTCTGTTCTCCAAACTTGGAATCCATGAGAAGAATCAGATAGTGAGAAAAGTGAGGTAAAAGTCGTAGAATTAGCTCTCGATCTGATCTTTAATGTGATGGACAGAAAGCTCCATGAGTTAGCATTCAGATGGGGATCTTAGTAATCCAGTATAGTAAACTGTGAAAAATAGAGAATATCTGCTCTTTACTATTTTCATTGAAAAAGACTTTTATAGAAGGAATGAACGAGCCTTCCACTGTAGTTTTAATTTGTATTTTCTTAATGGATAAGAATGTTAAACATTTGCATTACATCTTTTTAGAGCTCTCTACTTAGGTTCTATGCTTCATATTTAAATTGGGTTCTTAGTTTTCTTCATGTTTATTTATTTGTGTTCTTATTCTATATATTAACCCAGAATCTTTATTGAATAGCTGGTAGGTATTTTCTCTTCATGTAGCATTACTATTCTCTTGAGTAATGCTGTCCTTTTCTGCACAGAAATGTTTTAATTTCATGAGGTCCTATTTATTTATTTTTAGGACTAACACCTATCCAAAAGGGTCCTTTCAGAAGCTCCTTTCCTGTACTAGTGAGTTCAAGCATATTCCTGACTTTCTCCTCTATGAGAGTCAGGGAATCAAGTTTTATGTTGAGGTCCTTAATCAATTTGAAGTGATTTTTTTTTTAATGCAGAGCAAGAGATAAAGATTGAGATTCATTTTTTTAGATGTAGCTATCTTGTGTGGCCAGCACCATTTATTAAAGATGTTTCTTTTTCTCCAAGGAATATTGTTAGCTTCTTCAACAAAACTTAGGTGACTATAGATTATAAGGTTGCTTGTAGGTTTTAGTTATATTCCAATAATCGATTAGTCCCATAGCCAAGGAGCTATTGGCAATTCTTAGCTTCTGGGAGAACATATCTCCTGACAATTATACCCTACCACAGAAGGCCACACATCATGAAGATTTGGGCAGACAAAATGACCCTGGATGGGAATCAAATTGAAAACTGGCAGAAGACACACAATCAGGTTGGAGGAAAAGGAGTGGATCTAAGAAGAGTTGGATGAGGGAGAATAGGATGATCGAGACATGTACAAAATTCTCAAAGAAATAATATATACCCTCTTTAAATATAGCTTATAATGCTGTAGGAACATTTGTGAGCATAAGATCATTTAGAATACTGTAGAGAAAAAAATACCAATAAATTAAATGCTCATTCTTCCTTAAGAAAAGATTGTAGCATAACCTAGAACAACATGAAGGAAAGCAGCCCATTATGGGATGGCTTGGTAGAGTCATTTGAGTCACTGGTTATGATGTTAGGAACCGGATGACAATAAAGGATGAATAGGCACTGGTGACGAAATCAGACATGACAGAGCTGGTGTTTCTGTCCAGTCATAGGAAAGTTAAGAAACAAGCTGATTCAGAACAGAACAAATCTTGAAACTGGTTTGGGTTTGTGATGACTTTGTCGAGCCCTGTGCTGAGACAAAATGTTTCCTAGGTAGGATAGAATTCGGTAGATCTGAATGATTTAGTCTTGCATATAAGCTGTGTTTGCAAAGGGTCAAAACAATCAAGAGGATATGAGAAAAAGATAAAGTAGAAAAAAGGGCCTGACTGAATCACTTAAAAGCAAATGTGGGTAAGATTTATATAGAGCCAGAGTTCCTAAAGAAAACAAACTGGCAGGGTCAAATTTAACACTTTAGTCTCTGGAGGGTTGTAAACCCGAGCAAAAAATTAATGAAGTAATAAATGACAGAATTTATAAAGGAGTAATTTTGTGTTAGATTGTGCCTCTATCCAGAGTAATGTGTGTACATGTCTCTCCTGAAAAAAGTAACCTGGAAATAAATTATTATTATTATTAAAAGAAAGATGTTTGTATGATTAGACATAATTTTTTCCAAAATATTAATTTTACAATAAAATACAATTTTTCCATTAATACTTAAAACAAGTCAAAGACTGTGATCTGAAAATAATTTCTTAAAATAATAATTACATATTAAAAGTAACCTGAGGGGTAATTATTCTATTTTTTTCTTATTTTACAGATAATGTGGATTAAATAATTGTATCTACATTAAAGTTCTGTATAGAAAAACTTATTTCCAAAAAGTTGTCTAGATATTTGTTTAAGAATTGTTTTAAAACATTGCCTTATAGGTATGCTTGGTTTATGCCATAAAGCTGGCAATTTCCTAAATGTTTGTTTTAATTCTTTTCTCCAAAATAATATTTTAGGGTGATTTGTACAAAGTTATTCAGATTTTAGGATGAAAATATATAAATATAATTAATTAGAATTTTAAGCCATATTTTTATAATATATTTATTTTTTAAAAAGAAAATAAACTTACTTTTCTTCATTCTACATACCAATCCTAGTTCCCCTCCTCCTCTCCTTCCGTTCTTTCCACCTTCACTCCCACATCATCCTCCATCTATTCCTAAGAAAGGGTAGGGTGCATTGCTTTGGGGATGGTCCAAGACTCTACCTATAATATCTATGTTGAGCAAGGTATCCATCCAAAAAGAATAGACTCCAAATAAAGCCAATACAAGCAATAGGGATGAATCCTGGTACCATTGCCAATGGCCCCTCAATCTGCCCCAGCCATGCAACTGTCACCTACATTCAGAGGAACTAGTTCAGACCTATGCTATTTCCTTTCCTATCTGGCTAGAGTTGTTGATCTTCCAGAAGCATCACCGTCCCTAACAGCAAGCTCTATTATAGAGCTGCAGTAAGAAAACAGCTTGGTATTGGCATAAGAACAATAACAGTTTATGTTGGAGAGGATGTGGAGTAAGGTGAACACTTATCCACTGCTGGTAGGAATGCAAACTTGTACAACCACTTTGGAAATCACTTGTGTTGGTTTCTCAGAAAATTGAAAATCAACCTACCTCAGAATACAGCAATACCACTCTTAGTCATATACTCAAACATATTCAATCATACTATAAGGACACTTGTTCAACTATGTTCATAGCAGCACTATTTGTAATAGCCAGAACCTGGAAATAAATCTAGATACTCCTCAACAAAAGATAAAGAAAATGTGACAGATCTACACATTAGAGTACTACTCAGAGCTAAAAAACAATGACATCTTGAAATTCGCATGCAAATGGATAGAACTAGAAAAAAAAATCATCCTGAGTGAGGTAACTCAGACCCAGAAAGATGAACATGGTATTTACTCACTCATAAGTGAATACTAGCTGTAAGTCAAAGGGCTATTGAACCCGTAATTCATGATCCTAGAGAAGCTAAGAAACAAGGTGAACCTTAAGAAAAACATACATAGTTCCACATAGAAAGGAGAAATGAACAAGACTGCCTGACAAAATTGGGAGTATGGGGTTGGGGGAAGTAGAGAAGGTAGAAGGGAAAGATGAGGGAAGAAGGAGAAGGGTGAGGAGAACTTGAGAGAATGGAATAGTCAAAATGGAGGAAGGACAGAGATAAGAGCAAGGAAAGAGATATTTTGATTGAGGGAGGCATTATGGGAATAGCAAGAAACCTGGCACTAGAAGAATTCCCAGGAATCAACAAGAATGACCCCAGTTAATACCTTAGGCAATAGAGGAAAAGATGCGTGGACTGCCCTTGCAATATAGTCAGACTGATGAATATCTTAAATAGCACCATAAAACCTTCTTCCAGAAACTAATGGAAACAGAGGCAGATACCTGCAGCAGAGCACTGGACTGAGCTCCCAAAGTCCAGTTGAAGAGTGGGACGAGTGAGAATGTGAGCAAAGAGGTCAAGACCATGATGGGTTCACCCACCCACTGCAACAATTTACCTGAGCAAAGGGAGCTCACCAACTCCACCCAGACAAAATAAATTTATATTTCCCCATGTTACATTAGAGGTTAAATCTTAACAGAGAAACCAATATTTTACAGGCAATAGTTCTCTTTTCAGGAGGAAGACCACACCCAACAGATAGCTTTATATTCAAGAAAGGATTCAGATTCCTTTAAATCTAACATGCTTATATTTGCTGTTATGTAGCTTGCTGTTTCTCACTTTAAAAGCTTGTTTTAATCAGGTATCCAGAGTGCAGTAGCCCTGAACTAAAGGTTCACATCCACAGGAAAGCTCTGAGACAGCCTGTTGCCATGGAGTTAGGGTGAGAATGATGTACTGACTTAGTTGACAGGCAGTCGAGGTCAATAAACTACTCAATCTGAGGTCAGAAAGATAAACCAAGAGATAAGATGAACAATGGTATGGAAGGTGAATAAAATGAAAACAAATCAGGAAACATCCCTAAAACAGCATTAGGAAATAAAAGAATAAGACACATCACAGAAATAGAATGTACAGAAAAAACAATCTGTACATAGAAACATCTTCCTGTGCACTTCTAAGTCCATGGGGGCACTCAAGAACTTGGGTAAAAAGTTCACAGTGAGTTGGAGAAGCATTCTTCACAAGAGGAGTGAGGAATTTGGTTAAGTTAATTATTCATCTCTTTGATTATTTAATTGCTTGTTAGCCATACAGCATCTGAGTATTCACATGACAGTCCAGGAAATACAAACAGAAAAATGGAAATATAATAAAATAGTAACTCTTTCATATTTTTGATGTATTCTGGCAATTTTTTTACTCAAGCTGGAAAGTGTTGACATTTATCTGTACTATGAAGTCCACCCCAATATCAAAACCCAGTCCTCGTCACAGGGGAAATCTAAGAGCCTTGAAAATCACTCAATAATTTCAAACTTATTTGTTGATTTGACTCACAGCCCTGATTACTGGATATCTGTTTTATTTCTCCTGGTTGCCTTCATCTCATAACCATCTGTTCCATTTAGCTTGTGTTTGTCCTTACTAGTCCAGGCAAATATTTTGATTTCGTCTATAAATAATTTCCCCAGTTTTAGAAACCTATGTTGTCATTTCTAGTTCTAAAGAATTCTGGAATTCTGAGCCAAGGTGCTGTGGCCAACCAGAGGCTCCTGTTCCATGTGATGTTCCCTATTACAAGGACCTGCCCCAGATCCCCACCTGAAGCAAAACATTACTCTTGTCACCTCTCTCTGGATTTAGAGGGGAAGACACTGTGTCATGACTCAACAGCTGCTCCTGACATATGACACTAACCAGTACCTGTGTTACCCATGTTCTTTGTCATATGCTATAGTGGACTCAATTGTTTGATGCGGAGCTGCCAGCCACTTCTAAAAGGTTATAGAAAGATAGATAATTTGTTTTTCTAGAGAATTTGGTTCAGAAAGACTTATGGGAGTGTTGATTGGGGAGGCATTGTGAGGCTGCTCCCTGAAGAGGCTCCTCTTCCCCCCCACTGTCTCTCACTGCTAATGTAGCTTTATTCCTGTCTTTAAAGAGAAGTCCCTTCTTCCCTTTAAGGCCTCATCATGTTTAGATTATCCATATAGTCCATTGTTTCTGTATAATGCTCTCCCTCCCATCTCGAGAACTAATCATGTTCTTGAGCTTCAATCATTCTAATAAACCAGAGTCCTGCAGGGAGAGATGAAGCTTGTGTCAGTTTCCTTTCTGGACAATCTGCTGTTGTTACTCTCTTACTCGATTGCTTCTGAGGCTGGTGGTGTGAAGAGTTCCCTTATCCTTTAGGTTATACTTCTTCTACTAGGTATTGTCTTCATGGGATCATTTCCCATCGTCTTTGCTCAGGTCTCTTTCCCAGCAAGGGATTCTACTTGGTGCTGAGCTCTGGATTGCAGCACCAATCTGTCTTTAACTAAGTGGTGCTTTACATGCCTCAACTTTTAGATTAATACTGTCCTCAGCTTCCAGCGAGCCTGAAATTTGGAGAACAAGTGGGGCTAACAGTTTATGTACAGAATGTTACCCTTTTTGACACTTCTGTATCCAGAAGTTATGATGTGGTATTCATGTGCAGGAAGGACTCATTCTCTGTAGTCACTTGTCATTGTTCCTGGGCATAGGTAAGGCCATAGGGAAAAAAGAAAACCATGTCCAATTTACATTGGTTTCAAATAAAATAGAGCAAATAAAGAAAAGAAGACTAATTTCTTCCCATTCTTTATACCTACTCTGTGTGGTAAAAACATAAATTTTTCTGTTGTTGTTACTCCTGTCCTGAGCCTTTCAAGAGCAGCCATTACCTGAAATGTTGCCAAACTCTATGGCAAAGGAAAAAAGAAAATACTCTTTGGTTTCATATAGATATTACTTATATAGGCAGTAAGTGGTATTCATTTTTCTGTCTGAAATTTACCAGAATTAGTTATTGACTTCATACAAGCTCAGATCAGACTCCTAAATGCAAATTTGAGCAGTTGCTCCTGTCAAACATATTGTTAGTAATTTCTGCAATGGCCACATTAATTATGAGCACCAAAACCTGCCTTTCCCAAAGTCAAAAAGCATGGGGGGGGTGGGGGGGAGATGGGAATGGAAAGAAAATAAACAGTATTCAGAAATTGAACTTTAACAGACAACTGTTGAAGTGGTAGCAGAGACAAGAAACAAAGACTGGACCAAGAATCACCTTTACAGCAAAGTGATTTCAAGGACAATCAATAGTCCCTAGGACTGACAAATCTTGCCCTCTGCTCCAACCCCCACCCAAGGTTAGTGTATGATTTTGTAGGTATTAACTAATTCACAACAGCTAGAGTTCTCTGGAAGATTCTCCCACTGAGAGGAACTAAACTATATCCTTTGTTCTTTGTTCATCAATCATATCAACAGGTTCGGTGTCAAGTCTAGAAAAGGGAAATGATGATGTCGCAAGTCAATATTGGTTTAGAGATGGGTAGGCAACAAGCTTCCCTTTCACATCCCAGGCCGAGGAACGCTGCATGTGAAGGGACTTTGTCACCGAGCTTGGCACAGGGTAAGAGTATGGGACAGACTCCTAGTTCCACTCAGTGTTACTGGATCACAGATTTCCAAGTCCCCTCAGGCTAAGCTGCCAGGGAAGCTCTATGAGAACACAAGTTGCACAGTGTGCCTATTGTTGAGGTGAGGTACAGGATGTCTGACAGCCTGTGTTTGAATATCTTCATTAACTTCCGGCTGGGTGACTTTTTAACTCCTGAATGGAATAGTGTTCAATAACTGGATGAACTTCATGAACGGTTATATGAATGAAGTATCTTTCAGTTTTTGTTTAGATGAAGTCACAAAACAATTTATTGGGCTCTCCAGTTTGAGAATAAATTCAAAATGGGTAAGTAAATCCAGAATTATGTTTGGTATTTAACTGTATAGAGATTACAATGGTATTTAATTGTTTTTCTGGAGAGCCTTCATTCATTGATTCAAATTTACTATCATTCATACTTTTCAACGCCATGAATGGGTAAACCAGCATTTCTCAACCTTTTGGGAGTCCCATGTCATATGTCCTGCATAACAGATATTTACATTAGATTCATAACAATAATAAAATTAAAGTTAGAATGTGGCAACAAAATAATTTTATGGTTGGAGGAGTCCACACAACTAGAAACTGTATAAGAGGGTCACAGCATTAGGAATGTTGAGATCAACTTGCCAAACAGTTTAAAGTATTACGTTTCAAAAAAGTTAAAATAAATGATAAAGAACAAGGTAAAAAGTAATGTAAAAGCCTATTCAAATTTATGCTTAAAGTAAAATAAAATGCAGGGCAATGAGTTTACCATACCACTGAATAACAAAAAAGAGTAGATGAAAATACTTTCTTTCCTAGGAATTTATTAATTATTTGGACAAACATAAAATACAATATCTGCTGTTATTTGTGTCTATTGGAGTAGGATAGTGCTTGGATTAAAAGCAGCTAGAAAGGAAACAGGAATTAGAAGATGCAATCATTTTTGTAGTAAAGTCACATACGTGGACTTCGGATTTATCCATGTCTTACCTGTTCTGAACAATTTTAAATATAAGTATAATAGCCAAATGATTTAGTCATTACTTAAAACTGAATTACATTGACGTCTAAGCAATAATGCTGATGCAGAAAATGTGAAGTGGCATTGAAAGAAAAATATTTGTCTAAAATACCAATGACGTTGAGAGTTTCCTTTGGGATTTATTCAGGAGAGTCAATTAGTTAATGCTCCTCAAATTTAGCATTTCGTTTTTCTGATGTTCCAGGAATCAGAAACCAATTTGTTAGAACTTTATAATATCTTGGTAATTTGATCAGTTCTCCAAGTTAGAGCATTATCAGAAAAAATGCCTGTGTATAAAGTTTAAAAGCAGCATTTTCTTGGTACAAGTCCTTGAGAAAAGTTATTGGTTTAACTGAGCTGTAGTTTATGTGACTGTATTAAGCTTTACAAAATGTCTCAGTGGTGAACTCTTCACTTAAAACAAGTTTTAAACGAGAAGTGGGAATGATAAAACATCCCACAGCCCTGAAGCTCGCACGTCTCTCAGCATTTGTCCTCTGCTCCCATGAAAGCATCTCAGACCACACCTGTCCTAACACACTTGTGCAGCTTAGTTGTTCAAACAGAGATGCTTCACTGGAGGACTTCGTCTCTGGTTTCTTCAGCCATCTACATTTATCCTTCACATCCCTGTAAAGTTTTCTTTAGTTTCCTTATTTTCTGTTTTCAGTCCTGAGACTCTGAAGGCTGTTACTATGATCCTGATGACTCCAGATAGCAATCTTTCACGTGTCATTTGTCCACCAGTTTTCTCTGGAACCACAAGAGGGTCAGAGAGGCAGATACTTGCTCATTTCAGGAGACTGCCATTATCAGTGTGGACAACTGACCTATTGATCTGGAAGACTATAAAAAGAAAGGTGACAGGGCATGCAGTTCTGTGAAGCTGTCCAGTGCCAAGCTTTTAACATAACTTCAAGGTAGAATATGTGCTCTTAGCTCCATATATATTGGTTGCAATAAAACATCATTACTTTCTAAATAAAAATTCTGTGACACTGAAATTTTTCTAAGGATGTTCCATCAAAACTGAATTTGAGATAACTTTTCCGAAAGGTCAGTAATAACCCCTGGAAGTCTCCACCACCATGAACAAGAAACTATGAGTATAGGTGCTTTTTCACTTAAAACTTGAGTGTTTGGTTGGGCAGTGGTGGCAAATGCCTTTATTCCCAGAACTTACGAGGCAGAGACAAGTGAATCTCTGTGAGTTTGAGGTCAGACTGGTCTACCTAGTAGGTTACAGGACAGGCTCCCAAACTACAGAGATACCCTGTCTCAAAAAAAAAATAGTGTTTGGTCAAAAATTCCACGGAGTTTTTAGTATATTTGTGTTATCCTTAAATGCCCCTATGTTAGATGCATTACTGTCAACTCTTTAATTAATAATCCTTCCAAAATTACAATATATCATGATGAATACTCCTCATTATTTCACATAGAATCTCCGGTTCTAAAAATGTATAATTGATGATAAACTATGAGAAAGAAACCAACATAAAATGATCATTGATTACCTAAGATCATACGGGTTTCCAGAGAAAAATTTAACATTCATTCTAATACCAAACGATTCTTTTTCAGCATAATTCATTTTATCTCTTCCATCTTTTATTTTAGTTTTCAAAAATTTATTTTGCATGCATATGTCTGCCCTTGAATATGCCATGGGTCTTATGCGAAGGACAGAGGACAGCTTACTGACGTCCTTCCTCTCCTTCTACCATATGGGTCCTGGAAGTGAACTCAGGTCTTCAGACTTGGCATCAAGTGCCTTCGCTCATTAAATCACTTCATTATTTTGCAGTTCTTACTCCTTGTTTTGAAAATGAAAATAAGTCAATAGAATAAAGAAACTAGAGAATGTGGTTAAGACCTTAACTAAATACTTTTACTTTATTGATTCTCCAAAAGCAAACTGTTGTAGCCTAGTCTACTGAGATTTTTAGTAGTAATTTGATGTAATTTATCACTTAGAATCTGCAATAAGACTGCTTATCACCAAACATCATATGCCATCCTATGGTAACAGCCCCACTGACTATGGAGTTTTCTCTATGCATTAAAAATAATAAATTTTATTAAAATCTGATCATGTTCTGTGATATATTAACAGTACATCCTTTAAAGATTCAGTTGAACTTATTACATAAAAATATGTCAATCATTCAAGCAGCAATGTCCTATAAAATAAAGGTGATTTTTCTTTTTTGCCTTGTGTCTTCCCTTCCCTTTTCATTTTTTGAGGGCAGATGTCACTGTGTACCTCAGGCTGGCCCCAAACTTGCAATCTTTCTGGCTTGGCTTCAAGAGTGTTAGGGTATAAGCCAGAGGATGCACCTATTCACTTCAGGTATTCTTTGTTACCAGTTTCACAGCAGGCACAATTCAAATTATTGGTGCACAGACTCCTCACTGCCGGATGAGGGATGAGAGGTTTGTGGAAGTTGATATCATTCATACATAAATAGTCCTATTACCAGGCTGGTGAGGTTTGGGAAGTCTGTGGGGCTCTTGGCAGTGGGAGCAGGATTTATCCCTAGTGCTTCAGCTAGCATCTAGGAGTACATTCTCTTTGGAGGGATACCTTGCTCAGCCTAGGTATTGTGGGGAGGGTCTTGGTTTTGCTTGGAAGCGAAGTATCAGACTTTGTTGAGTCCCCATGGAAAGAATTACTCTTTCTGAGGAGTGCATGAGGGTTGGAGTGGAGAGAAGGGTGGAGCTGGAGAAGGGAACAAAGACAGCTATGTAGAAGGAGAAAAGATTGCATTTAAAAAAAAAAAACTCTTAATCAAAAGAAAGAAAATATGCAAAATTGTTGTAAAAAATGCTCCTGTGGTAGAAGTTAGAGTACAAAAGAGCTTTCTCAACGCTGCTAGCCCTATAAGTGCTGGCACAAATTTGACTATCTAAAGAAGAAAATACACAAGCTCATTATTCTCATTTGTCTTCTTTTCCAATTTTTAGTTAAGATTCAAGGGCAGGCAAGCTTAGTAACTTTGTGATTTTATAATTTTAGTTTTTCATGTGTTTGATATTATTGATTCAAAGAAAATTTAAGGTAAATTTTGATAACAAATTTTGATAACATAAGTTATCAAAATAGGAATAAAATATAGACCATCATGTGAAAGGCTAGTATCTAAATGGAGTAGTACCAATGAAGTCTTACTCAGAACTGATTGACAAACAATGTGTCTTTTTTAATTTTTTGGTTTTCCTACTATAATTTTTGCATATAAAAGGGGTTATCGTATAACCAATTTTAGAATATATTTCTGATTCACTCAAAATGAAGTATTAGAGTTTCTCGTATCACCAGTGAATCAATCAAGAAGGTTTTTATGCTAAGGAACAAGACGAATTTCATTGATATTATAATTTTCTATTGTACTTATAAGCATGTATCAGTGTTACTTATTTTTAAACTTCAGTAATCAGAACATTTTATAGCAGTCATTGTATGAAAAGAAATCATTTTCCATTTGTTCCTATTAGATTTCCTCAGATGCCTGTTGTCAAAGGTTGTAGAAACCCCATGTCCTCAAGAATGTCATGTTGGACATCATGATGCAGGTTGGGGGAGGGTGGATAATTTTTTTTAAACAGGGAGAGATATCATCTAAAACATAATTCTTCTCCTGAAACTGTTACTCTTTTTAACATAAATATTTAGTTGATTCTCCTCATGCCTATCCAATTTTTAAATTTCATTTATGTATATGTGTGGTGGTGAATAAGCCATGGATCATGTGTGGAGACAAGAGGATGCCTTGAAGTAGTCAGTTTCCTGCCTCCATCTTATGGGTCACAAGAATGGAAATCAGATGATTAGGAATTGTGTCAAGTACTTTTGCCTGCTCACCCATCTCAATAGCCTTGGAGTGGTTATTATTAAGGAGTGTGTGTGTGTGTGTGTGTGCGTATCTGTGTGTCTTTATGATGCACATAGACAATTTCAAATCAAATAATCATGTGGAGAGGTTGCACAAAATATAGGTTCTGTTGTGGCATAACTAACTAAGTGGAGATTCGTCTCTGAAAAAAGATCACTCTAATGTCAGTATGAGTGAGAACAAATAGTCAACTGTTCCTAAAAAAAAAAGTGAAAAGATTTAGGAGATGATAGAGTTTTCTATAAGAGAGAAAATATACGTTAATAGTTTTTAATATCCATCCAGACACATAAGAAGTAAGATAACCCACTGTGAAGAGGTGTTGGGTAATGTAATAGCAGGGAAAAAAGTTTGATAAAGTTAACTCTGATAAGCCATGGAAATCAATCTCAGTAGAAGGACATGTAGGGCAAATTCAGTGCAGAAAAATTAATCAGAAACCTATTTTTGATTACAGAAAAAAATAAAATGGAAATGAGTCTAAGTTTCATTGGCTGCCAAACTATAAAAGACTCTCTTAAGAAAAGTTAGAGGCAGTGTTACACTGTCTATCTCTCACTTTATTAGGTTTATAATCATCCATAGTTATTTATGAGGATAGTTTAAGGTTATATGCTCTTTTTGGGGACTAAGGAAACTTACAGATAGACAGTGAAATGATTAATTCAAGGCCATGTTTTTTGTTGGCTGGAAGATTCCAACATCAGCTCCAGTGTTCCTGATGCTGCTGTCAGTGTAGTAATCTCTAACACACAAGTTGGCATTCAGAAGTGTTAAATGATTATACAGAGATCTACACTTTGACAAGTTTGAAATATTGATGGTCAAAGATCGAAAGAAAGAAAAAACTTTATGAGTCAGAGAAATCCAGCTCTGGATACTATTTTTGACTCTTTTTAGCAAAGATATCCAACAAATTAATTACTTAGTGACATCTTGGTATCTTCATTTATTTATTAAATCTTAATCATTAACATTTATTTCCAATTTTCTATAGAAACTGTAGATGACCATCTGTCAACTCAATAAGAGAATTAAACAAAACACTGAAGCTGAAAAATGAGTATGTTACAAAGCATGAACAAAACAAGATTGATATTGGTGAATATTTGGAAACCTATAGACTAGAAATTTATCCTCCTGTTTTTCTTAAACCATTATTTGAAATTATAATATTTCTGTGCTTTTGATTTTGATATAAAATTTTAAAATATGATTTAGCAATTCAGTATTTAGCTGGGCGGTGGTGGAGTACGCCTTTAATCCCAGCACTTGGGAGGCAGAGGCAGGCAGATCTCTGTGAGTTCGAGGCCAGCCTGGTCTAGAGGAGCTAGTTCCAGGACAAGAAACAAAAGCTACGGAGAAACCCTGTCTTGAAATTTAAAAAAAAAAAAAAGAAAAAAAGAAAAAAATCAGTATTTAACTATGTTCTGTAATCTTTTTAAAAAGTCTTTCAAAGGAGATAAAAATTATGATAACCATAAAATTATTGTCCCAAAAATGATTCTTTACTATCTATACTATAAGAAAAATGTGATATTATATATATATATATATATATGAATTTGCCCTGATATATCCTGAAAAATAGCTAATAACTAATAACTGAAACAGCAAGCTAAATTTACATTCTTTTTTTGTAAATTTTGTTATTATTCCTTCTCTTTTTGCTTCATGAAATAGAAATAGTTTTATGTGAGATTCAAGACAAAAATTTTAGGCTATTTCCTTCTTCAAAGTCCAAGCAATTTGGACTTTTCTTCTATTGCATAATAATACTTTCAATATTAAATAGCTCACACCTAAATGAATTTCTATGATCTTATTTCATAAAAATCAATTTTTAAATTAAAATTTTCTGTTTAGGTCATAGTAAGATTAAAGAATCCATCAAATTATTTTCAGAAGGTTAAACACATAATAACATTCTTGAAATGATTTTTTTCCTAGATGAAAAACTTTTGTAATATAATTATATTTGACTTGCATTAGATTCTTTCAAAGGAAACGGACACACTCTAATGCTTGTAGATTTACTCTATCTAATATGTAGATAAACTCTATGTGTATGCATATGAAATAAATATCTCTAAGAACTATTTATATAACTAACCCTGGCCTGTGTTGAAGTTAAAGTAGTGTTATGATAACTTTAAGAATCTATAAGTAGTATTTAAATAGTAGTCCAATAGATGCTCATGGAAATGAACACCTGTGCTATTATCTGAAAGGTCAGATGGAAGAAAAGTGGGATGTGTCAAGGAGTGTGATGTTACGCTCACAATGAAAGGTCATTTTCATAATTTTCACAATAAGACTTATTCCAGAGGTCTCTCATCTTCTCTGTTGACATGCCCAACATGGACTGGATTTTCATTTCAAAGCACTGTCCGGGTTACTGAAAAAATTTCAAGGAAACATAATGGGTAGAGCTGAAGTTAAGAACAAGAACACAGTTCTTCCCCACGGTCATGGGAGAATGCATTGTGAAAGCAGGTGTTCAGGGCCAGGATTTGCTAAATAAAGCCTTACTTACCCATGCATGACTCACTGTTGAGAAAGGCTGACCTATTCAATTTTAAAATAGTACATTTTGAATAAACTAACCTATTACAAAGTTGACCTGATAGCTACCATTAATGACATAATTTTAAAGTACTTTTTTTCTATTGCTTTGCCCAGTTGTTGAAGGAAACAGGAAGTACTACACATTTACATAGACCTTGCCTCCTTTGTCTACAGCCTCATTATGTGTCTCTGTGTTTCTGGCTGCTTGGTTGGAAGATAGCAGGTTTGTTTTTTGACAATCAACTTGCTTTCTTCTAGGATTATCAGTGTGAAAGATGTCAAGGCTACTTCCCTTCTATAGTTAGCTGTTAGGGTTACCTTGTTACAATACATATTTTTCAGGAATGCTTTGTGTTCTTGGATTTGTTTTAGTGACTGCATTTTATAACTTCATTCCTATCACACAAAATCTATCATTTTTTTTCTAACATAAGCTATCAGAGCTTAAACAGAAGATTGACTCTCCACATTGTTAGACCACTCAAGTTTGTTTTTGATTCTCAACAATTATTTCACCACACTGAATTCTGAAATATCTGCCTGTCAGTACATTTGCTGACTTGACATTTCCTTGTTTTCTTGCCTCTCCTCCTTTGCTCCTGATGGGTATTACTCTTCTCCTTCCAAGACACTTCGCTGTCTAATTGATGGTGAGCATCAAATCTCCCATGCTTTCACCATGCCTTTTAGCCCTCGGCGATGATAATCTTCATTGCCATTTTCACCAGACTTAAAATCACCACAAAAACACAGTTCTGCATGTCTCTAGGAGAGTGCTTAGTATAGTTAATTTCACCAGCCAACTTGACAGATCAAAAAAAAAAAAAAATGGTAATAGAGAACCATGAAGCATTGCCCCGATCATGATGGCTTGGTATTGTCTGTCAGACAACTTCTTATTTGACTTCTTATTTGATAATTCATGTAAAAGAGTCCAGGCCACTGTGAGCAGTGCTATTCCTTGACAGGTAGATCTGCATGGTATAAGAAAGGAAGCTGAGCAAGCCAGTTGGAGAAAGCCAGTAAGCAGCAATGTCTAATGGTTTCTTCTCCAGTCTGCTGCCCTGAGTTTCTATTTAGGTCCTCTAGATGAAGGACTATAACTTGTAGCATGAAATAAACTCTTTCCTCTCCAAATTGATTTGGACTATGTTTTATCACCACAACAGATGCAAACTAGTAAAATGCTTCCGGATTCATCTTCAGTAGGGATAATGCCATCCCATGGATTGGGGTTTCCCTCTGGAAAAGTAATAATAATAAAAGAAGGAGACCATGCATGGAGCCCCCAACATTCATCTCTGTTTCCTCGCTGCAGATACAATATGATCAACTGCCTCATGGTCCTACGACCACTTCTATGGCAGTTATTACCAGCATGCTTCCCTCACCAGGATGGAAGTACCCTAAATCTATGATACATAATAATACATCCCTTTCTTTTATCATATACTTTGTCCAGCAAAGTAAATAATACAACCTCAGACCCTCAGCTTGTTAATCTGTTCTTTGATATAGCACCTTTCTATTTATTTTGTATTTGCCCTTCAAACTCACTCATTTCTATTTAGCTCCATGAACAAAGGCGCTTCCTTTCATAGAGAGGCAGAGCACTGGAAATGTGTTATGTTCCATTCCCATATTTAACAGGAACTATAACTTGAAGTCATGTAGCATCTAGACCTATTTCTCACTGGCCTCTTCAACATTTCTATGTACTTTGTGCACAAATACAGTCAGGTTATTTTCATTACTTGGTTCTACTAATTTAGTCGTTTAAAACACTTTTAAAAATATCCTTTTGTTGCTATTGTTTTAAACATTTATATTATATCAGATATTCAAATAGTGTTTTATGTAATCACAATTAATTATCTTAATAGCCCTGCTTGATATCATTTTTATTCTTGGCAGTATCTTTGTAAAAATAAGAAAAGTGAGAATAGGTGTTTACATACCTTGCATAAGTTCATACAACTAAAAAAAAAGATGCTATTTCAAGAATATGCACTGGCAACTCCCTAGCTTTAATGAGTCATGTGCAAAGTTTAGATTTTGTTTACTTCTCTTCTGTCAGGATAGATGGAAGCTAGGGGCTGAAGAAATGTCTATTAGCTGGATCTAGGAAAGAAAATGGCTGTTTTGTTAGTCTGCTGCCTGTGTGAACATAAAACTCTCCCTGATGTTAACAAGAGGCATAATTTCCCCCACATTTGTAGTTTCAAATCTCACAGCAACACCTCTAAGAGTTGTTTATGTCTCCTTGGCAAGGGTGCCTTGTAAGATTTTCCCCTTCTCTTTTGTCCCTGAGAACTCCTGGTTGCTAAAGTGTGTTTACCTTGTGGCACACATAATCCTACGCTATCCTGTATTCTCCCAACCCCACTTAGAGATGGCAACTAAGCCAGTTTTTTTAGAATTATTTAGGATGAACAATGGGAATCAGTCCAGATGAACCAAATCTTACAGAAGATGCTTCCTCGACCTTTCTCATCATGTGGTATCTCCTAGTTTGTCTAGAGCAGAGGTTCTCAATCTGTAAGTCATGACCACTTTGTGGGTTAAATGATTCCATCACAGGGATCTCATATCAGATATTCTTCATATCATATATTTACACTACAATTCATAAAAGTAGCAAAATTACAGTTATGAGGTAGCAACAAGAATAATGTTATGGTTGGGGTCACCACAACATGAGGAACTGTATTAAAGGATCACAGCATTAGGAAGATTGTGAACCACTGTCTAGAGTAAGAATCCTCATTTCATCAAGTAAATGAGCTTTTTCTAACAGACTTCAGGTTTTTAATGATGGTCTTAAGCTGATTAATAAAACTTTAACAATGCATAGTGAATTGTGTAATTACGCATAGGTCCAGAAAAACAAATAACAATTAAACATTTGAAGGAATGATCAGTGGCTTTCATTTAAAAAGCACATAAATTAATAAGCTACTTTCATTTATCAATTCTGTAAAGATACTGAATATTTTTTAAAAATTATGCTAGAGAAAAGAAGGTATGCACCCATACTTGCAAGAGGAATTGAAATGTATATTGTACTATCTAAAAGGACATTTGATTAAATATTTTTTCATTATGACCCTATAGCAAATTGTGGGAGGAGGACTGAAGCACAGAAAAGTTCTGATGAGCTAAATCTGGTAGCCCTTTCATAAGAAACAAACCAATGCTACAGATGTCCCAGAAAGGTGTTTAGTTAGGTAGGTGATGGTGCATATATGTGTATTAGTTGTTTATGTATTGTCACTGCAGAAATAGCCCCAAAGAAACAAGTCAAAGGAGTGAAGGTCTATTTTGACACATGGTATCAGGATGTAAAGGCTTGTAGCTAGGACATGGAAGATTTCATGTTGCCAGCAGGCTACAGCAAGGACTCCTCATATGGCCACAGATAGGAGGTATAAAAAGTAGATTTGAACTTTTTTCAACTAGCTAAGCTTCAACTCCTGAAGGCAGCACACCTTTCAACACAGTTACACAAAGTTGGACCAAATGCTCAAAGCAAGAGGATATGGAAGACATTCTAGATATAAAACTATAACAATATGAATGATGGAATTTTACTACAATAAGAAATTTTTGTAAGTTCATGTCTAATCACATCCTACATTAAATTAAAAACACAGTTTGTTGATTGATACCTATGCGACATGTAAAATGTTAGAGCTGCACATATGTGCCTTGAAATATGCAGAAAATATACTGATCAATACATTTCTAAATACTGTTTTAGGGCAGGGAATCCCAGAAATTCCTCTGTGTACATGGCACATGCTTGTATGGTGCATGCTCCTGGGTGAAGCAAAATCTGTGTAAGCAATATGTGGAATTTGAAACCTGCAAATATTGAATCATTGTTTAGGGAAATTTTACTTAGCAGATACATTTTCCATTTTCTGAAATGTAATTAATTATTGTGAAGAAAATCCATGTCCCAAGCCTGATACCTCCATCCCACAAGGATGATATCACCAGATGTAAAAAAGACATTTTCTAAAGTTTGCATTATTTTGTTTTATCAGTTTGTGATAGTGTCATTGGCCTATAAACTCACCAATGCCTTTTAAGTTCAAGTATGCTATTAATAACAAATATGAAACAATCTCCACTCGTAACTTTAATTTTTGTCACTAGATAACTAATGATTTTGAGACTTCTTTATTCCTGTCTATGTGGTTGCATTTTTAATACAAAGTTTAAATATTTTACCCAAATTATAGGAAAAATAGTTGACTGATTGATTATTTTAGTAATGAGAGCACTTTACTCAGTATAGATACAAAGCACATTGCGTAGGTGATCCACAAATACGTGTTTATCCATCTGTAGTCTCTAGTTTCTCTTTCCAGGGCATCCACTGACATTTTGTAGTTTTACAATGTCTTCACCCGCTTTTGAGTCAGGAAATGCAGATCAGCTTCTATCATTCTTTACAGAATCTGTGCCCCTCTCAGCACTCAGCCCTGTTGCCAAAATCGCAATCAAAGGACTATGGAGGGTCTGAGGTTTTACCCAATTGACAAACTATAATGTTTGCCCACAATGTTTTCATAGATGCTATTTGAAAACATTAGACTCGTGAGTCAGAGATAACAAATAATTTATCATTCCCGGAAATAGCATTAGCCAGCGCATCAACTTTAGTGTATCAGTGCCAAAGTCCCCGTTTCCATAAAGAGAATTGAAGAAGACTAAATTTGGTAAAGCCAAATATTTTTTTTTCGATGGTTTTTCACCATTATTGCTCTTTTCTCTACAGGGAGGCTACAGTGTTTGTCATAAAACCATTTTTTGAAAAACATGGCTCAAGTAATGATCAGTTAATCATGTTTGTAATAGTAATGGGATCTAAGAGAGACTTTGAGAGATATTTCCCAGTAGTAACTCATTCGTTCTAGTTATTTCTATCAGTGGGTTACAGGGATTGGATGTTGACAAAGCCTTGTGGTCATTTTCTTCATCTTTCTGGATTTGGATGGTGATGAGCCACTTACCACCTTAAATAATATAAATGCTTTGAAAATGTTTTGTGAATATTTTACTTTACTTCTTTATTTATCTGCTATTTGAGATAAAGTCTCATGGAAATCACTCAGACTGGCCTCACATCAGAATTCTACATTAGTTATAAACTAATTGGTCCATTAACTCAGGCTTCTTATTAACTCTTACAACTTCTATTAGCCCATTATTCTTATCTGTGATAGCCATATGGCTCAGTACCTTTTTCAGCAAGGTAGTCACATCTTGCTTCTTCTGTGGCAGTGTCTCAACTGCAGAAGAAGCTTTCTTCTTCCCAGAATACTCCTGTTCTCATTGACCTGCCTCTACTTCCTGTCTGGTTGTCCCACCTACACTTCCTGCCTGGCTATTGGCCAATCAGCATTTATTTAAAATATAATCGACAGAATATAGACTTTTGTCCCACACCACTTTCCCTTCTTTTTTTTTAATAACAAGAACTATGACTCTAATATCCTTTGTTTACCTTTTCTCCTATTAGCCAGAACAACTTGTAACCAACACTCTAAACAAAGGAAAATATCCATAGTCCATTTTGGGGGAAATGTGGGCATAGTTTTCCAAGTTACTTCCTGCTGGTTGGTTCAGAACTTTTCTGTTTCACCCAGTCCCCCAGCCATTTAGTCCCAAGAAAATCATACAGAGGTCTACATTAACTATAAACTGATTGGTCCATTAGCTCAGGCTTTTTATTAACTCATAACTTATATAGCTCCTTATTAGCCCATTTTTCTAATCTGTGTTAGAAATGTGGCTCAATACCTTATTAAGCAGGGAAGTCACATCTTGCTTCTTCTCTGGTTGGGTCAGAGCTTCCTCCTTCCCTGAATTCTCCTGTTCTCATTGGCCCACCTCTGCTTCCTGTCTGGTTGTCTTGCCTATACTTCCTGCCTGCGTACTGGCTAATCAGTGTTTGTTTAAAATATAATCGACAGAGTATAGATATTTGTCCCACACCAAATCTGAGAGCAGAACCAGCCACTAGATGTCCAGTGTATTAATTCCTCAACTCTGGTAGCATATAACTTAGAAAGAATGACCTGAGGGCTTACTTATGTTCAGAGTGAAAGCATATTTCCATCCACTGATTTCTTTCATGATTAAAATCTACCATTTGCTCAAATATTTGAGAATTCACTGTGCTGATCAACATTTGTTTTAGAATTTAGAATCACATACACACACAGCAATAAAAGCACTAGTAATAGGGCAAAATTTGAATTTTATTTTCTGCCAGTAAATACTGTCACTTCAAGGGATTATTCTGGTGTGTGAAATTCTCTGTAATTCAAAACTGAAAGTCAGTTGAGAAAGGGAGACTTGAAATGATTACAGGGGTGCTCCATAAATATAGCCATATGCTTAAAACATAAATCCAACCTTAATCATTTTCAAATGCACAGTTCATGTCTCAATGGAATAGAGAAGAATCTGAGTATTCATTTATATATTTTAAAAAATTGAGCATTGAATAACAATAAAAATAAACTAGAGGCTTCACCAATGTGCTCCAGTCAGCAAAGGTTTTCTTTTCCCCCTCAGGATTTACCCCTCTCAGAGCTGCCTTGCTCTTTATTTCCTAACATTACCAGTAAGATGTCCTCCAAAAAAAAAAATTAGTCTCACAGTTCATAATCTTACATTCCTCTCTCATCTATATTCTAATCTAATATTAACTTTTCAACTTTGACTGGTATTGAAGTGTACTGGCTTTCCACAGCCTATACAATCTGCCAGTCATTGGTAGATCACAAGCTCAAAAAACTCACACTCAGGTGTTTGGACCCTGAGGATGGATGTTGAGACACTGAAGAACTGGTGGGGGAAAAAAATAAGGGTTGGCATCTACAAGAGATAGTTGGTAAATCATCAGATGGGCCTTTTGTTTTATACCTAATATAAGACAAGGGTTAAGGTTGCTGTGAATTCATGGCTAGTCGACAAGATGATATGTGGCATTCTTTATAAAACCTTGAGCTTCAAGAAAATGTATGATTTTTGTCTTTTGTGCAAACAAGGATTAGGAGGTAAAAGTTTATTTTGCCTCTTTTAAAACTATAAACTCATAATATTTATATCACAATCCTTAAAATTAACCTTATAAATCAGGAGCTTAAAAACTATGACATTTCTATTCCACTTGATATTTAACTTTATTAGCTGCAATCATTTTAGTGACAATCAATATTTATTTCTTGAAAACTTAACATTTAAAAGTATATCAAGTTTGTACACAAATCTCATTTTAAATTACTATTCTATTTACCCTTCAGATATTTGCTAGTCTTTTTCATTTTAATTTATTAAGTTTTTCATTCGACTTGTACATATACCTGTCTTCGAATTAACAAAATTATGTCTTATTGTCATAATTTTCTGGAAGATAAAAATAAAAATAAAGATAATAGAAAATTTCTCTAACTCTTTCTACCTAATGTTCTTCATACACCGACAGATCCTGGCATTATCTACTTTGACATGTTTCATTTTTTTCTGGTCTTGTTATTTTATTACTTAGTTTTTTCCATATTTTAATTTTCTCCCTTGGAAGAGTAAAGAAGGCATTTAAAGTAAAGTCTGGCATTTAAACCTTGTTACCAACCTAATGGTCAAGAAGAAATGTACTGGAAATGCCTGAGAAGGCAAAAGTCGTCTTACATGTTATAAATTAGGAAAAATATCCCAAAGAAAGAGCATTTTACTTAACTAAAAAGAAGGCCTATCCTTGGCATTCAGCCAAGTCAGGGAGACTAAGATCTCAAGTATGTCAATACCTGATTTCTACATTGGATATTTATGGTTTATAGAGGTGAATTATAAAATAGCAAATCATGTGTAGCTACCAAATGCTCATCTGAAGCTGAATTCTGCCAAACATTCCACTATGTTAGGACTTCCAGATGAGGTAAGATAGTAGCAGAAATCTTATTGGAAGTTGTCATAATAATCCAAGGAGGTGAAAGTGGTGGAGCTAAGAAGTGCTTAGACTTCAGATGTAACTTGAAGACAAGGCAGTCACAGTGGCTAGTGGAGTGGGAAGGGTAAAAATAATGAAGATGACCTGGAGCTTGTTAGCTTGACCAAAACAGTAAAAAGAGATTCACTATCTAACTAACTGTCAAAAATTGCAAAGATCCACAAGGGTTGGAGCTAGGTTAGTTTTAGAAATGTTAAAATTGAAACTCATTTTTTTGGTCAAAGAGGCCCCACAGGAATCCAAAACAACAACAACAACCAAACAACAACATCAAAGAACAAGCTTTTGCCAAGAGCATAGGTTGCTCTCTGCAAACTGACAGCAAGGCTTCATTGCAAAAGACAAAAACTACAGAACCCATGAATGTGGAAATATCAAGCTGGTGCCTATAGAGAGCCTTCACTCCTATATTCCAGCATCTTTAGTACAGGAAGATCCTCTTCATGCTATCAGAAAAGAAACATAAACAGCTATACAGACACAAAACCTTTATCTACAATGATGTACTTGCAAGATATGTGTGGGAAATGGTGGCACAAAGCTTGTGGGAGTAACTAGCTATTAATTGATTTGAATCAGTAACAACTCCATGAGATGAAACCCAGACCTGACACTGCTTAGGTGATCAAGAACCAGAGACCAGATAGCCCTAGGACCTATGGTAAAACTAAATATTGTTGGTCTAAAAAAAGAGAAAAAAATGTAGGGATAAAATGACTCCAAACAATACTATACTAAAGTCATAGATCAGAACCTTGTTCAAATGTCATAAAACTTGCTTCCTCCTTAAGCAGATGGGAACAAATACAGAGACCTACATTCAGGCATTATGCAAGAGAGACCTTGAACATTCAACCATAAATGGGATGTCTCCTTCACATTCTTCCCCTCAGAGTGCAAGGAACACCAAGAAAGAAGAGGTAGTAAGAGTGTAAAAGCCAGAACAATGGAGGATATCAAGAAAACAAGATGCTTGAAATCAACTGAGAAAAATTTATATGAATTCACAGAGACTGAAGCAGTATGCACAGCCTTTACATGTATCTGAAACAGATGCTTTGCATTTTGGCTTTTAATTTAGTGTTTTTATAGAATTCCTGAGTGTATGAATGAGAGGATCTCTGATTCTTGTATCTTTTTTTTTGGGGGGGGGACTTTTTCGTTTTGTTGGTTTGGATTGTGAAACTGATATTATAGTTTTGGTTTTATCTCATTGACTTTTATTTTGAAAAAATAACCAATACAATGAAAAAAGTTGAAACTCATATCAAGCATCCAAGAATAGGTACCATAACAGGTAGCTGAGACATGAGGCTATTAGAGTCTAGAAGATCTTGCCAAGCAGCAGAACGAGAAATTAATGGCACATAGATAATTAAAGCTGTGGTTCTACATGATAATGGTAATGAGGGGTATATCGAGAATCAAAGAACATTTGAATGACTCAATGTTACAGCACTTTCACACTTAGTAATGGAGGATTTGAGAAAAAGGCAGAAGCAAAGTCAAAGTAATATAGGCAGAGATGAGATGAGAGGCAGATACCTTATCCTGGAACAAAGAAGAAAGAGTTATAAGAAGAGAATGATGAATTGTTTTGCACACAATTACTAAAGATGACTCTCTCTCTTCCTCATTTAGGCCTGAACAGCTGTCATCATGGTGCTTCTAATATCACAGTGTATCTTGCTACGTCTGGTCCTCTGAAGTAGAAAAGACACTGATCTAGTTTCTCAACACGAACACAGCTCTTACCTTGATTTAGAGTCTGACCTTCTATATTCTCCAAAGAATGTGCAGTCTTGTTAGACATTACATCATTAATCAGAAAGAATAAGTATGCAGACATTAACATTTATTTAGAAGCACATGTGAAGAATTAATTGTTTAAAGTAGGTCACGTAGAACATTTGAAATAAGTAAAATGAAGTTATCTGTAGATAAAGTATTATATTTTTATAACTTCTTTTGCATAAATAATCATGATGCTTCACAGTCAGGATCATTGAAACATCATGCAGCTGTCTCCATAAGAAAAATACCTGAATGTTATGTCTTATTTGAGAATGTCATCATCACCACAATTATTCATGAGATCCTTAATCCATCGTAGCACTGTGGTACCAAATTATCACAGTTGTTCTATAAATAATTTCTAGAGTTATCTGCATTCAAAAGATGAGCTCTCACCTCAGAAGAGTCAAATAACTTGACCAGTGTCTCATAGACAAAACGATAACAAGAACTATGTGAGTATATAAAACCTAATGGTGGTGCTGATACTTCAACAGTGTTTGTACAATATTCTGGTCAATAGTGCGTGTTGGAATTAAAAGAAAAGTGAAGAGAACAGGATGCAGAAAGAAGAACTATACAAAAAGTCAAATTAAGATAGGCTATGGTAGCGCATGCCTTTAATTCCAGCACTCAGAAGGCAGAGACAGGAGGATCTTTGTGAGTTCAAGGCCAACCTGGTCTACAAAGCAAGCCATAGGATAACCAGAGTAGTCACACAACCAAACCCTTTCTAGAAAAAACAAACAGCTACAACAAAAAGAGTCAAGTTAAAAATTTGTCCTTGGGAAAGAACTAACAAAATTAATAAATGCCTGAAAAAAGAAAGAAGTTAAATACCAAAGACAATCAGATAAAAATATTAATATGTATGTCCACTAGTACTATCCATGTATACACTTAAGATTTTAAAAGTAAAACTGACTCAAGGTAAGGGAATAAAATCACAGACCAGTCTTCCTTCTTAAAACAGTTGTGAAAATCTGACAATATCAAAATCAATGTACATGATGAAATGTATATGCTATTTCTTCAGGTGATAATTCACCATAGAAGAATCTTGAGTGAAGAAGAGACTCAGTCATAGGAGATTTTACTAGGATGGATTTATCTTTGTTAAATGGTATATGTTACAAGATAAAGATACATACTGCAAATTGATTTATAATGTTCTTCCAAAGAGGACCTGTGACAGAAATGTGGCTTCCTGTAGCACATGTGTTTCAGTTGAACTACAATAAAATGGCTTTAACAGTTGACTTAAAAGTGCTCTTTCATGCCATAGATAGTTGTAAAAAACAACTGGTAACGGAGTTCCCTAAATTAGATGGATTCACTAAGTGCCATTTAAGAGCATACACTGTGTTTTAAATTGTTTAATGTAACTACTAGGTAAATAGACTCTCGTTTACATGTTTAAAATGAAAGTTGAGTTTTTCATCAGTGATTTTAATAATGACTAGCTGCAAGGAAATATGCATAAAGATGTAGTAACATGTACATGTGACAACAAATTTAACATGTAAAAATGTTACATTTAAAGTCAATGAAATATATAACTGTAATAAAATGAATTTTTAATTAATTAAATTTTAAATTTCATTTTACATTCCAACCACAGTTCCCCACCCAGGGCTCCTCATGCTCCCTCTTGCTTTCCCACAAACCAACATCCCATCTACTCCTCCCAATGGATAAGGGCTCTCATTGGGAGTTAACAAAGTCTAACACATTAAGTTGGAGAAGGACCAAGTTCCCCCCCTACACACACATTAAGATGAACATAGCATCACAACATAGGGAATGGGCTCCAACAAACTAGCTTATGAACATAAAATGAATTATAAAAGGTTCTATATAAATAAAATTGTAGAAAAATTGTAGAATATCATACAAAAAATAACATTTAATAAATAAAAACAATTTTTGATAGAAACTTTCTTTTAAAATGAAACACTTGTATTGGTAATAGATTAATGTAAGAGTTTTACAAGTTGGGGGTTAACATTTCTTTTTCTACATGTATATAGTTTAAAACTGAAAATTAGGATTGGAAAAATGGCTCAGTCAATTAAGTATCTGCTGCACAAGAATTGGGACCTGAATTTGTATCTTGGGCACAAATGTAAAAGCCTGGTGTGGTTACACAGGTCTCCAACTTCAGTGCTTGGGGCAGATAACTAGACCTTGCTGACCAGCAAGTCTAAGCAGTTCATGAGCTCTGGGTTCAGAGAAAGACATTTTCTCAAGAGGAAATGTGGAGAGGAATTGTGGAACATTCTCAGCCTCAACCTCGGAACTTACTTAGAAACTGAGTCTTTGTAGATGAGCATCGTATGCCAAAATGACTGATGTCCTTATAAGTAAAAAACAAACAGAAAAAAAAAACCATAAGCAGGCCCTCCCAAAGACTTGCAATTCCAAAGACAACAGCAAGGAAGATGCATTCATGCAAAAAACAAAGCAACATGCATCACACCAAGAGCAGAAGTATCAGAGAAGAAAAAAAAATTCTTCCTATAAATTCCTGAAGGAACATAGGCATACAGACATCTGATTTCAGACTTAAGCCCTTCCAATTTAGTATGAGACACTAAACTTGTTATCTTAAGATACACAGGTTTTTAAGAATTTGCTTTAACAATCCAAGAAAGCTAAAAAGATGATGACCTTCTCCAGGCTTCAACTGTCACTTTCATAAAAGATGTAAATCCTATTGAGAACTTGTCTTCCCTGTTATCTGAATTCCCTCATCTGTGAAGCAGGAAAAATAATAGTTTCCAGTCATTGTGCTATATGGATTGAAAGGACATTTCTAAGAGTAGAAACTTGCACCTGTCCCTGAAACAGAACAAGGTTTCATTAGAACTCATTGTTTTATCATATTTATAATCCGTGCAATGTGCAATCCTGGTATTGAAATACTATAACAGATTATTTGCTATTCTTATTAAATAGTAAAAATATGAAAAATACCAGTTGCCTTACTGTGGTAGGTCCGTCTGTCTATGTGTTGCCTTTATTGGTTAATGAATAATGAACTGCTATGTGCCTATGGCAGGGAAGAACAGAACTAGCCAGGAAAAGCTAAACTGCATGCTGGGAGAAAGAGGGCTGAGTTAGAGAGAAGCCATGTAGCTGCGACCAGAGACAGATGCTGGGAAATTTACCCCGTAAGCCACAGCCGTGTGGCAATATACAGATTAAAGGAAATGGGTTAAATTAATATGTAAGAGTTAGACAATAAAAAGCTAGAGCTAATGGACCAAGCAGTGATTTAATAAATATGGTTTTTCTGTGATTATTTTGGGGCTAAGTGGCCATGAACTAACTAGCAGCCTCCCTCTTGCAAATTGGTGACCATGTGGCCAACTAAAATCCACTTAAAACTTGAGAGGGCTTGCATAGGAATTCTAGACACTAACAAACAAAGTTTAGCTGCATTTCTTTTCCAAGGGGGCTTTGCTTGCTGGCTGTATGCTGCATCTCCTTTAAGAGAGATTTGCCTGATTCAGTGGTAGCAAAAGAAAAATAAAACCAAGTCATTTTGAATTTCCGGCTTTCTGGGCCATGCTGCCAGCAGCACCACTGGCTCTTTCAGGAGACTAAGCATTTGAATGGGGTTTGTGAACCACGTGCTAAGGCTTGGTTGATGGCAACATGGACTGGCTGTGTTCCCAGAGATGGGTCACTGTGCATGGCTCTCAGAGGTGGCTCTGCCATGCTGGGCTGGTTGGAACAAACAGGAAGTACCATATATACCCTAGTAATGGTGCAGCTTAAGTTTTTAAGACATGCTTAGCATTTTAAAGAGCACTTCTGGTCAGAAAATAATTACAGATATGCAATAAAGACAAATCCAGATAAAAAAGATCTCTAAATGGGTTACAGTGTTAGATCAATGTATGTAGACTTGGGAGAGTGAAGAAAAAGAGTATAGAGAGTTGGAAAAGAAGTAAATGTTTCTTAAAAAAAAATATTACTAGACCTGGATGGAGGTGGGTGGTCCTTGGACTTCCCACAGGGCAGGGAACCCTGATTGCTCTTTGGGCTGACGAGGGAGGGGGACTTGATTGGGGAGGGGGAGTGGGAGGGAAATGGGAGGCAGTGACGGGGAAGAGACAGAAATCTTTAGTAAATAAATAAATTAAAAAAAATAAAAAGTAAAACAAAGTCTTTAAAGAGACAGAGTACAGACAGTCATAGATTAAAGAAATAAATAATAATAAGCCACATAAAGATGGAAAATGCCCAGAGAGTCCAGATTATGAATATTATTGTTTCTTTGATTTTTTTATTGCAAAGGAGCTAAATACAGAGAGATATTTCATAGTATGGGCTGCTAAACTAAACCAGCATGTATATTATAAAGGTATCTTGACTTCAGAATTGGGGTCTAAGGATATGATGCTTTGGAAAAGAGGTTCTACTCTGCTTGCACAGATAATGAGAACCTGTGGAATAATTTCAGACTAAGGTGGTTTGATGGACCAAGACCCTCCAAGTGGTCCCTGTGAACATCCCAAAAATTACTTCACCCAATAAACAGCAGTAAAAACTTTGGACAGAATTATGCCCACATTCCCAAAAATTGTCTATAAATGTTTCTTCACATTTAAAGTGGGATATGCTAAAGAGGTTTACTTTGGTATGGATCTTGTTTTATTGACACAAATTTTGGGTCAGTTTTGTTATATGTATATTTCTGCTTTTGATTAAGCTATTGTTTTGTGCAGCTCATTTGTAATAGTCAAGCTTGTAGTCATGAAAGTTAGATTTTTATAAATGTATAGAGATACTTCAGTTAGATAGGTATTCTTCAAATCTTTCAGAGAACTTCAGAATATGACATTTAAATTGTTTTACAATCTTAACACTTTTCATGACAGTGAGACATATCTGCTCCTGGCAGCACCAATTACTTCAGTAGGATGATGGGCATCGAAGAGTCTCCTTATGGAGTTAGTTATCATTTGGCAAGAAACTGTTCTTGTCTAGAATTCTTGAAAAACTGGACATGCAGGACCCACAAAAAATAATGGCTAAACTTGCCTAAAAGTGAGATGATCCTTTGGGGTTCCTGCTTCACGAAAGAGTCCAATAGACATTCTGTGGGACACAGAAAAATGTGACAGACAAACTGCCAGTATAGGTGGAACTGTCTTTGAAATTTTCTGGTTCCTGGAAAAGTCTGCTGGATACTATGGGCCTATGGGCTGAAGACGGATACCCCAATGGTACAAAGGAACTTTGAGTAACTGTCCAGGCTGTGAGATGTTTCTGTCAATTCTAGAGTTTTAAAGTTGCTTACAATGTACTTCCTATTTAGTTAGGTAATATATCCTTCTGGAGTCATTGATGGATTTGAAGAATATATAGTTATAATTGTCCTTAGTTATGATAAAAGATAAAGTAGATATAAATATTGTAACTGTAATTCTTGCTTGGTAACTATTTTGTTATATGTAATTTTACTATGTTAAAGTTAAAGCCTTCCTTTTTGCTTAAACAAAAAAGAGGAAATGGTGTGGGAGGTCCTTCTGTCTATGTGTTGCTTTTATTGGTTAATGAATAAAGAACTGCTTTGAATCAAGGCAAAGGCAGAACAGAACTAGGTGGGAAAAGCTAGGCTGTATGCTGGGAGAAAGAAGGCAGAGTCAGAGAAAAGCCATGGAGCGGCTGCAAGAGATAGATACTGGGAACTTTACCTGATAAGCCACAGCCACACAGCATATAGAGATTAATGGTGATGGGTTAAATTAATATGTAAGAGCTAGCCAATAAGAAGCTAAAGCTAATGGTCCAAGCAGTGATTTAATTAATATGGTTAATATTTTGGGAATAAACAGCCAGGAACTAACTAATATCTTCTGCCTTATATTGCTTCAAACATAACAAGATTTCAATAAAATTGTTTTATCATCATTAAATGGTCTTCAGAGTAATTAATGTATTTCTTGTTATTTATTTAGTACTAGAAGTGCTTACTTTAGATAGTAATTAATGCCATGATGAACTCTGAAATTTGGATGGATTTTCTGTGCTTATAATTGTAGTTTTGAAAAGATAAAAAATGTAGCAAGCTTATTCATTCTTAACAGAAGCAAAGATTGTAATATTATAACCACAACCTAAGAATGCAATCATCTAAAAATATAATTTACCAGTAGGTTGAGTGTTATAAACTATGCTATACTGACTAGAGGAGAAAAACAAATATTATCATAGTTACCATTAGGTCTATGGTCTACCAAAGAGATCAAGATTCAGGTTTGATAGAAAAATGAAGAATGCCTTAGAGAGTGGGGAAGGATTCATAAGAACCTATCAGGACAGCTAACATCAAATAAGCAACAGAAAATGAATTCTCAGAAAAGACATATTATTTGAAGTGACAGAAATTAATAATATGTTAAATAAATAAAGTTCCTATCTTAAATACGGGAAATATGGAAAGATTGCTTTACTTTTAGAAAAACAGAACTATTCATGAGAAAAGGGATTACACTGTACCTGCAATCAAATTTCATCTAAATCAGTATTGTATACTATATACATATATTTAAGAAAGATAAGTGACTTATTCAGGCTTAATATATAGACATACCTACATATGTACATATGGATTTATACACCCCCCAAATATACAGTTATCAGAACACGAAAAAAACTAACAATGTAGACCATCCATGCAAGGAGATATAAGGATTATAGAAACCATTATTGTAACACTTGTTTGCATTCTAAAATCATACCAAGGTAAAAAGTTGGCAACAAGTGATACATCAAAAAAAAAAAACCCACAGGAATTAAAATGTAGAGATATTCTGATTAGTCACTTAGAATATGAAGTCATTTTGATTAATAGTTTAAAACCTGATCGAGAGAAAAATCTACCTTTTTTTGAAACAAATGAAAAATGCTTCATAGACACTCATTTGTGGATAATTGTGCTCACACACAATTTGCGGCAAATGAGAATTTCTTCACGTTGTGTTTGTTCAAAACAATAGGCATCTACAAATGAAATGTTTTACAAAATTGTTTCTGAGTGTTATTTTCCCCATACAATATCCTCTGGTATCTTACCTCTCACAACTCTGTAGAAAAACAAACAAGGGAATACATTTAAACATCACTGCCTCAGTCTGAAAATACTCATTGCAGCATTTTTTGTATCTATAAACAAGACCACCAGGTATATTGTTTAGAGAATCTGCTTACCTGTCAGAAGGAGAAATTTTTCAGTTCCTTTTAGATATACACTGTGGGGGCCAAGGTGCTATTTTTCCTTAATGATTTTTCAAAGGAGATTGTCTTTGTTTGTAGCAGTAGGGTTCAAAATGGAAAGCTACCAAATTGATTTTAATGTAGGTATTGATAGTACAGATGAATCTTTTTGGAAGTATTATAAATCATCCCATGTAAACACCAATGCACCCAAAAGCTGGACCATAACAACTGCAGCCTAAATTCAAATAAACACAACTAAAATTTTCCTTTTAATATCTGATTCAAGTTCCACCTATGTGCAGAATACATTTTTGTTCAATAATGTATATACAACCATTTATTAAGAAACACTTTTTGATCAATAACTCTCTGTTTTATAAACTCTCATTCACATAAAGACCTAATATAAGCTAGAGTCTATGCATTATAATTTATGCCGCAAGGAAATATGCCACTCCATATGAGTAATATTTAATTGTTAGTGACAATATTCAGCAAGGCAATATCATTTCCTTAAGTAACCGTACGATGCCTCTTTCAAGTGAGAGGACTCGAGGAAAGCTTATTAGGAGAGTTTTCATGCCTGGTCCTGCAAGCTTAACTCAGTACACATGGCTTGCAGGAGCCCTTTACAACTGCCAATTTCTGAACCACTGTAATTCCTAAGTGCCATATAAGTACTCATTCTTATACTCATACAACTTATTCATATATGTAATGTATAACAGAATAATCTGTTTCTTCATCAAAGAAGCTTCATTTTGCAGCAGAAGGTCACATCTGATCACAATTTAGAGAAAAACTGACCATGGGATGTGCAGCCCCAACTGACGTATCCTTAACACAACTACTGCCGCATAGCTCAGGAATACTGGGAAAGATGCTGTAGGAGTTGTTAGAGTCAGAGGGCCAAGAAGGGTTTCATGGCATTGTGCCTTTTATGGTGGGAAAGCTACATTTATAATATTGAAGCAACATGACAGACTAAACAAGAACTGAAGCATTCTAACACCAGTGACCATGTCAACACTCATAGCTCCATCTCTAGATGAGGAGTTAAAAACACTTATCTGTTGAGAGAGGAGAACTAGTGTTCCCCCTGAAAAACTACCTGATCAGCTATCCATTACCAAGATGTCAGCCTTGAAATCATACACAAAAAGGAACACTAAATGAACTCTATAGGGTATACATTAATTTTAAAAATTGTCTGCTCTTATTTTTTTGAGTATTTCACTGCCCCAAAATTTAGTGGTTTGAAAAACAATCTCTTATTCATTCAGTATGCTGTTTGTGGATGGTGTAACTTACATAACTGGCCTGAAGTGTGGGCTGAAGCCAGGATATGTCAGCTACATCTACATTATACATCCAGAAGGTTCTCTTGGGATGTTTTGTATACAATATTTGATTTCTTAAAGACAAGAAATTAAGCATGCTCTTGAGTCTTGGGCTTGAAAGGCATACCGTGTCACTCTTTCATGTTAGTCAAGACAAATTCCATTAACAGGAGGGTAAATAAAATTTGTTTTCATGGGAGAGAAATAAAATTACAATGAAAATGTATATAATAAAGATAAGAGGACATCTAGCTTAGTATGTGATCTATCACTCCAAAATATAAAAGACAGATTTTGTTTCTCATTGGAAATAAGGATTCTAAGTAGAAAATTTGGATATTTGTGTATGTGTGAAATATTAAAATATAAATACTTTATTAATCTTTCTCTTTCACATTATTATTTATCTTATCATATTGATTTTCAATGACAAAATAACTAGGGTGAATGTAGGCCAATAGTTTTTTGTACCCTTTTCTTAAAGGCATGATTAGTCTGTTAGTTCCAAGTAATTCAATAGTTTTTCTGCAAGAAGCCAGTGGTGTGATATATTGTTCCATACAACCTGTCTGGGTTGTACCTCAATTATGAAAATCTTAGTGCTAAACCTTTCTATGACTACATTTAACAATTTGTAGTCCTATACAATCCACCAATTTCCAGAATTATCTCATGTTGAATTCTCAATAGATTTTATATCTTAATTGTGGTATATTATTGTGATGGGCACCATATAAAATCAGTTACAATGTAAAACCTTGTAGGCATGATGAAATCAGAGTTCAGGCTTCCTTGAGTACAGTAGATGTGCAGAAGACCTTCCTGTACAAAGTATGTTCATTTCATCCCTTCATGAATTTGTTCAATATTATATCCTATATATGAATACAAAAAAATTTAAATAACATGCATTCAAGGGTATTTTAATTTTAGATAAAAAGTTTGTTAGGAAAAGAGACTTTATGACTGATATGTTAGGAGAGACACTTTTTTGTTTGTTTTTCGAGACAGGGTTTCTCTGTGTTGCTTTGGAGCCAGTCCTGTAGAACAGGCTGGCCTCAATCTCACAGAGATCCACCTGCCTCTGCCTCCCGAGTGCTGGGATTAAAGGCGTGCACCACCACTGCCTGGCAGGAGAGACACTTTGTAACTAATATAAAGAAGAAGGAAGCATCTCCAACCTCAGGTATAGCATAGATTTTCTTCAAGTCTTCATTTTTGAGGTGGATTTTTACGATCATTGTGTCACATAAAACTACAAGTATAAAGCAATTTTTGCAACAATGAACAAATCCTTCAGAAATACATCTTTATTTTCTCTTCTTATTTTAATACTCTTTAGCTTTCACAAATATATAGTATTGATCACTGAGTAGCTGTACTATTTAAAACACCATTTGGGGTAATTCAGTGCTTACTGATGTCAAGATAAATTTCAATCTTGCATGACCATCTAATAAGGACAGCCCTGCCCCAGGGATTGCTTTTTTCCTATCTTTCTACTCTCTTTCTCTTCTTGGTTGAGTCAGTTCTCCAACCCTAGGATGAGTATAAAGAGGGAAAATGGGGATCACTTGTTCTGAAAACAGTAGTTACACATAACATATGTCATGTATACCATTTGTCAGTTTTATTCATTATTTCCCAGTGGGTTGGAAATATGATCCCTACCTTGGTAGGAGTCAAGACTACAATAAAGAAGCAGGAAAGCAATAACCAAAATAGACACAACAGAGTACATTATGTGGGACAGTTATCCTTCTCAATATCATTATGCAAATTGTACTGTGAACAAATGAATAGTCATTTACACAGGACGCATTTGCTATTGATCATGAAATGTGCACCAAACACAATAGTTGTATAGCTGGAAAGACTTTGAGAAAACCACTGTGGATATGCACCAGTATTTTGCTACAGTTATGATTGCTATAGTAATATTAGGAGACAAATTCCTACTGTCTACTAACAGGCAATGAGTTTTAAAAGTCTAGGATACTAAATAGTTGGGAAAGACATTTTGAAATTTATGCTTATCCCTTGCTACAACTATGGGATATGGTCTAGCTTGCCAGAGAACTCACTAGCCTTCTGCCCCAAATTTCAAAGGGCTGATGTTACAGGTGAGCACCCTGCCAAGATTATTTAAGAAGAAGAAGACACAAAATTCACTTTAACAAATTGTGTGCATGGGAGATGTGTACATATGTACATGGCTTCCTAATAAGGCCAGAAGAGCACCTGAGATCCATTGAGTGTGAGTTAGAGGAACTTGTGAGTCACTTAATGTGGGTGCTGGAGATCAAATTTGGGAGCTCTACAAGAAAAAGTGTTCTTAACAACTAAGCATTCTCTCCAGGACACCTAAAATTCACTTTTAAAATTCACTTGTCTTATGACAAAATATAAGCACATCGAAAGATGATTTGTGCAGAACAGCATTCTAGTGCCCCATTACTATCACATTACAATACAACTGTCCATCATGGTTTTACCTAAAATTCGACACAGTGTTAACTACTAAGGTATGAACCTGCCATTCCTCTCAGTCCATCTGAGCTGCCCTGTGTTATTTCAAAGAAGTTGTTTTAAACACTGCAATGTCCTTAGACTAAGTGGCTATCAGAATGTGATGCATCACTTGGGAACATTAGATTTCTGCTGAGTAGATTCAGGGTCAATCACTTGGGTTTTTTTTTGTTTGTTTGTTTGTTTGTTTTGTTTTTTGAAGTACATTGTATTTCTTGTCACCCCATCCAATTATTGGTTTGAGAAAGACAACAAAGCAGTTTTATATATTTTACATATATTATTATATAATATATCATTAATTAATAAAGATATGTATTGGCAAAAATCTTAACAGAAATGACATCCAGTAACTCACTCATTTTATAACAGTGTGTACTGAAATGGAACACTTTCAGATCAGTTAGTATCATTACTATATTTTCTGTTTACTTTTTAATTTAAGGATGAAAGTAACTCCTGCTTCCTCACTATATTATTGGTTTATCCTTGTCCTGAATACTTAGGGACTGGATAAACTTTTCTAGAAAGCTACTGGGACACCAATGATATTTCCTATGGATGTGAGTCTTTAAATTAAAAAAAGACATTTTATTATCAAAACATCTAACTAAAGATTTTAATTAAAATAGTATACTATATGATCATCTCAATAGATGAAGAAAAGGCACTTAACAACAGTGCCAATTATTGGCTTAAAAAAACAGAAGATAATGATAGAGTACTTGTTAAATCAGTAGCATTGAACTATGATATGGATGTCATTTTGCCAATTAAAGCTCAATTTAGCAAAAATTTAAGACATTTTAAAATGTGGGATGTTACAAATATGTCATATACTTTAAATTATATATTCACCCTTTTGATTAAGGAAAAAAACCCTCACTTATTGATACAGCAGTGTTCTAATTTCTGTATTGTTTCCATGAGTCTATTTTCCTGACCTGCTTTATGTTATCTGCAGAATACCAAGAACTTCTTATGATTCAGTTTACATTTCACTACAGTTCCAAGAGCTCAGACACAGTAGTTTTGTTTTATTAATGTGGAGAACAAAGGTCAGACACTTGAAATTGCTCATCTAATTTTTCACAGCTGCTAGGTAGCCACACCACAGCTCAATCTTGATTCAATCCAACTCTGAAACTGATGATAACAAGCCTTTTGAACTTGCTCACCTTACAGTTATGTTCATTATATTTTACTGGTCTAAGTACAAAAAAAATGTTTTGGAATCAAAATAAACCACCATTTCTCTCCAAGTGAGATGTGTCCACATTTGCTTCACAGAATCTTAAGACATTGACAGAGTTGGTAAAAATGTTTTTTTTTTGCAGCATTCAGAAGAATTTTGAGGGATATTCTTGCATTATCTATGTTCCCATGACAAATATCCTTATGAAAAAATACAAATATATATGACAGACGGGGAAGTACAGTGACCAGGAGAGGAGGGCTTGAAGCATTTTCTCCATAGATGAAGGACTGTCAAGCAAGCAGGACCTGGGAAAGTCAAGGAACAGCATTTCCCCACAGAGCCCTTGGAGGAAATGCACACTTAGACTGAGGAAATCGTTTCTGTTACTTTAAGAAAAAAAAAAAAACCAGGAGCCATCAAGAATAATAAATAAATAAATTAATTAACTAACTAAAAAATATAGACATGGTAAAGTTAAAGACAAGAATATATAACTTCTCAATTTGGGAACTGGAGGCTCTAATCAATCTAAGAATAGGCACCCTCACTCCAGGAAAAACTCAAACTGTCTCATTTAGAATCTATGAGAAAGATATGTCACAAAAACACAATCAATCATTTTTTCTAGCATGTTAGGAATCGATGAAGACAGTTTATAAATGGGTCTGCTGCAGCAGAATATCTATGAAGCTTAAAATCTCAGTCAACTGGTTTGGCTTGCCTCTTTTCTCTATCTTCTTTCTTTTCTTAGTGTAGGTTTCCCCTCTGGTTCGCTACACTCTCCCCTCTGATTTCTGATTCACATGCCTGCAAAACATCAAAGTTCTATCTAGAGGTGATTTATTGTAAAGACCACTGGGGTTGATATTATACTGCTAAATTACTGTATTTCTTAGACATATTAGGAACTTAAAGTTTAATTTACTATGTTACATCAGCAAATAAAGGTATTTTAAATCAACACCTTGCCATCCTAAAGGCAATTTATCTTTAAAATATGATATGTTTTGACTTTAGATATTAAATATGTATGTATGTATTCATTTCCATTAACTTATAGCAAAGTATGTACCTTTTACAGATACGTGTCCAACAAAAGATAAAGTAAACCCTAGAGATGGGAGATTAAGGTCATTTAGTTTAATATCCCGAATATTGTGCTTCTTTTTCTGTCTAATTGCAGTCTGATTCCCCTGGAGCTGAGGATTCATTGAAGCTTAGTCATTTCTGTTGCTTGCTCTTTGCTCTGGACAACTCATTTCATGTGTGTCCCTAGCTTTTCCTCTAATAGTAAAGGACTAGATTGATCGATCTCCCAAGTAATTTTCATTTCTGAGATGTGTTAGGTGTACGAATACAAAGAGATGTCTGCTAGTCATTAATTTTAACAAATTGTGATGCCAAATGCTTTACTTGCATGCTCTGTGTCTCTGACAAAGAAATTACTATCCTCATTTTCTAGACAAGGGAGCAATTATTTAGTGAGATTAAATTACCGATCAAGCAAATTGGGAAATCAGGATTGTAACCATCATCATTTTGAAGTTAAACGTGTAAACTTAACCACTTTATATTTCATAAAAACTCAGCCTTAATATTTCTGATCTAGCAAACCCTAGACTTTGGTTGCTTACTCACTGCCATCTGGTCTATGCTATCCAGCAAAAGGCGATCATTGTAATAATGCTGCAGTAATCTGTAGATGTCATCAAACTTGCCATTGATCACAGATTCTCCCCAGAAGTTTATTTCCCTTCACCTCTCAGTGAAAGTGACTGTGTGAAGCCTGTGCATCACCTGACATAATATTCAGTGTATTGACTAATAGGGCTTGGTTTCGCTTTTCTGTATCTCCCATGGTAATACATTGCAGAACAAGGCTATACACTGTTTTATTTCTTTAACTCATATTATTCAGAGTAATTTCTTCTATGTACATGATGCTCAATAAATACCAAATGAAAGAATAATCAAAAGGTAGGTGTAAATATTTTGTGTACACATAATTAATAGACTTGCACATAAGCATATTTCTTTGCAACATTTAAATTAAGCTTTTTCTAATCATTTTGGATGAATCTTGACTTACTAATAAGTTGTTAGTCAATATTTAGAAGCATAGAAACCTGCTTGATGGCTAAACTTCTATCTTAGCATAATTAAAGTAGGCAAGAGTATTTGGACTGATAATGCCAGCAAGATTTCCTGCAAGACCTCAGTAAGGTATCCATGTGGCCTTTCCTCGTTATTTGTTCTGCATGTTACACTTCTACTTTCCAAAGAGTTAAAGCCAGTGGCTTCGCACATTCAGAAATAGCCCTTTCAGGCAGTTTACTCTAATCTGTAATAAGGATTCAGTGTGTTTTTGTTGATTGACTCTAAATTGGAGTCAACTCATTTCAAATTATCTCTCTGCCTGGGGAGCTGCATCTGAGATTCAAAACTGTACATTCTCCAGTTTGCCTGTTTAATCAATGCATTGCTACTGATTCCTATTACCTAATTAAATACACTTGAGCAAAAAATAAATGCACCTTTTGTTTAGGAAGGATAGTGTGTTGCTTGCTGGGTCCCAGGAAATAAAGCCTGTTGAGGCCCTGCTAGTTTTACTTAGGAGCTAATGACAACCAACAAAAAAATGACCCAGGGAAGAGCAAGTCACCATCTTCACCGTGAGCCCATTCCTTCTCAGGGACTGAAATCTACAGTTTTGCTAGACACTCTGAATTTTCTATGTGAAATGCTTCTCATCAAGCACAGATAAATACATTCAAGGAAGGCTAAACATGGTTACATGCTCAGAGACTAAAGAGGCACATGCTGAGTTGTGGTGCTTATAATGCCTATGCCCAAGGAGGACCTCACCAGAAATATTCCAACTTGCTCTACCATCCCTCTGTATGTTTCATAAACCTTCTTTACTTCAGCTGTAAAACAGGCCATGGTAGGTGATTAAGATTCTACAATCATGAGCACCATAAATGAGAGAAATTGAATTATTAGAAAGGACCGCAGTGAGCTCATTTACTCCAACACCCTTTGCATGTAGGTCCTATTCTCCCCTTTGACACCCACTGAGCTGTCGGACTGCTATTATCTCTGTTAGCATTCTTCATTGTAGCTATGCTAGATTGTGTCTGGGTGACAACTGAGTGGCTAATAGACTCTCAAGGCAAACGGGGAAACATTGACTTGTGACTTCTCTTGTGTTGGGCACCATTCAAAGAGATTATCATTTCCAAAGCATACAGACAAAGATGTATAAGCAAAACCGTAAGAACTCTTTAGTAACCATGGACCAGGTAAAATTATATCAATCTCTATAAGGATATTAAGTGTGGGAAAATGGACTATTTGCCCTTAATTAAAGAAAACATGAGCAGGAACTCACAGATTTATTTTCTTGATTCATGTCTGAGTTTAGAGCAAGATCATTGTCAGTAGTGCCTGGGATAGCATGTATCACAGGTTATTATTCTGTGATTATTTGCAAGTAAGGACTCAGAACCAAAAGGAAGGTTCATAGAGACACTTAAACCCTATGTACACAACAAATAGCAATTAAAATATTTCCTTGGCATTCAAATGTTAAGGACACACATCTACTGTCTGCTTCCCTGTTTAGACTCACTCTGAGGCAGGAATTACATACAGTGAATATTAAATGAAAATTTTCAACTTCATTGTTTTTTTTTCTTCAGAAAGAAAGTGAGAAAGAGCTGAAAGGATAAAAATGCTTTCATATAAGTTTTCCTGAGGGCTTATAGAAAGGTCACATTCACTTGGAAATAGTACAAGCAACCAGAGACAATGGCTCATGTTGCCATTAGGAAAACCCATATAAGAAAAATACATTTAGCAAGGGAAAGTCTAGCCCAAGGCTGTCCTTTGAACATCTAGTGATGGATGTTGGAATGCAATTAGACTAGCAGAGTTGCCACGTTTTGGAGTATTAGAAAGGAAGACAAGGGCTGAATGTGACTTCTATTCACAAGGTGGACTCAGATTTTCATTCTGAGCATATTTTATTACTTTGTCAACTCATTAGGGGCCTCACAGCATTTCCACTCTATGGCACTTTTTTTTTTCTCACTGTTACCAAACTCTTTTTTTAAGGGCATTCATTCAGGGCTTTTTTAAGGAACCTAAGTTCACAAGTTATCTAGATGACTGGTAAGAATGTAACAGATATGATCACTTTATCTCTTTAAGTCTGGATGGTCTCAACACCTGAACCAAATCAAGTACAAACAAAAGCAGATTTGCCCTTCACCCCTCCACCTCCCTCTCCAAAAAAGTAGCACCATGGTTTAGGTGTAAATTCCCACAGTGGTTCTTATTAATGCATTTCCGATGCTATCCCATTTTCCCAATTCCATTCCTACAGGAAAAGGCATGTCAGTCAACAGAGTGTGATAATGAAGATTTCTGAACCACATAAACCAAGAGCAGCGTCTACTGCAGCTTGTATTTGGGGCTTCATTTCCACTTGCTGTGGAAGTACGCCCTCAGCCACTGGTGTTAAATCTTCTTCCAGAAGGATTTTTCATCTTTTGTTCTTCAGAACCTATATTCACCCTGTCCTTGGTCTGGTCTCCAATTGTGATTCAGGCCCCAGTAACTAAGTTTAAAGTGAACAAATTCTCTCATGAAATATTAAAGTCCCTTTTTTAAAATTGTGAATTTTAGCAATGATACCCTAAACTGAAAATTCCAGCCTAACCAGTATGGATAGTGTGAGTCATTTTAAAATCATAGTTTTAAAAGCTCGAAAGCAACTCTATATAAAGTGTAAGATCTTAACATACCCCTTTTAGTCCATTATCTGTAATATATAAATGAAGGAGGTATTATATATTTGTAATATATAACATATACTGTATGTAATATATAATATAATGGAGAAAATGTGCACATACTTAAACTAAACAAGAGTTGGAATGTAAAGAAAAACATTTTTTAAAATACTTTAAGGTAATTTTAAATGTTCATCTTCTCAAAATTCCAAAACTCATATAATCATTTGCTTTTGACAGACCAAATGAAAAAAAGACACTGTATGCTAAGAGGTGGATAATTTAGTAGGAAGACAACAAAGAATAATTTTTAAAAATATTCTTGGAGAATTGCATACGTGAGTACTGCATCTATACCTTTCACTCTCTTCCACCCTTCTCCATCTCCTCCCATACCTCTTTCCAGAAAGAAACATTTTCTTAACAACATAAAAAATATTCATAACTATTATGGTCTTCATTTTCACAAGCAGTCATGCAATCACAGCCTACATTTAACACCTTCCATTACCATTCTATACATTTTGTTTCGAGCAAGCACACTAACTGGTTGAGTTTCCTTGCCTGTCAAGATGACTTTACTCTTTGTGTCTTTGGACCATTTAGCAGTCATGTCTGAATTTATGTGCTTGGTTTTCCATTAACTTTAATCATAAAATATGTTATCTCCCATTTACTAGAACTACACTTCCTCACTGTCACTGTGTTGCAGCAGTTCCCTTTGGTAATTAGGATCTATCACAGGAACAAACCAAGTGACTCCATGACTCCATTCGCTTCCTGTTGAACATAGTGGCAGGGCTGACCTTTTTTTTTTTAAAACATAGGTATCAGTGGAATCATTGCACTGTTCCCTGGGTAAACTATTTTGAACTCTTAAGACTCCAAGACCAGTAGTACATAAGCATATTTTGGGGGATAGTACACAGTAAGTGTCACTAAATTAGTAATGTTAACCGCGACTACTCCTACTCTACTCAATCTGTGTTATCACTGTGAATTGTTAAAACAAGATGTCTGACAATATTTGTTTCTTTAAGGCAAGATATATTTTGGCTCACAGTTTCAGAGGTTACCTTGTTGTCAACTAGATCTACTGTCATGAGTTCCTGGTAAGGTAGAACAAACATTATTGTGATAGGACCATATGGTCAAGGAAGTGATTTCCTTAGTGGTGGCTGAGAAACAGAGTTCACAATAGCGGCAGGCATACGATACACCTACAACTACCCTGAATAAGCCACATTTCTCACTTTCTACCAGTGTCTCAATAATACTACAGATTGTGAATCCAGTAAAGATTGTATCTATTGTTCAGGTCAAAGCAATAAAATCTGCTCATTTCTCAATAATTAAATATATCTGATAGAGACCAAGAACACATTTATTGGGGAGGATATTCCTTCACACATATATACCAAATAATATCACCTATTGTCTTCTCATTTTCACCCTGGCTATTCAACAAAATCTCTGATTTAGAGAATAGCAGCTTCCAGGCAAATGCAGTTCCAACAGTTAAAGATATTGCCACATGCTCTTACTAAGACAATATTCCCAAAACTACTACATCATTTGGCCAGTCAGCATCTCCAGAATGATAGGAAACATGGTAAGGACAAAGAATTCTATTCACATCTCCAAGGAGTCAAGCCCCCACACCATACTCCATCTTATTTTTTGAGAAAGAATGTCTCAACTTTGCTTCCTGTTGTGGTAAAACACTCTGACAAAAGCAACCTAGGGATAAAGAGTTAATTTTTAGTCAAAATTCCTAGTTACATCGAGTTGATCATAATAGTAAAGTCGCAGCAGGGTAACAGATGTGGACTGTCCAACTGTTTACGTTGATGCTGCTGACTTGAACTCAGGCTGTCCTGCATACACAGCAAATGCTTTGAAGAGTCATCCCCCAGCACATTCACATGCTGTGGGTTATGGGAGTCAAACTCAAGTAGATAAGCTTGGCAAGAAACACCTTTATCTTTAGAGCCATCTGAGTAGTACTCTATTTTTCTTAACAAAGCAAAATAAACATAAAAGCTGTAAGGGGCAAGGGTTCCAGTAATTGAAAATTTTCTACAAGCCAACATGCAATCATTTTTTTCAGAGAAAATCTAGTTAGCGAGTAACAATTGTAGAAGAATTCAGTGGGGCACTCAACCAACAAAGATAATCACAAGGAATATAATCAAGTATTTTATTTGTGTTTTTTGAAACCTTACTCTCTTTATTAAATGTTCAGATCAGGTTGAATTTGATGAGTGGCTACGCATAACTAAGATAACTAAATATCTTGAAATAAAACTGGCAGAATAAAGGACATTTTTTGTGAAAATATTGTTTCTGTTAGAAATTAAGCAACATTAGACATTGTTTTAACTACTAATAAGCATTCTTAAAATTTATTACATTTCTGGCACTGTGTACGAATCTTGCATTATGATCATCTTATTTCATGCATAAAACAACATTAAGTGCTATGTTTTATTATTCAAATTTATTATCTAAAGCTTACAAAAGTTTCAAAAGTTCAAAGATCAGTTTCAAGGTCAGAAAACTGACAAAGGGCAGGAAAATTTTTCTGAATTTTAAGGCTGATTTTATCTTTCCAGAAAACATAAATACCGTATTATTCATTTAGTGAAAGCACACTTTTAAACTATATTTTGCAAGGTTAAAATTTGAAAATACCATAACCTTCCTCAGAAAAACAGACATCTGTCTAAGTAGCATATATAATTACTTGGATAAAGAGATTTGCCTTTAAGTAATTTATAACTTTAAAACTGTAATGTTTGTTCTCAAAGAAGTTGCTGAATTTCATCCAAGTTCTATGACTTGTTTCATATGGTTTGGAATTGTAAGCCTGTGACATGTGTATTCTCATAGGACCCCTATCATTTAAATATTTTGATTTAAAATTGTTAATAATATTTCAACAAGGGCTTTTCAGTTTCCTATTTGTTGTGTAGCATAAATTATGTACATATTACTTCTTGTCAACACTTGAGATCTTATTGTAATAAGCCTGCATGTTTATGCTTTGCTATCGCCATAGGAATGTTACCTCTGCAGGAATTTTGTCTATACGATATACCAAAGTACACTGTAAACACGGTAAACGTTAGTTTTTACCTTTTATCATTTATTTGTGTGTGAATAAAGCCTTGCTTTTGAAAGTGTGCAACTCAATCCAAATAATTAATACGCATCTAAAGTTTTGTGATAGTTAAGAGGAGTACCAAGGAGACAAAAATATTTTCTCCAAGCTTGTCCTTTCATTTCCAAACTTATTAAAGTAAATGTCAGTATGTCTTGAGAGAATAATGCTAATTTTTTTGCATTTAATATTAGTATCCGAATTATAATTTCTTGTTGACCAATTCCCATCTGGAATTGCATGAACAAGTGGCTGCCTTTCTGTTGACCTTTCCTTAGCTTTAGATGCACCTTGTTCCTTCAATGTCTCCTTTCAGAAAGGACGTGACTCAGGAAAGAGAAAGGGAAGTTAAGAACTTAAGCAATAGTAAGTAAACCATGTCTTCTCTCGTTATGAAGGGTAAGCTCTGGCACTGACACATTATCACAGCCACCATCCCTGATTGTATGTTACTTTAAAAATTAACTTATATATGCTCACAATTCGGGGGTTTTATAATAATTCTCTATAACATAATGTTTCTCTGAGAGGTACTTGGCTCATTGTATGTAAGCATCTATGCCTGAGATTGTTCTTCGGGAAATCAACAGAACTTCTTGACAGATAGATTATTTGAAAATTTTTCTTTTATTGTAATTTTACTAATAGACTTCATCTACCTTTATTTTAATTTAGTAAATGTGTGGGTTTCCAAATTACTTTCATGAGTATATAGTATATAATGAACAAATGATAGCAGTTGACTTCCTATCCTTAAATAATTTTCTATATGTTTTGAACAATATATAATATTACACATAATGATGCAGCCTAGTGTGATACTTCTAAGCATTAACATAATATAAAATGATCAAATTGTGGTAATTAATATTTCTTCTTTTTTCATCACTTTGTATTTGGAGTGAACTGCTTTGCTCCAATTATGTATAAATTAAGTGATGTGATTAAGCATGGTGATAACCTCAGTGTTTTATTTATTACTTTATCTTTTTGTGCTTTATACCAACTATCCTATCTCTTATTAAGTCCCATACTACCAACCCAGCTGAGCCTCTAGTAATCATCTTTATATATTCTGATTGGCATTTTATTAATAATATTTATTATTCAATAACTTGTATTTATGTGTCTGCTTTATTTAATTTTACATAAAATGCCTGTAGTTCCATCCATTTTGCTGAAAATAGTAACACATTATGATTTTGTAATTTAGTAATCTTGCATTTATAAATCATGTGTTCCTTACTTTTTTATTGATCAACATCTAGTTGATTCCATATATTGCTGTGGGGCTAAATATTTCCTTGATATGCTGACATAATATTCTATGGCTATAAGCTAGAGTAGAGTTGCTGATCACATCATAGTTTTAATTCTGTTCTATTGATGAACCTTCATATTGCTGATAAGATTCAGTTTATCAAGATAATCTGGAACGAAAACAGTGAAGGCAGAACATTTCAAATCTGAACTAAAACATTTTTTTTAAGTTACAATAAAACAGTGTGGCATAAAAGCCAGCACACAGACCAATGGAATAGAATGTCCAGAATCAACCCCACATTTACAGAGTAGTGATTCACAACTAAGGCAATAGGAACTTACGCCAGATAATGGAGATCCCACTCACCATGTGGTGCTGGGAAATTATAGCCATGTGCATACTGAATGATTCCCAAATCCTGTTTTCATTATTTCTTAAAATATTTTCACTATCTCTGGTTTCTACTTGCAATTCTCACTATGTGTATGAATTCACATTTGGTAACAACAACAGTGATTCTGAAGCTATGTTCATTTCTCATCTTCATTAATTTTTGTTTTCAAAGTTTTTTATTTTTTTTATTGAGAAAAGGAAAAAAAAGTTTCAGTCTCCTCCCAGCCTCACATTTTCCTCCCCCTCCCCCGACCCTTCTCGCCCTCCCCCCACTCCTCTCCCCCTCCCTCTCCAGTCTGAAGAGCAGTCAGGGTTCCCTGCCCTGTGGAAAGTCCAAGGTCCTCCACTCTCCGTCCATGTCTAGGAAGGTGAACATCCAAACTAGCTAGACTCCCACAAAGCCAATACATGAAATGGGATCAAAACCCCGTGCCATTGTCCTTGACTTCTCATCAACCCTCATTGTTCGCCATGTTCAGAGAGTCCAGTTTTATCCCATGCTTTTTCAGTCACAGTCCAGCTGGCCTTGGTGAGCTCCCAATAGATCAACCCCACTGCCTCAGTGGATGGGTGCACCCCTCGTGGTCCTGACTTCCTTGCTCATCTTCTCCCTCTTTCCGCTCCTCATTGGGACCTTGGAAGCTCAGTCCAGTGCTCCAGTGTGGGTCTCTGTCTCTATCTCCATCCATCACAAGATGAAGGTTCTATGGTGATATGCAAGATATTCGTAAGTATTGCTATAGGATAGGGTCATTTCAGGTTCCCTATCCTCAGCTGTCCAAGGAACTAACTGGGGACCTCGACTTGGGCTCCTGGGAGCCACTCTAGGTTCAAGTCTCTTGCCAGCCCTAAGGTGGCACCCTTAACTAAGAATTGTGCTTCCGTGCTCCCCTATCCAACCTTCCTTTATCCCAATCCTCCTGTTTCCCCAAGTTACCCCCATCCTCCACTTCTCTCTTTTCTCTCCCCATCTCCCCTTACCCCCATCCCACCCCACCCCCAAGATCCCAATTTTCTCCCCAGCAATTTTGTCTACTTCCCATAGCCAAGAGGATAACTGTATGTTTTTTTCTTGGGTTCACCTTCTTATTTAGCTTCTTTAGGTTCACCAATTGTAGACTCCCTGACCCTTATTTATGGCTAGAAACCAATTATGAGTGAGTACATCCCATGTTCATCTTTTTGGGTCTGGGTTACCTCACTCAGGATAGTGTTTTCTATTTCCACCCATTTGCATGCAAAATTCGAAAAGTCATTGTTTTTTACCGAAGCTTAGTACTCTAATGTGTATATATTCCACACTTTCTTCATCCATTCTTCCATTGAAGGACATCTAGGTTGTTTCCAGGTTCTGGCTATTACAAATAATGATGCTATGAACATAGTAGAACAAATGATTTTGTCATATGATAGGGCATCTCTTGGGTATATCTATCACCGTGCACAAAACTGAAGTCCAAATGGATTAAAGACCTCAATATCAGTCTGAACACATTGAACCTGATAGAAGAGAAAGTGGGGAGAACCCTACAATAGATGGGCACAGGAGATTGCTTCCTAGGCATAACCCCAGCAGCACAGACATTAAGGGCAACATTGAATAAATGGGAACTACTAAAACTGAGAAGCTTCTGTAAAGCAAAGGACACTGTCACTAAGACAAAAAGGCAACCTACTGACTGGGAGAAGATCTTCACCAACCCTGTAACAGACAAAGGTCTGATCTCCAAAATATATAGAGAACTCAAGAAACTAGACTTTAAAATGCTAATTAACCCAATTAAAAAATGGGGCACTGAACTGAACAGAGAATTCTCAACAGAAGAAGTTCAAATGGCCAAAAGACACGTAAGGTCATGCTCAACCACCTTAGCGATCAAGGAAATGCAAATCAAAACGACTTTGAGATATCATCTTACACCTGTCAGAATGGCTAAAATCAAAAACACCAATGATAGCCTTTGCTGGAGAGGCTGTGGAGGAAGGGGTACCCTCATCCATTGCTGGTGGGAATGTAATCTTGTGCAACCACTTTGGAAATCAGTGTTTCGGTTTAATTTTACTTCTTTTTAATTTTTTAAAATTTTTTCATTGCTCAAGGTTGATAATGTTCTGCCTTCAAATTCACTGATTTTTCTGCCTGCTGGAGTCTACTACTGTACCACTGCCTAGAATTCTTTATTTAATCAACCCCCGAACTTCTTTATGTTTTGTTCTGTAATTTACATATATTATCAGAACTCTGTATTTGGTGAGATATTATTCTTATACTTTCATTTAGTCTATGGATTCTTTTGTTTTATGAACCAGATTTAAGACTTTTGGAAACTATCAGGTTATGAACTATATCTGTACCACCTCAAATAAGAAAATAAGAATACCCATTGCTGTGACAGGTAGCGCAATAGAAGTTAATAACTAAATATCTGGATCTCAAATGCCTTCTCCAAATAAGTAACCATCAGCTAGTTACTGGTACACTAGACTGCTGACAAGAGTAGCTAAAGTTTAGTGGCTCCTGAACATAGACGCTATAAGAATGGAGACCTAGGAAAGTCTAGCTTGGCCATGGAGACACGCCCATGGACCATAGGCAGAGAGACAGAAGCAGCAGTGCTGGCTCTGGAAACTTTATTCTAGTGTATCATGGAAGCCTGAAGCCAAGATTGAGTCTAAGATGCCCCAAGAGTGATTAGCCTGAGAAGGACTCTTCCACCATTGACTCAAAAAGTAGGCAAGTCCTCTTTGAAAGATGAAGGAAAAGGAGGGGTTGGGGATTGTTTAACTACATAATAATTTAAAAAGTAGAATAAATATTACTTAAAAAAGTACACAAAACATGATTCACACATGGTAAATTTGATTGTTGTTTGACAACAAATATCACACACACATGGATGCACACACGCTCACACACACACACACACACACACACACACAGCACTGAAATCTGAAGAGACCCCACAGTATCAAAGATCAGCACAATTATGAGTTGTTTCATCACAGTGATTCAGAAGTTGGGTGCAGAGAACCTCTTGGAGAAAGTTCCCAAGCATGCCAGAGACAAAACTGTAAGTGCAAAACCACCATCTTTGCACCATGCTCATGGCACACATTGACTTTCAGATGCTGTTTCTGCCTGTCCAAGACCAACACAAAACTGGGCTGATGCATATTGCCTTATAATGATGGAGCAGCTCTTAAAGCCTCACTCTTCTCTGGTGTGTGTGTGTGTGTGTGTGTGTGTGTGTGTGTGTGTGTGTATATATATATATAGTTACTACAAGAGGAATAATGATGTCGTTGCCATTTCATTGCTCAAGAGAATCCTCCCCTACTGCAATCCTAAAGAAATTCAATGGGTCAGAGGGAGAGAAGACATGGATGTAAGGGAGCAACTTGGAAGAAGGTAAGAGAAGTTGGGGCTAAGAAAAATAGTGGATGAACTTTGATCAAAATGTGTTGTGTGTGTGTGTGTGTGTGTGTGTGTGTGTGTGTATGTTTGTGTGTGTGTGTGTATGACAGAGTAAATAATTTGAAAAATAGACAAAGCCAAAGATGACATGAGATAGAAGAAGGATTTGAATAATGGGAACCATAGACAGCATATTCAGTGGAATAAATAATGCCTGGGCTGTGTCATGGCTCAGCAGGTAAAGATGTTTGCCATCAAAATTTTGGAAAATGAAGAACTCCCAGAACCATGTAAAGGTGGAGGGGGATAAGCAAATTTATCCACTAACCTCCAAAGACATGTGTGGTGCATAAGCCTGTGGGGGTGGGTATATGTACGTGTGTGTACCTGAGCATGCACACACACGCACACACATACACAGAGCAATATTAAGACATTCAATTATTTCATTTTGTATGTAGCAAAGAAATGATAGCAGACAAATTCAAAAGTAGAGAACAAAATTGACATCCAAATACAGGAGGGAATTAGAACTCTAAATAGATATGACCAGAGAGGGAGTTCTCTATGCCATAGTCAAGATGTCAAAGGTAAAGAGTAAAGAAACAGTATTCCAAAATTATAAGGGAAAATTTCCACTCAGAAAGTCAAATATATCAGAAAAACTTTTGTAAGACCAGGAAGAAGGTTTTAGGAGTCAGTGACATATATCACAAAGGACAGCATCCTCCAGTCCTCGGAGTAAAATAACTAAATCTGCTCAAACTGCTCTACGTGTCCTCTTTTCATTGTTTGCTTTGTTTTCTATTTGTTTTGGTTTTCCAGGTTCAGTCATGGTCAGAGTGGTCAATCAGGGAAAACATAGGTTTTCATGGCTCTTATCACAGCTCACTGAGTATGCAAGATGTTTGGATTAGCATAATTTGTAATTTAGCTCTATCTGTGGAGGGGTTTGAATAACAAGATGCCAGACGTCACAGACTTACCTACGGAAGTTGAAGCAGATGAATCTCTTTATTTAGACCTCTAAGGGTATTAAAAAATAGTAAAAAATATTGTTTTAGAGATTGGGCACATCTATTGAAAAAAAAATCCCAGAAACAAAGTAACATTTTCATGTCTAGGTCTATGTAATTTATATTAAATTTAGCAGCCTTTGTGTTATTAGTAACAACTGGTATTACTCTAATGTTAAAATTTCCATACATTATCTCTTTTAAACAAAAAAAAATGGTTTTAGCTAATGTACTTAAATATCTGACCATTTTTGAACGTAGAATGCTTTGGAAGATTTTGGATGTGCTTATTTTTTTCACCTCTGGGAAAGAAAAGAGCTGAGATTTTAATGTTCATCACTGTTTAAAGTGTAAGTCCAAATGTATGACCTCCTGAGATTGTCACTCACTGTGTTAGAGCTTGGAAAATGAAATTTTGATCTCTTCTAATGTTTTTGCTGAAGTAAAAGTTCTATATAGACAATTGAAATGCAGATTTCTTGCTATAATATAATGATTTCTTGAAAGGACACAAGCAGAAATGATAGCTGTTAACATATTTATGATAATAAAATACAGTATAAGCAGTTGTTCCTTCCCCTTACCATGACAGAAGAAAACACTGATTCCTGTGCATGGGAAAATGCTAAGAAAACAAGCTCTGGCTTAAAGGTTTGATTTCCACTAATACAAGGAAACACTGAAGCACACACTGCTATTTCACAGAAGAAACTCGTGTTGAGAGACGTCTACTGAATTTCATGGATTTCATTACTGAGAGAGAGCTCTTATCTCAGATAGCTAGAGTTTTATTGATGAAAATTACCTTTCCATAAGAAAACAGATCAGAAACCAGTCAGGTGCATACACCCTTTATCTTTACTTTTATTCAAAATATTTTTATTTTTTATATTTTTATTTTGTTTTTCTTTCTCCTCCCTCTACTTCTACCAGTTCCTCCCATCTTCCCTCCCATCCAGATCTACTTCCTTTCTGTCTCTCAATAGAACACAAACAAGCTGATAAAAACTGAACAGTCGGAGATGGACATGCACACACCCACGCAGAGTGGTTTTCTCTAGCAGGCAGAAAGAAGCCAAGGTCCTGCAAAGTCTGGCACCACTGTAGTGAGCAAGCAGATGGGAGGGAGAGAGACAGAATGAGGTTAATGTCCTGTGGAGAGAGAAAGATCTGAAGAGGCAAAGGTTGTGAGAAAGGGGCTGATTTGGGATTTCTGTTTGCTACCCAGGACATGGTATCATCCAGTCCTGGGATACCACCAAAGCCAGGTCTCAGTCCATGGCCCTACCATAGCCATGGTCTGTGCTGATGTCCATGGTCAACTGTTACCACTAAGGGCTGTGAGAATGCCTGGAACTGGGACCATTACATATGACTATGTGGGTGACAGAAGGCCATGATATCACAGGCCCCACCCTGATCTCAGTGGCCTGGGATACCACATGGGATCATGAAGTTCTACAGACTTGAACTGAAGCTGGAGAGCTACATCTGGGCCCATGGTCTTACTGCATCAGAATCTGAATTGATGTCCATGGTGCCTGTTACCCTCAGGAGTTATGTGGCTCTAGGTATAGCCTGACTCCTGACATTCAGAATACCTTTCCCTTCAGAGATGAAACACAATATGGGCCAATATCCAAGGCCATGTTGGTGCTCAAGGGTCATACTGCCAGCAGAGCCATACAGATTGGGGTAGACTTCACTACCATCCAGGGCCATGAAGGCAATCTAGACCAAACTGTGACTAAGGACCATTTCTGTGTCTGTGGCCCTGCCTCAGCCAGAGTTTGCATTGAGTTCCTCGGCTCTTGTTGCCACAGAGGGCCACATGACTGCCCAGGGAACTGAACAACCACATGGTGCCAGTTTGGCTGGGAAAACAATGCTTCTGGGCCCATCTGGATTTGAGAAGCCTAAGCTGCTACCCAAAGTCATGGTGACATCCAGCCCCAAACTGCTGCTGCCGCTGATGACCGAGAGGTCATGCAGCAGCTAAGGTCTCTGTAGGTGTCAGTTGGTCCATGCTACCATAGGGGCCCATGCAAACCATGTGTTGAACCATGTATTGAAGTATAGGACCCTGCCAAAACATTTCTCACTGCCCCAGGGTTACCTTCCCCACCCCAAGAGAGTTTACCCTGAACCTCCTTCATCCTGGGATAAGGAATCCTGATGACCCCAACACAGGAAATTTGGTCTTGCCCCTAATAGGAGAGCTAGCTGGCCTCCCACACTTGGGAGAGCTCATACAATCTGTCACCAAGGGCTCTACCCCTCCCCTGAGAGTGGTGGTCCCACTAGCTTGGACTGATGAGCTCAGCTGGCATTAGAGAACACATTAAGCTTGGAGTTGGCATACCCCAACATCTACCTCATATATGACCTGCTGAAGTATGGAAGGAAGGGATTCTGCTAAACCATGGCCACAGGATCACCATGACTACAGGCCACAGCAGGATATCATAAAGAAATATTGGAGGAGGTTCAATATTGGTGGCATACCAAAGCCAGAGCCTTAAAACTGACCAACAACTAGTTATACAATGAACATTTGCAAGAAAAGAGGTTTGGACAAAGGGTATGCTGCATTATACATAGCAGCTCCCAAGACCACTAAGATGAATGAAGAAGCAATGGAGAGGTGGGAATGATGGAAGAGTGAAGTGTTTTTATTGTTTATTTTATCTTATTTTTATTCTTTCGTAACTTTCCTTTGATGGGGGACAGAAGGAGGGGCAGGTACTGAGGACCTGCGAGATGAGTGGGTTTGGGGTGCATGATATAAAATCCCCAAAGAAAAATAAAAAATAAAATAAATAAAAAAGAAACATACTCTTAGGGGATGCTAATAAAGTTAATATAAGATAAAACAAAAGCATTAGACTAGAACAAACAAGAAGGAAAAAATGAAAGTTAGAAGAGACAGATATAGATGCAGAGACCCACTGAAGGCCAGACTATGTTTAAAATATGACAATTTAGAAGAATATAATAGAATGCTAAAATGAGAGGACCCAGGAGAAGCTTCTTTTAAATGTCTTTATTTGCATATTGGAAAATTAAAGCCTGCTGCACTACAACTTGTAAATGCTCCTAGTGCTAGCTATATTAGGCTGCTATTGAAATGTGAATCACTGGTGTTACATAAAGTTTTCTTTTGCCTCCCCCCTTTGTGTCCTTGTGTCTTTGTCTCTCCACCTCTGTTTCTCCTTTGCGTACAAGTATACTCTGTGTGTGTGTGCGCACGTGCGCAGTAGTTTGAAAGAAAATGGTCCCCAAAGGAAGTGGTCTTTTTGGAGTAGGGGTGCCCTTGTTGGAGGAAGTATGACATTATGAGGGTGGGCTTTACAGTCTTTTCTTCTTAAACTTCACTCAAGATGAGAGTCAGTCAACTTCCTGTTACTTCTGAGTCAGGATGTAGGACTCCCCATTTCAGCACCATATCTGCTTACATGGCTCCATGCCCTCCATCCTGATGGTAATGAATTGAATCTCAGAAACTGTAAGTGAGTTACCCCAATTAAATGTTTATATTTATGAGTTATCATGGTCATGGTGTTTTTTATAGCAATAAAAATCCCTTTCTAAGACTCTGTGTGTGTGTGTGTGTGTTTATCAATAATATTTGAGGAAGACACAAATAGTTTGGCAGGATAAAGAGTTGGGGAAGGCTTAGAAGGAAGAACATAACAAAATAGAAATACATAAATTTAATGAGAGAGTAGCATGTTGGTTATAAAATAAACCATTTCTTAAAAATTCATAATATAAAAAAAATATTTCCTTTTACCCTCATCATTTTCAGCTATACAAGTCTCTATAAGTTCTTTAAGAATTAAACCTTGCTATGTTTGTTCATTTGTTATTAGCAAGTTTAAATATTTTCCCAAATATATTATGTAATATATATCACATAATTAACAGATTCTGTATTAGTTCTTCTGGGTTTAAATCCAGACTAAAAAACTACTAACTATATTATTTGGGAAGATGTTTAACCTCCCCAGGACTTAGTTCTCTCTCTGTAAATAAGTACAAGATTAATAATGGAATTCATTTGTTGTATTATTTACTTAGTTCATTAGTTTGTTGGAATGATTAAAGAGTTAGTACTACAAAGTGCTTAGAACATACCTAACACAATTATAAGCATACAATGAGAATTTATTTGTGTTATAGTCACTAGTGCTACTTATGCATGATATTGCTTCAAATTATGGTGTCTTTTTTCTGTTTTTCTCATATTGATCAGTAAAAAAACTTTCTGTTTCATATTCACTACTTGTAATGTATCTTGAAGGTGTTTTCTCCAAGTTTGTTGTCTAGTTTTCAGTGCTGATTATGGCAATGTTTTTCTGTCAGACATTTGTTCCTTTTATGCTGACTGATTTACCAAACATCCTTTTTAAATGATAAAACTTAATGAGGTGGGAGATAAGTACACACCATTGTAACCTATGCCTCCAAAATTTTTTTCTTACATATTTATCCCATTTTATATCTTAGATAAGCAGTTAATATGAGGTCTATTCTCTTGTTAAATTAAATATGCATTATTAACTTTAATTATTATTCTTTATACAATAGCTGATATTTGTTAATTTTTGATAGTTAAAGGACCATGCCCTTTCACTTATGTATCATCCCCACAATGTTGCCCCCCTCTCTTGAATGCCAAAATTCCGTTCTCCATTTCTAGGCACTTTAACCTTTTAGAGTAAATAAATGAGTAGTGTAACAAAGAACACATCATCATGTCCCTGGGCATATTAAATTATCATAGCATCCTCCAGTGTCATCTGTGATGTCACAAAGATGTAGGAGAACATAAATAAAATAGTATCACACTGGCTCACAGTTGGGTATAATGAAGGGTTCTTTATTTAGGGGGAACTCACAGATCACAGTCCTCTGTATGGGCAGGCAACAGGAACCAAACCAGCTGTCAGGTAGGAGAGGAAAGAGAGAATGGGTGCATGTTTTTGGTACCCAAGGCCATGCCCAACCTGGTCCAGCATCTCAACCCAGAAAAGGGAAAATGATGTGGGAAATTCTTCTGTATACGTATTGTTCTTGTGGTTTAAGCCAGTGGTTTAGAAGAATAGAGCTAGATGTTTGCCAGAGTCTGCTGGAACCTTGCCTGTAGGCCACAACCTCATGGTGATACACAGATTAATAGAGATGGGTTAATTTAAGATGAAAGAGCTAACTAGAAATATGCTTAAGCTACTGGACGAACACTATTGTGTGGAACTATTTTGAAATTTCCTGTTTCATGAAAAAGTCTGCCAGATATTATAGGTCTGTAGGCTGAAGATGGATGTCCCAATGTTACAGAAAAAAAAATTGTATGACTGCCCAGGCAGCTAGATGTCTCTTTCATTTCTAGAGATTTGGAGGTTGATTACTAAGCACTTCCTATTTACTTAGGTAATATTATATCTTTCTGGAGTCTTTGATATCTTCCTTAATTATGATAAAAGATAAAGCAGATATAAATATTCTAACTGTAATTCTTGCTTGATACCTGTTTTGTTATGCATAACAATGTGGGAAGAGTGTGGGAAGACCTTCTGTACATGTGTCACTTTTATTGGTTAATGAAGAAAGCTGTTTTGGCCAATGGTTTAGCAGAATAGAGCAAGACACAAATTTCACACAGATACAGGAGGAAAGAAGGAGGAGTCAGGAAGATGCCATGTAGCTGCCAAGGAGAAAGATATCCACAGAAACACGCTGGAACCTTGCACGTAGGTCACAACCTCATGGTGATGAACAGATTAATAAAGATGAGTTAATTTAAGATATAAGAGCTAGCTAGCAATACATTTAAGTGATTGTCCAAGCTGTGTTATAATTAATAGTTTCTGTGGAATTATTTTGGGTCTGGGCAGCTGGGAACAAACAAGCCATATTTGCCATCACAAAGACAAAGGTTTATTTTTGTAAAAATTACAGTAATAATATCCCATATTTGTGTATGTGTCATATTTTCATTCTAATCTTCTGCTTGTGAGCATATGGATTGCTTTCATGCCTCAACTACTGGGAATAGTGTTGCAATGCAGAGAACAGCCATGGTCCTTTGTAATCTTGATTTAAAATTATTTTGAGTATGTATCTAGAAATAGTATTGTTTTATCATATATTATTTCTATGTTTTGCTTTTCTGTGGCTTCTCATTTCTGTTTTTCAGGTACTTTATCTTTATGAATTTATAAGCTGAACAACAGTGCATTAAGGCATCTTTTTAAGTTAATTTTTTTTATAAAATATATTTTGATCACCCCTCCCCCTGAACTCCTTCCAGGGCCTCCCTATCTCCCTACCCACCCAACTTTCTCTATTGTTTATCCCTCTCTCTCACTATTTCTGTCCATGTCTCTATCTCTCTCTCAAACAAAAGAGAAACAAATAACCAAAAAAACTCTCCATAATAGTGAAAATCAAAACAAACAAGTAAAAGACCAAGAAGATAAAAAATGAAACAAAACAAAAACTCCACAAATCCCCTTTCAGTTCATTTGTGTTAGGAAACTTCTTTTGCGCAGGGCATGTGGCCTGCCCTGTGGTGAATTAATGTTCATAAGCTTTCCTTGTGCATATCCTCACCAATATTTGCTGTCATTTGTTTTCTGATAGTAGCTATTCTAACATGTATATGATGATACCTCATTATGGTTTATTTGTATTTCTATGAAGATTGACAACATTGAAAACCCATTAACCCTGTTGTATGTATTTTAGGGTAAATATATTTTAAGTGAGTGATCTACCCATTGAATGATTTGGTATATCTGCTATAGAGTTACTAAGTCCCTTACTTTTAATATATCAATCCTATATTGATCACATAATTTCAGTATTAATAATTTGTCTTTTCACGTAGTCATTTTCTTGGTGTGACAAAATTGTTCAGTTTGATGCAGTCATAAATCTATTTTTGTGTTGTTTCCTTTGTCATCAATTTTCTTCTAGGACTTTTATAATCCATGTCTCAGTTTAAGAATTTATTTCATTTGGGGTTAATATTTGTATATAATATTAGATAAGGTTCTAATTTTGTGGGGTTTTTGTAGATGAATACTTAATTTTTCTAAATACCATTTGTTGAAAAGGTTATCAGTTAGTCACACTGGATTTTGTGGGGAATGTTTTTGCTGTAGTTTTTTTTCTTGCTGGACACAAAAAGAGGAACTTACTATGCAAGCACTCTACCACAAAGCTATGTCACCATTCAAAAATCAGTGGAAATCAGTGGACTGAACATTTAAGTTTGTTGCTGAACTTTTGATAACAATATTGTGGTTTGCTTCCACGTGTCCTTAAGTGTTATATAAATTCCTGTGTAATTTCTTTGGTCTCAAGTTGCTAAAAGATTTGAATATGCTTACCAGTAGATTTTTAAAAAATGATCTTTAAGCTTTACTATAAACAAACTTACAAATAAATAAAAACACCTCAAACCAATATTAACCAGACATAAAGTCAATAAAAGTAAATAGACTTCTATACAGTTAGAATGGAAACTCTGGAACAGAGGTTGCCTGCAGGTAGATTTGAATTGTGTGTACCTATAGGTGGAGTTTCCTGTCCCAAAACTGCTCACTAATAATCACTCAGAGGCTTAGTACTAATTATGAATGCTCATCTGATAGCTCAGGCTTGTAACTAGCTAATTCTTTTAGTTTAAATTAACCTTTATCTCTTATCCGCTTTGCCAAGAGTCTCATGGTTTGTTTCTTTGTTTTCTACACATCCTGCTTCATCAGCAGCTGGCTAGTGTCTCCCTGACTCTGCCTGTCTTTTTTGGATAGTTCTCTGTGTTTGGCTGTCCAGCCTATACCACCCGCCAGGCTACTGATCTGTCAACTTTTTATTACCCAATGAGAGTAACATATACTCACAGTGTACAAAAGAATTATTCCACAGCTCGTACCTGCATCTAAACTTCTCTATTTAGTCTAACAGCTAAATAAACTGACCCAGGGAACAAACCTTTATACTTCATGTTGAATTCCTTAAATTATAGTACAATGTGTTTGGAAGCCAAGATGGGGCTTGAGTTGAATGACACAGTTAAACATGTATTTGAGTCATATCTGTTTCATAACCAAAAGGTAATAATTATATTTGTTATCAGTCATATCCTCAACGGAGAGAATTCTTTATGTTATATGCAGAAACACTGGGATGTTAATGGAAATACTTTTCATGAGAAGTCAAAATATATATTTATGACAGCACTGGAGTTATTTCTCAGAAATCATCATTTTATATATATATTTGACATATAAACACATTCATATAAACTTGCATGTGTCTTATTGGCAAGAGTTTCATTTATCTGTATTACTCAAAAGTGACAGTGTTTGGTGAAATAAAACTAACTGATCATATCAAAGAAATTCCAGCAAAATACTTGCATTTCTCTCTCAAAACCTTTTACATTTTGAATGAATGTTCTATAATATCTTTTTCCTTCAAAATAAAAATGATTAATCTGTACTTGTAAATGTTTTACTGAAAATATGAAACATTTCGTAACTGCGTGCTTTTCATATATCCATCAAATATTCTTACAAGGAGTGATTTTATAAAAATGTTTGCACATTTATATACATACTCACATAGATGTGTGTGCAATAAAATAAGTAATATACAATATACAGAATACTATATATTGTACAAATCTATACATATATAATAATTATATATACATACACACACACACACATACACACACACACACACACACACACACACACACACATATATATATATATATATATATATATATATATATGAATCAAATACGGCACCGTTGAACAAAAAGGACAACAGAACAGGAAGTCTTTTTCCCTGGGATTTACACAGTCTGTCTGTGGAGTTTCCGAAAAGTACCATAAAACCATTCTTCATTTTTTTAGGTAAAAATTGAGAGTTTGGGCCACCTTTCCTCTATGTTTCCTTTTAGTTCTGTTCTGTCTAAATCATGCAGCCTCTTCAATTCATGGTTGTAAGCAAGAATTGAGAATGAGTTTATCTTTCATTTGATAGATTTTTCTTTTTTGACTGAGTATCCTAATTATTCTGATTTTAGGAATATGTATATTTCTTCTGTTACAGACTATTTTACAATCTTCGAGTAAACAAATTCCTCTAAAAAAGCACATGGTCAGGCCTATCGCAGCAATATCCCAGTCCCTGGTACCAACTTCTGTCTTAGGGTTTTCTTTGCTTTGAAGAGACTCCATTGCCACAGAAAATCTTAGTTTTAAAAATGTCATCTAATAGGGGTGGCTCATGTATTTTTCAGAGATTCAATTCATTATCATTCTGACAGGGAACATGGTGACATGAAGGCAGATGTGGTTTTGGAGCTGAGAGTCCTACATCTTGCAGGGAACAGGAAGTGAGCTGACAGTCACGTTGAGGGAAGCCTGAGCAAAGAGACCTCAAAGTCTACCCAACAGAGACACACTCCCTCCAACAAGGGGCACACCTTATAGTGCCACTCTGATTGGGGGACATTTTCTTTCAAACCACCACACCCTGTATATTCTGTTTCATCGTTGTGATTGAAGTGTTCCTTTCATACTGCACCATATCTCATCACTACTCACAGAACATGGGCTAGCTCATTATTATTTCATACTTACAGTGAATGCTTCATTTTCATTCACTGGACTCACATCAAAAGAACACTAGAGTATCACATGTGTCCTTATCCTTCTCATTTTGTTCAGACCCTCAATTCCGCATTATATTGCCTTAAAGAACTGAATTGATAAATTTTAAAACCAGTAATGTCTATTTAATTTATTTCTAGTCAGATCACTTTTTTTTGAACCAGGAACATGATCTCAGACAACATGCTTATTGATTTCTTATCAGTAAAACATGAGGAAGTTGGGTTTAAATAGTCTTTCTTAAATTATCTATAAAATATATTTTTACAGTTCTTAGAGAGCATCATATAATACATTTAGATCATATTACCCTAGAACTCTTCCAACATCTATAACCCCTTTCTTAACCATTAAGCACTGTATTTTTATAAAACCAAAACAAAACAAAAGAAATAAAAATCATCAAGGCCAATTTATTCAGCCCAAAAATCTCTGGATGTTTGACCTTCCACAAAAGCATGGTTAACTTACCAAGGTTTCACTTTTAAAGAAAATACTCTCAGTTTCCTATCTGCTATCAGCTGCCAGTAGTTTCTTTGTAAGATTTGGGACTTCATGCTTAATTCCCTTCTCTGTGCTAGGGTTTTTTCTGTCTAGGACATGTACAGGTCTTATGCCTATTGTCACAACTATTGTAAGCTCATATGTGAAACTGTCATGCTGTGATAAGATGATACAATTTCCTTGTAGTCAATCAATTGCCTTTGGCTCTTTCTGCCTCCTCTTCTCCAATGACTCCTAAGCCGTTAAAGGAAGGTATACAGTATATATGGTCAATTTAGGGTGAGAATTCCATGTTCTCTTTCTAAATCTTGTCCAGCTGTGGGTCTCTTGTTAATCAATATCTACCTTAAATAGAAACCCAGTGCCAAGAATAGGTTAGTTATATTGTAATTATTAGCAGGTTACTTCTCATAGTACCCAAATATTGCAGGTTGTTGATGCACTATTTGTTACCCTCAAGAATGTGATGGTAAGACCTATTTGGAAAGACACTATGTAGTTGAGTCACAGACTATAGACAAATCAAGCTGGTTGTGACTTAAAACTTCATCTATACTGGACAGTTTTCATAGTGTGAGATGGGGCTATGTGCTCTTCCAGAAGAGAAAAAGAATCATCAGTCTTGTTCAGCTGTGAACTCTTGAAGCTAAATTAATGGATGGCCTACCAAGATCTGTCAACTTGAGTAATAGTTGCATGAACAGTATGGGAATAATCAACCATTTTCTGACTAGATATAAATCCCTCTCCACAAGATGAAACCAATATCTGAAACCATTATAAGATCAAGAACCTATGGTCAAACAGATTACAGGCCCTAGGTGAGAGCCTGCTACTATTAATCTGGTAAGTAGACATAGTATAAAAGTAATTTCTAATGAGTTATCATCATACCCATGGACTAATGCATCTATCTCTTAACCCTCATAGATGCTTCTATTTTCAGCAGAAAATAATTCAGCTTATAAATTTTTAAAGCATCTGAAAAATATTAAAACAACAATATGAAGGCATACATTGTATTATTTTTTCTCATGGAAATAACAAAAAGCCTTAAAAAAAAAAGCAATTTAAAGAGGAAAGGAAAGAAGGAATTGGACCCATGGAATATATTGTGATGAAGAAGACAAGGCAGCTGGAGTTTGAGGTAACTGGTTGCATTATGTCCACAGTCAGAAAGCAGAGAGATAAATGATTGTACCCAGAGATAAATTGTTGTACCTTCTTATTGTGTAGTCCATTAAATGGTGCTTCACACTTCAGGGTGGGTCATCCTTTCTCAACTGAACTCAACTGGTTATACCCCCACCTACACACTCAGGGGTTTTTTTCCATAATGATTCTAAATCAAGTCAAATTAACAACGATGACTAACTTTATTAGAATTTTATTTCTATTTTTCAACAATGAAGGATCATAAATAAAGTTCCATTTAGGGTGGGAATATCTGGCATTGATTTTTCTCAATAAGTATAAAGAACAAAATAGGCCATGTCCTGCCTTTAACCACTTATTGTATTCTACTTAACAAGATGAATAATGTTTTATTTTCATAGGATTTATACTCTATTATGAGAGGCCTATACATGTTTACATCAATAAATACAAATGTGCATATAGATATAGATATAGATATAGATATAGATATAGATATAGATAGATATATGTTTGAAAAGTGTTAGTCTTTAATCCAGCAAATGTTAGACAGAGGCAAACAGATCTCTAAATTCTCTCTGAGTTCAAGATCTACATAGTGGGTTTCAGGACAGCTAGAGTCACATAGAAAGAACCTATCTATAAAAAAAGAGAAGAAAAGAAAGAAGGTATAGATGGATACAAGATTCAGAATTAAAGAGAAAATGTATAGTGTGAAAATCTATGGAGAAGATATTCTTGATGAGATAACACTGAAGTTCAGAAATGAAGAATGAATGGATGATGAAGAAAGGTAGGCAAATGAAAGACAACAGTAAGCATTCTGAAACCGAAAAGAAAAATCGCAAATGATCTGTGGTATAAATAATCCAAGGTAAACAGAATATAGAGAATGGGTGTTGAAGCATGAAATGAGCAGAACTTAAAGGCTACAAGACTTGTTGCTACAAGACTGTATAAAGGATGTTAGTTTAATGGCAAACCATGATGAGTTAATGAAAGACTTTATGAGGCTATGAAATGACATTTAAAAACATCATGAAATGTGGTAGTAAATAAGGAAAGAGTGATGGCATGGATGCCAAAATTGATGCAGTTACAGTCTCAATGTTTTAAAAATTAAAACATTCACAAACATCATGATATGTATTTAATACAAAATCTTCAGCTCAAATTTGGCATTATGATTTGATTAACTTATTCAATGTACACTAATGAAAGGTTAGAATGTAAATATGATAGGTCCACATATGCTTTGAGTTAAATTTTAAGGTTCTTTGCTAATGTGAACTATCTAGAGATCTGTAGCCGAGCCTTATTTCACACATGTTTTTAACATGCAAGATGAGCTATTATTTAAAAGAATTGGTGATTGAGTGTAGATGACTTCTGATGTGCTTGCAAAATATTTCCTGGAACTATGTTTTAGTTGAATTCATTTTGTCCTTTTCATATTTGCTAATAAGACATCTCTTTGGCTGGAAATTCTTTCTGGCTCATCCAAGCACTGATTACCTGCTGGGTGACTGCAGACCCTAAGTGAGCTTGTCATTCTGTTCTCCTCAGCAGAATATGACATGCAAGACATGAGCTCAGCATGCTGAGTGATGAAGCCAACAGAAGGTGTGTTAAAGAGTTTATAGCTATGAAAACATGGGGATCTTTACCTCCTGGGAAGCTGTGTGACATGCCAAAGTAAATATTCTCATTCCCTTGGTTAACAGCATTTTAGTGATTCTCCCTAACACAGAACAATGTTATGACATGGCAGATGTCAAAAGAACTGTTTTATTTTTACATTGGTTATATTTTGAAAATACAGTACACGTAGCACAGCTTATTGGGTCTAAAAGATGTTACTTGCCAATGAGACAGATTAATAGATTACAAAACAGACAAACATCAATGTTTATTTGCAGCAAGTTCTTCCCCCAAAAGGCATCAAAATGCCACCTCTAGCATCCATCCTTTCTCATATAGGGTATTCATTCACATAAATATATCATTGATCTCAGAGCTATACCAAAAATCCTGTAAGATTCCATTCTGCAAAGTGTCTGAGATTATATAAGTCATTTTGTAGATATTAAAAATTTCTTGAATTAAATGTGAAAAACAAAGCATGAATACTATGAAAAGTGTCTAAAGGAAAAGAGGTTCATCTTTTATAAATCTCATAAAGTCATATTCTATTAACATTTCTATTAATTTTGAAGTAAAATCTTTTCCTTTTTTACTCTAACTGCTCAGCAGAATAAATTTGAAAACACTATAATTCACTTTTCATGAAAAATTACTTTAATTGCAATCTCAGTTTCTATGACCCAATGAAGATATTACTTAGGTTATCCGGGCATAATCTTACATGCCATGGACAAAGCATGAAGAGTTTTCTTCATGTTCATAGCCAGTGTTGGAAGAACCATAGATACAGATTTCAGACTATTTTCCTGTTCATGCTAAATATTGATCTAGAAGTAAATATGAAAAATAGCAATGACATATTGAAGTTAAGAATCAGTTAAAAAGAAAAAGTTGATCAGATGAAATTTTAACACTTGAAATTGAGACTCAGCATATAACAAGAACCTCTCAGCACAAAAAAAAACCCTAACATTTATTTTTAGACATTCCATTCAATATATTCAGAATCTTTACTAAACGCCATAGCCCATCACTGTTTTGTTCTATACAGAAAATGAGAATCTTTGGGCTGTCAGAATCTGACTTTTCTAGAATGATGAGTAGAAGCTAATCCCCATATATATATTGAATTTGAATAAATTATATCATGAACTTTGGAATGACTCAAATTAGAGAAGAGTTGCATGAGTCAGACATGAAGAAGGGGCATTTGGAACATTTAAGTTGATCAGAGGAATGTTCTTGAAGAATACAGCATTTAAATAAACATAGGAGGGAAAGAAAGAGTAGTTTAAGCTGTGACTATCTGAACATTTTGTTCTAGGAATAAGAAGCCACCTGCATGTGCCCTGGAGTCAAAGTATGTCTTAGACAAATTGTCTCAATATGTGTTTGTGTTGGGGTGTCTTTAAAGCAAAAGAACACAAGGGCAGTATCATAGTTTATGGGCTCTTCTAGTTTCTAAGAGACTGTGTGAAGTATTCGGTTTTAGATAGGTGTGTTAAATCTATTAGACCCCAAGAGATTTTGTAATCTCTATCCCTTTCAAAAGCTATTATGTTATTGTTCTTAAAACACAATAGTAAATCCACTATCTTTTCAGTAAAGATCTACAGACAACTTACCAAGTACTGTTGTCAAGAACAAAGTAGATTTAGATTAACTGATTCACTTCATTCTATGTGGCATCCAGAAGAAAGGTGCTCAAAGATATGGGCTCACACAGAACCTTTGCTTATGTTGCCTTCCATAGCCAAAGGGACACTGAGATGACTCAGTGGAAGCTCTTGAGATCCAAGTAAGCTGGATTATTAGTTTGAGACAAACACAACTGTCTTAGTTAGGGTTTCCATTGCTGTGAGGAAATAGCATGAACACCACAACCTATAAAGTAAAACATTTAATTGAGGTGGAAGCTTACAGTTTCAGAGGCTTAGTCCATTATCTTCACAGTGGGAAGCAAGGTAATGTGCAGGAAGACATGGTGCACACTACATCTTAATAATCAGACAACAGGAAGTGGACTGTCTCACTGGGTCTAACTTGAGCAAAGGAGACCTCAAAGCCCAAACCTCACAGTTATACAATTCCTCCAATAAGGCCATACCTACTCCAACAAGGCCATACCTCCTAATAGTACGACTCCCTTTAAGGGTCATTTTCTTTTAAATTACCACAATAACTGTTAGGGTCCTTATAAGAAACATTAGGAGAATTATTTAGAGTTTAAAAGAAGGTGACATGTGTTCAACTATGTTCATTACAGTATTGATTGTCATAGCCAGAACCTGGAAACAACCTAAATGCCCCTCAACAGAAGATAAGGAAAATGTGGTACGTTTATACAATGGAGTACTACATAGAGGAAAACAATAATGACATCTTGAAATTTGCAGGCAAATGGATGGAGTTAGAAAATATCATATTGAGTGAGGTAACCCAGACCCTGAAAGACAATTATCATATGCACTCACTCATAAGTGGTTTTTAAACATAATGCAAAGAAAACCAGCCCACAAATCACAATCCCAGAGAACCTAGACAACAATGAAGACCCTAAGAGAGACATACATGGATCTAATCTACATGGGAAGTAGTAAAAAACAAGATCTCCTGAATAAATTGGTAGCACGGAAACCATGGGAGAGGGTTGAAGAGGAGAGGAGAGTCAGGGAGGGGAGCAGAGAAAAATGTATAGCTCAATAAAATCAATAAAAAAAGAAGGTGACAGGAAGGTCACAAAGACACAGAATGATCTAAACTGTACTTTTTTTGCCTTTAAATCTAGGAAAGTAATGAAGAGTTAAGGGTTACTAACAATCTTTAAAAACTCACAAGAGGGGCCGGGCGGTGGTGTCGCACGCCTGTAATCCCAGCACTTGGGAGGCAGAGGCAGGCGGATCTCTGTGAGTTCAAGACCAGCCTGGTCTACAGAGCTAGTTCGAGGACAGGCTCCAAAACCTCAGAGAAACCTTGTCTCGAAAAAACCAAAAAAAAAAAAAAAATAAATAAAAAAAAAATAAAAAAAACTCACAAGAGGCTTGGCAGTAATATCTAGGTAGACTTTAGGACTTCTGACTTCTGACGTTCACACATACATACATCTGACCCTCATAAATATACCCAGCAAGACATTAGGATTTCTGACCTTCATACATACACTACACAGATTTGAGTTCTGTTAGTTCACTGTACTTGTAGGTAATTATTATAAGAGAAGTTCAGAGACACAAGGTTCTTGATTCTTTTCAGACTTCATTTCTGAGAGCAAGCTTAATACTCATCTAAATTCTTCCCTGATTAATCCAAGTCTCAAAGTACCTTATACCAAGTTCTACAGGGAAATAAGGAAGCTTCAGCCCAGCCCAATCTTCATTGAAACTCACAAATTTGATTATATATTGAAAGGCCTTGGCTTATAGGAAGCCAAAGAGTTCTTCATTTCTCTTCTTTTATTACTATATATTGCATTGTTCTCCTTTTACCTTGACAAAGAGGATCTTTTTATTCTCTGCTAACAGATTTGAAAAACATCTCTTATTGCTTCTTTCTATATTTTAATACACATACTTCTGGGATGTACATGATATTTTTAGAATCTCTGTTTTCTAATTTATACATTCAATGTGGGCTTTATCATTGTTTTTTTGAAATAAAAACAGTGAAAGCAGCACAACAGAACCATACTTTATACTTTTGAATACTGTGTGTCCTTGGACAAGTCCCTTTGTCGTGCAGTGTTACTCTCAAGGTTCGTCAGTATAATAGCTTTATACTATATAAATTCTGTTTGAGCAGAATTATTAAGATGACACATGTTCTCAGTTATCTTGAAACAGTCCCAGAGTTAAAATATTGTACATATTTTAAATATGTATTAATTCAGATTCTCTAGATGAACAGAACTCCTAAAATCATCACGTACATACACACACACACACACACACACAGAGAGAGAGAGAGAGAGAGAGAGAGAGAGAGAGAGAGAGAGAGGATGTCTTACAGGCTGTGGTCAAGGTAGTACAACATTGATTGTCTGCCAATGGAAGGTTCAAATGTCCAGTATCTCAGCTGTCCTTCTGTACATATCAGAATACAGAAGAAGTGGATGCAATGCCAGTGAATGAACAGACCTGCTAGGGAGCAGGAGAGAAAGGAGGCAAAGAGAGAACAAGCTTTCTCCTCCTATATCCATTATATAGGCTGCCAGCAGAGAGTATGTCCCAGGTTAAAGGTGTATCTTCCCACCTCAAAGATTCAGGATTGAAGTGTGTCTTTCCACTTCAAATGTTTTTTTTTTATATTTATTTATTTATTATGTATACAATATTCTGTCTGTGTGTATGTCTGCAGGCCAGAAGAGGGCGCCAGACCTCATTACAGATGGTTGTGAGCCACCATGTGGTTGCTGGGAATTGAACTCAGGACCTTTGGAAGAGCAGGCAATGCTCTTAACCACTGAGCCATCTCTCCAGCCCCACTTCAAATGTTTTAATTAGAAAGAAATCCCTTGAAGTTGTGCCCAGCCATTTGAGTTTTAGCTCATTCCAGATGTAATCAAGTTGTCAATAAGACTAACCATCACAAAATATAAAATGCTTTTTCACTGAAAATGTTTTATATTTTCATTATGCCTTTTATTTTTGAGATTACAATGCAATTACATCATTTTCCCTTCTCTTTACTCTACCCAAGATCCCTCATATCACCCTCCTTGATTTCTTTCAAATTTATGGCCTTTGTTGCATTAATTTTTGTTATATGCATATTCCTAAATATAACCTGCTCAGCAGATATCGTGTTTGTTGCATGCATGATTTCAGGTCTGAGCATTTGATACTAGACAAACAGTTGGTTTACTCAATTTAGACATTAGAGATGAAAGGGTGTAAGACTTATGCGTGAGCAAACTTACAAAGAGAAATATAGATGCTCATTCAGGGCCACATAACCAGTGGGGGACAGGCACAGTGTCCCACAGCTGGTAAGCTCAGCTGTCTCAGTGCCACCCCAGACAATATGTTCTTTAGCATCTCTTTTATTGTTTGCTTTAAGCAATCCCAAGGACTCAAGACCGTGTAGGCTATTAAATCATCTACTATGTTTCAATTCCAATATCTAATACAAATTTCCAGTCACCAAATGACTGAAATTTTACTAAACGTCAAGGTGGAGATGCTATACACAGAGCAGGCAGCCTACTCCCCCCTGGAAAATAAGCCTAATGAATAAAGAAATACTCACAGAACTATTGTCAATATTTGCTTTCATGTCTGAAAATGGGCACTTTCTCTAACTTTGGTTTCTTAAATGAAGTAAAATAAAATATCTACAACATATAAATGTGAGAATATATCTCTCACTGTGTACAAATATGTTGCCTGAAAATAATATTTTCTTTTCTAAATTTTAAAAATGTATTCATTTAGTGTGTATGTATGTATGTATGTATGTATATGTGAGTTTGTGTGGGATGTACAGACATGCATGTGCTATTGTGTATATGTTGACAGAGGATAAATTTTGGGGTTCTTACCTCCCCTTTAGTTATATGTCTATTTTGTTTTCTTGAGTCAGAGTTTCTCTGTGTAGCACAGGCTGCCATCTCACTCTATATACCAGGCTGGTCTGAAGCATAAAGATCTGCCTGCCTTGGCCTCTTAAGTGCTGGAATTAAGGGTGTGCATCACCACTGCCTAGCTAGGTGAAGGGAAAGGAAGAAACTCTTTCTCTCTCTCTCTGTCTCTCTCTCTTTCTCTCTCTCTGTCTCTCTCTCTGTCTCTCTCTCTCTCTCTCTCTCTCTCTCTCTCTCACACACACACACACACACACACACATTTCACATCCATAAAAAATGCTATCATGATGATGTTCTGAAAACACAAACTTGCACAAAATCTGCCATTATAAAATAAGTCCAATGAAAGAAAATCGGTTAAGCAAATGCTTGTTTAATCCTGCTAATTATCTTTAAAAGCCAGGGATAACTATTTAAGTATAGCTTATACATTTTTCCTTTTTAAAGCCACTTTGCCTTCCTAACATGTGCATATGATCTTGCATAAGCCACATGCTCCGGACTGCAATCTTATGCTCATATTTGAGTGACTTCTTTATCTCTTTATAGTGCCTTTTTGTTGGTAGAGAAAATCAAACATTGCACAGCAAATACAATCCACAGAGTGAAGTGTTAAAACAGCTGCACCAGTCCTAGATAATTCTAGTAGTGTGTTCTCTGTAAAGTAACATTACCTCTGTATTGTACCTGGTGCTGACTTTTGAAATATGGATTGGCTTACCAACTTAGTTCTGAACATCTGATACAGCATGAATAATAATAATAATAATAATAATAATAATAATAATAATAATAATAATATAGCAGGTGGGTACTAGTCACACCACATTTTCTACCCTCTTTGGGTACTTAGAAGAAAGTCTTCACTGTTGGGAAATAGAAGAAAGCACCCTGCACTTTGAGAAATTCACAATCGGTCACTGAGTGAACTTTTGTTTTATTACTTTCCTTGTGAAAAAAAAATTCCTTAGTCTACAAGTGCTTGACAGTTCTGATATTACCTTTATAAATGTTTTGAAATGTCATTGTTTTGTTTTTTTGTTTTGTTTTGTTTTTATGGAAGGATCCCTCGTAGTTATCCATTATCACTGTAGAAAACAAAGGAGTGGTACTATTAGGAGGTGTGGTCTTTTTTTAGTAGGAGTGTCCTTTTTGGAGGACATACGTCACTGGAGGTGGGCTTTGAGGTTTGAGATGCTCAAGCCAGACCCAGGGTTTCTCTCTCTCTTCTGCTGCTGGTCAATCCAGAAGCAAAACTCCCAGCTATCTCTCCAATACCTTGCTTGTCTTCACATCACCCTGTTCCATGACATGACCATAATGAACTAAACCTCCAACCATAAGACAGGTCTGCCTACAGGTTTTCCTTTATAAGAGTTACTGTGATCATGGTGTTCTACATAGCATTAGATATCCTAACTAAGACAAAGGGTAAGAGAAGACCACTCTATTGATACAACAGTTTCAGAAAATATTGTTGCTTAAATACCTCTCAGAAATCTACATTATTTTCTAGTTATGTGATCTTATAAAGGTATATAACTAGCTTGCTAAATACCACATTTTTCTGGTTATTCTTAGCTGTCAACTTGAAATATTTGGGGACAGAAAATCTCAGGTGAGGAATTCCCTTCATTAGATTGGCCTATGGACATCTATATATGTCATTTTCTTATTGTTAAATGATGATTGGCCTCATCCACTGAGGACATCAGCAGTCCTGGGAAGGTGTTTACGTGTTGTATTAAATCAGTTGAACAGAGGCAAGTAAGCCAGTAAGAAGCTCCATAGTCTCTGATTCAGTTGCTGTCTTGAATTTTCTGCCTTGGAGGCCTGCCTTGGCTTTTCTTGATGATGGAATTTAATCTGTAAAATGAAATAAACACCTTTTTCCTCTAAGTGACTTTTAGACATAGTGTTTATCAGAACAACAAAAAAAGTAGGACACTCATGCTCAGAATAATGATGATCTAGAAATGTGTGTCCAGGAGGCCATAGAACTTCTCTGTTGCTCTTTCTGTACATGCTATATTTGGTCTGTCTCACAATCCTTTAGAAAGGTAAAACCTATTGAGTTGAATGCAGTTGAATGTTGACCTCAACTAGAGGAACGATTGCCTCACATAAGTGGTATCTGTGTATATAATTTAAATGTGGGTCACCCATAAAAAAATAACTAAAAGTCATTGTTTCAGGAGGAATAACAGAAGTAGTTTATTAGCATGTGATTTAGACAAGAAGTTGAGTAAACGATTTTTTTTCATACATTCTCAACCTAAAACAGAAAGCAAAGCTCACTAACCAGTAAAAATAGCCTAAAATGGTTAAGCTATGGACAGAGGCTGTGTGAACAGTGGGAAATGTCACAAAATAGGAAAGACTTTTCATCATTTCCATGTAAAAATGATGAGAACAAAGGAAGGATGTATTCATACAAAGATGTATTTGCATAGTTGCCAGTCTCTCTTTACAAAAAATGTATGTACTCAGGTGGATTTCCCCATGTAGATCAACAATTTGCAGATCAAATATCACATGAATTGCTAATTAAGAAGGACCACTTGTTTCTGGAAAGGTCAAGTAGTATGTAAAATATTGACCCACAGTTTGTCAGGACATAGTGCTACCTAGGACCACATAGAAAGGAACATGAACATGGTGTGGAAGTCCTTCTGTATATGTGTTTCTTCTTATTGGTTGATGAATAAAGCTGTTTCAATCAATAGCTTAGGATAGCAAAGCCAGGTGGAAAATTTGAACAGAGATGTGGAGAGAGAATAGCCAGAGCCAAGGAGACACCATGTAGCTGCTGAAAGGAGACAGATGCCAGAGAACTTTGCCCAGTAAGTCACAGAATCATTTGCAATACAGAGATTATTAGAGATGGGTTAATTTAAGATGTAAGAAATTGGTTAATTTAAGATAAAGAGTTATCCAGGAAAATGACTAAGTTATTGGCCAAGCAGTGTTATAATTAATATAGTTTCTGTGTGATTATTTGGGCCTGGGCAGCCAGGAACAAACAAGCAGTCTTCGTTTACATGAGCACAGACATACACGTCCATGAATAAATGAACCATATCTACCATCACATCCACCGAGCACACGTAGAAACCTTTCTTAAAATAGACAGACGTCTAACAATTTAATTATATGTTATAATTCAATGTAAATTGTGTTACTTTGGTAGTAAATTGGTTACAATGCAAATTTGAAATTTGAAAAGTATTATGAACTAAATTATTCTCTCCTTTAATATGTTGAAGTCCAAGCACTATGGATGTCAGAATACATCCATATTGTATACAAGAACTCTAAAGAGCCCTGCTCAGCCTGCTAGGGCACTGGGACTGAACCCGAACTGGGAGGACAAAGGGGTGGCCGGTAGCTCCTTTGTTCCCATAGCCTGCCCGCAGCAAGCAGGGTGGGCCCTTTGTTCACGAGCTAACCAAGCAGCATGGAGTTTCGATCTGGTCACTGAGTGAAACATCATTGTGGTGAGTGAATGCTGCGGCAGCTGGGAACATACCTCAGCCCACACACACTTCCTGGCCATCCTACAGGGGCTATACTGCCCATACCTCCTCTCTCTTCCTATCCCATTCAGCTTACATCCAGATCCCCCCACCTCCTGTCTCCCTCCCTCCCTCCCTTCTTTGGGGCATAGCGCCTCCCTGCTCAGCCTGCTAGGGCGCTGGGACCGAACCCGAACCGGGAGGACAAAGGGGTGGCCAGTAGCTCCTTTGTTCCCATAGCCTGCCCACAGCAAGCAGGGTGGGCCCTTTGTTCGTGAGCTAACCGAGCAGCGCGGAGTTTCGATCTGGGCACCGAGTGAAACATCATTGTGGAGAAACATCTCTGGGGAGTGACATCACTGGGAAGGTACATCAGTGGGCAAGAAGACCTGATCCTGTAAAAGAAGATCCAAAGGGGAGTATTGGGAGGAAGAGATGGGCAGACGCCAATGCAGGAATTCTCCCAACAATCTGAAAAACAACACGAAACCACCAGAAGCCAGTGATCTCACAACAGGAGGACATGAACACCTTAACCAAGAAGAAGTAGAAAAAACTGACTTCATGAAAGTGATTGACACCCTTAAACAGCATATAAAAAATGCCCTTATAGAAATGGATGAGAAGTATAACAGAAAGTTCGAGGACTTGAGTAAATCAGTGAATGGTACCCTAGGAAACCAAGGAAAAACAATCAAGCAGATAATGGAAACAGTTCATGACTTGAAAACTGAAATGGAGGCAAAGAAGAAAACACAAACAGAGGGCCGGCTGGACATGGAAAATCTAGGTAAACGAATAGAGACTACAGAATCAAGCATAACCAGCAGAATACAAGAGATAGAAGAAAGAATCTCAGATTCCGAGGATAACATAGAGAAAATAAACGCTCTGATCAAAGAAAACAGCAAGTCCAACAAACTCTCATCACAAAACATTCAGGAAATATGGGACACAATAAAAAGACCAAATCTAAGAATAATTGGAGTAGAAGAAGGAGAAGAAGTGCAGCTCAACGGTACAGAAAATATACTTAATAAAATTATAGAAGAAAATTTTCCCAACCTGAAGACAGATGTACCTATGAAGGTTCAAGAAGCATACAGAACACCAAATAGGCTGGATCAAAAGAAAACATCCCCTCGCCATATAATAATCAAAACACAAAATATACAGAATAAAGAAAGAATATTAAGAGCCGCAAAGGAAAAAGGCCAAGTTACTTATAAAGGTAAACCTATCAGACTTACACCTGACTTCTCTATGCAAACCATGAAAGCCAGAAGGTCCTGGATAGATGTACTCCAAAAACTAAGAGACCACGGATGCAAGCCCAGACTACTATATCCAGCCAAACTTTCGTTCACTATAAATGGAGAAAACAAAATTTTCCAGGATGAAAACAAATTTAAACAATACGTAGCCACAAATACAGCCTTACAGAAAATAATAGAAGGAAAATCACTAACCAAGGAGTTCAACAATGACCACAATATCTCAGACATCTAGAGACCCTTCACCAGTGCAAATCAAAGAAGGAAAAAATACAAACCCTACTACTAAAAAAGTGACCGGAGTTAACAACCACTGGTCATTAATATCACTTAATATCAATGGGCTCAACTCACCTATAAAAAAAGCACAGGCTAAGAGATTGGATTAGAAAACAGGGTCCAACATTCTGCTGTCTACAAGAAACACACCTCAACCACAAAGACAGGCACCTACTCAGAGTAAAGGGCTGGGAAAAGGCTTATCAAGCAAATGGACCTAAGAAACAAGCAGGTGTGGCCATACTAATTTCTAACAAAGTTGACTTCAAACTTAAATCAATCAGAAGAGATGGAGAGGGACATTTTATACTCATAACGGGAACAATTCATCAGGAAGAAGTCTCAATCCTGAATATCTATGCCCCTAATATAAAAGCACCCACGTACGTAAAAGAAACATTACTAAAACTCAAGGCAGCCATCAAACCGCACACACTAATAGTAGGAGACTTCAACACTCCTCTCTCACCAATGGACAGGTCAATCAGACAGAAACCTAACAGAGAAATTAGAGAATTAATGGAGGTAATGAAGCAAATGGACTTAACAGACATCTATAGATTATTCCACCCAAAGAGGAAAGAATATACCTTCTTCTCTGCAGCTCATGGAACCTTCTCAAAAATTGACCACATACTTGGAAACAAAGCTAACTTACACAGTTACAAAAAAATATTAGTAACCACCTGTGTCTTATCAGATCACCATGGATTAAAGATAGAATTCAACAACAATGCTACCCCCAGAAAGCCTACAAACTCATGGAAATTGAACAGTCAACTACTGAACCATACCTGGATTAAGGAAGAAATAAAGAAAGAAATTAAAGTCTTCCTTGAATTCAATGAAAATAAAGAAACGACATACTCGAACTTATGGGACACTATGAAAGCAGTCCTGAGAGGAAAGTTCATAGCACTAAGTGCCCACCTAAAGAAAACAGAGAAAGCACATATTGGAGACTTAACAGCCCACTTGAAAGCTCTAGAAAAAAAAGAAGCAGACTCACCTAGGAGGAGTAGAAGACTGGAAATAATCAAACTGAGGGCTGAAATCAACAAAATAGAAACACAGAAAACAATCCAAAGAATCAATGAAACAAAAAGCTGGTTCCTGGAGAAAATCAACAAGATTGATAAACCCCTATCCAAACTAATCAAACGACAGAGAGAGAACACAGAAATTAATAAGATCAGAAATGAAAAGGGGGACATAACCACAGACACAGAGGAAATTCAGAGAGTCATTAGATCTTACTACAAAAGCCTGTATGCCACAAAACTGGAAAATGTAAAAGAAATGGACGCTGTTTTAGATAAATACCATTTACCAAAACTGAACCTTGACCAGGTGAACAATCTAAACAGACCTGTCAGTCGCGAATAATTAGAAGCTGTTATCAAAAACCTCCCTACCAAAAAAAGCCCAGGACCAGATGGTTTCAATGCGGAATTCTACCAGAACTTCCAAGAAGACCTAATACCTATACTCCTTAATGTATTCCACAATATAGAAACAGAAGGGTCATTACCAAATTCCTTTTATGAAGCCACAATTACTCTGATACCAAAACCACTCAAAGACTCAACCAGGAAAGAGAACTACAGGCCAATCTCACTCATGAATATCGACGCAAAAATCCTCAACAAAATACTGGCAAATCGAATCCAAGAACATATCCGAAAAATTATCCATTATGATCAAGTAGGCTTCATTCCTGAGATGCAGGGCTGGTTCAACATACGAAAATCTATCAGCGTAATCCAGCATATAAATAAACTGAAAGAAAAAAACCATATGATCATTTCATTAGATGCTGAAAAAGCATTATCAAAATTCAACATCCATTTATGTTAAAAGTCTTGGAGAGATTAGGGATGCAAGGGTCATAAATAAATATAATAAAAGCTATATACAGCAAGCCAACAGCTAACATCAAATTAAACGGAGAGAAACTCAAAGCCATCCCACTTAACTCAGGAACACGACAAGGCTGTCCACTCTCGCCATACCTCTTCAATATAGTGCTTGAAGTTCTAGCAATAGCAATAAGACAACATATTGGGATCAAGGGGATTCAAATTGGAAAGGAAGAAGTTAAACTTTTGTTATTTGCAGATGATATGATAGTGTACATAAGCGACCCCAAAACTCCACCAAAGAACTTATACAGCTGATAAACAGCTTTAGTAATGTGGCAGGATACAAGATCAACTCCAAAAAATCAGTCGCCCTCTTATACACAAAGGATATGGAAGCAGAGAGGGAAATCAGAGAAGCTTCACCATTCACGATAGCCACAAACAGCATAAAATATCTTGGGGTAAATCTAACCAAGGAAGTGAAAGATCTATTTGACAAGAACTTTAAGGCATTGAAGAAAGAAATTGAAGAGGATACCAAAAAATGGATGGACCTCCCTTGCTCTTGGATTGGGAGGATCAACATAGTAAAAATGGCAATTCTACCAAAGGCAATTTATAGATTCAATGCAATCCCCATCAAGATCCCATCAAAATTCTTCACAGGTCTTGAGAGGACAATAATCAATTTATATGGAAAAACAAAAAACCCAGGATAGCCAAAACAATCCTATACAATAAAGGATCTTCTGGAGGCATTACCATCCCTAACTTCAAACTCTATTACAGAGCTACAGTAATGAAAACAGTGTGGTACTGGCATAAAAACAGAGAAGTAGACCAATGGAATCGTATAGAAGACCCGGATTTTATCCCACAAACCTATGAACACCTCATTTTCGATAAAGGAGCTAAAAGTATACAATGGAAGAAAGAAAGCATCTTCAACAAATGGTGCTGGCACAACTGGATGTCAACCTGTAGAAGAATGAAAATAGACCCATATCTATCACCATGCACAACACTCAAGTCCAAATGGATTAAAGACCTCAATATCAGCCCGAACACACTGAACCTGATAGAAGAGAAAGTGGGAAATACCCTACAACAGATGGGCACAGGAGATCGCTTCCTATGTATAACCCCAGAAGCACAGACATTAAGGGCAACTTGAATAAATGGGACCTACTTAAACTGAGAAGCTTCTGTAAAGCAAAGGACATTGTCACTAAGACACAAAAGCAACCTACTGACTGGGAGAAGATCTTCACCATCCCCGCAACAGACAAAGCTCTGATCTCCAAAATATATAGAGAACTCAAGAAACTAGACTTTAAAATGCTAATTAACCCAATTAAAAAATGGGGCACTGAACTGAACAGAGAATTCTCAGCAGAAGAAGTTCAAATGGCCAAAAGACAATTAAGGTCGTGCTCAACTTCCTTAGCAATCAGGGAAATGCAAATCAAAACAACTTTGAGATATCATCTTACACCTGTCAGAATGGCTAAAATCAAAAACACCAATGATAGCCTTTGCTGGAGAGGCTGTGGAGGAAGGGGTACCCTTATCCATTGCTGGTGATAATGCAAACTTGTGCAAACACTTTGGAAGTCAGTGTGGCGACTTCTCAGGAAATTCGGGATCAACCTACCCCAAGATCCAGTAATACCACTCTTGGGAATATACTCAATAGATGCCCTATCATATGACAAAAGCATTTGTTCAACTATGTTCATAGCAGCATTATTATTAATAGCCAGAACCTGGAAACAACCTAGATGCCATTCAATGGAAGAATGGATGAAGAAAGTGTGGAATATATACACATTAGATTACTACTCAGTGGTAAAAAAACAATGACTTAGAGAATTTTGCACGCAAATGGATGGAAATAGAAAACACTATCCTGAGTGAGGTGTCCCAGACCCAAAAAGATGAATATGGGATGTACTCACTCATAATTGGTTTCTAGCCATAAATAAGGGCCACGGAGTCTACAATAGGTGAACCTAAAGAAGCTAAGTAAGAAGGTGAACCCACGGAAAAACATATAGTTATCCTCTTGGCTAAGGGAAGTAGACCAAATTGCCGGGGAGAAAATGGGATCTTGGGGGTGGGGTGGGATGGGGGTAAGGGGCGATGGGGAGAGAAAAGGTAGAAGGGAAGGAGGGAGGACCTGGGGAAACAGGAGAATTGGGATAAAGGAAAGGTGGATAGGGGAGCACGGAACCACAATTCTTAGTTAAGGGAGCCACTTTAGGGTGGGCAAGAGACTTGACCCTAGTGGGGCTCCCAAGTGCCCAAGATGAGGTTCCTAGTTAGTTCCTTGGGCAGCTGAGGATTGGGAACCTGAAATGACCCTATCCAGAGCAATACTGACGAATATCTTGCATATCATCATAGAATCTTCATCTGGTGATGGATAGAGATAGAGACAGAGACCCACACAGGAGCACTGGACTGAGCTCCCAAGGTCCCAAGGAGGAGCAGAAGGAGGGAGAACATGAGCAAAGAAGTCGGGACCACGAGGCGTGCATCCACCCACTGAGACAGTGGAGCTGATCTACGGGGAGCTCACCAAGGCCAGCTGGACTGAGACCGAAAAAGCATGGGATAAAACCGGACTCTCTGAACATGGCGAACAATGAGGGCTGATGAGACACCAAGGACAATGGCAGGGGGTTTTGATCCTACTTAATCTGCTGGCTTTGTGGGAGCCTAGCCAGTTTGCATGTTCACCTTCCTATATATGGACGGAGGGGGGAGGACCTAGGACTTACCACAGGGCAGGGAACCGGGACTGCTCTGTGGACTGGAGAGGGAGGGGGAGAGGAGTCGGGGGAGGGGGAGAAGGATGGGAGGAAAAAAAAAAGAACTCTAAAGAAAAATTAAAGTCTAAATGGAGTCAAATAGGTGGATCTTGATCCATATGATGATATTTCTCAATGGCAGGTTTAAATAATCAGTTAAAATTAAAAGAACCCAATAAGACTGGACCATAATCCAATATGACTGTTACCTTTAAAAAAATCAAAAGAGAGAGCAGGAATGTACCAGCATTGAAAGGAAAGAATCCATGAGGATATATCAATTCAATGGTTGTGTGAAAGCAAATGAAAGAGATTTGAGAAGATAAAAAAACTGTTTAAGACATTGATGTTGTACCTCTGGTCTCTAGAATTGTGAGAAAATAACTGTGTGCTGCTGAGGCCCTCCTGTTGGTGGAAATTCGTTATGACAGCCAGAGAAAACTAATGCAATAAAAAAGAGGCTAGAAACAGACAACATGAAAAATGAACTATCTAATATTAAAAGCAGCAAAATGCTGTATCATGATATTAAAAGTTTATATTTCACATATTTGACAGAAACAATTTGCTCCTGATAGTTTGACATTCTATGGAGAAAGCATACGTCATTTTAATTTTTTTTTTTGCTTTACGAATATTGTAGTTTGGTAAATAGAAAGTTTACAACTTTTAACCATAAAATATATAAATGAACATATATGTACATTGTTTTAAAAACAATTACATTGAACACTAAGCAAACTATAGTGTGATGTAGAGTTTAGGCAGAAAATTAAAAATCACATAACTTGCTTTATAGCAATATCTGCTTCATTGCTATGATCTAGAACACAAGCTGGGCTATTTATGAAGTAAACATGTATTGAAAAATCAACAGTTATTTTTCCTCTTCTTTTTTTAAAATTTATTTATTTATTAAAGATTTCTGTTTCTTCCCCGCCACTGCCTCCCATTTCCCTCCCCCTCCCCTAATCAAGTCTCCCTCCCTCGTCATCCCAAAGAGCAATCAGGATTCCCTGCCCTGTGGGAAGTCCAACTCATTTCTATGATTTCTGTTATTGAATTGAATGTAAATTACTCTGCAGTGAAACTATTATGAGGTATGTTAACATTTATCTTGCAAGTGAACAAGCTAAAGTTTATCAAATTTAAGATGAACTTTTACTATTGACCTCTCAAGTTTATGTTATTTACTAAAATAAGGAATAATTCAATATATACAACATTTTTAATTACACAATATTGTGATAGTCACATGACACTGAAAAAATATTTTCACCTTTCAAATTCATGGGTGAAATGGTCTATTGCTATACATCCTTGTCAGTGTTCCATTGCCATGAAGAGACATCATAACCACAGTGACTCTTATAAAGGAAAGCAATTCTTTAGAATGTGCTTACAGTTTCAGAGGTTTACTCTATTATCACCAATGGCAGGAAAAATAGTAGCACTTAGGAAGACATAGTACAGAGAAGAAATCAAAATTACTACATCTGGATAAGCAGGCAGCAGAAAGAGAGAAAGCCACAGGCCTGGGTTGGACTTTTTTTAATTAATTAATTTATTTATTTATTAAAGATTTCTGTCTCCTCCCCGCCACCGCCTCCCATTTCCCTCCTCCTTCCCCAACCAACTCCCCCTCTCTCATCACCCCAAAGAGCAGTCAGGGGTCCCTGCCCTGTGGGGAGTCCAAGGACCTCCCACCTCCTTCCAGGTCTAGTAAGGTGAACATCCAAACAGCCTAGGCTTCCATAAAGCCAGTACGTTCAATAGGATTAAAACCCAGTGCCCCGCAACTGACAAGGGTCTGATCTCCAAAATATATAAAGAACTCAAGAAACTAGACTGTAAAAGGCTAATCAACCCAACTATAAAATGGGGCACTGAGCTGAACAGAGAATTCTCAACAGAAGTTCAAATGACCAAAAGACACTTAAGGTAATGCTCAACTTTCTTAGCGATCAGGGAAATGCAAATCAAGACAACTTTAAGATACCATCTTACACCTGCCAGAATGGCTAAAATAAAAAACACCAATGATAGCCTTTGCTGGAGAGGCTGTGGAGAAAGGGGTACACTCATCCATTGCTGGTGGGAATGCAAACTTGTGCAACCACTTTGGAAAGCAGTGTGGCGGTTTCTCAGGAAATTTGGGATCAACCTATCCCTGGATCCAGTAATACCACTCTTGGGAATATACCCAAGAGATGCCCTATCATACAACAAAAGCATATGCTCAACTATGTTCATAGCAACATTGTTTGTAATAGCCAAAACCTGGAAACAACCTAGATGCCATTCAATGGAAAAATGGATGAAGAAAGTATGGAATATATACGTATTAGAGTACTACTTAGCAGTAAAAAACAATGACTTCTTGAATTTTGCATGCAAATGGATGGAAATAGAAAACACTATCCTGAGTGAGGTAAGCCAGACCCAAAAAAGAGGAACATGGGATGTATTCACTCATAATTGGTTTCTAGCCATAAATAAAGGACAATGAGCCTATAATTCGTGACCCTGGGTTGGACTTTTGAAACATCAAAGCCTACTGCCAGTGACACAATTCTTTCAACAGGGCCACACCTACTCCATTAAGTCTATACTTCCTCAAAGTGCCAAGCTCTGGTGACTACACATTCAAATCTCTGAACCAATGGGGACCATTGTTATTCAAATCACTACAGAATTCAAAGTTTATTCTCAAGATTTCCATATTTTATGAGACCAAATAGGGAAAAGGGAGTGCTACCAGGGCAGTCCGCACTATTAATCAGAACGTTACTCTGCCTTGTTTCTTTGTAAACTTCCTAGTAAACATGCATTTCAGTAATCCTAAGAAAAAAGCGACCAAAACTATCTACTAGGTGACTTTTAATATGCTGTTACAATAGGAATAAATTTAACATCTGTTCCACTAATGGTAAGAATAAACACATAGTTATTCCCTCAGGAGCCGTGCAGGTTAACTACCAGAATCAAACACAAATAGATGATGACTACAGTGCGTACTTAAAGATTACACTCGACCCAGCTTCAAATAGATGGAAGTTGTAGCTGTAAAAGCAGCTTCCCCACCAAGTCCAGACCCTCTTGGGTACAGCCTATGAGACTCCATACTTGCTGAAAATGGAGTAGTTACTTTCCACATCTTCTTATAAAGGGCAGATCACAGACTTCTTAGCTATGTAGGGATTGTTGGAGCTCAGTGTTCTAGGAATTGAAACTTAATAAATGTAGACATGGAGTATAATTTTTGAATAATTTAAATCTCTACCTTATTAAAAAATAAAATTTGAAATACAACAGGGAAAGGAAATATACACCCAACTACCGACAAAATAAAAGTGAAAGGAAAAAGTTAGCTATCTGCTACTTTTCCTCATAAATCACCTTTCTGTATAAAATCACCTTTATGAAAATTATATAGAGTGCTTAACTTTCAATTTTGTGAGATTTTGTATTTCTGGGGCTAATGAAGACATCCACATTACAATGCAAAGGCAAAACGGCACAGAATAAAGCAAATGCAGGTGAAGTAGGGACGCAGGATTGACCAGATGGAGGTATCATTTGAAGGATTATTGCCAAATGTGTCTGACGGTTGTTTTCCTGCCACTGTCACTGGCAGCCTAGAACATTCCTTTATCCCTGCTGCCTCACTGGGCAAAATGACTTCATTCTAAACCCTAATGCCTAGTCTTAAGATGAAGACTTACATATGTTTTCTTAAGCATAAAGATCTTTCTAGAAACTCACCCTCTAGAAATAATTATGCCTCCTTGGACGGTGAAAGGAACAAAGAAGGCCATTGGCAAAGACTGGCTAATGTAGCTTTGGGCATTTGTTTATGTAACAACTTTTTTCACTGTGTGGATATTTTTGGGTTATTACAGGTAATACAAGTCTTTACCATGTATTAGTGACTTCCACATGTTAAGCACATTCATCTACACAATCTTTCTTTGTCTTATAATCATTTTTCTTCGATGTCATCAAATAATTCACTAGGTTATTGGCATTTTCATTTTAAATGAGAGAAGACTAGAGCCATTCATATCCTCACTGACTGAGAAAATGCACTCGTTTCAAAATCATCCCCCAATATTATCACCTCGTGCCTAACATACATTTATCGCTTATGCCCAAACAATAACCAATTTCATCTTTGAACCAAGAAGGGAGTGCTTGCTTCTTCAGCTAGTTGCTAATGACCCTCTTGCTATATTGCTTGCTATGGGAACATATGGAGGTAGGTACTACAACAGAAAGTGATCTCAGCTCTGTGGTACCTAAGTTGATGATTATTTGAAGACAAGGGCATCATAGCCTTGCCATCCTTTAATGTATCTGCGTATTTTAATGGCACAGGCTTATCTCAAAATAGGCTTCCTGGTGGTCATTCTAGACAGAAATATTTAACAACTGATACATGTTCAGTGTGATCCCTTACAATTTGATGGTGGAGCCTTAAGCCCCAGTGTGATGGTATTTGGTAAATTAGAAGGCAATTAGGTCATGAGGGTAGAACTTCCTTTATGGGGTTAGTTTCCTAGTCAGAGACATGAGATTTGTTTCCAGTGTTAAGTATTGGCTCAGAGCCTGGAACTGAGTAAGGGCTCAGCCTCCATCTTTAATTAATGTTCCATATTTTGATGGCATTTTTAAATCAGTGTCAATTACACACAATGGTATACACTTGAGAATCCTATATTTTATTACCCATATCCATGACTCATGGAAGATCAACTTTTGGTAGTGTTTGTCTGAGTTTTTTATTTCCTATAGGATGTGGTCCCCAGATTCTGTCAACTAAGCTAAGTCTCGTGATTCTGTTATGATGTTAAATCCACATTCTAATTAACAAACAAGTTCTGCTGCCTACTGTTCTACTCATGCCTGACCAGAAGTGTACAGCAAGAACAGAATGTCTTAGAGATGCTGACATTCCTACCTGCACCTGCCCCATGGCTCAGGTAAAAAGTATCTTTATTACCCATTCCCATAAAACACACTTCTTCCTCAATCCTGCTATTCTTTCCTCTACAGTCCATCACAATAACAAAGCTCATTTTACTTCTGTATTCTAAGTCATACTTCCTACATGTTTATAGTAGGTAAATTAATAATGTATCATTCAGTCTTCCATGAATCCTGTCAAGATATTAATCTCTATCTCCTCAAAATGCTGTTGCTCATAAAATCCTTACTTGTGCATATTATGATCCAGACACCTGATCAATATCATACCACAGGGTTGTCACCATGGCTTTGTAATAACATGCCACCTCTTCAGCATGTTTTCGTTGTGCCAAACTGTTGAGATTTCTGAGGATTTTTCTAATGCAACTGCTACTGTTGTTTTGACTAATAAATAGACAGCCTGTTCCTGCAGGGAATAAAGTAAATGAACAGAAGAAGACCTTTTTATATACATGAGACATATTTTACTCATCTTTGCTAATCCACCACATCTGTGTCCTGGATATACTATTTCTTTACACTAATTTATAATTTAGAAACTATAAGAAATATCCATGCATATCACCCTCTTTGATCTTAGTTAGAAAGAGTCAATGTGAAAATCATACTCCCTTTTAACCAGTAAGTAAACTGATGGATACAAATTTGCCACTCAATGTAGCTAAATACTAAAATAATAAATTCAAACTTTAGAGACCCATATTCTACTATAACCATATATATACTCACATACAAATCTTTGTGTATGTACATATATATCTATACATATATGTATCTATACATGTATATATATTAATGTTAGTATGTACTTTGGCAATCCCTTCTCCAAGTCCATAATTTTTAATAACTATGTTCCTAGAAAGATTTATAGTATGCAAATTTTTTGTTCTTCTTTCTCAATTTTCTTCCATGAGTCTCAGCTCTGCTGGCATCTGCTGTTAACATTTCTCCATCCTTTTCCTTCTTCATTCCCTCAAACCATAGGTAATGGGATTTTGGGAGCACACTGCATTCCTCCATGTTTCCAACTATCAAGTTCTCTTGAAGGTAAATGACCTTATGAGCACATTTCTCCAAACATACAAGTAATTGGTCTTGATTAATAATTTTAAAGGAAACATAGCAGATTCAACCAGAAATTAAACATCCCTAAATTGGTAAACTTTCAGTTTTATAAAAACCCAGTTGGGAAAAGTCTACCTTACTACTGAGTGGACAGCTGGTGTCCAACTTTAGAATGGGAGTTTATATGAACTCTCTCTTATCTGTTCCAAAGTCTGGTGGCTGTTATGCTTTCTTTAAACAGAGGGATATAGAATTGTATTTTACAAAAGGTAAGCAATTGACTAAAGACTGCAAATTCAGTAAGTAATTGAACCTGGATTCGTGTCTGCTTCTGCCCAGCAGTAAAACATGGGTTGTAGTTTTTTTCTCAGTATCATCACATATTTCAGCTTCTGAAATGATGTTTCGGGAAGAGCTATGAATCTCTGAGGCTGGTCATGGGTAAAGCATTGCAGAAGCAAGCTTTTAAATTTTATTATTTGCCATGTAACACCATGTAAATTTTAAAATATCTCAGAGTTTGAACTATATTTCCCACTAGGTCTGGGTCTTATATAAATAAAAATGTTATAACAAAAAGAAAGAAAGAAAGAAAGAAAGGAAGAAGAAAGACAAAAGAAAGTATGAGAACAAGGTAGTATTCACAATTGCAAGAGGGACTATAATAAATGCCACTTAAACTCCAGAACATTCTCTTTGATTCACTTAATATAACTTCTACAAAGATATAAATTTGAGTGAAAATAATAAAAATTAATTACCTTGCCAAAAGCTTCTTTGTAAAATGAAGAAATAAAAACTGAATACTTTTATTTTACTTAAAGAATAATCTGGGATATTTAATTTTTAGTAATACCACAATAACCTATACTAGATGAGATTTTAACTGGATGAGTGCATCAATTTGATGCCCTGAATTGCTATTACCTACTGTTCTAGCATACTTCAGAGTTGAGTATGAAATTATAGGAATTTCAGAAGAAATTCAGAAAATAAAGCAGTGAATTTGACAGTAAAGAGAGTAACCATTTTTATTATTTGACAATTTCATACTTGCCTAAAATGTGTATTAACCTAGGCTATCCATTTTCACTCTGACCATTTCTTCACTGTTCTCCAACCACATTGCCCTCACTAATTAATATATTTGTTAAAAGAAAAAAGAAAAACCCACCGAGTGCCCTCAGTTGCCCTAACACATGGGTGTACGACCGTCTACTGGAGCTTAGGTAGTCTATTAGGGGCAGAATCCCTGAACAGAACTGACTCTTCCTCTTTTAGCCTCCATAAAGTGCCAGTAGCTCTTCAGACAGAGGTGGGAATTCAGAGCCCCCACCCCACCCACATTGATATTTTTGCTGGTTTGATCATATTCAAATCTTGTACCTGCAATCACAGTTTCTATGAGCACATGTGTACCACAGCCTTTTAATGTTCAGCAAATAGTGTTTTGCTGCAGATGTCTACTACTTCTGGGTCTTGCAATCTTTCTGTGTCCTCTTTAATGGCAATTGCTGAGCCTGAGTTGTCAGGGAGAACTGAAAACACCTTAGTCTTTCTGATTCCTCATGTCAATCAGCTCTGGGTCGCTTTGTTCATCACCATCTACTGAAAAAATATAATTCCCTAGATATTCTAGAGAGATGCTCTAACCTATGGGTATAAATATAAAAAGTGAGGGGGTGGTTTAATATTATTCCTATTTAGCAGAATTAGAGTAGTGCTTTTGCCCCTAGGAAATATGAATTAGTCAGTCACAGGTCCTTAGTCCTGCTAATTTTATAGAATGAACTATTTTCTTACCTAGCCTGTAAAACCTAATGAGTTTAATGTAGCCTGCACGGTGAAAGATTCTTGGTAACATTGCGCTAAGTGAAGGAAACCAGACATGAAAGACCATGTGTGATTATTTGATGCTGAATGCCCAAGATGGGCAGCCAAGTACATGAACAGATGCTGAGGACTAAGACACATAAAACGATTAAGTGATAACGTATGAAAGTCTCTTGGGAATACTTTTTGAGATCACAAAAAGTATTGTAAGATGAACAGTTAGGAACATTCTAAAAATGATTGAATGGGTAAATTTTGGGTTTGAAATCAAATTAACACCATGATGGGACTGGAGAGAGGCTCAGCAGTTAAGAATACTTGATCATACAGAGGACGCAGGTTCAGGTCTCAACACTTTCATGGAGATTCAAAACTACAGTTAACTTCAACTGCAAGGGATCTGATACTTTCTTCAAGTGTCCTCAGGCACCTCTATGTATGTGTGGTGGACATACATATGTGTATGTCAAATACTCATTTACATATGTGTATGTCAAATACTCATTCACAGAACATGAATAAATCTGAAAAAGAAAAGAAGATTTTAATTCTAGTAGTTGGATTAGATTCAACTTGGATGTGGTTGAATGGTTGCACTTATTCTATTTCAATAAAACAGCTTGCTTTGGTTTAGCAACTAAAAAGCAATGCCTTGGGGTTAGATTCACATTTCATCTGTATCTGCACTGCAACTTTAATAATATTAATGTTAAAAATAACCATTCATAAACGTGTCCTTCATAACACATAATGTTATGAAAATGTCCTCAACCAGGACACAACTGCAATAGAAGTTTTCAGTACACAGCAGGATGCCAATTTAAATGTTGCATCAATTGATAAATCTTTAAAGCTAAATTGTCCACGTGAAGGTAAAGTTACACTGCTATATTATTGAACTGTGCATTAAAATTGAGTTAGTTTCATTCACTGATATAACTTTGGATGGAAAGTGTTTTGTCATGTATTACTAATTATAGTAAGTGCAAAAATAAGAGCTATTTCGATTTCCTTTTTTTCCTTTAGTGCAGGTTTAACTTTCCAGTATCCTTTACTTTATTAGGATGACTCTGCTTTCCTTGTGATTTCTATTGTTCTGATAAAACACCATGACCCAAAGCACTGGGTAAGGAGAAGGTGTATTTTAGTTTACACATCATCACAGACCATCACTACAGAAGCTCACGGCAGGAACCTGCAGGAAGGGGCTGATGCAGAGGCTTTGGAGGAATCCTGCTTGCTGACTTATTTTCAGTAGCTTCTTCAGCTTACTTATAGCATCCAGAATCACCAGACCAGAAATATCACAGCCCACAGAAAGTTGGGCCTTCCTACATCAATTAATTCTCAAATAATTGAATCCAAGTAAAATGAACTACAGGCTTGTCCACAGGCCAGTCTGGCAGAAGCATTTCTCTATTGAGGGACCCTCTTCCAACATGGCTTCAGCTTTTATCAAGTTGGCCTTAGAGTGGCCAGCATAGTCCTTGTATTGTGTAACAACAACATCTTCCTATTATGTTTTTGTCAACTACTTACTCAAGTACCTTTAAGGCTAATGACCTTTTAAAATTATGACAATAGGATGATTATTTTTAAAGGATGCTGGGGAGCAATGCTTGATGATGTCCTATAAATATATTGTTGTTTGTATTTTAGATAAGTAATCAAAATGACAAATCAAATATAAAATCTAACACAGGTAATTCGTAAATCTGTGCGAATGTCAAATGAGAAAGCATGTGCTACCATTTAGGTGTAAGTAATTGAAAATCTAAAGGAATAGCTTATTAACAGCTTTAAGACTTGGAAATAGTATTGAATGGAATTCTAATATGAAGAGTCCAAAAGAAAAACAGATGCCATTCTTTCATTGCCCATGTATTAATTTTTGTACACACTTTGCTTGGAGACCAAATAGTATACAAAGATACGAGTTATAAAAATAAATTTGGACCAGCAACTTTATCCTTCATAATGAATTATTTTCAGGTAATAAACATACTCGAGATAAACACATAAAGATCACATACCTTCATATTTACAAGACTCTTTAAAGGGAGATATTACTAACTCCAAAAGAATCAGGAGTTAGGAGTTAGATCTATAATTGAATAATTGACAGGTCTTTATAATTATAGGTCTTGTTAACCTTTTTGGCTAACCACCTAGGCTTTAGGAGCAGCCAAAGCATTTCTAAAAGTGATGCTTAATTAAGAAAAGACTGACTATCAAGTAGTTGGTAGAATAATTGGCATTAGTGGTTTAGATCGTTGTGAAATAACTGACAAGGGTGTCGTATCTAGGTGAGCACAACAACAGAGCAAGGCCTGAAGGGAGCAATACTGAAGGGCTATGCTGCATCACCATGCCAATGCAGATAGCCTACTAATACAGGAAATTAACTCTCAGAACTAACTGTTCACGCTGATTCTCTGCTGTGGGTCCAGAGTTTCTTAAAAATTAGTGAGATTTATTCCTTGAGTTATATAAGAGTTCTTCTTTCCACAACTTTTTTCTCCAAATGTACACTGGTTTTATTGAAACACTGAATTTGTAAAAAAAAGATTGGACTATTCCAGAAGAAAAAGGTAATAATGAAGATGTATGTAAATGTTGTATGACATATAGACAGAATTTGACTTCCCCTGTTGTCAAATAATTTATTATGACAAGAAAGGGACCTATAATGTTTTTTTCTTTTTGGTGGGTCTTTGAGACAGGCTCTTTCTACATAGTCTGGTTGTCATGGAACTCATTATGTAAAACAGACTGGCCATTAATATTTTTGCAATTTTTTTTCAGAAAAATCATTTTGTCCTACAGACAACTCTAAAGATATTCCAGTCCAAACACTTGCAATTTTGTTCCTATACACTCTACTATACTTTCTAAAATAAGAATTCTTCTTATGAAATATATTTAGAGTTTGATACATGTTATATTTTAAATAATTTTGGAAGCCACTATAAAATGCTTTATAAAATATAGACTTATTTCCTAAAACAGAAAAGAAAATAGCAATATGTTTAAATCCACATTAGAAACAACCCTCATCATATGCACTCCTTTTCATAGCAGAGGGAGGACTTATCTTTCTTATTACTCATATAAATCCTTTATGATTTTGTTACATACATTTCTCCATGATAGTTTGCCAACAAAAAATTCAAAAGAAGATACAAAAACATGTTTATATGACTGTATGAAATGCCCATAGTTCAATAGCTCATACATAAGGAAAGGAAGAGGGTAAGGGAAGAGAGGGAGAGAGACAGAGAGATACACAAAGAGAGAACTAGAGAACTGATCTTTAAAGAAGTTATATCAGCCAATTGTGGGAGGAACATAGTTGAAATCCAAAGGCCAGTTGATGGTCTGGACATTCAGATAAGAGTTGACATTGCAACCATACTTCTGAAGGTTGGGAATTCAAGCAGAATCTTTGTGTGGCAGTTTGTAGGCTGAATTCTTTTGACACCCTGAGTCCTTGTTTTTAAGGACTGGAATGGATCAGATGGAATTAACTACACTGGGGAAATCAGTCTGTTTCATTTAGAGCAATGGTTTATAAATAAATATTAATCCTATGTCAAAAATGCCTGTGCATGATCTTGGAAGTAAGCAGGCAGATCAGAAACTGCCTGCCTGTGACTCCATGCATGAGAGGGTGATAAAAACAACAAAGTTTATTCTGAGAAAAGAGGGAAAGATCATGGGGAATCAAGAAAGCTAATAGAACATATGAAGGGCAGCACAAGGGCACAGAAAAGATGATATAGAACAATGAGGGAAAGCCCTGGATCTTCTAGGAAGTGGGAGCCAAGGCCACACTTTCATGATAAGCCACGTGTCAGGCCAGAGTACTTACAATCTGGAAATGCAGTGGGAGACATTAGTGAGGCATTAACTCTTCTTGCACCTGGTCAGCAATGGAAAATTTTGATTCCACAAATCTCAAGGATCTACATACAGTAGTCAGAGATTCTATTGTTTGAAAATCATCTATATCAACTCATCTCTCTTACCACGTAGCAGGATGCAATTTAATAGCATCAACAGAGAAGCCTGTCTGATTCTTTGCTTTTTGTTATTTAAATTTTCCCATTCCTCTTTGCGTGTTGTCTGCAAGAAAAGGCACGTGCAATTTGAAAATGAAAGGATAGAGGGAGCAAAGGGATACAAGGGGGTAGTGTGAGGTTGAATATGAGCAAAGTACATGATACACATGAATGAAAATATTATAAAGAAACTCATCATTTTGTCCAATGTATAAATGTTAATGATTTTTAATTTCCTTTGAAGCAGCATCTATGCAAATATATGAGAAAGTAACTGATCACGGTGGTTTACTAGATTTGGTAAGTAAAATTAACTATTGTAATTTCTACTTTCAAAATGAATTGAATAATTTTTCATATTTTAAATTTTATGCAAAAGATATAAAGCTTTAGTAATTGGATTAAACGCTTGATTTTCCTGTAACATTTATTTACAGAAGCTATGCATTTGACTGTTTATGTTTATAATTTGATTCTTTTAGAATCTTGATGCTAGTCTTGGTGACATAGGTCTGTAAATCCAAATCTTTGGAGGTTAGCAATCCAATGACTTCTTGGATCTGTGGACAGTTCAAGTATAGTGTAGTAATACGGGCGGCGGGGCTGCATCCCCAGCACCCCGGCTGCCTGGCTAGCTTATGCCCGAAATAACAACACACAAACTGTATTCATTTAATCACTGCTTGGCCCATTTCTATCTAGCCTCTTCTACGCTAATTCTCACATATTAATTTAGCCCATTCCTAATCATCTGTGTAGCGCCCCTAGGTGCACTTACTGGGAAGATTCTAGCCTATTCATCCTGGGTCGGAGCTTCATCGCGTGCCTCTGCCTGGGAGCTGGGAGCATGGCGTAACTCTGAGGCATCTGCTCCCGAGAGGAGAGCTGTGGAGTCTGAGCTCACTTCCTCTTCCTCCCAGCGTTCTGTTCTGTTTACTCCTCCCACCTATCTTCTAACCAATGAGGGCCAAGCAGTTTCTTTTTATTTAACCAATGACCTTCCTCCATCAGTATAGCTTGGAAACTTATACCCTTTCTCAAAATAATTATTAAAAGAGAAATGGGAATATAATTTAGTTGTTATATGAATGGCTCCTTGTCTTTAATATCAAGGAAGAAAAAAGGGAAAGAAATGTACTTCCTGTTACGGGCAATGCTTTTTCAGATGTTCATAACAATGCTTCTATATGTGCCCTTGCACATGTACCCTAGTGCATATGTCCTTGAGTCTTTTTCTAGGAATAAAATTTCTGTTTCTAGATGTACACTTTTTTTACATAACTTTACTGTCCAATTTACATTGAAATATAACAAACATGTCTCAAATTTGACACACAGCACCCTTAGGACAGCTATTATTTGGAAGTTATTACAGTTAGATTTTAGAAAGGCAGTATGGTGATCACTCTCAGATATTCTATCTAACCCAGCAACTACTTCACAGCCCTCTACAAGGAAAATATTTGTATTATTCAGTAAAGGATATAATTAGTCATAACAAACAGGATTAAGACTATCAGCTTCTTAACTTCTACAAATATCAAAGTTTGCTTCCATGTAAGAAAAAAATCATGTTCATTTTTGGATACAAAATCCAAAAATATATCACAATTTTGATATATTTTGACTTCAGAACTATAAAAGTCCAATTGCTAGCACATCATTGCATACATTCAATGTTATAACATTTTCTGTTCCAATCTAATGTGGATGAAATATTTAAAAATGTGGCTGATAGTGGCCTGTCATTAAGGATCTGACATCCTTCCATGCAGTTGGGTGGGGCTTCTTCCTGTGTGAACTGCTTTTTTATAGTGTGCCATAATAGCTCTTGTTTTGCCTTTAAATTTTTTTTTTTGGACTTTCTTAGTTGGGAGTCTTTATTATTGCCTCAAGGACATTACTAATTATAAATCAGTTCAAGTTGTTTTAATTCTCTTGGGTTAATTCTGGCAGCTTTTATTTTTTTATTTAAATTTATTTATTTATTAAGGATTTCTGCCTCGTCCCCGCAACCGCTTCCCATTCCCCCCCCCCTCCCCCGATCAAGTCCCCCTCCCTCATCTGCTCGGAGAGCAATCAGGGTTCCCTGACCTGTGGGAAGCCCAAGGACTGCCCACCTCTATCCAGGTCTCGTTATGTGTAATTGTATATATTAATTATCTTTTAAAAGCAATATATACGATACTAAGAGCATTTAGTCTGCGATTTGTCTTTGTCCTATATTGGGGTATGTGTGTGCAAGAGCGCCTGTGTGTATTTATCTCAGACTTTCCTTAACTGTAGTAAAAATTACCATCTTCCTGTTTGAAACAGATGGTATGAGATTTAGTGCATGTATTTAAATATATTTAAATAATTCTTTCCTGTTATAATATAGCTACAACATGTCCTTAATTTTATTTTAAAGATTTTATTTTAAACTCCTTTGATATAGCTTTTTGTTTCTTTTGTTGTTTGGTTGGTCACTTTTCTTTTTCTTTGTTCTGTTTTTGGAGACAAGGTTTTACTATGTACCCGAGGATGGACTTATACAAGAAATCCTTCTGCCTCTGCTTCCTAATGCTGTAATTAAGGGTATAGAACACCACATACAACAGATAGTTATAGGTTTTTAATACCTGGGAACTTGATATTTAGTAAGTTGTAAGGAAGTATTACAGTTTCGTTGCATGCATGTACACAGTTTTCCTAGGACCAGAAAGACTATTTCATCCTAATACATTCTGTCTTAGGTAGGGTTTCTACTGCTGTGAAGAGACACCATGATCTCAGCAACTTTTATAAAGAAAAGCATTTAATTGGGGCTGGCTTGCAATTCAGAGCTCTAGTCCATTGTCACCATGGCGGGAAGCATGGCAGCATGCAGTCACATAAGGTTCCATACAGGCAGCTGAGTGCTCTACGTTCATTTCTGAGGGCAGCAGGAAGACACAGTGAAGCAATGACCTAGCTTGAGCATCTGAAACCTAAACAACCACCACTAGTGACACACATCCTCCAAAAAGACCACACCTACTCCAGTGAGGCGATACCTCCTAATAATGCTATTCCCAAGGGCTTTTAAGGGTGATTTTTATTCAAACCTTCTTCTGTCATTATTAGTCTATCTATGGCTAAGTGATTTGCATTTCTACATTTCCTTTGTGTTCCATTGTTTGGTTTTTGTTCTTTTGAGCCAGTCTTACTATGACTCTAGCATTTGTCTAACTCTCAAATATTACATTTCTACATAGTATTCCTATTTAGTTGGTTTCCTCTACACATCAACATAAATTTTGGAGTCAAATTCTTAAATTTTTCTAAAAAAGTAAGAACAAAATCTCAATTAATGTTTTAAAGAGTACAATGGATTAATCTTCAAAGAATTTATATGATTTTCACTACATCATCTTTACTTCATAATCATTTATTAATTTATAACATTTTATTTAGGCCTCGTCTTTTTTCCTTGGGCATTCTACAATGTCTCCAAACACAAATTGATAATTTGTATCAAAACAAGATTTTAAAACTTGACTCAAGTTTTGTGTGTTAGGGCTTTATTGGTATTGACAACACTCTTCTCTTTTATAATTAACACATTTCAAATAGGGTGCTTTCCAAAGTAAAATTTTTTTTAAAAAAATTTATATACATCCTTTAATCTGATAAGGAGTACTTTATTAGATGGTCAAGATTAATTTCCCTTGTCAGTTTGACTGAGCCAAAGTCTACAGATACTTTGACAGACTGATAGTGAATATTTCTGTGAAGGTATATTTTGTGTGAAATTAACATTAATATTGGTAGATATTGAGTAAAGTTAGATTGCTCTGGAAAATGTAAATGAGTCTCATTTAGTCTGTGAATGAACTTACCTGAAACAAGACTGGTCTCATCTGACCAGTTCGGCAGCAAATCATCCCAGACCCAGTTGCATCGTTGATCCTTTCCATGCCTGATTTCATGACGACTTGAAATGCAACCTCAGTTCCTGTCCGTGTCTTCGTCCTGAGGCAGGAACTGCAGATTTGGCCTTGAATTAATCACACTAAACCATTTCTTGAGGTAAATTCTATCCCTTCTCTAAATCCCCATTCCGTCACTCTCTTCCTCGCCATTTTTTCTATGAATACTATAAATACATATGTAGATATACTTTTCGTTCTTGTTTATGTTACTTTTTTCAATGCCAACAAAATGTGGTAACTAAGCAACCCGTAGGACAAGTGATAAAGTTAACTGTACATGTGAAAATTAAAGGCGTTTGCTTGTCAAAGTTACTGCCAATGAAAAGACAAACTGCAAATGGGGAGAATACCTACTATGCAGTCAACAGGGGGGTTAATCATGAATATGTGAGTAGTTACCAAAACAACAACTGGGCAAGAGAAATGGCTTAGCCAGCTGTTAGAAGAAAGTACTGCTCTTGCAAAAGACCTGAGATCAGTTTCCAGAACAAATGTCAGAAAACTCACAATTATTGGTAACATCAGCTTCAAGGAGAATCAACTTCTTATTTCCAACAGCATATGCATTCATGTGCACACACACACACACAAAAATTAAAAATAAGTTAAATCTTTTCAAAACACAACAATAAAAAATAAACACAAATTTAAAATGAAAATATTTTGATAAACGTAAATATGTGATATTAGCTGTATGATAATACACACAAAATTTCATTCATTAAAGAAGTTCAAATTAAAGGTATAAAATACAAGCTGGAAATTCTAAATATTTAGTGATTAAAACAGCATACTGGCACAGAGTTCCATGTTTCCCAGCTTCCATGAACTGTCACCCATGCTAGGGTTGGCCTTTAGTGGTATAGGTATCTTTTGTAATTTCTGTTCCTGTAAATAATTCCAATAATGCCCATTGTCTGTACTTTGATAGTATCTGTGCTTTGATCTATCATTAGTTCTCTATATGGAGTGAGTAGATGATTATTCACTTCTGCGCAGAAAATTCTATCACACAACAGAGCAGAGTAAACTTTTGCAAGACTGGCACAGTTCAGTTTTCCACTTACATTGAAAAAAAAAATAACTTTTGCCCAAATCTGCAACAGGGTTACTATATACGAGTTAAAACCTTTACTGTATAAAAATGTCCTAGGATGTCTTTTGGCCATTTGAACTTCTTCTGTTGAGAATTCTCTGTTCAGCTCAGTGCCCCATTTTATAATTGGGTTGATTAGATTTTTACGGTCTAGTTTCTTGAGTTCTTTATATATTTTGGAGATCAGACCTTTGTCAGTTGCGGGGTTGGTGAAGATCTTCTCCCAGTCAATGGGTTGCCTTTGTGTCTTAGTGACAGTGTCCTTTGCTTTACAGAAGCTTCTCAGTCTCAGGAGGTCCCATTTATTCAATGAGGCCCTTAATGTCTGTGCTGCTGGGGTTATACATAGGAAGTGGTCTCCTGTGTCCCATGTGTTGTAGAGTACTTCCCACTTTCTCTTCTATCAGGTTCAGCGTGTTCGGACTGATATTGAGGTCTTTAATCCATTTGGACTTCAATTTTGTGCATGGTGATAGATATGGATCTATTAGAGAAGCTAAATAAGGAGAACCCAAAGTAAAACATATAGGCATCCTCCTGAATATTAACTTTCATCAGGCAATGAATGGAGACAGAGACAGAGATCCACTTTGGAGCACCGGACAGAAATCTCAAGGACCAAATCAGGAGCAGAAGGAGAGAGAGTATAAGCATGGAACTCAGGACCGCGAGGTGTGCACCCACACACTGAGACAATGGGGATGTTCTATTGGGAACTCACCAAGGCCAGCTGGCCTGGGTCTGAAAAAACCTGGAATAAAACTGGACTGCCTGAACATAGCGCACAATGAGGACTACTGAGAACTCAAGAACAATGGCAGTGGGTTTTTGATCCTACTGCACGTACTGGCTTTGTGGGAGCCTAGGCAGTTTGGATGCTCACCTTACTAGACCTGGATGGAGGTGGGTGGTCCTTGGACTTCCCACAGGGCAGGGAGCCCTGATAGCTCTATGGGCTGACAAGGGAGGGGGACCTGATTGGGGGAGGGGGAGGGAAATGGGAGGCGGTGGCAGGGAAGAGACAGAAATCTTTAATAAATAAATAAACGGAAAAAAAAGAAAAGGAAAAAAATTGTCCTAGGATGTTTTCATTTACCCTTCCTGCCCCAGTTTCTCTTGATGCAGGTTTACTGAAATGAAGAGTTTTTATTGTTACAATGTAAATATATCTTCAAGGAAGAAAGACAGGAAAATGAACACAGTGCTGATCCCAGTTGCTGCCCTTTTATACTCACCATGTGATTTGAACATTACACTGACTATATGAGGTAAAGGATCACCACAGAGACACTCTATAGAGAACGTAAGATAACAGGACTTGAGGAACGAACAAAGAAATACCTGACAGCACCTGCCCAATTTCCAGTGCCCCATGAGAGTGAAGCTTTGTATTAATTCATGTATACAGATTATGGAAGTAAATAAGGCACTTTGATGATTTTTTGTTGTTCTCTCCATCTCAAATGATCAACTGTGCCATCCCCTCAATGAGATAATTCAGCCTGATGACTTCGGTAAGAAAACATCAGAGAAAGAAAACATTCTAAGTTGGGCGGTCTCTATGACAAAGTGAAAAATCTCCTTTTTTAGGTCTTACCGTGTCTTCCCAGTGGCTTCTGGGGTAGTGGCGGAGAATATCCACTGCTACTAAAGTGGCATATTGTAAAGAAAAAGATAGAGTCTTCCTCTCCTGTATTTCTTTTTTTTCTTTCTTTTCTTTTTTCTTTTTTCTTTCTTTCTTTTTTTTTTTTTTTGAGACAGGGTTTCTCTGTGGTTTTGGAGCCTCTCCTGGAACTAGCACTTGTAGACCAGGCTGGTCTCGAATTCACAGAGATCCTCCTGCCTCTGCCTCCCGAGTGCTGGGATTAAAGGCGTGCGCCACCACCGCCCGGCCTCTCCTGTATTTCTTACAATGTCCTTTACCATCAAATTTGTAACCATCAAGAGGTCCATCAATTATTTCTCTATGGAGAATACATCTGATCTCATTTGCAGTTTTTAAGCATGTGTTGATAGGTGCACAGTCAGATAAGCATTTCTTATAGAAAATGTGATTCATTAAATTGTCTAAACCTTCTTATATTTTCAGCTATGTTTCCCATGTTATTATTTGCTATTATTAATGTTAAGCATGAACTGAATAATTAAAGCATTTCTTACAAGCTGCAAGAACATAAAGTTTCTATCTAACGGTGGCATTGCTTCTTCTCCATAATGCTGAACTCCATATTATAGAATGCAAGTAGCATGAGTTAAACAATTAGAGTTGGCACTATTGAAACACAGCCTTTGATTGAGGCTCAGAAATACATATTTGTAAAAGCAGAATGTTTTAAAACCCTTAACAGATATTCAAACTGCCACACTATATAGAGTGATCTACTAGGGGAAATAGGTGCTTGGAGAGCTGCAGAAGGTAGAGGAAAGGCAAGAGGCATTATTGGGTTTGGTGCCAAAAAAACTGTAGTTGTTGCAACTTTCAATAAAGATCTTGATGTCTTTACAACCATGATGGAGTGCTGACAGATGTTTCTGTCACACTTGGTCCGGCAGCTGTTCAGTCCCAAAGAAACACAAAGGTTTTACATTAATTATAAACTGGTTGACCTATTAGCTCAGGGTTCTTATTTACTCTTATCTTACATTAACCCACAATTCTTCTCTGTGTTAGCCACGTGGTTTGGTACCTTTTTTTTTCAGTGAGGCATTCTTATATGTTGTCTTCTGCATCTGGTTTGTCTGGGTGATGACGGCAGATTGAACCTTTCCACTTCCCAGAACTCTGTTCTGCTTGCCCCGCTTATACTTCCTTCTTGGCTACTGGCCAATCAGCATTTTATTAAATCAATACAAATGACAAATCTTTATAGGGTACAAGACCATTGTCCCACAGCAATGGGATACTATTCTGACAGAGCAAGATGATCCAGAACTTCAGCACTAAGTCAAGTGGGGACAACAACTGACTTCAGAAAAAAATGTTCTCACATAGGAAAGAAGTAACGTGTACCACTGTTTAAAATTGTCCACATATGTGGCTTTGAGTTAAGAACTTGGTATAATTATTTTCAGTAAGAACTAGACTCCCTTATGTTTTTGTTTTGTATTGTTTTTTGCATTAATGACTAGAAGGAATTATCTACTGATTTAGGGCTAATTTAAAAACTAACAAAATAGTTCACATTGACCTCATTTGATTTAGTCAAAGCGGTGTTAAATTTTACCCTCACTTTATACTTGTTAAATCACTTACCTTTATTCTTAAGCTAGCGGTTTACGCAGGATTTTCTACTGCAATACTAATTTGTGGATGCATTTTTCTTAATTTCCTCTCTCTCCTTTAAGCAGGTGGCCAAGATTGTTTGTTCATTGACTCAAATATTTTTACTGTAAGAAACGGTTCTTGTGTTCAGTAAATGGCACTCCAGGATGAAGAGATTAAATAAAGAATGAAAAGAAAGAGACCTCCTAGAAATCAGGAAGGAATGAAGTTCAGCGGACAATTAGTGGTTCCTTGTGACCCGTTCCTACTAATAACTAAGAGGAGCACTCATTGGAGATGGTGGAAATGTGATGCTCATGGCCAGGCTGAGAGATCCAACTTCTGAGGAACTGCCCAGCACCACCTCCCTTCCTGCACTGTGCTCACAGCAAACCCATATACATCAGCTGTACTTCTAAAGTGCCCAGTTGGAGGAAATAATTGTTGCCATTATCTAGAGCAATTCTGTCTGGTTGGTATGGCTGCATAAAGAGAGCAAGACTCTCTTTTTTACCCTTTTCTTTTGCTGAAAATAAATTTTTAATAAACTACATTCTGACATAAACTGCGTTCTAATTATGTTTCCTCTTCTCCAACACCTTCTAGATCCTCCATACCTCTCCTTGCATGCAAATCCACACCCTTTCTGTGTCTTGTTAGAAAACAAACAGGCATATGAAGAGTAATAATAAAGTAAGTTAAGATAAAACAAACAAAATAGGCCAATACCCTTCAAGAACATTGTCTACAGAATAGCACTGCTCTTTACAGTGAGCCTGTCCACATTGGTGAGTCCTGATTTGATCTGTCATTGAACTCCATTTTCATTAGTTTTTGTATGCAATAACTAGAGCTAAGAAATCCTCCTTAAAAAAAAAGTAAGTAGTTTCATTAAAATCTGTGTAAGACTGATATTGGGCAGGCCTTTGCCTCCTTTCTGTACCTGTCTTGCAAAGTGAGCAATGATGGATGAGATTCAAGGCTTTTTGTGTTTAGCATTAATTGTGCAGTGGGCTGTGGACAACATATGCACTTTGCACTGAGCCATTCAGCATCTGAGCAAAAGGTTACAAATGAGAGACCCGAACTGAGATGAAGCTTCTGCTAAGGACCCCACCCCTCTCGTGGAAGACAGAGAAACTGAGAGGGCTGTCTTTGAAAGCAATAGTCTGACAGGGAACTGGAAATCTGTTGGATTCCATAGTCCATGAGTGTAGTTTCAACTACTGAGACAGAGGCTGGGGGAGGAGGATGGATGGAGCCGAGGAGTCCAAAAATTACCAGAAAAATATTGTGAGGCTCCTTGCTCAAAGACAAAGACAGAGAAAGAGATGGAAACAGTCAAACATACCATAAAGAAAGGTGGGTGGAGAGCTAAGAAAGGAGAAAAAGACAGAAGGAGGGATGAAGGTACTGGCAGGCAGGCAAAACAGCAGATCTTAGCATAGGGGTATCACCTCCTTCCAGTTCAAGTAGAGATGTATTGGCAATTTGGGGAATACTGACATTCCAGTTTGTCCTTTGACACAGAACCATAGAAACTGAATTTGAAAATTGTTCGTGTGATCCTGTATCACTTGGGCTTCTAGACCATAGAGACAAAGAGGTCAGGCTGGAACACACATATATTAGCCTTGTCTACTAGCCCCTGCTGCTTTCATCTTCGCCTGTATTGTTCCTCCTCACTGCTGGCCTCTGATAGCTGATCTGTGATTTCTGCGTACATCTGTCTGTGATGGCACTACTGACAGGTAGCGTGCAGTTTTAATTTCTCCTGCTCTCTTTTGTCAAATTGACTATATTTGTGTACATTTCTAATTCCCCCTTCTTAATTCTAGCATAATAGCTTTCATTTCTGTATACCACCTAGTCCCCAGCAAAGCACTGTGGACGTTAGCAGTTTAATAAATGCTTATTGATGAAGTTATTGACACTACATTTTAAGGTGAGTTAAACACAGAATTAAGCATAAACAGCAGTAACACAGCTCTATAAGGAAATGTTTGGTCTGTTGCAGTTGTAGAAATCATTAGTTCAAGTAATTAAAAGATATTCTGCTGTATTTTGACTCTCCTCTCATCCAAAACGACATCTTGAATTAAAAGTAATCACACTTGACAGAAGGCAAAAGGTGTTGGAATTTGTTTTGTTTTGTGTTAAGTGTTCCTAAATACCTCTAAATTTCATATAATTAGAAACAGTGGTGTTATATAGCAGTAGAAAGTAAATACAATATTTTAAAAGCTTCAATAAAATCTAAAAGCAAGTCAAACTACTATATTTTATGCATTCCTAAAATGAGAATATTTCAAATTTCATAGCAAATTAAGTTTGATTTTTTTAAAATTTTCCATAGGGACTGATTTAAAACAAACAAACAAACAAAAAACATTGTATCTCTGAGGTCTGAAACCACCAACCTTAAAACCTTAACCCACTTCAGACAACATGAGTAAAGAAAACTCTTAAGAGATGGAAATAGCCTCTCTGCTTAAGGGAACATTTGCTATGTTCTTCTCCAGGTCTCTGCCCCCATGCCCTCCGCCGCCCCCACCCATTACTTCGGGTTTCCTTTCCCCTCATCGTATGTCCCATTCTTACAGTGTCCAAGCTTTCATGTGTCTCTGGCTTTGTCTTCCCTTGTCCCAGCAAGGCAGGAGGTCTCTCTCCAGCTACTGTCCCAGAGTCCCTCATCTCCATGTGATTCCTCCCTAGCTCTAGGGCTCTCAGCATCTCCCATTCTCAGTCTCTCTTCTTAGCTCAAATGGCACATGACACACCTTTCCTTAACACCTGGTCCAAAGTGGCTCCCTCGCACTGTCTCACAGTCTTTACATTTATGCTTTTTTGTGTTTTATCATTAGGTTACATTACGTGAGCATGAGTGGAGATTTTTTTTTTCCGGCATTGTATATTCACTGGCCAAGTTACAGACCTTGGCTTGCCTAGCTAAGCTCAGCAGTCCTAAGTTCTCCTTTAATTGCAGTCACATTGCAGTCTCCTTATTAGAGGAAATAGTCTGAAATGTCCTGCACGGCCAGATATAAATGGAAGCAGTTGGATGCCAAGGAGCTTCTGAATTCCAGAAGAGGATGAAGAAAGACGAAGTTCAGTAGGGGCTCTGGCTTTATCACCTATGGAGTCACGGGTTCCAGAACAGGCCACAGCCTTTGAAGTTGGATTTGAAATAACTTTAGCCTCAAAACTAGGCCAATGACGAAACTGTGCTATATTTTCTATAATTGTTAATTTCTTCCATTGAACTTTTAGACAGGAGCAATGTCTTCATGTTTTGTGTTTATTAATTCCTTTACTAATTATTTCAAAGACCGTGTAAATCTGAGGGGAAAACAACAGAAGACGGTGCCTTACTGAGTTCGACAGAGTTGCTGACATTGCCAGCACTATTGGTCATGACTGAAGTAGACCGTTTGTGTATTTCGTCACTACCAATGACAAGACATAGTCTATTATTTGCTCGGTTTGAAAATAATATTAACAAACATTAAATATTAGACATTATATTTAAGTTTGTCTTCATTGAATGGTTTAGGATTGAACAGTAGAAATTTATGTCCAGCTTTTTTTTTTTTTTTTTTTTTTTTTTTTTTATTTTAATTTATTTATTTATTAAGAATTTCTGCCTCGTCCCCACAACCGCTTCCCATTTCCCTCCCCCTCCCCCGATCAAGTCCCCCCCCCCCTCATCTGCTCGAAGAGCAATCAGGGTTCCCTGACCTGTGGGAAGCCCAAGGACTGCCCACCTCTATCCAGGTCTCCTAAGGTGAGCATTCAAACTGCCTAGGCTCCCACAAAGCCAGTACGTGCAGTAGGATCAAAAACCCACTGCAATTGTTCTTGAGTTCTCAGTATTCCTCATTGTCCGCTATGTTCAGCTAGTCTGGATTTATCCCATGCTTTTTCAGACCTAGGCCAGCTGGCCTTGGTGAGATCCCAATAGAACATCCCCATTGTCTTAGTGTGTGGGTGCACCCCTCGTGGTCCTGAGTTCCTTGCTCGTGCTCCGTCTCCTTCTGCTCCTGATTTGGACCTTGAGATTTCTGTCCGGTGCTCCCGTGTGGGTCTCTGTCTCTGTCTCCTTTCATCGCCTGATGAAGGTTAATATTCCTGAGGATGCCTATGTGTTTGTCTTTGGATTCACCTTATTTAGCTTCTCTAGGAACATGAATTATAGGCTCAATGTCCTTTATTAATGGCTAGAAACCAAATATGAGTGAGTACATCCCGTGTTCCTCTTTTTGGGTCTGGCTTACCTCACTCAGGATAGTGTTTTCTATTTCCATCCATTTGTATGCAAAATTCAAGAAGTCCTTGTTTTTTACTGCTGAGTAATACTCTAATATGTATATATTCCATACTTTCTTCATCCATTCTTCCGTTGAAGGGCATCTAGGTTGTTTCCAGGTTCTGGCTATTACAAACAATGCTGCCATGAACATAGTTGAGCATATACTTTTGTTGTATGATAGGGCCTCTCTTGGGTATATTCCCAAGAGTGGTATTGCTGGATCCAGGGGTAGGTTGATCCCGAATTTCCTGAGAAACCGAAACACTGCTTTCCAGAGTGGTTGCACAAGTTTGCATTCCCACCAGCAATGGGTGAGTGTACCCCTTTCTCCACAACCTCTCCAGCAAAGGCTATCATTGGTGTTTTTGATTTTAGCCATTCTGACAGGTGTAAGGTGGTATCTTAAAGTTGTCTTGATTTGCATTTCCCTGATCGCTAAGGAAGTTGAGCATGACCTTAAGTGTCTTTTGGCCATTTGAAGTTCTTCTGTTGAGAATTCTCTGTTCAGATCAGTGCCCCATTTTATAATTGGGTTGATTAGCCTTTTACGGTCTAGTTTCTTGAGTTCTTTATATATTTTGGAGATCAAACCTTTGTCAGTTGCAGGGTTGGTGAAGATCTTCTCCCAGTCAGTGGGTTGTCTTTTTGTCTTAGTGACAGTGTCCTTTGCTTTACAGAAGCTTCTCAGCCTCAGGAAGTCCCATTTATTCAATGATGCCCTTAGTGTCTGTGCTGCTGGGGTTATACATAGGAAGTGGTCTCCTGTGCCCATGTGCTGTAGAGTACTTCCCACTTTCTCTTCTATCAGGTTCAGTGTGTTCGGACTGATATTGAGGTCTTTAATCCATTTGGATTTGAGTTTTGTGCATGGTGATAGATATGGATCTATTTTCATTCTTCTACAGATTGACATCCAGTTTTGCCAGCACCATTTGTTGAAGATGCTCTCTTTTTTCCATTGTATACTTTTAGCTCCTTTATCGAAGATCAGGTGTTCCTAGGTTTGTGGGTTAATGTCAGGGTCTTCTATTCGATTCCATTGGTCGACTTCTCTGTTTTTATGCCAGTACCAAGCTGTTTTCAATACTGTAGCTCTGTAATAGAGTTTGAAGTCAGGGATGGTAATGCCTCCAGACAATCCTTTATTGTATAAGATTGTTTTGGCTATCCTGGGTTTTTTGTTTTTCCATATAAAGTTGATTATTGTCTTCTCCAGATCTGTGAAGAATTTTGATGGGATTTTGATGGGGATTGCATTGAATCTATAGATTGCTTTTGGTAGAATTGCCATTTTTACTATGTTGGTCCTCCCAATCCAAGAGCAAGGGAGGTCTTTCCATTTTCTGGTGTCTTCTTCAATTTCTTTCTTCAAAGACTTATAGTTCTTGTCAAGTAGATCTTTCACTTCCTTGGTCAGGGTTACCCCAAGGTATTTTATGCTATTTGTGGCTATCGTGAAAGGTGATGCTTCTCTGATTTCCCTCTCTGCTTCCTTATCCTTGGTGTATAGGAAGGCAACTGATTTTTTGGAGTTGATCTTGTATCCTGCCACGTTACTAAAGCTGTTTATCAGCTGTAGGAGTTCTTTGGTAGAATTTTTGGGGTCGCTTATGTACACTATCATATCATCTGCAAATAACGAAAGCTTAACTTCTTCCTTTCCAATACGAATCCCCTTGATCTCCTTATGTTGTCTTATTGCTATTGCTAGAATTTCAAGCACTATATTGAAGAGGTATGGCGAGAGTGGACATCCTTGTCGTGTTCCTGATTTTAGTGGGATGGCTTTGAGTTTTTCTCCGTTCAATTTAATGTTAGCTGTTGGCTTGCTGTAAATAGCTTTTATTATATTTAGGTAGGACCCTTGTATCCCTATTCTCTCCAAGACCTTTATCATAAAGGGGTGTTGAATTTTGTCGAATGCTTTTTCCGCATCTAGTGAAATGATCATATGGTTTTTTTCTTTCAGTTTATTTATATGGTGGATTACATTGATAGATTTGCGTATGTTGAACCAGCCCTGCATCTCTGGGATGAAGCCTACTTGATCATAATGGATAATTTTTCTTATGTGTTCTTGGATTCGGTTTGCCAGTATTTTATTGAAAATTTTTGCGTCGATGTTCATGAGTGAGATCGGTCTGTAATTCTCTTTCTTGGTGGAGTCTTTTTGTGGTTTTGGTATCAGGGTAACTGTAGCTTCATAAAAGGAATTTGGCAATGACTCTTCTGATTCTATATTGTGAAATACTTTAAGGAGTATAGGTATTAATTCTTCTTGGAAGTTCTGGTAGAATTCTGCATTGAAACCATCTGGTCCTGGGCTTTTTTTCGAAGGGAGATTTTTGATAACCATTTCTAATTCTTCGCGAGAAACCGGTCTATTTAGATCATTCACCTGGTCTTGGTTTAGCTTTGGTATATGATACTTATTTAAAAAAATGTCCATTTCTTTTGTATTTTCCAGTTTTGTGGCATACAGGCTTTTGTAGTAAGATCTAATGATTCTCTGAATTTCCTCTGTGTCTGTGGTTATGTCCCCCTTTTCATTTCTGATCTTATTTATTTGCGTGTTCTCTCTCTGTCGTTTAATTAGTTTGGATAGGGGTTTGTCGATCTTGTTGATTTTCTCCAAGAACCAGCTTTTTGTTTCATTGATTCTTTGGACTGTTTTCTGTGTTTCTATTTTGTTGATTTCAGCCCTCAGTTTTATTATTTCCAGTCTTCTACTTCTCCTGGGCGCGTCTGCTTCTTTTTTTTCTAGAGCTTTCAGGTGTGTTTTTAAGTCCCCAATGTATGCATTCTCCGTTTTCTTTAAGTGGGCACTTAGTGCTATGAACTTTCCTCTTAGCACTGCTTTCATTGTGTCCCATAGGTTTGAGTATGTTGTCCCTTTATTTTCATTAAATTCAAGGAAGACTTTAATTTCTTTCTTGATTTCTTCCTTGACCCAGGCGTGGTTCAGTAGTTGACTGTTCAGTTTCCATGAGTTTGTCGGTTTTTTGGGGGCAGCGTGGTTGTTGCCTTCTAACTTTAATCCGTGATGATCTGATAAGACACAGGTGGACACTGAGATTTTTTTGTATCTGTGGAGGTTTCCTTTGTTTCCGAGTATGTGGTCAATTTTTGAGAAGGTTCCATGAGCTGCAGAGAAGAAGGTATATTCTTTCCTATTTGGGTGGAATGTTCTATAGATGTCTGTTAAGTCCATTTGCTTCATTACCTCCAATAATTCTCTTAATTCTCTATTAGGTTTCTGTCTGATTGACCTGTCCCTTGGAGAGAGAGGTGTGTTGAAGTCTCCTACTACTAGTGTGTGTGGTTTGATGTCTGCCTTGAGTTCTAGTAATATTTCTTTTACATAAGTAGGTGCTTTTATATTGGGGGCGTATATATTCAGGATTGAGACGTCCTCCTGATGAATTGTTCCTGTTATGAGTATAAAGTGACCGTCTCGGTCTCTTCTGATTGATTTTAGTTTGAAGTCAGTTTTGTTAGAAATTAGTATGGCCACACCTGCTTTTTTCTTAGGACCATTTGCTTGAAACACCTTTTCCCAACCCTTTACTCTGAGTAGGTGCCTGTCTTTGTGGTTGAGATGTGTTTCTTGCAAACAGCAGAATGTTGGATCCTGTTTTCGTATCCAATCTTTTAGCCTGTGCCTTTTTATAGGTGAATTGAGCCCATTAATATTAAGTGATATTAATGACCAGTGGTTGTTTACTCCGGTTATTCTTATTGTTTTTGGTAGTAGAGATTGTGTGTCTCCTTTCTTTGAGATGTGCTCGTGAAGGGCCATTAGATGCCTGGGTTATTGTAGGCAGTGTTGGCAGTGGTGGATTCCTTGGGTTGCGATTTTCCTTCTATTACTTTCTGTAGGGCTGGATTTGTGGCTACGTATTGTTTAAATTTGTTCTTATCCTGGAATGTCTTGTTTTCTCCGTTGATAGTGAACGATAGCTTGGCTGGGTATAGTAGTTTGGGTTTGCATCCATGGTCTCTTAGCTTCTGCAGAACCTCTATCCAGGACCTTCTGGCTTTCATAGTTTCCATCGAGAAGTCAGGTGTAAGTCTGATCGGTTTACCTTTATAAGTTACTTGCCCTTTTTCTTTTGCAGCTCTTAATATTCTTTCTTTAACCTGTATATTTTGTGTTTTGATTATTATATGGCGAGGAGATGTTTTTCTTTGATCCAGTCTGTTTGGTGTTCTGTATGCTTCTTGAATATTTAAATGAATATCTTTCTTTAAGTTGGGAAAGTTTTCTTCCATAATTTTGTTGAAAATATTTTCTGAGCCTTTGAGCTGTGACTCTTCTCCTTCTTCTATTCCTATTATTCTTAGGTTTGGTTTTTTTATTGTGTCCCATAGTTCCTGAATGTTTTGTGTTGAGAATTTGTTGGCTTTGCTGTTTTCTTTGATCTGTTCGTTTATTTTCTCTATGGTGTCCTCAGCATCTGAGAGTCTTTCTTCTAGCTCTTGGATTCTATTGATTATGCTTGTTTCTGTAGACTCAGCTCGTTGGCCTAGATTTTCCATATCCAGCTGGTCCTCAGTTTGTATTTTCTTCTTTGCCTTCATTTCAGTTTTCAATTCTTGAACTGTTTCCATTACCTGTTTGATGGTTTTTTCTTGGTTTCCCAGGGTATCATGTACGTATTTACTCATTTCTTCAAACTTTTTGTTGTACTTCTCATCCATTTCTATAAGGGCATTTTTTACATGTTGTTTAAGGGACTCTATTATCTTCATAAAGTCGATTTTTTCCACTTCTTCTGTGTTAGGTTGTTCAAATACTTCTGTTGTAAGATCATTGGGTTCTGATGTTTTCATGTTGTTTTTCGGATTATTGGGTGAGTTCTTGCCTTGGCGCCTGCCCATCTCCTCCTATTGATCCTATCCAATGGATCCTTTAGAAACCGGATCAGGTTTCCCTGCTGGCCAAGGGCTCCGCTTACAAAATGCCCTCACTCTCTTTTGTGGTTCCTGCTGCAGGCCAAGAACCCTCTCACCCCTCCGAAGGATCTTCAGGACAGGACCAGGCTCCCCTTGTGCCAGTGACCTGGCCAACCAAAGGCCTACCTCTTTGATTCAATCGTAGTAGGGCGATCTGCTCTCCTTATTGCAGCCTGTCCCAGCTGCTTGGGTCTGGCCACCGCTCAGCCGCGTCTGGCGCCGCCGCCGTGCTGCCGCCGCCGCTGCGCCCCGTCTGGCGCCGCCGCCGCTGCGCCGCGTCTGGCGCCGCCGCCGCTGCGCCTCTGTGCGTCTGGCGCCGCCGCCGCTGCGCCTCTGTGCGTCTGGCGCCGCCGCCGCTGCGCCTCTGTGCGTCTGGCGCCGCCGCCGCTGCGCCTCTGTGCGTCTGGCGCCGCCGCCGCTGCGCCTCTGTGCGTCTGGCGCCGCCGCCGCTGCGCCTCTGTGCGTCTGGCGCCGCCGCCGCTGCGCCTCTGTGCGTCTGGCGCCGCCGCCGCTGCGCCTCTGTGCGTCTGGCGCCGCCGCCGCTGCGCCTCTGTGCGTCTGGCGCCGCCGCCGCTGCGCCTCTGTGCGTCTGGCGCCGCCGCCGCTGCGCCTCTGTGCGTCTGGCGCCGCCGCCGCTGCGCCTCTGTGCGTCTGGCGCCGCCGCCGCTGCGCCTCTGTGCGTCTGGCGCCGCCGCCGCTGCGCCTCTGTGCGTCTGGCGCCGCCGCCGCTGCGCCTCTGTGCGTCTGGCGCCGCCGCCGCTGCGCCTCTGTGCGTCTGGCGCCGCCGCCGCTGCGCCTCTGTGCGTCTGGCGCCGCCGCCGCTGCGCCTCTGTGCGTCTGGCGCCGCCGCCGCTGCGCCTCTGTGCGTCTGGCGCCGCCGCCGCTGCGCCTCTGTGCGTCTGGCGCCGCCGCCGCTGCGCCTCTGTGCGTCTGGCGCCGCCGCCGCTGCGCCTCTGTGCGTCTGGCGCCGCCGCCGCTGCGCCTCTGTGCGTCTGGCGCCGCCGCCGCTGCGCCTCTGTGCGTCTGGCGCCGCCGCCGCTGCGCCTCTGTGCGTCTGGCGCCGCCGCCGCTGCGCCTCTGTGCGTCTGGCGCCGCCGCCGCTGCGCCTCTGTGCGTCTGGCGCCGCCGCCGCTGCGCCTCTGTGCGTCTGGCGCCGCCGCCGCTGCGCCTCTGTGCGTCTGGCGCCGCCGCCGCTGCGCCTCTGTGCGTCTGGCGCCGCCGCCGCTGCGCCTCTGTGCGTCTGGCGCCGCCGCCGCTGCGCCTCTGTGCGTCTGGCGCCGCCGCCGCTGCGCCTCTGTGCGTCTGGCGCCGCCGCCGCTGCGCCTCTGTGCGTCTGGCGCCGCCGCCGCTGCGCCTCTGTGCGTCTGGCGCCGCCGCCGCTGCGCCTCTGTGCGTCTGGCGCCGCCGCCGCTGCGCCTCTGTGCGTCTGGCGCCGCCGCCGCTGCGCCTCTGTGCGTCTGGCGCCGCCGCCGCTGCGCCTCTGTGCGTCTGGCGCCGCCGCCGCTGCGCCTCTGTGCGTCTGGCGCCGCCGCCGCTGCGCCTCTGTGCGTCTGGCGCCGCCGCCGCTGCGCCTCTGTGCGTCTGGCGCCGCCGCCGCTGCGCCTCTGTGCGTCTGGCGCCGCCGCCGCTGCGCCTCTGTGCGTCTGGCGCCGCCGCCGCTGCGCCTCTGTGCGTCTGGCGCCGCCGCCGCTGCGCCTCTGTGCGTCTGGCGCCGCCGCCGCTGCGCCTCTGTGCGTCTGGCGCCGCCGCCGCTGCGCCTCTGTGTATGTCCAGCTTTTGACTGAGGAGATTTTATGGTTTGTAGACAGATAAAGCCTCTCCCCAAAGATTAATATCTTTAAGACATTGACAGCTGGCAGCACTTGCTGTTGAGTGCTCATTTTGTCAGTGGATTCTCCCGCTGATCTCTGCATCCATGAATGGGCTATGTAGGAGGTAGCACTTGATTGGAGGAAGGAGGTAACTAAGAATGTGCCTTTGAAGAATGTATGTATGCTTTGAAAAGTCTATCTTGAGACTGAAACCTTGAAATCATGAACCAAAATCAATCTTACTTCCTAGGATGTCTTTTAGGGTATCTTCTTCAAGTGACAAAAATACAATTAACATAGTGTTGTCCTTTTGCTTCTCTATAGAAACATCTCTCTTAATACACAAATCAACTATTGATTAGAAATATCATCTTCATCATGGCAACAAGCATCAGGGCTTTTGTAATTACTGAACTTATTATATACCAAGCAGAATATTTAGTGTTTAATATTTTCTTACCTAATACTTACAGAAAATATAAGATCAAATATATATGTTAATATATATATATTTAATTTTTGAAATACATGTTACTTAACAAAGTGTTATGGTTACTAAGTAGTGAAAAACATTCTTGAACTTTGTTTGGATCATAAAATTAGCAGTTATAACTGTTGGCTCTCAAAGCACACATTGCATTCTTTTCCTGTTAAAATAATCTATTTAGAAGGACACTCTCCCCAAATATGGTGCTGATGCACATAATCCCAATCTCAGGATATAGAGGGAGCTGGATGGGAATTAGAGGCCAGATTGGACTCTACAACATAGCTAGAAACCCAGTCTCAGCAGCAACAAAAAGAAACAAATAAGTACTCTATTACTAGACACAGTGACTCTTGTCATTGTGGCTTGGATTTGTCCTCATTATTGCCTCTATCTCTCATTTGCCTTTTTTTGTATTTTTAATTAAAAAACAACAAAGTCCTCAAAATTTCCATTCTACAATCTCAAAAATGTATTCAATCTTATGTTCAAATAATGTATTTTCATTTAAACAAATGCATTTTTAACAAAATCATACAAGCAGATAATAAACTTTGAAAAATTCTTTCCCCACAATATTTGCATAATTCAACAGCTTAAGAAGGATCTTAGAGAATAAAATGAGAAACATGATGAGAAATTCAAATCACTTTTTAGCACAATAATGCTGTTTAAATACTTAAACACCTTTAGCATTTGGTAAAGGATTTCAACAAAGTGGTTATATTAGCTTGATGAAATAATATGTAAGCAAACTTAAAATGAAGAAAATTAAATTCATTTGCTGAATAGCTCCCTATACAAAATGTACCATGATTGTATTTAAATTTCTAATTATTTCCTAGCAATGCATCCCTGTGAGAATTAGTAGAAGATTTGTAAGGGGAAGAAAATAGGTATTCAGCATCTAAACAAATTGAATTATTCTCAAGTTTTAGAATACAATTTCATAGTGCAGCAATGTTATTTACAGTAGAGAAATAAAAACTGTGGTTTAAATAAGTAGTCCTGCAAATTGCTTATTATAGTTTTTTTTTTTTACACAATACAATGTGAACTTTAATTTAAAACTTGACTCTCAACAGTGAATGGTATAGACAAGTACAGGGAGTGGAGCCATTCCAACGACTATAAAGCTTGAATTTTGTTGGTTACTAATAAAGGGAATTCCATGCCACACTCTAACTCTGTCCTATTGCTGCCATGAAAGGATGTAATTTTCAGTGGCATTATTTGATTCACAATAAGGAAAAATTCAATTAAAGTTCTATAATCTCATTGATAGCAATGGAAACTCAAATTGGAAAGACTAGTATGCCAGTCAAGAGCAAAGTTCTCAGTGAAGCTATAAAGTCTCCCTTTACACATTTGAAGTAAATTGAAAAACCTGTGGATAACTGCACGCAAAGATTTCCTGTCCAATAGCCTCTCTCAAATAAACACACTGAGGCTTATACTAATTATAAATGCTCGGCCAATAGCTCAAGCTTATTACTAACTACCACTTACATTTTATGTTAACCCATATTCCTTATTTACACTCTGCCATGAGGTGGTAACTTCATTAACATGGCATGCTTATCTTCTGTTTACTCTGCATCTGGCTGGTGACTCCAGATTCTGCCCTTCTTCCTCCCAACATTCTCTTAGTCTTGTTCATCTGTCTGATGTTATTCTTTTCAGCTATTGGCTAGTCAGCTTGTTTATTAAACCAATCATGGTGACATATATTCACCCCGTGTAAAGAAATATTCCACAGCAGCTAACTTTTCACAGTGTATGACAGGTATCCAGTGTCCACTCGTTCCTCCCATATCCTGGTCCATTACCTGCTATCGCTTACCTTTGAACTTGTTCTCTATAGTGCTTAGCAATCCTCTTACTAGCCTTATATCTTATATCAAATGGGTGGTCCCATATCCCATACTTTGGTTCCAGGATTTAGGTGGATAAAAAAACAATTATAATAGTGGGGTGTGGTGGCATTCAGTCCAGCACTCACTGATGGAAATAGGAAACATGCTTGGTAAATTCAGAGTATAAATTATTGAGCTACCATAAAGTCATATTCTAATTCAGTTTTTGAATATTAGACACACTCCATAAATAATACACTGGCAATTTATTCAAATGAACTTTTAAGTTGGTTTCATAACAGGTCTCTGAGTACCTCACAAGAAAAACAACAGAAAGTCAGTGTAGAAGTTAGACCTAGAACATCAATCCAAGAGGTTTAGCAGTCTTAAGGATTATCTTGTCTATGCATAATGTGTATGTGTTTAAATTATCACACATGGATAGAGATTGTTTCTCAAAAGATTCAATGCAATGTGGAGGACTGAATTTTAATTTCTTTCGTTAGTCAAACTAGTGGTTCAGAGCTGGAAGCTCTGTAAATACTCTTTCTAATAACCTGGTATTGTCAAAATTCATTCAAATGCTAAATATCTAATATATCCATAAATAAACTAAACCTTTCCCAAATATTCACAAAAACATTTTTATTGTAATTATATTGGTAGTGGTTGACATGGAATAATGTACTCCTTATCTTCATTTTTTCCCATCATTCTAACTGGTTTGTTGAAATTTTTATTACTTTTCTAACAATCTATAGTAATTTATACAATGTCTGTTTTTTTTCAGTAGTATTTTCAAAGTGGTGCATGCTAAAGATTAAGAAAAGTTTTGGAGGTTTTTTTCTTAATTTTTTATTCATTTTACATACCTACCACAGCTCTTCCCCTCCTCCCCACCCAAACCCCCATTCACTCCTTAGAAAAGATAAGAACTCCCATGGGGTGTCAGCAAAGCCTGGCACATCAAGTTGAGGTAGTACCAACCCCATTCCCACTGCATCTAGACTGAGCAAGGCATCCCACCACAGGGAACGGGCTCCAAAAAGTAAGCTCATGCACCAGGGAAAGATACTGGTCACGGAAAAGGGGCCTTTTGTAGAAGGAGCTGCAGGCAGGCCTGCTTTTCATCTGCCCAGCTCCTGCATGGTTAGCTTTACACCTGAAATAACAACACACAAATTGTATTCTTTTAAACACTGCCTGGCCCATTAGTTCTAGCCTCTTCTTGGCTAATTCACATATCTTGACTAACCCATTTCTAATAATCTGTGTAGCACCATGAGGTGGGAACTTACTGGGAAAGATTCAGCATGTCTGACCTGGCGGCTGGCTCCATTGTGTTTGCCCTCACTTCCCTTCTTCCCAGCATTCTGTTTTGTCTACTCCATCCACCTATGTTCTGACCCATCAGGCCAAGCAGTTTCTTTATTAATTAACCAATGAAAGCAACAGATAGACAAATGACCTTCCCACATCAGGGACCAAGCCTCTCAAATTTTTTATTTGCTTCTTAGAAATTGTGCACCCAAGCAAAAAATCAGTGTACCATTTGAGTGAACCAAGAAGGGAGTCTGTCTATAAACATCACCTTTTCATTGTTACCTGATTCCTTTCTCCCCACAAGTGTGGGCTTGAAAGAGGCGAGTCAAATCAGAAGACTCTCGTACAAACTTGATGAACTTGCTAGCTCTGTGCCACCAAAGTGAGGGAATCCTGTGTCAGTTGACAGAGGGCGTGCCTCTGTGTAGAAACACTTCCTGGGCTCATTTCTATTACATCTTCGACATTCACAATGGTCAGAAGTCAACATGGATATCTCTAATATAGTAGTTGAAAAGTATCTCTTTTCATGAACATTCATTTTTCCCAAACACTCTAAAAATTACACAAATGTTACTTTCCTCACTGATGTTAAAGACTCCTGCTGTTTATCTACTAGTCATGCCAGCACAGTCCAACATCTCCCAGTGTGCAGTTAGATTGATCTGTGGAGGTTTTTGTCAGCTCCAGTTACCTTACCAAAATCCCATCAATGACTTCTAATATCATGCAGGGTAAAATAGATACTAAAATAAAAAAATTGAATCTAAAAATCCTACAATATTGTGTATTTCTTGTTTTCTTCCTGATATCACATGACACACTTCTCCTCTGTGCCACTTTCTCTAGGTTAGACTCACTAGTGTTCCCTGATGCCACTATGTGTGCTCCTAAAATGTGCTGATCTTTGTCTGACTTTGTCTCAGCAGAGCTATTTTTTGACCATTCACTTTCTTCACATACCAGCTCAGGTGAGATTCCTTCAGGTAGTCTTCCCTGGCTGTACTATGTATACAAAACCTTCTCTACTTTGGTGCTTTCTAGTTCCCACATGTACTGTAGCTTCACTCTTCAAATGTTTCATTGCCTATTTCTCTTATCCAGGCTATGAGTATTTGGGGTCTCGTTTGCTTTGTTTCCTACTCTTTCTTAAAATATATGAACAGTATGAGGGTGATGCCTCCAAACACATGATATATTTAAGAAGGGTAAGTAATGTATCAAAGCTTAAATAGCAAAACAGCTGATTTAGGGCTCAGTTTTGTTCTTTCTTTTATTAGTAAGACATTGCAGCTGGGCTAACAGGTGCCAACACAAGTGTTTGAAGCTCGCAGATAAAGGGCTTGTGGTGTTGTACTTGTGTCTCGGAGGCAAGGATGGGTTTATGCTTCTTCTCTACAGCATGGCTCAGAGTTCAGAGGTGACACACATATAAATCATAGAGTTCTCCCAACACAGCATGTATGAGCCAGGAACTGAACCTTCTACTTGGAATTTTGGTGAGTTGACTAAATAACCACATGCCAGATGGCAATAAATGTTCCAGGGACTGCTACTTTTCAAGTACATTGTTTAATCCTTTCCTACTTCTCCTTCCCTAAGTCATCTTTTTATGTGTCAATTGTCCTAGCTCTGGAATATTCCCCCATAGTTGTTTCTTTTTCCTCTCTGAATGTTATTTGGTAAGAAAAAAATCCAAGTTGTTTATTTTTCCTGAAAGCAGCCTGAGCCACCACTACTCTCTAGGAAAACTCAGTGATCTGTCAGCTCTCAGCTCAGTGCCAGCAGGCAGCAGGCTCTTCTGTCTTGGCTGGCTCTGCTCTGCTTCACATGGATAGCCTCTTTCTATGTCTGCATGGCGAAGGATCCTACGTGCAGGGCACGACTAATGCAAGAGGCCAGAACAATGCTTACGTCTGAGGTCAATGATGTTTTTCCTCACACAAGATGTCATTAAGGACTTTTCATACCATAAATGAAAATCAGGAGAAAACATATAAAAGAAACAGTGATAAAGTGAAACAGGGAATGTAGAAACTGTATATTTTTGAAGGGAGAAGGCAAGTTCAATTTTCTTAATTTAGAATTTAATTATGTTTTATATTAAAAATAATGTTAGTAATCATTTAAAAATCTGAGGTAAAATGGGCATAGTATTTAAGTTTTCTGGTAAATATAAGAATTATTTTTTAATTCTACAATGAAAATGCCTAATATTGATTATTAGTTGTTCAACATATCCAGCAAATAAATGTGTGTCAAACAGGAAAAGTATTATGATTTTTTCTGATGTGAGCTCACACTTTGAAAATTAAATAATAGTTTTTCTAATTTAATATTATCATGTTCTAATTTTTATGAATACTCATATGTACATGCTATTCACACATAATCATATAGATGGGCACATTTGATAGACAGTCTCATAATCTACTCCCACATGGCTTACTTGTCAGAGTGAGCGACATCCAACAATATCTTCAGTGTACCATGCTATTGAGAACCATTGCTTATTGAACCATAGTTACTAGAGGCCAGAATCACTGCATTGTTGCTAAGGTAGATGCACAAATGACTTTGATTACTTGTCTTAACTCGTATACAAACTTATATACATATTATAATATATAATGTCATTACTTATTATAGAAACTAACTTAAGCAACAGTAGACAAGTATGGGACTGATGAAATATGACTGAACACTTCCAGAAGATGCGCTAAGTGTATATTGAGTTGACAGCTGGAGAATTAGGTGAGACTCAAATAATCAACAAGATTCTGACATCAAATCACTGCCCAACTCTTTTGAAAGACTTTCCTTCACTTTAACCAAACTCCAGTGAGTAAACACAGAAGTATTATAAGTGTGACTCACATAAAAAGACAGCGGTAATTTCAATTACACAGTATACTTGTGCTAAAACAAACGGTTTTACATTAACAAAGACTCATTTGTTTTTGAAAATAAAATGTACTGTCATCACCTTTTATCCTTCTCAGTTTTTAATAGTTATTTTGTTCTACAAATGTCTATTGCTTCCCTGTTTGATTTTGTATTCACAACTTTGAATGACACAAATTTATCTTTCCATGTCTTAAGGGTAGAAGTCTCTGCTCAGGGTCTCACGGAGCTGAAATCAGGAAATCATGTGGGTTTGCCATCTGGGGCTCAGGGTCCCCTTCCAAGCTCACCAGTTATTGGCAGGGTCCATATCCTAGCCATTTTAAGCTTGAGGGCCCATTTTCCTGTTCACTGCCAGCTAGGGTCCCTTTTGGCCCTTGGAGTCTGCCCAAAGTTTTTTTTCTCTGCGACCTTCAAAGGCTGTTTGTCGTCTGGGCATTTCCTTTCTATTGAATCAGTCAGTCCTTTTCTGATTTTCTCATCTAACCAGCGAGAGGAAATTCTTTGTGTTTAAATAATTGATTTGATTAAGTCATGTCTGTCTGGATAGCCTACATTTCTTTTGTCTCTTTAAAGCAGGTTCATTGTATAATTAATATAGAAAGAAGTGTACTTGATTTACATGTACAATTTGATTGTTTGGAACATCTGGGAAGACACTGTCTTGATTGTGGTACTGATTACCTTTTTTCGTGGGTATACCCTAAATATTACATAACCCACTCAATGGAGAAAAATTCATCATTTTCACAGTTCCTGGGAATTTCACAGAGCATTGGGCCATTGTAGATGTATGAATTCTTCCTATCATATTACATAAAGGTAAGATTGATCCATGGGATACCAGTATGCCCCCAGTAGCACTACACAAATGCAATCTCCCACTGCTGCTTTCAGTCCTCTGTTTATCATCTCACCATTCCCTTCGTGATAATCTGAATGCTTGCAAGGCCATCAGAGAGTCAAGATAACAGTAAGATTGGCGTTAGCTCATTTCAAGTCGGAGAAGTTCAGACTTTTGTGAGAAAGAAAACACTGTGGGAGGAATTCTCAGTAGATATCAGCCAGACATCCTCCCACTTACTCTGTGACACCCACATCACTTTTCTTTAGCACATGAATTAGTTATATAAAAAAAAAAGGAGTGCTGAGAGTATTATCAGTTTGGGTTGGAGCTAAAAGATCAAAATCATGTTTCCTAAAATAATCACTTTTCTCCAAGGAGAAATACTTTACAGTAAAAACCCAGATAATGACAGTCTACTGTGGTGTGGTGTCACAGAACTGAAGAAGTTGCAGTGAACTTTGTGGTGAAAAGAAACTGGGAGTTCTCACCTCATATAAGAAGAGAGAGTCTTTGGTGATGACTATTGTGCTGTGGTCATAGCTACAGACATTTCTATGTTGTCTCCCTGAATCTCCATGTTTTTCAGTTAGACAGAACCCAAACATCTTCCCCTTCCCTGTGAGCCTAGCACAGCATCGGAATGAGTCTCTCAAGTCATTTACACTCTTTGTGTGCCCTTTCATCTCGAAAGAGATGTGAATAAGAGGGAAATAACAAAATGATTCTATAAAGGTGCATGTTGTGGACTCTCGTCATGTCTTATGAAGAAAATCATTCAACTTATAAAGATAAATGTGGTTTATAGGAAATTGAGCATCAGTGGAAGATCTAAATTTATGTGCTAAGGTCCTTGTCCATACAGGTACCTATGAATTCAAACATTCAGAAAAATGTTTAGAATATTCCTGGAGTCAAGTAAAGTGGGTTTTATAGAGCCACTGATCAATAGTTATCATATTCTCATTCTATCTGCTTTCTAAAATAATGCAATGATTATCCCTTCTGGAAACTACCCATAGCTTATTTCACTTGTAAACACATTATCTCATTCAAAGCACAAGTATTTACTGTGCATAAATGAACTTCCAAATAATCATATATTTTAAAAATGCTTCAACTGGAATATTGTTAGCCAAGCTGGTCCAGGATTCAATAATGTCTATCAAACACTTTAAGAGTATCCTTGGGTTTGAAGTTACTGAAGTAAAATGAAAACTTTCCTATTTTCAATTTTAAATATCTTATTATCATTCAATGCTTGTTATTTTGATATGAAAGAGAATTATGTAATTCCAAGATAATCATCAATTCTATATACACATACACACACATATATTTTATATACATATATATATGAAAGAGAATTATGTAATTCCAAGATAATCATCAATTCTATATACACATACACACACACACACACACACACACACACACACACACACACACATATATATATATATATATATATATATATATATATATATATATGAATAGTCTGGACTGGAAATTCTGCATGAGATTTATAATTTAACTGAAGGATATTTTGTAACAAAACTGTCTGAATGGTTTTTAGAAATGTAGACAAATATATTTTAGCCACAAGACATTCAATACTCTTTAGGATAATTTTAAATCACAAACAGAATAAAAACCAAGATATGCAGCTACTCTGAATGAAACATGTAAAGGAATAGGCTTGTCTGGATTTCTTTCCTGCTATTTTTATAAATCTTACAAAACCGACTTAAAGGGTAGTTTATTTCTGCTTACAGTTCAAGGATACAGTCCAATATGTCAGAGAAAGTCAGATAGCAGGAGTTTGAATCTGCCAGTCACACAGCATCCTAAATCAAAGTTATGTATACTAATGCTCAGCTCACTTTGTCCTTTAGTGTGGTCCAGCCTCTCAACCCAAGGAATTACTCTTCCCATGGTGGATGGGTCTTTCCACCTGAGTTAACTTAACCAAGATAAACCTCAGAAGTACATCCAGAAGCCACCCTTCCAAGATATTCTAGAGCTCACCAGGTTGACAGCAATATTTATCATCACAAGGCTCACATTTTCCTCCCTTCTTTTCATTATGTTCAGTAACATCTATATCAGTGCACTTCACCCTACATACTGTTGCTATAACCATGGGCTTGATAAGAAATTATTTATGATTAGAAATGTTCATATACAATCAGTTTGGAAAACCTATTTCTAGTTTTGTAAAAGTTATACTCTATAACATATGAAATCCACTCCTAAGGATTCTTAAAAATTTTAGAAAAGCCTGTTCCACAACCAGCTTCTTCATGAATACTCCAAACAGGTATAGTCATGCTAAATGAAAAGTAGAAATATTGTATCTACTAAGAGAAATATTAAGAAGGTGAAATACACAATACATTCCCATGAGAAACAGAATAGATTTAACTATAGTAATATTTAATATTACCAATCTCAAAAAGAGTCACAGAACACTGTATATTTATAATCCCAGTTAAATGAAAAAAATAAAAGAATAATTGAAAAATGCCACTTCTTCAAAACATCACTACCATGAGACTGACTGAGAAGACATGCTGACCCTTTTCAATGAATAACTTACCTTCCTTAGTGGTGTATATCACATCGGTGTTTCCATTTTTCAACACGATACAAACTTGTATATTTGTGATCCACTCACTATGCCATGTTTCACTATTAGGATTACAGGGTATGTTTCTTTGGTAACATTATTCTTCTTAAATAATTATAAAGCACACTGTGTGCCTCTTGGTAATTTTTAATGAATATCTGAACAGTCTAAACCTACTCAGAACATAACACAAAGTTAAAACTTTTATGTAAAGTAAAAAAAATATAGAGAAAAAGAAAGATTTATGTGCATACATGTGCATATCAGCAGCCAATAGCCCTGAGACCAAATTAAAAAGACATAAATTTATATGTCATAATGAGATACATAATATCTCTTTTGCCACCTGTTCTTTCCTGTTATTTCCCCATGTCTGGGGAAAATGGAAATTGATACTGAGCCTGCAGAGATGATTATAAAAGACAGCTGAAAAAAATTAGCAAAGAGAGACAGCAGTTAGGACAGAGAAAGAAATACAAGTGTGACTTTGATTTAAGCAAGGCAGTTGCATAGGAAGAGTCAGGGATTTTATTTTTAGCTCCATCACAGACATAGACAAGGGCCCCTAGAAAATCCACACATGCAATTTATGACATTCCCGTAGGCTTTGTATATTTGGCCTGAGAGTTTGTAATCACCTGTGACTTGTGGCAGCTAAAACAAAGGTACAATAGGCAAGGTGATTTCCCTGCCTGTTTCATCCCTTAGGAGACACCAAACATGCAATAGAAAATCTGCTAGTAAAGAAAATGAAATATTAGTGAGAATCAACTGCAAACAGATTATCTTGTGAATAATGTCTATGGATTGCAGTCCTCACTGTGCTTCGTAATGGTACCCATCTGTTTCAGAACTATTGGAGAAGGACAAAATATGCTCCTAGAGCTCAAGGCAAGGGGTGGAGCAGAGTGGCACAGTGGGATACAAACAGATAACTTATATGGACTCAGATAGCACTATCAATGAAACCAGAGGGCAGAAGACTGAATGTTTATTATCAATAATTTATACCATGTATTTGTACTTATAAATAATCTTTCCTTTCAAGAAAATAGCAGCTTCTCAGTATGAATAGATATTATGCATATAGAAAAACACAGCAATGATTTGTCTTCTGATCTCCTATGCGAAACATAATTCATTTTCTTCATGAAGCTTCCCACAAGGAAGTATAGATTTATACAAAAGTGAATTATTCTTGTTAGTCATGTTTTCCATCTCATTTACTAGATGCCTTCAAAATAGTAGCTCAAACCTATTCAAAACATGAAATATGTCACGGATAAAATTGTGGCCAGAGGTGAATGAGGAAGCCTGAGGTGCACTTGACTGGCAATTCTGATTTCCACATCCCCTTTCACAATAGCCACAAACAGAATAAAAAATCTTGGGGTAACACTTACCAAGGAAGCAAAAGACCTATTTGACAAGAACGTTAAGTTTTTGGAGAAGGAAATTAGAGAGGCTACTAGAAAATGGAAAGATCTCCCATGCTCTTAGATAGGAAGGATCAACATAGTAAAAACAGCAATCATATCAAAAGCAATTTATAGATTCATTTCAATCCCCATCAAAATCACAATACAATTCTTCATAGACCTTAAGAGAAAAATAATCAACTTCATATGGAAAAAAAAACAGGGTAGTCAAAACAATCCTATACAATAAAAGAACTTCTGGAGGCATTACCATCCTTAACATTAAGCTCTATTACAGAGCTACAGTAATGAAAATAGCTTGGTATTGGCAGAAAAACAGAGACATTGACCAATAGAATTGAATTGAAGGCCCAGATATTAAACCACACACCTGTGAACACCTGATTTTTGACAAAGAAGCTAAAATTATACAATGGAAAAACAAAACATCTTCAACAAATGGTTCTGTCATAACTTGAGTTCAACCTATAGAAGAATGAAAATAGATCCATATCTATCTCCTGCAGGAAACTCAAGTCCAAATGGATTAAAGACTTCAATATAAATCTGACCACACTGAACCTGATAGAAGAGAGAGTGGGAAGTAGCCTTCAATGCATGTGCACAGGAGACCACTTCCTAAGTATTACCCCAGTAGCACAGATACTGAGAGAAAGAATGAATAAATGGGACCTTCTGAAATTGAAAAGCTTCTGAAAAGCAAAGGACACAGTCAATAAGACAAAAAGGCAACCTACTGATTGGGAGAAGATCTTTACCAACCCTACATCAGACCAAGGACTGATCTCCAAAATATATAAAGAACTCAAGAAATTAGACATTAAAATTCTAAATAACCCATTTAAAAATGGTGTACTGAACTGAACAGAGATTTCTCATCAGAAGAATTTCAAATGGTCAAACGATACTTAAGGACATGTTCAACTTTCTTAGCTATTAGGGAAATGCAAATCAAAACAACTTTGAGATACCATCTTACACAGTTCAGAATGGTTAAAATAAAAAAAAAACTAATGATAGCTTGTGCTGAAGAGGATGTAGAGTAAGAGGAGCACTCATCCATTGCTTGTGGGAAAGCAAACTTGAGCAACCACCTTGGAAATCAGTGTGAAGGTTTCTCTGAAAATTGGGAATCAACCTACTTCAGGATCCAGCAGATGTTCAATCATACTACAAAAGTTCAACTATGTTCATAGCAGCATTATATATAATAGCCAGAACCTGGACACAATCTAGATGCCCCTCAATGGAAAAATGGGTAAAGAAAGGATGGCACATCTACCCATTAGAGTACTACTGAGTGGTAAAAAAAAAAAAAAAAAAAAAAAAAAAAGACATCTTGAATTTTGCAAGAAAATGGATGGAATTAGAAAACACTATCCTGAGTGAGATAACCTAGACCCCAAAATATAAATATGGTATGTACTCACTCATTAGTGGATACTATCCATAAACAAAGGACACAGAGCTTATAGTTCATGATCCTAGAGATGCTAATTAATAAGGTGAACCCAAAGAAAAACATATATAGATCCAACTGGAAATTGGAAGCAGACAAGATTGCCTAACAAAATTTAGGAAAATGGGAGTGGGGGTAGAAGGAAGGAGAAAAGGGGAAGAGGAGGAGAGAAAAGAAAGAGGGCGTAGAAGAGGAAGATCGAGGAGAGCTTGAAGGAATGGGATAGTTGAGATGGAGGAATGACAGATATGAAAGCAGGAAAGATATCTTGATTGAGGGAGCCATTTTGGGATTCGCAAGAAATCTGGCTCTAGAAAAATTCCCAGGAATCCACAAGGATGACCCCATCTAAGACCCTAAGCAATAGTAGGGAGGGTGCCTGAATTGGCCTTGCCCTGTTGTCAAACCGATGATTATCTTAAATATCACCATAGAACCTTCATCCAACAACAGGTGGAAACACAGGCAGAGACCCCCATTGGAGCACTGGACTGAGCTCTCAGGGTTTAGTTGAAGAGCAGAAGGAGGACGAGTATGAGCAAGGAAGTCAAGACCATGAGGGGTTCACGCACTGAGACAATGTGCCTGAGCTAATGGGAGCTCAACAACTCCAACTGGACTGGGAATGAACGAGCATGGGCTCAAACTAGTCCCTCTGAATGTGGTTGACAGTTGTGGCAGACTGAGGGGCCAATGATAATGGCACTGGGATTTGTCACTACTACATGTACTGGCTTTGGGAGATCCTATTCTCTTTGGATGTATACTGGATGTGGGGGCGGGAGAGACTTGGACTTTCTACAGGGCAGGGTTCCTTGCCCTATCTTCAGATTGAAGGCGAGTGGGGGGAAGGATGTGTGGAGGGAGTGGGAAGGGAGTAGGAGGGGAGAAAGTGGGAATTTGGATTGGTATTTTTTAAGGTAATAACATAAAATAAAATAAATGGCTTGGCTAAGTCATGAACGGAAAGTAACTATAACTATCTAGTCTTCAACCCCATCAACAACCTAAGAAGTGAAATAATATTACTTGAGTAAACAGGAAGTGCAATCAAGCAACTTCCAAAAGTGTACATTAAATTACAGAGACAATTGGCTACTTGGACAATCACCCAAAACTTATTTGCAACATTAAAGCAACCAACTTTGGCTAAGGCCTAAAGTAACTGACAGACCACTTTCAGAATCAGAAAAATTTTCAAAACCATATTACCCTGTCTTAGCAAGGTTTGGCAGTCTTTTTTCATGCATCCTGATTGTCCTGTCAAGATAGCAGGAACTTTGTCAGTGGTTGAGTCATGGGCAGTTCTTTGCCTAAAGGCCAATTTTGTCAAGAAGAAAAGAAGCTCCAAGTGGAGTATATTCGGTGCCCAACATTTTCTCAGGAATAAATTGGTGCTGTCTTATGTCAACCGAACCCTAAGTTATTTAAATGTTATATTCTACAGTTCTTTAAAGTGATTGAAGATTACCTATCTATGTGTAATACAGTCTTTATGTATCTACATAACCTGATTAATCTAACTATAAGTATGACAAACACAGATGAATATTTACATATAATTTTAATACCTATATAGCTGAAAGAGTAATGCCTCATATTAGAATATTAAGCAATCTTTAAACAACTGTGCAGCAAATGAGGACAATGACTTCAAAATGTATAAATTTTATAACATTGTATAAATATCTTGATAGGAGGTAGAAAGGTATAGTGCAATATGATAAATATATCTTAAAATTGCATTAATATACAAAATGTCTTAAACAGATGTAGAAATATGCTTGCATACAATCTGATGAAATTACTTTGCATATGTGTACAGATATTGTAAATAGAAATCGGAGCATATTCAATATAACAAACATATTTTGAATTTGTATCAATTCGTAAGAATATATACCAATGTAAATTGCCTATAAATAATAGTTGACAAATATTCATTTTATTACCCATTATTATTATTAGCATGGGTAAGCTCATACTAATCTATCCATTATCCCATTCAATTTCTTTTTTCCCCCAAAGGAGATCCCCGAGCCTACATAATTTCTAACCCAAACCCCTATCCTATACCAGTTATAATCAACCCCTAATTGATGTCCCTAACCCTGAGAACCAACTTTGTTAGGAGAGGGGTCATTGTCTTCTAGAATTGCTTCCAGCTGTCATGGGGCAATGTTCTTTCTATGGGATCCTGTAAGACTAATATGATGGTAAAGTTTCAAGATTACAGTCTGGTATAATTGCAAATAGTCTCTGAGTAGTCAACAGTATTTTTCTGAAGATTGTATTTTATGTTCTGGCCATAAATTTGTAAAAAAGGCACACCATTTCAGCTAACTAAGTTGGAATCATCTTGAGCAGCTGGTACCCAAAACTGATCTTAAAGAAGCACTCTCATCATCATGACATCATATCAACCAGGTGGAATTGTTGTTGTGGGGCTTCACCTTCTTCCTGAAAACTTCAATAATTACTGCAGGAAAGTTTATTGTTCATTGTTTAAGACTTAAACATTATATATATATAGACATATATTCAATGAAAAGTTCAATAGAGACAAAATATCTGATGGAGAGAAGTAAAATTTCTTCTAAAATCTTTCTTCTTTCTATCACATACCAGATGTCTCCTTATATGAGACAGAAACTCTGAATTTTTCTTTTACCAACATGCTTGGATTTAGAGGATAGCCATTGTCCAACTCCATAACCAGTTTTGATTTTTAAGTGATTTATGCTTTTATTATACTGAGAAGTATACACACACACACACACACACACATATGTTTGTATATATTCAGGTGATGAAATTTTACCTTGTAGAGGATATGGTACCATAAGTTAGATTTCTCTTTGTTTGGTGATTCTTTCTGGGTAGCTACCATTTCTTCTTTAGGCATCTAAATGTACAAGGTCTCTTGACTTTTTGAAAATGAGAATTTTCCTGCAGATAAGAGTAGAGAACAGAACCCTTCCCCAACCCTTATGAGTTTTTCTGTCTACCTGTATGATTGTCACCTCTGTGGATGATCTGTCATTTCTCTGTCCAAAGTGGGTTCTATTTTTCAAACTGAATCCTTATTAATTTTAATTGTCTCCATAACTTTTCTTATCTTATGGAAATAAAATTGCAAACAGTTACTCAATGTAGCACATCTCCTGGTTTCCATTCTTGTAGGCAGAGGCTGCTAATTCATTTCCAGCTGCCCAGACTCAAAATAACCACACAGAAACAGTATTAATTAAATCACTGCTTGGCCTAAGAAGCTCTAGCTTTATATTGACTAGCTCTTACATCTTAAATTAACCCATTTTTATTACTCTGTGTATCACCACACGGCTATGGCTTACTGGCAAGGTTCCAGCATGTCTGTCTTTTGTGGGCAGCTACATGGTGTATCATGGACTCTGCCTACTTTCTCCCAGAATTCAGTTTAGTTTTTCTGTCTAGGTCTATTCTGTCCAAAGAAGCTTCTCTATTCATTAACCAATAAAACTGGGTAGTAGATTGGAACTGTATCCTAGCAATCTTTGAAAGTCATTAAGAGTTGGCAATTGGTCTCAACTAATTTGAAATTTTTGTGTTTTAATTTTCTGTACACCTATTTTATAACCTAGGTAATTGACAGAATCTCCTCTTTGTATTTTTAGGAGCAATTTGCAATCTCCATTTAGGCAAAACTTTCTTTACTTCTTCAAACATTCTTTCAAAATTATGTGCACTTGAATCAAATAGTGAAATGTCATCCATGTACTAGTAAATTATAAATGTAGAAAATTGTTTACATATTATTTCATGGCTGACTTTAAAGTATTGGCCCAGGGTAGGGCTATTGAGCATTCACTGTGTGGAAATAATACACTGATATCTTCTAGTAGATTGATTATTATTATAAGTAGGTACTGTGAAGGCAAATTTTTCTCTATTCGTTATGTAAGGTTATAGTGAAGAAAAAATCTTTTAAATCAATAAGAGGTCATCCTTTAGGCAATATACATCGTAAAGGCTATCGGTTAAAGAAGTTTCCACAGATGAAAGTAACCAGAAATAATGCCCTGCCTACAAAAAAACACATTAAAATGACAGAAAATCCCTCTTGAGATGAAATAGAAGTCAAAAGGAAATGGTATGTTCTTCATTGATGACAGGCCAGCCCTGATTCTATATCCAGCAAAAACATTTATGGAAACATTTTTGCATGTGGAAAATTAAGAACAATTAATTCACTTGGTGTCTAGAGAAATTTCTTCAAATAGAAATAAAACAATAAAAACATGAATCTTAGAAACCAGGGATGAGGCAACAAATATGTAGAAATAGTGGAAATGAGTAGAAATAGGAGAAACACAGGCTACTATTCCCATTTTGAATATTCTAAATTATGTTAAGTGAGTGAAACAAGTTTACAGCATTATCTGACATGGTTTCTAATATTATGGATAAAATACTTAACACAAGGGTTCTTTAACCTGGACAGAAACTTCAGTTGGTAAAGTGCTTGCCTTTCAAGCATGAGAACCTTGCATTAAATGTCAAAATCTGGGCATGGTGGTGTACTCTTGTAATCACAGTACAAGGGAGATAAATTAGGTGGATGTCTGGGATTCGCAAGCTAAGTCAGCCTATCCTACATGATGAATCCCATATCAGTAAAAGACACTCAAACATAAAACAGGTGATGGTTCTTAAGAAAATATGCCTAAGGTGCTAGTTTCCTCTTCATATGCATGTGAACTAGTTTCTGTGCATGTGTATGTGTTGTATCATATGTATGTAAGTATATATCCACACATATGACAGTTAAGGGAAACAGTAAAAGAATAAAAATGGCGATACTGCTTCAATATTTGTGGTGGTAGTTTTACAGCAAAATGCATTATCAGTATTGAAATAAAAATTATAGCCACAATTAGATATAAATACATGTTAGAACAACCAACATGTACAAAGGTGGTAAGAGCAAATGTTGTGAGGCTTCAGAAAATCCAAAGCTCATGAATACTGTATAAGAGTACAAACAGCATAGCCACTCTCCCTATGGTTGGGCAATCATTTGACCATTGGACCATATGGCCAAGAAATTCTACTCCTGAGATTTTGTCACCAAAAAAGGAAAAACAATGATAACACAACACATGCTCACAAAACTTTGGTTTCCATTCATTTCATGCCAAGACCTGGACAATTAGATACATAATCTACCCTTTCCTGAACACAAATCAGGTTCATTATGGTTAAAAACATCACACTTAGAGAATGTAGTTTAGGGCACACTAGGTGTGTGAAGAGCTGGGCTGAGCTACTGGCTCATGACAAATAAGGGAGCTGGTTACTGACAATCTTATGGTTATTGTTTGTATACTCAAAATAATATAAAAAACTTAGAGTCAACCAAATATTCTAATGTCATGTTGCAGGACAAGGACAAAGAAAGAAACAAACTATTGGCTTTCTATTCCATTCAATGCAGCACAGAGCCTATGTCTTTTTTTTTTTGTGTGTGTGTGTGTGTGTAGGACTCAACAAAACATGGATAATATTAATAATGATAATGCTATGTACATTTCCAACTGGGAAAATCTATGTGAGTAATTTGGGGTTCTTGAATAACCAGACAAATCTCTCCTTCAGGGCTGTTGAATTTGTGGCTCAGAAACCTCAAACCCCAAAGATCCTTTTAAGAACAGTTTTCACTTCCCTCAAGCAACAAAACTTTTAATAATGCCTTTCTTGTATAATCTGCCTTTCTCCCCATCCAAGTATTTTATAGTCCCTTCCTTTTATTTTTTCTAGAATTTTAAATGGTCTATCCAACTGAAAACATGTTATAGGCACATTTGTTTGCAAATTTTTTGTCTTCCCTTCACAAGAATACATACTTCACATGGCTGAATAGTTTTGTGCGTTGTTTATGGCTAACTCTTAGCAGTTAAACAATGTCTGATATACAGAAAGTTTTAATTACAGATCTATTGAGTAGCAAGTACATGTTGAACATTATCTCTGAGGAGCCAAAAGACAGTTTTGAAGAGGTAGGTGGCATAGATCCTTATTAAGTTTACTATTATAAGCCTTGTTGTTGTAGAATGTTAAAAAAAACCCTTCACTCATTCAAAATAAAAGTACATTGTGTGTGTGTGTGTGTGTGTGTGTGTGTGTGTGTGTGTTGCATGCACACAAAGGAACATCAGAGCACAATTTGCAGGAGTTGGTTCTTTCCTTCCACAATGTGACTCCCAGGAACCAAACTCACTTTTTCATACTTGACATCAAATATGTTTACCTAATGAGGCATCTCACTGTCCCAGAGTCCATTTTTATTTAGGCAAAATATGTCAAAAATAGAAAAAAGCCAGGTGGTGATAGCACACACCTTTAATCCTAGCACTCAGGAGGCAGAGGTAGGTGACTCTCTGTGAGTTTGAAGTCAGCCTGGTCTACAAGAGCTAGTTTCAGGACAGGCTCTAAAGCTACAGAGAAACTCTATCTCAAAAAATCAAAAAAAAAGTAAATAAATAAATAAAAGGAAAAAAGAAAAAGAAACTAAAACAAAATTGTGTACTCACAGATACTCAGTGTCAGCATTCATATTAGTCCAGATAAACCAATATGTTGCAATGGCATTGTTTCTCTGTGCATTTTCAAATAATATGCAAGTGCATACCTTTGTGGTGCATGGAAATCTAATCTCAACAAACGGATGATACCATTTCTTTTATCTGGGCAAATATATTTAAGTATAAATTTTCCTTAATATACATTTTACTTCATTTAATAGTCTATAAAATCATTATATCCATTGGTTGTTTCTGACCCAGGATTCTAGCTTTGCCCTCTCAAAATGTCCTATATCCTCCAGGGATCTCTATACCACTTACCTGCAGGCCAGGCCCCCATTTAATCTGATGGTCTCCTGAGCCAGTTCACATTTACAGTTTACATAGTTTTATTTTCAGTGACAAATGCTTTCTTTGTTTCTATAGGAGTTTCACTTTTGTTTCATGTATTCTGTTTTTGTTTTGACATGTATTCAAAGAGAGGATATGGATTTTAAAGAAAATGCAAGCTATGCAAGAGACAAAAGAAGTACCATATATGAATAACATCCTCGGTAGAGGAACGTCGATCTTCTGAGTGAAAGCTATTTCCAACAATATAAATTTGAAAGATTGCTGGAAAGTGGTAGCGACATTGTACCCAAAGAACAGATTGATTTACATGCAATAACAAGCATTCACACTTGACTTAGTAAACATGCTGGACTGATGTGGGATTCCCTTTTATATACTGTGAATGCAATTGGTTAATAAAGAAACTGCTTTGGCATATAGCAAGGCAGAACCTAACTGGGCTGGGAAAACTAACCGAATGCTGGGAAAAGGAAGGCAGAGTGAGGGAGAAGTCATGTAGCCCTGCTGGAGATAGAACTTTACCCAGTAGGCTATAGCCTCATGGCCATACAGATATTAATGGAGTAGGTTTAATTTAAGAGTTATCCAGAAATATGCTTAAGCTATTGATGAAACAGTATTGCAAATAATATGGTTTCTCTGTGATTATTACGGGTCTGAGCAGCCTAGAACAAACAAGAAAACTCTTACAACACTGGACTTAAATAAAAAATAATCTTTTAGACATAACGTATGCATTAAAATAGACATTGGTCACCAGGTTTGGAAAAACCCCAGATTTTTCTCAGAAACATTGTTAGCAAAATCATTCAGGTTTGTGATATAATGGGGACATACTTAAGTCTCAAAAGGTAAAATATAAATATATAGTACTATTATATCAAATTTACTGCTAGTCTGTTTCTAGAGTTGATCGAAGACAAAAGAGTGTCTGGAAAATAGTGAAAGAATGAAAACCCAAAGAGCTTTGTGATAAAATGTGCTGCTCCAATTCCTCATCCCGCTTCTATAAGAGGGTATCTAGGAAACATAAAGCAAAAGAGGAGAGTTGCTGGGGGATGACAGACATTGTAAATCATGATAATTTCTGCATTAAGATGGTATATAGTTTAAAAGTTCAAGGGAAAAAAGCCATTGTCTCTGTGGGAAGTCCTGGGATAGGTTATGCATGAAGCTATAAAGGTAAAAATTAAAGACGCCAAAGTGGCACCTTGTATTTGGAGCTATTAAGAATACCAGAGACCTGCCAAAAAAAGATACAGTCAGTGAGCAGAGTCAGCCCAAGACAGTAGAAATGTGGGGCTTCTCAGGGCCTGTGGAGTGCATGTCATACACTGTGTGTCCTAAATACTAGACATGGAACTATAGAGTTTAATGTTTCATCTGTTATGTTACCATTTGCTTTGTCCCAATATTCCCTTGTTATTTTTTACTTTTATTATTTTGAGAGAATAATATAATTACATTTCTATCTTTCTATTACTCCCTCCATATCCTCCCAATAAAACCTGCTCACTTTAAAGTTCATAGCTTGTTTTTTAATTAATTGCTATTGCATGCATAAAGGAGTTTCTATATTACTAATTCACGAAACTAGCAAATCCCTAACAGTGCTCTATAGACATTTGTCCTTCCTCCCATAGATAACTGCATTCTTTACCCCTTGTCTTTTGGTTATTCCTTCCTTTTGAAATGAGGATTTTTTTTGCTGTGTTATTGTATATTGGGAGTGTGCAACATGAACATTTATTTTTATAAAGCTCACAGTGGATATCTTGCTTTAGTCAGATTAGATTTTGAGCCTGGACTTTTCATATAAAACATGCCTTCCCTGGTCTTGGATTTGGGGGCATATTTCAGGGACATCTGAAAGATGGACATCATGGAAAGTGATAGTTTGCATCTCGAATGACCTTCAAAAATCATGTTTTAAAGACTTCACTGTCAGCATGTGGAGCTATTTGGAGGCGACACAAACTTGAGAAGTGAGGACTAATTAGAAAAATTAAGTCACTTAAGGAGTATATGTCTACCTTATCTTGGACCTTCTATCATTTGTTCCGTGACAACCATGATGTGAGTTGTTTTCCTCTACCACCTAAATCCATAATATATCACACATCCTCTGGCCTTAAAGCAATTGTACAAAACTATCTTGGGAAAAAAATCAAGTACTATGAACCCAGTCAACCCTTCTTCCCTTTAGTTTGTCTCTCTTGCCTACTCTGCCACAGTAACAGAAAGGTTATTATCATGCTGTGCCTGGCAGAATTTTTATATACAAACACGTTTATATCTAAATTTTGTATGCATATAAAGTTGCTTAAACTGCTTTAATTTGTTCATTTTCCATAAAATAATAAAACAATAGTAGTACTAAACTTATAAGTTTGTATCAGAATTTCATATATAAATGTTTATTAGTGTCCTCGTGTAAAATGATGGCTCTTAGCATTTCATTGCTTTATTGTTAATATTAATGGAGTTAATTTCAAAGAAGTCACCTGGAGAAAATGCACTGTTCTGACCTTACAAACATACTTCCATGATGAAGTCTCCATAAAGGATATTTATAATAGATTTTTATTTTAAGCCTAAACTGAAACAATAATAAATTGGATATTCTTTGTGTTTCTGTTTCCATCTGAAAGGGGCTAATTTTAAGAGCTCTTCCCAGTAGGCAGGTGAATAAAGTCTAAAGTTCCTACCTGTCAGTGTTATACAAATAGGCTAGTTACCATTGACTAACTAACTTTTACCATTTTCTGTGTATTTAGGGAATCCTCAGATAGGAAGTATTTTAAGATGTGTCACACTTATAGTTGCTGATTGCATAGGGCCAAGTGTATTCAGGTTCAGGAAGTGTGACCAATTTTGTACCTTCTTTTATAGTTTAACATATAATTAGCTGTGGAGGCAGAATATGGGGTGAACTTTGTGTCACACAATTGGACCAGAGAAAAGTCAAATCTAGAACATGTTTTAAATTCCAAATGATTGCATGTCAATGATTGTAAGAAACTTGAAGAGAAAATGCATTTTAGATTTACTGATGACCTCATAGTCTTCAACATGTAATATGCTTTCCTCAGAGGGACAAGGAAGGGCATTCAATTACAAATTATTCATCCTAGCCTGCACTTAACTATGTCCCTTAGTTATTCCTATGAAGACTATAGAGCTGTTTTTAGAATACTTAGGAAGTAGGTGATATACCTTCTTAGTGTCTTACATGTGTTGGCTTTCTATACTTGTAACAATGATTGTTCTAATGCTCTGTCTATGAGTTCTATGTAGTCAAAGCACCATATCATCTTCCTTAAGCACATGTGGGTTTTTCGAAGACCTGCCTTCTGAGTATACCAACACAGACAAGTAATCATGAGATTGTCTCTCCCTTTACTGTCTATTTACCTGTGCTGTACTATTTACTGGTGCTGTGCTAGTTTATACCCAAAATAATTACATGGAAACTATATTCATTTAAACACTGCCTGGCCCATTAGTTCTCTCCTCTTATTGGCTAACTCTCACATCTTGATTAACCTATTTCTAATAATCTGTGTATTTACCAGGAAGGTTCTAACCACCATCCGTCTTGGGTAGGAGAAGCATGGCATCTGCCTGACTCTGCTTTCTTCCTACCAGAATTCTGTTCTCTCTTCCCCACCTACCTATGTTCTGTCCTATCAGGCCAAGCAGTTTTCTTTATTAATTAACCAATGAAAGCAACAGAAAGATAGAAGACCCTCCTATATCAACTGGTGCTGTGCTTCTCCTGGTTTTTGACAATACTTACCTATTTACTTGTCATCACAACCAATGATGAACACGTCTCTTACAGTGCTAAGGTAGTTGAGTTGTTTAGTTCTGGCAAGTTTATAAACATGCTTGAGCATAGCTTTCCAGCATCCACTATCAGGCATGTAAAATATTAACTATTAGCAGACTACTTCTGTGTTAGCACACACTGGGTATACGGGTTTCCCAGCCTTTAACCCCCTGTAAGATATCCAAGGTAGTCATATGACCTCACATATTTTAGATTTACCAGAAGTGGTACAGGAAGTAATCAAAAAAGTTCACAGGTAAACCAATAATACTGGTATAGGAGACCAGGATTCCCTCATTCCTCATGTGCAGCTGGGGAAAGGGACAACTTAAAGCGCACTGATACTGTTTCCCTCAAGTCTTCTCCAGACTGCAAATATGAGAGACAGGGTCTTATACTTGAATGAAGATACATAGTTGACTCACGAAATGGGATTAACAACTTCCTGGGTAGCATTTCCATGTTAACCTCTCACCTAATTTTTAAATGCTTAGGGGATGCCAAGAAAACTGAGTTATAAATACACCCAGTACAAAACAATATAACCAACGCTGTACACAGCAGAAACACTGGAAAAGGTAAACCTCAATTTCATAACATGAATCTCAAAGCCTCCTTGAAAATTTGCCCTTATTGGCTAGGAGATACTATAAAAATAAAGACTTGGTTATCCTTTGAGACTCTTTGTAGTTTGAAGAAAAAGGCCATGGAGAGTTAAGAATCAATAAAAAATAAAAATAAATCATTATGGATTTTTTAAAGTATTGGAGAGATTCATACTTTGAAAAGAGAGTTTTCCGAATTCTACTCGGACAATAGCTATTACCCATACTTTACTCAAAATTGTAAGCTATTTAGTATTTGCTTAGCAATTCTATGATTCGAGTTTTATAAATTTTGTTCTATTTTCTCACACCTAGCCTCATTTTGTACCCAAGGTAGGCCCTGAACTCCCAGCTCTCGTGCCTAGACCTCCACCTGCTGGGGATACAGGCTTGCTCGAGCACATCCTGCCATGCATTGGAACTTTTCTCAGCTATAAATTCAAAGAGAATTGCTCACCTTGACAGAGGAACAAAGAAGAAAGGACCCTTTAAAAAAAGCAAAATTTTGAGATACAAGTAAAACTTGACTTACACTGAGCTATAATCTGCACTTAGAAATAGTTGTTTCCCTTTTGGAGACATACAAATATTCTTTACCTAATATGCAACTTCCTTTACCAAAATATGCAAACTAGTTACCTCCATACACAATTACTTCTTCTATTCACCTAAAATTAATTTTAAAAATATATGTAGTAAAAGACACATAGAATAGATAAGTTAATTAATAAAATATATATGTATGCACACATATAATACTGGCTGCTTTTAATCCAAATACACATTTCTCACAGATGATCAAAAACTAGATTCGAACAGCATGAATGTTTTCTATGAAGGTGCTTCCTTCATGTCACTCCATCTTGTCCATGGAGAAATGCAAGAGTTACAGATTGGGAAAACGTATTTGAGCAAAAATAACTCAGGCCACAGAGAGTTCTTTTTCTTCAGTTGGGTACGAACACTTGCTACAGAAGCCTTATGGCCAAAGTTCAGATCCAAAGAAGTATGTGAAAACCCAGACGTGGAGGCAGACATCTATAACGCTTGCATTTCTCCATGGAAATGAAGCACAGCCAGGAGAATCAGAAGCTTTGGGACCCTTATTGTGCGGAGTGCAGTGCACAGCAGATGCATACTCTGTCTCCAACAAAGTGGAAGACAATACAGTGACTCCAAAAGGTTGCCCTCTGACCTCAACACATACCACCTGGCACATTGACCTGCATTTACACACATGAAAACACACACACACACACACACACACACACACACACATTAAAGATTGTTAAATAAATAAAGATCTAAGGTACATTTAGACTCACAGTTTCAGAGGTTTGCATCTCAGATTGACTGACTTCATTGCTTTTAGGCTTGTAATCATGCCAAGACATTGAGAAAGAAGAAAGTGGCAATGATGCTTACCTCACCACATCCAGGAAGTAGAGAGAGAAATGGTAGGAAATATATATATATATATATATATATATATATATATATATATATATACCATATATATATGATCTACCTAGGCATTGCCTCACAATGCCTCACTGAACTGCGATTAAATTGATCCATTGATCAGTTACCATTCTCATTATCTAATACCTTTTCAATCTCAAACCACCTTCAAACCAAGTCTTCAAATGTGAATCTCTTCTATGGGCTCTTCTTGCACAAGCAATGTATGCCCTGAAATGTCTTCTCTCGTTATCTTGTTCATTTTTACTGTTTTCTAGGGTTTTTGTTGTTTAATGAAACCTGTTTTTGAGCACTCCGTGTATATTTATCCTTGCTGCACTGATCAGCAGCTTTCAAGCAATTTCCAGAGCAGTGTCTGTAAATAATCCTAGTGCTGCATACTGCCCTCTTTCTTTATTGTTTCCTGTGATGTGGTCTAATGCCTTTGAGACCTTAAACTTGTTCATCAGGAAATCTGAAAATGCAATACCTACAGAAGTCCTGTCAAGAAACTCTAGATACAACAAACTGGCTCCTACTATATTCAATATGAAAATGAAATAAAACATACATTCCTTTTTATTTCCAGGGACATTTGAAAAAAATCTATTATCTTGTAACGCTTGGCAATTTTTGCCCAATGCAATTCTGTGCATTGCATGAGGAAATAATTTCACACTGGGCACCATCTGCAGAAAGATTAAAAGTGTTCAAATCATCCTTGAGCTGGTTAGTAATCTATAGCGAAGATGTCTAATAAAATCAATCTCTGGTCCACTAGTCTATCATCAACTCCATGTCTATTTGGACCTATCCAAAATTGAATTTTATTCATTTCTCTTTGGGTTTAAGTCAGTGTTACTTACACTTACAAAATCTGCTACTTTATTTGAGCTCACAAAAAGACATATAATAATGTTTTAATTTTCATAATACTCATGAGAAAATAAGCTTCGGAATAAGTTACTTACTGAAGTAAGAATAAATAAAACTGCTGAATGAGAATTAGGAAGAAAAGCACAAATAGAATGTATTTGATCCAAAGCAACACTAAATAAACAAAAATAAGCTGGTAACTTTGCAGACCATTTTTGGATATATTCGATATAAAATGTTCTTGTTAATATTTTGGAAATCCAAAATTTTGTGAAGTATATCAAGATTATTGAAATTCTTTTGCCTTTTACCCTACTACTCAGGATAACCAAATATACATAATTTATGTATATTTTAAAATATACAAGGCCTTAGCATTTATAAGACTATATACAATACTGTTTTAAATTATTTACATTGTGCACTTAAATTATTGTATATAAATTGTGCCTTCTCGGAATATTTAAGGGGTTGAAAGTTCTCTGAAGGTGAATAAAAGATACATAAAAGTCATTTAAAAAGTATTTGTTTCCTATAATTTTAAACAAATATAGAAATGTGGTACGATCAGTACAACAAAGTACTCCCATGTGTACAGAAAACGTATTCCTGACTGGTAATGGATACTTTATAATTTTTGTTTTTATTCTTCAGAAGGTGCATAATAATTTTCTGATTAAAAAATTCATTAGAGATAAAAGTGGAGAAAGAAAACAAGTAATGATAAATATAAGGAAAGTAGAGAGATGAACTAATGAAAGAAGTGAAGAAAGAGAGGAGAAAGGGGAGTCAGGGAAGCAGGGAGGCAGGGAGGCAGAGAAAAGAGAGGGGCCTGGGAAGTGGAAGTATATTTCAAACGTTTCCAAAATGAGACCCGGGAAGCGTCCAGGAAGAAGCAGCCCCAGGTGTAACAGGTAAAAGTTATAATGTTCTAATTGTTAGATAAAATTATGTCAGTATGGATTTGATTTTATGTCATTCCTAGAGTATTAACAGACAATTCAGGCTTTTGGATAAACACAACATAAAACATGAGGATATTCACACGCCATTACCCTTTGTAGAACTAGCTATTTGTAACGACACTTATTAATAGGGAGACTTTATCACAAAACATTAAGGATGTTGGTGAGGGAAAGTCACCATCTTTCTTAAAATGACACTCATTCACCTTAGAGTGTATGGCAGCCTTGCTAGGTGCTCAACTGTGGAACAGATTGTTATGTCTGCTTCACTCATCAATAGACTTGAGAGTCTGCCATCTGCTAAGTCACACAAATTTGTTTTTTGTTTTTTTTTTTTTTGGTTCTGTTTTTTTGGTTTTTTTTGAGACAGGGTTTCTCTGTGGTTTTGGAGCCTGTCCTGGAACTAGCTCTTGTAGACCAGGCTGGTCTCGAACTCACAGAGATCCACCTGCCTCTGCCTCTGCCTCCCAAGTGCTGGGATTAAAGGCATGCGCCACCACCGCCCGGCTAGTCACACAAATTTGAACTCACAAATCCCTCGGTTCTCTGGATGATCCTATTTATCATTGTGTCTTTACTCAAGACGTTCACTGAGAAAGTTCTTTCTTGGTCATTTTCCACATATACTCTGAATCAGATATTTTTTGAAATACAGTATATTTCAAAATGCACAAAAAAATCAGATATTTTTTTGAAATAATTTAAAACAGTATTAGATAATGGCTTGTTAGTTATGTGTGTTTTTCATGCTATTATGCCTACTCCATGCCACAAAATACTATCAATTTTTTGATCTAGAAAATTAGGAATCATTATTTAAAATAATAGTAGTTTCAGTGGACACAGCTATGCACCACCATATCTGAGATACTTATTCCCTGAGGTTTTGGATGCTGATAGTGAGGAATTCTCAGTGAGTCAGTCTCCACAACTTAACAAACATGGCATTCTGTTACTTAGAGCAGTGCTGTGTTCAGTTGGTGGTGGAAATGAGCCTGTGAATATCTTTACAGTGTCACATGATTCTGTATTTATGAACTAATGTTTGAAGTACTGGGGATTGAATCTAGGGCCTTGGGCGTGTTAGTCAAGTGCTTTATTATGAAAATAGATCCTCGGTTCTAGGGTCTCTCATGTGACTTCATTGCATTCCATTCTCTCTCTCTGTTAGAGTCTACTTTCTTTCTCTAATATTTTCTAGATATTGGTTCGGAAAAACTTTCCTTTGAGTACTTCCTGCATGCAAATTTTCATCTCCATGTCTGCTTTTGGGGGATCCCAAGTCTGAAGTGGTGCCAGGAACCATTTAAAGAAGCAATCCTAAATTGGGGATTCTAAAACCAAAATCGAATTCTCCGAATGATCGTAGTGCCATTGTTTATTTTTTTACTAATGAATTGGATGATGCATTGGTGGAAAGAAATACATTTTGAGAAAGTCAGAATCGTTCTTATTATACATACTCTGATGTTCTGTAGCTGTTGTTAGAGTCAACTGATTCTTTGAAAATGATAATGAAAGAGAAGGGGTGAGCCATTAACCACTAAATGTGAAGTAGAGATGTTGTCAAGGTCAATACATTAAAATAATGGCATCTCCTATAGCTAAGGAGATTTCTGGGATTTCCCCTGTTAGATGATCCACTTCAACTGCCGTAATCTCATTGCAGTTGTGGATAAGTGTAATGATCTGTGGATGTTCTGGAAGTCCTCTTAAGCCTCGGGCTACAACTATCTTCTTATTACTTCAGACTCTGTGCATCATGAAATGTCAAGATGTTAGAGATAGAGATGCTGTTTACAGTTGATATAGTGAATACTTAGCACCAAGCAATCTTTCTCAAATTACTTGATCACTGCGGTGGTTTCATTTACTGTAAAATACGTGAACAGCAGAAATAATAAGCTTAAACTGAGAGTGAAATAAATGTATGCTCATAAAATACTCACCGTGGCAGGTGATATTAAATATGAGCTATATAATATTAGCTACTATGTTAGTTCTAGCCCTATTATATTATAGTCTAATATAATATCAACTAACGTGTTCATGTCTGTAAGTCAAACCCAAACTGCGAGGAGAAGTCGTTACTCCTTTAGTAAAGACACTAATTCACCTTAGAGTACATGACAGTCTAAGTAGGTGCTCAACCAACCATGAACGAGACTATTATGCCCATTTTACTTGTTAACAAATTCCAGAGAGCTTGTCATCGGCTTAGTCACACAAGTGAGAACTCCCAAGTCACTAGGATCTCTGCATAGCCCTCCTTGCCATTGTCCATTTGCTTAAGGAGTGATTTTTCCCGGGTCACTTTCCACATTTGCTCTGACTCATCCATTGCTTAAAAATCTTTTAAAAATGTATTTGTTAGGTTTTTAAACAGATATTCTATTCTCATCCCACCAGTGACTGATCCCTTTTTAAAAAAAAAATTTCCTTCTTTGTGTACTTCTTTAATATTTTGTTGTTATAGGCTTTCTTTTCACTATATGAATCTGTTCAGTTTGAACAGATTCAGAACCAATTGATTTAAAAAAATTCTGAATCAATTGATTTACTGATCAAAAATAGTGCCACGTTGATGATAGATGGCAACCAAGGCACTCATCTGGATTCCTAAGCCTCTCAGAGTCTGATTACTGGAGAACATGGGGGCTAGAGATATTTATAGAGATTTGCCTATTATGACCTATAGAGTAGAGAATATCATGACTATGTTAGACACAGATGGATTTTCTACCCCATGATTTTTCAAGACAGCATTGAATAGTTTATAAAATAAATAGCATAAATTTTAGTTTCCTAGATTAATGCAGTCTACATAGAGTATTGGGAGTGTAGATGAATCCATAGGGAATTTTATTAAACTGCATTGCTTTCACGGTCTTACAATACTTTCTATAATAATCATTTTCCCCAAGGGTAGGCAAAAATGTTAAACATGAACAGTTGGGAAATGCATAGGCAGTTCTGTAACTTCTATGGCCAGAATCCATTTCTAACTCCTCCATTTAAGAGTCCTTATTCAAGGCCTGGAGAGATGGCTCAGTCACTAAGAAGACTTGCTACAGGTTCAGAGGATCAGTGTTTGGTACCCAGCACCTACACTGATGGTTCAAAATAGCTTGTAGCTCGAGCTTGAGGTAACCCAACACTGTCTTCTCTACTCCATGGGCAACAACATGCCCCCAGACACATGCAAACACACATACATGCACGTACACAGATAAAACTAAAATAAACCTTAAAGAAAAATTAAAGCTCTCGTCTAAATCCTCTTCCACATCCTAGACTTTACTCTCAGATAAGGATCTCAAATTCACCAAAATTTTGGACAGCTTAACATCTACAATTTCTGTAGTCATTCCCCCATGTTAAAGGAATTATAATTACCTTATTTATAAAGCATAAAATCTGATGCATCTCAGGACTTTAAAATTGAATGTTTCATGTTATTATTATTAGAATCTCTTTTCTTGAAAGGAAAAATTAAAATAAACAAGCCAACAAACAAAAACCTGCTATGTTTTGCTCTCCTTGGATAGAAGTATCTAGAAAGAGGCATGATAATATATTTCATACACTGAGATTGCTGTCATCTTTATGATCTCTTTTTTGAAGACAGATATCTGCCTAATACAATGCCCCCAGCATTTATTCTAGTCCCAGCCAAAAAAAAAACCTCCATATTTCTCTATTTTCCTTTATAGCCTCAATAAAATATGATATGGTGCTTCTCTGCCTTTTCTATATATAGGAATTACCAGGAGAATTACTTCAAATGTACAGTCTCAGCCTCTTCTAGAAGATAATTTATTAAAGAGATCAAGAAAGGCATTAAGTAGTCTCTTTTTGAAAGTGACCCAGGACTAGGAATATAACTCAACGGTAGAGTACTTGTCTAGCATGAATTCTTAAAGTGATAATCATCAAAACAACTGAAAACCTAGGGGTCCAGAGCCTCATCCACAATTGTACAAGACTAGAAACTTGATTGTTTTTTTTGTGAAAAAAAAAATATATCTTATCCACAATACGTTTGACCATAATGGAAACACAGTAATTTAACATGAGAAACAGGACAATCAAAAGACCAATTAGTAAGTCAGAAAATACTCAGCTACATGGAAATGAACATGAGATACTATGAATTTATTTAAAATTATGTGAAAAAAATGCTTCCTAAGCCAGGAACTGATAGGAGTTGTGCCCATGAAAGAGAGCAGTTTCCATACATTCTAGAAAATACCCTCTCCTTCCACCTCAGAATCCAGTTCTTTAAATTAAACATGCACAACCAGCATTGTTAGCATTTCAGCTTCTCCTTACTGAGATTTAAGTGGATTTTCATGACTAAAATATATTGAGTAGCCCAAAGTTCATGATATCCACTTGGCATTGCAGTTCCATTTGGAGAAAACGAGTTAAAACAGCAATTGCATCCCATTCAGTCCCTGGGATAAAATAACCACTGAGAAAATTATTCGTGCTGCAATTTTAACTTGATTCCAAGACATCGGAGAGTAAAACATTAGGAGATTCCATGATAGAAAAAAAGGAAACATTAAATTGAGATAATATTTAATTTCACAGAAGCTATGAATGCACATATATAAAAATTTTCAAATTGCCATACAAGATGATTTAGATTTTGGAACATAAGGTTTATTACTCTCCCTTTAGAAACTCAACAATGAGAAGATCTGCTCCTTAGAGGGTGAACAAAGTTTGCATGCCACACTATTCATTGTTCTAACATGAACTTCCTATCGGATTTTGGATAACCAGGAAATTAGCTGCTATCGGCCTCAATTTCCCTGCTATTTCAAATATTAGCAAGTCCTAAAAAGCCTGGGTATAACAAGATATAAATTTTAAAAGATCACACAAGTTTTTGCTTTTCTAGATATGGAATAAATCCTCTTCACAGGAGTGTTAGCTTAGGTGTTGTCTGACTCAAAGGATGCACAGAGGATTATCTAGAGTTCCTCAAGAGAGGATACAGAACACTTTTTCTTGTCCTCGGAACACTGAGGCTGGGAAAGCTGCTGTCATATATAAGAAAGTGGAACAGACCTGTCTTCATTACTACAAGGAAGGCTAAACTAGACATGCAGTCCCATAGAGAGAGTTGAAGCCAAGCAAGTTTTGAGTGTTCTAGCCTACTAGGCCACTAGGCAGATTGGTGCATGATGGAACTCATGTGACCAATCTGTGGCCACCAGTAGACTATGCTCACAAAGGAGACCCCAAACAAAAACTGTTCAGTGAAAAAAAGGAAGTGAAAGAACAGAGAAGAAAACCAAATCAAAAGAAAAGTAATTATCTAAGCATCCCAAGGCAACCCAATCCATTAAGTTTGGAATGGTTTTTTTATGTAGATATATATAAAGGTATCAAAAAACGTCTGAATTTTAAAGCAGACATATCAAATGAGTTCAGCAGCGCTCCTGTGTTCTGTCAGCTCTTATTAGGGGTTCTGCAATAGAGATAATTTAAAGATCAACAGAATATTTGAACTTTTGTCTCTTGGATGTTTGTGCTATCAGTAGTGGTGTCTGAGGAGTTCAGTAATGAGTTTTTTTTTTTTTATCAGTTGATTTCAAGCAAACAGTGGAGCTTTGTTCATTTGGTTGAGTTCAGCCTCCATCTGGGAGAGTGGCAGATTGTTGACTGACTACCTGTGTTTCTGTACTCTAAGAGGGAAATGATTTGGAGTTGGGTATAATAACCTATTCTTCCCATCTCACCTTCCTCAATTTCCTATTAATATTTCACCTACTGATATGAGAAGAAAGAAGCTTCAAAGTATGATAAAATTTAGAAGCAAATTTTTATTTTAAAGGAAGACATGTTACACTTTAACTGAGAGACATCTGCCTCTTTGTTGTTATTGTATCTGTTGTCATGCACTGAATTGGAAATTAATATTAATATGACAATACTTTTTTTAAAAAATCACTTAGGCATTCATTATTGTTTTCTAGTATACATTTTGTTCATTATTTTTCTACAAACATCTGTGATCATCTAACATGATCGTTTTTGAAAACAGGGAATAAAAAGTAGTTTTAAACCTGCCCTTTGTAGATACAGAGCTGTTCCTGTTAGTTAGTTTGTTGGTTTGAAACTTAGTTTCATAGCTCCGACCAATCAGAAACTCTCTATGTAGAAAGGCCAACACTGAATTGATGAACCCCCTGCCTCAGCATGGCAAGTGCTGGCATTGCCGACATGTCGCTCCACACCTGACTCCTGACTGGTAATTTTGATAAAGTTCACAGTGAAGAAAATGAAAAGATTCTAGTTACAAGCTGCATAATACATCAATATGTGTGCAGAGCCAAAAAAAAAAAATAGTTGCTCATCATTGGTGTGACTATAAATTAGTATAATCAATAAAAGAGCATAGAATTTCTCCAGAAAACTGCCAAATGATCAAATAATTACACTTCAAGATACATAAACAAAAGCAGATTAAATTGGCACAGCGAAGAGACACCAACATGTCTATATTGACTGCAGTACTACTGGAATCAAAGTAGTTGGGCATCCACTGATAAAAACGTAGTGAAGAAATGCTGTATAGACACAGTAGAATACAAATTTACAGACGATTGAAATTCTGATATATGCAAAAAATGGATGAAACAAGAGAGCACTTTGCTTAGTGAACTAAACCACATACAGCAAGAAATATATTGTATGCTCCTTTACATAAGTAGAGGTATAAAGAGTCAAATTCAATGCCCAACTGATATTGCTAACAGTTTGGAAGGGAGCAAGGGGTAAAATAGATAGTATAGTGGATGTGAAGTCATAGGTAAATTTACAGAATACACTTTGTTGGTTGGCAACATAAAGAAAGAATTTCAAGCATATATGCTTCTGCTAGAGCACTCAATGTTATAAAACAGTAGCATTACTGGAAGAAATGTGCTCCAGACAATGATAGTAGGTGAGTTCAGCACATAGTTTTGGTCAAGGAACAAATCAACCAAAGAAAAGCAACACACAACCCTCAAATCTAAAGTCTATTACTCTGAAGATCCAATGGACCTAACATATTTACAGTACATTTTACTCCCAACTGTGGAAGGCACATTCTCTTCATCATCGTGTGGAAAATTATCTACATTAGACCACATATTAGACAACAGGAAAACTCAAAAAAATTAAAAATTAAGTTCTCACTTAGTTTTTCCAACTCTAATGGAATATAGCAAAATTGTTGTCAAAAGAAAATTTAAGTTATGTGGATACATAAGGCATAAATAGCAAATGTTAAAACAATCAACCACTGAAAACATCAAAGTAAAATTAAATGGTTTCTTTAAAGCAAATAAAAAAGAAAACTTTCCAGTCTAAAATGTATTGGATATAGGAGAAACAGTACTATGGCAGGACCTTATAAAGGTAGATACCTTAAAATTAGAGAAAATTTTCAAGCAGTCAGCCTAATTATGTAACTCAGGAATCTAAAACATCAAACCATATTCTCAAATTAGGGGAAGGAGTAAAATAATGAAGAAACAAGTGAAATAAATCTAAACAAACTCAAGATAAAAGACAAATAAGCAATGACCTAGTTTTTGAAGACATTTAACTAAATAAGAGAACATGTAAACAGACTGAGCATGAGAGAAAAAGAATCCACCTAAAAACAATTCAGTCCCCAGGTGAAATATTGCAACTGTTGCCACAGATCTAGCACAAACAACTGTACGATAAAATCTAACAAATGGATACGTTTCTGCACCCTTGGAAAAACTGAAAAAAAAACTGTAAAAATTGATCCATGAACAACTTTTAAATAGACCTCAAAATAAAAAGAAGTAAAAGACTGAACCAACAAAATAATTCAAATAAAAAAAAAAATCTAAGGACTGGATGGCTTCATGTTAAATTTTTACAAGTGTCCCAGGAAACTCTACTGCCATTCTTTTTTTTTGTTGTTGTTAAATTTATTTCTGTCTCTTCCCCGCCACTGCCTCCCATTTCCCTCCCCCTCCCCCAATCAAGTCCCCCTTCCTCCTCAGCCCGAAGAGCAATCAGGGTTCCCTGACCTGTGGGAAGTCCAAGGAACCCCCACCTCCATCCAGGTCTAGTAAGGTGAGCATCCAAACTGCCTAGGCTCCTACAAAGCCAGTATGTGCAGTAGGATCAAAAACCCATTGCCATTGTTCTTGAGTTTTCAGTAGTACTCAGTGTCCGCTATGTTCAGCAAGTCCGGTTTTATCCCATGCTTTTTCAGACCCAGGCCAGCTGGCCTTGGTGAGTTCCCAATAGAACATCCCCACTGTCTCATTGTGTGGGTGCACCCCTTGCGGTCCTGAGTTCCTTGCTCGTGCTCTCTCTCCTTCTGCTCCTGATTTGGACCTTGAGATTACTGTCCGGTGCTCCAATGTGGGTCTCTGTCTCTGTCTCCTTTCATCGCCTGATGAAGGTTAATATTCAGGAGGATGCCTATATGTTTTTCTTTGGGTTCTCCTTATTTAGCTGAATTGCAAGGGAGGCATATTGTCCAAAGTCATTCCACAAAACCAGTATTACCAAAAACCCAAAACCATAAAAGAATACACCAAAGACAGAAATTCATATAATGACTATAGAGAGAAAGAGTCTCCCACAAAATACCAATAAATGGAGCATAATAACACATTAAAGCTATGGGAATAATAACTTATGCGAATCATTGATTATATAATATACCATACCAATAAAATGAAGGACAAAACAGATAATTTCGATAACTGCACTGAAAACCTTTGATAAAATTTATCGCCTCTTAATTTAACAAAAACACTGAAATCATTGAGTAGAGAATGTTTAGATATCAATTCAATCAAAGTGATAAATGAAAAATCACAGCCAGCATCATACATAACAAGAAAAGCTGAAGGTATTATTTTTTAAAGATTTGAAACAAGACAAGGATGTCCACACTGACTGTTCTTATTTAAATATAATATTGAAGATTTTATCAAGAGCAAACAGTTAAAAATAATAGAAAAAAGTTGAAATTCACGTTAAAAAGTTTCTGCACACCAATAAGCCTCTCCACTCATGCAGCAATCCAAATCAGACCTAATCAAACCTAATTAGAAAAAGGCCAGGTTTAATGGGTGAAACTGCTCCCAAAAGATTTTCCAGCTCCCCTCCCTGAGAAGAAATGGGAAAGAAAGACAAGAAAATCAGCTGTCTGCTTTCTAGGGGCTGTTTAAATACCCTGTGGGTGTGGTCTTATGCATCTCTGCGGGAAGGGTCATCATTTGTCAGGCCTTCTGAGATGCAGCAGAGTTTGGGGAGAGGTCGGGGAGGAAGCATGTGGTTGAGCTTCCACCTGAACATCTCAGACTCCTTGGGTATATGGATGCCAGGGATTGGAGTGAAACTTCCAGCAGAACACCATAGACTCTTTGTGTATATGGACACCCCCGTTCATGTCTGGCTGCTTCCTGAGGGTATAGAACAATGTGGGGAGAAAGAGTCGGGAGTTGGTGGGCTCACACTCAGCAGGCGGCATGGGTAGAGAAGCACCCAGTTAACTGCCATCCTGGAGATTTCAGGCATTTGTTTCTTGAAGGAAGCAGAAAAGGCAAGTTGCTAGGAAAAAAATAGTTTACTAATGCCTGTCCTAGCTATACTGACAAAGATAAATGTGCCAAGAAGAAGAGCAGACAGGCCCTTCATTGGAACATCTTAGAAAATCAGAGGTGGAGGGTCCCAGCTGCTGGACAGACAAGTGTCCTTAATAGGTACCTAGAGACTATTACCAATAGTGAAGTCCCAGGAGCTGGTGCAGGTGCTGGTGTTATCTGGAGGGCCTCTCAGGTTGGCCTTGGCATGAGTCTGACAGGGTGGACCTGTGCAGGAAGCTACAGGTGTCTGTAAAACAACTAAAACAGATTTACCTTGGTGTCATAGCAAAAGGCTACAGCTTTAGGTTTAAAGTCATGAACACCTTAGAAGACAATCAGAGAGGAAGTTTTAAACTCTGAACCTCTGAAGTTACACTGAAACCTGTTAATTTTGGACTATGAAGCCTGTGAATGAGGTATGCCTGTCTGTACATTTAACAATAACTTAACTAATGAACTAATGAGGTATCAGTACCCTAGTCATTAAACGCCATCATACATAGCTAAGTAAATGAGTAAAAGTGAAACCGTTCGTCCAAGCTAACCAGGCAATGCCAAGTCTCTCCGTGCTCTTTGGCAAACACAAGTCTCAGAAGCGGTACTTGCCTTTAGCTGCTAAACCCAGGAGGCCGGACAGATGTTTTCCCATGGGAGTAGGGATCTGCCCACCTGTCTTGGCAGGATGGAACAATCAATTCCCTCAGTGTCCCGTCATCCAGTCCAGGCAAGGTCCAGGCAGCTGATGAGGTAAACGGCAGCTTTTTAGTGTGTGGCTGGTTTTGTCACATTAAAGAAAGCCTCCAGGTGATTCTTCTACAGCCATCCTTCTTGGAGGAACTACAGGATGCTGCAAGAGCTGGCAAGTTTCTCTATCATAAGAAGTTTTTGTCTTAAATGCCATGTTCTCAGAGCTGTAAAGGTGCCTGAGGATCAGGGTACCATTACCTGTCAGGTATATCTAAATTAGACATATAGGTTAAATTTGGGCACACAGTTTACCCAATTAGTTACAGCCTACCAATGTTAGTAGAGGCAAGAAGATTAGATGGAATATTTCAGCCTCTAATTTTTGCTTATGGTCCTGAGACCTAGAGCATAATCCTAATCTGTAGAAGGCAGAACCAAGTTTTACCATGATAACCAATTTAGTGTTTTAAAAAATAATAACAAGGGTATTACTCTTAGGTTACAAAATCTAGCTGCTAGCAAGAGTCATCTCTGTACATGAATAAAGAGGTATAGCTTTAATATCTCAGTAAATCATCATTGTTTTAAGTCTTATCATTTATAAACCTTATTTTTCAACAAGGTGGGAATTATATGACCTCTGTCTCTGACCTTAGCCAAAACGGTGCTTGCCCACATATTGTAAAGTATTGGCAGACCATGTGATATGAATTACAACTTTTACAGATTTTAAAACAAGCACATGCACAAACCCAAGCATAAACAAGCATAACAGACAGATGAAAAAAACTTTTCCCAGGAAGCTGTGCCATCTAACCAATTTAAAAATCCTGGAACCTGGTTGCAGGAATCAGACAAGCACCCAGGTGTCCCACTGAGAGCCAAGTTGCTATAAGGGAGAAGAGAAACACAAGTACAGAACACCTATGCAGCTTGGAGTGGGAGGGCAGGGGGAATTGACCAGGGGGAATTGACCAGGGAGAATCCCAGTGTAATCAGATCACATGCCAGGAATGAGAGAGACATTAGTACAGAGATGCAGACAAACAGAAAGCAGTGACAGAAGAGGGGTGGGAATGCAAAGTGTAAAGGGTGACCAGGAGGTGGGTAACAGCATTTATGATAGGGAAGACATGGGGGTCCAGAGAAAGAGTCCATTCTACCTTGACCAAATATATAGAGGACCGCAAAAGTATGTCTGCACCACCTTGACTGAAGGTCAGACATAGAGTTTTAGCTCTTTCTTTCAACATTACTGACAAGAGGTCCGACTTAAGATCTGGCTACAAACAAGATATCTTGATATAGGGTGTGGCTGCTTGGTGTTTTGGGTACGGAGATAGCCCACAGAGGTGGATTCGTTTCACTATGACCAAAGGACAGACAATTCAAGCCTATTCTTGTTCCTTCAAGGATATGGCAGGAGGTTTGATTCAAGGAGTAGTTGCCTACAGCATGATTGGTTTAAGGTTTAATTGCTACATTATGTAGGATATCCTTCTGTATATGAGTTGCTTTTATTGGTTAATATTTGTAACTGTTTTAGTTCACTATGAAGATATTACTGATTAGGAAAAGGTTAGAGCTTGTCTGAGAAAAATTTAACATGATGCCAATAAGTCCTTAGATTTGATATGTTTAATAAGGCAAATTTGGATTTCAATACAGTTGAAAACTCTTAAAGACCTTCTGAACAAATTTTAAAAGGCCATTTCATCTTGATCATCCTCCACTCCTCTATTAAGAAATATTGTGGACATAGGAACATGTATATCACAAAGTATCATCTGCTTGCATATCATTATTTAGTTGTCTGTGTGCTCTCTTGAGAGAAATTTGGCTGAGAGGTGTACAATGCCTCGAGATGCATTCTCCCTTAACATTAGTCTAGTAGTTAATAAATGGTAAGATCTCTCCCAGCAATATAAGACAGAACATACTGACAAACTGCCTATATAGGCAGAATAGTCTTTCACATTTCCTGCTTCATGGAAAAGTCTGCCAAGCTAAAAGTTTGCAGGCTAAAGATGGATGCTGTAACAATACAGAAGAAGACTGTCCAGGCAGTGAGATGTCTCTGTCAATTCTAGAGATTTGGAAGTTGCTTAAAAGAACTTTCTGTTTACTTAGGTAATATATATCCTTCTGGAGTATTTGATGGAGTTGAAGAATAGATAGTTTTTATTATAGCTTTCCTTAGTTATGATAAAAGTAAAATAGATATAAATATTGAACTATAATTCTTGCTTGATACCTGCTTTGTTATGTGTAATTTTACTATATTAAAGCTAAAACCTTCCTTTTTATTTAGACAGAAAAAGGAAGGTGATGTGGAATTCCCCTCTGTATGCTGTAAATATGTTTTATTACTATTAGTTAATAAAGAAGCTGCTTTGGGCCTATTGCAGCACATAATAGGGAAAGATGGGAATCCCATGAAGATAGAGGAGGAGAGAATAGGCAGAGTCAAAAAGATGCCATGTAGTTGCTGCGGGAGACAGATGCTGAATGCTGGACAAAACCTTACTGATAGGCTACAACCAATGTGGCAATTAATGGAGATGGGTTAATTTAAGATATAAGAGCTAGCTAGTGATATGCCTAAGTGATTGGCCAAGTGGAGTTTTAATTAAAACAGTTTCTGTGTGATTATTTCAGTTCTGGTTGGCTGGGAACGAATGAGTAGCCTCTGACTATACTACGGTGTGATTACTTTTGGTACTGAGATGGCCCACAGAGGTGTGTCCATTTCATCCTGACCTAAGGTCAGAAAATTCAAGCCTATTCCTGCTCCTTCAAGGATATGACAAAAGAGGTTTGACCCAGGGAGTGACTGCCTACAAGATGTTTGGTCTAAGGTATATTGCTGAATCTCCCACATAAACAACAGAATGTTTAGGTCGGGATGTAGTAGCTTGATGTTTCAAGTATTGAAGCAAGTGATTGCTCTGTTTGTTCTTTGTATCATGTTAAAGCCATCTTTTTCTTTCTTTCCTCCTTTTGGATTGCAATATATAAGCATACGGAAAATAAACTGAGCGAATTCAATATTCCCTGGATTGCCCTCCCAGTTCTATTCTGCATCTCTGTTCCTTTTCTTTTGTAACACTTTCCTCCTATCTAATATTTCTAATCCACATAACCCTACCCTGGGATGTGGGGATCCTGTTGAGTCTGGACTCTGACAGATGTCTCTCCATTGTGGGTCCCTGACAGGAGAACAGTAGGAAGGGTAAGAGAGGAAGGAGGGTAAGGAGAAGGATGTTGACCCTTGAACTTTGTCCTGGAAGAAGGAAAAGGTGGATGGGTAGGAATGAGTGGAATGTTGGTCAATGAATGTGACATGTGACCCCATAGGAAGGGGATGGATAGGCAGGGCTCAGGTAGTGGTCAGTGTCTCTAGCACCATGGTCATAGAAGAATTATTTCCAAGATAGGCAGAAATTTAGAGGCACCAGGACCCAAGCTAACAAGACTGGGGTTGGGAGGGAAAGGCAGGAATGCAATACCCAGAAACCATGAGTGTAGGGAAGTTCTGTCCTCTTGTTTCCACTGGCAAAAATTTTCAAGGTCACAGAGGATGAAAAATTCAGAAGTTCCCTCTAGTGGTCATCGTGTCCCATTGTCAAGGGCATATTGAGGCTAGGCTTTAGTGCACAGAGAAACCAGGCATTCGCAACATATGGTGTCTGATAGCACCTATTTGGAAAGATTTTGTAAAAGGCAGCACAAGAGCATTTGGGTTCTGGCATCAAATTGCAGGTGCCCATTTCACAAGTCTATGCCAGGATCTGAAACCTAGCAATACGCATCAACAAAGTCAAAGACCAAGGTGTGTGGGATATTCTATTGAACAGAACATCTGAAAAGGGGGTTCTCACGGGATGAGGCAGGTCCTTGCCCAAGTAATAGGACATAATGACTGTTTGTTTGGCAGGGCACCAAGAATCATAGGAGGCCCTGGGCCTCTAATGCAATAACTTGGAAAGATTTGCTTACCCAGTCGAAAACCAATCTTAGCCTGGCAGAGAACAGGTGTTGGGAATAAGGGTGTTTTACCATTACTTGACTCCAGGCTGTTGGGGGACAAAAAGCCCCTTGGTGGGTCCTCCAGGTGAAAAGTTCCTGCATCCTGGTAAGTCTCTCCGCTGATGAGCAATCCAAATCAGATCACATCAAATCGAATTAGAAAAAGCCCAGGTTTAATGGATAAAAACACTCCTGGATGATATTCCAACCTCCAGAGAGGAGACAGGAAAAAAAGACTGGAAAACCACAAGTCTGTTTTCTGGGTGGCATATTAAATACACTGAGCGAGTGGTCTTGAGCATCTCTGGGAGAGGGGCCATCATCTTCCTGATGATACATCATAGTTTGGAGAGAGATGGGGGGGGGGCTTTGATGTGAAGTTTCCACCATAAGACGTTTTCCCATAAAATGATCCTTGCATAGAAAAACCTAAAGGCTCTACTCAAAGACTGAGAAGCTGTTAAAGTTGCTGCTAAACATCCTACATGGCTAGGGTAGAGACTAAAGTCAGTTTCAGCACAGTCCCGGCTGTCGGCAAGCTTGGGCCAAATGTGCATGTTGGAATGGCTGGATTTGCAGCTTGATGGACAGTGTCTTTAATATGTCACCCTATTGCACAATCTGGAGGTGGAGAGGAGTACAAATCAATTTTCTTCTCTGAAGAAATTTTCAATATGTTCCTCTAACTGAGGTCTAACCTGCCCCTCCTGTCACCGTGGCTTCTTGCACTACTTGAAATGAGGTTACCAACATGCACAAGATTTGGTTATGCTGGGCCACTCTCATCCATTCCTTAAATTGAATCAAAGAGTTCTCCTAAATACAGACCTCGAATCATAATTTCTACTCACTTACGTCTCTCTGCAATATCACTCCAGATCTCTGTGCGATGTATTTCTCATGTCACCTTTGAATACACCATAGCCTTGAAATATGGTTATATTCATTTTATTCTGGAATATGCTTTGTGGAGCATGAGCGGACACAGACTGAAACCCCTATGATCAGATCCTTTCCCCCCAAGTTGATGCCATTTTTTATCCTGTAAAATGTCTTAGCATCTTCCTTATCTTTCCTAAAGTATATTAATATCAAACTCCTATAGGAAAGATGATGGGGAAGTGAAGAAACAGTATTTTCATATTTCAGAACAACATGTTAAGTAGATATATGTATGTAAACATATAAATAAAATTTGTCTTCTAAATAAATAGATGGGTTTTAAAATAAACAATGCTGTGAACAAGTGAAAAGCATAACACAATCGTACTATAACTTTAGGAATGATAAGTACTTCACTGATGCTAAATAAATTTAATACTGAAAAATTAAAAACTCCACCAAATAATTTTCTACTGAAGATATTTCAGCTAAGCCAAAGTCAGAAATGGCAACAAATTAAAGCAAATAAGGCAAGAATTTGGTATACTTCACACAGCTCCAATTTCAAACCAATATCAATTTTTATGTCCTTCCCAAAAGCCAATTTTTAGAAAAATAATTATTTTACTGAACTTATGCAAAGCAATTTACTAGGCAGTTCTTACCATTCAATAGAGATTTAGACTAGGAATCCAGAGATTGAGGGGCAACAGAGTGTATAATTACTATATATTCCTGCTCAATAAGCCAAGAGATGCAAAGATTTCTAGCAGATTTCTAACGTCTCTTAAAAATTATTTACATGAAATATATATTTATTAATAATACTATGATCATCATTTTCAGAAGTTCTTTCTAATGTAAAGGAGAGTTCTATAAAAAGAGTGTGCCAAAGCAGAAAGAGTATTTGGATTAAAGAACCCAAACTTCTAATCAAAATTTCACCCTCTATGAACAAGCTGTATAACTTGGATAAAGTTACCACATTTTTAGCTTCAATTTCCTCAGATCTTCACTGAATGTTATTAGAGATTTTTCTTTTCTTTTTGTAAAGCATAGTGAATTTCATGTTGAGACCATGAGAAGAAAAACCTAGGAAAGAATCTAAACAAATATAGCTGATACTTCTGTTGTGGGAATCAAATGATTAAGACTTCATTTCATATGTAAAAACTCACAGAAAGAATAGGGGAAGAAGGGGAGGGAAAGTAGGAGAAAGAAGAGAAAGAAGAGAAAGAAGAAGAGAAGGATGAGGAAAAGGAAGTATGCGGATGGGTAGGAGGAAGAAGAAGAGGAGTATGAGAAAGAAGAGGAGGAGAAATAGAAGGAGGAAGAAAAGGAAGAGAAGGAGTAGACCAGAGTCAGGTCAAATCTAAACAAATTTCTGCTCACAGCAATGAAGAGAGGAATTCATCTTTACTCATTCTTTGTGCAGGCTGTGTTTCTAGAAATCTCTCCTAATTTGTTGGCATGTAATTATTCATATTATTCTCTTAGTGAGAATAGAACAAAAAGAAATGCAAATTAAAGAAAATAATTACAAAGTTTTGGTTATTCAGGAAAATGAAGTTATAAAGGAAAACTATCCTGGTAACTGACCACACACAGCGTATAGTTCAAAACTGCTAATGAATTCTGTGTCTTTACCATTAAAACAATATGTATATGATAGACTTAATCAATTTGTTTAATCATTCCAGGATGGGAACATATATTAAAATAGTATAGTACATTGCATGAATACATACATTTTTTTTCAATTAAACCTTACATTTTAAAAATGAAAAAATTAAACACCAAGGAAAATATCACTACCAGTTCAGGAACTGGTGAGAAGAGAGGGAACAAATCATACAGAGATTAGAGGATCTAACTGACTGCTTCAGAAAAAGAAACAGAGAAAAGACACTGACAGACCTTTTAAGGAAATGGGCCACAGCTCAGGTGAACCAGACTTCACAGAGCAGGCATGAAAAATAACAAACTGGGAATGAGGCAGGGCTTCTGAGAGAGGAAACATTTGTGGAAAGTGAAATTGACTGAGTCAGAGGAGAGTCACTGGAAGAGAGTCATGAGGGAAAAACAAGAATAATTTCTCCAGTTATTGTAGTGTTTTCTATTTGAATGAGAAATGTCAAATATTTTATCCCTCCAAGATTTAAGGACTGTTTATGGGGCTGAAGAGATGCTTCAGCCATGAAGAGTGCTGGCTGTTCTTCCAGAGGACCTGAGCTCAATTCCCAGCAACCACATGGTGGCTCACAACCATCTATAATGAGATCTGGTGCCCTCTTCTGGCCTGCAGGCAGACATACTGGCAAAACACTGTACACATAATAAATAAATCTCTGAAAAAAAAAAGAATTATTTATTAGCATTCGTATTTGGACTAGAGAAGAATGGGGAAAAGTAAACAGGAGAGTTAATTGGATGTCACTATTCAAAAAAAATAGGTAAAGAAAGGAGTCAGCATCAAGTGACAGATGCCTCTAATGAATAGGGTGATTTTTAGTTCAACTAAGAATACTTCTTGCTGAAAAAAAAAAAAATGGAGTTGCATGAAGCTAATGAAACCTTCGTAGACAGAGAAAACAGAACGGAGTGTGAAACAACCTATGTCCCAGTACTGAGCTGGGTGAGTTAGGTTATTTCTCCTTCCTTACAGAGTGACAGTAAGAGTTACCCAGTCAGGGAAAGATGGGAAACTCTTCCTAGGATAGCTATAGCCCTAGTCTGCCATGCCTTATTCTAGACCCATATAGAGTCACTTTGTCCTTTTCCTTTTTCTATAGACACAAGATTGGCACCGTATGCTGAACAGTCCTGGTAAATGTTGACGTGAGTTAGCAGGTAAAAGTTGCAAAACATTCCATTCAGTTAGTCCTTATTTCTGGGGCTTAATTTTATTTAGGAGCAAGAAATTAAGTTAACACTCTAAAATTTGTACTAATATGGATTTTATATAATATTCTGTCTAGTCATTCGTATTTTGTATTTATTTTTAAGGCAATATTTACGTGCTCATACCAAAAAAATCTAAAAAGTGTGTCTTTTTATACTTTATGTGAAACTGTCATAAGAGTAAAATATTCAACAGTAATATGCTAACTTGGTCAAGTTTTCATCACGGAACTGACTTTATTCAACTTCTGAGTTTACATGTGTGTCTTCACTTTCCTATCATAATCTGGCTTCATGCTTCTTGGGCATCATTAACTTTCTAAAACAGTAAAGTATCTTTTGGTATTTTATTAGGACTATAATTCAGCTCTCTTGAGCTGTTGGTGTGGAGGACTAGCAGTGGGACCAGGACTTATCCTGGGTGCATGAAGTGACTGTTTGGAGCCCAGTCCCCAAGTAGGAATACCTTGTTCAGCCTTGATACAGGGCAGAGGGGCTTGGTCCTGCCTCAGCTTTGTATATCAGACATTGTTGAAAACCCAAGGGAGGTCTTACCCTCTCTGAGGAGTAGATGGTGGAGAGATGGGGGAGGACTGAGGGTCAGGAGAAGGGGAGAAAGGGAGAACTGGGGCTAGTATGCAAAATTAATAAGTGATTTTTTTAAAGAAAAAATAACTCTACTCTCATTTTTAGTATTATATTCTAATTTAGGAATTATGGGACTTTTTACATTAACTCACACCTAATGACAAAGTGTTGGTATTTAATCTTGCAAACATATGAAACCTACATCATTAGCCATATTGCAAATAGTAGACACCTAATTTTGCCTTCTGTCATATTCATTCCTTCTGTCTGTCATCAATTAAGTTTGCTCAAATATATGTACTTGATAACGGCCCCTGGTAATCACCTTCTCTGAAAGGCCCTGATGAAACTTTTAATCCTGGAAGCTTATCTTCCCTCAGTCATAACACAACAATGGATTTAAAGTTCTACCTGATCTCAGGTTAGAAGGCAAAGTAATACAATGAACATTCCTTGCTTATGATTTGGAACTTTCTGCTGGATTAATATAGATTAAACAAACTTCAGAAGGAAGAAGGTATCTTTTGAACATAAATGTATTTTCATGCTAATTATACCTTTCTTCCTTGTTTCTGAATTTATCAACAAAGTTTAAATTTTTTTTATAGAAGACATAAAATAAACTTCCAGTGTATTTGGTCCATGAATAGTCCTATGGTTCTCTGCAGAATACTAGAGAAAGACAATATGCAAGGAAATCCAGCATGAGCGAATTGTTCAGTTCTTCATTGCTCAGATGAGTACATATGAGGAGAGGTCAAATAATACATCTCTCAGACTAGTCAGATAGATGTTCTCCTTTGGATGACCGAAGTGTTTAATAATTATTTAAAGTTCATCATATTCAGAGATTTCTGACAGTGTATGGGTGTAAAGAAGACTATATATACAGAAATTATCAACTTTAGCTCAAACGCTGTCTGCTTGAATATTCATCAGAATCTGAGGACCATGTTGCAGACTTGAACCCTCCCCTAATCCCCCCACTGCTCCTCCCAGACATTCCTAGGGGGTGACATATCCATTTGTAAGTATCAGTAACTGCATGGCTCACTGACTCTTTTCATTTATATAGCAAGCCTATGGATCTTTGGGGGAAAAACGAGAAATGAGTTTCAAAAGAGGTTTTAACAAGTGAATGGCATAGTTTGCAGCATGGGAGAAGAAAGGCAATAGGGTAAGTAATTAACATGTTTAGGGATTCATTGAATTTACCAGGCTAAATAAAGGAACCATGGCTTGAGATGCATTGTAGCCAACATCATGCGTGAACACTTCTATTTTCTTTCATTCTTTATTGGAAATGAACTTGAATCATATTCTTCCAGTCACTTCACAAAGGTGGTGCTTGTGAGAAATTACATGTTATTGAGGCAGTACATTGTTATTGAGGTGTGTAATTTAATTTGAAGTAAAAGAACTCAAAGAGAACTTTTCACCTAGACTATGACCCAATTCTTCTGTCAGTGAAGTCTTTATAAAAGATGAGAATATGCCTCTTTCCGAGCCTATTTATTAACCAGGAAATGCCCACTAGGCTTGGATAAGATGTTATTTATCCTGTAAATATCTAGCTATATCCTTCCGTGTTTCCATTCCACTAACTGCATACAGCTCAAAGTACGCAGCATGATCTACCGTGCCTTTCTCAGTATGACTTCTAGATATTCCTTTCTCACCACTTCGTCCAGAAGAAAGACTTGGCCCTGACATTAGTGTGCCTACAATCCCTGCAAGAAAAGCCCATGGTGGGAGGTTTTTATTCCTTCCTTTATCCCACCTCTTTCCCTTAACAGGGAGCCCAGGCTTGACCTCCTTTGTTAAGGTAGCAGTTCTCATTATCTTAAACTTTTTGTTCTGTTCTCACAGTTCCTATAGCTTTTATAGTTCCAACCACATTCAAAAGGTCCTATTCTTAATCCAGATCACAGCTCCTGAAAGATCAAAACTGTCATCTTCCAATCCCGTTACTCATCTTGCTGTCACTTAGAGCATAGCTGTGTCTGGAATAAAATAGGAGATCCATTATTTAAAATATTTTTATTAAAACATTTATTTATTTATTTATTTATTTTATTGTTTCATGGAAGACAGGTACTAGAGAGAGCTCCTCAAATGGCTTGCAATAAATTGCCTTGTGTATTCACACTCTTGAAATCCTCTTCTCTTGTGCTGGATTAACTGAAACGTGCCTGGTGAGGATCATGCAGCAAAGGGGGCAAACTGTTACTTTAACGATTAGGATACTAAGGGACCATGAGGCCCACCTTTGTCATTTTTCTATTTCTGTTACTCTGTCTGAGGAGCTCAGTTACTCGATTATTAATACACTGGAAAGTGCTCCACATGGTGAAGACCTAAATGAAGAACCTGATCCTACTCAGGGATGAAATGAAGGCATCAGTCCTGTGCTTAAAAAAACAAATGAAATCCTGTCAGCAATTATGTGAATATCTCAACCAATTTACCCCACAGTTGTAGTTAGAGAAAGCTGCAATCTTGTGAAAGATCTTGAATTGGAGGTCCTTGGCAAAGTCATGCTTGAATTCCTGACCCCCAGACACAACAGTGTCTATTGTCCTAAACCTCTTTGATTCAGGATAATCGGTTTCGGAGTAAGCAATAACAGAGGGAATAAGGAATTGCGCTAAATTGTAAAACTCTAAATTACATGCTAGTTCCATGAATTTGGTCCTGTAGTAACTTAGTTTAGTCTAGGATTTGAGATGCTTTTTAAAGCTCAGGGATTCTTTGTACATCTTTCTTTCATTTTACTAATCTTCACTTAATTTAAAAGATATTGATTAAACCTCGAGTCTGCAAAGAGCTTGTGAGGCATATGAGTATTCTGCAAACAAGATAGGCATGTGTTCCGCTCTCCATGGACTAGTGTTATTAAACCAGCCTCTCTACAGAGAACCATGAAAACCTGGACAGGGGATAGTTGAAGTTACCTGACAGCGCAGGAGAGATCTAAAACTAGATGGAATCTTCAGAAGATTTGAGGTTTGAAGGGCAGCAAGTGACCAACCATGGGAGGCTTTCCCCTGGGATATCCCTGAGTAGGCCAGTGTAAAAGGTAGATGTATGATTAAAGTCCAGTAGAAATGTGATCATACAGGTATAGGGTCTCAAATAAATGATTGAAATACTACTTAGCAGGGAGGCTGTGCTATGATGCACTGTCAGGCACTGGTGAGGAACGCGTTTTCCCGGGCTTTCTCCAGGACACCAGTCATCTCGTTTTATATTGATTTTATGCCATACTTGAGATTTGCCTTCTGGCAGACAAGAAGACCACATGTTGTTTGCAAATTAATGTCTTCAGGTCACATCTACTCTGGGACCAGTGTGAGTCCCAGTAGGAAGGAACATTTTTGGCATGAACATTATTTAGACTTGATAGTGTATGATAGTAACAACAGGAAACTAACTGTCAGTACGTTTTATTGCTACTTTTTAATTCTCTACAAGAAAAAGAAAAAAAATCACCCTTAATTTACACTAGAGTATACTGATCCCATCCCCAGACCTTGCTTGTTGCAACATTGCTCCATCTGTTGTATCAGTTTAACATAGTAATAGGACAGTCCTTGTCCCTTACTGTCCACAGCCTCCTGAATCCCCAGCACCTGCAAGTCCTTTCTTTGTATCCTGCTCTCTTAGAGCAATGGAAGGAATGCTGAGACTCCAGAGACCTGGGCATTTCCACTCTAAGCTTGATACATAATCCCCTGTGTTAAATGGTATAAGTATGGTCTCAAGATCACATTCTCCTATGAAATTGCTCAAGCTATTCAACGCACGTGTGTGTGTGTGTGTGTGTGTGTGTGTGTGTGTGTGTGTGTGTGTGAATTCCTGAGTAGTTAGTTCCCAGGTGTACTTCTGGGTTTAAGCTGTTACTACTTACTCCTTTATCTAGATGTCTACTTCCCTGTAAAGGAGCCGTCCCTACCTTCTATACCCAGGTATGAAACATCCTTCCTAAGTTCAGCACATCAGTTCCCCTATGGAAGGCAGCTGTGTGGAGAGCAGGTCTCAATAAATTTGGAGATTTGGGATGGAGAATATCATCCAACAACATTTACAGTATTGGCCCTGAATCCCCCTGGCCTCTGTCCACAGCTCTGACCACGACCATGCTTTCACTCCATACCACTTAAAACACATCTCCTCCTTTCTCAATTTCTCTGGCAACTAAGCCTGTCATTATCTCCACAGATTTAATTCTTGTGCTTTCCCAAACAGAGGCACATCTCTTTACTCTGAATTATGAATCTAAGCAGACCAGGAAAACAGGCAAGAGAAAGATAGTATGTTCTGTCATGTTTTTATTTCTCCTATGATGTGCTGGAATAACAAGTATAAAGATTTGTTCCTCTTGACACACTATGTGCTACCCCTAAGAAACATAAAGCCATTGCAATTAGCTTTATAGTTAAATATAAATGTGTATCCCTACAAAAGATGTACATTTTAGTACATAAAATACAATTAATTTTTGTTTCCTTTCTTTTTTAATAAATATTGTTTCATCTCCTTCATCTTCCTTAGGCCTACTACTAATTTTGTTAATGCCTAACAATTCCTGAGCCCAATTTATATATCACGATAAAATAAAATAACAAAATAACAAATAAGGTAGTTTACCTCTAATTCTACCATAATGCATATTAAAACTTGTCTTCCTTTATATAGATAAACATAACTCATTTAGGTATAGAATTTGCTATATTGTGTGTTTAAGAGATGTAACAAGCACAGAGAATGTATTTACAAATGATTCTGGACTCCTGTCTAGATTTTCTTAAATATTTTACCCTATCAATTTATTTTTGTATGGTCAATGTTTTTCCATTCTCAGCACCCAAGACTAATGTAAAATTATTTATTGGAGAAAAAGAACTTTGATTCTCTATTTTCAAGAGTTTTTTCCCATAACTGCTATAACATTTTGTGTTTCTATAACACTTCCACATTCAGTCACAATTCTCAGAAGCCTTTCCAGGGCTGAGGAGATGTATCAGTGAATAAAGCATTTAACATGAATGCATGAGGACCTGGTTTGGAACCTCTGGAATACATGTAAAAGTATGACATAGTAATACACATCTATAATCTCAATAACTATGGCAAGAAAGAAAGCACACATGTAAACCCAGAGCCTATAGCAAGACGAGACTCAGAGACAGAAGACTCCCTGCAAGTTTCCTGACCACCAAGTCCAGTGTACACAACCAGCAGAAAAGAGTGACCCTCAAAATACTTTATTATTTTATTTTATTTTGATGTTAAATGTGGACTTAGGAATTGCTGGGCATCACCAAAATGAACAGCAAAGCTAAGGGGAATAAAGTAGCTTGAACAACATTTATTAGAGTAAAAAAGAAAACAAAAAATTAGTTAAATGCATTTTAATGTGCTAAAAATATTGATGTTTTGTAGGGAAATGCATACAAGGTGAAGCCTAATGTTGGAGGAAAGAGGTCCTTAGATCCCCACATCTGTCACGTGGCAACCTGTCTGTTGCATTTACACACTTGAGTACACAGGGGCACCATCATCACACACACACACAGATAAAAGTGACATGAATCTTTGCACTTCCTTTTGGGATGCTGATAGTTTGAGACAGATACTCCCACCTGTTTGTGTTCATACACCTTCTATGTAGAGAGGATGGATTCCAGCCCATGCTCACAGTTCCACCATATTTCCAAGTTTAAATCTCGAATCTTATTTCCTCCATCACTTTATGTGCTAGTGCAGAAGCTCATATATTTTTTCATAGTGTATTTAAGTGTACTTTTTAAGACTTTCATCAGTAAATGAAATAAATATTCAACTTATGCATATGATCATACTATTTTGGTAACTCTAGAAGCATATTCTAAAAATTCATAATTCATTCTGAGGCCAAAATAATTTTCACCTTGGCTTCTGTAAAATCCTTCATTGGAAGGATTCATGACTTCTTTCATCTCCTTTCTACCGCAGGAACATCTTCTTAGTTTTCAATCAGCCATGATCAGCCCACAAGTTCAAATACACCTACTTGAACTACTTATTCCAATACAGATAACTTCACCTGAATAATAAGGTATCTCTTTTGCCATTTTAGTTTTTTTTTTCTTTTTTAAGTATTTTGTACCCCTATTCCTGCTAGAGCTAAAGAGGAGAAACATAAAATTAAATTTGAAAATTATAATGGATGTATAGAATGTTAGTATTGTAGCCATTATCTAAAAGACAACCACAGCATAGCTGAAGGTGCTAGGTTCTCTCATTTTGTCAGCTTTAAATGCTTTTAAATAGAATAGTCAAATGTCATATTTAAAGTATATGTATAGTAATGTGTCTGTGATAAAAACTTAATGTATGTGTTAACAGGTGGGTTCTGAAGCAGAGATTTCCTAATTTATGAAAATAACTTCAAGTACAAATGACAAAATATAAGGAGATGAAAAATTATTCAGTCAATATTTCACGATGAGTAAGCCTATTTCCTCTGTTATCTTGCAGTTATTGGGATACTATGCCTTTAATCCACAGGCAGCATTGTGAGCAGGGCATGGGTGCTAGAGCACAGACAGACACTATCTTGTTAGAATTGGTTTATGTCTCTGTCTAGTCATGTGATTCTGTGGTAAAGCTGGAATAATGCAGTTTTATACTTCCTCCTGGCACCTACACTCCCTACAAAGTTTGCTACCTAACTGTCTTTTATGTCTCCAGAGGAGCAGAGCTTGCTTTCTTCTTGGTCCTGAATCTTTCCATCTCACGGGCCTCCCATTTATTTTAAGTAGACTTTCTCATAGTTGTACACATACCAAAACATGTATTCCAAATACAATTCTGAAAAATTTTAGAACCACAACTTTATTCTGGTATTATATAACCTAGTTTTAAGTTGCCAGTTATTTGTAATTCTCTCTTCTCAAGTAACAGTAATGAATTAGTTCTTCTAAAGAGGAGGGATTGGATGCCTAGTGGGGAAAATAGCCTCACCTCCAAATACTGGAATAACCAGAGGTGGCCCTGTAGCCCAATGGCCAATCAACTGTCTAACCAAATGTTTGATTGTTATCCAATCTGAAAAAAAAGAATCTTGAGACGATAGTTTAGAAGCCTGAACTGAAAGGTCACTTGGGATGAGTGACCTTTACTTCTCTAGAATTTCATAGAAGAAAGTTGGACAAAGATAGTCTGCCCTCTTGGCTGGAACAAAACAGACATAAAGAGAGGATTGATTATAATGGCCAGCTTCTCAAACCATTTCCAATAGATCCAGGTTGAGGTTTCCTTCTGTTTCTCTTAATATTACCTCCTATTTAAGCTTTCTTCAATAGGGACTTCATTGCCAAAGCATCTTAACTAAAGCACAAGACTATAAAAAATCTTGCTATGTGTGGAAGGAAATATACTGTATAACTGAGGGAGATTTCTAGACTTTTCTTGCTAAACAGCAAGAAAGAATTCTACCTAGAAGAAAGACCTCCACAATTTGATAGTATTATAGGTCTTTATTATCTACTACATAAAATATATTAAATAGAAATTTCTCAAGCATTGTTTCCATTTTAAAACATTAAAGGAAATATTATTCAAACTAATGACTATTTTAACCAATCAAAGAGTTCAGGGAAACAGCCTAATTAAGTCTTTTTTTTTCTAACTTTCAGCCAAGACATGTTACTATGGGCAGTAACTCTCTTTCAACAGTTACTTCAGTCCTTCATCTAAAAACAAAAAGGTTAAATTAAATGTCATCAAAAATTCCTTCAACCACTAAGAAATTATAGTTCTAAACTCATAGGAGATTACATGTGCTCCCCAAGAAAAATTATGAACAGTTGCAATTAGGTTTTTCCTAGTTTTCAATTAACTTGCTCAGCTGTGAGCGTTGTGATAAGATTGCAGTATAATTGTGATTAATGGTTGTTATCGTTATGATAATTTTTATCATAACAAATCAGGAGGAGAGATCCTACAATATAAAGAGAACAGAAAAGTATGGACTGCTACTACTATCAATAACAATTTTCATTTATAAAGAGTTTCATGGCTTAAGTAAATAGTCTTTGGATTTTGCAAAGTGGATCTCACATATGCTTTATATATTGTGCATGAATAAAACAATGATCATAACAACTAAGAATATTTCAAGGCAGAATCATAAAAACTCACTGATGAGGATTCCCAACTTGAAGGAAAGAAAGCAATAAGATTTATACTAGTTATTGTATTAATTATTAGTTACTTTTCTGTTGTGGTAAGAAAATATAACCCAACAAAACCCACTGTGTCAGGAAGGTCAAGGCCATCATTGCAGAAAAGTCACAGCAGCAGGACTCTGAGCTTGTCCATCGCATCCACAATCAAGTAGAAGAGTGATGTACCCTTGCACTCATCTCAGTTTCTCTTTTTTTACACAATCTGAGATGTCAGTCCAAGGGAGGGTGTCACTCACCAAAGTAGGGTCTTCTACACTCCATTAACGTAATCAAGATGATCCCCTACAATCACATCCTGGTGATGTTAGATGTCATCATGATGACAACTGAGATTAAACATTACAGGGATAAGAATCAAGAATCATTTCAAAATCCAAATAGATCTGGAAAAGTTCAACCAGAAAATGCATATGTGTGCAACAACTAACATTAAATTTCAAGAAAAGAGTTGTCCTGTATCTTTCATTATTGACCCCAGTTCCATCCCTGGGGTACTCCTGTGAAATCTGGGAAGTCATCTAAAAAAATAGTAAAAGAAAAATTCTCTTGATGTCTAAATAGCTAGGTAGGAGATAAAGTATCTATTAAGCTATACCTATATACTAGTTTATATTATTTCCCATTTGATTCTAACAATAGTTCTGTAAAGTCAGAATTAGCTTCACTTTTTCTGAAGGTCAGAAAGATCTACAACCATGTCACACAGTTAGAAATCAATGGACAGAATTTAAATTTTGGAGTTTCTGTCTGATAGGAGTCATTGTCCAGAACATCACACCAACAACATGCTAGCCAATTGCTTGGGAAATTGACATGTTTGGTCAGTCCTCATAATAACTAGGTGACCCATAATATATATATATATATATATATATATATATATATATATATATATGTCAATCCTCATAATAATAAGGATCTAGGTGACCATCTTTGCATACCTACATCCTGAATACTCAGAATAAGAAACAAGGAGACATGATGTAGGATATGAAGAGGTGGCATTATGTCACATGTGGTGCATGGTTTATACCACAAGGATGTCTTGCAGTAAGTAGAATAAGAAAGTAAGACTCCTGGAAACCCATGACAGATAAGCCTCTTGGAAGAAATGTTTTATCGTTGAGGCCAAAAGCAAAGAAGAGATTTTCATGGATGATGGAGTACAAGTATAGCCAACACCTGCCTTCAATGTAACTGAAGTTCTCTGAGCCTTGTGGTCTTTCTGCCTATTTCTGTGCCAAAGTAATAAACTATCTCCTGATATTGTCTTCTAAAGGTAGACTCCAAAGCCAGTCTCCTTGGGAGCATTGCCTAAGAATTTCTGCTGCCTTAATAAAGGAAGGGGAAATCTGACCTGAAGAAGTAATACTCTATCTTTCAGTTTGTATGTGATGTGAAACACCACTCACCAGGATCTGCTTCAAGCCAAGTGTTTCCAACATGCCACAGAATAGGATTCACCTGGGAGATTTCTTTACATGTTGCTCTAGGGATCTGTCTTAAGGCTTCCAACATGGAAAATTTACAGGATACCCCCAAAATCTATCGATAATATAATTTTTATCATTCACCCAACCAGCCATCCAGGCATCCATCCATCGCTATTTTTGTTAATTTTCAAAGTGATGCTGGTGATTTATCATAATGCCCCATGATAAAGAACACAAAGAAAGAAGTAAATATTCCAGATTGCTTATTTAAAATATCAACTGGAAAAGAAAACCATTCAAAACTAAATTCAAAGTCTAGAATATTCTATAATGTATTTAAAGTTGGATAACACTTTCCTGAAGACAGCTTAGAATATAAGCCACATGTACATTTGGTGAGAGGTCACATGTATTTGGTAAGAGGTGATGTGTTATTCGTCAGATATGTCATGGTTTGCCTCCATGGAAAGGGGATGGTGTTGAGAGGGTTGGTGGGGAGGAGGAGGTGTGAGTGATTGGTATGTACTCCATACATGTGCAAAATTGCGCAAAAGTACATTTGATTAATAATGAAAAACACACACAAAAGTTATTACTTTTCTTTTGTCTAGTTAATAGATCCTCCTCCACACTTAATTCCCTGCTTGGGCTGAGCCTGAACTTTCCCTCTGGGTGTCACCACATCCAGAAAGAACAAGGTATTTTTGTGCTGAGTAATTTTTCCAAGAAATTCATGTCTAAATTGCTCTGCTCCTTAGTAAATGAACTCTGGCTCAATCAAATCTTTTCTGTCTAAGTTTCCATCACAGATTTACCTCTGGTTGTAATTACTATTTCTATGATAGCTTTGATTTTATTCACATCCTTTGATAGTTCTTATTTACTCTGGAGGTGCTGCAATCATGCATTCTCATGCTGTCGTGTGGTGTGACTATTGTGAGAGTTAAAATAATGCACACACTGGGGATGCAAAAAAGAGGGATTGCAGCTGGGTCATAGAAATACTACGCTCCTTAGATTAGAGGAAGGACAGGGCTTTAAAAAGAAATCAACAACAAAGCCAACGGTAGTAGGCTATGACAGGACCCCACTAAACTTCACCAGATGAACACACATGAGGTACCTTTGTTCTTTCTCCTACTATACGTCCCAGCTTATGTGTAGATATATCATTTTACACATTCCTGAAACCAATGCATCCAATTATCCTAAAAAGTTCTAAGAAAGCTTCTGCCTCTTCAAGGAAGGAGACCATCCCATCCAGCCCCAGGATAGAAACACTATGCTTTACATCTTCCAAGCTCTTCTTTGCACTGTATAGACTCACAGACATTACCTCGTCTTAGAAATCAAGCTGGAATTTCTCCTTTAACAGAGATGATGTGTGAAAATAAATTTTGGAGAGCAACTCTGGTGATGACGGAGGAAATCATGATGGCCTCTACAGATAAATGATGAGAGTCCTATTCTGCATTCCCTCCCATCCCAACCGCATAGCAGAAGAGATACAGTAGACAGAGACTTAGACAGTAGGGTAGTGGAGGCAACTTTGTGTTGTGCTTCATTGGGTCCACTCTCTTTTTGAAAGTCCACCTTCTGCTTTGTCAGTGTGGTTTCTCCTCCTTACTTGGTTGCTGAAAGCAAGATTAGCACACTCTGTGTGCTCTGCTCTGACATGAATTCCTCTGCCTTGGGAACATTGGAACCAGGACTGGAGCCCTTTTGGGATTTCCTGTGGCATTATCAGAGCTACTCTCTCTCTCTGAAAAAAAAAAAAAAAGCATTTTGTCATACTGACTGCTGCCATATGTGCCTGTGGGAAACAGAAGCAGCTCACATTTACTTCAAGGAAGAAATAAATTCTACAAGTCTATAAAATACAAAAAAATACAAAAAATTGCTTTAAATTTTGGAACATACAATGTGAAAAAATAGCACTATAGGACACGTAAAGCTCCAGATAAAAACCAAAGAATGGTTATTCTAGAATTTATAATCTTTTTTATTAATTAAAAATTTTATTTATTTTACATCCTGATTACAGTTTCCCATCCCTCCTCTCCTCTAGTTTGCTCCACTTCACCTCCCCTCTCCCTTCTCTCCAATCCACTCCTCCTCTATCTCCTTTCAGAAATGGGCAGGCCTCCCATGTGTTTCAACAAAATATGCCACATCAAGTTGAGGCAGGGCTAAGCTCCTTCTCCTGGATGAGGCAACCCAGCATGAAGAGGTTCCCAAAAGCCATGTACGAAATACTGAAAATGAACAACAGATGTTAATATAAATATGCAAAAATTAAGGTAAAAATTTAAATTGTCTTATAGGATAGAGGCTTCAAAAATTGGGGACAAACTAGGTAGTTACTCAAGCTTCAGTTAACTCAGTTGAGTTAGCCTCACACTGTTTGATAGGGTGTGCCCATTCTAGACTCAGTAGGATTGCCACATAGAAAATCCACAATTTCTTTCCTGGGAACCAAATATGCCATTCCTTGATCTCACTGACACATTTTTCTTAAATGGCCTGGCAATTACAAAAAGTTGCAACATTAATTTACAACCAGTAGTAATTGATTACTGGTCAGTTCTGGACCCACCCACAGCCAAGGGATCAATATCCTGTCGTGTATTTTCTGAGTGCCACCCTTAAAATACATTCCAAAGGAACTGGTCCCTGTGTTTTCATTCCAGGCCAGCATTCCTGGTTCCTGTTAAGTCACAGGGTAGCAGAAGTCACAAAACAGAAGTTAGAAGTTAGTTCAGCCCTGTAGGATTTAATACAATTTGTTCACAGAAACATTGCTTCTTATGGAAAAAAATAGATATTTTTGTTTTGTTCTATTCACTACTTTGTTACTCATAGTTGATGTTCAAAAGAATATATTTAACGTATGATTAAGGGTAGAGTTTAGACTATATTCTCAAAGTTTGTGTGAAAAACAACATTCTAATATATATATATATATATATATATATATATATATATATATATATATTTCTTGATAGTTAAATATGTTTCTTAACATATGCCCTTGATGTTATCACGAAGCACATATTTGATGTTCACAAGTTCTATCAAGGTGGAGAAGCCAATATTGAAGACTACAAAGAATCACCAGAAATAATATAATAGGTTACTGGTAAGGATGGAATTAGAAATTTTGAGATCAGATCTCACTGCCCTGAATTCTAGGACATTTCATTAGCTATTGTTTTTCTGGTTGATCTATAACACAAATAAGGTGTATTTCTATGTGAAGATGTACATATGTTAAACAATGTGCATATACACATATGTGTATAATTCATAAATAAGTCAGATCGCATTAAATTTGAAATATAGTATATTCACAATTTAAAATGCAAATGGAGGCCTAATATCTGCAATTCTGTCTTTTGCTTCTATTTATTCATCTGTAAAATGCATAAAATTTCTTGTTCTTAACAGAACTACACTGTAAATGAACTCATGCACATTAAGTGCATGAATAAAAAAATTATCTTTCATATCTAATGACACTTTATGTGAAAATGGTATCAGTATAACTGTGAAATTAAGGATAATATATTATTTTCCATGTAACTTTAAATTTTTTAAAAATTCAGTATTTCAAATATATATAAAATACTTAATACAATGTCAGAAACATTAAGGATTTGAACAAAGCTAATAGATTGTTATATACATTCCAAATTATCCTTGATAAAACTAACATATTATTGCAGATAATAGCCAAGACCTTACTCCATGTCTTTTCTCTCTCTTTTTCCAGAAGTAACCACTATTCTGAGGGCAAAGTGTCACTATATCAAATATGAATTTTAATATGGAAATATCATTTCTATTTTCAAGCTAATATATACCATCATATTCTAAAATATCATTTTATACTTCAATTTGTTGATTTTTTAAGGATATGTTTATGGTGGTACATGAAAACCTGTTTGCTTTGTTTTAGTTTAATTCTCTAGATAGCATTTCACTTTAAGAGTTAATTTTATGTACTTACTCATTGCCCTGTTGAGGGACAGTCAGGTAGATTGTTTTTATTTTTCTCCTATTGCAAAAATGAAATGTTTCTTCAACTATCTATTTAAAAGATATTTTTCTACAGACGCTATCCATGTATACACTGTTTTGACAATTTAACATAACCAATAAGTCTCTGCAGCTCTACTCAATTCTAAGAAACTGCTTTGCAATGTTTTGAAAGCAACTTTAGCTCCAACTAGCAAATCTTTTTTCCTCATACTTCTACTCTATCAAACTATTTAACTTTATTAGTGGATAGTACATGAAATTGCATATAGTTAATGTTAACTTGCATGGTACCGATTACTGGGGGAGCAAGCATTGTTTATAAGTTCCATTATTTTTAAATATGCATCCTTGCTGTTGCTGTTATTATTCTTGTAAAGGGAGAGTGAAGGTGGTGGGCAGATGTTCAACAAGCAAGCTAGCAACTAACAAATTAAATGGTCTCTGTTTAGTTATTGTCTGGAGATTCACATTAAATTAATTGACCTCTACAATTCATTTATAAGTAGAAATATGTTGTATGATAATTTTAGACTTTGTATTATAACTTGCTTTCTCACAACTTGCAAACTCTTGTTTGGCCATTCCTAAAGTAATTGGCCACTGTAGAAAAAAAACAAAAACACAAAATAAGAAGAATCTTGGTCCTGCCTTACAGACTTTGTTGACTCCCCAAGGCAGACCTTACTCCCTCTGAGGAGTGAATGGGAGTGGGATGGGGGAGATGAGAAGGAACTAGGGATGCTATGTAGAATGAAAAAAATGAATTAAAAATAATAGAGAAAATTAGCAATAAAAAATAAAAAGAATGTTCTGAAATAATTGAATATATTTCTCTCAAAATTGAGAAGACTAATAATAGTCTCATACATTTCTCAGGAATAAAATGACCCTTTGCATATTTAAGTTGTTATAAGGGTATGAGAAATGCAATTAATGAACAACAAGGTAAAAAAGAGAAGAGAAAAATGAACCAAAAGTCAAATAACTATTTATAAAACAGGGAAACTAATGTGACTATGAAAGCACTTGTTTTTAATTAAGGGCCTATCAATCATAGAAGACTTTACTGTGGGGAATGAGTCATTTTCCACTGTATCTCATGGATATTTGAAAATGGAAAATCTTAATTTCTCCATTGGCTGTAATCACCATTGCTATTCATTACATTAGACTCTGTGGAAACCTTGGATGTCTGCTTCCAACAAGAAAAATTACTGTGGTGGCTCAGAATTTTATGACATTTCATATTTTCCCCTGACGTATATGTTTTTAGGCTACAGTTAACATGCTTTGCTGTGTTCCATATAAAACAAAATGGGATCAATGTTCTTCCTAAGCTCATTCTGCTGACATTACAAATGCAAACTGCCCGCTACCTACAGTGTAGTTAAACATCATCTTTCCTTTTCCTGCTACTTATGAACAATTTAGAAATAACATCTGCAATTTTACTTGTGTTTTCTTTGTCTCCTCAACCATACAGTGATCGCATTATATGCCACATTTTGAAGAAAGAGTTGCAAAGCCAGACATAATATGCCCTCTTATTTTGCTGTGTTATGGTGTTAATTTGTTTTAATTCAATTGTTCTCTATCTTAAAATTCAGGATAACTTTACTGTTCATTTTCCTTTTACATGATTGTTTATTTTTGCTAAGGTATCAACACAAACACTTGCTGTCCACAGACAGGCACCATATTTACAAGGAAGATCTTTTGGTCTTTTCAACCTACCCCAACAAAATAATGAGTGTTAAATGTGTCTAAATATTCCTAAAGGATGCTTGAATAGCATCTCCCATAAGGGACCTCACAAAATGATATCAATCAGGCAATGAATACTCAATTTGGGCCATCACATAACACTTGCAGGACAATAAAGGCAGGAAAGTGTAATTCTAGGACTAATATTTATTTAAAAATGTTATGGAAGATGTCTAAAAAATTAACATAAAGATATCATATCCTTAATTATACAATAATAGCAGTAATTCCTTTGCTTGTCTTGGATTTCACTTTTCCAAAGAAGTTTGATTATGGTTTGTGTTTCCCTCTGTTAGCTTGGAAGAATTGTTGGTCTCTCAGTAAATGAGAATTTGTGAATGTTTTGACAGTTATTGAAGATGAGCCTTTATTTTTTCTTACATATTTACTACCTGTCTTCATATTCTTACACTGACATAGATCTCATAGCAAAAATTAACTATGCTCATCAGGTCATTATGGCTACTTAACGAAAACACAGTAATGGAGATGACAGCTGTTGGCTTAAATTTAAAAGGTTTCTTGGTATATTTCTTTCCTTTGATCAAAAATAGATGATAAGAGTTCATGCATAAGGAAGAAAGAAACAATCTAGCAATAGCCTGGAAGTGCAAGAAAAACATACATACTCAGAAAAGGCCTTGAGAATATTATGAAAACTTTTCAGTTGTTTTTGGTGATGTGGTGGTGGTGGTGGTGGGAGGTGTGTGTGTGTGTGTGTGTGTGTGTGTGTGTGTGTGTGCTTATGAAGGCTATAAGTAGATGATAAAATATCTTTAACAGTCATTCTCCATAATATTATTATTTGAGACAAGGTCTCTCCCTGAACATGGAGCTCAACAGATTAACTTATTTCCACACCCAATAGGCTCCAGGGATCCTCTTTTCTCTCTCTCCAGGTGCCCAATTTTTACGTGGGTGCGAGTGAAGAATCTCATGCTCTATGCTTATGCGTCCAGTACTCTAGCTGCTGAGCCATCTCCTTAGCCCTCTCTAGTTTCTCTAACCGCAGTTTCTGTAACGTGATCTCAACTGTGACTCAAAAGACATTATCCATTAACATCTGTTAGACTGGATGAGGGCCTACACTTCTGAATCCTAATTTTAGATAAATTTAATTTTAGATAAATCATTTCTGCAAGGCTTTATCCCTAATGTGGTAACATTCTGATACATAGAAAATTAGGCCTGCAACACATTAACTTAGGAAGAATGCAAGCAAGCCCTTTGAAAATTTGTAAGTCATGTAGTATGCTTGGATTGGTTTGCTTGAAGTGGAATATTGAGAAAGTATAGTGTAGCCATACAATTATGACACAAAGTTGATGGGAACTGATCTTTCCAACAACATGTAGCCAATTTAGCTGGTGATGACAGGCTCCTGGCATAAAGACTGCTTTTTTCCTGTCTAGATGATCTGATCGGCACTAATTGATTAGAGAATTTTCTACGAAAAAATGAATCCTGTGGATTTTTTTATCACAATCTTCAAATTTAATTCCTATAATTAACAAGAATCAATGCATAAATAAACATTTGCCACAAATGACCTGTATGTTGACCTGGATGACATAAGATTTTTTAGGGACAGATACATTTTACCTAAATATATTGATGCTATTCTTCTATTCTTAGAAGCCAGTTTATTAAGACAACCTATTCTTGCAATTGTTCCATGATTTTCAAAGATGCATTATTGCTATTTTATCTTATTTTCTATTCTACATTGTCTACTCCTAAAAGTGTTCTGTACTCCCCAGACAATGAGAGAATCAAAAAATGTCCCTTTACCATAACAACTGTTCAGGCAGGCTTTAAACTCATCATGCTCCTCTCCTGGCCTCCAAGGAAGTTAGGATTAAAGGCCTGTACCAATAAATCAAGCTAATGGCCTTCAAATCTTGACAGAAATTTGGATAAAAGGGATAAATTTTGGAGAGGTGAGGGAAGGCAATTGAGAAGAAGGGAGAGAGGGGAAATTGAAGAGGTCTTTTTATGTTTATTTTAAAATGCATATAGTGTGTGTGTTTGTGTGTGTGTGCATGTGCACACATGTGTACATGTGCATACATGCATGTGTATATCTGCACACCTGTGCGTGTGTGTTAATAAAGTTATGTCACTTGGGGTGGCAATGATCCCCCAACAGACACAGGTTTTCTAACAAAATCTCAGCACCAGGCATAGGAACCATCCTTTCAAGTTGTTGGATAGAGCATATGAGAGTCTCCTAAAACAATATACACTATTTCTACTGCCTTTGAATGTAAAACTCTATTCTTTTTTATTTATTTATTTATTTATTTTTCTTTTTTTCTTTTTTTTCACCCTTCTCCCCATCCTCCCACCCTTCTCCCCCTCCCCCCACTCCTCTCCCCCTCCCTCTCCAGTCCACAGAGCAGTCCGGGTTCCCTGCCCTGTGTTAAGTCCTAGGTCCTCCCCCCTCCGTCCATATCTAGGAAGGTGAACATCCAAACTGGCTAGGCTCCCACAAAGCCAGCACATTAAGTAGGATCAAAACCCCCTGCCATTGTCCTTGGTGTCTCATCAGCCCTCATTGTTCGCCATGTTCAGAGAGTCCGGTTTTATCCCATGGTTTTTCGGTCACAGTCCAGCTGGCCTTGGTGAGCTCCCCGTAGATCAGCTCCTCTGTCTCAGTGGGTGGATGCACGCCTCGTGGTCCCGAATTCTTTGCTCATGTTCTCCCTCCTTCTGCTCCTCCTTGGGACCTTGGGAGCTCAGTCCAGTGCTCCTGTGTGGGTCACTGTCTCGATCTCTGTCCATCACCAGATGAAGATTCTATGATGATATGCAAGATATTCGTCAGTATTGCCCTAGGATAGGGTCATTTCAGGTTCCCAATCCTCAGCTGCCCAAGGAACTAACTGGGAACCTCATCTTGGGCACTAGGGAGCCCCTCTAGGGTCAAGTCGCTTGCCCACCCTAAAGTGGCTCCCTTAACTAAGAATTGTGGTTCCGTGCTCCCCTATCCACCTTTCCTTTATCCCAATTCTCCCGTTTCCCAGGTCCCCCCTCCTTCCCTTCTACCTTTTCTCTCCCCATCTCCCCTTACCCCCATCCCACCCCCCCCCCAAGATCCCATTTTCTCCCCGGAAATTTGGTCTACTTCCCTTAGCGAAGAGGACAACTATATGTTTTTCCTTCGGTTCACCTTCTTCCTTAGCTTCTTTAGGTTCACCTATTGTAGACACCGTGGTCCTTATTTATGGCTAGAAACCAATTATGAGTGAGTACATCCCATATTCATCTTTTTGGGTCTGGGACACCTCACTCAGGATAGTGTTTTCTATTTCCATCCATTTGCATGCAAAATTCGAGAAGTCATTGTTTTTTACCGCAGCGTAGTACTCTAGCGTGTATATATTCCATACTTTCTTCATCCATTCTTCCATTGAAGGGCATCTAGGTTGTTTCCAGGTTCTGGCTATTACAAATAATACTGCTATGAACATAGTTGAACAAATGCTTTTGTCATTTGATAGAGCATCTCTTGGGTATATTCCCAAGAGTGGTATTGCTGGGTCCAGGGGTAAGTTGATCCCGAATTTCCTGAGAAACCGAAACACTGACTTCCACAGTGGTTGCACAAGATTGCATTCCCACCAGCAATGGATGAGGGTACCCGTTCTTCCACAGCCTCTCCAGCATAGGTTATCCTTGGTGTTTTTGAGTTTAGCCATTCTGACAGGTGTAAGATGATATCCCAAAGTTGTTTTGATTTGCATTTCCCTGATTGCTAAGGAAGTTGAGCACGACCTTAAGTGTCTTTTGGCCATTTGAACTTCTTCTGTTGAGAATTCTCTGTTCAGTTCAGTGCCCCATTTTTTAATTGGGTTAATTAGCATTTTAAAGTCTAGTTTCTTGAGTTCTCTATATATTTTGGAGATCAGACCTTTGTCTGTTGCGGGGTTGGTGAAGATCTTCTCCCAGTCAGTAGGTTGCCTTTGTGTCTTAGTGACAGTGTCCTTTGCTTTACAGAAGCTTCTCAGTTTAAGTAGGTCCCATTTATTCAATGTTGCCCTTAATGTCTGTGCTTCTGGGGTTATACATAGGAAGCGATCTCCTGTGCCCATCTCCTGTAGGGTACTTCCCACTTTCTCTTCTATCAGGTTCAGTGTGTTCGGACTGATATTGAGGTCTTTAATCCATTTGGACTTGAGTTTTGTGCATGGTGAGAGATATGGGTCTATTTTCATTCTTCTACAGGTTGACATCCAGTTGTGCCAGCACCATTTGTTGAAGATGCTTTCTTTCTTCCATTGCATACTTTTAGCTCCTTTATCGAAAATGAGGTGTTCATAGGTTTGTGGGATAAAATCCGGGTCTTCTAAAGAAACAACATACTCGAACTTATGGGACACTATGAAAGCAGTCCTGAGAGGAAAGTTCATAGCACTAAGTGCCCACCTAAAGAAAACAGAGAAAGCACATATTGGAGACTTAACAGCCCACTTGAAAGCTCTAGAAAAAAAAGAAGCAGACTCACCTAGGAGGAGTAGAAGACTGGAAATAATCAAATTGAGGGCTGAAATCAACAAAATAGAAACACAGAAAACAATCCAAAGAATCAATGAAACAAAAAGCTGGTTCCTGGAGAAAATCAACAAGATAGATAAACCCCTATCCAAACTAATCAAACGAAAGAGAGAGAACACGCAAATTAATAAGATCAGAAATGAAAAGGGGGACATAACCACAGACACAGAGGAAATTCAGAGAGTCATTAGATCTTACTACAAAAGCCTATATGCCACAAAACTGGAAAATGTAATAGAAATGGACGCTTTTTTAGATAAATACCATTTACCAAAACTAAACCAGGACCAGGTGAACAATCTAAACAGACCTGTAAGTCGCGAAGAATTAGAAGCTGTTATCAAAAACCTCCCTACCAAAAAAAGCCCAGGACCAGATGGTTTCAATGCAGAATTCTACCAGAACTTCCAAGAAGACCTAATACCTATACTCCTTAATGTATTCCACAATATAGAATCAGAAGGGTCATTACCAAATTCCTTTTATGAAGCCACAATTACTCTGATACCAAAACCACTCAAAGACTCAACCAGGAAAGAGAACTACAGGCCAATCTCACTCATGAATATCGACGCAAAAATCCTCAACAAAATACTGGCAAATCGAATCCAAGAACACATCCGAAAAATTATCCATTATGATCAAGTAGGCTTCATTCCTCAGATGCAGGGCTGGTTCAACATACGAAAATCTATCAATGTAATCCAGCATATAAATAAACTGAAAGAAAAAAACCATATGATCATTTCATTAGATGCTGAAAAAGCATTTGACAAAATTCAACATCCATTTATGTTAAAAGTCTTGGAGAGATTAGGGATACAAGGGTCATACCTAAATATAATAAAAGCTATATACAGCAAGCCGACAGCTAACATCAAATTAAACGGAGAGAAACTCAAAGCCATCCCGCTTAACTCAGGAACACGGCAAGGCTGTCCACTCTCACCATACCTCTTCAATATAGTGCTTCAAGTTCTAGCAATAGCAATAAGACAACATAATGGGATCAAGGGGATTCGAATTGGAAAGGAAGAAGTTAAACTTTCGTTATTTGCAGATGATATGATAGTGTACATAAGCGACCCCCAAAACTCCACCAAAGAACTTATACAGCTGATAAACAGCTTTAGTAATGTGGCAGGATACAAGATCAACTCCAAAAAATCAGTTGCCCTCTTATACACAAAGGATTGGGAAGCAGAGAGGGAAATCAGAGAAGCTTCACCATTCACGATAGCCACAAACAGCATAAAATATCTGGGGGTAAATCTAACCAAGGAAGTGAAAGATCTATTTGACAAGAACTTTAAGGCATTGAAGAAAGAAATTGAAGAGGATACCAAAAAATGGATGGACCTCCCTTGCTCTTGGATTGGGAGGATCAACATAGTAAAAATGGCAATTCTACCAAAGGCAATTTATAGATTCAATGCAATCCCCATCAAGATCCCATCAAAATTCTTCATAGATCTGGAGAAGACAATAATCAACTTTATATGGAAAAACAAAAAACCCAGGATAGCCAAAACAATCCTATACAATAAAGGATCTTCTGGAGGCATTACCATCCCTGACTTCAAACTCTATTACAGAGCTACAGTAATGAAAACAGTGTGGTACTGGCATAAAAACAGAGAAGTCGACCAATGGAATCATGTAAAACTCTATTCTTGAAAACAACAAAAACAATATAAGACTTGAAGGCATTGAACTCCTACATGTTATCGTGTGTGTGTGTGTGTGTGTGTGTGTGTGTGTGTGTGTGTAATTCCATTCTGGAATCTTTTTTGAACTCTTTATATTTTCTTTTAATTGAAAATAGACTCTTTCCTCATGCACTTCATCCCAACTACAGTTCCCCTGCTACCACTCCTCACAGTTTCCCCCACTTCTCCCCTGCCCAAGATCCACTTTTCCATTTCTTCTTCAGGTACAATAAGACGAAACAAAAGCCCTCATATCGAGGATGGACAAGGAAACCCAATAGAAGGAAAAGAGTCCCAAGATCAGGCAAAGGAATCAGAGATACAGCCACTCCTATTGTTAAGAGTACAAAAAGAACACTAAGCTAACAGCAATAACATACACACAAATATATATATACATATATATGTATATATACATATATAGAGAGATGTATACACACATATATACACATACATACATACATGTGTGCAGACCCATGCAGGCCTCGTGTTTGCCACTTCAGTCTCTGTGATCTCATGTGAGCCCTGCTTAGTTGATTCTATGGGTCATGTTTGCATGGTGTCCTCCATTTCCTCCGACTCCTGCAGTCTTTTCTCCCTCTCTTTGGTTAGGGACCCAATGGAAACCTTCTGTTTAGACTCTCTCTCTCTCTGTCTCTCTCTCTACATATTTCTGGCTATGGGAAGTTGCACCCACTCTCATCTGCTTCTAGAAAAAGCCTCTCTGATGATGATAGACAACGACCAATTCATGAGTATAACAGAATATCATTATGAGTCATTTCGCTGATGCTGTGTGTGTGTGTGTGTGTGTGTGTGTGTGTGTGTGTGTGCCAGTTGTGTTTGGTTCTACCTGAGGTCTATGAGTTTTCCAGTCTCTTCCTAGTCATCTCAGTAGTAGAGAGCCTGGACTCCCTTTCTTGGAGGGGGACTGAAGTTAAACCAAACATTGGTTAGCTACTCCCACAAGTTCTGTGCCACCATTGTCCCATTTTTTGTTTATTTTTTTCTTATTGATTTTTATTAAGCTCTACATTTTTCTCTGCTCCGCTGTCTGCCTCTCCCCTCTCCCAAGGTTCCCATGCTCCTATTACTCAGATCTTGTCTTTCTCTACTTCCCATGTAAATCTCTCTTAGTGTCCTCATTGTTGTCTAGGTTCTGTGGGATTGTGATTTGTGGGCTGGTTTTCTTTGCTTTATGTTTAAAACTCACTTATGAGTGAGTACATGTGATAATTGTCTTTCTGTATCTGGGTTACCTCACTCAAAGTGATGTTTTCCAGCTCCATCCATTTGCCTGCAAAATTCAAGATATCATTATATTTTTTCTGTTGTGTAGTACTCCATTATGTAAATGTAACACATTTTCCTTATTCATTCTTCGGTCGAGGGGCATTAAGGTTGTTTCCAGCATATCTTGCATGTAAGAGAGATTGTAGGTGGAGGGTTTGTGACTGGATTGGTGTCCAGGCTTTTCCTTCCACAGTCTGCAGAATGCCTTCTTGAACCAAAGAGACCAGAATGTGGGGGTAAAAGCTTCATGCAGGTACCATTCAACGTCTCGATTTTCACTGTGCACTACACTTAGCGTCCCACTGTTAGTTTGCAGACAGCAAGCTTCTGTCCTAGCATCAGCCTAGGTTGTTTAGTGATCTCCAAAAGACTCACTTGGCAACAATTCAATTGAATGCAATCTAGTCCCAACACTGGAAGCCTTGCCTGACAACAAAATATGGCCAATTGAGACTCCACATCCTCCATTACTAGTCATGACTAGGATCAATTAGGGTCCACCTCAGACTCCAGGAAACCTCCATTTCTCTAGGTTTCATACTACCCATTAAATGCCCCCAATTCCAGCTGTCTCTTCTCATATTCTTTCTCTTCAACCCCACCTGATCTTTCCTTCTTCAGTTCTTACATGCCCCAGACCACCCACATAATCTCTTCTGTTTCTCCTTCCCAAGGATATCCATGGGCCTCACTCCCACCCAAGAGTCCTCTTCTTTACCAGTCTTCTCCGGGTCTGTGGATTGTATTTGGTTATCATTTACTTAACAGATAATATAAGCTTATAAGTGAATACATATCACATTAGTCTTTTGACAGACTTCATGTCATACTATTCTGGAGCTTTAGACCTTGGCCAAGGACATTAAAGACACAGATAGTATACAAGGCATGGAGTAATCATCAACCTATTTGCAACCTTTTGGAACTTTTAGCTTCTACAAAGTTCTTCCAAGTCTCGGGGCTTTAGAAAGCCACATGAAATCCCTTAGCCCCTAGTTTATAACTGAGCCAATCCCATAACCTTGAGCTTATTTAAAGAATCCCCCCAAAAACCCTTTATTCCTTCTGGAATTCACTTCCCTTTGTCAATATTTCTCTTTATGTATTTAAGAAATAGTAAAAAAGATACAACACGAGGTACATATTTAATTAATCAAATTTCTGAGTTTTGGGGTTAAACTTTCAAATTTCTTTCAGAATTTGTACAAAAATTCCTGAATATTACCCTTTGAAAAAATGAAAGAACTTTGATAAAGAACTCTTCTTGACTCATCCCATGATAGATGTTGACTGAAAATAATTAAATGATAATAGTAATAATCATAGTCATAAAAACAACCAAGTCGGCCTCCTTTCCTCACAGTCCAGTGCTATCAACTGTGAAATCAGTTATGAACTATGAAATTACAATTGTTTCCCAGCAGAAAGTTATCGTTAAAGCATTTGGGACCAAGCCTTAAATTAGATAGCATTTTAAAGGCCAGCCTCTGGTTCATAGTAATTGGGCAATAAGTGGATACAGAAAACTGGTATTTTTATTATGAGCATTTTTTATACATACCAGTTATTCTGAAATAATGTCTTTTACCTGTCAGCATTGTATAACGGGTATCAACTGTTTTGTGGCTCCGAGCTTATAGAGGGGTTTGCTCATCACGAGCTGCATTTGCCCTCCAATTCCAAAGGCTTCTTCAGAAGAGATAACCATCCTGGAGAGACGCTGGGATGAAGCTGCAGTGCAGAGGTGAACAGAAGGTCATGTTAATGGTTTCCTCATTAAATAGCCCAAGAAGAAAAAGAAAAAAATGATGATAAAAACTTTAGAGATGGTGTTTAACCACAAGCAAATAGTTCATATCTCAAGTCATACTTAGTGATCTATCTATATGGGAAAAGAGCTCCAAATTCTACCTGAAAAATCGTGATTTATTTTAAGTGAATCTTTAAAATTAAAATCCATGGTTGGTTTAGTTTTTGACTGATAACAGGAACATTTTCCTTCCAGGAGACACATCAGGTCAACACTTTATCCAGTTAACAAGATGGTAATTCTGGAGGGATTTTTGAGCTATTGAAGTCTGGGTATCTCCCATCACTTGTGGTAAGCTAAGAGCGTCCTTAAATAACAAAAGCATCTTCAAAGAAACAGAGTAACTAGGCATTTGGTTAGTAGGATCATGGTATTACAAATTGCTTAGTCCTTTGAGAGAATATGGGTACCAGAATAAACAACTGGGATTATGAGATCTGACAGTTTTCTGTTTTAAAATTCTCTATATTTTTTACAACTCTTCATGGTTTCCATGCATTGTTTTTGTCTTTTCTTTTTTTGAAATGAAAAATGATAGTAGTCTGCAGATGTCAGTGCACCATGTTTGGGAACAAGAGAGGAAAGGCAAAGGTCTGAAAAAGGTTTGCCCAACATGCATAAAATATCTTAGGAATTGAGTCACAATGAACCATGTGGTGGTGGCACATGCCTTTAATCTCAGCACTCAGGAGGCAGAGGCAGACAGATCTTTGTGAGCTTGAGACCAGCCTGGTCTACATAGTGAGTTCCAGGACAGCCAGGGCTACCCAGAGAAAACCTGTCTTAAAACAAAACAAAATACAAACAAAAGAAAGGACACAATGGAAGAGGAACATCATTTAATGAGAATTGGAGTGACTTTTCAGTAGAAAATCACTAGTCTACTGGTGGGGACAAGTATGCAGAGTGGGGAGTCTTCATGAAGAATTCTGAGTTCATTTTTCCTGAGAGACTATAAATCACCACAGTGTGAATCAAAGTTTGCATAGCACCGAGCTACACACTCTTCTTTTCTGAGTGAGATAACAGATGAAGAAAGACAGACGATAGAAAATTTCCCAGAGTCTGTCCAAGTGAATCCCAAACAAGGTAGCACTAACACAAGTTTACATAACTTACTTCACACTGAGTCTTTTACTCCAACCTCAAGTTCTGGATCTCAATAGTTCTGCATAAAAAGGATATTTTATAAGATAGATAACCTTTACTTTAAGGAAAGTCAATGCAAAATGCACATGTATAATGGACTTTGCTGTGACTCCCAGCTCTTCTGATGATACATGGAAATAGATAGCAGTTGGTCCACTATAGCCTTAAACCAAGAACAAAACAATTATGCTCAATTTAATAGTGACTAAGACATACAGACACTTAAAGAAAGATCTACAGTCTGGATTAAATCATTACTCCCCGTATCACCAAGGACCATATTTTAGCTTTAATTTAATTTCCTTCTTTTAGCTAGATACTTATAGTCTTCCTTATTTTATATTCTTATAGTTATTTTTGTAGTTAGGCAACTTTATAAATGAAAATAAACTAAATGTGTTTTGCCACAAAGAAGTTGAAATAAGACACAAGAGTGAGGTTGTCTCCCAGAGAGAAGCCCTGGAAGATGGGGCGGAGTCAGGAGAAGTGGTCCCAGAATGAGAAGTTACAGCTTCAGAGTTTGGAAGCTTGGCTTTCCCCACCTCTATCTTGTACCCAAATACTCTGGGCAGGAAAATGAAGCATCCAAATATTATTAAGAGTTTATCATCTGAACTTCAAGTAAAACCACACTAACTCCAGTCCAAATTACTCATCCATGAGGGGGAGGAGGAGGATGCATCAGAGATTCTTGGCTTAGTATATAGGGTGCTATGGAGACCCAGGGATGAATCTGTGCACAAAATAGCTCACAACTATCGCTTTGAGGGCCCTCTGTAGAGTCTACAGTGAGCACTATCCAGAAAGGCAGTTTCTCTTCATTTGAGAAGATATTAAATACTTAAACTTCCAGAATAAAGGTATATATATATATATATATATATATATATATATATATATATATATATATATATATAGTGGGTAGAATAGCATAGTGAATCATCATATAACAATAGATAGTACAGCAGTTAGGAGTTTCCAGATAGGGACCTTTTACTTAATTTATGTATATCAGGGACCTTTTACTTCGACCTTAGATTAGTTTGAATTCAAATTCTAGACATCATAACAAACTAAAAACTCTTAAAAGGTGTAATTATAATATCATTTTCATAGTTTTAAATAGTGTATTAATTTCTTAGCTTAATTGATTATCTAATCAGTATTTGAATTTTCTTATGCTATTTTTTCCACAGTCTGTTTACTTATAGGGGATTCTAAATATCTTTACTATGGGGCCTGGGAGATGACTTAACTGATCAAATGTTTGCTTCATAAGCATGAGAACTGCAATTCAGATTCCAACAGACCACGAAGAAAGCCTTGTTGACAGCAAGGTCTAATACTCACAGCACTTGGGGAGAATGAGAAGGATCTCCAGGGCAGGGTGGCTACTACAGGAGCCAGAAGAGGTGAGCTCCACATTTGGGAAGAGATCCTACCTTGGTAAACATAGTGATTGAACAAGAATGACTGAAGAAACCTGAAATCATCTTCAGACCTCCATGTGCCTCCACATACATACTTGCAATTACACACACACATACACACACATACCCCACAAAACATATGTGTGAAAACAGAAAAAGAATTTATAACTTGGAATTGTTTTATAAATGTTCTAAGATTTTTATTACATACATATGCACCATTATCAGTTTTGTTGTAACTGTTGTTGTACGTGTATATGTGTGTGGTATGTTAGCCTGAAAGTTTATTTTGTTCAGGCTTGATTTATAGATGGTATTATCATGGCAGTGTTTAACTTCTTTCTCTTTTTTTGATTTCTGGTAGGTTGACAATTGTAGGTACTTCAAAAGATTTAGGTTTAACTTTAGATAAAATATGATTTTGGAATATATATTTTAAGGAGACATTCACATATGTTTTGGAGACTAGTAATCATAAAAAACCTCATTTGACAAATATTGTCTTAGGGGTGCATCTTAGAAGAAATGCATTTAAAAACTGTTTTTAAAAGCTAGGTGTAATGGTAAACACTTATTACAACAGCACTCAAAACTATAAAACAAGAAGATTATGAGGAAGGGGACAGCCTAGCTACAAAGTGACCTCAAAACAAATCTAGGATACAATGCAAGATCTTCTCTCAAAAAATTAGAAACATCACTCAAAATAGTTCTGCAATATCAAGAATAACTGTGAAAACTTTTAATATTAACTATATCTTTGAAATAAATATAGATATACCATGATGATGATTTTCTAAGCAATACAATATTCCCAGTGTGCATTAATAATAGATTCTTGTTTTCATGGCCTTTATTTTCAAGAGTTCAAAGAATATTAACAAAATAAGGCAGAATGTAAACTAGTAAATTAGAGAATAAATAGGAAAATTGTTTGGAAGGGAGAACTCTCATGCAAAGAAAGCAAATCAAGAGAGAACATTTTCTATATTATTGACATTAAACTTTGTGAAATTCTTGAGAGCTGATGCAAATTGGGAAAACACTGAGTGGTAAAAAGAGTTGTTATTTAAGGCTGTAATAACCAAAACTAAAATGATAGGAAAAAGGAAGCCATTGAAACAACTTGACTTTGACAAATTCTGCACCAATGAATAAATAAGTTTTATCTGTGCTTTGATTTAAGTTTTATTATAGACTGCAGACACATGTAGTCCTGTTCTGCTGAAGGCAGCAATGCAAACAGTTTTATATTAGCTTTAAATGGATGAATTATTTGTTATTGTATCAATTATTATGAAAATTGGTTAGGAAAGGTAAATGTATGTATGTTAAGAGAATACCAAAATCATTAGCATTAACAGAACTGGAGTGTAAGGAAATATGTTACCAGGACTTTAACAAAAAAAAATTATTTTAATCTAAAAGAGAATCAAAAGAAGGTGTTGTTTGAGGAAATTACTTTATTAAAATATTTTTATTTAGCTGTTATCACAAAACATAACGTGAAGTTCACTCAAGTGCCAAAGATTCACCCCCTCTCCCTCTCAGCCCATGGATGCTATAAAATGCTACTGAATCACATTCACAGTGATATTACCCATAACTGCATTGAGAGAGAGAACAGAGTTCTGAGTGTCTACCTACAATAATCATAGCATTAAAAAAGAACAAAATATGTGTCTACATACATGTATATTCATTTGGAATTAAACATTTGTTCACTGAGAATTTATCTAAACTATTTTTCCTGACATTTCACAATGCAAAAAGATAGCAGATGTTTAATTTATCTTTCTGACATTTGCTCAAACATATTTCTAGTGATCTAGACAATATGTTCCAGCTAGTGCATCTTACTTGAACTATCAGCAGCACATGACACAGTTAATCACTCCCAATTAATCGTGAGGTTTCTCTGCTGGCCTCCAGGCTACCACATTTAGCATTTCTCCCTCACATCTCTGAAGGCTCCTTTTCCCTTCTCTCCTTCTCTCCTTCTCTCTCTCTCTCTCTCTCTCTCTCTCTCTCTCTCTCTCTCTGTCTCCCTCCTTCCCTCCCTCTCTCTCCCCAGCTTCCAAACATCACAGTGACTAGTGGACTCATGGATGAGTTTTTTACTTTTTTCTTTATCTAAACTCCCCTTGTTGGTTATCACACTCACTCTGATAAATTTAAACACAGTGGATCAATGACTGTCAAAGTTTACTTCCCACCCAGATGTCTCTCCAACAGCCATCTTGTATTTCCAACAGCCTCATCAGAATCTTCAGTTGAATTTCAAATAGGCATCCCAAAAGAATCACGTGCTCACCCTGCTTCTCCTGCCATCTACCTGTCTTTTCCATAGAAAGAATGAAGCTGTCTCTCCAGTTTTCAGACATGACTGTACCTCCTTCCTTACTATAAGCAATTTCCAAATGTTTAGTAAATGAAGCTATCCCTATTGCAACACATCTCTAGAACTAACTCTGTCTAAATAGAGGTGAGGTGTAAGTTCCTCCTACTTGGAAATATGAAAATATGTGAATATTAAACCATCCAATCCTCAACACTTACTCTCAAAGATGCTTGTGATTCACGCTCTTCATTAAATTCTTGGTGCCCAATAAAGTTGAGAGCACAGAAAACAACAACCCAATATTAGATAAAGTGAGTTTTGTGAGATCCTATTTAGTCTATTAACCCTCCCTAAAGATATTTTTCCTCCTACTAGGTGCCTTGTCCAATTTTGATATGAGGGCATGAGCCTAGTTTTATTACAACATTTATGCTATTTTTCGTTGATATTCGTGAGAGGCCTTACCTTTTTTTTCATTTATTTATTTATTTATTTATTTATTTATTTATGATTTCTGTCTCTTCCCCACCACCGCCTCCCATTTCCCTCCCCCTCCCCCAATTAAGTCCCCCTCCCTCGTCAGTCCAAAGAGCAATCAGGGTTCCCTGCCCTGTGGGAAGTCCAAGGACCACCCACCTCCATCTAGGTCTAGTAAGGTGATTATCCAAACTGCCTAGACTCCCACAAAGCCAGTACGTGCAGTAGGATCAAAAACCCATTGCCATTGTTCTTGAGTTCTCAGTAGTCTTCATTGTCTGCTATGTTCAGCAAGTCCGGTTTTATCCCAGGCTTTTTTAGACCCAGGCCAGCTGACCTTGGTGAGTTCCCGATAGAACATCCCCATTGTCTCAGTGTGTGGGTGCACCCCTCGCAGTCCTGAGTTCCTTGCTCGTGCTCTCTCTCCTTCTGCTCCTGATTTGGTCCTTGAGATTTCTGTCCGGTGCTCCAAAGTGGGTCTCTGTCTCTGTCTCCTTTCATCACCTGATGAAGGTTAATATTCAGGAGGATGCCTATATGTTTTTCTTTAGGTTCTCCTTCGTATTTAGCTTCTCTAGGATCACGACTTAGAAAGGAAGTGGAGGAGGAATAGATCTGGAGGTGAAAGGGGAAACCACTGTTAGACTATAACATATGAGAGAATCTAAAAAATAAAGAATGAAAATATTTTAAAATTGTACAGATGAGGTGGCTTAGATAAAATGCATATGGTGGGATTTTCTTTTTTGACATCCAAAGGTGCTAGGAAAACTTATTAGAATGCTTATCTTTATATTTTGTTCAAACTTAGTCATTCAAATAAGAGCTCTGCTTTAGCCAGAACAACCACACACTGAACAAAATGTCAAGAATCACTCTTAGGTTAGTGGATAAATAAATCATACCTGCTAGGTTTACTACAGACACTCAGAATTATCTCACATATTTATGATTTTAAAAAAGGATTTACATTCAACTAGTGATTCTTTCTAAGGATATTGTGCACAAAGATAAGCAATCTTTCTGTTTTTTATTCATTGAACACAATAAAAATAAGAGTTATTCTGAAGATTATAAGACAGACTTCTTTCTAATTAGCTTTATTTATTTTATGATTTCATATTGGATTTGAAGCTCTCACTATAAACCAGCAAACTGAGAATATTCAGATGTGCCAATAAGAATTACATGGTTTTACTTAAAGTAATACATTTTCTGCATCTTACATATACACAGAGTGGATTGAAGATCACAAATGGTCTCATAAAGTTTGGAAAGTGCAAAGAGATAGGAGATAGGAAACTGTGACAATTGGCATTGCAGTCCCTAGGGTTCACTGTAAGAATTCATACTCAATATATTGTTTTCAAACTAAACTGGGAATACCAGACTCAATGTTTTGTTATTGTTTTTCATTGCTGTTAAATAAATCATTAAGTAACTTCATTGGTTATAATTTTTCACTAAAGGAAATAATTTACTGGCTTCATATCATTTAGAGAGCTCATAAATAGAGAATACAAATACCGTTGTCATCCTACAGGAATCATTTCCATAACAAAGCTCAAAATGAATGAACTGAATTACTATTCGTTTATTTCTATAGATCTCATGAAGAGGGAAAATAACAATGTCAGGCATAGACTAATATTATGGTTAGTTCAGGTGAGAGTTGGCCCTTAGAATATATTCTTAAACTAGTTTACAAGGTTTTAGACTACACAAAGCAGTCTATTATTGCTGGATATTAAAATAATATCAACTTTCCAACTTTATTTTCTTTATCTTTCCCAATTTTAAAGAACATGTTATATTTTATTTTTTTTCTTCTTAAAATGCACTATACACCCACAAATCAAATGTAACATTGATGATTTTAACCCTTTTTTCATTTTCTTTTTATATTTTATTTACTTTTTTTAACGTACCAATCCCTATTCCCCCTTCCTCTTCTCCTCCTACTCCACCTCTCTTCCTCTCTTCCCCTCTTCTCTACACCCTATGCCCCTTAAATTCCTTAGCGAGGTTATGGCTTCCCCTGGGAAATAAACTAAGTCTGTGCTATCACCTCCTCCTTGTTGAGGCAGGACAAGGCCCTCCTCCCACAGATGCTTAGGCTGAGCAAGGTATCTCTCCACAGAGAATGGGTTCCACAAAGTCAATTCATGCATTAGAGTTAGATCCTGGTCCAACTGCCAGTGGCCGCACATACTTCCCAAGTCACACCATTGTCACTTGTATTCAGGGGGCCTAATGTTCCCCAATTGTCAGTCGGGAGTCAGTGAGCACCCAGTCGCTTGGGTCAGCTGATTCTGTGGTTTTCTCCATCATGGTCTTGGCCACTTTGTTCATATTATTGCTCATCCCTCTTTGCCTGGAGCTCAGCCCAGTGGTTAGTTGTGGATCTCTGCATCTGTTTCCATCTGTTTCTGGAAGAGGGTTCTAGCTTCTCTAGAGTTGTGGACTGTTGGCTGGTTATTCTTTGTTCTATGTCTGGTATCCACTTATGAGTGAGTACATACTATTATTTGTCTTTCTGGATCTAGGATAACTCACTCAGAATGTGTTTTTCTAGTTCTGTCCATGTGCAGCTAAATTTAAAGGTGTTATTGTTTTGTTTTTATTGTTTTTGTTTTTTTTTCCACTGAATTACACCATTGTGCAAATGTGTGTAAATTTTCTTTATCCATTCTTCAGCAGAGGGTGATATAAGTTGTTTCCTCCTTCTGGCTATTACGAATAATGCTACAATGAAAATAGTTAAGCAAATGCCCTTGTGGTATGAGTGTGCATCCTTTGAGTGAATGCAAATGGAGCATGCTCATTTGTTCCCCAGCTGCCCAAACCTGAATAATCACACAGAAACTATATTAATTACAAAACTGCTTGGCCAATAGCTTAAGCATATTCCTGGCTAACTCTTATATCCTAAATTAACCAATTTCTATTAATCTGTGTATCACCATGAGGTTGTGGTCTACCAGTAAAAGTTCTGGGAATCTTTCTTCTTCAGCAGCTATGTGGCATCTCCCTGACTCCACCTATTATCTCTTTTTCATTCTTTGCTAAGCCATTAATCCAAACAATTCATCAACCAATAAATGTAACACATATAGAGAAGAACATCCCACATCATTTCCCCTTTTCTGTTTAATTAAACATTAATTGTTTATTTTGATTAAAATTAAAAGTGAAGGTTTTAACTTTAACAAAGTAAAATTACATACACAAAGCAGTTGTCACTAAAGAATTATAGATATAATATTTAGTTTATTTACATTTGACAAATTAAGAAAAATACTCTATTATCTATTCTATTTTTGAGTCTGAAGTTTTAAGTCTAATTTATTATTTATCATTTCTAAGAAAAACTATAACTAGAAATATCTGTCTTCAACTCTTCAAAGACTCCAGAAAGATATATTATTATCTAAGTAAACAGGAAGTTCATTGTAAGCAACTTCCAAAGTTCTAGAATTGACAGAGAATCTTGTGTTCTGGACAGTCACCCAAAGTTCTTCTGCAATATTGGGGCATCTACCTTCAGCCTACAGGACCATAGTATCTGGCAAACCTTTCAGTGAAACAGACAATTTGAAGATCTGTTATGCCTTGTAGTGAAAAAATTTATCAATTGCTTTCTTCTGTGTCCTGCAGAATGTCTGGCAGTGCCTTTCATAAAGGGCAACCCATCTTTTGAAAAGTTCAGCAGTCACTTTCCTGTGGTGCCTGCATTTCACTTCATACAACATAACATCAAGTAGTCCAGGCAAGAGCCATTTTTTACCCAAATGACAACACTGCTTGGTGAATAGCTTAGGCATATTCCTTCCTAACTCTTATATATTAAATTTACCAATATCTATTCATCTGTGCATCACCACAAGCCTGTGTTCTACCAGTAAGGGTTCTGGGCATCTTTCTTCTTCAGCATCTACATGGTATCTGCCTCTTTCAGCAGCTACATTGCATCTCTTTGATTCTGCATTCTCTATCTCTATCTCTGTTCTGATTTCCCACATGATTTTACTCTGCTAAGCCATTATCCCAAACAGCTTTGTCCATCAACCAACAAAAACAACACATATATAGAAGGACATCCCACATCAAGTAAATGCCAAGAGTGGTATAGTGGGTCTTGAGGTAGATTGTTTCCTTATTTTCTGAGAAATTGCCATACTTATTTCCAAAGCTTCTGTACAAGTTGCACTTCTACCAGCCATGGTGGAGTATTCCCCTTATTCAAATCTTTTCCCTCATAAGCTGTCATCAGTGTTTTTGATTTTTGTCACTCTGATTGTGTAAGATGGTATCTCAGAGTTATTTTGGCTTGCATTTCCCTGATGACTAAGGATGTTGAGCATTTCTTTAAATATCGTTCCATTTGAGATTCATCTGTTGAGAAGTCTATGTTTAGATCTGTATCCCATATTTTCATTGTTTTTATTAAATTATATATTTTCTCCTTCTAGCCTCTCCAGCAACTCCATGCTTCCAATTTACTCAGGAGATATTTTCTTTTTCTCCTTTCTATGTAGATCCATATATGTCTATCTTAGGGTCCTCTTTGTTGTCTAGGTTCTCTAGAGTTATAAACTGTAGGCTGGTTTTTCTAAAACCACTTATGAGTGAATAAATATTATATTTGTTTTTTAGATCTGGGTTACCTCAATATGATTTTTTTCTAGATACATCCATTTGCCTGTCCATTTCAAGATGTCATTTTTTTTACCACTGTGTAGTACCCCATTGTGTAAATGGACCACAATTTCTTTATCCATTCTTTGCTTGAAGGGCCCCTAGGTTGTTTCCAGGTTCTGACTAAATAGCACAGACACTGAGAGCAACAATTAATAAAAGAAACCTCCTGAAAATGAGAAGCTCCTGTAAAGCAAGGGACACAGTCAACAAGACAAAATGGTAGCCTATACAATGGGAAAAGATCTTTACCAAGCCCCACATTGGACAGAGGACTGTTCTCCAAAATACAGAAAGAACTCAAGAAATTTCACATCAAAGAACAAATAATCCAATAAAAAATGAGTTACAAATATCAACAGACAATTCTCAAATGGTTAAAAGATTCTTAAGAAAATGCTCAACTTCTTTAGCCATCAGAGAACTGCAAATCAAAACATCTGAGATCCCATTTTACATTTGTCAGAATGGCTAGTAGGAGTGCAACTTGTACGGCAGCTTTGGAATTCAGTATGGTGATTTCTCAGAAAATTAGAAAATAATACCTCAAGACCCAGCATAACCCATTTGGGTATATACCCATAGTATGCACTCTGTCACATGTGGGGTTGATAAAGATCTTTTCCCAATCAGTACCTTTTAACCATAAATTGTATAGCAAAGAATATTAGATTCATTCTCTCCTTCTTTACCTCTGTTCTTTCTTTCTTCATCCTTCTGTTATTGTTTGGTTCGTCCACTATCTTTGCACCACCACTACCCTAGCACATCTTGCAGACAAGACAGTAATCACCCTGCTTCAGCATTTTCAGTGCTATGATTATAAATATGAGCTACCATACACTGTCCAACACTTCAACACATACAAATATTCTATATGAAAGTAGCAAATGACCTATAAGAAGATATATTTGCTATGTCACACTTCAAGTTGCGTGCTGACCTCAAGCAGTGATCTTAAATATGAGAAGTCTGTTATCAAGATACAGACATGTGCTGGGAAGGATGGAACTTTATTGGGCCTCCAGCTATAAAGTGTAAGACAAATATGCTAGCTGAGATTTCTGAGATTTTTTACAATAGTCCATAAAAAGTCATTAGTCAGTTCTGACCCCATTTTTCTTAATTCTTCAGAATTCTGATAGAGGAAGAAACAAAAAGGAATCATTTTCAAGCTGGTTCCCTGGTGATGTCTTACCTGTTATGAATTACTTGATTAAAATTAAAGCATTCATTGTTATGAGAATTAATATGACTTGAAATTAAAATGAGCCTCCATGGAGAAAGCTTTCTACTGCTTGTATTTCTGGATACTGGAAACCCTGGAAGGTCACAAGCACACAGAGTACTATAGAATTTAAACTAACAATCTATTCTAGAAAGTAACTGCTCAGATTTCATGCTCTGTGCCTGACAGAAAAGCTAATACAAGAGGATTTTGGTAGCCTCTTAAAGTCCAGAAAGGAATTTCTTTTTTTTTTTTTATTGAGAAAAGGGGAAAAAAAAGTTTCTCCCTCCTCCCATCCTCCCATTTCCCTCCCCCTCCTCCCACCCTTCTCCCCCTCCCCCCATTCATCTCCCTCCCTCTCCAGTCCAACTAGCAGTCAGGGTTCCCTGCCCTGTGGAAAGTCCAAGGTCCTCCCCCCTCCGTCCATGTCTAGGAAGGTGAACATACAAACTGGCTAGGCTCCCACAAAGCCCGAATATGAAGTAGGATCAAAACCCCGTGCCATTGTCCTTGGCTTCTCATCATCCCTCATTGTTCGCCATGTTCAGAGAGTCCGGTTTTATCCCATGCTTTTTCAGTCACAGTCCAGCTGGCCTTGGTGAGCTCCCAATAGATCAGCCCCACTGTCTCAGTGGGTGGGTGCACCCCTCATGGTCCTGACTTCCGTGCTCATCTTCTCCCTCCTTCTGCTCGTCATTGGGACCTTGGGAGCTCAGTCCAGTGCTCCAGTGTGGGTCTCGGTCTCTATCTCCATCCATCACCAGATGAAGGTTCTATGGTGATATGCAAGATATTCGTCAGTATTGCTATAGGATAGGGTCGTTTCAGGTTCCCTATCCTCATCTGCCCAAGGAACTAACTGGGGACATTGCCTTGGGCTCCTGGGAGCCACTCTAGGTTCAAGTCTCTTGCCAGCCCTAAGGTGGCTCCCTTAACTAAGAATTGTGCTTCCGTGCTCCCCTATCCAGCCTTCCTTTATCCCAATCATTCTGTTTCCCCAAGTTTCCCCCATCCTCCCCTTCTCACTTTTCTCTCCCCATCTCCCCTTACCCCCAACCCACTCCACCCCCAAGATCCCACTTTCCTCTCCGGCAATTTTGTCTACTTCCCATAGGCAAGAAGATAACTATATGTTTTTCCTTGGGTTCACCTTCTTATTTAGCTTCTTTAGGTTCACCAATTGTAGACTCCATGACCCCAGGGAAATGCAAATCAAAACATATTTGAGATATCATCTTACACCTGTCTGAATGGCTAAAATCAAAAATTCCAATGATAGCCTTTGCTGGAGAGGCTGTGGAGGTAGGGGTACACTCATCCATTGCTGGTGGGAATGCAATCTTGTGCAACCACTTTGGAAATCAGTGTTTCGGTTTCTCAGGAAATTCGGGATCAACCTACCCCTGGACCCAGCCATACCACTCTTGGGAATATATCCAAGAGATGCCCGATCATATGACAAAAGCATTTGTTCAACTATGTTCATAGCAGTATTATTTGTAATAGCCAGATCCTGGAAACTACCTAGATGTCCTCCAATGGAAGAATGGATGAAGAAAGTGTGGAATATATACACAGTAGAGTACTACGCTGCGGTAAAAAACAATGACTTCTCGAATTTTGCATGCAAATGGATGGAAATAGAAAACACTATCCTGAGTGAGGTAACCCAGACCCAAAAAGATGAACATGGGATGTACTCACTCATAATTGGTTTCTAGCCATAAATAAGGGTCAGAAAGGGATTTCTTACAGCTAGTCAAGTCCCACCTGCCCTTCTGGTCAGGAGCAAGTCAGTATGTGCACACCAAACCTGGAGAAGGGTTGTGTTGTTCAGTTTTATTTGTTTATATTTTTCAATGAAAGACAGGATGATTTCAGGTAATATATATATATATATATATATATATATATATGACCTTTCACACACACACACACATATATATATATTACTATATAATATAGTAATTTAGTATATATATGTATTACTAAAACTTGGAACTTGGTATTTGTGTATAAGATCTGATTTGGGCAAAGAAAGAGCTTGATAGAGATATGAGCTGAATTTACTTCAAACAGTGCATAGTAGACATGTAGCAGATATCCTCCTGTACAGTTTTACTCACTGATGTCACCCAACAAAAAATAGCCAAAGGACAATGAAAGAGATAAAAGCAGATATCATAAAATACCTTATTATTTAAAATTGTGCCTATTATTTACAAATGGATTATAGTGTATATATAAGTAATAAGGAAACGTTTCTTAGGAAATTATCTGTATGTGTTGTCCATTTGCATCTGCTTGCATGTATGTATTTACATATATGTTCATGATTATACTTGCTCATGTGTGTATGTGAACACATATGTGCATACATGTGGAGGTAAGAGCTCAATATCAGGAGTCTTTCTCAGTTGTTTCTCCACCTTATTCTTTTGAGACAGGGTCTCTCACTGAAATTGTAGTCACTAAACTTTGGACAGACTGACTGACCAACAAACCTCAGAAATACTGTCTCTAGCATCCCAGATTTAAGATTACTTACACACCCACTTTTAGCTTTTATGTGGATGTCAGAGATTTGAACCCAGCTCTTCATGCTTATGTGGCAATAACTGTACCAAATGAGCCACATATCAGCCCCTGGGTAATCTTTTTATTAACTACTTTTACAGCTCTTAGGTGGAATGTAATGCATGGTGACGCATGTTTGAAATCTCAGTACTTTGGTGGCTAAGGAAAGAGAATTACTCTGAATTTTAGGCAAGCTTTGGTTACATAATGAGTACTAGGTCAGCTAGGCACAAACAGTAAGATTCTATCTTAACAGACACACACACACACACACACACACACACACATACACACAAACACACACTACCATCATCACCACCAACAGCAGTGGTTACTTTTGAATTTAATGCACATCATATCATCCTGATTACTATAGATTATAAGACTTTAAAAGGCATGACTTTAAATAGTACTCTATTATAATTTAAAATTTTTTATTGGATGTGCTATTTTTCTCTGGTATCCTGTCAACATATTTGCAAAATAAATTAGTTCTTAAAACAGGAAAAAAATCCTCACTTTTTGACATTCTTGATATCCCTCCTATATTGTGAATCCACCCACTTTTTGTGGAGGTTTAATATTAGAGTACACAGAAAGAAAATGTTGTACCCTCTAGAAATTCCCTAAGGAACATATCACAGGGGTATTTGCATCAATGCCATGCATGACTCAACCTTAGTGTATGTCAACAAAAGAATGAATAAATAAAATATACTATTCAAGCACTGCAGAATTTTACTTAGGCATAAGGAAGAACAAAATTAAGTCATTTGCAAGAAAATGGATACAACTGTGCACTATCATATTAAGCTAATTAAGTCAGAGAGAACAATATCTCACATTTTTCTAGTTTGTGGTTTTTATATTTTAATATAGATAGATAAAATAAGTATGAGTGTATAAAATTACAATAAAAGCAAAACTACCAAGGAGAATAAAGTGTACTAACAGAATGGAGGCTGGTAAATAAAGGAAGTTGGAGGCATGGTAAAATATATTATAATCTTATATGAAATCTACTGATAAAAGAATATGTAGCACATGTTTGAACAGTATTTACTCAGTGAATAGTAAATATGGTTACTTAAAGCAAAAATAGTGATTATTTGCTTCTTGTCTAAAGAAGCTAAGCCCTTGATTTCTCTGGGTGGCAGAGAGAGCTGGATGGAGCTGTGGTGTGATGAAGCTGTGGATGATTCATTATACAATTTTAGTTCAAGACCTGGGTCATTTCCTCATTTGCCAAATTTGCCCCCTGCAGTATGTCTGCTCTACTTCAAACCTATCAAATCATATATTGTAGATGAAAGAGGATCAAAACTTCTCTGAGCTCTTCCTTACTATGATACTAGCAGAATGTTTTATCTGTTTTATAAGACCTCAGGAAGAAATGGGAAGAAGGAAGGAAGGAAGGAAGGAAGGAAGGAAAGGAGGAAGGAAGGAAGGAAGGAAGGAAGGAAGGAAGGAAGGAAGGAAGGGTCACACTAATGAAGATTAAAGGCTTGTTTTTAAATCTTCTTGCTTCACATTCTCTCTTAGACAGTCTATGTGCCAGCAGATATAAACACATTTAAATCCCTGAGGCTAGGCAAAATAATCATAAGCGATTCTTTTAACTACAGATCTAGGTGGTCTTTCCTCCCAAATTCATCATATTCCTCAGAAATTTTCTTGTTCCTGCTGAGTGATCCCCATCTATCATTAAACCATTACTTAGTAATGTTGATACCCATTTTATTTCTGGTGGGTCTGCTAGGTAAAAGGCCCCCACACCAAGTGAGCATGGGTGCCATTAGTCTCTATTATCAAATAACGTATTTCTCAGTGGTGACTTAGTACCTAAGTTTTCATACAAAGGGTCATCGTTTTTAAAATTTTTTCCCATTTCTGCTTTATTTCAATTTAAAGCAAAATATCATAAAATAAAATCCCACTGGACAAACAGCATTCACATACAAAGCTACTAGCAAAACTCATTGCAAACACTGGAATTCTTTGACACATGACTACTTCCGGCTTGACATCAAGACAGCATATGTATGATCTTCTCAATGGGCCAGCTGGAAATTGTCTTATCAAAAGACGGGACAAAATTGTGAGTCAGTCCACAGAACATATACAAAAGACAGCAGCTTTCTGGAAGGACCAGAAAATAGCAGACTGCTTGAAGTAGCAGTGATTAAAAAGAAAGCGCTGCGTTCTGTGGTCATCTTCCTTTGTGCCTCTTCTAGCCTTCTCATCCCAGAATCTCACAAATTCTAGAGATGAAGGAATGTTTCCTTCTCAAATCAACTTTGGGTAATCCCTTCATGTCATGAGGTTACTTCGGTAAGTAGCAGAAATATTTAAAACTAAGTGCAAAAAGATAGCCTGCTCAAGGATACATCTGAACAGAATATGTGTATTCACGCAGAGAGGCCACTTCATGGAATTACACTCAGTGCTTTACAAATTAAAGTCCCAAATAAGACAACATGTTATCAAGAGCCTATACTTATTACTCTATATAATTCGTAACATAGCAGCTTTCAGGAAAATTACATGTTTCTATAAAAATCCAACCACAGTCTTTGGATGAGATTATCCCTTTGAAGCTCCACTTTCCTAAACCTAGGAATTTGGCATTTCAAACGCCATTGCTGTAATATGAAATACTATTCTTCAGGTTGTTCCCTATTCAGGCTTCTTATCCAAATTTTCATTTATCACATTGCATAGCACAGGAAAACATTTTTTGAAGTTGTATAATCATGATAATAATAACATGGGTAGAAATGTAAATATCTTTTTCTCATAAATATGTGGATACATACATTGTCAAGTTGACAAGAGGAGTTACATTTAAGCAGACTATTTATCCTTTAACTTGGAGATAAGGAAATTAGATGATTGTGTGGCATCTCTAGGACAACACGGCATTTTTATTTATGCACATTCATCATTGAACAATCACCATGTCACTCTGTGCCTCTCTGCTCTATCCAGAATATATGGGTTCTCCTAAAGTTAAGGATGAAATCTAACCAACAAATTATTGATGTTATTTGAGGGAGCCTTTGGAAAATGATTATGAAGTTTAGTGCACTAATGAGCGAGGAACAAGAGCTGATTTCTCTCCATCATGAGAGGACACGGTAGGAAGAGAGAAGTCACCAGGCACCAAGTCTGCCCAACTTGATCGTGGATTTCCAGGTATCAACACTTGGACTCGTGCATTTCTGTTCTTTAATAATATACAGGTTCAAGTGTTTTCATTAAAGCAATGGGTGTTGTCTAAAATCCTCTCGAAAAGTCAGCAAACATCTAATCAGAAGTAATATGCCATGTGTGAGAAGTCTGTTCTGTGGCTCTCACAGATCATCTCAAAACATGCCACAAATGCTTTCGATGAGTGAATTTAAACTTTATTTTTTGATAGTTTCCTGTATGTATATAATGAATTTTAATTCTTTGCTTTGCTTATTACCCTGCCTCATCCTCCATTCTCTCTCATGCTGAAACCTTCTTTTTCCATATGTCTCCCTTTTGTCATGTGTGTCAGTGTATGCATATGTGTGTGTTTGTGTATGTGTTTATGTATGTGTTTACTTCTGAGTTTTATTGATGTTTCCTGTACAAACAGGGGAGAGAGGTTATGAGACAACTTATTAGTAGGTTCATTACTGAAGAAACTGATAAATGCCTTCCCCTGCAACTATTAGCTTTCAATAGTGCCTCGGGGAGCATTAGAGCCACATAAGCTCCCCCTCATCTATGCTGGAGGGTTTTGAAGGTAACCACAGGTGCGGTGGGTTCAATATACAAAGGCTGAGACATGTACAGAGACTTCTTTTTACTGCATATCTCCCCATGCAATGGCTCATTCTTTTTATCCATTCTTCTGCAATGTTTCATGAACCTTGGAAGGTGATATAAGTATTGTTTTTGAGGGCCGAGTATTCCACCATTAATTATTCTTGAAAGCTTGATCACTCAAAAATTTGCATTTACTGCTGTCCTTGCCATGAAATTTTCTCTGACAAATGCAGCAAGAAGCACTTATCTATGAATATAAACCTGAGTATTTAGAAGACAGTTTGATAAAGTAACCATTAAACCTAAAAGGAGGGGGTAAGTTTTGACCCCCTGCCGTGTACACATGATCAGATTTACAGTATCACACATGGGTTATCTTCTGTGAAGTTCATCTCCGATCCATTCAGGAAGCAGTTAGTTACCACAATAACAACCATAACACTATTATATCAGAGGGAAGTTATTATTTGGCATGTGATTATTGTAACTTGTGTGGTTTATAGCTCAGCTAACGCCTGTATAGCACCTTACAGCACTACAAGTTTCACCAGTAGTTAGGAAGTTTCTATCTCAGTTTGCTTGATTTCTCTATTCTCTGTCTAAAGTATTGATTTCTTCAGCAACAGGGTAATGTCATCACATTCTGATAGGCAATCAAAAACATTAACAATGGTCTGTATAGTCTTGGTGTTTTGGAGGTCTTCTTCATCAACAATTAACAACTACCTTATTATACTTTCTGGTTCTAGCACAATAGTGTTTGAGTTTAAGTTGCTATTTGAAATGTTTTGGATGTGGACAAAAATTACAAATGGGAGCTCTGCGCATAGAGGAAACAAATGTTTCCATGCACTGAAATATAGAAATAAATATTTCCATGCATTGGAGAAGGCAGCACATTGTTGCTGCCAATACACAAAACTGCGGTTTAGTATCTGAGTTAAAATTAAGAGAGAACAGTTGAAATAACAAATAACAACAAGTGAACAACTTGATGCAGTTTATGGACAAAACCACATCGTGACCTCAATCCCCTCCTTTTTCTCCTCTTCTAGACAAGTCCTTTTAATAGACGGTTGAGAGGTATGGCCTCCAACTATGACAAACACACAACAAGCTTAACTTTGATTAATGACCTATCAGAGCCACGAAAAGGTTGCTGCCAACAAAGAATATGGCCTAAACTTCAGAGACCAAGGCTTGCTGGGGTCCCTTTCCTAATCGACTTTCCTGGCATTAATGCTTGTTAGTACCCAGGCAACTACCTTTAAATTTGCAGTTCTCTTTTCAATGTCCTTTTATAGACTCTTGTTCAAAAATAGGTCAGTGTTTACTAGTAGTGAGACTGCAGTAAAATGAGAAATCTTTCTGTTAAACTTGAGTCTCAGTCTGCATGTCTAATGTACACACTACGGAACTTAGATATCTGACATCCCTAGATGTGTCGATGGTGACAAGGTTTTGCTGGAACTCATAGGGTTTTCTTGGTTTGCAGTGTTTATAGAAGGCATTTTGAAAAGTGGTAAAGATTTCCCTCATTGGACCAGATTTCCAGCAGGTACTCTAATGTTTGCTTTTTCATGTTCTACTGTCTAGATGCTGTATATATAGTCAGGGGATACCTTCAATTTATAAGTAACCAGTAACTAAGAATCCTATAATGCAAAGCCTTAGCCTCTTGACCTATGTATTTGAGATTTATGTAATTAGAATTTAATTTTGGACACACTAATTTTATTATTTGAATCTTCTTATGCTGTCACCTTTACCTGAATTATAACAAACTAATATGTATTTTAAGTTGAACACTCTGATTACTGCCATTCCTTCAAATTTGGTAAAGGTAAAATACTTTGAATAATCTACAGCATAACCATTAACACAAGGATATCTATTTCTGTTTCCCATAGATAAAGAATTGTCCCTGACCTCAACTTTAAAGAATTCTACAGTCATGCACTACAAGGGGTTTTAAGAAATCATACCCTCACACTGTCCTATAAACTGACAATTCAACTCTATTGTGCTCCCACCACGAGACATAGTAAATGTTCACTTCCAACTCGGAAGACACTGTTTAAATTTTACACTAATGAAAATTAAATGTAATTACAACTGAGTGATGAACCATTTCAATATCTACATGTGGCTAGTGGCTTCCATATCATACATCCTTGTTGTAGAGGATTTCCACTATCACAAAGGTTCTGGTGGTAGACAATAGTGAAGAAGACTTAGCCTTAGTAATTTAATCACAGTAAACTCAAGACCACCCAGGAGTGAGTCAGATGTTTTCATGGTGTTTTTTATGTGAATAAATTTTCCATGTTTGCAAAATTTAACTCTCTGTAATGTCTGTTCAGTTGGTCTTAACTCTTTTTTCCCAAATGAGCCTGGAAATTACAAATTATTCTGTTATACACTTTCACAATATTTTAAAATATAGCATCACGTTCCTTTTCTCTTTCTTTCTGTCTTCCTACATGGATATTCTTCCACATTTAGTACTTCATAGAGTACTCTGAAGTTACCTAGGAATATTATTTTAAATATTAGCAAATACGAGTTATATACTTGAGTCACAAATTTACAAATCCAAGTTATAGACACATAGAATAAGAATTTTATGTTAAAAAAGCTTCCTTTCCTATCCTCCCCACCCATCCTGGGGTTAGGTAATAGCCAGAAAACAGTAACTTCTGATCACATGACTGAATGAATTTATTTATCCAGAACATGGTGTCCTTGGTATATTAATGTCTGCTTTTAATTTGTTATCTTCTCCATGTAGTAATTTAAAAACGCTTCTGATTATGAAAATAATACTCATCATAGATAACCTTGAATATGTAAAGAAGATAGTGATGATATTGCTCCTGAGCAATATCTACCATGAATACTCGAGTGTTGCAGAGACTCTGATCAACAAGTTTTCAAGTTCACATTTTGTAAATGTATTTCATATCTAATGCAACATTTATATTGTTTCACATTATTATAATGCTTCTGCTGATTTTCATTTTATTATCTGTGTTTCCTAGATTTTATATCAGCCCAATTTTTATTTACTTCGAATCATTGACATGAATTGTGTATATTGAAACTTCTTCATCAATACCTCTGAATATCATCAGATTTTGACATAGGGCCTCGAGAATAATGGAATAGCATGGAATTGTTGAGATGGAACTGGAGTCTCTAAGACAGGGAAGGCTATGAACAGCATACCAAGAAGGCAGCCATATCCCAGGCCTCGAGAGTAACCACAGAAGAAATGATGCCCCCATTACCTTGATCTTTTATTTCTTGTGTCCAGGACAGTGAAACAGTAAGCTTCTAGTAAATGTGCCGGCTTGGGTATTCTGTCACATCAGCTCTTGTAAACTAATATGCTTTTTTTCTAAGGGGCTTTATTTATTTATTTAGTCATATACAAAAATTTTTAGAAAGACTAAATTCTAGTTTCATAAAATGTTTTTATTATGCATTTTCTAGCTTATGAAACAGTATACTTTTTAGGAATGCAATATTTTGCTGAAATGAACAATGATAAAATCATATCAACCAGTATATTTCACTGTCGATTTTACTGTCCAAACTATTATGAGTACACATGATATGCATATGTATACGGATGCACAATTATGCACACATGTATATGGAGCACAGAAAAGAGTGTCAGGTAGCCTCTGCAATGAACTCCACTTTATTTATTGACACATGGTATTTCCACAAATTTTGTGGTAGTTTAAATGAGAATAGCCTCTATCAGCTCATATGTTTGAATTCTTGGTTCTCAGCTGGTGGCAATATTTTGGATGGATTGGACGGTGTGACGTTGGAAGAAATGTGTCACTGTGGGCAGGCTTTAAGGTTTCAAAAGACATGTGCAATTCCCACCGTGTCTCTCTTTCTCTTGCTTGTGGATCAAGTTGTGAACTCTCAGCCCTTCACCATGCTTTTTCTCCACCTTCATGGACTCCAACCCTCTGAAACCATAAGTCTAATTAAATATTTTATAAGCTGCCTTAGACACAAAAATAACAAAGTAACTAAGATATGCCCGGAGTTTCTAGTATTTTTAGATAACCTGGTAGCCCTCAAGCCCTAGCAAGCCTTCTGACTTGCTGGACCACAGTATGGGAGTCAAAGACAAGTGTAAGACCATGCCTAATCAGTTATTTAGGGGCTTACATCCAAATTCAGTTCTTCAAAGTGTGTAGCAGTAAGCACTTTTAATCACCGAGTCATCTCATTATCCCCTCATTTTTATAAATTTAACTTATTGAATTTTATTTTTCAAAGTATTGATCAGTCTTCAGTTGTGGTAATGGGGTGTGAAAGCTTAGAGACTTAATTGACATTTAACTGTGATTAAATCCTAATAAATAGGATCACTTACATGTGTTTAGACATAGATGTTTACATATGACAAATGTTTTCAATTTTGTTTTTATCATTCAGCAATATTTTGATATTAATTTGTATAACAGTGCTCCTTTTTATTGCTGTAAAATGCCATTTTGCCTGAGTATGTCTCAATTATTTAGCTCTTCTGTTATAATGGAATTTTAGGTTACTCTGATATTGAAGAATATGGGATTTCTGTTAATTCACTAACACTTAGTATTGGAGACTTATTTCCAACTGTGTGTGTATGTGTGTGTGTACCCATAGTTTACTCCTTCTCATTATTTTATGGTATTTAAGTATAAATATTTAACTCAATAATTATCTTTCCAGAGGAATTTTATCATTGCCTATTTTTGCAATTTTTCATATCCTGTAGTAAGCATTCTTATAGATGATATTCAGTATCCACTAATAAAAGTTTCTCTCTAGTTATGTAAAATATAGGCATCTCAAAAGCAAGACCAAATCCCAAATTTGAAATATAACCAAATACACTGCCTTGAATTACATATTCATGCCTAAGTCCCAATTAATGAATATTTCTACAGGTCTTCAAAACCACTAGTCTTTCTGTGTACAGTATTCCCAAGACATAAAAATTGATTAGCCTTTTCCCCTCAGAAAGGTTTAGTAGTGACTGTGTTTCTGAGAAATGATTAAAGGGACTTGAAAGAAGAGTTTCACATATGGAATCTTAAATGCTCCAACAGATCTGAGTAACATGAGTCGTCAGTAAATAAGTGTGCCAGTCGCTGGAGGAGTGCAGCCCTTCACGGCCCTCCACCTTCCACACTGTCATGGCATAGGAAAACAGCGCCAGTGCAACCAAATGCCAGTGCACCCGTGCTCTAGTGTACCAGTGTGCCATGGAGTAAGGAATGTCCTGCAAGGTCATTCCATAGTGTGTGAGAGAGGCACGCACTATCCAAGACTGCTCCTCCTCCCTGCTGGTATGGCATCAATCATCCTCTTTATTACTTTTTCAGTATTCATCTTTAATAATGTGTAAGCACAACCTGTCATTACAATCAAAGGACAAAATCAAACATAAAAATGTGAATAGAGGCTAGATAAAATAATAATCAGTTTGCTCATCACGAAATCCCAGATGGCTGCCTTGATTCATATTCAACCCCATCATCTCCTCTGCTCTGTCTCAGGCTTCAAACTTCATCCTTTTTTTTTTCTGCAGTGACCAAACAGTCTTTGCCTTTATCCACATTATCACCTACAAGACAAATCATGGATTCAGGCAACCTTATGTAGCTTCCACAATAACCTTGCAGAAACAAGATGCAGCATTGGTACCGTCGCTCCCTATCGTCAGTACTGTGTCATGCCATTGAAAGGTAGAGTTCAGTGCTGCAGCCCTTGCTGGCACTGCGAAAGAGTTTTATAGAGTCCCAGATCTTATAGTAATGGCCAAATAGAACTGTCAAAAATTAGGCTTAAAGTACACTATGAAAATGGCATGTTAAGTATGCTAGCTCATTAACTACTTGAGTGTGAAGCTTTCACTTTATATTGAAACACATATGTACATAGATTATATATATGTAAATGTATATATGTATGTATGTATGTATGTATGTATGTATACTGGGTAAATGTTTATTTAACCCAGACAAAAAAAAATGAGTAAAATTGTCCTAAGTGCAGGAGCTAAAGTCAAGAGGCTTGACTGGACTCAATAGGCTGTGAAACCTTGGACAGACCATTCATTCTCTGATGCATAGCCTCCTTTTGACCACAAGAAACATGCAGCTAAATAATTTGAAAAGCTCTCACTTTTCTTAATACAAGTACAAGCGTAGAAACCCCTTCTCTAACCACAGTTACCATGGCCTACTTCACACACAGATTGTGTGACCTTGAAATATCCTTGCCTGGTTTTCAAGTTGCCTTATAAAACTAAAGTCTAATCCTATTTATATAGTAGACTCCCCTTGGGAAATAAAGAACATTCCAGTGCCCAGAAACCTTGAGAGATTCAGACTTCACCGGTCAGAGGAGGATATGCTGTTTATTTATATGCTATAAAATGATGCTTGAAAGCTCTCTAGATGATTATCTTCAATGATCAAGAAAACTTTTTCCCAGGGTTGTGATGCATGACCAGACACAAATTTCTGTTTTGTCCCTTCGCATTAGTGCACATGCCAAATACCTAGAACCATTTGGTCAGCAAATCGGGCAGCAGACTTGAAAGGAACTGAGTAAATACTGTCTCTCCTTATTAATCCTTCTGGCTAGACTTCTGCCAGGGATCCAGACACAAACCGTTGTATCCTTTTGGACCCTGAGATAAAGAACAGAGGTTGTCTGGGAAAGCCACACTAAGAAGCACAAATACCATGGTGTTTAGTGCTCTTGGTGGGAACTTGGTGAGTGTTTCTAAAAGACCTATAGATTTCCTCATCGGTGCCCCAGGGCTGGATTTCGGCAATAACCATGCCACTTGCACATTGTGTGTGGATGAGGAAGCAGAATTCCACGGATGACTAGCAGCCCCAGTCCCGTCTGTTACATCCCATCTGCCTCTGTTTCAGCAGCTGTGGATACCAGACTGACTCACTTCACCCTGAACCTTGGCATCGTCACAATCTGTTTCCCGGAAGTATGCACAGCTCTGCAGCCTAGCTGTCAATTCTACAAATCATTTTTTAAATCATTGGATAAATCTATTTCTCACATTATATGCTGCTATTCATTGTATCAGAGAATTGTATTAATTCCATTTGTTCTGCCAAAATACAGGGGAAGAAATCCATTTCAAATCAAAGTGAGGGAAAACTATTAAAAATTTTACATAAAAGCACCTACTGTGAGCATAAACTTGGCTAAATGAGAAGATGGTGTTACAATATGCTAGTATAGTGATAAATCGTGGAAAGGAAGTAATAATTGATTAGGATTCAACTATATGACAAAGTACTAACTACACATAATCTTATGTATGTGACCTTTAAATAACTTAATAAAAGAAGATAAAGGATTACTAGTGGTTTGTTAATATCAATATATATAAATATAAATGTATCTGATTACATCTTTAATATTGATAAGGAACTTCAGGAAGAGAATCTTTTCTGACCTGAGTTTATGTATCATTTTATTGCAGAAGCCTCATAAGAGGAGATGGTTGAATCTCATTTAAAGCTGCTAAATAATATGTCTTAAAGTATTTCTTAACACTCAAATGCTCATATTTTAGATCAAATTGTTGAAGAAGAAAAGTGACTTCCATTTGAGAGTAAAATTAAAGGTAGTTAGTATTACTAGCTAAGAGCCAAACATAACAACATTAATATCGGTAGTTTAAAGCAATTATGTGCCAGACACAAATGGATACATTATCATTTTTCTCCCACTGGCTCACTCAACAGCTATCAGTACTCTTGTGATACAGCTGAAGAAGATGCCCCTTACACCACAGACAATTATTCACTTGAGTCCATGTAACTTACAAATGCAGAGGTAGATATGAATCCAAGTCTGTCTTCCAGACCCCTATAAAAAGCCTATTTAAGCTATCAAAAAGCATAACAACTAGCAGATGAGTTGGCCTATTGTCATTCTGTTGCTGTGAAATGCCATCACCAAAAACAACTTAGAAAAGATTTATTTGGCTCACACTGAGATCAAGTAAGAACTTGAAGTAGAAACTGAAAGAATGCTACTCGCTTACTAGCTAGCAGACTCAAGTTTAGTTACCATTCTAATATAGCCTAGGACTACATGCCCAGGAAAGACTGCCACTATTAGGGAGTTAGACCCCCCCCCAATCCAAGTCACAATAAGACAATATTCACAGACATACCCATACGACAATCTGATCGGTGCAGTTGTGATTCTCTTGTCAGGAGACTGTAGGCTGTGTCAAGTTGACAGTAAAGCTAACTAGAACAAGAGTCTGGCAATTACTCAGGCTAATGAGTTTATACATGTTTAGAGGGCATATGAGCATAAGCTATTATCTATGCTAGGTTTTACTCTCTCCTGATTATATAAAAAGACCTTTGTGGAAAACGTCATATATTTAGTGAGATCTCTACCACACTCATCTCTGTGAATAGCACCAAAACCAACATAGTTAAATCTCTGGAAGTCAACCTGCTTAGTCTAGGTCACACTAAGTCACCAAGCTCAGCTATCCTCCCTCATCTCACTCTCTTATCCAGCACATGTTATCTGACTGAGATGAAATAGCTCAAGCCTTCACTGGTTCCCACCTACCACATCTGCCCTCTGTAATCCAGCCTCTTCATTGTCTTGAGAAATGTGTTTTGAAAGGGCTAGTTCAGTGATTTTCCTACAATTCTACAACCCAGCATTTACTCTCACACCCCACTCTGCTCACAAACCCAAGAGAAGACACATGCTATTCTGTGCACAGCTCCTGTTTCTAAGAGGTGATCTCTGAAAACCATCTAAATGCTCAAATATGCATTGGAAGAGAAATTATAACATAGCTCTGCAGTAGAATATTATATAGCAATGACCTGAAATGTAAATAGTTATATGCAAAATGTTTTTATGTACAAGGAGTCAAAACTATAAAGTTTAAAGCCATGGAAAGCAAACTTGGCTCCTAGAAGTTGACACTGTAGTTTAAGAGACAGAATGTAGGTGTGTGTTCTGGCACTGAGCTATTTGTTAGCTATTTGTTCATCTGCATCCTGGGAAATTTGTGGGTTGGGTCATATACATATTTACAAAATGTATTTGCTTTGCATGTCATATGCCAATGAAAATACAAAAGAAAAATTGAATCTCAAGTTTTTCCATTGATTTTAGTGTCTTACCTCCCTTCTATGTGCACTCACCTTAACACAATGAAGAATTCCTTGGACCCCATCTGAAGTGAATAACATGGCTTCTTCTTGTAGTGTTCTCTGCCCCATCTCATGCTTAGTCTGACTTTTTCTGCGAAACATACCACCACACACCAATATTGCAACATTACACTTATCTCCTTTCCTGCCCCTCTCATTTTCTCATTTTATTAGAGATCAGTACAACTCATGTGTTCTTATTTCAAGTCATAGACCACCTGTAGAGAGACCTTGACGTCCAACATGCAGTGCAGAGTAACAGTAAGCTGGAAGGCAGGACTAAAAGAAGACTTTTATAATCTGAGAATAGAATATTTGCCTTCTCATTAACACATGTTCGGGTCTGTGACCGCAGCACCATACTTAGATCTCTAGTTCAGTTTTTAGCTCACAAAAATTAAATACTTGGGGTTACCCTGATGAGATATCAAAGTCAGAGTTTTATTTGTTAATGACAGTAAATGAAATTTTCTTTTTGCTGCTTGCCTTCAAAATGGCCCAGACAATTGTTACTGAGCTCTTTAGTGTATTATTAGTAATTGGTATTATTAGAATTAAATCTCTAAGTTACATGTCACTCTACCAAATATGAGAAAACATTGGCATAAATTCCCATTGCTGAAGTTTTTATAAGATCAATTTTTGTCAGATGTTGGGGAAATATAATTTCTCAACGTATCTTACTACATTAAAGTCAGTGGTAGTTTCTAGACCTTTCCTTATTTCATAGCATTTCTCTCTTCTCTCTTACAATTGTCTTCCCTTCTGACATGGTCTCATCATCTTTTTAATGTTATGTATTTTGTGGAGTGTGTTGTGGAAGTACAAAAGCGCATGCACCTGTGAGCATAGCAACATATGCACACTTCATACCCAACCTTGGTTGGGTCCCTTCCACCTTCTTTTTGAGGCAGGGTTTCTCATTGTCTGACTGTTTGCCAGTTTAGGACAGGATGACTGACCAGTAATCTCAAGGACTTTCCTGCTCCTGCTGTGATAGAACTAGATATGTATGATACTACACCCAGAAATTTTTCTTTTTAATATTTTTGGAACTCTAATATAATTACATTCCCCTATCTTTGCACATGGGATTCAGAATCAAACAAAGGGTTTGATGTTTCAGCAGGTAGCATTTTCCTTACTGAGCCAACTCCATAGCCATATATACTTATTTTGAATTCATATTAAATATAGTCTGTATTTATTAGCAAATGTCCAGAGATTTTGTAATTTAATAACAGAATACAGGATGTTAAACAAATTAAAAGAACTTATAGAGCAAACTTTTAGTTTAATTTTATTACATAGGATTTAATATTTAGCCCCCAGACCCATTTTTTTCTGGTCCAGTGTAAGGTACAATATCGCAGTGGTAGAAACATGTGGTGGAGGCTATTTAGCTCTAGGTGTAGAAACTTAAAGACCTCCCTGGAAAAAGAGGAATACATAGGAAAGTTGAACAAGTTAGAACCCTGCAAGAAGTGACTTTGTAATGTACTTTCTCCTGTAGTCTCCACAAATGAAACCTTCAAAATTCTTCTCACAGATGCCATGAACTAGAAACTAGGTATTCAAAGATGATCCTGAGAGCCACATTTTATATTCTAAGCAAAATGTGTTACCTCAGCTTCCAAGGGACTACAGCCATGTCAAAATAAAAATGAGTTGATTCCTTCTCCGTGCATCCTCACAGTCTTCACAGTTCCAACACTGTTCAAATGTTCAGATTCAAAAAATTTTCTGATTCAAAGCAAGTTATTAGCTGTAAGGTTCTATAAAAATTATATACCGGACTCGCTGAACATAGCAGACAGTGAGGACTACTGAGAACTCAAGAACAATGGCAATGGGTTTTTGATCCTACTGCACGTACTGGCTTTGTGGGAGCCTAGGCAGTTTGGATGCTCACCTTACTAGACCTGGATGGAGGTGGGTGGTCCTTGGACTTCCCACAGGGCAGGAAACCCTGATTGCTCTTTGGGCTGACGAGGGAGGGGGACTTGGTTGGGGGACGGGGAGGGAAATGGGAGGCAGTGGCAGGGAGGAGGCAGAAACCTTTAATAAATAATTAATAAATAAATTATACACACACACACACATACATACATACATACATACATATTCAGTATAGTTCAGCACAAAAGAAATATTCCCAAAAGGAAAGAAGAAAAGTGTAGATGGGTATAAAGAGACCAGAGAGAAAGTGCAACTCAGTAGACCCAACATTAAATCTATTAAATCTCACAGTTCATTACTTCATATCCAGGTCTTGAGATGTCATGATGTAAATGACATCAGGTTTGGACATATCATTCCTACTGCCTTGACATTTGCAGCTTCATGGCCTTTCTCGGGCTCATTTAATTCATTGTTCATGGCTTTCCTCAGCAGATGTTCCACATACTTAGTTAGCTCTGCTACCCTCCTGAGATCTCCAACATATCTTCAGCTTCACGCTCACAGGACTCAGACCTTGTCATACATCACTTGGCCTCCAGACAATCCTTAGGAATCTGGCTAGAAACCACCTGATTCCATAACCCTTGCTTGTGCATCACAATGGCAATGCCAAGATTGGCTATCACCTTAAGAGGTAAACAGAAGTCTTTCATTGTAGCAATAAAGACCTTTGAGAACATGGGAGTCTGTTCCTGGTGAAAGGAATCCCAGGGAAGCAACTTCCCAGACAACCTTGTGCAGCTTTCTGCAGCAAAGTCCTGGAATGAGGAAAATTTAATGGATAAACTCTTCATATGAACTATGAGTTCTATATAGTTGGAGCCTATCTGTATGTGATAAAGCAAATTTCATTTTTGATTTGCATCATGGGAAATAGAAATAAAGTAAAAATTTCTGACTGTTTTAAAGTTTTCAATATGTAGCAGGATATGTATATATAATGATGATAAATGAAAGCATCAGCATAATAAAAAATCATTAGCATTTAATTAGGGTTATTTTATTTACTTGTAAAAAGATAAACATGGTGTAATATTAATACAGAACACAAATTTCTACATTGTTTTTAAGTTGGTTCTTTTATTGTAATTTGTTGCATCCATCGTAGTTTATCCTTCCCACAATTAATTGGAGTAATCATATAATTAATTTGACCTGTAACAAAATATATTGTATAATCTTCATGCTTATTATGCAATAAGCCTTTTTCTTTCATTTCATGCCCTTTGTCTCTTGGTGACGATTCTTGGTGATCATTTGCTCTGCCCCCATGCCCTCCATTAAACACTTTGTACATTGAATTTAATCATTAAGATCACAAGATGAAGTCTATATGATTATTATCCTCATTTTATGGGAGAAGCCAAAGGTATCACTATCATTTAAACACTTTGTCCAAGGTTATACAATTCATAAGTAACAGAGCTAAAGTTTAAATTTAAGTCATTCTGAGTTCAAAAGTGTTTTCTCTCTCTGGGGTGTACTGCTTGATGAGTCTGAGGCCATGCCTTAACCCTATTCATATTTTCTATTATGAACCAGATCACTACTTCCACAGGGATAAATACCTAATAAAAATCCGTGAAAATTAGAAAGAATATAAAAGAATTTCAAAAGTAAATAAATATCTTGGATAGGTTAAATGATTTAGGAATTATATGGTCAATATATTTAAAAATACTAGTAGATCACACCGGTTTTTCCAAGAAGGAAGCTATGGAAATCTCAAGATGAGCTGTACATTATTAACCTCACAGAGCACATACACAATGTCAAGTGTGTTTCATGTTTGCAAACAGAATTCACTTTTTAGGGGATCATTTTCTCAAACTTCAGAAAAGTTTAATTTATGAATAGGAATCTATTTAAAGCTAATTAATAGGGGCTTCAGAGAAGGTTGAGTAGTTAAGAGTGCTTGCTGTACCTGAGAAATACTCTTTTTAATAGCTTCAACTTCCTGCAACCTCAATTCTGAAGGAACTGGCACTTCATTCTAGCCTCCATGGGCAGCCCCCTCCATACACACATGCACAAACACACACACAAATTTAAAGACAATTATTAATAAATCATGCTTTCATATAGTAAAATGGATTTTTTTCCTGATAAGTGAGCAATTTCTCTAATTTAGACATTTTCTATATAATCCCTAATTTTATATTATATCAAGTTTGAGGAAAAACTAGTAATTCCACTAAAAAGCAGGATTTATATATGACTCTCCCTCCCCCCAACAACTGAAACATTATTGAAAAGCAGGAAATATGAGAGGAACTTTTAGAAGACAGAGTCCTCGAGAATCAAATCTCTTCATGTATTTGTTATAGACACAAGTTCAGCCCTCTCCTGCTACATCTCTCCATGCGACACCTTCTGCTATTTTACAGTACACAAGGATGCCCACTGTCAAAGGCAGACTTTCAGTACAATTCTCATATGAAATGTCCCCCATTAGTTACCAGTGGAAGGCTTTGTGCTTCCTTGGGATGTTCTGAAAATTTTAGGAGGTGATAAGTAGCTAGAGAAAAAAAGATCAACGCAGATGTGTTTTTATGGACTCTGATCAAGGGCTTTGTCTGTTCTGCTCTCTGTTTCCTGTCTACCATAGTCACCAGACTCTTCCACCATATGTGAGTCCGACCATGATTCCGGGAACAATGCAGCTGACCATGCTATCAGTCACTAAACTGCTAGATAAAACATTTACAATTATTTATGTCAGGTATCTGGTCACAGTGATGATGAAAGTAGCACACAAAATTGGGGCCAGAGAAGTATGACCATTGCTCTAATTAAATGTAGCTAAGAGGTAATTAAGACTTGGGAACTGATTTGCAGGAAAAATTTAGAAGGGATTCAGTGTGGATTTGAAAGCCTAGGTACTAGGAGCACAGCTAAATGAACAGTTCTCATGGGAACAAACTAGAGTGTCCAAAACAAAGTAGACAGAAAAAAAAAAGATGGTTCATGGGGATTTTATTGATAATTGAACTAGAGACCATTTATTTTAAGAGCAGGAAAAGAAATTATCTACATATTTTATGGCCCTGATTTTGAAGAAGGATAAGTTTAAATGGAGTCCAGCATTGAGGCCATTGCATGGTTATTGTTGGCTGGTTGTTTTGCCAGCTTTAAGTGAAAACAAAGAACAAAAAGCAGAGAAGAATAACATAAAAAACTTACAGGTGATTCAGGAAACTCTATATAAAGTTGGAGCTAAGGAAGGCATGATGCTGAGAGATCATGGCCATTAAAAAACTGGAGCCAGATTCTTTGGATTGTGACAACAGAAAAAGGTGAATTCTGCCACCATAATATTTTATCTCTCTGTGGGCTCAGAAAAAAATGGTGCCAACACATGGGTTAAAACTTCTTAGACAGACTAAAACTTCTGAAACAATGAGCTAAACAAAAGCTTTCTTTTTTTAACATTTTTCTACCAATTATTTGTGACAGTACAGATAAACATAACTTACATATGAAGTTTGTGGAAAGGCAAGATGAAGAATTAATTCTAGTAGGATGGCCCCAATTTTGTGTGCTACTTTCATCATCACTGTGACCAGATACCTGACATAAATAACTGTAAATGTTTTATCTATCTTATCATTTAGAAATATAGAGTAATGAAATGGGAAAAATCATAGAAAATGCCTTCCTTGTAAATGAGAACATCTGTAATACACAATGCAAGGCTACATAGTATGTCATTTCTAAACCATGTCTTTGTCAGGCTTAGGTGTCCAGGCTCCAACAGGTACTATAACTATTGCTAAAAGTGACCGAGCTACAGATGAAGCTGGTAGAGGATTTTGTCATTATCAGCATACAGCTATTTCTGCGATGATGCAGAGTATAGGAGTTATGAGATGGGGGGGGGGTGTCTACCCAAGTTTTCATGACAAGCATTAGGGTCCAGGCATTATGTAACTGTACATAGTACCTACAATGAGGTTTTGAAAGGGTGATATATGAAACGGTGAGAAAGAAGCTTCATTTGAAACCCATGGAGGTTTCATATACCAAGCATATGAACATCTGCTAACAAATACATAATAGAGAGACCATGTGTGCTACAGAAGGCCAGGACAGCTGCCCAAGCCTGTTGGACACATCCTAGAAGCTGTACATGGATCTGTTACATCTAATGATTATCTTCAATTTTGCCTTGGCCCCTTCACTCCTTTCTTTGCTCAGTCATTTTCTTTCCATATAGGAATGTTTAGTCTTTGCTGCTGTATATTGGAAGTATATAACTCATTATGTATTTTTATACATCCTCATGGCCAATGGTTGCTTGGAGCTTCAGTGAAGACTTTCAATTTTGTCTCTTGGATAATGTTGAAATTATTTTAAATGTGTGGTGTCCCAGGGAATATATATTACATTATTTTGTATTACAAGTATTATTTTGCATTAACCTCTGTGATAACAGGGTGGAATATTATGTTAAAGGGGATGAGTTTGGTTCAAGTTGACAAGTAGTAGACTTGTGTTAGCTTATCTGATAAATACCTAAATGGTTAATGAAACATACCATTGCCTATGTCTGTGAAGGTATTTTCAGCGACATTATATCATGAAAATTGGTCTAAATAAAGCTTCAATCACTACAACAATTCAAACTTTCAATATTCTACTGAGAACACTACATCTTCAGAAGATTTGAATATATTCATCAAGTTGAGCACTGGGTCTATGTCTTTGGTGCCTGTGTGTTTCATTTAACTATTTCTGTTACTGTATCAATTTCAGGTTTGCCTTGATGGGAATAGAATCTCACACTACAGAATTCTGCCACCATAGTATTTTATCTCTCTGTGGGCTCAGAAAAAAAATGGTGCCAACACATGGGTTAAAACTTCTTAGACAGACTAAAACTTCTGAAACAATGAGCTAAACAAAAGCTTTCTTCTTTTAACATTTTTCTACCAATTATTTGTGACAGTGCAGATAAACATAACTTACATATGAAGTTTGTGGAAGGGCAAGATGAAGAATTCATTCTAGTAGGATGGAAAGTGATTTAATCACATTAGAAAACAGCCATTTTGTAAAATAATAGCCCTATATTTAAAATTCATTTCATTTTGAGAAGAGCCCTTAAAAGTTAACATTTGAGAGGCTAGAATCTGTGTTCAGTTAAAAAAGAAAGATCAGATCACAAAAGGTTTATCTATTCACACAGCTTGCAAGGGTCAGTAGTTTCCTTCTACCCTGGGGGTCTGAGGATCAGGCTTGGCAGGAAAGTTCTTCACATGAAAAGTTAAGGATAGTGAAAACAAAGGTTTTTTTTTTCCACCAGGTATCTCTACTGTCATTTCTTCTCTCTTGAAATCTCAGCTTAGATATCTTTTCTTCACATAGAATTCCTAGTGTTGTGCAATATTGTCTCTATTCTTGCTCTGTCATGAGCTTTACCATGCTCCCTTTATTTTTCTTCATAACATCATCAGTGTACAGTCATGGTATTGGGTATGTTTTACTATTTTTCTAAAATAAAAATAAAATCAATGAGTGTAGAAACATGGTTTCAAGACTTCTTTTCACTGTGACTTCAGAGATTGAAGCAATCCCATGGCATAATACTGACTAATTCTATATTGTATGAGTAGATAAGGGTATGAGAAACAAAAGATACTACCCAATAAATATTTTGGTCTCTCAGTTGTGCTTACTGGGTGGCAAGGGATTTAGGGGTCAATTTGTGAACTAGAACCTCACCAGTCTTTCTCCATACAGAATACCTCGTGGATCACAAATTCTCTCTACATGAGCATTTAAAGTAAAATTCCATCATACACTTTAAATATTATTTATAGATGCAATGTCTTGGGCTTATAAGTAAGTCCCCTACAGGCTTCTCTTTATACTGACTTCTTACTGTAGTTCCCTGGACATCCTTGTCAATAAAAAAGTAAACCAACAGAAGAAGAATTCAACTTGCACCTAGGAAAGACTTGTTTAATTTTCTGCCATAAATGGCTCCTAAAAAATTCCCTGTGAGATTTATGTAGGTCACTACTGAGACACTCTACACCAAATACAATTATTGGAATAAAACAGAAAAAAATCCCCATTAGTGTGGAAATTTATGCCTGAACACTCACAGGTTCTCTAACGCTTGGGGAGCAAGGCAAATATGGATGCCTACCAAGGCGGGTTTGATGCATCATGCTTAGATTTCTGCCAGGCATCTTCCCCTTGGCTCTCTGGAGGCCATTGTTGGGGATTTTTCTTCTATTTAGGAGAAGCAAAGACAATTATCCACAGCTTCAATCTACCACATAGATAGGAAACGAGGGAATTACAACACTTACTGTTTAATTGGAGTCTAGCAGTGATAGCTTGGTCCCAGGTAGTTCAAATAAGGTCGCCGTCACTTCCATTTTCTATGGAGGATAACTGAAGGGACACAGGGCTCTCATTGCAACTCAGCCAAATGAACCACTCTTAGTACTAAAGTGCATTCCTACCATCTCTTTGCCAACTCCCAGTTACTGCCAACCTGCAGTTAACAGAGCCAACTGGTCTTAATCACCTTTTAATACTAGAGGTACCCCAAATGTCTTAAAAGATGAAAATGAATAGCAGACTGTCTATGGATTGAAGTGACTCTCCCTCTGCAACCACTACAGTACTTTTGAAGTTAAGTAGTTCTAGTGAGAGGCTCTGATCCTGAACCAACAGACACAAAGACAAATGCTGTGGGACAATGGTCTTGTACCCTGTCACTTATATTATTTTAATAAAATGCTAATTGGACAGTAGACAGGCAGGAAGTATAGGCAGGGTGACCAGGCAGGAAGTAGAGTGGGGCAATGAGAACAGGAGAATTCTGGGAAGAGGAAAGACTAGGTCTGCAGGTGTCACCCAGACACAAAGGAAGCCAGATGAAAATGCTTCACTGATAAAAGATACCAAGTCATGTGGCTGGCACAGACAAGAATTATAGGTTAATGTAAAATATATGAATAAATAAGAACCCTGAGCTACTAGGCCAACCAGTTTATAATTAATGTAGATCTCTGTGTGTTTCCTTTGGACTAAATTGCTGCTGGACTGGGTAAGACTGTGCGGGACAGAAATCTCTGTTGACAGACAAGTCCAGTGATGGCTACACAGGATTCTATCACAGGATTCTATCCTTGTTGAGGCAGTTTGAATAAGAAAGACCCCCATAGGCTAATGGATGTGAATGCTTGGTCACCAGGAAGTAGAACTATTTGAAAGGATTAAGGTGTATGGCCTTGTTGAAAGAAGTATGTAACAGGGAGTGGCCTTTGAGATTTCAGAAGCTCTTGCTAAGCCCAGAGTCTCTCTCTTCCTGATGCCTGTGGATCCAGACCTAGAACACTCAACTACAATATCTACCATCATGCAGCCACACTCCCTGCCTTGAGGAAAATGAATTAAACCTCTGAAACTGTAAGCAAGGCCCAATTATATGCTTTCTTTTATAAGAGTTGCCATGGTCCTGGTGTCTCTTCACAGCAATAAAGCAGTAACTATGATAGAAGAGAAACTGAAAGAATGGAGCCTCCACCATCTACCTGGTTGTTTTCCTTTTGCACTAACAATAACCAAGGAAATTCTAGGTTTGAGGGATGCAAACATTATTTTTACTTTTTGGGCCAGAATACCTTCCTAAAAATGTTCTTGCTAAAAATTTCATATGAAAAACAAAATTATAAAAAGTCAATACTATGGGAAAATATAGGAGGCTTTCTTAGACCACCAGTGCTCAATCCATGACATGGTGACATTATTAATTACGAATGTTTTGCTTAGCTGGGCCTTTTTTTCTAGTTGGCTTTTTAAAAACTTAAATTAATCAATTTCTATTCATTTATGTATTGCCCAAAGGCTTGTTTGCTTCATCTACATAATGTCCGTCCTGTTTTCCTGCTTCCTCTGCACCTAACTGGCCAGCTGGTGTAGTAATAGGAGCAGCGGGGCTGCGTCCCCAGCACCCTGCTGCCGGAAAGGCTAGCTTTACCCGAAATAATTACACGGACACTGTATTCTTTTAAACACTGCTTGGCCCTTTAGCTCTAGCCTCTTCTAGGCTAATTCTCACATATTAATTTAGCCCATTTCTAATCATCTGTGTTGCACCCCAAGGTGCGCTTACCAGCAAGATTCTAGCCTACGTCCATCCTGAGTCGGAGCTGAATCGCGATGGCGTCTCTGTCTGAGACGTCTTACCTCACTTCCTCTTCCTCCCAGCATTCTGTTCTGTTTACTCCACCCACCTATGTTCTAAGCTATGAGCCCAAGCAGTTTGTTTATTACTTAACCAATGAAATCAACAGATTGATATATGACACTCCCACATCAGGCTGTCTCCCCTTTCTTCTTTTCTCTCCAGTCCTGTCTGTGCCTCCTCTGCCTAGCTATTGGCTGTTCAGCATTTCAATAGACCAAGCAGGTGCCTTAAGCAGGAAAGGTGAAACAGCAACATACCTTTAGCTAAACAAATACAGCATAAGCAAATTCAACACATTTTTACATAATTAAATAATTATTCTGCAGTGCAAACAAATGTAACACATCTTTATTTAGTTAAACAAATATTCTATCCCATAACAGGAAAATTTAAGATTCATTATTCCCCAAAACACACACAGACACACACACACACTCACAAACAAATTTGCACATGCATACACACTCTAAAGATTTTCCTTTTTACAAATAATGATTAGAAAATAATGATAAAAGATGCATTTAAAAAAGAATCTAACTTTAGCACTCACTATTAATTTACTCCCCAGTTCTCTTTCTGCAGGTTTGATTTTCTGCTCAGGATACATTTTTTATTCTTCACATAATAACACTCTCATTTAAAGTTGAAAGGAGTCATTAGAACATCAACCTAAGACTGTTAACTCTAATACTTACCCAATCACAGGCCAATATGTTTTATAAGACTTCCTTTTCTTTTTAATTATGATAAATAAGCCCCTCATCTATTAACCAATTTAAGCAACTGATGAAGGTCTGAGGAGATCATTAAGATGACAAAGCTTTGATGTGCTCCACAAAGCAGAGCTTTCTAACTGGCTTTGGGCATAATGACCGGACATCAGGATGACCACTCCACAGTATACTTGACTTTTTAGCTCTCAATGCATGGGTTGAAAGGTTGAGTAAGCCAATAACTTTCTATGTAACTTTTAGAAAATTACTTTGCTTTTCTTAATATCATTTTTATTGAACAATTGATTCAGTAATTTTGTACCAGGAGAGTTTTTTGCTTTATTTTGTTTTGTTTTGATTTTACATTTGTAAAAAGATTAAAGATGATGAAGAATACATTTCTTATATATGACCTAGGAAAATAATACAAATAGATTATATTCTCTATCTCCCTTTTCTAGTTAGAGGACAGGATGTTATGAGTAAATCAGGACATAACTGTTAATATTCTGTTCTTTTCCCCAGTTTCTACAGTGATACTGGGAAGGATAGCTATAGTGGCACTACTTTAGAATTGGATTTTTTCCTAACTAAATAAAACTCTTTCCACCATCTTAGACCCATTATTCTCTTGATTTCTAGAGACAGAATGGTGCATTCATCTAATAAACATATGCCCTTTATTGTTGAGTGTTCTCTTTCTCTGTCTCTCTTTCTCTCGCATGCACGCGCGCGCGCGCACACACACACACACACACACACACACAAAGTCTTGTTTTCTTAAAGGATAATAATGTATACAGGAAAGTTCATTTATCCTATAATCAAGATTCCCTAAGTGATTCACAGATACTTACGGATGGAAAGGGTTTCTAAATAAGACATAACAATATAGTGGTAGAATTAAACAAATAACCAACACTTTAATGTAAAAAGTGATCACATACAAGTGTATATATAAGAATATATTTATATATTCATCAGTATATCATTTACCACATAAAATAGGTTAATTCTCATCTTGATTTTTCTGTGTCTCTTCAACAAAAGGATTATAGTCTATTTTTCAGTACTATCATCAATCTCTTGTCTCTAGGAGTAAGACAGCATCTTTCTGTTCATTTTTCTGACTTTCCAAAAAGTCAGTCATTTGTGTAACTAATTGTTAAGACTAAATTTATTGGGTTTCAAATATCTAGAGTAATCTCTGTTGCACTTTATCTTACACATGAGACTTGTACCAATATAAACACACCATACATTTCAATGTAAATTGTGTATGTAAATAGTATGAACATAGACACAAATTAACTTACACTATATCCAGGACATTAACTGGCATACAGCAGGTGTGAAATGTACATTTAGCTGCTGAATTAACTGCCTGTGGCATCGGGGAATATAGCACAAAGGTAAATCCATTGCAAAATTCATAGTAATTACTATCATTTCATGACTTAAAAGGTACTTGAGGGGCTGGAGAGATAACCCAGTGGTTAAGAGCATACACGGCTTCTGCGGAAGACCAGAATGACTTTGATTTCCAGCATTAATGTAGGGTGGTTCACAAGTGCTTATCATTCCATCTCCAGGCTTTTAATCCATGAAGTGATACTTTCTCGTTGATTAGGAGACACATCACTCAAAAATTCCAAAAGATATTTCAAATTTTATTTAACATCAAACCGTTGATATTTTAGTGGAAACTATATTAATACCATTTAGAATTTATAGACAAAGGAATGATAAGCTATTAGGAAACATGTCATGCCATAGCATATAATGATGTGTTGAGATACATAGAAAGAGATAAAAACATCATTTGGGAAGCCTAGGAACTTTCACAAGGAAGAAAGCCATAACCTGGGTCTGTAATATAGCTAGCAAGCTGAACTCGACATTCTCTTCTCTGCTTGTCATTTGATGAGGTGATTTCTGCTTTAATCTGTATTATAAATTGAGTTTTTACATAATATGTTATGCAGCTATGAACAGGTGGACTAGTTAATCTGTAATATTCTGTTCCATAAGGTATATGTGCTCTAAATAATGAAATTCTAGGAAATTAACTTGAAAATAACTTATGAGAATAGAAAGTAACAAAAATAAGTCAATTAGAGAGGAAACTTTAGTAAAGCACTTGTGATATTAAGACAGTTTAAGGATGACTAATCAATGATAGAGTAAAGGTAAAGAGATTAACTCGAAAGTATTCATAATAGTTAAAGTAGGAGTCCAGAACACAAATAATAGTCATCACTACTGTAATGAAAGTAATAGTACAGACATTGAATACCTAGTAGAGAATAGCTTTTGAAAAGTCATGTCTCCTAGGGAATATGATGTAGCTGAATATCAGAAAGTACACTCGACACATGTGAGGCACTTGTCTCCATGACTAATAATCAGAAAATAATACCAAGTTTCAGACCAGTGCTCAAGAGAAAAGACATGAATAACAACAATTTCCAAGTTTTCAGCCAGGATCGCCAGAGGAGTGCTGATATCACTTACAAAAATAATTACTGTAGGACAAGGATGATGGTGGACGGATCACAGCTCATAGAAAAAGGTGTGCAGGATTTCACATCACAGGAGCTACCCCAATGGAAGTGCTCAGAACGACTAAGGTGATGTAAGGAGGTAGGGGTCAGGATTCTGAGATTTTAAAAGGGTTGTGTATATACCCTACATTTCACTGAATTCAGATATAGGTTCATTACATCTTAGTATAGCTAATCAGTTGATGAAATGCCTTGGACAGCAAAAAAAAAATACAACTGCATTCACACAGAAAGTTCCATGAAGAATTGTTCCTACAGCACCAACGAAGGGGAAAATTGCTGCTTTGACTTGTTCGTGTGACTGACAGTTACGAATATTGGCTTTGCTCAGATAACATGAAAAAGTCCATGACTCCCAAAACAGTAGCCAAAATTTATTTATTGGTTTTATCCATAATCCTCAATGTGAGTTTCTCATCCCGGATAAACCATGCTTCTTGCCCATGGTGCCTTCATGCAAGAGTGAAACAATTTACCTCACTCCACCTGTGGGTTTAATTTTATTTTGTAATGGTTTGGAAATTTTGAATATTCACTGAGTCTTTTTATGGAAAAAAAGTGAAAACTCCTCAGAGAGACTCTTGTAGTTTGTTGCCATGGATAATTGTTTCTAAATAAACTCGGGTAGTGGATGAGAACAGACGGAAATAAATTGATGGCAGTTGACTATTGTGTCTCTTGGCTCCCCTTTATGTGTTACCTGCAGCATGTCTTTGCCTGACATTTTATGCACTTGAACTTTAACAATGTCAACCTGATTCCTGCCTAGAACCTGTACATGACCTCATCAGAATCACATCAGGGAACTGGAGCATATCCACAGTTCTCTAAAATTCAGTCAATGGAAAGATTCCTATACCTGTACATCTAAACACATCCATGTTCGCCAAACCTCCATTGGAACTAGAGGCATGTGCTACTGGGCGTGGTCATTTATTTACCTTATTAGCCAGGGAGGAGAAAATGATTCAGCCCCTTTCAAAGTTATTCCTTCATTAAATGAATCCACAATTTTATATTAAATGCCAGATATGGAGAGACATTGTTCTAGACATTAGAGATTTGAGAGCATTAAGACATAGTCTCTGCTCCAAGAAAGCTCACACCAGAGTAGAAGAAAGAAAAACTTCAGCAAGAACTTTAAGAGCAGCATAAGAATACTGAATCTTATAGAATAGAATGATACTGAGATCTTGTGAGAGGGGCAGTTGATTGTATCTTAGAGAGTAGAAAATTAGTTTCCAGTACATTATGCCCCTTAATTATGACTTGAAGAAAAATAAATACTTAAATACTTTGAGGGAACAACTCACTCACCCCAAACTTAGAGCTATCCAATCAAGAATGACTCTAGACACTCCAGTTTCAACAAAAGAATACATGACATATGTCCTGTATGTCTTAAACATTGCTGTAGGATTTTAGCAAATCAGAAAAATAAAATGCCAAAACTTTTATCTTCAAAACATATGATTTTGTTGATTAAAATAACCAAAATATACAAATTAATTAGGGACCATCCAAAAATGATGACACAAAGATTAAGGTATGCTATAAATAATTCTAGATAACTCTTCAGAGCCTCCCAACAGCACTTGATAGAGAGAAGAACTTGCTAGAACTTGGCATACGGCTAGGTAATCAAGTTAAGGATTTTTATCTCCTTTTGACAGCATTGATGTCACCCCAGGTTCTGGGTGGACATCTTCAATGTTAATTTTGAAAACATTAATTTTATTTATTACTGATCCTTTTGGAAGCCTTTTGTTTTCTCATATCAACTTCTGAATTGAAATATACCCAAGAGATGCTCTATCAAATGACAAAAGCATTTGTTCAACTATGTTCATAGCAGTATTATTTGTAATAGCCAGAACCTGGAAACAACCTAGATGCCCTTCAATGGAAGAATGGATGAAGAAAGTATGGAATATATACACGCTAGAATACTACGCTGCGGTAAAAAACAATGACTTCTCGAATTTTGCATGCAAATGGATGGAAATAGAAAACACTATCCTGAGTGAGGTGTCCCAGACCCAAAAAGATGAATATGGGATGTACTCACTCATAATTGGTTTCTAGCCATAAATAAGGACCACGGAGTCTACAATAGGTGAACTTAAAGAAGCTAAGGAAGAAGGTGAACCGAAGGAAAAACATATAGTTGTCCTCTTGGCTAAGGGAAGTAGACCAAATTTCCGGGGAGAAAATGGGATCTTGGGGGGGGGGTGGGATGGGGGTAAGGGGAGATGGGGAGAGAAAAGGTAGAAGGGAAGGAGGGGGGACCTGGGAAACGAGAGAATTGGGATAAAGGAAAGGTGGATAGGGGAGCACGGAACCACAATTCTTAGTTAAGGGAGCCACTTTAGGGTGGGCAAGCGACTTGACCCTAGAGGGGCTCCCTAGTGCCCAAGATGAGGTTCCCAGTTAGTTCCTTGGGCAGCTGAGGATTGGGAACCTGAAATGACCCTATCCCAGAGCAATACTGACGAATATCTTGCATATCATCTTAGAATCTTCATCTGGTGATGGATAGAGATAGAGACAGAGACCCACACAGGAGCACTGGACTGAGCTCCCAAGGTCCCAAGGAGGAGCAGAAGGAGGGAGAACATGAGCAAAGAATTCGGGACCACGAGTCGTGCATCCACCCACTAAGACAGTGGAGCTGATCTACGGGGAGCTCACCAAGGCCAGCTGGACTGTGACCGAAAAAGCATGGGATAAAACCGGACTCTCTGAACATGGCGAACAATGAGGGCTGATGAGACACCAAGGACAATGGCAGGGGGTTTTGATCCTACTTAATGTGCTGCCTTTGTGGGAGCCTAGCCAGTTTGGATGTTCACCTTCCTAGATATGGACGGAGAGGACCTAGGACTTACCACAGGGCAGGGAACCCGGACTGCTCTGTGGACTGGATAGGGAGGGGGAGAGGAGTGGGGGGAGGGGGAGAAGGGTGGGAGGAGGGGGAGAAGGGTGGGTGGAGGGGGAGAAGGGTGGGAGGAGGGGGAGAAGGGTGGGAGGAGGGGAAGGGAAATGGGAGGCTGGGAGGAGGTGGAAACTTGTTTTTTGTTTATGTTTTTTTTTCTTCTTTTCGCAATAAAAAAAAAAAAGAACCTAGAAGGCATCTGTGTGTGTCTTTGTGTGTGTCCTCCGTGTCTCATGTTGAAGAACTATGTATTTATGTGGAAAGGAGCACTATGGTCATTTTGACAACTAGTAACTATATCAGACATATGTGGCATTTAACCATTTTTCTTAAGTCTTTACTCCAGCATCATGATCTAAGCCACTGTACTCTGTTACCTGCAATATTGCTTGAAGCAATTCACTTCCTTTATTTTATGCCCCCCACAGAAAAGATACTGACAGCTTCCAAAGTATTTTGCTATCGAAGTAATGTCTATTATTTCTCAGGCTGTTACGCCTCTGGTAGTACCTTTCCACTGCAAAGGAAGGGTTGATAGATACTTTTAAGGTCACAGGAGGTCTGGTTTCAGCTACCTTTCTGATGCTATGCTATACTCACAAGGACTTCATACTCTTTTATGGATATGTTCCTATCACATACAATACACCCCACAACTTATGCATCACCCCTTAAAGCCTGTGCTCAATTGTTTCCTTCTCCTCAGAGTTTCCCTGACCATATATTTGAAATAATAATCTCTGAATTCCCTAGTCCTTCCTTGTTTTTTTTTTCTCCAATGTGTTTCTCTCCTTCAAGTATATAATATCCCATTTACTGGCTTAATTTGTTTATTGCCTGTTTCTCTCCCAGTAGATATAAAGTTCATTAGGGCAGGGTTTTCCATCTGTTCCATTGACTCCTACAGTTTATTGTCTAGAATAGTGAGTGTCTGTCATGATAGCTACTCAATACTTATTTGCTCGATGACAGGAGAAGGGTATTTATTTATTCTAGCATATTTGAAGTAGCAAAGTAATGAATATAGCCTGCGTGTACAGCAATGCTTTGGCCAGTTGGAAATTCTCATTTTCAATAGATTATTGTATACCTATAAATGTTCAACTATGTTAACTGAATCATCTATAGAATATTTATATAAAATATTTGCAATGACCTACAAAGGTGAAAATGAGCTTATTTATTTCCTTTAGAGAAACTATGTCAAAATTATCTATAAGTTTGGTTTATGAAAAAGTAAAACTGATTAATAGGAACAATAGTTACATTTTGTGTTTTTTAAGTTGCTTCTATGATGGATTTTGAAAATAGTAAAATTTAGCTTTATTGCAATACTGAGACAGTCAGAGAGAGACACACATATGTGTGCACACAGCTGGAATGTATATTAATTAGAGAATGGTGAGAAAAGAACCCCCAATAGTGGGAGAGTGTGGGAGGGGCTCCAAGGAAGAAACATCCTATATTGATATTTTTATGGAATATGTAAGAACAGAGAAAAAGGAAGAATAAGTAAATAGATTTTTCAAAATGAAGTATATGGAAATAATAATGCAAAAGAATTCTCTCCTATCCTAAAATAGTTAAATTGTAGGTGGCCCCTAGGCCTACATGTTAAAGACTCCACCCCAGGGAAGCAGCATGAGTATGAGCGGGAGGCCTTTGGGTCAGTGAGATCTAGCCCTTGAAGGAGACTGCGAGACAGAGGCCCCTATTTACTCTCATTTTCCTTTTGTATTACAGCGAGGTGAGTGTTCTGTCTCACTTCACAGTCTCAAACACAATGATGTCAATGAATGGCGGAAGGCAGCTTCTATAATCAGGAGCCAAAATAAACCCTTATTTTTTGTAAGCTGCTTTGCTATAGGAAGAGAAATGTTACTAACACATGCTTAGAAAAGTTTTAAAATCTATCTTTATTCTGATAATTAAAAATAATGGCATTAACCTTTCAAAGCAGGAAATGGCATTGATTTACTCAAGAAAAATTGATGATCTATCCTCTCTTTCATGGGGTGATTATTTAAACTATTACAAAGTTAAAGTTTACTCTGCAGCATGTGAATGCAAGAATTTCTGTATTGGTTCAAAGGCAGGGAAATGTCATTATACTGATTAACACATGCCCTGGATTTTAATGTGGTTAAAGAATCTTAAGACTTTGAAACATAATGATATATAATGAAACATAAATATCAACAAGGAAGCTCAGACCTTTATATAAATTCTGCTTAGGAAGAAAAATAATACTATCTAATAAGTAAAAGCTGATATATTGTTATATTATCCTAGAGAAGCTAAATAAGAACGTGAACCCAAAGAAAAACATATAGGCATCCTCCTGAATATTAACCTTCATCAGGCGATGAAAGGAGACAGAGACAGAAACCCAATTTGGAGCATCGGACAGAAATCTCAAGGTCCAAATAAGGAGCAGAAGGAGAGAGAGTACGAGCATGGAACTCAGGACCGCGAGGGGTGCACCCACACACTGAGACAATGGGGATGTTCTATCGGGAACTCACTAAGGCCAACTGGCCTGGGTCTGAAAAAACCTGGGATAAAACCGGACTCGCTGAACACAGCGGACAATGAGGACTGCTGAGAAGTCAAGAACAATGGCAATGGGTTTTTGATCCTACTGCATGTACTGGCTTTGTGTGAGCCTAGGCAGTTTGGATGCTCACCTTACTAGACTTGGATGGAGGTGGGTGGTCCTTGGACTTCCCACTGGGCAGGGAACCCTGATAGCTCTATGGGCTGACAAGGGAGGGGAACTTGATTGGAAGAGGGGGAGGGAAATGAGAGGAGGTGGCGGGGAAGAGATAGAAATCTTTAATAAATAAATAAACGGAAAAAAAGATGAATGTCCTAAACTCAGATGATTATCTTCTGTCTTTGCGATAACTTCTTTCATAGCCCGAGCCTTTTCTGAGTCTACGATGCCCAACAGTTCTGTATTAATATTTTTTTTAAACACTGAGGTTTAATCCTTGGACTAGCAAAACAGGGAAAGAAAAAATAAACAGATAGATAGATAGATAGATAGATAGATAGATAGATAGATAGATAGGAAGTCACACAGGGAGACGGAGAGGGAGAAGGAGAGAGAGAGAGAGGGAGAGAGAAAAAGAGAGACACACACACAGAGAGAGAGAGAGAGAGAGAGAGAGAGAGAGAGAAGAGATCAAATAAGCAAACTATGTGTACCTGGAGGCAGAGGATATGTCTGCAGAGCAAAACATTATACAACTGTGGAATGGACTTCCATGAAAGCAATAAGGATGGAGAGACTGAGTAGGCCCCTGAAGTATGGGGATGTTTCAGTTATGCCTGGTTTATTTAATCAACAGATTTGCATTTGTATTTGGTCTTGATATATTTTGTGAGAATCATGGGAAGAACACATGAGAAATTTAATTTGTCATGTGCAAATGAAGTGAGCAAGTATAAAAAGTAGAAAAGTGGGAGAAGGAATGAACTGAAAAGAACAGAGAAGTAAATGTAAGAAAATCTACTAAGGAATACCATACCTGAATGTGAAAACTGATAAAAAAGAAAAATAAGTGAACTAGTCACAATAAAATAATTGAAAAAAGCAATAAAAGTAATACATTTAATAAAGATGAGAATCTGAAAAGGAAATCGGGAGAACAAATCAACTTGATTGACAGAAAATGACTCATTCATCAAACAACACATCCAGGAGTCATAGAAACCTGATGTGGGATTCTTCTCTGTATGCTATGAATATGTTTTATTGCCATTTGGTTAATAAACAAGTTGCTTTTGGCCAATGGCTTAACAGAATATAGCTAGGATGGAGAAGATATATATATAGAGAGAAGGTGGAGTCAGTGAGAAGCCATGGAGCAGCTGCCAGAGACAGATGCACCAAAACCTTGCTGGTAGGCCACGAGCCTCATGGTAAAATATAAAATAATGGAAATGGGTTAATTTAAGATATAAGAGCTAGAGAACAATATGCTTAAGCTATTGGCCAAACAGTATTACAAATAACAGTTTCAAAGTGATTATTTTGTGGTCTGGGCAGCCGGGAATGAAGAAGTGGCATCCTACCACAGGAACTCTCAAACATGAAAAGAGAAGTATGCATTTGACCTGAAGAGTAAAGAGAAATCAACTGTAAGACATGTAATGTAAATCGTTTAGAATATCCTGTGTCATCTTTTGTTCCTATACAACTTTGTTGTAATAAGCAATACTAAATGGATAGTTTAGCGCTGTAAATCTCTATTACAGTGTTAAAATAGTATTGTAGGAAGTTAAAGCTTACCAGGCTGAGAGGAGCCAGACTGAAGTCTGCCTGGTGCTGTCAGAGGTCCTGATCATGTCTAGCCAATGAGAGCAGACCTTGCAATATCAATGGATTGCAATGCATAGGTGCTGGGGAAGTATATAAGTTTTCCACTATTGTTAAATAAATAAGTCTGTTGTGTGCCTTCTATCTGAATCCTAGTGTCTTATATGTTGACCCTGCATCTTCTCACCGTCTCCCCAAAGGAAGACATTAGGGGCCAGCAAAATAATGTGTCATTATACTAGAATTTAAAGGATGTTATTGCTCAACCACTAAGCTGAAACAGTACCAGTTGGGTCCCTTGAGGACTGGCCTTTTCACCCCCACTTAATGTTTTGCACTCTTGTGGTTGGTTGTTCCAAAGACAGGAACAAAAGCAGGAACAATCTGTTGTTTTCAGCAATGTTTTTTAAGGATGTTTACCCCTAAGACATGTGAGTTACAGTGATGACTTCCTGCTTTTGCTGGCTCGGCCTTCCCTGCTGAGGGCTATATATACTGTGTGAGAAAGTGGAATAAAGGCTTGCCTGCAGAACCTGAAGTGTGCTGTGTGTTAATCCTGATATCCCTCGCTCAGAGAACTATAATTGCCATGCTGGCGGGGCAAGTACCAACACTGCATAAACAAAAGTAAATCTTATATAAGAATAAAATTGAGATTACAAACTACTAAATCAACCTCCAATTCACTTCTAAGCAGGGACTTTCCACTAAAACCTACAAAAATAAGGCAAGTGCCCAGATGAGGCTAGTAGCATTATTTTCCACAGTTATTCTATCATTCTCGTTATCACATCACAGAGGCAAAGTTCTCTGAGTCTATTCTGATCCTCTAATTAATCTACTCATATGGTCTCTGATAATTCAAATTTGTGTGGCACTTTCAACAAGTGACCATGATGTTGCTGGTCTATGACTGGATTCAGAAGTGCCCAATAGATCAATTAGCTGTCTCTCGGTGTGTCAGAGAGGGTCTTTCCACGGTTGGCTATGTGAGTGGAAATCCACCCTAAATAGACATGGCAATTTTCCAATGCCTAGATGAGGTAGGAAAGTTCACAGTCATACTCTCTCTTCTTTCCTTGTCTTTTCCCCCTACCTCTGTTCTTCTCTTTCCTCCTTCTCTCACAGCTATCTTTTCTGGTTGCTTTGAGATTGGTTCCTGTGGTGCCATACCCTCCTTACCAAGACAAACTGAAACCTCTGTACCTGTGAGCCAAAATAAATCCTCCTTCAACTGGATGGTTTCTCGCTTGCATTTGTCATTGAAATGAAAACTCTAGCAATGCCTCAAACAAAATGCCACTTTGTCTTTTTAAAGTTTATTAAATCTTGAGGCAGAAATGAAGGAATTCATCAAACCTCATAGGAAAGGCATTGCCATTGTTATATTTAAAAATTAGTTAATATTTAAAAACTATAGCCTAAAGATGTTTTATGTCCAATGGAGGTTACACAGTGTGTCTTAAAAAGAATTTTGCATTTGCTTATCATTATAAGTGTACTTAGTGGTACTGAATTATTGTGTAAAATATTAAAGAATGTAAATTTTATTTTTATATATTTACTTCAATTTAAAAAACTAAGGAGAAATAAAATACATTTTATATAGTACAGAAAAATTCAGAGAGAATAACATAGTTAGATTATAATAAATTTGATATAAATTCAAATTGCAAACACTAAGCACCTGTCCTAAAGCAATGATTTTTACATTTGTAAATACCTTAAAATTAGGCAATATAAGAAACTGTGAATGTGATAAAATGGTTGCCTAGGTGATCAAATTTTGTGAAATAGAACAGGGTCTGAGCCAGACACTATTAACTACTAGCGCTTCAGTAAATTAACATTCACCAAATTCCAAACCTTAAAATTATTTAATTCTGCTGTTTATCAATGATCCCCAAATTTTGCTAATTTTATTTATATACATTTTATGGTATACTATCTATCTACAGCTCATCTAATCCGCTTATTGCTAAACTCTAGTCTTCAAATACTTCCTAATTCTGAGAACCAGGATCAGTGGCTATAGCACCTTGTTGCTTTCTCTTTTGCCATCAGTTTATTCAGTGTCAGCTTAAAGTCACTATTATTTAAAGGAACATCATCTCTCAAAGATTTAGGTTGGTAAATGTCTGTGAGACTAAAATCAGAAGAAAAATTACATACTGAACTTCAAAGCAAATGGGTATGTTTACATGGTGAAGCACTGGATATTTTTAATTTTAGAGATAGGCTAAGAAACTAGAAGGCTTTATTCTACTGATAAATACAATCAGGACAATGGTAATCATAACTTAGGCAGACTATCACAGGAAGGATAAAAACCAGTATCTGACTTCCTTTCCCATCACCTCTCAAGAAGTCCTTCCTGGAATGGTCCAAGGAGTATCTACAAGAATACCTGCATAGAGGGAGATGAGGCCTGAGCAAAAGAATGTCTCCTCCTCCATTCTGTGGAGAGTCAAGAAGCAGGATGTGGTACTCTCTGTTGATCCCTTTGTGATGGATGCATGTAAATTATAAGTTCTTATTTTCATCCCTTTAGTCATGGTACTAATCAGCACTTCAAGGAAAAGAGGACCATGAGAATATGCCATCAGTGTTTGAGGTGAATGATACAGAAGCAAAAACAAAACAACAACAAAACAGCACAGCTGCTTTAATGAAAAGACTGCCAAACTAAAAGCCTAAGGAAGAGTTGAACAGGGACTGTTAACTGCTTTGAACCCTAACACTAAAAGCACCAGAAGGGTAGCTACACTCTCCAGATATTTTGGGTTTTCAAATAAATCTGAGATATTTTATTTTAACAGAGATATACTTACTTACATAGGTTGGCAACTAATTAAACATTCTCAGTGTGTATGTTCAGACCAAGGTCTTTGAGTTGTGAATGCAGCTTTATACATCAATGGTAGAAAACAGAGACCAGGGGCTGTGAACGAGGAATAAGAACACATCCTTTAGACAGCTGTTAAACAGAGTGGGTGTTTGATATGATATCCCCAAGGGGAGGTTTCAGGGATGTTTTCTGTGTTGTTTTGGTGGTAAGCTCACTCTGCTTATAAATAAAAACATTTCTAGTGTTATAAAGATTGATTTGGATATTTTTAAGATAACATGCTAATATTTGCTTTGAAATAAGAGAGATAAACTACCCAATAAACTGCCCAGCCTAAGGTGTTTTGATATAATAGCCTTGGTGGGCTGAGGAAAATAGTCTAAATTTGGAACATATCACTTGAAAATTGTTTATAAAAGATGCTTTCTAGTTATTCTTCAATAAAACTCTATTTAAGGTACACCACCCTATCAACTTACTAAAATCTAGGCCATGCTACAGACTAAATGCTTGTGTGCCCTCAAAGTTCAAATGTTGAGATCCATCTCCCCAATACATGGTATTTGAAGTCAGGGTTTTTGACAGTTAACTAGGTTATAAGATGGAGGCCTTGTGAGTATCCTTGATGACTTTACAAGAAGATTACAGAGGACTCTGCTATGCTCTAGTGAGGGTAGAAATAAGCCATAACCTTGAGGGCTATCTGCCATAACAGGAGACGCGCGAGAATCTTTCATTTGGACTGTGTATTCTTCCTAGCTGTGAAAAGTTAAAGCTTTTTAGGCTGCCAGTCTGTCTCGCTTTGTTACGGCCACCTGAGCTACCAAAACAGATTCCTTTATTTTAAACACTGATTCTCTTCAATGAAGCCGTCAAATTGCAGTTTGGGTATTCTATAACACTGTAAGTACACCTTGTATAATTTGCATTTCATCTTACCTTAAATGGGATATTATGATTTTGTTCCGTGAAAGGAGATTTTGAAGTTAACAAGGCCAAGTTTAGATTGTGATTCTACTGCTTACTAATTAGGTGGCATTGGATAATTTATTTAACCTATGAACAGAATCTGGCACCCTGAACTGACAATTTTATGGCCTGATAGAACTGTTAATTTAAAAGAAGACTCGTAAAGCATTTAATACAGAGGACACCAGAAATCTACTTTTGTATTTGTTTCTACATAGGAAACTATCAGTTGACTCTACTCAAAGGGATTTTTTGAAATATCCTTAAGTACCTGTGAGGGTATAAGTTTTCCCTAAGGGCAATTGCTTAATTAAATAGAAGTTTATGAAGTTAATCATAACATGTAACAGGACCGAGGTTCCAAAGCAACAATAAAAAACGTTTCCTCTCTAGGACTACAGCTTCAGGTCAGGACCATTAGAAGAAACCATACACAGAAGAAAGGCTGAGCCAGACGTAGATAAGCCCTAGAACTGGAGATCCCACCTTGAACTCATTCAATCACTAGATTATCTTTATCTCTGGAGGAACAGGCCATCATCCTAAATTACAAACTGCTTCTGTAATTTTTGCATAAATTATCCTGCAGCAATTAAAAATAGCCATGCTTTTGAAGAATAAAAACAATTTTTAAAAGAAATTAAAGTGGGCTGCAGGGTTAACAGACAAAATTAAGTTTCTTGGAAATTCATCGGGGTTTTCTGTTCTCACTTCATGAGCATGTAATCTGGTATATTATTATTTTGCCACTGTGCTCATAATGCCTGATAAAAACAACTAAAGGGAAAGATTCGTTTCCTAGTTTAAGAAGGTTTAAAACATGGCTTTGTTGTATCCGGCATTCAGACAGGACATTGTGACCACAACTAGTTGTCACTTCAAGTAGAATGGAGAAAAGAAAGAAAATATAGGCATTCAGGTGGCTTGTCTTCTTACCTATTTTACTCTTTCCAAGACACCAGCCCATGGGATTGTCCAGTCCAAATTCAAAATGGATCTGTCCATAAGTTAGTCTTTTCTGAAAATATTCCCACAGATACATCCATAGATGTGCCTCGCTAATTTTCTGGGATATTCTAAATTTAATCAAGCTAACCATGAAGACTGCCATCACATGTCGTCAGTTACTGTACTCATTCGATTATAAACTTGATATAACCTAGAGTCATGGGGGAAAAGGGACTCTCCCATATAAAATTGCCTTGATCAGATTAGCCTATAGACATCTGTGTGGAACACTTCTTGATTGTAATTGATGTAGGAGGGTTCAGCCCACTGTGGTCCATCATATCCCTTGACAGGTAGGCCTAGAGTATATTTTAAAAGCTGGTGAAACATAAGGTTGGAAACATACCAGTAAAACAGTGTCCGTCTGTAGTTCCTGCCTCAATTTTTACTGGAGTTCCTGCCCTGACTTTCCTTAATAATAAACTGTGACCCGGAAGTATAAGATGACATAAACCCTATCCTGCCCTAACTTGCTTTTGGTCACGGTGTTTAACACAGCAACAAAAAACAAACCATAACTGTCATTTGTGAGTCACAGATGTACAGGGGACTCAGCTTGGTTTAGTGATCTACACTTGCCAATGTGATAGCTCTAATAATGATCTTTAAACAATTTTCTAATATACCTATTTTGCAGTAGGTTCCTCAAATTATGAAGCTTTTCTTTCTTTTAAGATTTATTAAGAGACACTATAAACGTATAATCTGGAGTTAACTGTTTATCCTTACAAAGGCCAACATCACCCATTACACTACCCAATGTCCCATGAATAATCAAATTTTCCAGTTGGACTGTAGTGATCGGGCACCAAACCCAGTCCTTTGTATCAGGTTTGTTCCTCTGATGTGGTCAAAAGGTTTCCCTCTGCCTCACTTAGTTCTTTCATGTATACATGCAGATTTTCCCAAATATTCAAGAGGACTCTTAGAGTCCCAGTTCTCTCTCTAAGCATTTGTCTCATTTTCAGAACTTCCTATCACAAACAAGGAGTTTCCAAGGGATACCCACTAGCATCATGCTCTGTAAATTCTTTGAAGGCAGTAAACAATAGGAATCATTTGGCCACCACATTTTTTCCCTACTTCACAGGGGTAACTGCCATCTATTGCTTGGTGTCCTGTGTACTGAAATTATTTTGTCGTATCTTTTTTCATTTTCTTGTGCTACTATCCCAAGCAAAGTGATTTATCCCATCCTGTTACCTTATCTTCATTGGCAATAGTAATCCAAGTTTTGGACATCCCTAATATTGATTAATACTAAACTAGATACACAAATTATAATATTTCCACACAATAAAACATTATTGCAGAAATAAAGATAAATGGCACATAGCCGCCTCCAACTACAAGAATAAATCTCACAATGTTAAACATAAGAAATAAGACAGACAATAATGCAATAGTGAGAGCTCAAAGATTCAGAACAAAAAATCCTTCTTAGACTTCAAGCAGTGGTTATTTCTGGAAAGAAAGAAGAAAGGGTCAAGAAGCCAGGACACACAGAGGAGACTTCTGTGGTCTTATCATTTTAATTTGTCTTGACACTATAGTAGTTATGTCTGGCATCTTTATCACAAATACTAAAAGGTTAATGAATTTTGTGTTATGACAAAACTAAAATAATAAGATAATAAAAGTAAATGCACACAACAAACAATAATACAGATGATGCATACCAGAGTCCCAGATCTCAGATTTTTTAGACTGGGTCTCATTACTCATATGTATCTTTGACTGTCCTGGAACTCACTATGTAGACCAGGCTGTCCTCTTCCTCCCAAGTACTGGGATTAAAGGTGTATGCCACCACAGCAAACTAGAACTCAGGCACACTTGAAAATATATTTTCCCAGAATGAGTGCAACATCTTTGCTGGGAATGTTATAAAATTCCAGAGACATAAGCCATATGATATTTACAAAATCACAACCCTTTTGACAGGAATATGCATTGTCGTGGTGTATGCTGTATGTCAAGAACCTTTCTACTACAACAAGATGCCTTTCAGTAAACTTTGTCAATGCAAACTAATTCAGAATGTTATTTGTATTTATTCTTTGTCAATTTCTTATATGTGTAGTGTACCTTGAGACTATCCAATCCAAATCCTCCCTCTTTTCCTATAACCCTCCAATGCTACTTCTCATACTTTCCTGCTCTGATTTTAATGACCTACTGAGTTCAATTAACACTGCATTCATGTGCATGGGTGTGGGGCCACCCATCACAGCATAGAGTACAGGCAATTTATGAGCAGTCATACCCACAAATCAAAACGGTTCCTCCCTCTCCCAGCAGCTACCATTGCCAATATCTGTCAATTGAGAGTTTTAAGTGTATTTGTTTGCAAATCACTTCTGTTCAAATATTTACCAAGTGAGTAATGCCTTGAGTTCCAGAGTATTGACAGTTTGCTCGGCATGCAAGCTTACACGCCTACAGGCACTGTTAAAAATGCATTTTTGTAGTCAATTTAGCTCCAATGACCAAATTTATCTGCATCTGCAGATAAATATGTGGCAGGGATATTGACTAATAAAAGCACAAGTTCTAGCTTTGTTTAGTTATCAAATCATATGTGATAATGTCATAGGTAGTAAGTTTGCGTTCAGGTAGTTGAGCTGACTTATAAACTTAATGTTAAAAGCGAACAAGATAGGATGAACAAGCAAGTCTCAATTCTCACCTGTCATGGGCTTTCTATTATCAATCTGTGTGTGCTATCTTCACACACATGCACACACACTCACAGGTACACATACACATGTCTCTTCTATTACCTCAATATAAAGAAAATCATAGCCAAATACTATGCTGAAAAATAACAACCCAAGAATAGGTTATTTTGAACTTGATAAACTGAACTACCCATGCTTGATTCTTTTGAAATTTTTCAAAAAGTTGATATATACCCCGTACCTTTCTTAAGTGTGGAGAAGCAGTTATTGACATTAGGTGAGGGAAGTGCTAGAAGGGAGAATAAATAATTTGGTCCCCTATCCAACTTTTTATTAATTCATTTACTACCTATGTCACACTAAGAAACTAAGTTTGTTTAATTTGATTGTAAATTTTTTCTTCTGTGAAATGAAAATTAGGCCAAGTAGTTAGCTGTAAACATCTGTCACCAAACTCCCTGTGTACTCTGATTTGGAAGTTGCACTTTAAGAGGCAAAGTCCTTCTTATTATGATTCTGACTCTCATCTCAAATGTTCTGAAGACAAATGCTAGTTATTTCTTCCTTTGTCACCGAATCAGGTAGGAGAAACAAGACAGTCAGCCTATCATCTCTCAGTCTCTAAATTAATTTAGAATCATATGCTCTCCTCATACACAGTTGATTTATACTGATTAAGCCTGTTTCACTAGGGTCGAAAACCTGAAGAACGTACAAAGTGAATGTGTTGAAAGTGTCCCATAGTGGGCAGAAAGGTGTTTCTTGGCCTCTGTCCAGAAATACTTAAGAATTGTTCTGTATCGTGGATGGTAGACAGAGGAGGCTGTCCTTTAGGATTCATAATTGTTCATAGAACTAATGAGTATAGAAAATTAGGAGCAGATTCCCATGAATATAAACAGCATTTTCCTCAAAATATGAAAACCAGGGACTGTGGAGATAGCTCAGCAGGAGGCAAGCACCTGCTGTGCCATCATGAAAAGCAGAGTTTGAATATTCAGAACTCTCATAAAAAGCCAGGAGTGGCTCTTTCCTTTCTGCCACCGCCATGCCATCCAGACTGAGGAAGACCCGGAAACTCCGGGGCCACGTGAGCCACGGCCATGGCCGCATCGGTAAACACCGCAAGCATCCGGGAGGACGCGGGAACGCTGGAGGCATGCATCATCACAGGATCAACTTCGACAAATATCATCCAGGTTACTTCGGGAAAGTTGGGATGAGGCATTACCACTTAAAGAGGAACCAGAGCTTCTGCCCGACTGTCAACCTGGATAAACTGTGGACGCTGGTCAGTGAGCAGACCCGGGTCAACGCTGCCAAGAACAAGACTGGAGTTGCTCCCATCATTGATGTCGTGCGATCGGGCTACTACAAAGTTCTGGGGAAGGGAAAGCTCCCTAAGCAGCCTGTCATCGTGAAAGCTAAATTTTTCAGCAGAAGAGCTGAAGAGAAGATAAAGGGTGTTGGAGGTGCCTGTGTTCTGGTGGCTTGAAGCCACTCAGGGAGGCCAATTAAATGCTAACACTTTCAAAAAAAAAAAAAGCCAGGAGTGGCCACAAGCACTCTTAACCTTAGTATGTGGGTAAGGTGGGAGCTGGAGCTGTAGGATCACAGGAACTTGCTGACCATCCTAGCTGCAAATAACAAGATCACAGTACACCAAGATACTGTCTCAAAGGACCTAGATACAAAACAATAGGTGGGAACACTCACTGTCATGTTCTGAACTATACATGTGTATGCACCTGCAAACATACACCACACATACAACTAATAGTAATTATTACCGTTACCACATCTTGATTAAAGAGAAATTTGCATTGAGATTCTTATTTTTTATTTTAATTCCTTCTAAAGAATATGTTGTGTTTAAGAAAAGAGGGAGAAGTAAAGTTTTCTTTCTGTTTCACTGTCTAGATGTCCTATCAAAAAATACTACTGGGTAAAATTAATGCACTGTAGTAGAATGTACATTTTAATCAGAAAACACAACCTAAAATTAAACCTACACAGTTTTTCACAAGCTCAGAAATATGTGAAAATTTCAAAACAAATGTTAGCCTTCATTATCATTAGCACCACCATCTATCTTTATCTTAAATGAGCTATTTTTAGTTTAATAAGCAGTTCTTGCTGATGATATTTTGACTTGAGCATTTCACAAAATACATTTTAAGATAAGGATAAGATTATTCAGTTAACTACTGTTGAATGGCTAGAAGAAAACATGGTGTTTAAGTAAGCATTTATCAACCATTTTACAGAACCCGATGTTGCCCTGTGTACCCTAGGAAGAATGCTACATTCTGTATTTGTTACTTTTCTATTTCTATGACAAAACACCATGATCAAGGCAACTTATGAAAGAAACTATATATTTGGGGTCTTGTGGTTCCATAGAATTGGAGTTCATGACTGTAATGACAAGTGCCATGACAACAGGCAGACAGGCAGGCATGTCACTGAGGAAGTAGCTGAGAACTTGCATCACATGCACAAGCAACAGGAAGGAGACGATGGGCAGTACTGGAATGGTGCAGGCTCTTAAAACCACAAACTCCACTCTCAATGACACATCTCTACCTGCTGAGCCACCTCAAGAGCTCTCAGATAACTAGTTTCCCCGTTTATACCTGTTATCAACTATTACCTTCTCTCCTCTTCTATACATAGATCTATTTTCTTTTTCTTTTTGTTGTTGTTTTTGTTTTGAGACAGGTTTCTCCATAGCTTTGGAACCTGTCCTGGAACTCACTCTGTAGACCAGGCTAGCCTCAAATTTACACCTGTCTCTGCCTCCCAAGTATTAGGATTAAAGAGATCCACTGCCTGGCTAGATCTATTTTCTTTTCTTAAGCAAACCAGACCTTTCACATTCTAATCCTGACATTATCTAGAGATGGTCATAGAATTTTCTCCCATTGATCCTCAGGAAGGGACATCTCTCATGGAGCTCAGTGACAGTGAATGGGTGACCTTTCATTCTGAGTGCTGTCTGTTGTCTAAGGTTTCTGTCCTGCCCGGTTCCCATGGTCGTTAGGTCTCAAAGAAATCACACAGAGGTCTACATTGGTTATAAACTGATTGGCCCATTAGCTCAGGCTTTTAGTAACTCTTATAACTAATATTAGCCCATAATTCTTGTCTAAGTTAGCCACACGGCTTGGTACCTTATTCAGTGAGGTACTCACATCTTGCTTCTTCTGTGGCTGAGTCATGACTGCAGAATGAGCTTTCTTCTTCCCAGAATTCTCCTGTTCTTGTTGCCCAGCCTCTACTTCCTGCCTGGTTGTCCCACCTATATTTCCTGCCTGGCTACTGGCCAATCAGCATTTTTATTAAAATATGATCGACAGGGTACAAACCATTTCCCATAGCACTTTCCCCTTGCATAGTCAGCAGAATTGGTGTGGTACAGGTGTCTGCACCAGCTCACAGCTCAAACCACTCCAAGAGAAAGCCTCTCCCGAATGACTTTTCTGTGTGCCAAGAAAACCCATTTCAGCATGTTTGGACAAAATTAAACTGGAATTGTGCCTGTGGCTGTTGTCTCTAAAGCCCTGAATTTTGACTCTTGGAAGATGTTTGCATTGGAATAAGAGTCAATAAGGCTAATAATAATAATAATAATAATAATAATAATAATAATAATAAAAGAGAGGGATGGGAGATTTCTGCCAGCCATCTGATCCTCAGTTCTCATCCTATGTTGACCTTGCCTCTTTCCATTTTTTCCTACTCACTCTGCTCCCTAATAAAAGTGGTTTTGTTTGTTTGCTCAAGGCCGAAGTGCTGATTTGATACAAAAGCATACTGTTTCTCTCTTAGCTCACCTCACCACCGAACTCTAATGTGGCAAGCCATCACTTCTTAATGTTACAAAAATTTAACCTGTAGAAAGTAAAGTTTGTTCCTCATTTCAGTTCCCAGTTGCACAGGACAGCATATCATCACAAGGAAGGCATGGAGGCAGGTGGAAAACAAAGTTGGTTTCATTGTGTCCACAGTCAGAAATTGTGGAGCAATCATGGTAGTGCTCGGCTGGCATAAATAAATAAATCCTTGTTGTTCAGTCTCTGGAAAAAAAAGATAGTAAAGTTTGGCTCCTTTCTAGCTGCCAAAAACTAAGATGTTTCTGTTCTTTTACAAAGCAAAAGAAAGACAGAAATTGCAGCCAATTTTTAACGAAGAAGCAAAACCGCAACTCAGATACTTTCAGCAGCGTTTAGTTTCACTCTCCGGTAAGTAAAGAATATCAATTTTTTTAGTAAAAATTGCAAGTTTCTTTACTTTACAATGCACGATGCCCTTTAGATAAGAACTTCAGACTTCCTATACCTTCATCTAGTAATGGAGGTTAGTACAGTGGAATCCAAAGCATGACGGAACAAAGCATAATTTCAGATTAGAGTGCAGCATCCATGAGATAGCACAAATTCTCTACTTTGATAATTCTGTGTTTAGCTAGCTAGTAATCAACAGGGTGTGCCTATCTATCATATTAGCTTGAAGTCCGCACTGGTAACAATAAAGCTGTGATTTTCAGTTTGTTTCATCTGAGTCATGCAACATCTCAGATGTATTGGAACAGAAGCACTAAGAAGGACAGAACTAAAACAGAGTAGATCCTTTATGCTGCTATCCCTGTGCTGGTTGTCCTGGATTCTGTAAGAAGGCAGGGTGAGCAACCCAGTAAGCAGCCCTCCTCTTTCCTTGGCATCAGCTCCTGGCTCCAGGTTCCTGTCTTGCTTTAGTTCCTGTCGTGACTTCCTTTGATGATAGACTGTGACGTGGAAGCATAAACTAAGCAAACACATTCCTCCCCAAACTGCTTTGGTCATGGTGTTTCATCACAGAAATTATAACATTAACAAAGACAGCCACCTTGAAAATGTTCAATAAAATTATTCTTTACCCATGGGAACTCACAGAATTTGGTCATAGATATCAAGAAATACAAACATTTGTTGATTGAAAGAAAGGTGGAGGAGTGGCAGGCAGTGAACACCTTTTCCATTCTCTTTTACATAAGATCTACCTAAGAGAGTAGCATCCTGAATCCAGAGGTTGTTTACCAAGACAAATTATATTTAGTCTGTGCAAGTGACAAAAATGCTGAACAAGAACACACATATAATCAACATGTAGACCTAAGCATGTTGTACTCACTAACATGGGAATATATCTGCATCTACATATTCATATACATGTATGTATGAAACAACCAATGAAAAAAGAGGCCACAACGTCCAATAATTAGAAACAACCTAGATGCCCATCAAATGATGAATGGATAATAAAAATGTGGCTCACTAACACAATGGAATATTTTTCAGCTCTTAAGAAAAATAAAATTTGCAGTAAATGGATGGACCTAGAAAAAAAAAATCATGAATGAGATAACCGAGACTCCAATAGACATTTTTCTTATATGTGAATGATAGATCTTAAGCTCTCAATATTCATGCTATAATCTAAGAAGCCACAATGTTTATGCACCTAATAATAATGGACCAGGTGAGAAAAGAGTTTCTCCCAACGAAGGGAAAATAGAATGAAGTACTATGGAAAGATAAAGGGGAAACTATATTAGGAGAATTAAATTGAGAGGAAGATGGGAAATAAAAATAAAGGAGAGAATATGGAGAGGGAAAGTGACATTAAAGGCTTTTTGAAAAAAACATAGAAACCTATTACTGAAAATGCTTCCTAAAATATTTGGATATATGAAAAGAATTTAAATGGAGTAACCAAATAATGGAGGAAACAATGTCCATCTAGATACATTATTCCATCAAGTAAAACCTCTCATGCCAAGAAAGGGTTATATCTCATTGAGTTTTAGGCCAAAGGGACCCCACGGAATACTGCAAACATCACAGGCTATTTGTTGCCTTCTACAAAAGTTCCTATTGCTGAAGACAATGCATACATATATCTCTGAACACAAAGACATCGAGCTGATGTTCAACTAGTAGTTTCATCTCTGCTAACTATCATTCGTGATTCTGGAGTGATACCAGATAAAAAGAAGGTAATCAGTATTACCCAACTACAAAACCTGAGACCTATGACAGCAGACAGCCTGCAAAATGAACTGGTGCAGCATTAGCACAGCAATTGTAAAAGTAACCAATAACTTTGTGACTCACTACATGAAATGCAACCCATACTTCACACTACCACTGAGTTCATAGGTCGAGGGGAAAATCTAATGTTATTATTCTGCTAAAGAAATGTAGCAGCAAAATGACTCCTAATTACATTCTGTTATAGCCATAGATCGGTGCCTCACTCAAACCCTAATCAAATGCTATTTGCAATTGACATCACCTGGCAAAGAAAACTCAGTTTCCTCCAATGGAGTGTCACTGGGTGTATCAACCACACTCCTGAGCAGGCTCTATGCCCATGAGTAGTCAGGCAACAAGAAAAGAACTCAGTGGGGGCTTTGAAGACCTTTTTGTCTCATCTTGTTGGTTTTAGCATTTTTTCTTATTAGTTTTTTATTGATTATTATTATGTTTTTATGTTTTTTTAAGAGAGAGATGAAGAGAGAGAGAATATAGATGTGGGTTGGGAAAATGCTGAAAGGAGTTGGGAAAAAAAAAACAACAGGATCAAAAAACACTGTACGAAATTTTTAAAGAAAAAAGAAGGATCACAAAACCACAAAAAACAAGGACGGTTTGAAGGGAGAAAAGGGAATGGATAAATTATATAATTATATTATAATCTCAAAAAAAGTAAAGAAATATTTTTGAAAGGAGAGGAAAGTGTTATGCCTAAGTATAGCAATTCAACTTAATAAGTCTTTCTTTATTCAAATTAATAACTTTAACAGCGAAAAATTTTTAACTGACTAATGTGAGAATATGTAAAAACATAAAGCATGCTCTCTAGATTCTAGAATAATTGAGGTTAGGAGAGCATGTCACATTGTTCTGAGGAACAATGAAAAGCTGTTCTTGATTGCATGTTAATAATACACACTGTATAATGTTCCGCTCCTTTAGTTTTCAGTATCTTGATCTATAACACATGCACAATAGCCTGTCCAAAGTGAGGATTAAATGGCATAAGGTGTAACAGATGCTGTTTTCAAAGATACTTATTTTTTTTTGTTTACTCCAAAGACAGGCATTGAATATGAAGGACTCAAATCTTTTAAAGTTAAATTATTTTTATGTTGCATAAAATATTATTAGGCTGGGTGATCTGTAATGACAAAGATAGGGCATATCCTTGGAAGCTTGAAGAAAGGTAAGAGTTGGGCTTGGTGGTGCACACCTTTAATTTCAACAATGGGAGGCAGAGGCAGGCATATCTCTTTGAGTTTGAGGCCAGCCTAAACTACATAGTGAGATTTAGGACATCTAGAGACATATAACAAGTTCATATCTCAAAACACACACACACACACACACACACACATACAAAGAAAAAAAAGAATTCAAGAGACACAGAAATTTACAAAGAGTGGGAGTTAATCTATAATCTAAAATAACTCAGTTAGTTATTCAGAAGCAGAGTAAGTAAAAATCATTTAAAGCAATATATGTGTGACCAGTAATGACAAGAGACCTATATACCAAGGACAAGTAGAAATAACTCAACTTTCTACCCATATAAATAAGAAACCAGTATCTCTAATCCTTCATCCACCATGTTACTCAAAACAATCACAGAACGAGAAAAGAACATGTATTTTCTCAACAGACAAGTCTTCAGTGTGGGTGTGGGTGGCAGGGGTTAGCCCAGTTCAACTTTTAAACATGTTAATGAAATCATGATCTTTCTATCTAAACCTTCTGGCACTGCCACTGTGTGTCAGTTATAGAAGGGAACATACTTAGTCAATATACAGAGAGTATTATGCCAGCCTTAGTCTTATGTATATAAAAGTATAAAGACATTAGACATGAAATGGAAGGAAACAGGTGAACATGGTTATCATTTCAAGCTTGGTTGAGCAGAATTCAATAGTAAAACAGTTGCTTGGTTGATGTATGTTGTCAGTTAACAAGTTCAACAGGGGGAGATTTTGTTAGATTGGTGTGTTACTTTAGACAACAATGGTTCTTGCCAGTTTAACATTCATTTGAACTATGAATGAAAAGCTTTTGGTGTGCACCATGAACTTCCCTCTCTTTATGCGTGATAAATGAAATTATAGCCTTGAGTAAGACTGCTTGAAACAGTATGAACCAGTACAACTAGACCTACTTTAAATGAAGCAATGATTTTAAAATAAGAATTTTCTCATATTATGCCTTAACTTAAAATTCAACATTATTACTTTATTGATTGATTTTATTTGTGTTTTTCTAAAAACATAAAATTTCAAAAATCAAATGTAAAAACATTTTGGCATAGGAATGATGGTCCGTCTTCAATGTCAACTTGATTTAGAATCACTGCATGTGTTTAATAGACTGTTTCCATTAACTGAAGAGGAAAACTCATCCTGAATCAGGGTGACATTATCTCATGGATTGGGGTCCAGGACTATATGCTTTTTTGTTTTTCTTTTGTTTTGTTTGTTTTTTTTTTATTGAGAAAAGAAGAAAAAAAATAAACAAAAATCAAGTTTCCACCTCCTCCCAGCCTCCCATTTCCCTCCCCCTCCTCCCACCCTTCTCCCTTTCCTCCCACCCTTCTCCCCCTCCCCCCACTCCTCTCCCCCTCCCTCTCCAGTCCACAGAGCAGTCCGGGTTCCCTGCCCTGTGGTAAGTCCTAGGTCCTCCCCCCTCCGTCCATATCTAGGAAGGTGAACATACAAACTGGCTAGGCTCCCACAAAGCCAGCACATTAAGTAGGATCAAAACCCTGTGCCATTGTCCTTGGCATCTCATCAGCCCTCATTGTTCGCCATGTTCAGAGAGTCCGGTTTTATCCCATGCTTTTTCAGTCACAGTCCAGCTGGCCTTGGTGAGCCCCACACAGGAGCACTGGACTGAACTCCCAAGGTCCCAATGAGGAGCAGAAGGAGGGAGAACATGAGCAAAGAAGTCGGGACCACGAGGCGTGCACCCACCCACTGAGACAGTGGAGCTGATCTACTGGGAGCTCACCAAGGCCAGCTGGACTGTTTGTTTGTTTTTAAGTAAGCTAAATACTATTATTATTTTCTCTCTGCTTTCTGACTACAAACACAATGTGACCAGGGACTTCATGATTCTTCAGCTATGACTTCTCCAATACGATGACACCATGATATCAAGAGCTACAATAAACCCTTCCTTTATTTGGTTGCTTGTGCCAAATATTGTCTCAAGCATTAAGAGAAATAGCTAAAACTGAGAGTCTGCACCAAAGGGTGGAACTGTTGCTGTAATACACCTTACATGGTGGTTCATTGGCATCTGGACTTGGTTTGCAGATAGTGCGTGAAAGAGTTTTAATATGCGGGCTAAAGTATTATAAGCTGCATTTAATGAAGAGCTTAGGATATCAGAACACTATGAGACACGCAGACAATGGAGACCTAGCTCATGAGGTTTCAGCAGGGAACAAGGACTCGACTGAGAACTGGGATAGAGGTATTTCAAGTTTTATTTTGACAAGTAACCTAGCTATATGTTGTCTGTGCCCTGTGAACATTGGTGGTGCTGAGTTCCAAAGTGAAGGACTAATGTTTTAGTGGGGAAATTTTCAAGACAGCATAGTGCCCAACATGTCTTAATGCCATTTAAACACAAGTCACTCGTTCCCAATAACAATGAACATCACTGTGTATATTTTGTATTTATACATGCATGGCATTCATAGGGTTGCATATCTAAAAGGTTTCCATTCTGAATCCTATAGCATTTTGACAAACACAAGTCACTCGTTCCCAATAACAATGAACATCACTGTGTACATTTTGTATTTATACATGCATGGCATTCACGGGGTTGTATATATAAAAGGTTTCCATTCTGAATTCTATAGCATTTTGACATTTTCTTAAACTGAATTTGATCTATACAGTTGTGATGATACCAGAGCACCCAGATGTTATTGTACTTGCCAGTTTTTATGAGAGAAGCCTCTGAGACACTGGAAAACTGAAGGCTCAGCACTGATGCTTTTTGGAGTAAGGGATGAAAACCCCAGAAACTCCTGGCTGAGGCAAAAATAACCACAACCCAAATAGCAATTCTGAGTAAAATAATATTTAGAAACAATGACATGTGCCTGATCAGAAGTTTTGGGAATGGCCCCAAAGTGCTCATAACCAACAAAATACAAAAGGCAGCCTTCCAAAGGATGGTTGATGGAAAGAGATGCAAAATTTAAATTGTCTGGCTAGCATGGCTGACACTAAAGAAACTTAAAGGGGAAGTCATCTAAGGAGTCAGGACAGAAACAATTGTATGAACGCACAAATTAGAGGAAGGGAAAACTAAAGAGAAAAGTGTGTTTAAGAAGAATTTGAGCAAATAGACATTTATGAAATGTCTGTGAATGGAAACTGTGGGAATAGAGCTCCAGAGCTGTTTCACCAGATGAGCAAAGCCTAGGATTGTTAGTGATGAGGAAGAATAAGGTCAGATCATTTCTGACTCTTTGTGATAACCAAAGGATAAATACACAGCAATGGTAAGAGATCTAAGAGAAATGGTATGCCTTTTGTGGGATACTTTTAGGCTAGAAAATATTCTAGAAAGAAATCCAGCTACAAACACTAAGTACGTGGAAACATGAAAGTCACCCATGTTATACACTAAGAAGATCAATCTGTAAATTGCTCATCAATCCCCTAAATTTTATAATCAGTGTGATTGCTTAAATCATTTATATGGCTTATAATCTTAGATTCTCAGATTGATGGCACGGTTATGAAAAAGACATGTGTCAAGGTGAAGCTAACAGGAAAAGTAGGGCAGTTCCTCATGTAGTTTGATAGCCTGTGACAGATCTTCTGGATGTAGCCATTTTTTTTTTGGTCTGGATGTGCCATAGCATGCCTCAAAGGAATTGAGATAGCCCAAGCAGACATTGAATGTCTCTGAATTCATATTTCACATATTCTCAACAGACTTCACAGTGGTTAGTGACAACAATTTATAGATGTACAAAATTTCACAGGATCAGTATATTATTACTTTTTCTCTTTTACTTTTATTTATTCTCTGTGGATTACAGATCATGTATTCCAGTCCCACTTATCTCACTGTCCCCTCTCTTCTGCCTTCTACCCTTGAAGCCTCCTCTTTCCCAAAAGAAAGCTATAGTTGAAAAGAAAACAAAAACCAAAACTAACCAACCAACCAAAACAAAAAAGAAAAATCTTGTGGAAGCTGTAGGGTGGCCTGCTGAGACACCACTTACCCTTTAGTCTGTTCATCTTGACTTGTAAGTGTTGGTTGCTATGAGACCTTGGTCTGGTCTTTGGATTCTGCTATACCACCAACAATGGGTTCTCACTGGGGCCCCTCTTGGATATCCTGCTGTTGTCCTGTGTCATAGAGACTCTGCTACTTTGGATCTGTAGGTTTGTCCCCTTCTCTTGCTCCAACAGTTCATAGATGAGGTAGATGTTGAGGTTGGCAGCTGAGTGTTTGAAATGAAATGATATGTGTCAAAGAAGTTACTAAATTCATTTAAAATGATGTATAAGAGGAACTATTACCCCCATATAAGCAGAAATATCTTTTTAAGGTAGATTTCTCAAGCTTACCTGAGGTTAGGAAACTGCAGAGATCATCTGCCACAGTCACACTCCTACTAGCCACAGAGCTTTCCTGGTGCTGCACCTCTGCCTTGGTAGAGCACCTTCATTTCATTGACCCTTACACTTTGGAACATATCAAACTATGATAGCAAAGTAGCATGATTTTTTTTTCAGTTTTACCTTAATCACATACTTAAACTAGATCTAAAGATAAGCAAACATGTACATGAAGCATTATTAGCCTAAATGGGGGGGGGGGGGAGGGAATTACAAGTTATAAATTGAGTTTTCAGGGAATTGTTTTTCTTTAAATAACAAAGATACAAGCCATTGTGTTTAAATAACTAAAGAAATCAAATCATTTAATAATTAAATATCACACTGGAATCTGTTATGCAAAAAGGACATACTTCATGTTATAAATATTAATAAGCCCAGTTTGACTTCAAATTCCAACATAATCTAATTGCTCAGATGTTCCTTCATTTATTTATTTTAATTTTTTGGTACAGGTAATGTTCTACCTTAAGAAGGCCATCAAAGATTTTGAGATTACAGTGGCATATTGAAAGACAGAAATAGATGGAATGTAGCCCAAAGTTTGAAACTTTAATTGACTCATGCATGTTATTGCTATACTGATAACCTCATTCTGGCAGATGCATTCAATGTTGAGATGGTATGTGAAACATTAGGTCAGATAAAAAAACAACAAAGCACCCCAAGATATTCTGTAACCACTCATCTAATAGCATTGCCTCCCTTCAGCCATCATAGAAAATCACCAGGTTGACTAGATTTCATATCTGCACACATCCATCCACACACAGCTGGAGACAGAAAGATTATTGTTATATAGCTAATGCTTGGGAAAGGGGAATGCAGCTTTCAAAACGTTGAGTTGAAAGACTGAGCAGACACATTTTCTGCGTCTATTTCCTCCTCTATCATTATGGGCAAGATTGGTCTCTCCCTGTGCACCTTGGGCATGTCTCCATTCATTTAATATCTCCCACTCTATCTTGGCATCTTTATTCAAAGTAGCATAAATTCAGAATTCAGGCTATGAGAGAGGGAAAATGTACTAATCACAGATTAAATATTGATTAAAAAGTTGGTTAGGGACTAGAAACGAATGACAGAAACCAGTTCATACTACAAAGACTTAGAACATACTTGGAGATGTATATTTTAAAACTATTGCGTGTTATATGTAGGATTGTAGGTAAGAGTAGGTACACACGTCACACATATGAAGGTCAGGGGGCAAATTTTCTTCTTCCACTATGGATTCTGGTAATGGAATTTACGTCATTGGGCTTGCACAGCTAAGCTGTCTCACACCCCCCAAATTCTTATTTCCTTTAATCATGCTAGTAATAGTAAAATATTAACTTATTCATTATTAATTAATTCTCTAGCCATAAATAGGAAAACTGATGTTGAAGTGGCCAGAATACTGTTGCTTGGTGCATGCAATCTAATACCAGTGCATGCTAGGAGCAATTCTTCCCATCATGCCATGCTTTCCTTCCTGTACTCTGCTGTGCATGGCCATCATTATATCTCCCTCTCACATAACAAGTTTTCCTTTGTTTCTTTCATCTTTAAAATAACCAAACCATCTTGTAAACTTTTACATGTGTTGTAATTTGTAAGCAACATATTATGCTCCATATTCTCATTTTCAAAAGACACAACAGCACATTCTCTTAAAAGTTTTGATTTTATCTTTTCTAAAAGAAAGAAAATGAGTCCAAAATCCTATAATTTTGTTTCCCTTTTGTGGATCGCATCAATGCTAAAATAACTTTCTCTCCCTCTCTATACATAAAACACTCTCTTCTTTGTTGTTACTGTGTTAGAAAAGTCAAAGCGTCTCATATATTTGAATATGTGTATTTAAGCAGCTTACAGTATAAAAGGAAATACAACAGATGTAAGAAAAATGAAGCCATTTATAGCTAATTATGCTTTTTAAACTAACATTTATTTTTAAGCCAATTCTGATGCATTTGTCATCATTGCCTTGAATATGCAGTAGATAAGAAGAAAGGGGGTGGTCTCTGGGAAGATGAGAAGAAAGAAGAACAAAAGAAACAAACATTAGATCAGGTAAGGATTTGAGTCGCCAGGAAAGAAGGACAGAAAAGAGGAATAATTCTTTCTTTGAGAAAGGTTAATATCAAGAAGAATTCATGCCTCTTTGAGGGTAAGATGGACAATTTGAAATTGGTGGATGACAACAGTTGGTCAGCAAAACAGACTCTGTACCAAAGAGATAAAGATAAAAAAAGGACCACACAAGGTGATGGGTAATATCCTGAAGAGTGCACAGAAACAGAACAGCAATCAAGAAGAAAGCAGTGAATGGACAAGGCTTCCTGACTGAGGAAGAGAAATAGAAGTCTTGTCCCAAATCTATGTGTGTTCTCTTCCCTGAGTAGTATTGAAAGCTGAACTTTCTGGACAAGTGTACCCATTATAGATACTGCCAAATAAGAAGGAAAAGGTATCTAAATCAAGAGAGTACAAACTTCAACAAACAAAGACAAGCAAAACAAAAATGTAAGATTATTTGATACCTCCATATATTGTAACTCCTAAATTACTAAATCTAATGTTGAATAAACAACTGAGCAGCTAAACTACTGAGAAAAAAATCGTGTTTACTTTTCAAAATGATCTATGACTTTAAACAGGGAAGAAGATGAATGACGTAAGCAACACAATTCAGGCAATATATAAGTAGACCAACAACAAAGAAAAAAATCTGAAAAATGAATGAGAAAATAGAAAAAATAACATTTTAATAATAAAAAGTGGAAAGCATTATCATAAAACTAGCTAAAAAATTAGAGAAAAAAATATAAGGTTTAGAAAATACTATATTTGTAAATTAACAGCTAATAAAGTCACAATAAACAGGCATAATCACAATTCTAGGCACTCTGGGAAATAAGACAAGACTGCACGGAATTCTAGGACCAACATAAAAACTGAAGGCAGAGAAAACCTATTCAATAAAACTCTAACCAAAAATTTTCCAAGGAAATGGAATCAAAGCAAAGCAGGCATTTATTGTTTTAATATTTTTATTTATTCTTTGAGAATTTATACATGTATTCAATAGATTATGATCATATTCACCCCCTGCATTTCTCCTCCAACTTCCCAGATGTCTTCAACTTTATGTCCTCTTTTATTAAAATATCTCATTGTATTCAAATAGTGTTTCCCATGAGTACACAGGGCATGGGGTCATCCACTAGAGCGTGAACAGCTTACCAGTGGCCACAACACCCAAGAGAAATGGCCATCCGACCCCCAGCTTCCATAACTAACACCATCTCCATTGCTTGGGGTGGGTGGGGCCTCAGTTTCCTCTCCTGCATCCATTTTTTTTTTACTTCTGAAGTTAACCACAGTTTTTGTGAATTCAGAAGGCTAATGGCCACGTCATATCAGTAGGCGGCACTTCACAGCTCACCTTGTCATTTTCCAGCTCTCGTGTTCTTTCAACAGCCTTCTCTGTGGTGGTCTCTGAGTATTTGAGGGATCAGGGTGATATAGATAGCTCATTTAGGACTCGTAGTTACTAATTTTCAGTCTTTTGGCAAATTATGAGTATCTGTATTTACCACTGTTCATTGCCAAAATATTCTCTGTCCAAGGATGAAAGCACCCAGATCTATCGGTATAAACACAAATACTTGGAAGGTATTGTGACAACATAACTATGTGGTAAAATAACAATAACAGGTTTCCCTGAGGACTTATGACCTCACCAGTTATGGGCTTTTTACTGTATTGCAGTATCAGGTATGAATTCTCTTTTGTGAAGCTTTCCTCGAATATAACAGAAAGTGGTGAATTACTCCACAACCACTGTGAGACTACGCATCAGTGGGTACACAGTGTCCTTCGGGATGCTATTGGTGCATGCAAGATCTATCCATGGAGAAGACCATTGGTGTTTTCCTCCCCTAAGCCATATGGATAGCTATTATTTTGCGAGGCAGTTTAAAATGTCATCAGATAAGATGGTAGGACACATGCAGTATGAAAGAAGAAGATGGGGAGTAATCAGGGTTAAAGATTTGCCTGGAGGTGGAGAGATGGAGAAGAAGAGAAAGCTGGAGTATGTCAAAGACCTTTATGAAACTCATAGGCTTAGAAGCTATTTACAAACATAATTTGCTAATGGAGGAACTCTGTGTGGATAGACAATTCTATTAGCAAAAGATTTGGATTATTAAATGCAAATTGCAGAGCCAGCATTAGAGTCCTCTTAAAATGAACAATAAAAAAAGAGGAGGATTAAGGGCTGAGATGATGGATAAGTGGATCAACATCTGTTGTGAAAGCATGAGGCTTGACTTTAGCTCACCAGAACACACAGAAATCTAGGCATAGAATATGTCTGTCATCCTTTCATTCTGGAGACGTGGAGCAGAGACAGGAAAGCCCAGAGACACTGTGGCCCTGCAGTCTGGTTCTGCATCAGTGGACAGCAAGTAACCTTGTCTCAAGCAAAGACCAGCAGCTGAGGTGGTGCTCCAATTTCCATACCACCTCAGTGGAAAGCATATCTGCACTCATACACATGAACATGCACATACACACACACACACACACACACACACACACACACACACACCACATACACATGAGGGGGGAGGAAATTATACATTAAAAAGTAAAATTTTTAAAGGGATTAGGAACTTAACAGTTCAAGGGGAATAAATCAATGATAGAGAGAGTGGCTAGCAGACTGAATTACACCCCTGTCTCTCTTTATACACCTATATACATATACATATATATGAATATAAATAATTACATATGCTATTAAACTTTTCAAAGAGTTAGGAATGAAACAAAGATCCAAACATTATTCCATCCCTTTTAAAGTCCACTTTTGTCATCCCACTCTCCCCTTTACCTTTTACCCTTGATTACTAATACTTGAACATCAGGTTTTCCTCTTCTGTTTCTTCTTCCCACAGATGAGAGACACACGCAAGGATAGAAAAAACAGAGGTAGTTCCAGTAAGTTTATAATCCAGTCTAGACCTTCCCATCACATCCTCCTTCAACATTAAATTGTAACTTTGCTCCTTTCCAGACACTTTCTTTGTTGAGACAGACTCTATAGTCTTTTTCTTCTTTCATGCATTTGTATATTATTTACATTAGTTTAACAATCTCTAATATAAACTTATAGTTTCTAGAAGACACTCAGAGTAGAATTTAAAATAACATTTGATAACTTCCCTTACTCTGAGATAAGATTCAGGGTCTTTCTGAGGTTATCCAATTTATGAAAACTCATATAATGAGTTAAAAATATTTGAAGGCATCTGAATCTTACTTCAGGGCTCCTTCAGCAATACCCTGCTGTTTGATCTGGAAAACTTAGTGGTCACACCACATTTTGAAGATATATAAAGAATTCTTTGGTAATTTATTAACCTTAGTTGTTATGTTTCATTATCTCATATTTAAATTGAATAGTACACTACAAAATTTTGTGAATGATCAAATGAATGTTTCAAGTAAGATATATTTTAAAAGTTTGCAAATTCCAGCATATTCATGATCAAAAATTCAAGTGACATTATTTTCTCTAGAATCCTGTTAGGCAAAGATATTGAACATATGTAATCTTGGAGAAAATAATATACACACACCAGATGTGAGGGGAAACATTTACTCTTCCAAACTTGGAGAAAATATTAGTGTATGATCTTGTTCGTCTTGACTGAACAGAAGTTCATTTTCAACCCATCATAACAACTTCACTAAGGACCATAAAAATTTATTATGCATGTTTTCTATATTTCTTGGAACTGGAGCCTCTTGGAACTTGGAACTTAGAAGCAGAGGAAAGAGAAAGAAAGAAGAGTATGCAGAGAAAAGGGATGTGCATATTAGTGGAGGTAATAGATATAAAATGTGATATTTAATACAAAATGGGTAGAGTAGCTTTGAGGCATGCTGGGTGTCTAAAGTGCAAGAATTTGTCATTAAGGCACTGAATATAATCTAAAGATATAAAGAGATGGGCATCCTGGACATTTGTTCCAGAGAAATCTTAAATAAGGAATGAAGGGGAAAGTAAGAAGAAACTTTCAAACCAACAAAAGTAACAACACTAATAAATATGCTGTGTTCAGGGAACCACAAGCAAGGAAAAGTGATTTGAGTATAAGGTGAAATTTGAGGAATGGGGAAAAGCTTTGAAAACCAGCACTAAAAGCTTCATAGAGGTCCTTTCCCTTGACATTAGAGAATTCCCTGGAATTAATTGCCTACTTACTTTACACTTATTGTACGGGAAATTTGTCTACATCTTTCCATCCCATCACTATATATATATATATATATATATATATATATATATATATATATATATATACATATATATGTGTGTGTGTTTATGAATAGCAGCAAAATCTTTGAGATACACTATATATCTATATATAGAAAAATGTTTTCAGAGCCATAATCCTGCTTCAAGCCCCCATCTAAAACGTATGACTATTTTCAGTCTGTGTAAAATGTATGAATGCAAACTCACATCATCCTACAAGTTCCTGACCTCAAGCCAGCTCCATTTTTTTTTTTACTCAAATAGGACCTTTATTTTCAAATTCCCTGCTCCATTTACCACATGTGATCTCAGTTACATAATGTGCACACTTTTTTGACTCTCCCATGAAACGTGTCCTTGCAGTTGGCATGCTGGGATAACTAAACCAATTTTCCTTAAAAAAAAATTATCTTTTTCTAAGCTCGTTGATTTACTTGAATAGGCATCCATCAACTTTTGAGTATTCCCCTATTCAGCTCTATGTTTATACAACTGGGATGTTCCAATAAAAGAAGAAAATCTAGCACTTATTCTCCCTGGGTTTATGATCAACTCGGGAGACAAGCCTAACATTCATGCAACAGCTAGAAAACAACTTGAGACAGTATATAATTAAGTGCTGAATGTGATACTGAGTCTGAGTGCACAATTCTTCACTAATTACCAATTGCTTTAAGGAATTAATACTTAACTTTGGGGATTTCAATCACAATTTCCCTATAAACATTAATTCTTGTAACCAACAATTCATTTCAAAGAGCTACAAACATACCCTGGTTTAACAAATTATCGGCATTGTTCTAAGAAATGTTTTTTTTTTTCCATTAAGCAATTAATTTGACTCCTGATTGTTCTGATCTCCAGGGTCTTTTAGTGGGTGCTTGCATCTCAGACGTAATTTAATTTTTCAAATCGATGTTTTTGGCTGGTGTAGGATTCATAGCCCTAGGGGAGAGGAAAACCTTTCCAAATAGGAGTGGGGGATCAAGAAGCACCTTGCATTTGGAAAGATGTAAGCCAACTTTTTCCCCTCTCATAGGAAGGAAACCCCAACACATGACTGATTTCCTTTCCTGTGTCTCCTTTTTCCTCTCTGTACTTTTATGTCTTCCCCTTCTTATGCCTGCCTTACTCTGGTTATCCTTTTCCGGCTCTATCTGTTCTTTGGTCTAGCCAGTAACATCTGAATGGCTCCCCTGTTGGCTGTGACCCTCAGGAAGAAAAGAATTCTTGATCTTGACACCTATGCTGTTTATGTTGCGTACCAGAGCTTGATCCAAGGACCTGAAGCATGGTAAGCCTGTGTTTTGCCACATGGTTACACCTTAGTCTTATTCTTTACTTCCTTCATGGCATGCAAGTTGAGACTAGCCCAGGGTGCATTACTCTGACCACAGAGACCCTTCTCAGAACATCTTTGCACTCTATCTAGCTCCTATCCAGGTACCAGCCATGCTAGGAAGATTGCAAACATAATTTCCAAGTATGTTTCTAAAGAATCACAAACTTTTCAGGACCTTCTCTCTCAGATAAACCATACATCTTTCTACAGTTGTTTCCTCCAACTGGCCTGGTCAGTAGCTATAGGTCTAGAACCATATTCAAATCTGATTTTTCCCCTCTTCTTTAAGAAACAAATGATAGGACTAGAAATATATCTCAGATATTTAGAATGCTTTTTGCCCTTGCAGAGGTCCAATATGGAGGCTTATAACTGTTCATATATGCAATTCCAAGGGATCTAACATCCTTTTCTGGTTTCCACATAAACGACAAAAGCAATAAATATACATGAATGCATACATACATATACAAAAATCCATGTAGGACTGTAAGGGGTTGGTCCACACACTGAGACAGTGTGCCTGATCTGATGGGAGCTCACCAAAGCCAGTTGGACTGGAACTGAACCAGCATGGGATCAAACTGGACCCTCTGAATGTTACTTACAATTGGAGAAGAGTGAGAAGCCAATGATAATGGCACTGGGATTTGTCTCTACTCCATGTACTGGCTTTTGGGGATCCTAATCTACTTGAATGAATACCTTCCTAGGCCTGCATGGAGAGGGGGGAGGGCCTGGACTTCCAACAGGCCAGGGTACCCTGCCTTCCCTTAGGACTGGAGGGGCAGGGGGGGGAGGGTGAGTGGGGGAGCGGGAGGAAAATGTAAAAAGGGGAGTAAGTGGAAATTTTGAATGATATTATTTATAAAGAAATAAAAATAAAATAAAATAGAAATGAATGACAACTAATAAATATCAGAGCACTGCTCCTTTTGAGAATAAAGGTTGTTAGAGAGTACACATTAAATCACATTTAGAGCTTCAGTTTCGTCCTTTCTGATAGGAAATTCTACACAGTGGGCTGTTGTAAGAATGAATGGTGAATTGGTTATCTTTCTAATACCATGATAAAAAAAAACATAAACAGGAAACTTATAAAAGACAGATAACTAGATTGTCAGTGTCAGAGGGTTAGAGTACATCTTGGTGCAGGAAAGGACAGCTGAGAGCTCACATCTGGATCAGCAAACATGAGGCAGAGAACAGAGAGAGAGAAAGAGAGAGAGAGAACTGGGCATGATGTAGACACACCGCCCCCAACAAGGCCACATCTACTTCAAGCAGTTCCACCACCAGAGAATTAAGCAAAATATGAGCCATTGAAGTCCATTCTCATTCAGAACACCACAGTAAGTAAGCATGAAAATGTTTTACAGCTTTTTAATGCTTCAACTTCTTCCTCTGTAAAATATAGAGATCAACATTACATATTTCACAGGCTTTATATTAGAGTTCAGTAAGCTGAATTATGTAAAACACATAAAAACATTGCAAATATTAGCCTTTGGTGCATATGTGTATGGCACATATACGTGTATATTTTATGTGTATGTATGTTCACATGGCCAGGGGCATACTTGCTTGGATTTATGTAGAGACTAGAGGTTGACTCCAAGTATCCTCCTTGATCCTTTCCACCATACTCTTCAACTGTCCCCTCCAGGATTGGCCACGCACTGGCAAGCCAGGCTGGGGAATTTGTATCCCCTCTTCCACAGCTAGCCTTCCCAAGGCTGAACAGGCCCTGCGAAGGCAGGCCAGGCATGCCATGCTCCACTGTTCCACAGTTGGGCTCTATAAGGCCTCTCAGGCCCAGAGGAGCCAGGCCAGTGAAGCTGTATCTCCCTCTTTCTCAGAAGGCCTTCAAATGTCTGGACAGGCCCAGGGGAGGCAGGCTGATGAAGCTGCATTCCCATCTTTCAGGGCTAACCTCCCCAGGACAGAACCTTCTTCCATGACTGGGCTTGGCATATCAGGACAGGCCCTAGGGAACGAGGTCAGGAAACTGGGCTTCCTCTTTCAAGGATAACCATGCCAGGGCCTGCCAGGCCTGGGAAGTTGTGATCCCTCATAGACGTCTGGACTCCCCTGGACAGGACAGGACAAGCCCTGATGAACCAGGTTGGGGATGCAGCATCCCCATCTACTATGGATGGCCTCTGCAGGAAAGGAAAGACCTTAGGGAGCCAGGCTGCTGATGCTCTGGTCCCCTCTTCTATGTTTGACCCTTGCATGGTTGGACAGGACCTAGGAGACAGCCCAGGAATGCTGACATACTGACAATAATCTGAATAGATTGCTGAAAACACCAAATACTAACCAAAATGTGGGTGGTGAGGGTGTTGCTATCAAAATTATTTTGCAGTGGGCCGTACTCTAAGACTGCAGTCTGCCTGGCTCAAGAATTTTGATTTGCTGTTCTGTGAAGGCAGAAGAAGCATGCTGGAGGTACTATGCATTGAACTTGAAAAGAAAGGAAAGGAAAGAGGTCAGCTTTCATAAAGGGCAGACGTCGTCTATAACTTTAAAAACCTACAGCCGTTGCACTTTTAGTGCCTCCTTGTTTACAAAGAAATATAATGCTACTCTTTTAAGTACAATACTTTGAAAATTCAAAAGCTGTTTCATCTGTACTGTACCAGATCCCAATCATATTTGTAAACCAGGAACCCTTTACCAACCCCTTTACAACTAAGACCAGAACACAATTCACTCATTCTTTTCCTCTGACAAAAGAGCAAGGCGGTTTGTTTAACAGGTTCCCTGGCCTACAGCTTCCTCGTGGCCTTCTGAAGTTTACCTTCAGGAAAGTTAATCATTGGCAAGCTTCTGACTCAAAAAGGGAGGCCAAAGTCACTTTGTTCCAATGCCCTGGCTGATAAAAGAAGCACAGGAAAATGGCAATTTTATTCTAACAATTTTTGTTATGTTTATTACAACTTCTACTACTACTATGAATGTGTGTGTGTGTTGTATACATGTATACAAAGGAAGCATGGCACAGAACACATGTGGAAGACAGAGGCACCTCTGTGGAGTTGATTCTCTCCTTCCATGTTTATGTGGGTTCTAGAGATTGAATACAGACTGTTCAGCCTGCATTCTGGGGCTGCAAACACCTTTCCCTGCTGAGTTATCTCATATGGTTCAAATTTCTTATTTCTAAAATTGCATGGATATCATTGTAAGATATCAGGCGAAATGTTATGGAAGTTGCTACAATACAGGGAAAATAAGAATAAACAGATGAGAATAAATTGTTTTTAACATTTAAAGTTCTTTATTGAAAATAGAGTTGTTTTTAAACAATATTATCACAAAAATCAGCTTCTGCATAAATGTAACAATTGATCACCCACTAAGACCCCAAGTTCTTCTTTTCAGTAAACCCTTATTAACTCCATTTCTGCTCTTCTGCAGCTCCACTCTCTGTCTTTGCAGCTCCCACCTGTAATCCTGTAACAAAACTTATTTCTGCAACTCACCTTTCTGTGCTTCTTGACTTTCATACACTTCCTGGGTTAAGCCCACCCATGGCAAAAGAGAAATTCACTGTTGTTCTACAGGGTCCTAGATTTGAGAGTAAATTCTTAAGACCTATATATTCTTCAGATTGATAGTTAAGTCTTTCTATGACGAGCTGTAGTGTACACTAAAATTCTGTTAAATGAAGAGATAAACTAATCTCATGGACTGCTGTCTTTCTGAGCCTAGAGTTTTAAAAGCTGCTCAGGGTGTGTAAAGAGGGGAGAAATTCCTAAAAGATCTATATGCTTTAGAACTCTGACCTCGTGGTATCCCTTTTATGTCCAGATCCAGTGTGCAGTTGGAGGAGAACAGGGGCACAGCCCACACATACACTTAAAGGGAGAGATAAAAGGGGTCGAGAAAAAAGAGAAAAGGTGGTGATGGTAATACAAGGAACTTTCAAGAAAATCTGCTCAGCTGTCAGAATATCTTTCAGTTTATGGAACCATTTGGAAAACCACAGACTCACTTCCATGTGATTTTGAAAATGTGTGTGCCCTTTTCCTTTTTTCTTTTCTTTTCTTTCTTTTGTTTCTTTGCTTTGTTTTGTTTTTCAAGACAGGGTTTCTCTGTAGCCTTGGTTGCCTTGGAACTCATTTTGTAGACCAGGCTGGCCTCATACTCATAGAGATCTGTCTCCCTCTGCCTCCCAAGTGCTGGGATTAAAGGAGTGTGCCACCATGACCCAGTGAATGTGTTCTTTTCTAAAGACAGCTAGATAATGAATTATGTTTCTACAGTAGCAAAGTAAGGAGAAATGCTGAACATGTCTTCCATTCTTAAAAGACTCTTGGCTTTGAACACATGAGTTTCATAGATTCTAAGGGAAGTTTAATTTATAGACCCAACTTGTTCAGACAAGAAGATGAAAGAATACTTTGTAGCTAAAGAACTGAAGTAACAAAATTGACAGTGGACAAGCAGACTTGACTACAAGTTATTGATCTTACAAGCCCTACTCTAACATCACTAGCATGCTTTGATTGATGATTATCAGATCATATGTAAAACAGGCAAAATCATATTGCAAATAAATAAAAATGTCACTAGAGTATTAAAAACTATTCTTCTATTTTTTTTAAAAAAAAAGCACAAAGAACAAAAACAAAAACAGTCCATGGAATGTGGACTGGGTTTGCAGCATGGAAAACTGCCTCAACAACATGGAAATGGTATCACACATCAGACTTTTGATGAAGAGGAAATAACTTTATGTTATCTCCTTTTACAAGAATGATTACATTTGAATTTTACATTATGGGTGCAATAAATCCAGAATTTACTGCCTGAATTATAGATCAAAGCAAATCAGAAAGTAATTAGTTCATAGAGTGAAGGACTGCTTATCAGAACACAAAGGAACAGGAAACCCTTGACTGTTGTAACTTAAAATCAAAAGAAGAGGGAAAGCTATAGAGGGGCGGTTTGTCAGTAGGGTAGAAACCAACTACATCTATTCTTTTCTCTTGCAAATTAGTTTCCTTTCTTACCTTGTGCTAGATTTTCTAATCTGAAAATCCATTTCACTTCATTGCCTATGTCTCCCTGGAGGCTGCATATTCATTTTCTGGATATTAGATACCCTATTTACCACAGCCTGGAGCCTGAAGACATTTGCCTTGTTGGGTTCTTTCCCCACCCTTTTCAACACAGAATTTCAGAGTGAAAATTACTGCTAAAGAGAGTGAGTGACAGACTCCTGTTGTGTCGCCAGGTTCACTATACATTTAAACTTTCTGTTATTATTATTTAGCATATGAAATGCCTGCTCTGCCATCATCACAGGTGACTTCTCAGGAGGTATCAGAGCACTGGACTTCAGGAGGACAGGGATTAATATTAGGTTAATAACGGCTAACAACAGGCTGAAGGCCAAAGGAAAACATATTTAGAAAGTCAACCAGAGGTTTATTTTATTTTAATGAAAAAGAATAATGAAAAGCCCTCTGCAGGGAAAGTAAATTTGATGAAGTTATTTAAACATATATATAGGCCTTAATATTTCGAAAGTACTTTTTGTTAATAATGGGATTTAATAAAATTTGTGAATTTGGTCTTAAGTTATAGAGTAGCTAGAAGATAATCTTAGAATTATCTTTGCCAGTTGTGAGGTTAGAATAGATTTTAGGGTGCTGCCATTGCATGAGGAATTAAAGAGGATCTAGTTGACTTTTTGTTAGACCAGATACTAAAGGTCAAATGTGAAGTGAATTATTTAGGATGATGAAGCTCTCAAGCACAGACAGCTTTACGAAGGCTAGCCACTATATGGTAAAAACTTATGCAAGCTGCACCAGTTAGTGACTTTCTATTCTTTATAATGAATTCTAAGCAAGCGCTGTGACTGCATGTTTACAAGGAAAAGAAAACCTAGGGGAATATTTATTCACTGAAGGTTGTATGTACAGCAAAGATGCAGCTAGGGCTGTCTGTATTGTGGTGCAGGACCCATCCAAATCGCTCAACCAGAAAGTAGAGCTCTCCCCTGCTTAGCCACCAAGGTCTACAGCCCTAGATAGCAGGTCTTTGTAGATATCAGTTGGTCTGTTTCTTTTGTGGATACTTTGATTCATACCTCCCTTACTTGAATCTGATGGAGGAGGGTCGTCTGTCTATCTGTTGCTTTCATTGGTTAATTAATAAAGAAAACTGCTTGGCCTGATTGGGCAGAACTTAGATAGGCGGAGTAGACAGAACAGAATACTGGGAGGAAGAAGGCAGTGAGACAGACACTATAGCTCTCTTCTCCAAGATGGGCGCAGGTTAAGATCCTTCCTGGTAAGCCATCACCTCGTGGTGCTACACACATTTATAGAAATGGGTTAATCAAGATGTGAGAGTTAGCCAGTAAGAGGCTAGAGCTAATGGGCTAAGCATTGTTTAAAAGAATACAGTTTCCATGTAATTATTTGGGGGAAAGCTAGCCATGCGGGAGCTGGGCGGTGGGAAACGGCCCGCAGCTCCCTACTACATGAATCTTGACTCTACCCTAGTCTCTGATTTAGCTCCAACCTCTCCAGTTCATACACATCCTATTTCCATTGGCTCTCATTTGGGATGACCATTCCTCTTCTCATTTAGGCTCAGTACCTCATATTCTGGTTAATGTCAAGAGACTGGCCTAGAAGCAGCTCAGTACAGGTCAAAGAAAAACAACCTGTCCACTTACAAATCAGGCAGAGTGCTGGTGATGGAACAGGAAAATGATGGTGAGTCTGTTTGAAACAGATACGCAAGAGCATATTGAAAAAGAAGGCCCTAAGACAATTTAGCAGCCCAATGACTCAGGTATCAATTGATACCACTTGTGCCACTAGAGCCCCTGTTAAGAAATGGGTCATAACTTTAGTTAAAGCAATTGCCGTGAGGGCAGCACCCAGACTATGTTAGAACCTGGAAGGGGGCACTGTCCATAGTCTTCTAGATTAAAGAACTGGGACAGACAGAAAGCAGGGCATCTGAGAGAGGATTTGACTAAAAAAGCAACTCAACACCTGCTGTTCTAGCCTCATACTTCTGAATCAGGGACTACTGCAAATGGTTGATGCTGCCGAGGCAAGATTCCCTGCCTCCCTAAGCCTGTGCACAATCTTAGTGGGAACAATGGGGGGATTGGGAGCTTAGGTTTTAGTGCTCTAAGTCCTAATGCTCCATTTACAATTGCACTTGAGTTTTATCGTTGAAACTACATATCTCAAAACATTATTATGAGGGATGAATGACAACTTGTCTTTAATTTCAATATTCTTTAGTAAATTTATATGATAAACTTAGGAATGACAGTCAGCATGAGCACAGGGTAACCTCACATATGTATTTCTACTCTATAAGTCTCATTCCTATGTAACTTAGATCATATGTTTTGTAACTCAAACTCGCAATCAATATTCAACCCTGAAAACCATCATTAATATATCACACATAATAACAAATTTGAGAACTCAGAAAGCAAATGTGAGAGTCCATGCCCTAATTAAGCTAATGATTAATTCTTGGGTGGTTTGGTTAAGGATTTAATTACAGAAAACCATATGCCTATAGTCTGAAGCTTAAACAGCCAAATGAACAACTCTCTGTTCTTAACTGATTAATTCTCTCCCTACTTTGCAGAAGAAACATGGGACCCAGTGGGTATAATTTACTCAAGTCTTTGGCAAAGCTTCTTGAAACATTTTTTATAAGCAAACATTAGTAGGAGGAACAATGAAAGGATAGAGGAAAGAGCGCTGCCTTGAGTTGACTCAGTAAACCCCATGGGAGGCACATTGTTAGATACTAGGGCTGAAGAGAAGAAGGTGATTAGACTCTTTGTATCAGGCATTAGTCTGGTATTGTTCAATATTTGAGAACCCTCCTGTACCTACAGTTCTATTCACTATAGTTTTGTATAACTTCAGACAACCAGGGCCCGAAACCACTTGGAAAATTCTGGAAATATATAATTTATACAGTTTAAATTTTATGCTATGAGTCATATAGTAAAATCTTTTGTGGTTCTTTTCTTTTCCTACTGGGGCATGAATTATTCTTTTTTCTAGAATACCGACCTCTTACTATATATCACCAATTAGCCTTCATGTTTTATTATTTATTTATTATTTATTTATTTATTTATTTTAGACAAGGTTTCTTTTTCTAACTAGCCTCAAACTAGCTGTAATACTGAGGATGACTTCAAAACTTCTGATCCTTCTGTCTCCCCCTCCAGGTACTGGCATTACATTCATATGCCACTGTACCTGATTTTATGTACTGATTTTTAGTACCAAGAATTGAATGAGGATTTTACATATGCAGGGCAAACACTCTACCAACTGTTTTACATTCCCAGATTTCTTTTAGCCATTTAGAAGTCATTTTGGGTTATTAGGTCAATTCTCATAGTATCAATGTTTGTGCTTAACCCTTATTTTAGTTAACTGTGATCCAAGTTTTATCATAGTAGTGTTGAGTGCCAAGTTTCCGCTAAAATTGAAACATTCCATCCTGTAGGGAAGTTTCTGTCTTAAGGCAGAAACTAAACAACTCAAAATGACTTCAGGAAGTCCCTGAAACTGATGAACTCACTAGACTCTCCATGACCACGTAAACAAGCAAAGATACAGTGAGTCATGTTCAGATAAGCCTAGCTAAAAAGAATACTCTCAGATACACCCAGTAACCTGGAAAGAGGTAGAGACCAGCCAAGCTGTCCAGAAGAGACCATGGCCAATTGAGCCAACTGGAAAGGACAGTCTTCACCTATTGAGCTGCCTGCAAGTTGTGCAGTGTGCTCCAGGTTTCCATCTTCTGTGAAATGGTTTCTTTTGCCACTGTAACTGACTTTGAGTCATTTCTGATCCTGTATTAACCTCTGCCCCATATTCATTTAAGTAACCTCAATAAAACCCATGGGTTCCTCAAGTCACACTTTCATTGTATCTGTACTATATTCTTTCTTGGGCTCCCAATATTGGATGATCAGACATGCATGTATGTTGTGTCTCCCCCAGGAAAAGCATGTCACACAATAGTAAATTCTTCTTATTTTTTGAGACAAGGTCTCATGTGAAGTCTTGGCTGACCTGGCAGTCACTATGCCCATCTACCTTTGCTCTCGAGTACTGGAATTAAAAGCATGCCTACCATATTCATATATGTTTGTTGAAATTATTTGTTTTTTTCATTATTAAGTAATACTATCTACTAAACTTTATAAAGTATATACTATCCTTTTATAGGAAAAAATAAACAGATGACATGTTCAGTACTATTAACAGTTTCCAGCATACTCTGGTGTCATGAACTGCCTCTCCTTCACAAGGAGGAGACTATGTAATAATGTATTAAACTTGAATAAAAAGGGAAGTGGTAGGAGCCAGTACGATCAGTCAGACTGTCATGTCTTTCAGTGACAATGAGTTAGGTCATGACAAGGAAAGTAATGTCCTTTGGGACATGGACAGATTAATAGAAGACATAATGTCTATATATAGATAAGAGTGAAGATAAGAATACATTCATAACATAAAAAGTAGTTTAAATATAAAACTTTAAAGGTTATTAATTTTTATAAAGTTATAATAAAGGCAATGCTCGCTGATTTTAAAATGCTTCAATACAATATAGTCTGTCTATTTCAAGAAAGATCCTATTTAAAGATATATTTAGAAATAAAAAATAATTTCATGTTTTTGTAAAGAGAATCATTAGAGAGAAATATCACCTGATTGAAGTTACCTTTTGTGATTATTGGACACTTTTCTTACCCTGTTATGCCCTTAGCCTTATCAGCCTAGTAAGACACAGATGAGCTCAAATCTGGCTAGATACATACATTTCCACAAAACAGCCTTTGTTCTCATAAATGCCTCCAACATTTCAGGGATTCCTAGAGTGCCAGGAGGTGTGAGCCTGGCATTCTTCTTTTCCTGTTTTCTATGCTGGCTTCTCTGGGATATGATGGGTGGAAAGGGAAGCACTTCTAAGACCACTACATAAGAAAGTTACATCTTTCATTCCCTTCTCAGTCCTTACAATAAACTGTTTAACTACGATGTCCGGAGAAGTCCCGCAAAGCCTAGAGTCCTTTGAACTATTTTATTTGCATAAACTGGCCATAGCTTTACTTTTGGTGACACATACCCCTCCCTGCTACGTATCCTTAACTAGTTCCTTGAACTTGAGCAGTCTTCCTTTGGTTTCAAGCAATATATTAAGACAAAACTGTGATGTGGATGCAGCTCTCTTCTGGCTTTCTCCCATCAGATTCTCTACTCAGATCCCAGCCACATTCTTGGGAGAAAGCACCAGCCATATGGGGAAAGCATGGAGGTTTTCCAACCACGGGCGCCGCCTATTATTTTCATCTGCATTCCACATTGATTGCTAACTACGCAAAGAAAGACTTAAAAATTCCAGCTTTCGGCAATGCTGCTGCCCAGACGACATTTAGTCAAACAGCGGAGCAGAGCTCCTGGCAGATCCTGCCACAATGTAGAAAAAAAAAAGTGAGCAAAAGAAATGCTGTTTTTGCCATAGGCCAGTGTTTGCAAATGGCTGCATTTGTAGCAGCAGGGATGCTCTTTCATCTGCCACATGTCTTTTCTTACAGATCTGAGGTAGATGCTGACATCCCTTATTCTACGTAGTCCTGGGAACATCAAGTCCAAGAGTAAGCCGTCCCAGTACTGTATATTGCTTCCTGACAACAGGTTCTTACCTTTTGTTGTAGAGATTTCCAAATACGGAGCGACGGAAGACACTTGCAGCACCAGGCTATCATCCTTATCACACAAATCTAAACCTCGTCCTAGCAGATTTCTTGGGTGCAGGCATTATAGCTCAGTGAAAATATGCCTGTGGGCTGGGGCTGCGAATGAGGATCTGGCCCATCATTTCAGAGAAGACAGAAAGAAGATTGACTTAAAAACTCCTACCCCAGGCCAGATCTCGATCCACTGTATTTTATAAACCACCTCTGAGAGAGAAGCGTGTAGGGGACTGCGGTTTCATTCTTTGTCATTTGATAAAGGGCAGGTAGCCAAGCAATACAAATAATAAAAAAACGCTTTATGGGAGAAATTTTCCTCTCAGAAAAGTACTTTATGAGGGTTGTGGGGCTACAAAAGAAGAGAGTTGGGAAATTTCAATACCCTGTACAAAAAGCCCATTTACTGGGGTCAAGATGAGTGGGTTACAGGAAAAAATATGTATGCTTTATAGAACTATACAAAGCATGAACTAGAGGATGCTACAGCAGACAACTGGAAAATAATTGAAAGCTTCCACAGGAGAGATGCAGAAAAGAACACAACTCTTTCTACGAAATGAATGGGATCCAAAGATTTATGTCATTCACGCTTATCCTTTGGTACAGGCCCTGAACGGTGAGGGTCATTCTGATGCATAAAAGTACTGCATTGCCTTGTAGTTAAATAAGATATTCAGAATTTACAGCAAGTGTGATAACTTTCTTTTTCTCTTTTCCAACCTAGCTCCACTACAGCAATGGAAATTGAGGTGCTATAGATGAATGTTGGAAATAAAAACTAAGAAAGCATGTATAAACATATGCCGTATAATGCATACCTCATCAATTCATTGCAGTGCTTTCCCTTTGAGCTCTGTTTGGCTTGCATTTTGTAAAGAACATGGTTTTTTCTTCTTGTTAATGTGTAATTACAGTACCTATAACTTCCAGCTCTTTAAAACTCAATGGCACTAATCACTGTACCAATTCCTGAAAGCACCTTATTTTATCTTCATGAAAATGCATCGAGGTGGAAATTAGAATTTATTATCTTCATATCATGATAAATTAAACAACTTGACCAAGGCTGATATAATTACGTGCTCATGATCCCAACTTTTCTTATGATCTCAAATAATATCCTTCTACCTCCAGTCTTTTCTTTTGCTTATTTAATTTTTTTTGTTTATTTATTTATTTATTAAGGATTTCTGCCTCCTCCCCGTAACCGCTTCCCATTTCCCTCCCCCTCCCCCGATCAAGTCCCCCTCCTTCATCTGCTCGAAGAGCAATCACGGTTCCCTGACCTGTGGGAAGCCCTGAGAACTCAAGAACAATCGCAGTGGGTTTTTGATCCTACTGCACGTACTGGCTTTGGGGGAGCCTAGGCAGTCTGGATGCTCACCTTACGAGACCTGGATAGAGGTGGGCGGTTCTGGGGCTTCCCACAGGTCAGGGAACCCTGATTGCTTATCTAATTTTTTATTGTTTTTATTGAGCTATATATTTTTCTCTGCTCCCCTCCCTTCCTCCTCCCTCCTGTTCATCCGTATCCTATGATCCCCATGCTTCCAATTTATTCAGGAGATCTTGTCTTTTTCTACTTTCCATGTAGATTAAATCCATGTATGTCTCTCTTAGGGTCCTCCTTGTTGTCTAGGTTCCCTGGGATTGTGAATTGTAGGCTGGTTTTTCTTTGCTTTATGTCTAAAAGCCACTTATTAGTGTGTTCATATTATATTTGTTTTTCTGAGTCTGGGTTTCTTTTGGGAGGGACTACTTGTTAGTTCTGGGCTGCTCAGTCCAAAATAATAACACAAAATATTAAAAAACTGCTTGGCCCATTAACTATAGCTTCTATTGACTAACACTTACATATTAATTTAACCCATTTCTATTAGTCTGTGTATTAACACATGGCTGTGGTTTACCGGCTAATGTTCCAGCATCACTCTCTGGTGGGGCTACATGGCTTCTCTCTGACTCTGCCTCCTTTCTCCCAGCATTCAGTTTAGTTTTCTCCCCATCTAGCTCTGTTCCCCTATAGCTCTTCTATAGACCTAAAGAAGTTCCTTTATTAACCAATAATATTCATAGCATACAGAGGGGAATCCCACATCAGATTACCTCACTCAATATGATGTTTTCTAGATCCATCCATTTGTCTCAAATTTCAAGATGTCATTATTTTTTTCTGCTGGGTAGTATTCCATTGTGTAAATGTACCACATTTTCCTTATCTGTTCTTCAGTCAAGGGGCATTTAGGTTGTTTTCAGGTTCTGTCTATAACAAACAATGCTGCTATGAACATAGTTGAAAACATGTCCTTGTGATATAAGTGATCACCCTTTGGGTATATACCCAAAAGTTGTATTGCTGTGTCTTGAGGTAGGTTGTTTTCCTAATTTTCTGAGATTTGCTGATTTTCAAAGCAGCTATATATACCAGCTTGCGCTCTCATCAGCAATGGAGAAGTGTTCCTTTTATGTCACATCCTCTCTAGCATAAACTGTCATCAGTGATTTTGATCTTGGTCATTCATACAGGTTTAAGATGGAATCTTGGAGTTGTTTTGATTTGCATTTCTCTGATGGCTAAGGATGCTGAGTATTTCCTTAAGTGTCTTGCAGCCATTTGAGTTTTGTCCTTTGAGAGTTCTCTGTTTGGGTCGTTAACCCATTTTTTTATTGGAATATTTGTTCTTTTGATGACCAATTTCTTGAGTTATTTTTATATTTTGGAGATTAGTCCTCTCTCTGATGTGAGGTTAGTGGAGATGTTTTCTCATTCTGTAAATTGCCATTTTTGTCTTGTTGACTGTGTCCTTTGATTTACAGAACTTCTCTGATTCAGGAGGTTGCATTTATTAATTGTGTTAACAGTCTATTGGCGTTCTGTAGGCTTCTTGTATCTTCATATGCATATTTATGTTTTGGTTGGGAAAGTTTTCTTCTGTGATTTTGTTGAATATATTTTCTGTGCTTTTGAGTTGAACTTCTTCTACGTCTGTCCCTATTATTCTTATTTTCGGTCTTTTCATGGTATCCCATATTTCCCGGATATTTCATGTTAAACTTTTGTTTGATTTTAACATTTTCTTTGGCTGAAGAGTCTATTTCCTCTTTCGTATCTTCAATTCTTGAGTTTCTTTCTTCCAACTCTTGTATTTGCTATTTATGCTTGCATTTGTGATTCTTGATCATTTTTTCATATTTTACCTATCCAGAATTCCCTTAGTTTGTATTTTTTATTGTCTCAATTCTGATTTTTAAGTCTTAATTTATTTCATCTGTTTGATTGGTTTTTCTTGGTTTTCTTTAAAGGATTTGTTGATTTCTTCCAACTTTTTGTTTGTCTTTTCCTCTATTTCTTGGAGAGAATTTTGCATCTCCTCTTTAAGGACCTTAAACATTTTCCTAAAGTTATTTTTTAGGTCATTTTCTTTTGCTTCATCCGTATTGGTGTGTTTAAGTCTTGCTGTTTTAAAGCAACTCGTTTTTGTTGTCATGCCATGTTTTGCTGTCGTGTTGTTCTTTGTGGTGTTGAGTATGATTTTACCTTGTCTGCCCATCATTTCCTCTGATTGGTGTAGTTGGGGCTGTGTCTCTGGTGATCACTCTTCCAGGTGCCAGTGGATACAAGGATCAGATGGTTCTTATTCTTGGAAAAGTTAGGGCCATACTTCCAGTTACCCTGGAGGTCACTTGACATTCCTGGAGATTGTTCGGTGCTCTTAGAGGTAGGTCACTCTGCAATCCTGGCAGTCATAAGTGCCTGCTACCATGGAGGTTGCTGGCTTGAGCCTACTCCCACAGAGGTCACTTGCTCAGGCCAGTTCTACAAAGTTTTCTGGCTCAGGCCTGTTCCCTTGGAGGTCACTCCTTCACATCTCCTCCTGCTGAGGTAGCTGGCTCAGGCCTACTCCAGTTGAGGTTGCTGGCTAGGGACTGTTCCTGCAGGTATCCCTGTCTTGGGCCTTTTCCCACAGAGGCTGCTGGCCTGGGCCTGGTCCCATGGAGGTTGCTGGCTCAGGATACTCTTGTGGAGGTTGCTGGCTTCTGCTTATTTAATTTTGAGGAGAAAAATTACACACTATGCCTCCACCAGTGCAGTCTATAATACATGTTTCAGCCCCCACTTATTAACAGGTCAGGAGATTTGACTTTTAGAAAAGGAAATAATTGTGAGTAAATTCCAAATGTAGACACAACAAGAAGGTTGGGTCACTAATAGTATTCCAGTATGGGAGTTAACCAAAAAATCACTGATTGATGCTTTGCCAGTATCATTGATGCCAGCAATTCCAAAAATCAATATAATGTACACTTCATACTTATTTGAGGTGATCATTGTTGGTCCCAAAAATTCATCTTAAATATATTGTATGTTTTAAGTATTGGAAGTTAGATTCTTTAATGTGCTCTTTTACAGGGTTGGTGTCTAATTCTAAAAACAGAACAGACAACAGAAACGTGCAAATGTGGGTAATCAAATGTTCTTCAGAGAATTCACAGAGCTGTAACTGAGGTCAACAGATGTAAGCCACAGTGGAAATTTTCCCATAACATTGCCATGAAACTTGGAAGTTCTTTCCGTCAATGGGAATTTATATCCTTCTGAATGTGTGCCTCCTTTGACCAATAAAATGTGGCAGAAGTAATTCAGTATTTGTTTCAGGATCAGAACTTCAAGGGCCTTTCAAGTTCTTTTATTCTAAGGAATTACATAAGCCAGTGAGAAAGTTAGTGTAGGAAGAACTATAGATTGATGACAGGTTCCATAGAGATGACAGTCCGCACCTTTCACCATTTCACCAATGCCTGGAACACAAGAATGAGGATAAAGTAGACCCTTTAACTCTAGTCCAGGCAACACACAAAACAGTAAGGAGTATGAATGACCTCAGGGCGCACAGAGCAGCATGAGCATCATATAGACCAGGAAACAGACATCCTTGTGCTGAGCCACTAGTTTACGAGAATTGGGTTTTCTGTCCACTGAGAGATCGATTCAGTGCTGTATTAAATCTAAATGAAGTTTTGCTCATATCACCTTTGCCTCCAAAACCACTACCTAAAAGTAATTTTTAAAGCTTAACCTATGCATGCCAATGATAGCACTAACAACCTGTATATTGACAGTTCCCTTGGGATTTCTGGGTACTTTCAGACATAGACCAGATGTTAGGTGTTCCTCAGAATTAATAAAACAATAGAGCATCACTACCTCAATTCCATATTGATTACTTTGCCTAAAAATGTCTTCTGCCTACCATTGTTTTGGTTATTGTGGAGTTTAGGTTGTGTTGTTTGTTTGCTTGTTGGATCTGAAGCAGGGATATCAGCGTCCCCACAAGCCTCCGTGTTGGAGATGAAAGAGGCTCCCTCGTGCTTTCTAATTCCATGCTAAGCCTAAAATCTTTGACTCCAACCCAAAGAGTGTGAAAATCCAAAACTCTTAAAGCCCTGAATCACAGGAAAAACAGTAAATACTTGAACACACTTGTGCTGAATTTAATTTGCAATCACGTCACCCTTGAGCTGACCCATGTCATGGGACTTAGTGAAGAACTAAGTGTGACCTTCAAATGTCACTGGTTCAATGCTTACCAAATACTGTTTTAAGTCTACTGATTAATGTCTTGCTCTCTTATGCTTTACATTTTTCCCAGTACCAAAAAAAAAAATACAGTAAAAGAATTCTTTAGCTAAATAATGTCTGGGTAAGACCTGTCTTATTTCAAGTATTTACTATTTAGGGAGAGAAAATAATTTTATTTTCCTGTGGAATAGTTACTAGTAAATGTTTAACATCCAGTTCTCTGGTAAAAAATAAATGTGTGTGTGCCTCACCTTATTATAATTTTAATGATACAAAATATTTGTATCACAGAGCTTATAAAACACAACTAGCACAAGACTATTTATTCTAAGTTCCATGTACCAATTTATTGGCATTGAACATTCTCATTAACTTTTTACTGTTTTAAAATGCTGCATTCTTTTATCTGTAGCTAATCTATGGTACAATTCAATCATGATTTGGCAATTAGAATATCATCCAATATAGTAATTATTTTATCAATAAGTGTATTATCACTTCACATGATATGTGGTCTATGATTTAACTAGTTCTCATTTTTCTACAAATTATATCCATTAAATATAAATTTCAGCTCCAGCACTAAACATGACATATGATTAAGTTTCATCTTCATTATTACCACTTTCATCATTGTCTAAGTCTAGACAATCAACAAAATAATAAATCAAACTCTTATCAAAGCATTTGCAGATCCCTATGGCACAATGCCCTCACCATGGCTAACCTTAGTCTACCAAAGTAACATCAATCATATGTTAGAAAGACATATACAGAAGCTTCATGCTAAACACTGTCTGCAGGGTTGGGGATGTGTCTCAGTGAGTAACAGCACGAGGATCTGGGTTCAGATCCCTGGAACCCATGTAAAACTGGATATGGTAACAGACATCCCAGTATTTCTACAACAAGAAGGGAGTTGGACCCAGGACATTTCTGGTAGCTCATAGGCCAGCTAGCGTGACTTATGTTGCGGTAAACAAAACTCCTAATATCAAACAAAACCCAAGGTGAGAACTGACAAGTCAGTTTGTCCTCTGACCTCCATTCAGGAGCTGTAGCACAAACAAACTCTCACATGCACAAACACACATACATGTCATATGCACATATGAATTAAAAAATACCTACAACTGTACATTCAAAGGTGTAAATCCCTCAAAGAATAAGCCAAATAGTTAGAAAGTGATTGATATTAGGGACTACTATCCTTTGCTTTTAGAGTTATTCATTTTATCTTTAACTCTATGTGGTTTAATTTACAATGATAATTGTGTTTAACAACTGGTATATAGATATATATAATACCTGAAAGATTGCTATCAGCTCTGTGGGCCTGTGTTAGCTAAACTCAGCACATGTTGTTCAGGTATAATTTCATGGAAACAGTTACTTTGTTTTTTTAGTTTCCCCTCCCTTCTCTCCTCTCATTACCTCCACTTTCTATACTCCTCCCCCATTCAAACCTTCCCTGTCTCCATTCAGAAAGGGACAGGTCTCCCACAGGAGTCAACAAGGCATGACACAGCAGTGCCAAGCTCCTACCCCTGCTGGAAAATATTTTATCAAAGCTACTTCTAGACTGAAGTTAGACACAAACTGAAAGGAATAGCAAAAGAAAATTAAAGTTAGAGGAAGGAAATGCACAGCTTTATTATGTGGCAATGGCATTCTTTTTTTTTTTTGCATTTATCTATTTTACTCCCATGTGCTTATATGATATTTGTAGATATATTTAAAGATATTAATGTTTTTTTAAAATGTGCTTTGATTGCCCACCATGAAAAAAGTGTTTTATATAAAATTCTAATCTATCACAAGTTTCATAAATATAGAGCTAAAATTGTATGATTCTTAAAATACAGTATTGTTTTGCATTATCTACTGAGAAAATTGTAGCGCAAAGGAGATACAGACAAGCAGTTTGGAGGAAGGAAAATGACACTTAACAAGAGACCATATGAAATGTCACCTGTTTAAACACCAACCATTAAAGTCACCTATTTCAGGGATCGATAATTATCGTTTCTCTGTGATTGTCATGTGGAACCAGATGGTGCTCAGCTTTCCAACAAGCAACCTCTGGACTCCACAGTTCTGACTCCAGAAGCTTCCTAGAGCTCTCCTCACAACTAGATGTAAACTCTCCTAATCACTAAGCCCAGGTCCAGGACAGTAGTGGTGGAATACCCTGAAACTCTAGTACTGTGCGATGCTTGGGGAAACTTCTAGAAGACTGATTAACACATAGATTAATACCCCCTTCGGCTGTTAAAGCATGTAGAAAACACTTCGTTTTTACTGTGTAGACTCTACCCACTAAGAAAATCCTTTTTCAAGATGGAACTTTCATACTTGGCATTGGCCAAGTTTTCAGGTGTTACACTAAGCCACGAATTCTCTCCCCCTCCTGGTTTTATTTGACAGCAGGCACATGGTTTCTCTGAGACCTTCCGGAATGCAAAACACTTTCTGTGACTAAATGTCATCTGAGGCCTTTACATTAATGTTCTGCTTTTCGTTTGTTTGACTTCTTTTCTAGACAGTAACCTCTTTGAAAGCAGGGAGTGTACCTAATCCTTCCCAGTGTCCTCTGCAGATCACAACACACACCCTCACCTGCCTGCTTGAAAGTACCTTAGAGGACTGTTCATGGCAAAGCCAAAGGTGTCTGCCTTCTTCTTTTGGAATGCATGAGGCAAGAATCCAGACTCATTCAATCTTTTCTCCTCTAGGTAAAAATCACGGAAATCAATGAAGTAAATAAACCCTGTATTTATTTAAAGGACTTTTCCCATTAATGAATAGATTTCTTGTTAATTTGACAAGAAGGTGAAGTTCAGCATGAAGAAGCAGAAATGTTCAGCAGGCCGACTGCAAGTGTCAAAAACAAGGTTAATAGATTCTGCAGTCTCTCTGGGTGGTATATTAAGGAGAGCCAAGGATGGATAAATACATCCTGAAGAGTTGAGGAGCATTTGTCTATTCACCTTCAGTGTTCATTCTTAAATGACAAGAAAGAGTTCTTTCTGTACGTGCCTATATCTCAGGCAGAGTGCTGAGAGTGAGCTAGTACAGAAGTACTGACTCCACCCTTATGAAGTCACAGTCAAGGAGGCAAAGACACACCATTATCCCTGGCCTGGGAAGAGTCACCAGTATTTGTGTGTCAAGCCAGGAGGAAAGCAAGCGGATTGTATTAGACATTTGCTGTGTGTGAGACAGTGGCCAGGTGCTTTGTGCATTTTCTCTCATTTGCTGTGCTGGCTGTGAGGTGTAATTACTGTTTGCTTGTATGGCTGTGGGTCTTATCTTCCCAGTGAGCTTATAAACTCTTGCCTTTAAAGTCTTCATGCAGCCAAAGGAGCTGAGCAGAGTAAATAAAATGTGGGCGAAACAGTTCCCAAACAGAGTTTTAATTTTTGCGTTCAAGAATTGCTTCTTTAATGCTTTCGGATTTTATACTATAATGATCCTTTGCTGTAATTTCATTATCCAGTGTCTTTTTAAGGGCCCTAATATCCCCACTTGTCCTTTCTCATCTCTGAACACCCATGTGTTCATATGTACTCTCCTGACATTCCTTCCCACTCTCCATCGCTCCTTTAACAAGCTGAGATACATTACCCAATTTTATCCACTTTCACCTCCTCTGTACAATTTATACTTATCATTCAAACAATCACAAGTGTTGAAATATTTAAGGAGAGAGCTAGTGATTTTTCACACCTACTACAGCAGAAGTACCACCTAATAAATCAATCACGTCTTGTTACTGAAATAATCTTTCATGCAAAGTTCATTTTCTACCCAGCTGGTTTATATGTTGCCGAAGCAGTCTCTGCTTCAACCTGAAGTCGAATTTTCAAAATCCGTATGATATTTCCATCATATAGGCACACGATGTATAGATATGTGTAGAGTTGAAAACATACATAGAATAATCTGGGTCTCTATAATATATAACATGCTTTATTATATATTTTTATATATTAATATAATCATTATATGCATACATGTAAATATAATATATTAACATATTATTCTAGATAATTCTATGTTAATAAGACACTGAATTCCTGGGGACAATGGATTTGTATTTCATGACATATCACAGGAGTGCAAAGTTAGTTTCAAGTCTTCTCCAGGTCAAATGAGTCTGGCACATCTACCTGTAATCCAGCACTTAGGAGAGGTGGGTTTGAAGTAGAACAATAAGAGGTTCACAGTTACTCTTTAGCTTTATAACAAAGTCAATGCCAGTCTACAGTACAAGAGACTTGGGAGGGAAGTTTAAAAGAAGGAAGAAATGAAGGAAGGAACAAACGTGCAAACGAGCAAACGAATGAATGAACGAACTGAACCAAGGACTGGACCAGTGCTGACTTCCTTTTCATCCTATCACTGGAGTGATTCCTGCAATGAAGTTCAGATTCATGGCTGATAGTGAAACCCTCTTACCAACGACCACCTTCAGAAGACTGAATGGCAGAAGTGAAAAAAATAAAAAAACAACCCTGTCTATCACAAAAGAGCTAGTACCATACATTAACTGAGGTTAAGACATTTTTTAAAATACCAAATTTACACCAATAGCCAAGTGGTGGTGGCACACACTTTTAATTCCAGCATTCCAGAGGCAGAGTAAGGTAGATCTCTGTAAGTTTGAGGCCAGCCTGAGTGACTTCCAGGACAGGTTCCAAAGCTACACAAAGAAATCCTGTCTCAAAAAACAAACAAAAGAATTTGAGATAAAATGGTGGTTTGAACTGGTGCCATTATGGCATCCAAGAGAGCTTCCACGACTGCAATAACCTCTTTCAGAGCACACGGACAGCTTGAGACGATGCAAACATTCGGGCTCATGGGTAAGGTATTCACAGTGTTCAGCTCCAATCTTTCTTTTGTTCTTGACTCTTAAAAAAGCAACTGATTGGTCGCAAGGTGTCCCTGCCTTCTGTTGAGCCATACATAGTCTACCTTGGCTGCAGTCACTCTAAGAACAACGTGTCCTACTTGGTAAGCCATGTGCTGTGGCCCAAAATAAAATGCTTCATGTGACTTGTACAGTCAATTTAACTTCTTAACTGAAGAAAGAGACAGGCATGACAGCAATTTTAATTTCAGTTCTTCACAATTGAAGATGAATACCAATAGGCTATGCATTGAAATGCAGATTAGGCTTGATCATTTCAGGACTAATGGCTTACTTTGGATGACCACTAAGAGAAAGGAGGCTTTCCAGGGCCAAACCCAGGGATCTAAAATAGCTTGTCTGCATCCAGGTGACACATGCTCTAAACAGTCTTATCTAATTCATTATTTTCTAAGCATGTCAAATCATCATAAATGCATTGTTGGGCTCCCCACTGCTGCAGGTTGTCAAGGTTATTTCTCTGGAGAACTGACTCACATCTATACTCCAGCAGTCATGACATTGGCTCTGGAAATTTTGTGATTAAACAAGCAAGAGGTCAATGCATTGAAAAACCAAACAGCCATGATCTGTGTGGGATGGTTATATGTACCAGCATTTAAAATTTAGGGAAGGAACAGTTGTTTAAAAATGTAGCTGACTCTTCATAACCTCCGCTTATATTCAAATATCAAAGTTGTAGTACAAATTCACTTTGAATGATAAATATATTATCAAGGTTCATTTGGATAAAATAACATCACATTTTTAAAAAAAAAATAAATGAAATTAGAGGATTTTTGCCCTTGAAACTTTACATATTGGTCCAGATTCTCTTATATCGAGTTTCTGACATTTCTGAAAACCCCATGAATATAAGTGATTACAATTGGAGGATCTCTGCCCACTAGCTGGATCACTGCATCCCTCATCCCTTGGGAAACAGCAAATGTCTTTTTCTCTCAATAAATTGGGACCATGAGCTTCCTATACCAGTTATTAACTCAAAACTAATGGGAAACAGGAAAACTCACAGGGATGACAAATAGCTGTTTATCTCCAAAAGGAGTATCAGAAAATACAATAATTATGTCAGGATTATACTGTGATTACATCTAAGGCAGGGCTCAGATTGGATTTATTTTTAAGCTGAATATCTTTCTATAGCTGTACGCAGGCCCTCTGTGTGGCCCACTGAACAGCAGCTTGGAGTGAGATTACATGACTTCCATTAGCTGCAATTGTAGAGAGTGCTTGAATTTGGCTTGTTTTGAGAAATGCTTATCAAAATGACCCGGCTGGCTATGTATAAAGCTACAACTTGATCACACCGTCATTCGTGTCATTGTGAGCATATTGAGGTGACAGGCAAATTGTACCAAATGATAAGAAGTTAAGATTGATTTCCTGTCTTGGTTGCTGATTGGTTACCGCTGTGGCCAAACCCTTCTGCTTTTTCTGCCTCAATTTTTAGCCCAAAACCTAAAAGAACTGATTTGAGGCACGTTCCCTATAAAGCAGCTGTCTTCCAAACCCGAAGCATAATCATTTCTGATTGTTCTACAGGCATTTTTCAAGCAGCTGAAAAAAAGTCAGTTTTATCCTTCCATTTTTAGCAGAAGCAACACAAATTAGCCATCATGTTCAGGATGGAATCTTGATGGCCTGTCTAGTCTTTATATCCTGCTCTTTTACAAGACAAATGATCTTCATTTCTTCCCAATATCCCACAAATCCACAAGAAATGGAGTCTCTTTTATAGCCTTTTATCAGCTTGGAAGAGACTGTTAAATCTGTGAACATCCCCAATGGCAGAACCCCTAATATGCGTGTCACTGTGGTCATTATACACTGACTGACAACTTACCATGTCTGTCACAGGAACTCAGATTTTACCTTACTTTTTTCAAATATGTAGAATACTTCCATGCTGTAGTTTCATTGATTATTTGTCTGTTTATGCTGTCTCATTACTTGGAGAAAATGCATGCCATTAAATAGGATAGAATTAGAGTTAAATTAAGCAAGTAAAGAAATTAGAGAAAATTGAAAGGAAAATAAAATTGGGAACTAAATTATTACATAAAAGACTTCCTTGATTTTATAGATTTGCTTAGAATTGGATATTGAATTGCCTCTGAGAGTTTTAGTGCCTACTCATTGATCTGACTTTTATTTCCTGAAGCTACCACTTTTCCACAAGGAAGTCCCTCAGATAGACAAAAAGAGCTACTGAGTCCTCCAAGCTGAACCAGAATAATAATCTTACCCATTGCCCAGAAAACATTATAAATTTCCTCACCTTTATAAAAAAAATATCTAGTCTGTTTGGTTGTTTCTAAGCTTGAGAGCCCAGGGTATTTCATTTCCTAAGATAGGTTTACTTAACGTTTCTTTAAGTAGAATAGATTTTGACATGGAATTGAGCCATTTGTGGGATAATGGCTAGACTTAGCATTGCAAGACCTCAGTGGCTGCCAAATACATCTTTAAAACTTTCTCTCCAGACCTAAGGGAAGTCAGGACCTCTTGCTAAAATCCTTCCTAGAGGTCTGCAAAAGCCTGCCATATACTCATAGCACCCAAACTACTTAGAACCGGAAGACCTTAGCAATTACTATTCTTTCTGACACACTTGATAGAACTGCACTGAACCTACTCAGAGAGGAAGATCTATTCTATTTTAAAGTTTTTCCTTGTGAAAGAGGTTGCATGCAAGGATTCATTGGGCAGTACATTGAGCAGGCTCTAGTAGCTGTGATTCCTACTGTGTCAATGTTGGAGTTCAGCCCAATGGGCTGTTAGATGGACTATGGCATTCTCTCTCCCTGTTCTGCATTGTTCTCTCCAAAGGTTGGCATTTAATGACTAAGAAGCCTTTGTCTGGCAAGGACCTTCCTTCAGAAAGAGAAGAAGTGTCTACTCCACCATGATGAAACCCCTTGTGAACATCCCAGGCCATACTGAGGGAGAGAAACAGTACATCTTTTTAAAGGTCAGAACATTTATATTTTGCTGAAGTCATTGCATTTGGAAATATTTTAGAATGCCTTGAAGCCCATGCCCACTCCCTGACTCTCCCCATCACACAGGCACGAAACAGCCACTGTTTTCATCCCCATTGATCCCACAGCATAGCAGTTTGAACCACGTACCATCTGGCGGCTTGAAATATATTTGAATATCCCTCAAATCAAGTGGCAATTACGCCTCAGCCAGCTGTGATCTTTTCCCATTCATTGCCACCTTCTCAGAGATCATTCAATTAGACATTCTAGAAAGATTTGTGATGAATCAGACATCTCAGATCAGAGGTAAATTTGTTTCCCAAGGTTCAGTCCAAAGTAATTAGCATTCACGAGTCCCGAGCATCAAAAATATTGACAAAACACATTGTGTGGAGGAGGAAGTACCTTCCAAGTACCTCTGCCCTGACATCAAAAATTTCACAAGTGTTTCAAAATATTTCTTTTCATCTCCATCTTCTCAAGGTTGAGTGGCTCTGTGTTACAAAGCCTTTGATAGGCGGCGTGGTGATGGTGTCCACAGCAGTAAATGCAATGTTTGTTGTCTTGACAACAAGACGCAAAGGGAAGCCTGGGATTCAGGCACTGCTCCCACTCCTTGTTCAAACCCTGGCCTCTGGCCTTCTTCAGAATCCAGTTGCCAGAGCACTAAGACACTAGTTTTTCTTACTTTGTGTTAGTGATCTTAGTGTGATACTTTGAAAGATAGCCACAGGACCTCTGGCCAAGGGAACACCAGACTTCTGATGAGTACCTAAGACACCTCAATACATGATTCTCTAAGTGCAACCTGAAAAAGAATCAAATGACACAAACAGAACTCCTAGAAGGACAATAAATGCAACCATACAAGAAACATGAAACATGTAATCCAAATGGATAATGAGTATATACAGTTCAGAAGTTTGAGTGAGAGGTAAATTATATAGAAACTGATAAGCTTGTTACTAGAATAAGCTGGTACGTTACATGGCATAGTGGTCATGTTCATATTGCAGGAAAGTGAGTGCAGCTGTAACAAACAACTGGTCTATACAGCACAGCCTGTGTCTTCTGGAGATAAACGTACATATTTGTACATTTACTTTGTTTGAACTTTTAAGTTAAAATATAATTATATCACTTTTTCTCTCCCTTTTCTCCCTCTAATCTCACTCATGTTCTGCACCACTTCCCTTTCAAATTGATGCCCTCTTTTCTTTTGATTGTTGCTACCTATACGTATTTTTACATGTGTGTATTTATAAATTATATATAGTTTTAAATTAGTCCATAGACAAGATTCATCAATATTAACTTTGTAGACATTATTATAAGTTCTCAGGAAAATATAAGAGAACACTTAAGTGGAAAATGATCTTCATTTCCCAGAGTAGAAATACCAAAGTATATAATTGAGAGAATAAGAGATGAACATTTAAATTATTTAAGTAGAAGTTTATGAACAATAAATTAGAGTGATAATACTGGGAATCCTGTGCTTCTTATCATATGAGAGAAGTTGAAAGGTGATTTCTAATATTTGCATGTGGAATAGTTGTTACAGTAGCATGTCTTATATACTATAGATCAACCCCTAGATGAACTAAATAGAACCACTGGAGATAGTTAATTCTGCGAAATGGAGCTGAGGTAAGGGAAGGACAGAATAAGGGACTATATACTTTTCTGTTACAACCTTTTTTATGTTATTTGATTTTATAAAGTGCCCACGGGACTAGATGTTTCCAGCACTGTTCTCGCCTATTTGTTCTGTACCTTCAAGAGCAATTCAGACAGATAGCTCCAACTAAAACAGAACCTGAGAGAGCTCTCCAGAGCTGCTTGCTGAGAGTCTGCCAACATCAGGAACATTTCACTTCGTTCAAGGTTGGAGTGTACCATTAAGATTTGTAGATCTCTTACTTTTAGTAACGGCCATTGATCTTAGACTGAAGTTGGAGGTACAACCAGTTAGCACCTGCTTCTTAAAAATCTACAGATCAATTCACATATCTAACCATCCCCACTTAGCCTTTACAATGAAACTGTGATTCCAGCAAGATACAGGCCCAACAAAGAAATGTGTTTAAGAGAGTAAGAACAGTGACCAAGCCTAGATGTTTTGTTTATATGTGAGAAGGTGATTTTGCTGTTGTTGATAAGTGATTTTTTTGTTTGTTTGTTTGGGGTTTTTTGTTGCAGTTTTTTGCTTTTGTTTTGTTTTATTGTGTTTTTGACAAGATCTTGCTTTGTAACTCAGCTAGTTTGGAATTTACTATGTAACCCAGACTGGTTTTGAACCTAAAGCTATGTTCCACAGGCCCAGTCAGGTTGAGACTAGAAGAGCCATCACACCCACATTAAATTCACGTTACTTTTAGTGTTTCTCCTCTTCTCTCCCCTTTCTCCAAACCCTGCTCCCTTATCCCCTCCCTCCTATAATGGGTAGACCGTGGAATGAAGCTTTGTAGCAGAGTACCTGTTGGGCATTTTGGAGGCCCTGAAAAACAGAAATAAAAGAAATCATCTTTTGCAGATTATGAGAGAACTTAGGAAAAGTGCATATTAATTAAAACAGAAATTATGTCTTATACAATACAGTGCAGTACAAGGGCCATTTGCATAGCACGATGGAGTCATAGCTGACCAAAAGCTGTAGATTTCTGCACCTGCTCAGTAACAAGAGCACTGAAGACCACATAGCACTAGACTAGTGGCAGTTGTACATTCACAACTGAAAACACAGTTTCTACTGAATGTGTATTATTTCCCGCCATGGTAAAGGCTGTCCATTGTAATCTGCACCATTGTAAGAGAGCCATTGTCTGGATTCAGATTGCTAGCCTCAGACTCATAGAAACAATGGCTAATCTTCACTGACCATCCATTCATTATATGCTAATCTTTGCACAGGAACTGGCTCATCTATTCCTCATACTCTGCTATTAGCCAAGTCATTTTACTAGCAATAAAAATGTGGATCAGCGAAATCAATTTAATCAGGTAACCTCGGGTAGTATGTCTGTGTTGTGAGCCAAGAGTTTACTTGTTACAGAAGGAGGCGACCTGTGAAATCACTTAGCCTAACTTATAATTTTATAATAGGCAATGATTCTGAATCACGGGAGAAAACTAACTTTCAAATTTGCGCAGCTGGTTAGTGCCAGAGCCAAGATTAGAACCCACGAATTCTGGCTTCTTGTCCAAATCCCTTTCAACCACAGAAGGTCACAAAATGTTAAACTTGTTAAGACTGTACAGCCCATCTGGGTTTCTTAAGAGCCAGAATAGTAAGTCTCAACACTAAGTTAGCTCAGGATCTGGAAAACTCTAATACTACCAAATGGTACCACACTTGGCTGGGGAGCCTTTCTCCTGAGATTTGTAGGGTCACCTTAAAGTAGATTATTTTCTTCACATACCTTTAGGGTTGAAGAAATATTTCTTGTAATTTATCAGTGATTAAAATGAAAACTTAAATTACTACACTGGGAAATTTGTGTATAATAAAACTAAAGCACAGAGTTGAAAATTCCACAGAAGCCATTTTCCTGTGACAACCAGTTCATGATCTTAAGTTGATGGTTAAGTCAACAAAGCTCACACCCACTCTTAAAACAATGTGCTTAAAATTTATGTATTTATACATAAAACCTTGGTAACTCAGGGCTACAAACAAACATAAAGGAATCACAAGGAATTATTGACCCAATTCACCCTTTCTAAATAATATTAAATATTAAGAATAGCTCCTTACTTATATTAGCTACCATAACACCAATACAAACTTTCATAGTAAGAAAAGATTTATGAGAAAGCATTTACAATTAGCTTAGCAAAAATATTCAAGTAATATATTGGAAAAAGAAAACCAATGATTCTTGATTTTTAAAAAAGAAAAGGGGGAGAAAGTAAAGCTATAGCCAGAAAACTGGAAGCAACAAACAAAGAAACAAAAGAAGAGGCCATAAATTTAAAGGAACATGGGGAGGAATGTATGGGAGGGTTTGGAAAGAGGAAAAGGAAGGGAGAAACATTGTAATTATAATTTTATAAATATATAATTTTAGGTTAAATTATAATCTAAAAATGGAAAGAAAAGAAAGAAAGAAAGAAAGAAAGAAAATAGAAAAACTAAAGAAGAAAGAAAGAAAGAAAGAAAGAAAGAAAGAAAGAAAAGTATCACAAATCTCTCTCTATTCTGGGAACCCAAAAGGAATTTTAGGGTGGAGCTATAACCCAGGACATGAATAAGGAATACCTGAGCAAAGTCTTTTTACATTGAGCTACTTTTCCCACTGGAAATACATGCTGGGTTTTTAATTATGCTACTAAAGTTAATTAGTTAATTAGATATCCATGGGTCTCCTGCAAATTGCTTGAAGGGGATGGGTGTTGAGCATAAAAAGCCCACACTATTCAAATTAGTTCTTTCTCTAGGCCTCATATGTGTGGATCAGATGTTAGCACTCTGTTACTTCTCCAGTGCCATGACTGCCCACCTATTTACCTGTTGCCATGTTTCCCCCAAAGCCCGGGACGATTATGGATTCTAACTCTCTGAAACTGTAAGCCCCAGATGGAATACTTCTCTTATAAAGTCATGACAACAAAAAAGAAACTAAAACAGATATTATTATGTATTTCATTTTAGCTATTCGGACAGGCAGGTGTTAATACACCCTCATGATTTTAATCCACGTTTTTCTCATCTCTACTTATGACATACATATTTTGATTGTGTATTTTCCATATTTATCTTATGAAGACACATTTTTCACCTTTTTATTATTTTTAAATTTATATTTTTTCCCTATATTCTACCTCTCTGCACACATCCATCTTCTCCACATGTAATCTTCATCCTGAGTTTCTTTAATTCCAATACACACTATCATTTAAAACTTGGAACCTCAGTGACAGGAAGAAAAGAAAGTGTAGGCCTAAGAGAACAGACAACAGGCGGCTCTCATTTTAAGAAGACCACATACCATGAAGGGATAGGGATGTGGAGGTAAGACAGAAAGACATGGTCTTGGGTGGGAAGTCGAAAGATCTCAAAGATAAATGTAATTCCTTTGGTGTTTACCCATTCCCCTGTAGTGCTGTTAGAAGTCACCCTTAAGGGTGGAAGATCCTGAAAAGTGCTTCTGGAACCTTCCTGAAGCCATGGACTTGGGTCAGGTAGAATTACAAAGCCTTTCACATTTCTTCAATTATGAAGACTATGAAAAGGTGGGATGGGGTTCACTAAAATCAAAGCTGTTGGCAAAAACAGTTTCCAGAACTGGCACGTTAACCTGAAATTCGTATCACATGTTGTTGAAGGTCACTTTGTTTTACAGTAGGAGATGTGTACACCTTCTGCTGAAAAAATACACAACTGTGAAAACATTTGAGAGAAAGGAGCAAACCTTAGAGGCTTCATTCAAGAATTAAAGAAAAACAAAGTAGGACTTTGCGCTACAGGAACCCAAGTGATTAAATCACTACTCTGGTCTTAATATTCACCAAAAGAGCCAATGAAGCTGAAAGCCAGCCTCATTCTGATGCATTAATGATGAACTGGACAAATTCCTAGTTCACACCAGCAAAGGTTACAGGAGCCAATCTGGAGAGTCTCGCAGTGATGCTTCATAAGTGATAGGGACTGTAAGGATGCTAACCCTTGGAGGTTAGATATGCCGCTTTATGCATCTCTGTCTGTTGCTGATGGACTAGCGAAAGGTTTTGTGGATCCTACAGCCAGGACTTATTTGGCCAGGCTTCAGAGGTTTTCAGCAGTTCAAAACCCATTAAATGATCTGTTTCTCACACATTTAATTCGGACATGGAAGGAAAAAAAAAAAACCCTATAGAAGATCAACTCTCCCAAAACAAGCATCTTTCCATGTCCCGTCAACAACAATCCCCAGCTGCATGAAGTGTATTTCAGAAGCTCTTGGGCAGAGATTTAGAGTAGAAAAATCCCTAAACCCAAGGGAATAGCATCAAAGTTTAATAAGATGTTAAGGCATTTTTTTTATTATTAAATTTCTGGTTTCAAATGTCTTAATGAATCACATTTTGCTGCTTTTTTTTTTATTTAAAAAGAGCCTCCTGGCTTCAAGCAGAAACCACAGTGACCAAGTTCAGCATAATTGCTGTGAGAGAGGCAGTGCCCCTAGCTATCAGAGCATTAATTAGCTCTGACTACACACTTTCAAGGAAAAGTTGTCATCACTGTGTAGGGCAACACATTCTATGGTTTCTCTCTAGGGGCAAAGTCAGGCAGCAACTGATGGAAATACCAAAAATGAAGGCTTGGCTAAAGGCTTACTTCCACAAAGAATTTAAATCTATCCCACTGACATGGGTCTTATCAAGTAATACAAGTGGGAAGGGATGAGAAAGGCTATGGAAAGACCATCAGAGAGAAGGGAAGGGAGAACGATTTATTGTAAAAGGTTCATGCTGAATCCATTATTAGCTTCCAGGAGCCTTACATAGCCCCATGTACTTAATAGATCTGTATTTCATAGCCAAAAATAAAGTGTCTCCTTGTCTTGGTTGACATTTGATAGAATATTATCTATGCCTTCCATAATGTTGAAGAGAAAATGAGATATCTTAGTATGGACATGTTAATTAGGGGGACATAAGAAAAGAGAACAAGAGGGTATTATTTGAGTAAGTGGACATGTTAGACTTTATGCAGGATAGAGGAATCACTTTTTCTGTCTTAGCTAGGGCTTCTATTGCTATGATGAAATACCAGGACCATAATAAGCAACATGGGGGAGGAATCTTACACTATTAATTTTTATTCCAACACTGAGGGAACTCAGAGCAGGAACTCAAACAAGGCAAGAACCTGGAGTCAAAATTGATGCAGATGTAACTGAGGATTGATACTAACTGGCTTTTTCTCCCAGACTTGCTAAGCCTTTCTTATAGTACCTAGGAGTCCCAGCTTCTTGGGTGATACTGCCCACAGTGACCTGAGCCCTTCCACATCAATCCTTAAGAAAATGCCCACAAGCTTGTCCATTGGCACCATGTCTCCATATTCCCATTACTACAATTATAAGCACATGCTGCTGTGCCCAGTTTCTGCATGTGTCCTCAGGATTAAACTATGGTCTTTATACCTGTCCAGTGTAAGACTTTAATGACTAAAGCAGTTCCCAAGCTCCAGATATTATGAATATCTGCATATGCCTGATAAATGTCTGGTATATATACACATATACACTTGTGTAATGTATGTATGTGTGTGCATATGTGTATGTGTGTATTCTTATTAAGCTTCTTAGTATTATTTTTTGTGAAAAGACTATTTCCTCTGTTACTCTTGTTACCCAGAGATTTAGGATGTAGATTCTGTTTCCCTAAAATAATTCACAAAACAATTTGCTTTGGAAATTTGATACAAAATTGCATGAATTACAAGGTTAGAAAGGATCTAAAAGCCTAAAGAAAAAAGTGTTAAACAACAACAAATGCGAAATAAACAAACAACTAGCCAGGCGATGGCCAACATATGTGACTGTCAGTGCCAGCCCTCCATACTTGTGTGGCTCTGGCATAGAAGAAGAAATCCATCCCGGCACTCTGTAAGCATGCAAGGCACCCATCTTGGTTGGTGGGAGAGCCAACCAACCATAATTGATTAGGATTGTTGTGTAGGAAGAAACTTCCTCATAACCCCATACTTTGGTCATAAAAAGCAAGTAGCAGCTAAACTAAAACAATCCACTGTTTGCCCTTAAGCTTCCCCATAGCCCAAGCAAAAACTGGATTAACTTATGTAATTTTCATTTATTTAAAAAAAATTAATTAAAGTCATTTTCAAAGGAAGAAGTGCATTTTTGAAATTCTTTTTTTTTCCATAAAAGAAATTGCCATTGAAGTTTTTGTTTGTTTGTTTTGGGGGGGATTGTTTGTTTGATTGGTTTTGTTTGTTTATTTGTTTCTGTGGGGTTTTTTTAAATAGGGGCACAATATTCTCAAAAAATTCATAAAGAAAATACACTAATTTTGGTGTTTATTTGCTTCAGTTGTTGAAACTCAGGAAAGAATGTAGAAGCACCACTGGGAAAGAAAAGACAGTACAAGATGCCACAAGCTGAGAAGATGGTCACACTGACCTCTGATTTTGCACAGATTTAGGAAGAAAGCAAAGGCTCGGGGACATGGATGACATTGTCATATTGCACTCTCTTCACTGTTCACAACTGCCTAGGGCTGGATCACACAGAAAGCACCAAGCTCTCTGCTGTAGATTCTCCTTAGAGATCAAGTTGCTGTTCTTCCATAGAAAATAAATGTCACAATCATAATTTCTCAAGGAATTTTTTTCCCTCGGAGGAAGCAGGTTGTGGGCAATCATATTGATATTAGGAAGGTCATGCTCTGCTGATCAGTAGCAACCAATCCCAACACCATAGAGAAAGAAAGCAGAATTGTTTTGCATTTCAGACTTTGTAAAGGAAATGGAGATGAGGAAACAGAGACCCATAACACACAGACAACTCTTCCAAGATATCTGCATAGCCAAAGAGCAAGAAGTTAAAGACAATGCAAACAGACTCACTTATATACCATGATAGAAATGCATAAAACTTCAAAGTTCCAACCTTCCCCAACTGTAAGCCCAGTCTTGTGCTGCTCAAGCTTCCAGCCTTGCTGTTACTTTATATTACATAATGAAATTGACAAGATTTTCAAAGCAAAAAAAGCATTGTTTAAAAATAATCTTTTGAGAAGAAGCAAAAAACAATGAGATAGGAATTATAGGTGAGCAGAAGCAATCAACAAAGCATAGGATTCTAAGAAGACTAGGTGTAAAGCAGCCATTAAGCCATGTACCTGAACACATGTTTATAAACTTAGCACTTCTGAGATAGAGGCAAGATGGAAGTCAAAGCCAGCCTTGACTACATAGCGAGTCTGAGCCCAGCCCAAGCTACAGGAGAACCTGTCTCAAATAAAACTATTGCACCTGAGAAAGTCAGGGTGATTATGTGGTGTAATCCCTTCAAGACATTTATTCTACTCAGTGTTGTCAACAATGCCTTATACCAAAGTTTCTAGGAATCATGAAGCTTAAAGTCCAAATGAGTCTTCTGAGGCAAAAGAGGAACAAGAAGTTAGTTGTTCTTTTTTCTCATTGTTACATACTTTAAAAATTGTTTAGTCCAGCCTGGTCTATAAAGTGAGTTACAGGACAACCGTGGCATTTATATAGAGAAACCCTGTCTCGAAAACCAAAACCAACCAACTGAACAAACAAACAAATAAATATTTATTTATTCTTCTCTCATACAGTACATCTTGGCCACAGCTTCCCCTCCCTCAGATGTGGGATTCCCCTTTGTATGCTGTGAATATGTTTTATTACCATTGGTTAAAAAAGAAGCTAATTTGGCCTATGACAGGGCAGAATATAGGTAGATGGAAAAACTAAACTGAATGCAGGGAGAAAGAAAGTAGAGTCAGGCAGAAGCCATGTAACTGACAAGGGAGAAGGACACTGGATACTTACTGGCAAGCTGCAGCCTCATGGCAACACACAGATTAATAGAAAATGGGTTAATTTAAGACATAAGAGCTAGCTAGGCAAATGCCTGAGCTGTTGGCCAACAGTGTTGGAATTAATATAGTTTTTTGTGATTATTTGGGTTTGTGTGTTCAGGAAGCAAAAGCACAGTCTCTGTTTACATCCTTCCACTACTCCCAACCCTTATCTCACCTCTCCTCTCCCCCAGATCCACTTCTGGCCCCATTGTCCCCCAGAAAAGAGCAGGGCTCTGAGGGATATCAACCAAATATGGTACAAGTTACCATAAAATGAGGCACCAAAAAAGTTATTCTTCCAGCATCCTTGAGGCCAGAAGTATGAAATGTGACTTCAGTAAAATGTCTAGTAGGCAATGCACCTCTGGGACTGGGGGGATGAGATGTCCTTCTTCCTGTTTCTGTTTCCTAAAACTGTCGTTCTTGACTCACTGCCCCCATCCTCCATCTTCAAAGCTAGCAGCCCAGTACCTTCAAATGTCTCTCTGTTACCATTGCATCCCATTCTCTGTTTTCTCATCCCTCCCTCCTGCTTCTCTTTTATCTACTTCTGTGATAACACTGGGACGCAGCAAGAAAATCTCCCATCTCAAGATCCTTGATGTAAGCCTATTTTCAGAGCCCTTTCCCTGCTGTCTAGGGCAAAAGGGGTTCAAGAATGGAGTTATCTCAGGGGACAACAAAGAAGCTTACCCAGGGAGACAGGTTTGAAAATGACCATCGATGGTGTCCCAAAGGTGTTCAGACAGACGCACTTCTTCTGTGACTGAGGTGAAAATGTTACTAGCAAGAAGTAAACAGAACTTGGTGTACTGTGTAGGAAGATTCATAATTTTTGCCATTTATTAAGTCACCTATAATATGAATACAGCCAGATCATAAGAGAAATCTTATCTGATAGCTGAAATAAAGGCCCATTATGTGGGAATTTTATTACATAGCTTAAGTTCGTGTGATTATAGCAGAAGGCAAGGGGAGAATTCAAATGCCAGGCAAACAGCAGCACTCCCTGGGAGCTGAAAGTATTAGCAAAACTTTTGTTTCTCTGTAATTTGTTCTGATTAGCAAAGTGATTCATCCAAAAAAAATTAGGAAAGAAGACAAATTACAGTGGGAATTATCCATCATACAAAGATAAGCAGCATTTCTCATTATGTATTTGTTGAAACACGAATACAAACATACACACTTGGAATCGAAATAAATGCACAGGCTTGCAATTAACTTTGCTTCATATCACACAATAAAAACTTCCTCATATTTTCAGTAGCATAATGTTAACAGTTAAATTAATACTGTACCAAAATGTATTTAGTAAGGGCTCTACTGCTGAAATTTTCTGTTCTTATACATCATACCCATATATAAACCTTCTTAGGGTATTTATTACCTTCTTAGAATATCTGTGCTGATTATGTTGAAACAAAACCATGGGGTAACAGGATGCACATAATTAAGTCTCTCAGTGAATATTTCTACATATCCTTGAACCATCACTCACAGCATAACCTCTGTCATTTTTCTTGGTCTACTCTATGTTTATACCAGAGGTGGGAGCAAGAATCCAGTTCTGCCCTGTACCTTTTAGCTACCTGCACAGATCCCATATATACCATTACTAGTTAATATGTCTATCTCTTCCACCAGGGTGAGTTTCTTGGGAAAGTAAGCACCATTCATGTCTTTTTCTTCTCTTTATCTCTAGTATATATTGACATTAAAATTGAAGGCCCAATAATAAATACCTTATAAGGAGAAAATTAAATTAATTAACAAATAACGTAATAAATGGAAGACTTGATAAATACAGTATTGACTTTTTCAATCAATCAATTTGGATTTTCTTTTATCTGTGTGTGGAAAGTTTTTACTCATTATTTTGTGAAGAGATCTGACTTTTATTCACATTGTCCCATTGTCTTAAGTCCTGCCTGTGGGTGATGGAGCATTTTCAAACCAGTCCTTATTTCACTAAGGATAGCATCAGCCAAAATCATCAGGGCAGGCACAGCACGGTGGAAAAAGAAGGTGCCCTCTCATTGTTTTACAGATTTGTATCTGGCAATTGTGGTCATATTTGGAGGAAAGCAGGGAGCTTGCCTTGCATGAATAAGTCTTTATTCACCTTCCTTAATTTTAAAGGTATAGTTCTAAAATATTTCTTAGAAATCAATTATTCATTAAGTAAAATGCATTCCAATTCAATAAACATACATCAATAAGTGTCCACTGCCCATATTTCACATACATTATCTTTTATGACAATTTCAATCAAAACCAAGAGAATCAGGATGTCTTCCATATTGGAAAAAAAGCATTAGAAAAATATCTGCAATTCCAGGACTTAACTCTATGCCCCAACACAAAGAGAGATTTATCTCCCTATCATTTACAAGCTGTAGAAATAAACCAGGACATTGTTTTTTGTTCTCAGAGATCAAAAGACAGACATGGTGCCTTCTCTGATCCTGCCTGTCAAACAGAGGCATTCTTGACTAACCTTGAGATAAGGAGAGTACAGTGCAGTTGGCCTCTTAATCTCTCCTGCTCTTTTCTGCACCACAAGCAGATTTCCTCCCAGCCTCCTATTTTCTTCTGTGTGTGTGGGGTGTGCATTAGCATCAGAATCCCATAAGGAAATTTGCTATGGTCAGCAGGAGCACAATACCAGCCCTATGCCGACTAAGTGGCTGTCACGGATTTCCAGTTTTGACCAGTCAAATCTCTAGATAATTTGCAAATTTGGCTGAGTTGCTGAGCCTAGGGGTGAAAGAAGGGCAAAAGCCTGAACTCCAAAATTATTAAAAGTGTTGATGAAGTTTCTGTTGACAGACATTTCTGTCCCACCTGATCCCACAGCCATTTAGTCCCAAAGAAACACACAGAGGTTTATATTAATTATAAACTGATTGGTTTAGTACCTCAGGCATCTTATTAATTAATCTTTGCATCATACATTAACCCATTATTCTTGTCTGTGTAAGCTATGTGACTTTTTTGTTGGTCAGGATTTCTGTACTGCCCAGTCCCGCAGTCACTCAGTTCTAAAGAAACACACAGAGGCCTACATTAATTATAAACTGGTTGGCCTATTAGCTCAGGCATCTTATTAACTCTTATAACTTATATTAGCCCATAATTCTTATCTGTGTTAGTCACATGGCTTGGTACCTTTTTCAGTGAGACAGTCACATCTTGCTTCCTCTGCATCTGGGTGATGGCTGAAGGCTACCTCTTTCCTCTTTCCAGAAGTCTCCTGTTCTCATTGCCTGGCCTCTACTTCCTGCCTGGTTGCCCCATGTATATTTCCTGCCTGGCTACGAGCCAATCAGCATTTTATTAAACAAGTACAAGAAACAATTTTTTACAGGGTAAAACCATTGTCCCACAGCAGAAAACAAAAGAATTCATGGAGGGCTAGCTCTTCCACTTCCTAGTGTCTCCGTACGTATCTCAAAACACTTGCAGAACCTAAGAGGTTTTTAAAGATGGTTAGAACAGATATGCTTAGACACATTTCTAACCTTTCTAAAACACATCATTCTTCCCTGTAAACCTAATACTAGTAATGATTGCCTTTATATTTTACTTACGTTTGGCAAAATGGCTTGTGGGCTGTCATTGTTAACATTCTGTAACACAGGTATTACTAACATGGCATTGATAGGATAAGAAAGAGGAGTCAGATGCATAGAGTTAACCAAATTTTGAAGGCTTTGAATCAGTTAAAGAAACACTTGGAAAGATGATGCTCATTAATCTTTAGTTGTTTTCTGAGGCTTGTGTGCAACCTGATTATATGTCTTACTAGAAATATCTATATAAAGTAGTAGTAGGTACTATGTTAGACTCTCAAAGTTCTTAGGTAACATATTTTGTGATGATAAATTTGGCTCGGTGTTAAAGGGCTCTGTTTCTATTCCCAAATTTCCTCTTGCTCTTCCTCCTGATTCTAAAACAATGCTACAATTTTGGTGGTGATAAAATAATAATAATAAATACATCTGACTTGCTCTGAACTTGGAGTATACTGCAGAATCCAATGAGACTAATCCCTGCATAGCTACCTAACAGAATAGCATCATATTTCTCTCTTACCTAGGAAGACAGGGAATGATGTATTTCCAGCCCTGAAAGTTAACAGAAGCTAACCAAGATTGCTATACACAACAAAATTATGTCTTAAAACTGATAAAGAAACATGAATGTTTCAAAGCAAGGATGAACCAAGGCAATAATACAAAAAATATTTAAGAGAAATCCTGTATACAAAGGAAAAAGAAAATCTCATCCACAAGTGCACAGGAAAGAATACATATCATGAGAGGAATAAAAGCACAAACAGGAGCCAGGGAATACCATAGCATATCCAACATAGAAATCAGCAAAACCCCAATACTAAGAGGGAAAAAAAATATCAATAACCCTCCCAGCCAAAACAACCACCACCAAAAGCATAAATATAAGCAGACTCCTTTCAGTAACTTTTAAGGCGAAATTCTCAATATGTTATTTAAAGGAGCAGAATGGTTTATTATAAGCAGTGTCAAACTATCTTTTGCTGCCAAAAACCACACCTCATTCGCAAAGAAAGTCACAAACTTTGAGCAAAAGGGTAAAAAAAAATCAACCTATTAAGCAATGGAAGATAAAAACAAACTGGAATTATTACTCTGGTATTTGATAAAGTAGACTTCAAATTAAAACTGACCAAAAGAAATATAGATCACTTTTGCTTATTGTATCTTGTTTTGTCATGTTTGTTTTTTGTCTATTGGAACTCTACTGTTTTTAAAGGGAAATGGAATAGGAGTGGATTTGGGGAAGAAGGGAGGTTGGAGAAAAGTTGAGAGAAGTGGAGGGAAGGGAAACTGTGGTTAGGATGTGCTGGATGTAAAAAGAATCTATTTTTAATTTTACAAAGGAATAATCAAGAAATTACAACAATTATAAATAGTTTTGTGGAAAGAGTTAAGGTCCTTGATTTCATGAAACAAACATTAAAAAGAAAGGCAACATAACTCTAATACAACATAAAAATAGATTTTAAAGGACAGAAATTATATCATCTCAGTAGACATGAGGCATTTGGCAAAGCTCAACAACATTATGATAAATGTCCTGATAAAACTGGGAATGAATCGAAGAAATAGACATCAAATCATAAAGGCTATAGAAAGTAAACCTATAGCAAACAATATAGTAATGGGAAAAGGAGAAATATTTTTTTAAAATAAAGACGAAAAATTGTTTTTATGCTTTCTATTCACATTTCAACGTTTTACATTTTATTATTTTTAAACAAAATTTAAAAGTAACATTGCAGTTTAATATAGTCAAATACAACAGTTGTGTATCCTGTAATCTACCCTGTTTTTTTTTTAAAAAAAAAAGCAGTAATGGACTTTTCTATGCATTTTCAAAGGTAAACACAGAGACTGATATGGCCATCATGGAGCTTGCATGTATTTGTACCAGGTCCTCTGTGTTTATGTTATGTCTGTTAGCTTGGTGTTTTTGTGGTACTTCCAACAGTGAGTGCAGGTGTCTCTGACTCTTTTGGATACTCTTGTGACTCTTTTCCTCCTGTTGGGTTGCTTTTTTTAGTCTCAATATGAGGAATTTCATATTGTCTTACTGTATCTTGTTTTGTCCTGTTTGATTATCATCTTTTGGAGAACTGTTCTTTACTGAAAAGGAAGAGGAGTGGATTTGAGGAAGAGGGGAGCTAGGAGGAGAAGGAACAGGGGAAACTGTAGTTGGAATGTATGATATAAGAGAAGAATCTATTTTCAATTGAAAGATAGATAGATAAATAGATAGATAGATAGATAGATAGATAGATAGATAGATGACTCCATTCTTCAAATTTCTATGGACATTTTTCCATGTTCATTCACAAATAATGTACCTTATCTATTTTAACAATTACACGGATTTTCTTTGGTTGAATTTTCTACCAGTAATTTTTATGGGTTTGTAGTATCTTATTTTTAGCTTCTGTTTTTCTTTTAGAAAATAATTTCAGTGTGGCTATGATGCTTAATTTGAAATATGTCAAGTTTCATTGTTGGTAGATACTGTGATTAGTCAAGACTCGCTTTCTGGAAATAGAAAACCAACTCAAAATATCTTAAACAAAAAGGTTATCTATTGGTTAACATAAATGCAATGTGCAGATGATATATTACTAGCATCAGCCAGAGCTGGATCCAAAGGTGTAAACCTTGTCATCAGAAATCAAGTCTCTCCCTCTTTTGACTATTTCTTTCTGCACTGTTTTCATTTCTGCCTGGATCCTTCAGGGCCTGCTTGTTTCAGCTTTTCTCCTATAAGCTAAAATGCCTAAGTATAGGGAACTTCTCCATAACTGAGTAAAACTTCGGGTTGTTTATCACTGGAGAAACTTGAATCCATCCTGAACCAGCGACTAGAATCAAAATTGACTTTGCTGATAGATGAGGCTGGAGTAACATGCCCAGCACAAGATTCAATAGTGTTATCCAAACTACGGGTATTGAAAATTGAAAGAGATGTTTCCAAGAAACATCAAGAATTTTTTATAATGAGGAGGAATGGATTCTCGGCAATAGAAAACAACCAACATCTAAGATAAGATTAGAGACTGGTAGCTTAACCTTTGTCCTTAAAGTTTACTGACAACAGCTGACATTGTTTCTTTTTTGGTAATCAAATTCTAAAAATAACCAAGAGGGATATATAAATACACATCCTGGTCTCAAGAAAACTATATTTTACTTAAATGGATATGTTAATTATTGTCATACTCTAGGAAACACGAAACAATTTCTGTTCAAGTCACGTTTGTCCTAGACCCCCATTCTATCGGTGATGTAAAGCAATATAACCACCCTCCTACTTGAAGAGCAGGTCTGTAAATTTGTTGGAATCAGTGGCAAATAAAGTTCAGTAGTGAACGTCTGATGTTGTTTTATTGTCTTTTGTCAAGCTGAACTTCTATTTTGAATCCTGGTAACAGATTCATTTCTTAGCTACCATAGAAAAGAATGTACTCTGTTTTAACCTGCCATAGCCCTGTGAAATCAGATAAATGTTTCAGGTGTTGGAAATTAGCAAACTGATTTTCTGAAAGTTTTTGTAATCAAGGAGTATGAAGTGTGGTCTTTCCTGTTGTAAATTTTTAGTTTTAGTAATGTAAGGTGAGGTGTGATGTGGGAGTCCCCTCTGTATGCTATGAATATGTTTTTATTGCTATTGGTTAACAAAGAAGCTGCTTTTGATCAATGTCTTAACAGAATATAATCAGTCTGGAAAAGATATATAGAGAAAGTAGGCAGATTCAGAGAGAAGCCATGTAGCTGTACTCATGAAACAGATGCAGCGGAACCTTGTCAGTAAGCCACAGCCACATGGCAATACACAGATTAATAGAAATGGGTTAATTTAAGATATAAGAGTTAGCCAGAAATACATTTAAGCTATCCGTCAAACAGTATTGCAATTAAAACAGATTTCTGTGTGACTGGGCAGCCAAGAAACGAACAAGCAGCCTCTGCCAATAGAGGTGTAGGTTGCTTCTATTTAGCACTTCTGGTGGATAGACTGAAACTGATTATAGTTGTCTGAAGGCCAATTAGTTTGATTGTACCATACTGTAAAAAAAAAAAAAGGGCAGGTGAAGAGCTGAAACGTGTAAACAGACAAGCAAGGTAACTTCAGAGGGCTAGTTAAGTGGGAAGAGCAGGAAGTCAAGAGTGAAACTCTTCAAATAAGTTTTTGTCCTGGGTACTACAGAGTTAATCTGTAGGAGTTCCTCTGGACACATTGTCAGATACTAAAGGGCCAGTCAAGTACAGTGCTTTTATATTCCTAGTGTCAGCTGAGGAGGCCACATTCTCAACGAAGATTGAGGTTCTAGTCAGGATTCAGCTACATCTGGGAGCAGCAGCGTCAAAGTACCAAGTTTTTCAGAGTTGGCTTGACTCTCTTTGGCAATCGATTTTTTACCTTCTGTAAATCAGCACATCTCTGTAAGAACCATTTTAAAGACAAGTCAAGAACACAGAATGGTTAGATGACAGTGTAGAAAACTGTAGATGAGATCCAAGACAGGGATGGAGTACACAGGCCCCAGATGATGGCTTTTACTTTAAATTTTAGGCTTTTCTATCATCCAATTACCAATTAGATTCTTGTCTCCTCATTTTGACTGAGTAAGTCAGGGTTATACTTAGGTGAATGATGGGAAAGTATTTTGCCATTTTTAGTAAGCATAGTGCTCTAGGTCTTATCTAGAGCAATCAGACAAGAGAGAGAAATATAATGGACACTAACAAGAAAAAGAGAAAGGTAAGTTTTGCCATATTCCTATGACATGATTCTCTACTTGAACAATTAAATATTCCAGCAGGAAAGTCTAAGACATGATAATTACTTTTAGCAGGTAGTAGTATATAAAAATCAACCTCAAAAAAATAAATTTTATACCTATCAAATATAAACTGAGAAAAAAAATTAAGAGGAAGCATTCAAAATAGTTTTTAAAATACCACAAAACTAAGCCTAACAAAGGAGGTAAGAGACCTCTACAATGAAGGTGTTAAACTGTTGAAACTAAAACTTGAAGATGACACTGGGAGAAAATAACATCTCTACTCATGCATTAGCAGAATGCATAGTGTACCAATGGCTACGTTACTGAGAGCAGTCTACAAACTCAACACAATCCGGATCAAAACTCAAATGACAGTGTTCACAGAACTCGAAAAATATATTCACGTGGGGATACAAAAGACTGAGCAGCCAAAGGAACAATAAGAAGAAGAAAAAATGCTGATGGTATCAAAAGACTGACCTCAAATTATACCAAAAGTCCATATTGACAAAGATAAAATAATACTAGCCACAAAAACAGACAAGCAGAATAAGGAAACAAAAAAGAGGCCCCAGAATAGAGAACACATCTGTAAAGATACAATATTTTGAGAAAGGGTATCAGCAATATATTTTAGAAAAAAAGAGCATTTTCAATAAATGGTTCCTGGAAAATGAGATATACATATGCCAAAAAAATGAAATTATATCTATTTTCCTCAATTCAAAACAGTCCAGACTTTTATATATTTCCTGAAACATTGAAACTTGCAGCTGACCTTGAGAAGCTATATGAATCTCAGGAAGAAAGAGTAGAATACATTTGGTCATTGGAGGACATAAAGAAGTGCAGGAAAGGTCAGGAACGGGATGGAAGGTAAGGAGGACCAATAGAGACATCTTGGGTAGAAAGTGTTCCCTGGTGAAATGCCGTATGAACCTTTGTTCCCACATCAAGTTTAGTTGACGCTGGAGTTTTGAATTACAATCTTTTCCAAGCATCTCCATCAATATCACCTCAAGTCATCATGGTTGCTTAGTGCTGGCTTTTGTTGATTCATTTTCAGTGCTGAGCACTGAGCTCACTGCCTCGTGAACACGTGAATACCAGGGCAACACTCAACCACTGCGTTACTTCTCCAGGCAAAACAACTATTAAGGGCTCGAATATACTTAAGCATATACACATTTAAAATACACAGTTAATTTTATTTATATAATTATAATTCTCCGCACTTGTGGATGCTCTGGAAAGTTAATCCTCAGAAGCCATGGTGATAATGACAGCTGGGCTAGCTGACTTATCGCTTCTATAAATACTGCCTTCTGGAAATGCTTCTCTGGGCAATGATGCCATCTTTTTTTTTTTTTTTAAGAACTCAAAGTTGAGGTTTTGTTTTTAAAAAGTCTGCATTTTTCCATGTATTTATGGCTTTGAGTGCGCATAGTTATCAAGGACAAGCCTTTTCCATTCTAGCAGCTATCGCTTTAAAGAGCAGACATTAAATTTTTTTCCTTCTCCTCTTAAGTGGGTTTGGTCTGTATTTGCTATGCATGGAAAACCAAGAAGCATTTTCCTTACTATTAATGTCCAGTGAACCATGTAAGCAAACACAGGAGAAAATTAATATGCCTGGCCTCCATAGCAACATCAATTAACATTGGGATTACTAGGAAAAAAAAAAGGATTAGTACCGTAGTCTAGATGTACCTGATAAAACTCTAAAGAAATCTCAGATGATTCTCCCACATTACTTGTACATGTTGACTTACTGGCTGTCATATAAATGTCATAATACCCATAAATAATTACAGCTTTACTCAATATATAATCCTATTGAATGTGCACACCACTCCAAGGAGAAATCAGGGTCCTTGCTTGTTTGTTCCAAGTCTGAAACAAAGAAAAACTTTCCCAGCATCCAACCCTGGTAAGAAATGTCAAACATGAGCTCCAATTCAGGTTGGCTTCTGGAAACCCCAGCCCTTAGCTATAATATGATGTGGATCTATAAAGAGTGTTTCCCAAACTTCCTTTCAGTACTGCAACTCAAAGGATGGAAGGCATTTCCAGTAGGGGAAGATAAGAGATGTGGAACCATCTCTGATTCTAGAAGCCTCTAGATTCAGCCCCTTAAGGGGAGCCCAGAGTTTAGGATATGCATGTTTTCTTGCAAAGATTAACATTTGATGTATGTTAATGCCACACAAAGAAAACATTGAGTATTACAGCCACTGTATGTGTACAGTACTGTGATGAGACTGAGCTGCTCTGGGAAGCTAGAAAACTAAAGGAAAAGAGAAGAAAACCTGAATGAAAAGCGCCCCACTGACAAAAGTAAAAATTAAACTGTCTAAAACCTGGGAAAAGCTCCAAGCCCTCTGAATAAGAGCTATCTACGAAAAGAGTGAAATTCTACAGCAAAATAAATTTGGAAAGTTTTCTTGAATAAGGTATGGGGACAACTGTTTACTGTTTATGCTAAAGTTGCATGGTTTTACTACCCTGCCACCCTAGCTAATCATTAGCTTCCTAAGGTGAGGGGTGTGGTTCTGACATCTCATCCTCACAAAATGCTGGCTCTTTAGGGAGTAGCTCAGAAGGCAATCTCTTCCCTTCCTACTTTACACTCACTACTTCCCTCAGTACTGGATATAGCCTCTTCTCACAGAAATGGTTCGTGGGTTAGGGAGGCGGTTCGGCATGTAAAGCACTTGCTGTGCAGGTGTGAGAACCAGGTTCAAATCCCTAGATTCCACATTAATCGGGAGTGATAACAAACTCCTGCAATCCCAGTATTTCTACGGAAAGATGAGAGTTAGAAACAGGGTACCTGAACGGCATAGACAGAAGCTAATAACAGAAGAGAGACCCGCCTCAAAGTGGAAAGCAAGGATCAACACCTGAACTTGTCCACTGACTTATATTCGTTTTACTGGGACACATACATCATACATGCTCATATATAAATATGATTCATTAAAAATATTTTACAAATGTTAGTAACTTAAATAGATACTGCCATTGCTTTACTGGTTATATAGAATAAGATAAGACACCATTAAGTCAGTTGAGTGCGACCCATACTCAGACATACCTTCAGTATCTATGAGTCAGTCTATGAAATGCCCAGATGGTTCTTAAAAAGAATCTCCAGCAATGGCTCGGGCTATTTCCTGCGGGTCTCCTTAGCAGTACTGGGGCATCTCTGCTATGGCTCTTATGGGGTGTCTCTTGGCAGAGCTTACTTACTACCTAATGCTGCACCAGATTATAAGAATAAATTCAGCTCTTCTTCAACACTAACAAAGAGGGAAAAGATCCCAACTATTACCAATCTTTCACTGTACATAATTAACCTCTTGCCCCAAATATTTGGGAAAACACATCCCCATTCATAATAAATGCTATTCCTAAAATTGAGAACTCACAATCACTCTGGCCTTAACAAAAGGATCAGTCAAGACAGCAGATAATTTCCAGAGTTCAAAATATTCATAACTTCTGGAATAAATATGTTAGTAAAAGTTAATATTACTTAATTATATTAAATATACTTAATTCAGAATCTATTTACTCACTCTCCAGAAGAACAACCATGAAGCATATGTCACAGAAGCTGTTGTTTCTCTTCAATTAACACAGAACATTTTGGTTGATGACTTGCTCTCCTTGGTAGCCCCTTTGAATACCAAAGTGAATGAGAACCCAGCTTCAGACCGAAATGCTATAAATCTCAATTTCACATGACCTTGAATAAAGAAAGCACTTAGTCCTCTCAGTCTGGCCCATTTTGAAAAATGTGTGTGAAAGTGGCTGCTGCAGAGGATCAACTGGAACGTGAGGTGACTCATCACCAGGTGCCTAATGCAAGGTCGTGTCTGTAATAACAGTTACCAAACATTGGGCATTATCGTGACCTGATCCATTCACTGCGTAGTTTTAAGTGATCAGATCCCTCTTCAACAACAGAAAGACCCTTCCTGAATTCTATCTTAAATGTCATACTGTAGCTGTTTGCCTTTGATTCAAGACATGAGTGGTTACTCTTGGAGACACTGCCCTGCAATTTCTCACTAAGTATATTTAATGGACAATTTTTTTTTCTGTAAGCAGAACTTCATTCACCTCTATTCTGAAGTTGACCCTCTCTCAATCCCTGGATTTTTTCTGTGTTCATTGCAGCTTGAAGTCAATCCCATCAACGGGTTTTCGTCATGCTCTATCAGGTATGATTTATTATATATCGGCAGGGTCTGAGTTAAAATGGTCAAAATGGGGTTAGCTATGAACAAAAGCAAAATGTGATAGAGAACAACACAGCACTGATTTGTCCTTGAGGGTGCTAAGTGTGTTCACATTTTCCTATGTTTTGCGTGTAGGGAAAGTCATTGTGTTGAGATCAGTGTTTCAATGTGTCTAAGTAGTGCTGCATATAATTTAATATTAGGTATTACTTACATCACCCCTCTATATTCCTCTTACTGACATCAAGATATCTGTAAGCATTAAGGAGGTACAAGTGGAAGCAAACCATTGTCTTTGTGTCTCTGCCTATATTCGGGTTAAAATGATAACAAGAATCTCAAATGTGTTCTGTTTGTAAGGCAAATGATTAGCAATAAAGATGAATAATAACTTTTTATTAAAAATTAAAGTAAATAACAGATGGCTGAACCCTTGGATACCCCAGAAGAATAAACCCCTCTGGTATTCTAGCGTCAGCACTTTAGGAAATATGTATGCTCCTTACTTTGTGATGAGTAACAGCATGTAGCATTGTTAAGCTTGATTAAGCAAATTTAATTAGTGCTAGTCAATGTGTTTTTGTAAGTGGATAAAATATTCAAGTTTAGGCATGACTGTTAATCTTTAATTTATGAAATACATGTTAAAATGTAACCATTAAATATTAAAATTGCAATAAGTCACATTTAAAGGACCAAGGACCTGTTTTTAGTGGAGTTTCCTCTGTTGTTTTTAACGCTGAAATTCAAAGGAAAATGACTGTCAATGCTCCTCTTTCTTTTATTTCATATCATGTACCAGGAGGTAGCAGTAAAGTGGTGACAAGAGTTGTACCTCCCTGCAAAGGCCACTGAACTTCTAAGTCGGCCTGTGGTCCCCATTAATTTGCAGCCAGACTTCATGATGTTCTTCAAACCTCAGTTTTTTATTCATGAGTTTACTTAGGGTCTATGAGATTCAATTCATAAGGAGAATAAAGATCTCATCTTGAAAAATAAAATTATGCTGGGGGAATATATAAAATAATAAATTCAATTTTACAAATCATGAAATACATTCTAAGAATAAAGGAATTCCTATCCTAAGATGAACGTGTGACTTTCCAGATCTATATCAAGACAAGTTTCTGTGCCTGTCTTTCCAAATCAGCTGCTCTGAAGTACAACACAGTAATGCCTAAGAGGGAGGAGTTTGTTGTACATTTATGAAGATGGGGAAGTGTAGATGAGGATGGCAGGCATTTGAGCTTTGCCACTTTGTATGAATATGAAAATATAAAATATTATCAAGCCTACCTCAACAATGGTTATCAAACCCCAACAGGGAAGGTAAATATGCCAGATGCATACTGGTTCCCAAGAACATGCCCTGTTCCATCAGAACACACCTGACCCTAGAGAACAGAGATATTCAGAGGCACAGGGTCCAAAAGACTGCATGGAGGAAGGGGTGTGAGCAAAAGAAATGCGTGTGTCCACAGAGAGCAGTGACTATAAATGGAACAGGAAATGTATCTTTGTTCAAAGCACTCATTTCACTTACTCATTTGTCAATATTTGATATAAATCTGATACACCTGGTGCTTTGCTAACTGAAAGGATGGTAACGCTGAGTGAGTTTGAGAATTATTAACTTCATGGATTGTTGTTTTGTAAACTTATCACAAGAGATATGTAACATGGAGGGGGGCCAGGACTGCTTGTTTGTTGTTTTCTGTCTCTCCCGGTGCCCCTCAACTGTTTAGCCCCAAAGAAAATCACACATAGATCTCTATAAGTTATAAAGCTGATTGCCTATTAGCTCTAGCTTCTCACTGGCTAACTCTCACATCTTGATTAACCCATTTTTTTCATCTATGTTAGCCATGTGGCTCAGTACCTTTTTTTAGTGGGGCAGATCATATCCTGCTGCTTCGGTGGTCTGAACAGGAGTGGGAGGAATCAACTTCCTCCTTTTCAGAATTCTCCTGTTCTCATTATATCATTTCTACTTCCTGTCTGGTTTTCCCACCCACATTTCCTGCCTGGCCAGTCAGCATTTATTTGAAACATGATTTACAGAATACAGACAATTCTCCGGCATCAAAATAAATCGGAACATCACACAAATTCTTCACCATCTAGCTGTTGTCCACATCTCATTGCACTTTATATCACTTCCATCTTACCACCTTTGTACCTTCCTTCAAAAATACCTAATGAGTTGCCAAAAATACGTGAGGTGTTATCAAAAATACCTAAGGCTTTACCAAAAAAAGTTCCTAAAGCTTTGATGATGTTTCCCTGACTTTGCAACCTTGCTGGGAAGAACTGTAATTCATTTCTTAGGATTTGGCACAAGCTATAATATTTGCCATCTTCCATAGTTAAATGCAACAGATAAATAACCAAAGGTTTTTCTTCTCTTAGTGTCATTCAGCATCATATGGTGTTTAAAAGCCTAGGTCTGAAAAAGCATGGGATAAAACCGGACTCGCTGAACATAGTGGACAATGAGGACTACTGAGAACTCAAGAACAATGACAATGGGTTTTTGATCCTACTGCACGTACTGCCTTTGTGGGAGCCTAGGCAGTTTGGATGCTCACCTTACTAGACCTGGATGGAGGTGGGGGTCCCTGGACTTCCCACGGGGCAGGGAACCCTGATTGCTCTTCGGGCTGACAAGGGAGGAAGAATTGATTGGGGGAGGGGAAGGGAAATGGGAGGTGGTGGCGGGGAGGAGGCAGAAATCGTAAATAAATAATAAATAAATAAATAAATGATTGCCAAAATATTAACATCATATTAAAATGATAGCAATATATAAATCTAATAATGTCAAACTATATTAACATAGTAAGAACCACAACCACTATGTTAACTGAGGTAACATTGTAAAATACAATATTTCACTGGTAATACTATAAGAGTAACTTTTAATATTCTGTATCTAACTTGTCTAGTGTGAGTTTGACTATATTCTTGCTGTTATTTTTAGTAATTTTTCTAGCAAATATTGAATATATATTTACCTCTTCACTTAAGTAAAATTGAATTTTGATTTTTTAACTGTAATAAAAAATACATTAATAAAATTTAGTGTCATCTAATTTTATTATTGTTTCAGTTGCCAAGTAGAGTTTAGAAAAGTCAAGACCTCTGTCTTACATCTCTTAATTGGTTGCCTTTCTTTTTTCCTGGTGCTTTAGACATATTTCAGTTCTTATGTTTTTCAGTGTAAATTTTCCATTTGATCCTTCTTTATATCTTATTTTCTTCTTATAATTCCTTTCTCTTCCTCCTCCTCCTCCTCCTTCTCCTCCTTCTTCTTCTTCTTCTTGGCAAGGTTTCTCTGTGTACAGTCCTGGCTGTCTTGGAATTAACTCTTTAAAAACAGGCTGTCTTGATCTCAAAGAGATCCACCTGTGTCTGCCTCCCATGTGCTGGAATTAAAGACCTGTACCACCACTGCCTTGCTTGTTTCTCCTTAAGAATACTTTCCATCTTATTTCAAGATGCTTGCAAATCTCTTTCCAAGCATTTTATAACAGCTTTATAAAATTACTTGCAAATAATGTCTACCTTATCATTGGCAGGTCTTGATCATCTTTACTCTGTTAACTTTGCATACTCTATCAACTGCATTTTTTGACAGTATCATATACAAACCTATGTTTTACTTAAACACTGTCAAAATGTTTTATCTGTTTTGGTGTTTTCCTAACAAGGACTCCTGATTTGTTTCAGCTCACAGGTTACTAGTTCTGTCTCAGTGACCTATGGTTACAAAGTCAAGTCAATTATCAGTGTTTTGTTTTCTGTTTTGTTTTGTTTTGTTTTCAGTAAAGAATGACCAATAAAATACAGGATGCCAAATACTGCATAAGATATACCATACACGAAAAATTCTTTGCATATCTTGAATTCAAACTTCTTGACTTTTAACCTGTGTGCCACACTATTAGAGTTGGTTGTACAAGTTACCTACTCACCTGAGTTCTCTTGACAGAGATTTGATATTCTAATAAAGACCAAGCTCACTAATCCTAGCTGGGACAGGCAGGACTCACTTGCACACACATCCACTTTTTCATTATTTATTTAGTTCTGTCAAGTTTCTAGGATGTTCTTCTCTATCCTTGTCTTAAATTGTCATAATTTTTCAGTTGTATCCCAGGCCATGTGGGGGCAGGAACAAGTAAGAAAAGACAAAACACAGCAGACTGTAGCCTACTGTAGCCTTGTGGACTGATAAATCCACCCAGGTCAGGGAAGGGTTCATTATACTTAGTGCCACACCACTGTCACTGTAGACACTGTGGGTCTTGAGGATTGGAGACTGTGAGGACAAAAAGCAAACTGGATCTTTTTTCCCCTGTTGTAATTATGAGCAGCGGGGCTGCGTCCCCGCCACCCGGCCACCTGCACGGCTAGCTTTGTACCCAAAATAATTACACAGAAACTGTATTCTTTTAAACACTGCCTGGCCCATTAGTTCCAGCCTCTTATTGGCTAGCTCTTACATATCGATCTAACCCATTTCTAATATCCCTGTAACACCACGAGGTGTCTTACCAGGGAAGATCTTAACCTGCGTCTGTATCTGGTAGGAGAATCCTGGTGACTCCTTGACTCAGCTTCTTTCTCCCAGCATTCTGTTCTGTTTACTCTGCTTACCTAATTTTATGTCCTATTAAAGGGCCAAGGCAGTCTCTTTTTTTAACCAATGAAATTAACACAAGACAGAAGACTCTCCCCCATCATTCCCCTATGAGCTTTTGTTTAGTTTTGTAATCTTTATCACAAATGAAAGACATCTACAGTGTTTCCCTCTGTCCACCTGACAGTGTTTAGCTAAAGTTAAAGATTTCTGTTGCATTTAAGTTGAGAATCCTAGGGAGGTGGAGAATGATAAACATCTTTGCTCTTCCTATGGTATTTCAAAGTCCGATGCCTTTTTATAATTATATTCTAATCTTCACCTGGCTTTATTCATAAGTAGGCATAATTGCTTTCAATGGCAAAGGAAGGTTAATGTGTGTTTACTCTTCTTACGCAGAAACAGAGCCCCCACTGTCATAGTCTGAGAGACTGTGAGGGGTCTCTCATCCCAATACCCAGAAACATCAATAAAACAATGCAAACACTATAGCAATGGTGCTGGAATACTTAAAGTGGTATACTAAAACTATCTGGCTATCAGAAAAAAGTAAATACATAAAAGCAAAAAAGTCAAGAACTAAAGAAGTAATGTGATCAAGATTTTATTAAATTACCAGGATGGTAGACCTATGTACAAATATATCAATAATAAAATTGTCCTTTGTGTAAGTTGTCTTAGTAGACACAAATATTGGCAAAAACACTCTGTCAATACTTCTTAAGTTTAACTGAAGATATACCTGAAAGGACAGCAGTTAAGAACAACTTAAGTATTCTGCTCAGTTGTCTATGGGTGAAAGGGGTCTTCCTAGAAGTCTGGGACAAGTTCACTTACACCACACGTATACTTCATGTTCGGAAAAAAATGCAATGCACTTCACACACACACACACACACACACACACACACACACACCATTATATCTAAGTTTTGTCTTATGATTCTTAAGCAATATTGATGTGATTGAAATTTCTTTAAGTCATACTCTTCCAAGATGTTCAAAAATCATTGACACTGGCCACACTTGAGCAAAGTACTTAATAGGTGTCAGCCTCCATAGACAGATAGATGACAGAAAAACATGAAGGTAGATCATGGTAAATAACATAAATGCTCTTTACATACAGATGAGAACCCTGCGTAGCAAATGTTGAATATTTATTCATAGTTGGAGAAGCAGCTGCTTTACAGAAGAGGAAAATAACTGGTTCAAGGTAAAAACAAACTCAATTTTTAATCAGTAAGTGTTTTAATTAAGTCCATCTTCTGTTCCCATTCACTGCTTTCATAATTGTAGATCCTGGCATCCTCAGGACCTTGTACACAAGGATGAAAAAGTTTAGACTTCAACAGCCTAGCAATGGATGAAAAATCAGGAGATAAACTAAAGAATATTTTGAGTTGCTACTGGATGCTCATTTACTACTGCCAACTCCCATCGGGGAGGGAGAAAATGTCCAGCTGATGATTGAAGAGGTAAACAAGAGAGGCAAATATCAACACTTGTTGGACAATCAATCAGCTGCTGAGTCCATGTCAATAAGAACAGGTCCATTTTATCTAGCAATTATGCAATTGAAATAGTTCACTGTCCGGGGAGGGGGAAGACAGTATCACTGACAAGAGCATAATATTTGACATTTCTAATGAGTGTTAGTAGTTAAAAGGCAAGACCCAATTTAAACAATACTTTAGTCAAAGCAAAATCAAATTAGAAACAGAGTGCCTGGGAATAGGCTTTTGCAGAACGTTAAATTACCTAAATGCTTTTAACCTTTCAATGAGAATTTTGCATCCCAGTATTTTATGGCACAACAAAATGGTTTTAATTCAGTCAAACTAAGTGTCATTTTCTTCTATGTGATGACCCAGTAATAAAAACATCCTTTATTCAATTTATTTTCAGAAAGATAATTTGTAAGTATATGTGCATTTAAATGGGAAAGTGTGACCTGTACTCCCACTCATTAACAAGCATCAGCAGATGATGCCTTTCATGTTGCTGCACTTTCCTGAAATGACCAGGGATGGGATTAAACCAAACCAGAACCATGTTTAGAGCAATAGAACAGTTTTATCAAAATCCCAGTCACTCCCTCCTTATATGGCAGTTGTTTTGTGTCCCTCCCTGCATATGAGATTAGATACTTTAAAGAGTAGCTCAGCTGCAATGGGCAGAGTAAATTCACTCAGGAATCATTAGCATGCAAATCAATACGGCCTCCAATCAAAAGATCTGACTGTCTGTCTGACTAGTGGAGACCCGTGGGAAGTCAGTCTACATTCCGTTACATTCTTAGGAAGAAGAGAAGGAGAAAGGCAGTCATATTTGATGAAGCCTTTGCCATGGGTGAGCACAGAAATGTGTTTCAGTTCAATTTTACAACTGAAACCATTTTGGCTGGAGACAATCTAATGAGAGACAATTTTACCTCTCATTTTGGTTATCAGATTCTTGCAACAGTAAACTCAAAGAATTAAAATCTCCCCAGAAATCTCATGCTGACGGAAGGGAAAGAACTAAAACCTTAGTGCCAGTCAGAGGAGGAACTTGCTTTCAGGAAGAGAGTTCACATTGGTCTGATAGCTTGTCATTGGACTGCCTTGCAAGAGAGACTGCAGCTAAGGCTATGATATATTAATGATAGGCAGGACCACATTGGAAGCAGTGCTGTTTAATCACACACTTCTTCAGTCCTCTATTTAAATCAAAGTCGCAAGTTGGTACCCCAAAAATAGACTTGGGGTCACTGAAGCTCATTTGTTCCTCTTCCCAATGAGGCCATATTGCATAAATATTTCTTTGCTTTTTATTGTTGCCTGTCTCTTTAACTGATAAACTGGGGATGCCTGGCCAAGCCTACTTTGTTGGAACAGACAAGACTTTGATTCTAAACTCTCTAACAATACAACAAAAGCCATTTTTATAGATGAGGGAGCAGACACAGAACCATTTAGACAATGTAACAAGAGGTTTTTGTTTCATGTTTATAAAAAAGAAAACTAAAGTCCCCTAATTCTATTAGACTCTTTGCATCTGCCTAGGAGACTCATGTACCTACTAATAAACACTAGTTTGTTCCACTCAAAAGAGCAAAATATTTTGTTAGTTTTGCAGAATTAGCATTATGTTCTATGTCCTATTTGTCACTGCCACAAATCAGTAACTTTACATATATTAATTACTTCATAGAGGTATTATGAATTATATTGCAATCTATCTCAATGTGAATATAGACATCTTAATGGACTAACCTTAATGTGATGGTTACAATATTTTGGTGCTGCCTTCTGCCTACCTGCAGTGAATTTAACTTTTAAATTTTTTCACATCCATACCCTACAGCCAGTCATGGTGGTACACACAGTCTTAGTAATTGGGATCAGAAGCAGGAGGACTACTGTGGGACAACGGCCTTCTACCTTCTACCCTGTAAAGATTTGTCAATTTGTATTGGTTTAATGGAATGCTGATTGGCCAGTAGTCAGGCAGGAAGTATAGGCAGGGTGACCAGAACAGGAGAATTCTGGGGTGAGGAAAGTCTCAGTCTGCAGTCCTTACTTAGATGCAGAAAAAGCAAGATGAGACTGCTTCATTGATAAAAGGTACTGAGCTGCGTGGCTAACACAGAAAATAATTATGGGTTAGTTTGAGATGTAAGAGTTAGCTAAAAATATGCCTAAGCTATTGTCCAAACAGTGTTGAAATTCATAAAGTTTCTGTGTTATTATTTGGGTCTGGGTGACTGGAAAATGAATGTACAGTCTCAACTTACAGAGGGTGAAGAGTTTAAAAGCCCTCATCAGCTGCATAGCCCATTTGACCTATCAGTCAGGGCTACATGAAACCCTGTCTCAAGATAAAAAAACAAACAAACAAAACACTCCCTATCCCATAATGCATAATGTGTATATCGAATATCCATGTGGATATAAGATTCATTTGTTATATAGAAAAATTAAAATGAGGGAAATATCCAACAAAAATAAGTTAAATTTAGAAGAGTTTAGCCATATCATGGAATAACACATAGTCATTGAGAATTCATTGTTTTCATTGATATATAGAGTGTTGATGGTGGAAAGTATGATCATATATTTATAAATACATGTACATATCTTTTTACATACATAAAATAATACAAAAGTCTTTGTTTGGAAATTACAGTGATTTTCCCCCCAGAGAGCAAAGGAAGTGTGCCACCATTGAAACAATTCCGAACATGAGGAGCTCTACCAGAAGAACAGGAGCTAAGTGACTTCTCAGTCATGCTGACCTGAAGCTGTCGGTGAAGAAGAAAATGGGGACTTCATCCCAGAGACTAAATAATTGCATTCACCTAACTGTCTGAGTACATTTCAAAGAGAACTCTGAGCCTGAGATAAGAATGTAGAGTGACTGACACCTGACTTCCACCTTAGACAGCCCTGCGTACTGGCTCCTATCTCATACACAGACTTTATACTTACCGTCGGTAAGCATCTGCTGATTTTTGCTATTAGGTTGGAATGATTTCTTAGACAGAACAAGGAGCTAATACAACCCATTAGCATAAAACTACATAGAATTGCTTACACAGTCTCAATATTTTAGAACATTATGCTACACAAGGATGAAAAATGCCAAAATTAAAAACTATTATTTTCCTTACCATATTGAGTTATTTTATTATTAAAGTATATTTCTGAGTTAACATTGAGCTGCATAGGTTTGAAATTATCAACATTCTCATTTTTAAAACTATTTGTGATTATCTGCAAAAGGGGACACACAGGGCCAAATTTGTAAATTGTGTTGAAATAAAATTAAAAGTTTTACGTTTTCAGAAACATTAATTTTGGAGGTCGTAGGAATAGCTAAGTTGAAAAAGTATCTGCCATGCAAGCATAAGGAACTGAGTTCAGATCCAAGCAGGTACATAAAAATTGGACGCAGTGGTATGCATCTGTAACTCTAGCATTGGAGAAGGTGCGGATATGAGGAGGACTGTGGCTAACTAGTGAGCTCCAGGTTAAGTGTCAGATCATGTCTCCAAAAAGAAAGTGGAGAGAAATAAAATCAAGATGTTTAACTTTGACCTCAGTCCTACACACACACCTCTACTCAGGTGTGCACATACATGTGTGGATGTATACATGCTAAAAAGAAACAATTAGAAAATAAAAAAGTGTTAATATAATTAGAAACTTTCAACATGATCTTACTATACAGAATTAAATTGTTAACTTTAATCTAAAAGTATTTCCCAAATTAGAAACTTTCAACATGATCTTACCATATAGAATTAAATTGTTAACTTCAATCTAAAAGTATTTCCCATCATTGGGTTTTGTTTTGTTTTGTTTTTCTGGCCTACTATGTGATCTTACATTACTGTTGACCTGGGAATTGTCTCCTCCCCTTTTAAAGGCTCTGTTTAAGGCACTCCTCTCTTCGTATCCCCTTAGGCAGAAATTCTAGGAACTCTGCTAAGACATTTGCATTCCTTCTTCACCTTCTGCCTGGAAAACTGATATCCTTCTCCTCACAATTCAGAAGACACTCATTGGCTTTCTCTGATAGAACAACCCCTCCTCTTTCAGAGGTACACAAGCACAAGGCATCACTGTCACCAGACTGAGCCATGCAGTGTGAGAGACAGGGATCATCTTCATCTAAGATGTGGTGTAGAGTCATGATGGAATTCGCCATCAAAATGGGGATAGATGACTTTTAAAGACACTCATCTTGTCAATACAAGAAACAAGACACCAACCACAATACATCATTTTAATTTAGTAAAGTCAAAAGCAAAACAAAGTTTGATGATAAACAGGAAAAAATCCAGGGTTTATAAATAAAAATGACTTTGCTCAGGATTGAACAGATCATAACAATTGTCAAATAAAATTGGAATCACAATAAAAACAGTTCAGAGGAGGTAGAAGGCTATATTTAAGAACTAGGAGTGAAACACAATGTACATTATGTTTATTATGGCTCTAGAATTTCTGCTGTAGCATTTTGCACTATTCATATCTTTTTATTGCTGCTTATGACAATATTTGCCTCTCTCATGAATTCATTCTCAGACAGCCTTGGCCTGTAGTTTCATTTGAAAGATATTCTAATTTGAAATTATCAGAATTAGGCAGACGACCAACCTGACTGAAAACCAGGAAATTTTATACAAATGAAATTCAAACTGCTTCAAATACGCCTGAACTCTCCTCCAGCCCAAGGGAAATGGAAAACAGTCTCTGTGACTAACGCTTTGCTATCTCTAGCTCACATGCAATTATTTTGTACTTTTAGGAAATAATATTGATGTACATGTATAAACTACCAATAACATAAAAGGGTGATTGAGGTTCTCCATCCATTCAGCTATTTATGAAGTACAGTGTATACAAGGTTAGTGTCACTAGCCTGTGAAGACACAAATATGTTAAAGAAGAAAATAGAAAGGTGACTGAATGTTCTGTGCCAGCCTTTGCTTAGGGCACTTGTATTTTTATGATACCTAGAAAGTGCCTGTATATTTATTATATCCTGTTATAATTCTTGAATGTTTATATAGATTGTCATGTAGTCTTTAAAACTGACACATTCGGTATCATTATATTCCCCCTTTAAATCAGATCAGGAAATCTTAGCAAAAATTAACAACTTGATGGCTATCTCAGAGCTAAGAGATTCAAAAGTAAAACTTGAACTAGATTATTCAAGGGTTACATAACTCCTACACTCTATACTCTAACTCTATCATCATTTTATGTTGCAGAAATTTCTGATTCAGTTGCAATTAAGAAGACTTGGGAGTTGCCTTGGAGATCTCTTGGAGAGATGACTTAGTAGTTAAGAGCACAAAAGGACTGCTCTTCCAGAAAACCCAAGTTCAATTCCTAGCACCCACATCAGGCAGCTCACAACCACTTGTGACCCCAGTGGAGAAATCTAACATCTCCAGTCTCTGCGGGCACCTGAATCATACGCATATACACCCCCCCACACACACACACAGAATTAAAAATAATAAAGAAGATATTAAGGTTCTTTTAGACACAAGGAGGTGTCTCAACTACTAAGAGTAATTGTTGCAGAATCCTGAGGGTTTGAGATCGAAACTCTTGTAAAAATCTGGGTGTGGTCACATGTTCTTGTAACCCTGGGTGGAGACAGGAGGATTGATTGGGACTCCTGGTTACTAGCCAGGTTCAGTGATCTATATAGAATAAATAAGATGGACAGTGGTAAAGCAGGACCGCCATAGTCATCATGTGGCATGGGTACCCTGGTTCAAGGGCTTTGCACCTACACACACACATGTCTTTAAAAAGATAAATAAGTGTATATACATACACTAAGGGTTTCCATGTGATCATCAAATAAACAACAGGATCAGCATCCAAAGTCAGTTCTCTCTGTTCCACATCTTTTCTTCAGTCCTACACACCACCTGAAAAGATAAGTGAGAAAGCATTAATAAACACACATACTGCCTTTAAAAAGATAAATAAGTGTATTTTATTATCATAATTATTATCACGATTACCATTATTTGGCAATTTTTTACTCAGGGAAATAAGAAATATATTAACACTATTAATAATACACTGAGTCCTGGACTAATCTCTTTATTATTATTATTATTATTTTTAGATTATCTCTTGCCAACACCCTCAGGTTGTTTTAAAACTCACAGGAAACTCATCTTCCTAGAGGTGAAGAAAGGAGACTTCAACAGTCAAGGAAGATGTCTGAGATCATGCTGCTAACATGTCCAGGACCTTCCTGCAAGGATGGGCTTTTGTGACTTCGAAGCCCATGATGAAGTAGTAGGTCTTATGGAATAGTCTTTTTGTGCACTGGGAAGATGTGTTGCTCTCATTGGTTTAATGAAGAGTTAGTGGCCAATAGCTAGACAGAAAGAGGTTAGATGGGATTTGCAGACAGGGAAAAAGAGAGTGTGAGGTGAAGAAGGGTAGAGTGTCCATGAGATATGGAGCAAAGAAAAATGGACTTGCTGTGGTAAAGAAAAGGTACCCAGCAATGTGGTAGTACATAGATAAAAAATATGGGTTAATTTCACTTGCAAGAGCTAGTTGATAACAAGCTTAAGTTATTGGTCAAGTATTTATAACTAATAAGAAGTTTTTGTTTGGTTATTTGGGACCTGGATGTCAGGACAGAATATCCCACTTACAAGTAGGTCATCAATGTCAAACCAAGGCTTAATGCAAAGTTCAGATAATGCAGAATACCTAAGTAGGTAAGATTGGCATGTCCTGGTGGATTGACTTCAGGCTTATTGGGAAGGCAAAATTTCAATAGCCAAGAGATGCATACATTTGGAAGACAAAACAAGCTTATGTGGAATAGTCTAGCAAACCTTGGGAATAATTCTTGTCTATGTTTAGCCACATGGCTTGGTACCTTTTCTCAGTGAGGCATTCTCATCTTGCTTCTTCTGCATCTGGCTTGCGATTGCAGACTGAGCCTTTCCATTCCCAGAATTCTCCTAGTCTGGTTGCCCACCTATAATTGCTGTCTGGTTACTAGACAATCGGTGTTTTATTAAACCAAAAATGAACACAATGTACACAAACTTTACAGTGTACAAAAGCATTATCGCACAGCAAACAACAACAACAAAATTCATAATAGAATTGGAACAAGAAAGACAATTAACAATATATTCTCTTTCAAAACTTTCATCCATTGCCTGACTTCCACCCTCCTTCATTGTCTTATATTTAGCCTTTCTTTTTCACTTTCTTCATGTGATAATATACCCACATTTGCATTTATTTATATTTTCTCCACATAAAATAGAATATGATTGTTTTCTGAGATTGTGTGATCTTGCTTAATATTACACATTCTAAAACTATTCAGTTCTAAAGAAGAATGAGGTAAAAAAATTTGCAAGAAGATGGATGGATGGACTTTGAATGTATAACAAAACAAACCTTTTCTCTCTGTAAATTGATTATCACTGGGAGTTTTTATAGAAGATATTATCAGAAATGTGAGTGAGTCCTTGAAGAGATTCAGTGTAATACCAAGAAAATTGAGCACCCTTATTGGGGTTCTTATTAGCAAAAAGAGAAAAGAAAGAAAGAAAGAAAGAAAGAAAGAAAGAAAGAAAGAAAAGAAAAGAAAAGATTCACATAGAAGCTCAATGAGTCTTATTGGAATTTAAGTGAAACCCATTGGGCAAGCAACCTGTAAACCTCAGAAGGTGCTTAGAGAACAGAGATAGAAATTAAGAAGATAAAGAGACAGGCCATTTGGGTTGAGCTGGCAAGGATGTCAGTCATGTGGTGGACAAGCATCTACATGGCAGAGAGGGAGCTTTAGAGAAAGCATAAAAAAACTCAAATCATCAAACAGTGCATACTTAGCCTAGGGCTAACATATGAAAGAAGGAAGAAAATTTATACCTCTCAATTTCAAAAAGGTAAGCAGACCCAAAAGAACCTCATGGTAGGTTATAGGAACTGCACTAGGGGCAAGAATGCTGGGAAGACAAATTATATCATCCCATTAAATGAACAAGTACTCCTCCTATCTTTTCGGCATTGCTTAAGGAGAGCCTTTCCTGGAGTTTATTACCTTGTCCAGGTCTTTCACCTGACTAGCAAGAATGTTAGGTCTTTGCTAACCTACCCCTAAGCAGCTACAGTACTTAGAAGAGTGGACCTTGCATCTCAATGGACAAACAATTGAGCTGACCCTCATGGTGTGGGTGAAGGTGTGCTGGCCTCAAAGACTTGAGAACAGGAGAACTGGCTCTGCCTCTTGCTGCCTGGTGTATTGAGTGAGCTAGTCAGGGCAGTGCCGGAGAGCTTGCTCTGGTGGTGGGGATAATCAACTGACCAACCCAACTACCACCTAAGTTCAGAACCAGGGCTATGAGTTGACCTACCTCAACATCCATCCCATCTATAAACTGCTGGAACAGGATCCACATAACAGAGGGCAACAACAGGATATCCAAGAGGAGTGCCACTAAGGGCCCAGAATCTATAATGTAGCAGATGCCAGAGGCCCCAAACCAGACAAATGACTCATAGTAATGAACACTTGCACATAAAGATGTATGGACTAAACAATATACTGTATGACTGACCATGTCGTACTACAGCTTCTACAACAAGATTATTTTTCTTTTTTCCTTCTTTTAAATTTTATTTTATTTATTTGAGGTGGGGATTGCAACGGCAGAGGGAAGCTATGAAGGAACAGGGAAAAGAATGGGACCAGGATGCATGATGTGGCATGCACAAAGAACCAATAAAAATTTGTTTTAAAAAAAGAATGTTAGATCTCATGCAAGCTGAAATTTCATTTTCTTGACAAGAAGCCAGACTTTCAGTGCTACTTTAACGACACAATGTTTACTATTACACTACTTAATTGGTACTAAATGACTCAATGCTCATAGGAATCCTCATCATTTTGGAGATCAAGAACCGAAGCTCACAAAGCATACAAATTTAAATAAAATGTAAAATTAACACCTGGCAGAAGTACCACTGTAACCAAATAGGCAAGCTCTGGTGTCTAAGCAATTCAACAAAATCATTGGGACCAGAAATTTTTTGAAAATTTTGAAAAATCTTTCAGGATTTTCAGCAATCTTGAAAAATCATTACACAGAATTTTCAAGACCTTGCTTCAGACATCTTGGGGACCTTGGTCTGAACATCCTGGGGGACTGGACTGATTGATGTTCCCACTAGCAATATGAGGCATGATTGGGTGGAAGAGAGAGAAGTATTAGGTTGAGTAAAATTATGGTGTTTAAGAGTCTATGTTCCAGAGAAGACAGGTCAGGTCAACCATTTGCAAATCACCATGCACTCTTCTGTTTCCAGAAGCTACTCCTCTTTTGGCCTCATTACATTTTTCTTCCAGAAGAACTGCTATTTACTTAGTGTCTTGGAGGCAGAGCTCAGTAATTCACTACCTCTTGAGAAGCATTGCCTTAGGTAGAAGTTACCATCTCTTAGCTGCTCTTTCTTTGTCATGGGCAGATCTGCATCAGTGAGACAGACAACTCACTTCTCTGTCTGGACTCCTCTCAGGTCCTAGTCCTTTTGATCTTTGGCTTTGTAAGAATTTTCATGATCCAAAGAATGTAGCACAGAAGATTGTCAGAGCTCATGACAGAGTAAAGAAGTGTGTTAGACAGTGGTCAAAGAAACCTTTGTCCCAGTCTATACTTTATGCCACCTTATACTACTTCTAAGATCTCTAGAACAAACAGATTTCCTGAGGAACTTTTGAGTTCTTACAGGAGGTAGCCATGCCCTGACTAGACAGTAATTTTATAAAATTTAGATAGTTATCTGAGTGGTCTTCCACACAGTTCAGGAGGTCACATAATATACTCAGGGGCCATTCTTCTGACCACTAATTGGAGTCCTGCAGTCCTACTTCTTGGTTTCTAAGTTGTCAGTTAGGACAGAATGGTCAAGCCCCGATATCCTCCACATCTAAACAGCTACCTAACTTAACATATGTATAGAAATCATGTTGTCTCTAATGCATTTGGGAAAAATAGCAAGAGCAAGAGCTCCTTAAGCAGTAGAAAAAGAAATGCCAGCTCACTTTCCATCCACCTCTCCATCATCCTCAAGTAACTTGGATTGTGTCAGGATTTGGAAATTGATACTCATTTCTACCCTTCTTTGGGTTTTGCTACTATCAGATACTACTAATTCCCTCTTGGATCTGCTATTGCCTCCTAATCCATTATTTACATATTATTAGCAGTTTTTATTGTACACTGTCACAGTCAGAATAAGTGACTGACTTATAACACAGTCTTAGTGTTACCCCCATCTATGGGACTCATTTGCTTGATTTGTGGTCAGCTGTTTTGATATTTTTATATCTCAAGGCTCTGAGTTACTTAAGGATAGGGGTTATAATTGGAATTGCTATTACCCCTAATGCTGAGTGGAATTGGGACCACTGTAGAGCCTTGATGGATGTGTTCTCCTGAAAACAACAAGAATGAGAAAAGGATGGAAGGAGAGAGGGAGAACACTGAAAAAGACCACAGTAGCATCTACCTTTCCATAAAGAAAAGTAAGAACATATTCAACCCAAACACGACAAACACATTTCTTGCAAATTAATTAAATTAATGACCAGTTGAAGTGATTCCCATTGTTGAACAGAAGGACAAAACTACTCCAAAATAAGTGTTTCATTTTAGACCATAGATACATTTGCCTTTGTCTTATATGACAAGTCAAAGCTATTGGGGTAATATGAGAAAACTAGGCTGGCTGAAGAAAATCGGCATCCGATCCAGCTCAAAGTAGTTTAGAAGACTGTTCCTCATGTGATTTTTGTCCTGATTAGAAGAGGATTTGCAGTACTCTGATTTGGAAAGTACCATTAGTCTTGAGTCAGCTACTGAGTCCTATAGGTTACAAATGGTTGATGGCTGAATCTCAACAGAACTCACAGATGAACAAATGTATGTTCCCAGTAGGATATTTCAAGAAAGTTTGTTTAGGAACTTAGAAAAAAACAAAACAAAACACTATACAGTACTTCATTTTGGTTTTCTGAGTTCTTAAACCAAAGTAAACTGGAAGGAACATGGAATCAAAGGATCCTTCTATCTGTCCGTCATTCCAACTCTTTCCTTCCTCTGTCACAGTTGTTTAAAGAACCCAGAACTCCTGCTCCAAAAATCAGCTACAGGAATTAGAATTACTATCCTCAACTTCTATTTTCTTTTATGAAAATCCAGCCATGAGGAAATTCTCTGACCTTCCTTGTCATGCAGTAGAACTATAGACCATCATTTCAGAGCTGGTCCTGTCCTGCAACAAGGTATGGATAACATACTACTTCATAAAATGATTGTGTCTCTTAAACAAGATGAAATGTATAAAAAACTGACTTTACCATAGTTTTTTTTTTTTTTATTTTATTTTTCGAGACAGGGTTTCTCCGTAGCTTTTAGGTTCCTGTTCTGGAACTAGCTCTTGTAGACCAGGCTGAACTCAAACTCACAGAGATCCGCCTGCCTCTGCCTCCCGAGTGCTGGGATTAAAGGCGTGCGCCACCACCACCCGGCCCATAGTTTATTTACTATAAATTCTTACTATATAATTAATAATTAAAATATGTTGTTAAAGGTATATTAAATCATCACTAATATGCATGAGACAGCTGTGAAATTTTGAAGGGAATTTTTATCACATCCTGAGTCAGTGCTTACAAAAACTCCAGTCATGAATACTTCTCCAGAAGAAAAATGCCAATGGTTGGCTTTATTTACAATGTCCTGGAAGGTTGTTCTGTATGTGTTTAAGCTTAATTTCATCATGTTTTGGGAAAATTTGGAGCGAAAGAGTAGTTAAAGAGTAGTTTATTCAACTACTCTTTCATTACTAATCAAGTATATCATACACCACATTTGATGGAGGTGATGGACGAAGGTCATTGGTTAAAAAAATAAAGAAACTGCTTGGCTGGCCCTCATAGGTTAGAACATAGGTGGGTGGAGTAAGCAGAACAGAATGCTGGGAGGAAGAGGAAGTGAGCTCAGACTCGACAACTCTCCTCTCGGGGGCAGACACCTCAGAGAGACGGCATGCTCCCATCTCCAGGGCTGACGCAAGAGCTCTGCTCTCTGAGGCACATGTGATGAAGCAAGCGACCAGGTTCGACATGCTGAATCTTTCCCGGTCAGTAAGACCTGTGTTCACAGATTATTAGAGATGGGTTGATCGGGATGTGAGAATTAGCCTGTAAGGGCTAGAGCTAAAGGGCCAAGCAGTGTTTAAATGAATACAGTTTGTGTGTTGTTATTTCGGAGCATAAGCTAGCCATGTGGGCAGCCGGGGTGCTGGGTACACAGCCCCGCCACTCTTATTACTACAGATTGGCACCCAGATGTGTGGACAACTGAATCAACTGAAAGCCTGAGAAAACTTGGGAAAGAGTAAAGCATGTTTCTTGTGGCAATTTCTTGGGTCTGCTCTGCTTGCTAGAGGCAAGCAAGCACTCTCATCTAAGAGAGGCTTCCTGACTCAGCTTTAGCTGCAAACCTTGCAGCTCTTTTAAGAGGTCCTGCCATGAAACACTTAAATGGTGTTGGTGAAAAGCTGAATGCATGCTTTTTGGTTTTCAGCCGTAGCAGGAAAAAAAAGTTGTGCTGTTTTAAAATGCTGGCTTTCTGGACTGTCCCGCCAGGGCATACTCTGACTGTTTGAGGCAGGAGGGCCAACTACAGAGAGAGGACTTGTGTGTTGTCTGTGGACATAATGCTGCAACTTACTTGTTGGCAGGAACCTTGAAATGCCATTCAGTTGAGGCAGTAAACATGGCTACAGCCAGTACCTCAGCCATGAGGCTGGAAACCTAAGGAATGGACTGGATCTAGCTGGCAAAGCCACGGCTTTAGTCCTACTGATATTGCTTGGTAAATTAAAGACTCATGTGGTCAGAAAAAGAAAGATAAACAGTAAAGAGAGATTCAAAGACAAAGAAAATTTCAAATGGTTTACAGTGTGTTAAAAATATATGCAAGCTAAAAGTTGAAGTCCTTAAAGTAAAAAAAAAGGTAGAGAGTTGTTGTGAGTGGTAGTACACACCTTTAATCCCAACACTTGGAAGGCAGAGGAAGAGTGACCTCTGTGACTTCAAGGTGTGGTAGCACATGCCTTTAATCCCAGTGCCTAAAAGGCAGAGACGAACAGATCTCTGTGAGTGCAAGGTGTAGTAGTGTACACCTTTAATCCCAATGCCTGTGAGGCAGAGACAGGTGGATCTCTGAGAGTTCAAGGACAGCCTGGTCTACAGAGTTATTCCAGGTCAAATATACAGAGAACCTGTCTCAAAAAGCAAAAAATAAAAGTAAAAATAAACAAAATAGAGGTTAAAATAAAGCGCACAAAGATGGAAAATACACAGAGAATTTTGATACCGTATGCTATTATGCTCTGTTTGAATCGTTTGAATGCTGGGGAAGGAGCAACAGCTGCTAAAAGATATTTGTTTATAAATGCTGCTGAACTAATCCAACATAGATACTTTGAAAATGCCTTGACTTTGAAATTTGGATCTAAGGACATGATGCTTTGGAAAGGAGTTTTTTATTTTGTTTTCACAGAGGATGAGACCCTGTTCATTTCTTCTATTCCAATATGGTATGATGGACCATGCCCTCCTGAAGGGTTGCTGTTCAGAAACCCTTCAGAAAATTGGTTCGCTCAACTGCCAACTGAGATGAAACCAGCACACAGGTTTTACCATGAAAGACCTAATTAATGACGCCCCCATTCAGCAGGAAGCAGTTTGGAGAGAAAAAACTGCACCCATGTTCCCAAATATGGTTTATAAATGTTCTTTAACATTTAAAGGGGGATATGATATAGATATGAATAATTTGCATTAGTATAGATTTTGCTTTATTGATACAGATTTAAGGTCAATTTTGTTATATGTATATGCATATCTCTGCTACTGATTAAAAGATTGTGATTGTGAAGTTCATTAAAAAATGTAATGTATAATTAAGAAATAGGTTAATGGATAATCATCAGTAATGGTCAAGCTTGTAGTCATGTTAGTTAGATTTTCTAGATATATAGAGATACATTTCAGTTAGATAGACATTCTTCATATCTTTCAAAGACTGCAGAATATGGCATTTAATGTTTTAATAACTTAGGACTTTTTATGACAATGAGACACTCTGCTCCTGGCCGCACCAATCTACTTCAAGAAGATGGGCATCGAAGAGGATCCTTATGGAGTTTGATAGCCATTTGGGCAAGAAACTGCTCTTGCCTGGACTATTGCATAAACTGGACACAGAGAACCCACAGAGAGAGGACTGCTAAACTTGCCTAAAGGTGAGATGGTCTTTCTGGGTTCCTGATTCATGAAAGAGTCTGCAAGACGTTCTTCAGGACAAGCAGCTAGTGACTGCCTTTGAAATTTCCTGCTTTGTGGAAATGTCTGCTGGAAACTATGGGCCTGTAGGCCAAAGATGGATGCCCCAACGGTACAGAGGAACTTTGGGTGATTGTACAGGCAGCGGGATGTCTCTGTCATTTCTGGAGTTTTAAAAGTTGCTTTTTTCTTGTTTGCTTAGGTATTATTATATCCTTCTGGAGTCTTTGATAGAGTTAAAGAATATATACATAGTTATAATTTTCCTTAGTTATGAAAAAAGATAAAATAGATATAAATATTGTAACTGTAATTCTTGCTTGATAACTTTTGTTATATGTAATTTTGCTATGTTAAAGTTAAAGCCTTCCTTTCTTTTTGTTTAAACAGAAAAAGGGGGAGTGATGGAGGAAGGTCATTGGTTAAAAAAATAAAGAAACTGCTTGGCTGGCCCTCATAGGTTAGGACATAGGTGGGTGGAGTAAGCAGAACAGAATGATGGGAGGAAGAGGAAGTGAGCTCAGACTCGACAGCTCTGTTCTCTGGAGCAGAGATGCCATCCTCTCCTCTCCTGGGCAGACACACTCGATGAAGCTCCGACCCAGGATGGATGTAGGCTAGAATCGTCCCGGTAAGCGCACCTTGGGGTGCAACACAGATGATTAGAAATGGGCTAAATTAATATGTGAGTATTAGCCTAGAAGAGGCTAGATAGAAATGGGCCAAGCAGTGTTTAAATGAATACAGTTTGTGTGTTGTTGTTTCGGGGGCATAAGCTAGCACGTGGGTGGCCGGGGTGCTGGGGACGCAGCCCCGCCACTCCCTAATTACAACATTTATTTCAATACATCATGTACACAAGGTTTCTTGCCAGAAATACTGGCCTTGTCTTTTAGAACACTGTTGTCTGGGCTATGGGTGTGTTCTATTGCAGAGAGCCTCATAACCTATCTGTAAAATGTAAAAACTGTGATAATTCAGACCCTGCACTCATGAGAAATCAAATGATGCGACATTTCTTTTGCTATTAATGAACTTACTTTCTACCTTGAAGCTGTGTGCTGCCTTGCAACAGAAAAGGCAGTTTCAGAATCAACTCATTACCTCAGGGTTTTCTTTTCCATTTTCTTCTCCTTTGTTTGCTTTAGTAACAGCAAACCATGCAAACAGGAAAGGTGGCTGTCCCTGGAAGCTGTCTGTCCAGACTATACTGTTCATCATCACTGTGCTCTTACAATTCCAGTGGGAGGATCAACTGTTCCCCTCTTGATACCTTGCTGCCCTGCCTGTTGTGCAAACTTCTTCCAAGATCTTAGTGGTTTTCCCTCTCAGTGTGGATTTGAACTCACATCAGGTTTACAGATGACCTTGCCTACCCATTATGAGGTTCTCACAGACCATTCTGCTCAGTATAGCTTGAAATAGAGATTTCATGAACCATATCTGTCATAGGGATGAGCATAGGTTCCCTGTATTCTGATACCTTTAAATCTTTATGGAAGTTCTTTCAATCTCACCACCCCAAAGATGAAGAGGTTCTGAGTGTGGCACCTCTTGGAAATCCACACCATGACTTTCTCTCTTTGGTTTGTTGTTTGGTTGGGTGTATGCTGGCTTGTTTGTTTGCTTACCTCAACTTAACTGTGAGGTAATTTCTTCAAATTTTTCTCCTGCAGACCACATAATTTTCATCCTTGACAATGCAAAATTCACAATGAAAAATTTTTTTAAACTTTCTTATTATACTAAGCACCTTAGTTTCTGACTTTCAAGACCCAGTTAAAGATAAATTTTTTCTACTTGGAAAAATCAGGTGTGATAATATTATGAGAAAAAGGTTGTTCCTATAGATAAAAAATATAAGCAAATCTTATTCTGCTATAGAATAAAGAGTAAGAGTCCTCTTTCAAGGAATCAGGGTTCATGAATTGTCTCTACAACAAGGTAGGAGAAGCCCATAGAAGCAGGAACTAGTCAATGCCTTTGTGTTGTAACAGTGGGATGCTTTCTCTCTACATGGTTAAATTTTTAGCTTGCTATACAGCATGGATTTTGATCCTTTTGAAAGATATGTTTAATCTGCGGTCCTGGTTCCTTTGGATATGAATTTACTGGGAGACAGGGTCTTTAAAGGTAACATCGAGGTAAATAAATTGGGCCCTAATTCAAAGTGGCCAGTTGTTAGAAGAAAAGAATAGACCCAGGAAAAGACATGTCAGGAAGGAACACTAGGCAACAATGGAAAGACAAGGCTGACAACTTTCCTGCAAATTGTGAAACTCCCATGACTGGTGTCACCACCATCAGAAATGCAAGGGGTGATTATTCCATAGAGCCTTTGGAAGAAGGCCAAAGAGCTCTACTGTGTGACTCAACTTCCAGAACTGGAAGTTATGCTTCTGTCCTTTTAGGTCATATATTTTGTGATATCTTCCCCACATTGAGAATATTATCCCCATGCTATGGCTTTCCAAAACATGACCCAATGTCTAACCTCTACAATACAAATTGTCTTCTAGATCCATTCTTTCAATATGATTGTATAATGGTTACTTTTAATTGTCACTTTGACAGAATTTAGCATTACCATGGAAACAAACCCCTTGGGCATTTTGTAAGATTTTTCTAAATTAGGTTAATTGAGGTGGGAAGACAGACCCCAGCTATAGGCAGTAGCATCCCACGGGTTGGTCCCCAACTAAATATGTAGAGAGGGGGCTGAACAGCACCACTCCTCATTCTGCTCATCATCTATCATCATGTCTGTAGATACAACATGACCAGTTAGCTGCCTTAAGCTTCTGACTCCAGCACTCCTCCATCATGATAGAATATGCACCTTGCACTGTGAATTAGAAGGAATTCTTCCTTATTTAATTGGTTTTGTTCCTCACAGCAGTAAGCAAGGTAATTATCTTGCATCCCAAATTTTATGTTTATTTTTGGTACTTTTTTAAATCTAAATTGTAAATATACAGTTTAGAGTTGTATACAATTATAGAGTACAAAGTAGTGTTATGATTTATGAATTCAATGTAGAATCATTACATCAAGATAATTAATCTATCACCCAAATACTTGTATTTTTATGACAAGAACATTTAATATTATTGTCTTATCCAGTTTGAAATGCAAGTTATTTACTATATCCATGTGCTTGTATTGTATATTAAACAATATAAAATAATTCCTATTGTTTGATAAAAGCTCTGTACCCTCTGATTTTCAATTCCATTTTTCATCTATCAGAATCTATATTACCATCTATTCTACTATCTGTTTCTTTGAGTTTTATATTTGTATATTCTACATCTAAATGAGAAGATATGGTATTTGTCTATCTTTGCCTGGATTATTCTATCAGTACAAATAACAAAGTTATGTCAAGGCTAATTAGTGTTCTACTATATAAACACAACCACACTTTCTTTAGTTATTCATCTAGTGATGGACATGCAGGTTGATTCAATATTTTGCCCATTTCAAAAGTCACTATAATTCACATGTGATTGCTAATATCTATTACACATACTAACTTCAAATCTTTAGAAAGATATCTCTGAGTGTCCTAATTGCCTTTCTATTTCTGTGTTAAGACACCTTGACAAAGTCAATTTATAGAAGAAAAAGTTTCCTGAATTTAGGCTTACAGTTATAGAGGATAAGTACATGAGCATCATGGTAGGAAACATGGTACAAGATAGGTAGGCATTGTGAAGGAACAGTAGCTGAGACCTTACATCTTGAGACAGCAACTACAATGCAGAGGGAGGGAAAGAGAGGATGAACCAAGTAGAATTCCATAGGCTTTTGAAACCTAAAATCCCACTTCCAGTAACATACTTCGTCTAGTGGGGTCATACCTTCTAATTCTCAACAAACACTGCTATCAATGCTTGGGACCAAGATTCAATCATAGTAGCCCATGGGAGTCACTATCATTCAAACCACCACATGAGTCATGAAGTAATTTTATGTTTGGGTTTCTGAGGAGCTTCCACTCTGTTTAAATTAGAACTACCAAATCCATTGTGGGTAAAAGATGAAGCCACTGATGTTGTTTTAATTGCCTTTTGATATAATAATAATAATAATAATAATAATAATAATAATTAGAATGTGTCCAGAGCATTAAGGAGCAAGAAGAGAATACCAGAGTCGCTTTGGGAAGGCAAAGGGTAGGTATTTAGTTAAAGAGGGTTCATAACAGGAGGCAGGCAGAAAATGATGCTTGGCATAGCTCACATCTCTGTGGTTCCTTAATGCTCTTTCAGTTGTTGAAACTGAGTCATGTTACCTTGGATCTCCCACGAACTATGAGAGGGATGGAGTTTACTAAGCAAATCAGTAGTGTAAACGTAATTAGACAGAGCTATTGTTTAAATAAATCTGGCATGTACCTTGCCTGGCAACCCTTGGCTGGTCATTAGTCAGTGTAACTAATTAACCTGCCCCTGTGCCATCTGCTCTCCTCTGTTCTCTCTCTTCCTTAGAGAGTGCAACTATTCTTGTGAGTCTCACCATCACCTTTGTGCTAACAACTAAGAACTCATGCAGTCGCGTCTCAGTTCTCTGCAAGTGCTAGCCTCACAAGCACGAGTATTAAGTAAACTACTGGATGCATAAAGTAAAATTCCTTGTTCTTTACCGGAGCCACCACTCATCTTTACTTCCTGATCTTAGTAAACAGCACACCATTCTTCATGTAAGTCAGTCTTATAGATTGGAGCAATTTGAAGTTACTTCATTTTTCATAATTCACATATATTACATGCCTGATTTTGTCATATTAGTCCCATCCTAGGTTACTGACCCATTTGCTCACATTGTGGTGTCTCTTGGAGTTTTGTTCATCTCAAAAACATCCTTTTTCTGGTTCAGTTCCATCATAAACTTTTATTTCCTCCCTGCACCAGACCTTATCAAAGTTTAACAAGGTGCTAAGAGCACGGTCCCAAGAGAAGACTGATGAGTTTAAATGTTTAAATCGTCTGTGTCTTAGTCTCTTCCTATGCAACATGGGACTAGTAATTGCAATAATATCTATTCTTCATAATAATACACAGTTTAAATGAATCAGTATCTGAAAAGCATTTAGAGCAACATTTAGCTTATAATGTGCAATAAATATTAGCTGTTATTACTACATGAAATTCTATAGTTTTCAAGATCTCATAAATTGAAAATCATAACAACCTAATTTTTTTTCTTTAAAGTTTTTTAATTGATTTTATTGAGCTATACATTTTTCTCTGCTCCCTTTTCTTTCTCTCCTCTCCCCTTCTACCCTCTCCCATGGTCCCCATGCTCCTAATTTACTCTGGAAATCTTGTCTTTTTATACTTCCAATCTATGTCTTTCTTAGGGTCTTCTTTGTTGTCTAGGATCTCTGGGATTGTGATTTGTACGCTGTTTATTGTTTTTGCTTTCTGTCTAAAACCACTTATGAATGAGTACATATGATATTTATCTTTCTGGGTTTGGGTTACTTCACTCAATATGATGTTTTCTAGATTCGTACATTTGCCTGCAAATTTCAAGATGTCATTATTTTTTTCTGCTGTATAGTACTCCATTGTGCAAATGTACCACATTTTCCTTATCCATTTCAGTTGAGGGGCATTTAGGTTGTTTCCAGGATCTGGCTATGATAAATAATGCTGTTATGAACATAGTTGAGTTTACCGCCCACCTGTACCACATGACAGTACTACCGTACTGTAGTGCGGCACCTGGACTACAGGACCATTCGCGAGCTGACAAGGGCCTGGAGATTTAAACACACCAAGACAGACAGAGACACAGGTCATCCTTGATGCCAGAATGCCCCAAGAATGCCCCCTTTATTGTGTCTGGGGGCAGTTTATATAGAGATAGCCACACCCCAGCCAAACCCACCAGAAATCACTCCCCTGCCATCAGAACTCCTGAGGATCTCCTGCTCAGAGCAGTTGCAGGCTGTCTCAGAGCAGAGGGAAACAAGTTGTTTACAAGAAATTCAGGATCTAGGGGTTCACTGTTCCCAACAGTTGCGTATATGTCCTTGTGGTAGAATTGAGCAACCTTTGGGTGTATACTCAAGGTGGTATTGCTGGGTCTTCAGATAGGCTGTTTCCTAATTTTCTGAGAAATTGCCATACTGATATCCAAGAGGGCTGTACTAGTTTGCACTCCCACCAGCAATGCAGGAAAGTTCCTTTGATACCACAACCTCTCCTGCATAAGATGTCATCAGCATTTTTTATCTTGGCCATTCTTACATGTGTAAGATGGAATCTCATGAAGTAGTAAGGGCGGCGGGGCTGCGTCCCCAACACCCCAGCCGCCTGCTCAGCTAGCTTAGCTTATGCCCCGAAATAACAACACGAACACTGTATTCTTTTAAACACTGCTTGGCCCATTCTCTTCTAGGCTAATTCTCACATATTAATTTAGCCCATTCCTAATCATCTGTGTGTAGCACCCCAAGGTGCGCTTACCAGGAAGATTCTAGCCCATGTCCATCCTGGTTCGGAGCTTCATCCCGGGAGCGGGGCATGGCGTCTCTCTCAGGCGTCTGCCCCGAGAGGAGAGCTGGCGAGTCTCTCTGAGCTCACTTCCTCTTCCTCCCAGTATCCTGTTCTGTTTACTCCTCCTACTTATCTTCTAACCAATAAAATGGGCCAAGGCAGTTCCTTTATTAGCCAATGACCTTCCTCCATCATTTCCCCTTTTTCGGTTTAAACAAAAAAAAAAAAGGAAGGCTTAATTTAACATAGCAAAATTACATATAACAAAACAGTTATCAAGTAAAAATTACAGTTACAATATTTATATCTATTTTATCTTTTTCATAACAATGGAAAACTAGAACTATAACTATCTATCTATTCTTCAACAGCATCAAAGACTCCAGAAGGATATAATATTACCTAAGTAAACAAGAAGTCCAAAATTCTAGAAATGACAGAGACATCTCGTTGCCTGTACAGTCACCCAAAGTTCTTTTGTACCGTTGGGGCATCAACCTTCAGCCTTCAGGCCCATGGTATCCAGCAGACATTTCCATGAAGCAGGAAAATTCAAAGTCAGTTCAGTCACTATCTGTTGTGTCCTGCAGAATGTCTCGCAGACTCTTTCATGAATCAGTCACTCCGAAAGATCATCTCACCTTAGGCAAGTTCAGTAGTGCTCTCTCTGCGGGTTCTCTGTGTCCAGTTTATGCAATAGTCCAGGCAAGAGCAGTTTCTTGCCCAAATGGCTATCAAACTCCACCAGGTGCCTCTCTTCGATGCCCATCTTCTTCTTGAAGTAAATTGGTGCTGCCAGGAGCAGACGTGTCTCATTGTCATGAAAAGCCCTCAGTTATTAAAACATTAAATGTCCTATTCTGTAATCTTTGAAAGACATGAAGAATGTCTATCTAAAATATATCTTTATGTATCTAGAAAATCTAACTAACATGACTACAAGCTTTACTATTATCGATGATTATCCATTAACAATCTATATTTCTTAATTATACAGTACATATTTAAATGAACTACACAATCACAATACCTTAATCAAAATCAGAAACACTTATATATATATAACAAAATTGACCTTAAATCTCTATAAATAAAGCAAAATCTATACTAATGTAAATTATTCATATCTATATCATATCCCTCTTTAAATGTAAAAGGACGTTTATAAACCATATTTGGGAACATGGACGCAGTTTTTTCTCTCCAAATGCTTCCTGCTGAATGGGGGCATCGTTAATTAGGTCTTTCATGGTATAACCTGTGTGCTAGCTTCATCTCAGTTGGCAGTTGAACGAAGCAATTTTTTGAAGGCATGTACAGGAACCATTCAGGAGGACGTGGTCCATCATACCAAATTGGAATAGAAGAAATGAACAGTGTCTCATCCTCTGTGAAAACAAAATAAGAAACTCCTTTCCAAAGTATCATGTCCTTAGATCCAAATTTCAAAGTCAAGGCATCAAAATATCTATGTTGGATTAGTTCAGCACCATTTATAAATAAATATCTTTTAGCAGCTGTTGCTCCTTCCTCAGCATTCAAACAATTCAAAGAGAGCATAATAGCATACAGTATCAAGATTCTCTGTGTATTTTCCATCTTTGTTCGTTTTATTTTAACCTCTATTTTGTTTATTTTTACTTTTAACTTTTTGCTCTTTGAGATAGGTCCTCTGTATCTTTGACCTGAAGTAACTCTGTAGACCAGGCTGTCTTTGAACTCTCAGAGATCCGCCTATCTCTGCCTCACAGGCATTGGGATTAAAGGTGTATGCTAAGACACCTTGAACTCACAGAGAACTGTTTGTCTCTGCCTTCTAGGCACTGGGATTAAAGGCGTGTGCTACCACACACAACAACTCTCTTCCTTTTTTTGTTTTTTACTTTAAGAACTTCAACTTTTAGTCTACATATATTTTTAACACACTTTAAACCATTCAGAAATTTTCTTTGTCTTTGAATCTCTCTTTACTGTATATCTCTCTTTTTCTGACCACACGAGCCTTTAAATTACTGAGCAATATGGGTAGGATTAAAGGCGTTGCTTTGCCAGCTAGATCCAGTCCATTCCTTAGCTTTCCAGCCTCATGGCCGAGGTACTGGCTGTAGCCACGTTTACTGCGACAACTCTATGGCATTTCAAGGTTCCTGCCAGCAAGCGAGCTTCAGCAGCCTGTGCTTGCAAACCACACGAACCGCCTGCGTAAAAGAGTCAGAGTTTGCCCTGGCAGGACAGCCCAGAAAGCTGGCATTTTTAAACGGCGCAGCTTTTTTCCTGCTATGGCTGAAAACCGAAAAGCATGCATTCAGCTTTTCGTCAACACCATTTAAGTGTTTCGTGGCAGGACCTCTTAATGAGCTGCAGGATTTTGCAGCTGTAGCTGAGTCAGGAAGCCTCTCTTAGATGAGGCGCTTGCTTGCCTCTAGCAAGCAGAGCAGAACCGAGAAATTGCTGCTACCAAGAAACCAGGCACAATGCGTTCATTTTGTTCTAGAATTACTTCCGAAGCTGTCTCAGGCTTTATGTGGAAGCAGTTGTCCACGTGGGTGCCATATGTAGTAGTAAGGGCGGCGGGGCTGCGTCCCCAACACCCCAGCCGCCTGCTCCGCTAGCTTAGCTTATGCCCCGAAATAACAACACGAACACTGTATTCTTTTAATCGCTGCTTGGCCCATTCTCTTCTAGGCTAATTCATATTAATTTAGCCCATTCCTAATCATCTGTGTGTAGCACCCCAAGGTGCGCTTACCAGGAAGATTCTAGCCTATGTCCATCCTGGGTCGGAGCTTCATCCCGGGAGCGGGGCATGGAGTCTCTCTCAGGCGTCTGCTCCGAGAGGAGAGCTGTCGAGTCTCTCTGAGCTCACTTCCTCTTCCTCCCAGTATCCTGTTCTGTTTACTCCTCCCACCTATCTTCTAACCAATAAAATGGGCCAAGGCAGTTCCTTTATTAGCCAATGACCTTACTCCATCAATCTCAGAGTTGTTTTGATTTGCATTTCTCTGATGACTAAGGATGTTGAACATCTCTTTTTTTATTTTTTTTCCTTTAAGTACATTATTTCTTTTTTTAGTTTTTTTATTTTTATTTTTTATTTATTTTATTCTTTAAGTGTCTTTCAGCCATTTTAGTTTCCTCTGTTGAGAGTTTTCTGTTTTGGTCTATACCTCATATTTTTATAGAATTATTTGTCCTTTTGATGACCAATTTCTTGAGTTCTCTGTATATTTTGGAGATCAGTCCTCTGTCTAATGTGGAGTTGGTGAAGATCTTTTCCCATTCTGTAGGCTGCTGTTTGTCTTGTTGACCTTGTTCTTTGCTTGACAAGAAGCTTTTCAGTTTCAGAAGGTTCTATCTATTAATTGTTTCTCTCAGTGTCTGTGCTACTGTGGTTATATTTAGGAAGTGGTCTCCTGTGCCAATGCATTCAAGTGTACTTCCCACCTTTTCTTCTGTGAGATTCAATAGCCCTCCTTTACACAGATGATAAATGGACTGAGAAAAAAATCAGAGAAGCATCACCATTAACAATAGTCACAAATAGCATAAAATATCTCAGAGTAACTCTAACCAAACAAGTGGAAGACCTGTATGACAAAAACAAAATTGAAGAAGACACCAGAAAATACAAAGATCTCCCATGATCTTGGGTAATTAGAATTAACATAGTAAAAATGGCAGTCTTAAAAAAAAATCAATCTACAGATTCAATGCAATGCCCATCAAAATTCTAGTGAAATTCTTCACAGACCTCGAAAGAACAGTATTCAACTTCATATGGAAAAGCAAAAACCTCAGAATAGCCAAAACAATCCTGTACAATGATGGAGGAAGGTCATTGGTTAAGTAATAAAGAAACTGCTTGGCCTCATAGGTTAAAACATAGGTGGGAGGAGTAAACAGAACAGAATGCTGGGAGGAAGAGGAAGTGAGGTAAGACGCCTCAGACAGATGCCATAGCTCAGCTCTCGGGGGCACACGCCATGAAGCAAGCTGCCAGGTCAGACATGCTGAATATTTTCCGGTAAGACTGATGCTACACAGATTATAAGAGAGGGGTTGATCAGGATATGAGAATTAGCCTGTAAGGGCTAGAGTTAATGAGCCAAGCAGTGTTTAAAAGAATACAGTGTCCGTGTAATTATTTCGGGGCATTAGCTAGCAGGCGGCCGGGGTGCTGGGGACACAGCCCTGCCACTCCTATCACTACAGTACAATAAATTAATTTTTGGAGACATCACAATCCCTGACTTCAAACTCTACAGATATGAATCCATATACCTACGAATACCTGATTTTTGACAAAGAAACAAAAAATATAAAATGGAAAAAAGAAAGCATATTCAAAATGGTGCTGCCATAACTGGATATCATCATGTAGAAGAATGAAAATAGATCCATACCTATCACCATGCACCAAACTCAAGTCCGAATGGGTCAAAGACCTCAACATAAAGTGACGACCTAATTTTATACAACTTTACTTATCTTTAATTTTTTTTAGATAAGTTCTTATCGCATAGCCTTGTATGGTTTGGAACTCATATAAATCAGGCTGGCCTAGCCCACACAGAGATCCACCTGCCTCTGCCTCCTGCGTACTGGGATTAACAGTGTGGGGCATCACACATGGCCTCTAATGTGACTTTATAACATAAACTTCCATTCATTAAGCTATGACACAATGCCACTAGATAAGATCATGTGATTTTCTGCCTCCATACCTTCACTGACAGAAGCATCCCTATTGCCCATCAGTGAAAACCTGCTGATTCCTGACCTACAGAGCACAGGACAGTAAGCCTGACATGATGGTCAGTTTGCTGAGTTTCCAAAAATAGTTATAGGTAATGGTGTAGATTTGAACTAAACAAGATTTTACAGTTCTTTCATGAATAAGTCTCTTACTATTACTATTTAAGGCAAGGGGGAACATACAAAAATCCTTGTCTGCTGTCAAACAGATGATAAAACTGTGGTCAGTAAAATAAGCAGTTTTCCAATCCCCTCTTCATCAGCAGTACCTGGAGAATTTTAAGCACTTAATAAACATGATATGCAAAGGAATGTTTAAAAGACCATGAAATAGAATGTAGGGGTAGATAGATTGTCCCAAAGAGGAATTGAAATCTAATGTGCAGATGTCTTTTCTCTGACATTGAGAAAAGCAGAGAATGAGCAGACACAGGAGACAGGCAAGTCACATGGTCTGTGATAGGAACCATATTTATATTGCTGTTGATAGGTTTGGGCCATATCATTTATAAATGACTCATTTGAGAAAGCAATAATAAACTCCAAGATTTACTAGAAAGCTCTGCGATTTGCATATCCGAATCTACCTCAGTTTAGAGGAAAACCCACCTCTTCTTGCTGCCCCCAATCCTTTCCAGACAGAAGTTTACCCACAAACAACTCAAACTGAGAAAGAAAGTCACATTATGTGGCTGGACAATGTATAAGAACTCTTTTATGCGTCACAAAATGAAATAATTTATTAATGATTTCTCTGAATACGTAGTTGTGGGTGTTAGATGAGCTTAATAAGTGAAAGGTACATGTTGGTTTTGTATTTAAGGTTAATTTTCTTAAATATCTCCATCTAAATTGCTAACAACAACAGTAGCTTTCAGCAGAAACAAACTGATCTTTAGGTTTCAAACCTTAATAACTGATGGGCAATTTAGTGGCCATGGTCACAAGAAAATCTAAACACGTAATTTTAAAAGAAATTACCTATTTTGATATTTAAGTCAAATGAAAATTGAAGCTGAGATGAGCTAGAAAATCAGATGCCAAAAATATTATGAGAGAAATGCAAAAAAAAAACCCTACAGTTATCAATAGAAAAGCAGTTGGTTTTGCTAATTCCCTTCAGCTAGGAAAATAGAAGCAGGCAGCAGTGATGCATGAAAACCACAAGCCTCAGTCGTCAGGCTAGTGAGGCCACTTCCTGAATACATGAACTGACAAAAATCACTTCTTTCACTAAACCATTGATCACTCATTGATAAGATTTATTATGAAAGTTCCATGTGTTTATATGCATACTTTTCTCCTATTTACTGTCACATAAAAGAAAATTCAATTAAAAAATAAATGTATTAGTAATATGTATATATATATATTCTTGATCTGAATAATAAAAGATATATGAAATAACACTTATAGAGATATCTATAAGTATTTAGTATTCTAGTATTTTTAGAATACAAAATAAAAGCTTTATACATAAATGAGACCTTTGCAAAACATTCCAAATGAAACACTGCATTTTTCCAAAGTAATCATTACAAAGTAATAAAATTTGATGGATTATAGTATAGTATAATTTATTAAAGCCGAGATATCAAATATTTGCAAAGAAAATAGACTGAATTCTACATAATTTAAAACCACTTAGGACATCTTCATATTGCAAAACAAGTTATAAAAGACCAAAACAACAACAAAACAAAGCATTCCTAAATTGAAGTAAGCCAAAATGTTTGCTTTAAAGTTAAGAATTGCCAAAACCTTGGATACAATGTTAGTGAGCTTCAGTTCAAATGTAGGAATCTCCTACCTCAGCATCCAAATAAAGAGATAGAGATGTGACACTCTTGAGTAGTGGAAGGGTTCCTCATTGCTTATCTTTGTTTCTCTCCTCAGAATGAACTACCCTTTTTAAAGCCACCATCCTTCTGTATTATTATTTTGAATATATCTGTTTTAAAGTAAAGGAAATGGTAAGAAATTAATGCCCGTATTCAAATTTAGGAATGATGGTGGGTTTCAAGAATCCCCCCCCCCCACACACACACACGCACTCACCGATAAGCAATGATTCAAGAGAATTATCCTAAGTGGTGGGAAGATCCTAGCCCTGGAGTTCTTGCCAATGCAATTGTAAAACTGTGTAAAGGTCTTCTTAATGAGGGCTGAGGTTCTACTTTTGTGAGAAAAATTAAGGCAGAAAGATATGCATTAACATTAACACATTTTATGTAAATGAACCTATTCTATTTTCAAGTATGAGTCTCAAATTTTCCTCCAAAGAGAAAAGACTCTAGCAGTCCCAATGCCATGAGTTTGGAAGTGAATAAAGTGGTCATAGCACCAAATGGGCAATCTGGGAGATGGGGAAAAAAAGATGAACATGAGAAGTAGACAAAGGCTTTCACTGAAGAATCTCTCTTCCCACATCACATTTTGCAGCCAGTGATGGCTTCTGTTTATCTCCAGAAGGAGCAGCAAATTTTGCTCATTAAATCGTCTACCAGAGCTTGCATGCTACTTCAAATAGGAAAAAGAAAGAACAGTTGTACTGAGAGGAGGAATTGGAATCATGAGAGGCAACGCGCTTACCTGATATGCTTTCCAAGATGCAGGCAACAAAAAAAGAAGCAGCCTGGCAGAGTTAAAGTACATGAACCATTCAATAATTCATGACTTGAAAACTGGAAAAACAAAGTTTCCAGTTAGTGCCTGAATATGAGCATACCTGGGAAGGTAAGTTCTGAGATATATTTACTGAAAGATGGCAACCGCAGTAGAAGCTTCTCTTCTGCTCCTACTGTGTCTGCCTGAACACCTAACCTTTCCCACCTAACAGGAACCATGACATGAGTCCATCCAGCATAGCATCCTCATTGTCTAGTTAGAATCCCCCACCCAATGACACTTGTTAAAACCACAGCTTCCTCAGCTCTCTTCCAATGATAGTCCAGTCCAGCAAACACTTCTCCAGAGACGGTCTAATGCCCAGACACATTTAATGATCAGGAAATTGAGCTTAACTTCTATAGATTTCTGTCATATTTTCCAATCTATACCCTGCTGTCCTTTCTTCTAACATATACAGTGAATATCTAGTAATAATGTAACCAATGTTACTTCCTGCTGCCTAATGTCCCTCCTCCTAATCTTAGTGTTTACCAATGCCTTTTTCTATTGCATAGGCATAGAAGCTGTAATATCATCAGCCATCAAATGGTACATTTTAACTTATGTCCATTCAAGGCAGAGAGTGAAAAATCCACTGTGAAAGCAGACCATCTATGTATTATTGTCTCTCTCTAAGGTCAGCCAAAGGTCATTAGAAACCTATTTTCAGTCATCAAGTGAAATCCTGTATGGTTGGGTGATCAGGCATAGAAATTTGTAGAAAGACATCAACAATGTAAGGATAGAATGTAGATCGTTAGCACACAAAAACCTTTAATGCAGATTAGCTTGAGAGGTCAGCCTAAAATCACGAACGGGTCTAAGCCAAGACTACCACTCTTTAATTACTCAACTTAGAAATTCTTCAGAGTTATTATTCTAGAACCCCCATATCAGAAATTTTAACATAAAATAAATACATGATTTTCTACAGGTTACTGGATTTGTTATTTGGACAGATTTCCCATATATGACTGATTATGAGGGATTTTAAGAGAAGGAGCCACAGCTTGCTACCAAGCCCAACTGCCCATCTGCCTTCCTCTCATTATAGCAGTTCTGCAAGTAATAGTTATCTTTGGCTCGAATATTTCCAGCACAACAGGATGTTCATCTGTTGCCACTCTCATTAGAAAGCTCTTTCTTGTCTGAAATTAAACAAGGCCCCTCCTTCTATAGTCATGGAGGTCATCTAACGATTCTGTTCTTCATTTCACCTGACCTCTCCTAACAACTCTTGCACCTGTAGAGCTGTTGGGTGAATTTTGATAGTAGTTTTATTCCATATGTGGTGACAACATTACTTGCTGCTTGCTGCTCAGTGACTTTTCTCACAAACTGTGAAAACTCCAAGTAACCTAAGAGACCAAACACCATGGCATTCTTCATCATTTGTATTGTGCATCAACAATATAGTCTGAGAATTGTAATTGTATCATGGCAGTTCCATCCCACTTTTGCCCGGTATGCATTGCTGCAATGCATGGTGCCAGCTTTTACATGTCTTTGTGAAATAAATACCTCCCATGAGATGTGCTTGTCAGAGGACTGTGAGGTTCTGAAATAGTCCCTTTGACGTTTGCTTAGTAAGGTTCATTTGGATGAATATTGCCTATTATTTCAGACCAGAAAGTGATTCTGCCACCCAGTATATTCACCATCATCCCTATCTTGAACCACCTATAAATTTAAGGAATTATCATGTATATTTTTATAGACTAAAACCTAACAACATAGGGCTAACGGGTCCCAGAAGTCTCACTGAGCGTAACTCATAACTGAAAAGCCACTGAGCATAACACTTTATGGAGTCCTTCGAGAATTGGACAGGGTCTCAGAACATGGTTGTGCTTTCACCTAGCACGTGCCAAACCCTAGGTCCTCCAGGATCGCCCAAACAAAATAAAATTACACTCGCATTAAAGAGGTAACGTACTATTCATTCTGTGTTTCTCTATCATATTTAGGAGAACATCATAAAGTCTTTATTCAGAGGAACAGAATCAGGCAGTAAAAAAAAAATTAATTGGTTAGAAACTTCTAAGTTTCTTAGTATCTTTTTCAGGGAGAAATTTCAGCTGGACAGTCAGTGTTTACTCAACTTCTTTGTACTACTGTACGTCTTTTGAAGAATAAATCTTAATTCAATGCCATTTGTTTATCAAAGACGTAGACAGCTCTCTCTAAGAGAACACAGTAGATGACCCAACACAGGCATAATGCATAAAGAACAGCAACAAAATATGACTGAGTAGATCAAAGATTTCTGAAAGCAATGTGATGTGTTTCTAAACCCATACCAAGACTGTGCATTATCAGATAACTAAAAACAGGTCGGCTAGACCCAAGTATTACTAAGAATCAGGCATTTCACCATTTTCACACGTGACAACCTCATTTGTTTTTCTAACTGAAGGAACAAATCCAGTTGGCAGCTAGTGGTGCGCCAAGCAGGTGGAAAGACTAACCATTCCCTCAGATGGGTCCTGGCTCATGAGTTCACAAATTCCAGTTGGCTTTGAAGATTTCTCAAGTTCCCCAGAATCTGGGACTCCAATTCAGAAAGCTGTTCATCCATTATTCATCAACCCTTCACACCACGCTTCTAAATTAGCGTCTGACCTGGAAAGAGGAACACCGGCCCCTTTAAATATGAGGAGCTGTGCTGTGACGTTATAGGAACTAACACAATGAGACAGTTCAAAGAGAGAATCCAAGCGAGAGTTTGAAACTCAGTTTGAGAGTTTTCTCCCCTGCACATTAAGAAGAAAACCTAGTTGTCAACCATTCCTAAATGCCCTCATCTTCAGATATCAAAATATTAATTGGCAAGGGGGAAATGCATTGGAAATTGTTGTGAATTCCCACTTTGTGCTTTCCAGTACAGAGTGTAATATTTCTTGTGGACAAGAATTGACCTCCTAAAATTTCGGTTTACGAAGGAGCTTTTGTTGACAGAAATGAAAAATAAGATTAGAACAAGATAATCCCATGGTGCAAATATCCCATTTCTTTCCTTTGGTCTTCCAACGTATGTTTTATGGAAATCTAATAGTCCTCTAAGCAGCACCATTAAGTAGTTTTCAGTTAGACCTGATTTTGTGACAGGGTCACACTCTGCCTGTAGCAGTACAAATAATGGGTGAAATGCAAATGCCCCAAGTATATGCTGCTGGGAGTCAAAGAGAACCTATTTGGAAAGAAGAGAGCTGGCCTATAGAATCATAGGAGATGCGGGGGTATAACCAGGAGACAGTGAAACCTAAGATTGCTGCTATCACTTTCAATAATAGGATCACACAGGGCTGTGCTAATTGCCAGGAGGCAGGTCTGAGGGTTTTCTTAATTAGGATGAATAGATTTCTGCAGAAATTTCAGTTGACTGTGAGGATTTCTATTGTCCTCTTTAAAGCTGATTCACATAGAAGCCAGGTTTGAATGCTGTGTGCCAGGAATATAAATGATGGCAAACTGAGAGACCTCTGCAGACGAACCCAGGTAGTCTTATTACCAATGCTAATAACACTCTGCTTGTCAGGAGCCAGGCTGCTTCTGTCCCAAGTTTTGACATCTCTGCATTTCTGCATGCTGTATACAGATGTGCAAAGGATCTTGACTTGCAGGGAGAATAGCAACATCCTAATAGCAGACTAGAAAGTGATGTCCACTGTGCAAGAAATGGCAGTGTGTGCTCAGAAGCGCAGGGGGAACAATCACTGCACCCCATCTGCCACGCTAGGGTCTATGTGAACAGATTAATCACAGGGATTCAGATAGAGAAAGAGCTAAGGAATTTAAATATTTTTTTAAACAATCTAGCCATAATGACAAAAGTAAAGCAAGCCCAATGAAATTGCTGCAGGGAGAGGTTGCCATATTCTTCAAATGAACGAGTGTAGGCAGTATGGATCTGTTGCCTTTAAGAGACAAATTAAGATACAAATAATAGAATGAGATTTCGGGATACGTGCTCGGTAACATCAGCTTCTCCAGAATTTCTATCTGTTCTACCGTGACCATCATGAAGGAGAATCTATCTGAGTATGATGTGTGCTGCCCAGAAACGTGAAATAGGAGCTTTGCCTATGAAAGACTTGTAAACTACATTTAGACTTCACATAGTGACTAAGTAACTGTGGGGAAAGTGACTCCTGAGTTCACGAGTGTATTAAAAAGGAAAGTAAAAAATTAGAGAAATCTAGGGCTGCAGAGATGGCTCAGAGGTTAAGAGCACTGACCACACTTCCAAAGGTCCTGAGTTCAATTCCCAGCAACCACATGGTGGCTCACAGCCTTCTGTAATGAGATCTGGTGCCCTCTGGCCAGCAAGCATACAGACAGACAGAATAACGTATACATAAGAAAGAAAGAAAGAAAGAAAGAAAGAAAGAAAGAAAGAAAGGAAAGAAGTAAAGAAAGAAAGAAAGAAAGAAAAAAAGAAAAGAAGGAAGGAAAGAAGGAAGGAAGGAAGGAAGGAAGGAAAGAAGGAAGAAAGAATTAGAGAAATCTTCCCCTTAGTTTCATTGACAGACCACAGATAGGAACTCTTTAGGGAGTTGGACTGAAGTCAGGGAAGGGAGGTACCTTTTGGACCTTGGATGTTTCCTTCTGAAAACCACACTTGGGTCAGGACACTGCTGCCTATTCCCTGAGTGTCATTCAGGTTGTTTTGAGGACATGGAAAATTCATATCAGTAAAGCATTCAACAGAGAACATCTTCATGGTATTGGCACTGTAATGAATTTGTTACATTAGTCAGAACACTAGAAAAGGTGATATTTAGAAAGAACTCTAGGATACAAAGTGCTGCTAACTATCAGGAGAAGATATAATACAAGAAATAATTATTTTTTCAGTCAGCGATGTATTTTGAAGACTTGTTAGTTGAATTCTTCATCTACCTTCTATTCTATTTTACTCAGAAGGGCTAATGTAGAAGTTTTGAATAAGCTTGTAGTTTAATAAACAAAGAGACAAATCAAAATGCCCCATCTCTAACTGTAAGGAATGTGGCAACTAGGGCTGCCCAGCACTAGATCCCAGAACTAACCCAGAATTCATCTAGACTATGCTGGGAGTTTACAGCAAAGAACAAAATGTGTGATACCTGAAAACAAGTTGCTTCTCCCAGGAGAAGACACAAGACTGAATGGCACAGCTTCAACCTTACAGACAGCAGTCATTTCTTACCTGGAAGGAGTAAACGAAGGGGCAGAAGGAACTCAAGAACTATGCACCGAGGCACTAGAAATGTGGTCCCCAATTCAGTCACTTCTGCAAAACCACAAAACAAGGCTCTTTTCAAACTAACACTAAGATGCTATTTGTCTCTTTCCGACATATTCTCTAGCAGGACAGAGATCCGCTAGCAGTGCAGGGTGGAATTTTCCGGAGGATAGATGGTGTGCATCTGACAGCACAATGGTTTTCAGGAGACGAGGAGTCTGCAGCTGTGCCCATTAAACCTGACCTTAAGAGATTTGAGGAATTTGAGCAAGCCCAACTTTCTTCCAAAAATCTTTTGATTTTGGAACATATGGTTCCTTTGAAAGAGAGAGAGAGGGTGAAATAGAAGAGTAAGTGACTTACATTGTTACTTTGAATAAATAAAATTACAAAACATCCCAATAATTTTTGTTTTGCTTTTTCTTTTGAGATAAGATCTCAATAAAAAATTCAAGGCTTACCTAGAACCCTAGATCACCTTGCATTGTCCTCCTAGTTGCTGAGGTTAAACGCATGTACAACAATAACTTGTCTCCAAATTATTTTTGACATGGCAAATATACAAACATAAAACTTAAACCAACAAAAGTAATGTGAACCCAAAAACAATGCATTAAGTGAAATAAACTAAAGAGATTCAAACACTGTATTGTGTCATTTATCAGTAAAATATATTAAAAACAAATTCATGGGGGTAGAGAACAAAATGGGGTTCTTAGAAATTTTGGAGGCTTGGGAAGATGTCTGTAAAAGAACACATTTTTATTTAGCAAGAAAAATCTTTACACATTTAGTGTCTGTCATGTATATGATATACTCAGAAATGTAGGTAAAAATCCATCAAACATAAGCATGTATCTTCTTGAGACTTTCTAAAAAAAATTATTTTTCTTATCTTTGATTCTGGTACAAGTACTATTACATCTTAATATGGAGGCTTGAACAGAATTCAGCTCCTCTCTGTTCTTTCACAAGGTGTTAAATTTTCTGTCCTTTACATATTTATTTCTTCTGGGTCCTTGTATTTCTAAGAAAAAAAGTTACATTGCCTGACGTTCTACTGTAGAAAAAGAGCTTGCGGTAATTGTTCTCATGCTTTGAACCAAGAATTAAGTAATAAGACCAATCTACCTTCCAATTAGCAACAGATAGATAAAATACAAGATAATTATTTTCAAGATAGAGAACATCAAACAATATAGGGCAATGATCTCAAAGAAATCACTGAAAATAAATGGTGTGATCACTAAACTGCCAAGCTGGTTACACTCAAATAATGTTCAGGCTACAGTGCAAGGAGGGAACGAAAACAGACCAGGATTTACCTGCCTTAGCTCAGGAAATGAAACTGGGAGTCAAACACAGATGCAGTGGGCCTGGCAGAGTCCTGGAGAGTTCTGAGAGCTATGGAGGGTTCCCTTCAATTCTCTGCGTGTCACTTATCAAAGTTAAAAATATCTCGGGACATTTTTTATGAAAGATAAAACAGAACGATTCTCAGATTTTATATTTGGATGATAGTAATCCCTCTCCACTCCAGTTATGCCAGAAGAGGTTCATGAAGATATTATACAGAACAGTCAGAAAGGTCTGGCTTCAATAGTGAACCATAATTAGCCCTAGATTGAATGCTGTTCCGGTCAACTAAATACATCTTGAAAGCAAGAGAACAGGAGTGAGTTTTCAAGAGACTCAGTGAGTTGATCATCAGCCTTCATCACAGTGCACACACACTACTCTGCCTGTGCTGAGTGACGTCTTTCATGTAATTAATGATTGCACATTCCTGCTTGAGTTCAGAAAAACCACATAGAAGTCAAACACACGCTGTGTTGTTTTTTCTCTTTCAAAAGTAATCATTTCTGCAGTTTGTCATTCATCTATATTGTCAGTTGTGTGTATGTTCTATATTACTGTGTGTGTGTTTATGTTTGTATGCATGTGTTTGTGTGTGCACATGTGAAGCAGAGAGTCTTGAGTGATTGACTTCTGAGTGCATTGTGTTAATGACAAGGGTATGGCCATATCAAGGACAATAACCTCAGATTTATGGGGAAATGGCAAATTTCCCCACCTTCAACCCCCTGGGGTAAGGCTCACAAGAATGACAATATCTTCCTCTCATCCGTATGTGGATGCTGACAGTATGTGTAGAAAATGTCCACTGTAGTATTTTTCCTCCCTTGTGTTACAGCTGGATGACTGTTCCCCTACAGAGACTCCTCCTAGGAATATTAGCTGATATCTCTGTGATCCAGATGTACCCCATAAGCCCTGACTCATTTTTTATCTGTATGCAATAACCCCAATTCTTTGTTCAACCGTATATAGTAGATGCTTTGAGCTTCCAGATGCTGTTTTCCCTATCAGAGAGAATCTAATCCACCCAACCCCAGCTTTTCTGTGTCTGTGTGTCTACGTGTCTATTCATTCTCTCGCCACCTCAATCAGGTCAAGTCAGGAAGTCTGGCAAGGATTCTGCATTTGTTTTTTAATATAATTATAGGGTTAATGTCCTTACATCTCTCCAAATTTTAGTAAAATCAATGATACACTGAAGTATAAATTTTCCCTATATATTTTAAATTTGTGAGAACTAAACATGTTTGGTATCAAGCTGCCCCAAAGGACTGATGTTTTTGTAGTTTCTTTGAGCTTAAGTTTTATGCATTAAGTATACATAGCATTTAGTTATGACTTGGTGGACTCATATACTCTCAGTTATTCATTCACAAATATATTTTATCAACCACAAGTATTAAGGATTAGTAGTGCTTATTTTTAAGCATAATTATTTATTATCCTAATGTCAGAATATATTTCTAAATACATTCTAATAAATAGTGTCAGATAATAAACGGGGTGGGAATATTAATATTGTATGGTCTGAGAAGATCTCTCTGAATGGATTAACTACGGCTAATTCCTGGGTCTTAATGACAAGGCAGGAATAGCTATGAGAAAAATCCTGACTAGTTTCTCATTCTTGGTAATATCAGAATTTTAAGTTGAATGATTCTCTACAGAAGAGAGCAAGGTTTTGGAAAGCTCAGTCATCAACTTCCTCTACAAAAATTATGTCAATCGGCTTCCACACCCACCCTCAATGGAGCAACTGAAAAATCTAAAAATATTACCAAATGCCCATAGAAAGCACCATAATCTCCAGTTAAGAATTTCTAATCTAAGGAAAGAGAGACAGCTAAGCCTTTAAGAATGCTTGGTGCTCTTCCACAAGTCATAAGTTCAGTCCCCCACACCCAACTCATAACTATCTGTAAATTCAGCTCCAAGGGCTCCAATAGCCTTTAATGGCTTTTTCCCTCACCCTCATACACTCAGACAGGCACATAAACAAAAGTAAAAATAATTTTACAAGCTGATACCTGAAATGAAAGATTAGTAGTTAAGGGCGTTTGCTGCTCCCACAGAAGATCTGAATTAAATTTCCAGTACCCACATCAGGCAGCTCACCTGTAACTCCAGCTTTGTGGTGATCCAGGGTCTGATAGATATGGCTTCTATGGGCATGTACCAACATGCATGTGTGAGGACCCATGCAGTCGCACAGGACACACACATACTTAAAAATAATTAAAACTGATTTTTAAAGTGAGAAGAGAGGAGATGGGATCAAGGACAAATGAACAAATTGTCTTTTCTGCTCTTGCAGAGGACCAGACTTAGTTCCCAGCACCCACGCAATATCTCCATCTGTAACTCCAATTCCAGGGTACTAATACCCCGTACTCTTCTATTCTCTTTAGGTCTCTAACACACAGGTGGTGCCTATATATGCAGGCAAAACACTCATGCACATAAAATAAATAAATATTTTTTTAAAAAAAGTAAGTTGTCAGCTTAGTGACTCTTGTCTGTGATTCTAACATGGGAGTCAATGGCAGGAGGATTGCTCTAAGTTCAGGATCAATCTAGATAAAAGAGTCAATTATAGGCCAACCAGGAATTGTGTGACCCTGTCTCAAACAACAGACACAGACACACACACACACACACACACATGCACACACACACACACACACACACACATTGATCCAGATGACAAAGAATCAAAACATGAGTTATACAAAAAGCAAATTTTATTATATGTATCAGAAAGTTCACCAAGCTCAAAAATAGAAAACTCTGGTGTGTAGGGGGGTAAAGGCAGTAAAGTTGACAGCTTGCAGATGAAAAGAAACATGGTGTAGACAGGCCCAGAATGAAGAAGGTAGGTCATACGAACTACACTTTACCAAATACAGTGCATTAGTGCATTTAACTGATTTTTATGAAATGTTTATCCATTCATATTTTTTTTAGATAGTTGTTGATGTAACGACAACCATGGCCAAAAGTATGTTGAGGAAGACAGATTTATTTCATCTTGACTTCCATGTCAGTCTATTACTGAGAGAAGTCATGCCAGGAACTTTAAGCAGGGTAGGAACCTGGAGGCAGGAATGGAAGCAGAGAATACTGAAGAATGTTGTTTACAGGCTTGCTCTCCAGGGCTTGTTCAGTCTGCTTTTATGTATGTATGTATGTATGTATGTATGCATGTATGTATTTTTACTTTGTCTATGTCTAGAGAGCAAAACAATAATTGTTTATTAGATTTTGTCCTTATCATCTCTAAGCTCATAATTCTAAATCTTTCTCTTTTCTATGTTTTTTATTTGTTGGTTGGTTTTTTTTTTTTGGTTTTGTTTTTTTGAAGACAGGATTTATCTGTTGGTCCTGCCTGACTTTTCTGAACCAGTCTGGCCTCTAACTCAGATATCCACATGCCTTTCCCTCTCGAGTACTTGGACTAAAGTTGTGGGCCACCATCACACAGCATGATTTAATAATGCTTCTCTCTTGTGTTTATTCATTTCTTTTTACATCCCATCCACAATTTCTCCTCCCTTCTCTCCTCTCAGTCCCGTCCCCACTTCTGTACACCACATCACTCCTCCTCCTCTTCTCTTCAAATAAAGACAGGCCTCCCATGGGTATCAATTAGCCATCAACCTGCTTTCTTATACACCTGGGCCACGTGCTCCGAGATAGTACCATCTGCAGTGAGCGGGTCCCTCCCTCATCATTAATCAGGAAAATGCCCCACAATCTCGCTGAGAGATCATCTGATAGGCACATTTTTTTTTCAATTGAGGTTTCCCCTTCTCAGATCACTCTAGCTTTTGTCAAGTTGGAAAAAATAAACTAACCAGGACACATGGATTGGCATTCATAAGGCAATATAAAGTCTTTGGTGATTCCTTTAGAACACAAGAAAATCTAGCTTGGAGATACGGAGTGACAGACAAAACAAAATTCAGGATACTGGTGTTTGGGCGTCTGCCTGGTTGTCTACAGTAGGCTCATGTTTACTATTGAGGATTCTATATGAAGTTATTCAGAGCAACACAGGATGGCAAAGTCTCCATAGCCAGCTTCCTAAGGGGCATTTCTTAACATCAGAGCCACACCTAATAACATAAAGGCAGATGCATAATAGAATTCTAATGCAAAAAAAAAACTATTGATGGGCTTTGTCTCAAAACCTGTTTTTTACTTATGAAATGTTTAAGGAAGGAGAATAAGAGGAGTGAAAAGAAAGAAATAATAATTGATTATTTCTTAATCTAAAAAAATTCAAATGCAATTTACTCATAGAAAAGTAATGTCCCAGCATGCTACCTTTTCCCGTTTGCTGACAACTGGCTTTCAAGACAGAATTTGTTGTTTTAAAAGAGATTGTAAGACATTATTTTTGGTTAGCCAACTTGGTAATAAAATTTCCCTCATTGCCTCTATGTTGATTTCTCAAGTACAACTAATAAATATCAAGACATCTGATGTGGGAGTGTCATATATCAATCTGTTGATTTCATTGGTTAAGCAATAAAGAAACTGCTAGGCCCATTTGATAGGCCCACCCTTAGGTGGGTGGAGTAAACAGAACAGAAGGCTGGGAGAAAGAAGCTGAGTCAGTGAGTCGCCATGATTCTCACACTCCAGACAGACGCAGGTTAAGATCATTCCTGGTAAGCCAGCTCGTGGGCTACAGCAGATTATTAGAAATGGGCTAGTCCAGGTGCGAGAGCTAGCCTAGAAGAGAGGCTAGATAGAAATGGGCCAAGCAGTGTTTAAAAGAATACAGTTTCTGTGTAATTATTTCGGGTAAAGCTAGCCGTGGGGGCGGCCGGGTGCTGGGGACGCAGCCCGCCGCTCCTTATTTCAACAGACATCTTCTGATCTGTTAAGTGTAAGGAGTTTGGTTGAGAAGGCTGCAGTGATGTCACAGCAATTCCACAGGTGTGCCCTGGCATGTAGAGTAAAAAGATACCCTTCCCAATCCCTTTATCCTTCTGGAGAGCATGACATGGTTTTTCCACGTCTGCAGTAGCATTAAGATGTCAATGAGCAGCAAACGCTATTTTTGGTCTCTGGTATCTGTTCTCTGTGGTGAATTCCTTGAATGCTGCACATTTAGGTTGCACCTGAATATCTTGTAATCTTATAAGCTCATGGCAGACTGGAGAGCAATGCCACAACTTATATATAGCTCTATGTAGTCTGACAAAATAAAAATAGAAAACACAAAAGTAATGATATCCATGTCGTCAAGTCAGAGACTATGCTCATAACAGACATTTCCACATGTGCCAATCAAGGAATGATGAATACCTCACAGCTGCAAGGGATTGTGATGCCCATCTGTCATTACCCTTTCAATTTATCAAAGAATAGTGCTCGAGGTCCAAACATTTGATCAAATGAAAATATATTTCCCACAGCTTTATTAATAAAGAGAAGTCAAAGAATAGTTATGATGGCCCTCTCTTGCTGCTTTTTTCTCATATCAATTATATTACCATAATTATATCAAACTACTCATCCAAGTCACTCATAAGGTGATTTATTTGCTTTAAAAGAAAAAAAGAAATCAGTGGCCATCGCCAAAGTACAAAGCATGGCCCTAGGTGCTGTTCATATAGAGAGGAATTCACATCCATTCTTATGCTTCGGGAACTCAGAATAAGACAAAGAAATTTATGCCAGAACCAATTAAAGAGACTAAGGCATCATGTGGCAGAGGCAACTTTATGAAAACCCAGAAGGATACATTGGTTCTTTCTAGAAAATCTCTCCACTATACCTTAGAAAGGGTTAAGTTTTTGTTGGGTCTCCAGGTTAAATAAGAGAACACGGGGCTTGAAACATCTCTTTAGAGGGATGTGCATGCGCAAAGTTCCAGTTGCGAAATCTCAGGATATATTCATATAACACAGAGCTCATGCTTTAGAGCAGAGACTAGAGAGGATAAACATGGGCATCAAAGCCAGGAAAGAAACCTGTGAGGAGCCAGATGTTAGAAGGAGTGGAAACTTCAAAGACTTCTCCAGAAGCCAAAGACAGAGCAAGGGTTTGAAAGCTATCAATTGGCAGAAAGAAGGATAGGTTTGAGATAGCAGAGGACCACAGGCTGAGGAAAGAGTAAGGAGGTCAGTGCAAGGGTCCAGATGGCAGACCTTGAGAGTGCGGACCAACAGGGTCTCACACAGAGGAAGGGAACACTGGGGTTCTTCCTTCCTTCCCCCTCCCTTCGTTCCTCCGTCCTTTCCTTCCCTCCTTCTTTCCTTCCTTCCCTCCTTCTTTTCTTCCTTCCTTTTTTCTCTCCTGTCTTTCTCTCACTGATGTTCATCAGCTACTTAACACATTCCAGGCTTTTGCTATAATTTTTGAAATGATTTTAAACTAATTATTATAACATAAAGTCACAAGCCTAAAAATTTTTTACAAGGACTTCATGATATGGCTCCTTTGCCTTCTTGACCCAGTCTCCTGCAATTAATCCTTCCTCTCTACTTAGCTCCTGGCAGCAATACTGACCTACTTCCTATCATTAAAAATGTAAGACTCCCTCTGTCTTTGGACTTTGCTGGCTTAGCTGCTTCCAATGGCAGCACTCACCTTCCCTGTTGCAACCTTTATCTATCCCCTGTCTTATGATTATCTTTCTATAAAGTACTTCTTAACTATGGTTAGAGGTAGGTGTGTGTGTGTGTGTGTGTGTGTGTGTGTGATGTGGGATTCCTCTCTGTATGTTGTGGATAAGATTGGTTAATAGGTTGCTTTGGGCCTATTGCAGCACAAAACAGGGCAAGGCGGGAATTCCAAGCAGATAAAGGAGGAGAGAGTAGGCAGAGTAAAAGAGGCACCATGTAGACACTGGAGAAGAAAGACACCCATGTGAGGTACTGGTAAACCACGAGCTTCGTGGTAAAATATAAAATAATAGAAATGGGTTAATTTAAGATGTAAGAGCTACACTTAAGCTATTGACCAAACAGTATTGCAATTAATATGTAGACCCAGTAGATGCTCAATAAACATTTGATTAAAGTAATGCCTTCATGCCATGCATGTGGAGCGAACCTACTGATAGTTCTTTAAACAGAAAATCCATGTGGTAAAGCCTCATAAGCAATTTTTCCTAAGAATAACAATTTGAATGTCTTTTTGATAGGAAAAAAACAAAAGGGAACAAATTGTCTTCTCACTTTTTCTGCTCTAGACAACAGTATAATGAAGTTTTTCTACTTTACTCTAGACAAATATTTTAATGAAATCAAGGTTTCATCCTCTGTCTCTTAAAATATGATCAATGTTGATGAGGCTTATACTATTCATATTAAAGGATTTTGTTTTTCATTGTTGCCAAGTTGACTTAAAACCATTACCCTCCACCATGTAATTAAAATTCTACCTAGGACTATATATGAATTCAAGCCTGTGTTGGTCCCAGGGAGTTTTTAGGCATTTCTTTCTCTTCTGTTTCTTCTTTACTCCTTTATCTACTGCCTGGAAATTTCACATGTACTAGTCCTTCTCTGTGCTCTTACTAGTCTTTTGGACTCTTATTATCTTAAACCTGTTCTTAAATCATTAGAATAGAGACAGTAGAAGAGCAGCATTCTACAACTTGTGCAACTTATATAACTGCATTTAGATACCTCATTGTCTTAGTTAGAATTCTATTGCTGTGATAAATACCATGACCAAAGGAAAGTCAGGTAGGAAAGGACTTATTTCATTTTATAATTCTCAAGTAACATTCTGTCACTGAGAGAAGGCAGGTAAGGAACTCAAGACAGGGACCTGGAGGCCAAAAGTGAAGAAGAGACTATGGAAGAACACTGCTTATAGGCTTGCTCCTCCTGGCTTTCTTAGTTTGCTTTCTTATAAATTCCATGAGCACATGCTTCGGGATGGTACCACCTACACTGGGCTGGACCCCCTTTATCCCCACATCAATCCCTAATTAAGAAGATGCTATACAAACTTGCCTACAGACAATCTGGATAGAGATATTGTCTTAATTAAGACAACCTCTTTCTAGATATGTCTAGGTGTGTGTTCAACCAGGACACTCATAATACACATCATTTTCATCTAAAATTGTAGCACCACATATTTGTTAGATAACTAGAAAGAAGAAAACATTATTACTCAGCTAAGTAAGATTCTTGCCAGGCCATGGAAATGAGTACATTGGGACACTAGTACTTTGCATAGATCATGTGCTTTAAGGCAGGTTTAAATGATTCCTTTTTTATCATGAGGATTTTCATGCTAAGAAAATTCCACATTGGCTTGACTATGATTGTGTAGCTATTATGTGGCAAGTCAACATTTTGAATCTAATTCGGATGCTAAGAACCAACAGGTTTGGTAGTTTTCAGATAAAGGAGCTAGGATAATTTAAACCTAAAATTTCACTAAGCATCAGTATTTTCAAAAAAAATAATAAGGAGTATTGTTATAGTATAAGAATATAATAACTTCAAAACAATTCCAAATTATTATTTCCTGTAACCTGGTGACTAAGAGGAAGCAAGTGTGCAAAGTCATCTGTGAACCTCTGTGGAGAAAGCAGAACTATGATTCTGTGGCTGGAAAAGTAAATGTAAAATAATAACAATCTTTCCATCACAATTCAAGTCTACTCACGGGCAAGTGCTTAGGTTTGAAGTGACAACTTTTAGACAAATGGAGCAGCCAGGGTTTAACTTAATATCAGATCAAATATCAACAGTACACATTGTATAAACTTGGGCGCTCACAGCCTACCATGTCATCAGAGAAGCATGCTATTATTACCAAATTAAGAGGCATAAGTATGCCTGTTTGTTTCAAAGCAGAGTCTCTGAGGATCAAAACACCAGCATTACTGCCCTTGGTAAGCCCTGGTTAACTTGGACCTCCAGTGTGCTCTCCATATATGGCCAAGGCATGTCCTGTGATTCACAGTCAAGGGGCTATCCAGAGAATGCAGGCTGTTGGAGGCATACTAGTCAAAGGGGCTGAGCTCTGCACAGGCAAGACAGCAAATAGCCCATTCTTCTCATTTGTCAAATGTGCTTCTCATGATGTAAGGGGTAAAGTTCCCTCTGGAGTAATCCCTACCCCATTACCCCTGCTTTCAGAGAATCAGGAATGCCTGATTTGAAGAACAGTTGAACTCACTGATAGAGTCTCCCAGATTCATGTGTCCATCAAGAGTGGGTGAGGTTGGAATCTGTCACTTTTTCTGTGAATTTCTAAGTCTGGTACTGCAGAATGGCTAAGAGCTCTGAATTATACTGTGACTATTCTTTGAATCCTGCCCCTATTTGTTAATGGCACAAATGAGTCTAGGTGAACTGATTTCCATCTTGTTGGTAAAGATGAGCTAGCATACTTGAAAGGGGCTGTTTCCACCAGGCCTAACAAAGGGCATGTTTTTATTGCCTCTGATTATGTTAATATAATTATCAATTGTAATACGGCTTCTGATCAGTGACAAGAAGGAGAAAAGGAAGAATGAACTTTTTTTCGTTAATACTTTTGTTCTTTTGGAGAACCATCTTTTACCTGGAAGGAAACTCCTAGGAACAGCCAGGGTGACTACAGGTCAGAACTGTGTCAGTCACTACTCCAACTGCTGTGGTTAAAAATGATTAAATTACACCAATCTCTCGAAACATTTTCATCTCATGGTGATTTTAAATTGCACTAACATTACCACTAGGATCATTGATCACAAGGACGCGGTATTTCTGTCTTTACCTGGCGTCACTCCCCCAACAGCTTCAGACTCACCAGTGTAAGAGAGTGTTAGCCACCTTAATAGCCACCAGAAACCAACCGATTTTAATTTCAGTAAAACTAAATTTTAACTTCAAATAAAGTTGAAGTCAAAATGACAGACATAAGTTGATAAAATGCAGGGAAATAGATTCATTAAGCCCTGCAATTAGCACAATTTAATACCTACAACTGGTCCTAGTAAGGTTAACAAATGTTAACCTTCTCTTTCCTCCCCTAAAACTTTGTATTCAGGCCCAGATGGTCCTCCTCCCAAGAGCACTCAAAACTTTCCCAGACTAAATCTCATCCATTTTTTTTTTGCAACAAAAGTTCAGAGGCCTGAAGAAAAGCTTTAGACTTAGCTTTTTGTGACAATTCATAAGAGAATGACTTCTGAGCCATTGAAGGAACATGTACAAAAGAGATGTGGATAGTTCAGTAGAGAAATTGTTCTGAGAAGAAGACCTTGAAATTGCTAAGAACAAAACAAAACAAAAACTAAACAAAACAAAACAAACAAACAAACAAAAAAAAAAACAGAAGAATACTTCACTTTCTCTTGTGGTCCATTTTCAGCCTCCCAGTCTCATCCCACACACCTCAAAGGCCCATCCATCCTCACTTCTTCCATTTCAATGGTACTGTGCAAATCTTCTGGTTGGATCTAGTCACTCTACCTCACCCCATCCTTTTGTGCTAGACAAAGCAAGTCTCAACAGATACAGGAAAATTGTAATAACACCTGACTCCTTGCAAACACACAGAAGTTGAAAATACTACTAAATGGAAAAAATGAGTATGAAATCAAAAACCTTTTAGAATTGAATGAAAATAAAAACACACCATACCCAAAACTGTGGAATGCAATGAAGGTATGTCAAAGAGGCAAGTTCACAGCTTAGGTACCTATATTTAAAATAAATGGAGAAGCCACGTACTAGTAACTTAACAGCACACACGAAAGCTCTAGAACAAAAAGAAAAAGGAGTAAACAAGAAGAAATAGCAAAACTCTAAAATCAATAATTAAGGCAAACAACAAAATAATATAAATAATCAATAAGATTAAGAGTCGGTTCTTTGAGAATATCAACAAGTTTGATAAACTCTTACCCACATAAACTAAAAGCCAGAGGGAGAAGATCCAAATTAATAAAATTAGAGATGAAAAAACAGACAATAAGGAAATTCAAAGATCATAAGGATATACTTTAAAACACTTTACTCCAACAAATTAAAAATCTAAAAGAAACAGACAAATTTCTTTGTAAATATCACCTAACAAAATTAAATCAAGATTAGATAAGCAAGTTAAACAGACCTATAGCATCTAGTGAAATAGAAGCAGTAATCATGACCCTCCGCCCCAACCCACCCCAAAAAAAGTCCTAGAGTCTGGATTCACCTCAGAATTCTACTAGAAACTTAAAAACTAATTAATGCCAATACTCTCCAAGTTATTCCACAAATATAAACAATAAACAGAATTACCCTTATACCCAAAGAACACAAATACCCAATAAAAAAAAGAGAATTACAAACTAATTTCCCTTATGAACATCAATGCAAACATTCTCAATAAAATACTTACAAATTGAATCCAAGCAAACACAAACACACACACACACACACACACAAACACACACACAACCATCTACCATAATCAAGTAGGCTTCATTTCAGAGATAAAGGGATGGTAAAAAAAATAAATCAATAAATATAACCTATCGTATAAACAGACTGAAAGACCAAAGCAACATGATCATCTCATTAGATGCAGAAAATCAGAGACATCAACACTCTTTCACAAAAAAGTCCTGGAGAAATTAGAGATACAAGGAACATACCTCAACATGAGGGCAGTATACAGAAAGCCCATGGCTAACATCAACTTATATGGAAAGAAACTTAAAGCATATCCACTAAAATCAGGAACAAGGCAAGGTTGTCTTCTCTCTCCTTCAATATAGCACTTGTATTAGCTACAGCCATAAGACAACTGAAGGAGATCAAGGGGATACAAATAGGAAAGGAATAAGTCAAAGTATCTTTATTTGTAGATGAGAAGACTGCATCAATAAATGATCCTATTACCAAAAAACTCCTACAAACACTTAAAAAATTCTTAACACTTTCAACAATGTACAGGGATACAAAATTAACCCCCAAAAAATCTATATACAAGTGACAAAGAGATTGAAAAAGAAGTTAGGAAAAAAAAATCTTTCACAATAGCTGCAAAAATAAAACCACACACACAAAAGAAAAGCTTTATGACTTTGAAGAAAGAAATGGAAAAATATATCTAAAGATAGGAAGATCTTCTATGCTCATGTATATGTTAGATTAATATTGTAAAAATGGTTATCCTACCAAAAGCAATTTATGGTTTCAATGCAATCATCATCAAAAATTTTACACAATTCTTGACAAAATTTGAAAAGACAATTTTCAACTTCTTATAAAAATACAAAAAAACTAGGATAAAAATTAATAAAAGAATTGCTAGAGAAATCATTTCTGTTCTCAAAATATGCTATAAAACTATAGATAAAAGCAGCATAATGTTGATTTAAAAACAGATATATTGATCAATGAAATCTAATTGAAAATGCAGACATAAATCAACATGCTTATTTACAGCTGATTTTTTAAAAAATAAAAAATCTTTAAATCCACACTGGAAAAAAGATAGCATTTTCAACAAATGAATCATCACTCTGTAAAAAACTTATCTCCAAATGGATCAAGGATCTTAACATAAGGTCAGATATACTGAACCTGATAGAAAAGAAAGTGAGAAATAGTTTTGAACTTATTGACATGTAAAGTAACTTTTTGAACAGGCACTATGAACAACAATTAATAAATGGTCTGCCATGAAACTGAAAAACTTCTGTAGAGCAAAGGACGCTATTTTTCAAACAAAGTAAAAAAATGATTTTTTTATATGTGTGATAGAGGCATAATATCTAAAATATATAAATTACTTAAAACAAATAACACCATAAAAACAAGTAACTCAACTAAACATGAATTACAGCTCTCAATATAGAGTTCTCAAAAGAGGAAAAATAAATGTCTGAGAAATGCTTAAAGAAATATTCAACATCCTTAGTCTTCAGAGGAATGAAAATCTAAACTAATTTGAGATTTCATCTTACACCAGTAAGAATCGCCAAACTTAGGCTTTCAAAGACATGGAGTAAGGGAAACACTAATCAGTTGCTGTTGAGTGTACAAACTCACCATGAAAATTAGTGTGGCAGTTCCTCTGAAAGATGGAAAATGATCTATCTCAAGATTCAATATACCACTTTTAGTCATATACCCAAAGGATGTTTCATGCTAGCACAGAGGCATTTGTTCAAACATGTTCATTGTTTTTCTATTCTTAATAGAAAAATGAAACAGAGTAAATGCTCATCAAAGAATGAACAGAAAAATAAAATATGGCACATTTACACAGTTGAGTATTACTCGGCTATTAATAAAAGTCATGAAATTCACAGGTAAATGGATGGAACTAGAATCATCCTGAGTCAAACAACCAAAACCCAGAGAGACAAGTATGATATGTGTTTTCTCTTATATGGATGCTAGATGTTCAGTCGACAAGCAGGCTAGAATACATATAAAAATATAGGTTAGGGCCAAAAGACACTTAAGGTCATGCTCAACCTCCTTAGTGAACAGGGAAATGCAAATCAAAACAACTTTGAGATATCATCTTACACCTGTCAGAATGGCTAAAATAAAAAACTCCAATGATAGCCTTTGCTGGCGAGGCTGTGGAGGAAGGGGTACCCTCATCCATTGCTGGTGGGAATGCAATCTTGTGCAACCACTTTGGAAATCAGTGTTTCGGTTTCTCAGGAAATTCGGGATCAACCTACCCCTGGACCCAGCAATACCACTCTTGGGAATATACCCAAGAGATGCCCTATCATATGACAAGAGCATTTGTTCAACCATGTTCATAGCAGTATTATTTGTAATAGCCAGAACCTGGAAACAACCTAGATGCCCCTCAATGGAAGAATGGATGAAGAAAGTATGGAATATATACACATTAGAGTACTACGCTGCGGTAAAAAAACAATGACTTCTCGAATTTTGCATGCAAATGGATGGAAATAGAAAACACTATTCTGAGTGAGGTAACCCAGACCCAAAAAGATGAATATGGGATGTACTCACTCATAATTGGTTTCTAGTCATAAATAAGGGTCACGGAGTCTACAATTGGTGATCCTAAAGAAGCTAAGTAAGAAGGTGAACCCAAGGAAAAACATATAGTTATCCTCTTGGCTATGGGAAGTAGACAAAATTGCCGGGGAAAAAATTGGGATCTTGGGGGTGGGGTGGGATGGGGGTAAGGGGAGATGGGGAGAGAGAAAAGGGAGAAGGGGAGGATGGGGGGAACTTGGGGAAAAAGGAAGATTGGGATAAAGGAAGGTAGGATAGGGGAGCACGGAAGCACAATTCTTAGTTAAGAGAGCCACCTTAGGGTTGGCAAGAGACTTGAACCTAGAGTGGCTCCCAGGAGCCCAAGCCGAGTTAGTTCCTTGGGCAGCTGAGGATAGGGAACCGGAAATGACCCTAGCCTATAGCAATACTGACGAATATCTTGCATATCATCATAGAACCTTCATCTGGTGATGGATGGAGATAGAGACAGAGACCCACACTGGAGCACTGGACTGAGCTCCCAAGGTCCCAATGAGGAGCAGAAGGAGGGAGAACATGAGCAAAGAAGTCGGGACCTCGAGGGGTGCACCCACCCATTGAGACAGTGGAGCTGATCTATTGGGAGCTCACCAAGGCCAGCTGGACTGTGACTGAAAAAGCATGGGTTAAAACTGGACTCTCTGAACATGGCGAACAATGAGGGCTGATGAGAAGCCAAGGACGATGGCAAGGGGTTTTGATCCTACTTAATGTGCTGGCTTTGTGGGAGCCTAGCCAGTTTGGATGTTCACCTTCCTAGATATGGACAGAGGGGGGAGGACCTAGGACTTACCACAGGGCAGGGAACCCGGACTGCTCTTTGGACTGGAGAGGGAGGGGGAGAGGAGTGGGAGGAAGGGGAGAAGGATGGGAGGAGGAGGAGAAGGATGGGAGGAGGGGGAGGGAAATGGGAGGCTGGGAGGAGGTGGAAACTTGGGTTTTTTTTTTCTTCCTTTTCTCAATAAAATATATATATATATATATATATATATATATATATATATATGTTAGGAAAAGAGTAAGGGACTATGAGGGAAGGAAGGATCTCCCTAGGAAGGTAAAATAGAATAGATAAATAGAAGGACAGGGCTGGGGATGAACAGGGTTAGAGAATGCTGGAACAGGAGACTTAACAGGAGGAGGGAAGAGAATATAAGGGAGGGGCTATAGGGAAGGAAAGCTATAACTAAAGGTCATATAAAGGGTCATATGGAAACCTACTACAGTAGGAGTTTCTTAAAAATATATGCACATAATAAGAAATCTAACTGGAATGATCAAATAAGGGGAGAGAAAGAACCAACTAGACATCTCTTGCCCCCTATGGAAACCTCCAATGCCAGTGCCAGAAATACGTTGTAACTATTGGCCTTATTAGCAAATGAATCCCATTGAAAGCCCTGAACAATGCAGGCTATGGGCAAAGCTCTTGGCTACTCTCCACAAACTGCTGGTAAGACATTGTAGTTGAAGAAAATGCCTACAAAACTCTTTGAACATTGAGAAGTCAATCTGGTGACACACAGCCAGACAACTTCCAGAGAGTAAGGGGCCTTGAAACAACATGGTCTTCTAGACCCAAGGGGGTTGATGCGCATATGAACTCACAGATCTGTGACAGCATGCACTAGGCCTATACAAACCTCAGACAGACGGAGCTCCTGTTCCGAGAGTGAAAATGGACACAAACACACTTTCCTAACCTAGAAGCCATCTCCAACTGATAACCAGTCACGAAGAATTAGTTTTCTCCAAGGGAGTTTCACTGGGTATACAAACTGCTTTTAAGGCAAGCCCCATGCCCAGCAGTAGATCATCAACACAAAACAAACTCAATGGCATTTTTGAAGTTTTTGTTTGTTTCCTTGGTGTCTTTTGTCCTTTCTGGCTTTTACATTCTTTCCACCTCCTCTTCTGAAAGGTTCACTTCGTCTTAGCCCTTAGGGGAGCGATTTGATGGAGACCATTTAGGACTGAGTATTGAAAGTAAGGGGCAGAGAGAAAGAGACAGAGAGAAAGAGAGAAAGAGAGGGAGGGAGAGAGAGAGAGAGACTGGGAATGCCAAAGGCTTTTGAAACCTCAAACAACTGGAAAGCAAGCATTTAAATGTATGAGCCTATGGTGGGGGGGGGGCATTCTCATTCAAACCACAACAGTACCCAACACCTTACTCAACTGTACTGTCTTCAAGCCTGCCCTCCCCATTAGATGAGATATGTCTCTACCGTAGAACTGTTTTCTAGACCTTTCTGTATGTCAAAGAGCTTATACAGAACCTAGTCCATAGCAAAGCCTTTTAACATCAGACACTGCACCCCCCCCCCAAACCCAATGTGAAGGACATATCTGCCTGTGACTGATAAGAAGGTACCATAGACTGAGTTCTCTGTGATAAAAAAGTCATTTCCAAATAAAGACACCAGTTACTGTAATGCAGAACTTGGGCCGTAAGTGGAACTGGTCATATATTATCAATCATCAATGTGTTTTATGACAAAATTTGACTCATATTGCTAATCAATGTTTTCCTAATCTGTACAGTAATATTTAAAATATTATAATAATATAAAACTTCATTAAACACATGAGTCGGAGCTGTTTCCTGAAGTTAGGGGCTGCTATGAAATATAATACCAAGTTCAATAAAGCAATACCTTACAATTAGTTAGTAATTTTAGTTATTTCACTGTTAATGAAATCAGTATTACTAGATCTAAAGACGGCAGTCTTTAAAAAAATTAAATCTATAAATTTGGATAATCTCTGTGGTTTTCACTTGGATTATAAATATTTCCAGGAACATGTGTTTTATTAGGAAAGTTGACCTTTCTCCCACAGCATCTATGAGTAGCGTGGCAATAAGTTCACACACTTTCCCTGTTTAGAATGCCAGTATGGTCGTGCCAAACAACCTCACACCCTATAACCTCTGAGATTTGCAGTTTCTCCCCTGCCTCCTTCCACCTACAGCTCTCTTGTTAAAACACAATCTAAGCTGTGTTTATTTAAAAGATCATTTCCTTAAAAGGTAATAAACCCTTTTTGAATTTGCGAGAAGAAAGAAGTCTTCTTTAAAACTGACAATTTAATAGAGTCTAAAGTGAACAGATTCTTGGAGTGCATAAAGATGTATCAAGTTTCCAATGAAGCAATATGTATCTCACTTCCACAATGTGCACAATATCGCTTGTGATTACTGGTTACTGTTTTAAATGGAGCATTCCTTTCACCTAGTTGACTTGAAAGCACATGTTTCCTTCATTTTTTTTTCTTTTTAAGATTCATTTTGATGTTAAAATGAAATACAATTTCTTTTGAACACACTTCAAAGAACACTGGTGTTGTAGGGGAAATTACTGCCTCCAATTACATGTGGAAATATCTGCCCCTTATCATTTGAATCAGTGACTCAGCTTTGCCTTGCTCCAGCAAAGGCAGCAATTGCTGTGCTGTGTAGTAATGCTAAGGAGATGCTTGCAGCTAGCATAACTAGGAAATCAGTTCCTATTCGTATTTCTGTGAGTATTGTTCTCCTTCATCTCTGGCTTGGGTCATTCATTTTCTCATGATGGAATTTGGGTTGAGAGGTTTGGCATCCAGAGTTTGAGACCAGCCTAGGCTATATGAGAATCAGTCTCAAGAAAGGGGAATGCCCCTATCCCTCATGCATATATTAATAGAGCAGCACAGCAGATGCCTTGGTTCCCTTGTCTGTAAGAGGATGCCAGAATAGAACCAGATCCTCAAGCACTGGTTACCGGAATAATCCAGCACATAGTAGGATCTGAGTAAATGTCAAACGGGCTTCTCCTGAAGTGGAGCTATGGAGTAACTACTTTGTTACATAATCTGAGTGAAGATGAGGGATATGGGGAAATTCAAGACTAGAGCCTCTGACACAGAAACCAAGCTCATTCATTTTCTCACTGCCAGGAGACTGGGTGGACAACAATGTAGAGGGGTCCATGTGACCCATACCTGGCTTCAGCCTCCTGCCAGGTGGCATCAACGCTGTCTTCTCCTGGGCCCACAATGGCATCACTTATTTATTTAAGGGACAGCTATTTTGATATTGTGTTGACCACACATGGTGCAGGGTCCCTGCGTATCTTAAGCTTCTGAGCCATCTTACAGGCCCATTTGATATTTGGGGGCACTAATCAAGTTGGTTTCTAAAATTAGGACTTTCCTGGAAAGTTGGTGAGTCTGATTTAAGAACACCACCACAGAAAAATAAATACAAAATACTTTGCAGGGAAATATACAGGGGAACAGTTGACACAATAGCCCAGAATGGCCACTAAGCTGAAATTCACTTCTCAAAGACAGCACATCTCCTTGAATAATAATTAATTTCTATAATTAGTGCTTATCTGCCGATGAACTGTTGTTAACTGAATATGCTATTTTAGGGGGGAGCAAATGATTTTTATCAAAGTATGAATTCTCTAATTTTCTATAGAGGGGAAATTTTCATATGACTGTTATGGTAAGACATACCGAGCCTAGCTACAATCACTTCCATCAAAGTCCTTAAATGATAGATGGTAAAACCATACATGAGGTTGTTCCTCCTAAAGTGCTTACCATGTGACTGGGAATATGTTGTATTTTTTTTCTTTTTAGTCTGTTTTCTATTGCTGAAACAGAGAACCTGAAACTAAGCAACTTATAAAGACAGGTCTGTTTTAATCAAGGGTTCAGAAATCTTAGAGTGACCCAAGATTTGCCTTGCTGTTAGTGAGCAGGCTGTGGTAGAAGCCTGCATATGGAAGGTGACCAAATAACTGCTTGCTTTTGATGACAACTATCACAAGGAATACCGGGCTCAGATGGGAAACACAGCACGTGGGAGCATAACCCCGTGACCGCATTATCTCTTAAGTGTTCTATCACTTCTCAGCGCTGTCATGTGAGGACCAAGCGGCAACATGAGTTCAATTGGGAACAACCTATATTAAACTATAGCCATAGTGAAGTCTTTGTTCCAGGTGATAGAGTGTGCCAGAAATTTATGGTTCCTGGTTCCATAATCGAAATAAGGAAATTTGACATGCTCCTTGCTGCAAGGATATAATAAACTTCCCCCAGGTGGGTATAATTCCCTTGGCATCAACAAATGTCTGTGGGGAACAGGGAGACAAGAGGAATCCTGTTTAGTGATTACCAAGCCTGCTGGACTTCACTGGAAATACATAATTTCAGCTTCCTTTGCCTCCAGCATTTTTTTCTACCTAAACTACAAATTATCACAAATCTGACTGAGTTTGTTTTCTTCTTTATTCATAGCTGTGCATACAAATGACAGATAATAGAATTTTAATATAAGGGGATACATTGAAAAAAATCACATTGATAAACCACTAAATATCCAGCACCCACTCCACCCCCCAATATCTCTAGATCATTAGAGCTAAAGTTCATGTTGAACACATGCAAATCTCATAAAAAGTTAGTAATACTTATTAGGAGCATCTCAGACACCCTCAAGAGACATCAAAAGCAATATGGAATATAGGGTTCAAAAATTAAGCAAGACATAGCCATTTGGTGAAGGGGGCATATTTTTAAAAAGCAAACTTAAAAGCCCAGAGCATGCTGGGTTACATTAGAACTATTCTAATTTGTAAGACTCAAACATTCTCTGAATTTCTTCTACCTGGCATAATAGAACCAAAGGTCAAGAGTGATATGGGATTCCCCTCTGTATGCTGTGAATTTCATTGGTTTATAAAGAGCTATAGGGGAACAGAGCTAAGCCAGGGGTGAGAGGAACTAAACAGAATGCTGGGAGAAAAAAGGCAGAGTCATAGAGAAGCCATGTAGCCCTACCTGAGCTTACCCCATAAGCCACTGCGATGTGGCAATACACAGATTAATGGAAATGGGTTAAATAAAGCCCATAAGAAGTAAGACTGATGGGCCAAGCAGTGATTTAAATAATATGGATTCTGTGTGATTATTCCGGAGCTAAGCAGCCGGAAAACTAACAAGCGACCTCCTTCAACACAGGAGACTTGGTTTTAATCTGACTTCTACCATCAGCTTCTTTTAAAATCTTTTATTTTTTTAATTTATTTCACAATCATTTGTGGGGCACAAACCCTGTGCCATATACTATCATTACTAGCTTTAGAGTCAAACAAGTTAGAATGTGTCCACCTTCATGAACCCTGTAATCCTATATCAGTGAAAATAACATCATAATGTTTGCAAATAAATCCTACAAACAGAGAAATGTCAGGTATGGATGCTAACCAGAGCCTGCAGAGGTAGGAAATGTAGCACTGAACCCAGGCATTCTGAGTTTTGCATGTTAGAATCACCTGGGAGCTTCAACAATGTGAACAGATGACCCTATACCAGATTCCAGAAACTGACTCTAATAATAATAATAACAAAATAATAGTATTTATAACATTAATATAATTTATAATCATCCAAACATAGTATTTATGAAAAATCCAAATTATTATTTTAAGTCTGTAATGGGGTCTCTGGTTTCAGCTGATCTCAGCATGCAGGAAGGAATTTAGTCCAAAGCAGACAGAGGCCTTTTCTAGCTTAGAGGATTACCTGTGCTATACATGAGGCTGAGATTTTCACATGGACTGGAGAAGGAGGGGGAGGGGAGTAGGGTGTGGGGAGTGGGGGGAGGGGGAGGGAAAAGGGAGGTGGGAAGGAGGCAGAAATTTTTAATAAAAAAAAATGGAGGCCACCGGAATGGGTTGGCTCAGGCACCAAGTCTTACCCAAGTAAAGCTTGCTATAGACATTGAATTTTTATCCTATGACTAATAGTTAATGGGGAACTGACATGGCCAGGTATTTCAAGTCTCTATAGCTCATCTGGAGAGGAGTCAATGGAAGAACGGAAGAAGACAGAAATGAAAGAGGATGACAATGAATTGCACAAGAAGAGAGGTAATTCCTATACGATGTCAGAAGAGGACCTGAGAATTACTGAATTGCATAAAGGAGATTCCATGAACAGCACAGGGTGGGAAGGTTCCTGGGTTTGTGGTTGGCAAAAGGATACACATTTGCTGAGATGTTTAACACCAGAGAAGAGGATACCAGGTGATTTGTACCTGTAACTGTGAGGTACCTGTGAAACACCCAGCTGGAGGTGTCAAGTAGGCAGTTGGATAAATGGGTCTTAGGACAAAGTCTAGAAATACCGATTTAGAAAGTGGCAGCAGATTGACAGAATGTGAAGCTGTGTGTGACTTGAGAGCATAGATTAGGATGGCCCATTAATTCTAGAGCCAATGTTATTACATTAAAACAAAATGATGGGACCTGTCCAGCAAGTTTCAAAGTTCAGTGGTCTCCAGAACCATCCTTCTGCTCATTATAGCATTCCTTACCAGGCCCCACCTCCAGGACTTTCTGGGGGCTATGAATTTACATTTTAAACAAGTTACCAAATGGCACGAATGCTGCCCGCAGGGGTTACATTTGAGAACTTAATGATCTGAGATCTCCCTTCCATCTTTAATATTCTGTGGTAACAGAACGATGCCATCTGTAAAAAGTCACAAGAAAACCTGTTCAAATGTCAAGTACAAATTTTATTTTTGTTGGATGAAAAGGTTTTCATGAAAAGAGAGATACAGTCATAGAAAAGGGTTGAGAACTGTTTTATGTCTTCGTGGTTTTTTTAGATTAATGTCAGACAAATAGGACAAATTGACAAATATTCATCAAGCACCTTATTCAGGTAAAGTATTTTTCCGCATGATTAATTTGTTGCTCTCTCAAAGTAAAGTGAATCTATTGTGCTGGTGGGGTTGCAGCTGTGTTTGTAGAACCTAATGAAATTTACAGATTTTGGTTCTGAGAGCATCATTTTTCTCACGTAGCAAAGCAAGCCTTGGGGTATGGCAGTAAGAGAGATGAGCAACACAGAACACACAATAATAGAGAAACATTCTGCTCAACACACACTCACGTGGACATGAGTCTGAACCCTGTGAGAATACCATTCCGCTTTACTCATTGTGTTATCTCATTCAGGAAATGGTGTGAAGGAAATAAATAGTTGATTAATTAAAGGAAAGTTTAATGTACATAATCAGCTATGTAAAATGATGAGGTTCCTGTTCCACTCTGTCACTGTTACATCACCAAAGTAGATTTCACATTTCTTTAGAGAATTGTCAAGGAAAATGAAGTATTCAGTTTCAGTTCTCTTTGGATGGTTTTGTGAATCAAACAACTCGATACTTCAAAAAGAGACAACAAACGTTTCAAACCAACTGGAAAAACTATGGTAATTCACCCAATTTCTAAACTACTCATGTGCTATTATCTACTCAGAACCACCACTTCTTCTGATGTCCTAATTTCTTAACATGATATGTTTGTATTCAAGAATAATATCTATAAGGTGCCTAGAAGAAATGATGGGCTTATTCTGTAGGGGAGAAATGATTACAGCATTTAAGAAACTTACCAAAGTAAATAGTTATCTCTTGTTTTAGTCTAAGTATTGACTCTGAAATCTAAAGTACTAACAATTAAAGTTCCAGTCTGCCATTAGATAAAAATGGAATTATTTTTCTATTCTTTTTCCACTGTAAAATCCACAAAAATATTTAATGACCAGTCCTAAGCTCCAAGGTCATTAAGCTTGTGAACTGCTTGGTCAGTAATGACACACACCCTCGCAGCACTGGACATGGTTTGATTCACGTCTGAACATACTTCCTAACCACAGCTGAGATATCGAGGAGAACAGATCTTTATTCTCTAGTAGGGACATAAAGATATAAATGAGCAGTTATTAACAATGAGGATCTTTTTGTGCCAGCTATCCTAGCATCACATGTCTTCTGCTCTTCATGAATACCAAGGGAAGTGGCATAAAATCTTGGTGTGACTTTATATGTCTTAATCTATTTGTTTCCTATGGAAAAGAGAAAAAGTATTGCTTTTTTATTGTTCTTCGATCCATTAAATTTGATTATGGGGTCTTCAATCCTATAAAGGGGAATTTGATGGAGGCCTCCAGTTACATAAGATTAAATGGTTGGCAAAGGTATTGAAACACATTTGATGAATGTTCTGAATCAGACTATGTATCTCAGGTACAAGAGGACACATGTAAATGCACATGGTAGATACTCATAGTAAACAAATAGAAATGATGTTTTTGAGATTATCAATAGGTAGCTGAGTTACTCAGATTGTGTGAGAAACAAATATCAAAAGAAGATTAGAGATTTATTTAAAGTATAAACTTAGGGGCTGGTCTGATGGCTAAGCAAGGAAAGGTAGAGGGCACCAAACCTATGACATGAGCTTGATCTTTTAATTCTACAAGGTGGAAGTGGAAGGGGAGAACTGACTTGTGCATATTGTCCTCTGACTTCCACATATAGGCTGTAGCAATACACACACACACACAAAAAAAAATAGAAAAATGTAAGGATGATTTTTTTTTTTTTTTTTTTTTTTTTGGTTTTTCGAGACAGGGTTTCTCTGTGGCTTTGGAGCCTGTCCTGGAACTAGCTCTGTAGACCAGGCTGGTCTCGAACTCACAGAGATCCGCCTACCTCTGCCTCCCGAGTGCTGGGATTAAAGGCGTGCGCCACCATCGCCCGGCTGTAAGGATGATTTTAAAAGAAAATATAAATTGAAAGGTTCTCATTTCTCTCCCTAACCCCAATTCTTGTATACTTATAATCTAAGTATAATTATTTTATATTTACATAATACCGTATTTTAGATAAAAAGAAACCTTTAGCTGAGTTAATAAATAAAACAACTTGAGTTTCTCCCAAGGTCCTCCACGGTATATATTTTACACCGACTATGCTATTTAATTATCAAAGAAAAGGTATGTAATGCAGTGAAGATAAAGTTATTTCACTCTCATTTAACAAACGGGATATCAAGTTACATAATTTACCCAAGAGTTATAAGGAGTAATTTAAGGATGTGAGTCTAGGCTAGGTCATTGAGTTATGCTATCCCATTATCTTGAACAATATTATCTCCTCAAATCAATATAAAGAATCACAGTCTATAAATGAGCATTTTCAGTGCCTCCTGTGTGTTCATGCTGTGGACAACACTGGAAAACCAAAAACTAGTCTATGACCTCAGGATGCAAGAAAGCAGCCAGAAAACAAAAATGTTACAAGTAAGCTGTATGAGGCTATGTGTGATTACCTAAGAAATCCTGTCACTAGGAGACCTATGGGAATTCTAAAGAAAGATGGTGAGTTCTAAAGATAAGTAGCACCGAATCCCTAAGGAAATGGGATTTGAGCTGCCCTTCAGGTCATGCCTTTACATATGGAGAAAAGCACAGACATACAGTATAAAGGCATGATGGGAACAAATGCTGACACAGAAATAGAAGCAGGAATGAGGGATTGAAAGTCATGAGACAGGAAAGCCATCTACCCAAGCATTGCAGAATGTGCACTTGGGAAATAGATTACTCCATAGACACCCGAGAGTTCATGGAGGCACAGGCCAGTGTAGGACAGTGGCAGCCCTATTTCTGAAACAGTAAAAACAGCCACCAATAAGATAAAATTCTCTTTAAGTTCAGTTTCTTCTACTTCCCTTTTCCTAATCTTTAAGATTACTGATAAAAATATATTGTTATACCAGAAAATGTAGAAATAAAAAACACATAGTTTCTAAAAGTCATTTTAATTAGATTTACTCCAAAACACATCTTTGAAATCAAGACACGCATAATCTGAATAAAAAATAGGCTACTTTAGTTGTTCATTTCTCTGTAATTTTTAATAAGAAAACCAAAATTCAGTAACAGTGCCCCTTCAGGGAAGTGGGAGGTGCTTAAAGGAGGAAAGCATGTTTTCATCTGAGAACGACATTTGAACATCTAAGCATTTTATATAAATAGAGAAATATTTCCCAGACACATATAGGAAGTCAATGGTAACACAGTATATCAATTTACAGTTTCTAACATGAAGTTTTGTTCCAGGATTGAAGGGATTGAGGTCAGGGAGTACAGCCTCCCTCTTTCTCTATCAAGTAATAGATCATGCAGTGACAATGCCTATGAAAAGATACACCTTCAGATTCCTAAGGTTGTGGAAAGGTCAGCATGAGGCTTGGTGCTCTGCTTCCTATCTCCAGTGAAGCTTAGAATGTTTGGCATTTAACACTGTGTGTGTGTGGGGGGGGGGCTTTAAAATTACCTTTGCCATGAGGCAAACAAAACAACAATAACAAAAGAAACAAACAAACAAAGACAGACAGGCAGAAAGAAACAAAGAATACAGACAGAAAGAAAAAAAAGACAGAGAGAGAGAGACTTCCTTGAGTTTGTTAATACAATCATTTCCATTTTAATTTACACTATTAATTTGCTGACTGTCCACTTGCATGTGAGACACTCAGCTAAATTGACATGGGTAAAAAGAAATTACAAACCAAACTCTCCCTATCTTCTGAGTTTAGACACTGGGACCATCAACTAAGGTGTGTCTCTATCAACAAGGATGCTCTTAACAAAAGAGAACCATGCTCACTTAAAATCTTTCTAAAGATAGAGGAGTTCAGTGACTATACAAATTTATTTCCTAACTATAAAGGCTCCAATGGTTATTTAGATTGATGGAAGGTCTTATTAAAGATGATACCTCCCCAAGTGTGTTAAATTAAGCATTGCTTCCATGAGCTGCTTACCAGCTGTGACAGGAAGAAATGTTCCTAGGATTACCTAAGTCTGGGGCAATGAACTCTTTACCACTGGGATGCTGTGAGCCCTTCCAATGAAGATAAGCATCTTTAATGCCTTGGGGGAGGACAGCATGTGACATTACCTAGAGTACCAGACAGAACCTAATTGTAATGGCACACCGAATAAACTCCCAGGTAAACTGATTTAGTCAAGATTTTAACAGATGGGGTAAGGAAGGATATGAGATCGCTAAAGATAACAGAGCCATTTTGAGCCCTTCAAAACAATGTTGTTTGTTTAACTGAAACTAGAAGATTCTTCAGTGCCAAAGCATATTTGAGTTGTGGTAAAAACATGATTTTTAAGACAACTGCAACATTCTTGATTTCTTTTCAGTCTCCCTACACATTCTTTAAGAAGAAAAATGATTCACTGAAAGAAGAATGTTATGGGTAGGTTTACATTTTAGAAAAATTTAAGTGATAGATTTTTTAAATTCAATTCTTCAGAAAGGAAGTGCAGAAGACAAAGTACCGTAAGATAAGAATACATAAGAATTTTAAAAATGCATCAGTGTTTTGAGATACTTAAATTTTTATTAGCATTCTAAATAGAAGCAATCACTTGAAATAAATTAAAATTAATAAATAATTATTTTCCATCAGCTATAAAGAGTAGAAATTAAACTGTGCTCGAATATAATCAATTGCTGATATTGGCTATTCTTTGGCAATGGCACCTTCAAATCTGAAGCATCATATACCATCTATAAAATGGGATGAAAATGAAACTATGGGTGCATACTATTTTGAGAAGTAGAATGCACAGTTTACAACACTGACTTTCAATTTTATCAGATAATTTTTGTGAAGATTTATTTTTTAAAAAGTTAAATATTTTATAATGACATTCAAAAATGATGAACTATTTAAGAAAGCAATATTCGAAACACGACTTTATAAGTGAAAATACAAACCAGGTACTTTGTCTTCTGCACTTCCTTTCTGAAGAATTGAATTTAAAAAATCTATCACTTAAATTTTTCTAAAATGTAAACCTACCCATAATCCCAGTGCTCAGAAGAGAGATACAGGAAGATCTCTATGAGTTTGAGGCCAGTCTGGTCTACAGAGTTAGTTTCAGCAAAAAAAGGAAAAAATGAAGAGAGAAAATGAGAAAAAAATATACACTTAAAAGAATAAAATGGGAAATATGGAAAGAGATGAGAAATGTAATAAAGGGCTGTGAACAGAGAGACAGAGAAAGAAGTAGACCTGTGGGAGGAGAGACGAGCATCTGTCAGAAATTCTTGGCAGCATCTTGCAGAAGGACAGAGGCACCCTACAGTCTGAGAAACTGTGGACCATGCATTTTCTAAGTCAACTTCAGTTAATTTTGTAGTATTTTATGCCTGATATATTTCCCAAATCTTCATTTGTATTCAAAGAGTAAATATTTATTTTGTAATGCACAAACTTTTAAAATAAAGAGCAAGGAATGAATGCTATCAGGGAATGTTTTGTCTTTATTTTCTTGTTCAAATAGTTAAGGAAATGTTTGGATCTAGATGCCTTCACCAGAAATGCAGATGAAAAAGCCTTTTTAGTCTTTGTCTGGAAAGCACACACTAAGTGCCCACAACTCCTCACACTGATCCTTGCCCCCTCCCTTCTTGGTCTTTTATTCATTAATCAAATGCATCATTTAGAAAATGTTTGTTTAATAAATAAAATATATTGTTAGGTAATATCTCATTTGCCTATACATTAAGATGGTGATTAGTATAAAATATTCAGAGGTATAAGGAATTGTTTGAAACTAACTGAGTCATGAGAATATTTGTCTTACACACAGAGGTCTAAAGGTAGATTAAAGGGTAGGTTTGTTTGGTAGATAGATAAACAGTAATCTCAGAATCCTGTGTTTCCTCTTCTCAGTTCAGGCACCCTTAACTTTGGCATCATTCTTAGACAACACCGTGGTACTACAACAGTTTCTGAAAACAGTTTAAATTGTGATATCCTGTAGCTGTTTACTCTTCTGCAATTTCCTCTTTCCAAGAGATCATCCTTGTATTTTCCCAGCCAAAGATGACGAATCTCCTTATTTCTCAGAGACTCGCCAGGATGGTCATTCATTTAATGAATCAACCACAGAAGCTACAAGCAGAAAGCACATAGGCTTGACAAGGGTTTTCCAAAGGAAGACAGCTGGTTTAGAAAAAGGTAAATGGTTTAAAATAATCTTTTAGAGGATTCTCTGAGGACAAAGGAAGAATGAAAGCTAGCTGAAAAGCAAGGAAGTCTTCCACATAACATATCTACATGATATCTAGCTTTTTCTATAATATTAAATATATTATGATATATACATATTATATATAAAATTCCTGGAACTTACATAGTAATGCTAAAGAAAGTTTATTATAAATTGAATACCTGAATAAATAGCACGTATTTACATAATTTTTCTCTTCTGAGAAAGCCAGTAAACCCTTAAGAGCTCTGTTTCTGGTAACCTCATTTCTTAAACATTTCCTGGGACATCCTGGTTCTTTCTTACAAATGGCCTGCCTGCAGAGAGCCTTGCAACAATCCACTTAAGAATAATGGCAAAGCTCTTAGGCAGTTAATCTCATCAGCATCCAAGCATCCAACGAAAGGGAACTTTGATGGAAATGCAGGTGGCTTTCAGGGCTCTACCATGGTACTATCCCCTGCGTGCATTTGAGAACCCACATAAGTAATGATCATCCAGTGCCCCATTCTTGAAGGGACGGTTTGGTTTTCCCTGCTATTAACAAAGCCCTGTTACAATACTTGATGGATAACTGATGTGTTCATGGGAAATACACTGTTGGGAGTGACATTTACAGGATATCATTCTCCATAATAGTCACTTTAAAAATGACAGAAATGAATCATTTTATTTCCACACAGCTTGAGAACCGAGAGGCCACAAAGGTTTGCTGGGATCAGAATTGACACTGAGTGGCAAAGACAAAGTACTATGTGAACATGAAGTGACTGTCTTATCTGCCCAAGAGATAAGAAGGCAATGACTGCAGAGGTCTCTGCCTGCTTTAGCTTTCTTGTCTCACCCTAGCCCCATGCAGGGAATTTCTTTTAAATTGAAACCTCACAGAAGTTTTTGATTGAATTTAGAATGGGAAAACAGAGGTATGGAGTGTGGTCTAATAATCTTGCCATTTTAAAAAGTGCAAAGGTCTATGTGAAACAGAGGTTGCCAGCTGGCCTATACAGCATTGTGGTAAGGTGGCATAGAAACAAAGAAGCCAACAAAAAGAAACTGGGAGGAGACTTTTAATAGCCATAAGAAGTTTGTGTGCCACAGAAAAACAGACATTGAAGGTGAATGATGAAGAAATGTTCACATTTTGCTTTTGATCTCTAGTCAACTGTAAGAAAGATTTGAATATTTCTATGATGAGTGTCATAGAAAAAATGGGTCATGTCCCATCAAGAAATTTTTACTGATTTCAAGACCCACATACTCAAAAGTTCTCTTCGAACTCCATCATTAGAGGTAGTGTGAGCAACTGGTTTCCCCTCCACACAGAGAAACAATTTACTCTGCTTTACTCTGAGTTAAGTAAATAATGAGGATGATTCCATTCTTTTAGAGGAAAGAAATGCCTCAAAAGTTGGCTATCTTTACAGGTTTCTAGGAACTTGACTTGGATTCAGAGCCATTGACCTACAGCAGGTATAGGACTAAACAAACCACATACTATCAGCCCCAAACATTTTTATCCACCATTGAAAGAGAAGCTCCCAATGCCTTTTTATTAATAATGACTGACAGAAAGGCTTTTGAAAGCCCAAATTTAGTGCCATCCTGTAGAAGAAGTTAGGTGTCAGGTTAATTGCAATAATGTCTTGACTAAAAATAGTATTACATCTTCAAATGATTGCCAGAACAGAAGTGAACTTGGTTTCCTAAGAAACTCTCATTGGCACACCTGTGGTGAGAGCTCTTTCCAATGGCTAAGCCATCTCGTATCTCACCTATACACTACCAGTTGCTCCACAGTAGAGCTATGAAAAGCAAAATGAAAAACACCTAGTTCTAATCAAAAATTGTATTTAATGTAAAATTTTCTAAAATTGGTGGAGTAATTCCTATAGTTCTTAAATTCCAGTTCTTCTAACAAAACATTTTCAGTGCTTATGTTTTCAGCTATAATGCTTAAATGCCATGGGTCTTTTTTTTTTTATTAACCATTTTTCTCTCTCTAGTTAAGGTCCTTTTAGACAGAGTGAAAGAAGCACTTTAGTAACAAGAAGTATTTGTAGTTTACTTTTTTTTAAGTGCAAGCTCATTTTTTTTCAAAACAACTACAAGACAAAGCTATTGTTAGCTCCTTAAATTTGACTGTATTTTACCTTGCATTATATTTTTATTTGTCTCATTAAAATGGGTGTGTTTCATTGTGCTTACCGTTACAGAGTTCTTCTGAATGTCTTCCCTTCTACATTTTCTGGATAATAAAATCAGATTCATGGTAATGTGCAAGTTAAATTATAGAAGTTGGCATTTATCCACAGCTCGGATTTTACTACATCTCTGCAATTATTAACAAGAGAAATTATTAATTATAAATAATTATTAGGTCAGGAAGATATTTTGTTGGATATATTCATAGTGGAGGAATTACTGGCTCATATGAAAGGTTTATTTTTTTTATTTTTTAGTTTCTTTAGGACTCTCTATTCCATGTTTCCCTAATGGCTGCATCAATTTGCATCCACACCAAGCCTCACCAGCATCCCGTTTCCTCCACAGCCCGAAACTTGTTATCTCTTGTCTCCTTGATAGTAGCCATCCACGTGGGTGTGAAATGACAGGCTCTCTGGTTTTGATTTGTTTCTCCACAGTGATGAGTGATACTGGATTTTCAACAATTTTTCCTTATACATTTTGGCTATTCTCATGCCTCCCATAAATATTCATTTAAGTTCTTTGCCTTTATTTTTGAGACTGTATCTAATCCTAGATTCCCATTTTGCTTATTCAGAATTTAATAGATGTCTATACAGATCATGATCAGCAACTTTCAGAAAGGCTATAAGTGGACTCTGTGAGACCACATATTATACTTCTATGATTACAAATTGTGTAGAAAGCAAACATTTCATTGCTAAGGATATGCATATATGTATGTATTTGTGAGTTTCATATTTTATGAGAAGTAAATGGATATATGAATTGCCTACCCTTTGTTATATCTTCCTCCTCTATAACAATGTTATATTTCCCCTATAACATTGGGGAAAACAATGTGCAATTACTTGCTACCTGTACCATGAAGTACAGGATTCTGCTGTGCCCAAAGCATTTTTAATTATTTATCCTTAAACAAAAGACTTAGTCTTAAGATGGAAAGAATTTGAATGTACAATTTCTTCTTATATATTTTATTATTTTTTTAGAGTACATGCACATTCAATACGATTTTGTTTGCTTGTTTTTGTTGATAATAGATTCTTTGTTCATAAATACATCCTCACTCCACTCCTTCCAGAGCCCCGACCCCACCTCTACTCTCACCCAGATCCATTACCCCTCTGTCCCCTTTCAAAACAGAACAGGCCTCCAAGAGATGACAACCAAACACCACAAAACAAAATACAATAAGGAAAAACAAAGCCCTCATATCAAGGCTGGAAAAGGCAACCCAATAGGAGGAAAAGAGTCCCAAGAACAAACAAAAGAGTCAGAGACACACCCATTTCCACTATTAGGAGTCCCACAAAATCACTAAGCTAACAACCATAATAGAAATGCAGAGGACCTGGTTCAGACTTTTGCAATCCCATGTTTGCTGTTTCAGTCTCTTTGAGACCATATAAGCCCTGTTTTACCTCGATTCTGTGGGCCATGTTCTCGTGGTGTCCTCTATTCCCTCTGCTTCCTATAATTTTTCCTCCTTCTCCTCTTCAGTGTTTCCCAAGTTTCAAGGGCATCAGCCTTATGAAAATCTCCAGTTTAGACTCTCACCATAGTTTCTGGCTGTGGGTCTCTGCACCCGCTCCTTTCTGTTGCTCAAGGAAACATCTCTGATAACAACTGGACAAGGCATTGATCTATGAGTACACATTTTCAAGAAAAGTGAATAAGTAAGACTATATGATCAGCATTCTCAGTCAATTATGGCTTGAGAGAACTTCAAAGAAATAGATTACACAGTAGGAGCTTTAGTGAGAAAAGATAAGGACAACATGTCACTAAAGAGGCCAAGAAGCAAGAAATGAGAACTGACCTAGGACTGTATTTACCAGCAAAGTCACATGGTCAAGGTAAAATTTTTACACTGAAATACCTTAAGCAAAAGAATGCACTCACATTAAGGGTTTTATTTTTTGTTTACCTCCTTTGCCAATATTACCTTATGAATTGCCACAGTAAGCATTGTTTTATTATAAGTTAAAGAAGCAATTTGCTTATAAATATTTAAAACATATCACCATATTATGCCTTATTATAAAAGCATACATATTAAAGAAAATTTATGTGATCACAAGTATAGAAAAGAAAATATGTTTAAATATGACCTAATTCTTCAGCACTACAGAAATATTACAGTGGCTTTAAATACAGTCTATAAATTTCTGAAACAAGAACCTGAATATACAACCACAAATATATCCTTTAAAATAGAAACATCACTTGAAGAAATGAGTGACTTCTGGAGAGTTGCAAATTATTAAATTGGAAGACTAATATAGATAGGCACATACATGTGAATACACATATCACTTACCGCAATACAACACAAATGCAAGCCCATTTGTGAACTGCTCATGTTTGTGTGCATAAGCAAGCACAGATACAGGGATCTATATTACATAAAGATTAAAGATAAAAGGATAAACATTTATTTTTTTAATTCCATGTCTGTGTAGTGAAAACTGACATGGGCATTAGGACAATTTTCCTGAGGAAAGGCTACTATAAACACTCAAGGTCATTTGTAACCAATAGCCACAGTCACTGAATACACAGCCTTGCTCTTATAAAATTAAGACAAGTTTTTCTTAAAGTGGATCATTATCTGAAACTAATTGCTGAGCCAAGCAATTGTATAATTCTTATAAGTAGTTGTTACAAGTTTGTCATTTTTCTACTCTGTATAGTCATTTGAGACATAAATGTTCAGGCTTCCCATTCCTTGCTCAAAAAGCTATTTACTAAAACAAAACCACAGTCACTGTATGCTATAATTAAATGCTTGTGTGTGTTTTCAAGATAAAGCAATGTTTGTTGGTGTGGGAAGACCTTCTGTATATGTGTTGCTTTTATTGGTTAAAGAATAAAAGAATCTACATGGGAAGTAGAAAAAGACAAGATCTCCTGAGTAAATTGGGAGCATGGGGACATTGGGGGAGGGTTGAGGGGGGAGGGGAGAGGCAGAGAGTGGAGCAGAGAAAAATGTAGAGCTCAATAAATATCAATAAAAAAAGGAAGGAGAAAGTGAAAAAAAGAATAAAGAATCTGTCTTAGCCTGTGATAGGGCAGAGTAGCATTAGGCAGGGAAAACTAAGCTGAATGCTGGGAGGAAAAAGGTGGAGTTGCGAGATCATGCAGCTGCCAGAGGGGAAAGATGCAAGGTGCTAGCTGGAACCTTGTTGGTAGGCCACAAACCTCATGGTAAAATATAACATAATGGAAATGGGTTAATTCTACATGTAAGAGCTAGCTAGCAATATGCTTAAGCTGGCCAAACAGTATTGCAAATAATACAGTTTTTGTCTGATTATTTCTGGCCAGGGGAGCCGGGAAATGAAATAATGGCCTCTTACTACATGTTTCCATGAGTGGCAAAAATGTTTTGCTGAGGAATAAAGACTGTGCTTAACTGTGTATATAAGGACGAGTACAGTGGGTAGACAGGGGATAGGTTCCTATCGCCCACCTCATTGTATCAACTGTCAAGACTACTCTTTCTAAAAATCACTATTCAGGTGGCATTTAGTCCCCAGGAAAAACCTATCTCTAAATCTCAAATGGATCAATCAAAAAATATGTTGATACTAAGCAAAATTCCTTTCTCAGACTCAATAATCCGTATTTCAAAGACCTTTTAATATGTCATAAAAATATTTTTCCAAAGTTATAATTGTATAAATTTGAAAACTATCACCTAAAAGGTATTTCTGTATATTAATATTCTACAAGCCAATAGGAAAGTACAGCCAAAGAAATTATGGATTATTTAGAAATCTATTTGTGGAATATGAAGTATGTAATTTGATTACCAGATTGTAAACCCAGTGCCATTGATGCATCAAAACATGCTACTGCATACATTCTTTGTTTTAACTTTGAATTCTGAACCAAACTTTTCTGTGTAACCCAGTAAGGCCCTGGATTCTTTTGCCACCAAAACTGATTTTAGAAAGATGAAAGTGGTTGTTCTCTATAAATTCAGTTCTACTTCCTAAAAATAATATTTTCTCTTTTTCTGTATATAGATGATCTACAATAGCTGAAACACATAGAAAATCAGAGATGGAAAGTGAATGTGGATTTGGTTCTATGCAAAGGATGCTGATTATCTGCAGAACAGAAGAGATGCTGATGCACAGAGGGACGGATATGCATTATCCCACGAGGTTAATTTCCTTTTGGTACAAGGAAACCAGCCAGTACTGGGTTGGATGCCAGTATCGGTTCATGTTGTAATTCCTTTTAATAATCATGACAACTCCTGTGGGAGAGGATATTTCTTCATTGATAGATGAAAGATTTTAGATCACATAGGACATCTAAGATCCTTTAGCAGGCACACTGAGAATGCCATCCACATTCATGTGATTCAAGAGCCTGCCTTCATTCCCTTGTTGGTGAGAGATCAGGGACCGGATAAAAAATAGATCCTTCCAGAAAACAGGAAATATCTGGGTGTTCACCTCATGGAACTCTTAGAAAATTATACAATTTTACTGTTTTTTCAATTGCTCGTCAGTGTTTAAATTAAAATAATTCTGTTAATCTTTGCAATGAGTTTGGGAACTTTCTCAATGTAAATAGTAGTAACTAATGAAGTTAGGGAGGTCTTGCTGGACTTGTATTGATGAACTTTTCAGGAATGTAGCTGTAAAAGAGTTTTTACTAAATAGAAAACTGATGCACTCATAGATGGGTTTTCCTAGAGTTCTCTGAAAAAAAGTAGTTAAAATTCAAAATGACGTCATCCCCATTTCATTAGATTTCTTGTTTTAGTTGGATATTTTGGGCTTGATAATTTTGTTAATCACTCGAAAAAAATGAAGCCACACTTCAATTGCCTGAGTTGGAAGAGAGATCATTTATACATTTAATTTCCACTTCTGAGCATTCTGGAACAAATTTTTAAGGGATGTCTTCATTTCCACAGCTTTAGCATGTATAGCTTGGCCCTACAACATGGTATAAAATTTACTTAATAAAAATTCCAAAGGTCCTGCTAAGAACATAGTGTGAAAGCAGCAGACTGTCCCAACAAAGAAGAGCTATCTCTTAAGAGTCAAGGGGGTAAAAGAGAATGGGAGAGGAAGTAGCAAAAGTTATTAAAGAGCCCAGCAGTTGCCAAATGCTCATCATGATCTCTTCAAACACAGAAGGTGTCAATACTCTAGTGACCGGCAAGGCAAACACTCAGGGAAGTGTGTTCTCAGTCAATGGGCTATGAATGTATTAGAGACCATTTCTGGCATCACACTAGTTGAAATCTAAGCAGCATTTGAGATTAATATAAGGTACTCTCTTCAGCAAAAATTAATTTTCACTTGCGGCACACAATGCCCATCTGTGCTCTATGTGCCACCATACATTTTATGAACCAGGCAAGGGGTTGGAAATTGAAACACACAAGGACTCACAGACAGAAAGACACAGGTCATCCTTGATTCCAGAATGCCCCAAGAATGCCTCTTTTATTGTGTTCAGAGACAGCTTATATAGGGATAGCCATGCCCCAGCCAAACGCAGCAGAAACCATTCCCCTGCCATCAGGAATTCCTGAGGGTATCATGCTCAGAGCAGCTGTAGGCACTCAGATCAGGGGAAAACAAATAGTTTATAAGAAATTCAGGATCTGGGGGTTCACTGCTCCCAACATTCACTGGTGTTTCTAATTGCATTTTTCCATCTTTGCCATCCACCTTTCACCTTAGTTTGTATATTTCACCAACGTCATCTGCCTTTCACTTCTTTATGGTTTTTCTACAACAACACTTAAAATTGGTCAGAACAGTTTTCCTTGAAAATAAATCCTTTGTCCAACTATATAATGTTTTGCTGGTTCTGATGCCTCCTTCCTCAGAGGTACCGTTACGTGCACTGTGATCGTTTCTGTCCATGAGAATTAGGGTTGTTTTTATCCACAGACAATTCTCAAAGCCTAGCTCCCAAGCTGCGGTCTGTGTCACAATCTGTTCTCCTATAGTTACTCAACCAAGAAGCTTCATCTAACTGCACGGTGTTCAGATTATCTAAAACAATTCACCATCTTCCTCCCTGTACTAGTTAAGGCTTCTGTTGCTGGGATAAAGCCAGGACCAACAGCAACCTAGGAAGGAAATGGCTTATTCCGCCTTATACTTCTAGGTACAGTCTATTGCTGAGGGAAGTCAGGACAGGAACTGAAGCAGGAACCTGGAAGGAAGAGTTAAAGCAGATATGGAGGCGTGTTACTTTCGATCTTGCTTTCTATGGCTTGCTCGGCCTGATTTTGTATACAACCCAAGAGCATCTGCCCAGAGATGGCACCATCCACAGTTGGCTGGATGCTCCTAAATCAATCATTATTCAAGAAAATGCTCCACAGTCTTGCCTATGGGCAAATATGTTGGAAGAATTTTCTCTACTGAGATTTCCTCTTCTCAAATAATCCTAGCTGTGTCAAGATGACAAAAAAGAAAAGAAAAAAAAAACCTAACCAGAGTAATTGACTCCCTGTCAACTTGACAAATAAATACATCAATATTAAACGATAAGCTTTTCTTTCTTTTTTAATCCTGAAATCTTATGTTAAAATTATACCATAAAATACAGTCCAATTTTTAAAATTCTAACAGTCTTTTTAAAATTCTAGCAACTTAAGGGTACAACTTTGTTTTTTTTTAATTTAAAGTCTAACTATGAGTTCTTGTAAAAAAAAATCCAAAATAAGTTGCATAGTTTCTATTTCTAAGAAGAAAGAATTGAGCACAATTGCAGTCCAACCAAACACACACCCAAGTCTACTACTGTGAAAGCTCAGTTTCTGATGTCTCCAAAGGGCTTGGGCAGCCATGCTCCTCCAGCATCACCATCTTCACCACACACATTGTCTGGTAAGCCCGTGATAGCATCAGACCACACCTACCTCTCTCCTAGTGGTCATTCCACTGGACTGGAATCTCCATTATTCTAGGATTTCCACTGTAACTGAAGCTGCAGTTTCTCCAGCAATTCTCCTGGCCTCACAAAGCAGCAATCTCAGAAGTTCTCCAGACCCCTTCATGTCTGAATTTTCCTTGCATTCCCAAACCAGTACCACTTAGTCGACTCTATACATTATCAAGTTCAAATGCTAACTTGTTGTGCAGCCTTGGCCCCCTCTGAGCCACAGCTTCAGTATGCTGACCCTGAGAAAATACTTCCCAGAAGATTGTACCTCCACGATGCTGGTCTCTTAGTAATCACAAGTGAATCCTCAATCCCAGCTAAGAAGATAGATTATACAGTAAAGCAATGTTTCACAATAGTGATGTTTGTCTCTTGATAATCATAGCTGATCCTTCAGCGTCAGATGATTAGACAGAACAGCTTATTCACTCAAAGTATTACACAGGGAACCATGATAGAGCCTTTGCTCCTCTGAAAACTTCACAAGCCAGGCCTCTGTCTTTAAGTATTCCCTTCTTCCAAGTTCAGACAGCGCAGCTTGTTAAGCTCTGAGCACTCAGTGGTTTCTCCCCAGCCTAAAGCTCTAAAACCCTCATAATCCTTTCAAAAAAAAAAGTGGTTAGGTCACAGCAATAGCGCACTTTCTGTTTCCACGTTTTGTTCTATTTTGTTTTTTAATTACTAAGATAAACACCATGACCAAAAGTCACTCAAGGAGAAGTTCATTTGATAGGCTGGAATTTACCAGAAAGGGAACTGAAGCAAAGGCCATGGAAGAATCCTTTTGGCTTCCTCAGTCTTCTCACTTGTACCACTCAGGATCACCTTCCTAGGGTGGTACTAAGTACAGAGGGTTGACCCCTGTCACAGCGATCATTAATCAAGATAATGTCCCAAGACTTGTTTACAGGCCAATCTCTTGGATGCATTTTTCTCATTTGAGGTCCTTCTTCTCAGTTAACACAAGTTTAAAACCGCCAACCAACCAACAAATAAAAGCTAACTTCCACACTCCCCAATGAAAGGAAGCCCATCCATTTTCCTTACCAGGCCAGATATCAAAACACTGTTTTTTATTTCTCTGCAATACATAGCTCTAATATTGATTACTACATGCTGCCTAAATATTTCCTGGATCTATCCATTTGCCTCCATTTCATTGCATCTATCACAAGCCAAGCTGCATCTTTTGGAGGGTTGCGTTACTGCAACTGTCTCCTAAACTTTCCATCCATGTTCACTTGACTCGGAATAATTTTGCTAGGTATAAATATAGTCCCGTCACTTACTCTTCCTTCTTGTTGCTCTTATAAAAAAAGTCCACTTCTCCCAAACAACTTGTATTTCCCCCATCAGCATCATTTATCTCTCCTTGACCAAGCTATTTGAAAGTGCCACTAAGATATTTTCTTTGGTGAAAACTGCCATGTTCTTTTTTTAGACATTCTTGAGCATTTTTCTCTGAGATATTCACACACACCCATTTTTTCCTACAATGCGAGAAAGCATTTACAACCTTCACCTCTCAGATTTATTTCTAGAGACCTTCCTTTTTATTTGTTTGTATAAGTTTAGGTCCTACATTTTTTCTAAATTATTAGTCATCAGTTTCTAATTCTTATATAATTGTCTATCTCTTTCAGCAGAGCTCACTGTTTTTAACAAACCATGTATCACCTTGATCTCACTCTATTTATATCTTCCAATTAAAGGATTTATATCATTGTTATATAAAACTTGTATCCAAAATAAAATGTGGCATCATTTACACATATAATTTTTCATTGTTAATAGTATCTTGTCCTTGTATAAAAATTATAGACTCAGTTATTCTGAATAGAGAAATCCAGGCCATACTTTGGAGAGAAATATGGCCATTAATGAATTAGTTAAGAACTGGAATTTTCAAAGGCAAACCTTTGACCATGGCCACTTGCATTAAGAGTAAAGAAGATGCAGTAAGTTGAGCACAGAGACCCTTGCTTTCTATAAGAAACTAGAGCAGTACTGACATGCAAATACCGGGAACTCCAGATAACTACCACGTAAGACCAACTATTCATTCTCAACAGGATTCCCAATTTGTCAAAAAAAAATATTAAAAACTGAAAGGAAGGAAAAGAAAAGAAAGAAATATTTTGATACGGAATATTGTGTTTTAAGAAACTTAACATGAGAGTGTTAAACCTGAGATGGTGTTATAGCTGAAATATTGCGAATAAGCCAAAAACACAGGCACCGTTTATTTTGTGAGAGCAAGTCACCCTGACAGATCACGTCTCTGGTTGCTGAGCTGTGGGGAGGTACAGAAAATACCAAGCAAGGTATCTATCTAGTTAGAATACTAGGGGGCATTTGGGAGGCCTGAAATAATATTAATATTGTGATCCCAGTATGATTATATGTGAGTATCAGACCTTGGATAAACATACGGTGTTGTGGCTTATGGAAGTGGAGGAATCCCTGGGTGAGTGTATGATTCAATGAGGTCCTGAGGGAATATGTGTTGTTGACATGAGCATGGCCACATCAAAGATACCAATGCTTCAGATGCATGAAAATGACAAAACCTTGCCAGGATCATGTGGCTCTGGAAAATGGCAAGCTTTCCTTTTGTTTCAGTGTAGATGTAAAAAGTATGTGCAGACTGTCAAATGTTCTCCTCCTCCTCCTCCTTCTTCTTCTTTCTCCTCTTCTTTCCTCCTTCTTCTCCGTCTGTTCCCTGGTAGAAGTTCCCTATGAGATTAGTCGAACCTCCCTGCTCAGGTGTATACAATAATCCCACCTTCTGAATTTAGATGTGCAAAATAAATAAGCTGTTTCCAAGATGCTACTGCTGTATCTCCATCATTGCACATGGCCTACTTGATCCCAGTTTTTCTGCATGTGTATCTGTGTGTCTGTCCTCTCTCTGTTCCCTTGCCACCTCAGTCAGGTCAACCCCAAAGCCATTCAGTCACTACAGATAGTTAATCTTCTTGGGAGCGAACTTGACACATCTGGAAAGAATGAACCTCAGTTGAGGAGTTGCCATGATCAGATGGCCTACGTTTGTGTCGGTAGAACATTGTTTTGATTGATAATTAACATATGAAAACACAGCTAACTGGGAGTGCTACCCTGGACAGGAGGACCTGGGATTTATAAGAAAAGAAGATGAGAATGTTCCTCCATGGTCTCTGCTTCAGTTCCTATCTTCAGGTTCCTTCTTCAACTCCTGTCTTCAGTGATGGGCTGTAAACTAGGAATTTTTCAATGAAATAAAGCCTTCCCTTCCAAAGTTACAATGTTACATGTCTATCACAGTCACAGAAACTAAACAGAGCATAAGAAATAGTTCATGAAGCCCCCTTTTTATTTCTAAAAGAATGGTTATTTATATTTTTCTACTTATTCACTCTACAATCACTTTCACAGTCCTGCCTACTTTGATTCATTCCTAAGTAGGTAGTAAATTTCTTTCTCCCAGTTTCCACTAAAGTGTTTCACTACCAGTTGAAAAACACATACCATTATCCATTAATGCAAAAGTCCTTAGCTTTGTAACTACAACACAAAACAAAAAGTTGTAGCACACTTTCCCACACTCCTAACTCAGAATTGGCCCAGGCACATATCTGTTGAACATTCACAGTTCAGGTAGGGAGATGTTGCTTAACCTAGTAATAAATACAAATGTAATGCTTTCATGATCAAGAACTAGATGAGTCATTCCCTAAGCAGTTTGAGTTAATTATGTTCTCCAAATGTATACAAAACAAACTTACAAAAATGATTATGACAAACTTATAATTAGAGAATGAGACACAAAGAAATGTTGAGATCATCTCATCGAGTCTCTTCATCTCACAGATTAGCAAGATTCAGCTGCAGGAGACTGCATGAGCTCCTGAGGGGGTGTTTGGCTTGGCAGGTGTTCCTGCAATACTCTCCGGCAGAAGCCTTAGTCTGTGGATGGGGTTAGAGATTCTCTGATGTGGGTGGAAGGACTTTTGGGTCAGAAGTCATTTCTAGTTGTATACCCAAAGATGTAGTTTGCTTCCAAAGAGGCAAAGTATATGACCTCACACAACACAGACTTCCTACTGAGGTGCTGAGACTTTCAGTTACCTACGATCAGATTGACAATCATAGGAAACACCTCTTGACCACAGACAGCTGAGCACCAGAATTCTTCAATGTAACCTCATTAATTTCTACAAACTTCCAAATTTGCTGCTGCAGTTACCTCCTTTCTCACACTTCTCTCCAGTTTAAATCTCCAAGTACCTCTTGGTTTACTCCATCATGATTGTGACTTCTTGCCATACTGCCCCCACCGTATTCCAAATGATTGCTTTAATTGCTGTGAAAAATCCATTATCTGCTTGCCTGTTGAAATTTGGACATCCTGTGGCAGAAATACTTTCCTTATAGGCTTCCAAGTGAGTTCTTTGCATTCTCCTCTCTGCCTCCCATTTTCCTGCTGAATCAGACTAACCCAGGCTACTCTTGAGTTAGCCTGGACTTCTGTCTTCCTGACACTGAGAGCTGTGACCTGTTCTTCAGATCTCTAACTGCTGCTTTAGATTCTGCATTCAGAGTTTCTAGTTAAATCACCATCGGTTCTTAAACAATCCCTTTGTCTGCTTCCAATTTAGATGATCTCTTTATGATCACCAACATTTGCCATTCAACCACAAAACTGATGAAGTCACTGCAGAGCCTATATCATGTCATTTCTATGATAAAGTCAAAATGTCTTCCACTATGAAATACTTGATCTTGTGAATTACAAGCTTTGCATATTTTGATAGTAAATTAATTCAGATGAATGTCTTCTACCCACCTCAATGATAACAGCAAATATACATGGTCTAAACACACTCTCCTGATTAGGATTTTTTTTCTTTGTTTTATTTTGGTTTGTTTATTTTGTCCGCTTGGCAAAGCTAAAGTCATTTGGAAGGTGGAACCTCAACTGGGAAAATGCTTTTTCCATAAGATTTGCCCGTTGGCAAGTCTGTGGGCATTTTCTTGATTAGTGATTGATGTGGGAGGGCCTAGTCTTCTGGGAGTAATGGCACTCTTGGGCATGTGGTCCTTGGGAGTGTAATAATAGTAGCTGGACATGAGTCTAGACAACAAACCAATGAACAGCATTCCTCCATGGTCCATGCTTCAGTTCCCACCTGCAGATTCCTGCTTGAGTTTCTGCCTTGGCTTCTCTAAATGATGTACCATGATTTGAACACATGAGCGCACCAAAGGAGCTCTTTCTTCATCAAGGTGCTTTTGGTCCTAGTATTTATCACAGTAATAGGAATCAAACTAAGACATGTATCAATTTAAAAAAAAATTCTGATTTAACTCTTTACTTTCTGAAGATACAACTATGTGTTTTCATAAGAAACTCAGTTTGGTCTGAGGCTCAGCACATGAAAGTGTTGTTTTGCAAGCCTGTTGACTTGAGTTCAATCCTGGGAATCGGAGCAAAAACTTAGGTATTGTGGCACACATCTCTAATCCCAGCGTTCCTAGGGTGAGATGAAAGACAGAGACAAGGGAATCAGCATGAAGCTAGCTAGCCCTGAGTGTGCTATGCAGGTGGAAAAATTTAGAGATCTACCTCAACAAGATGGAAGGTGAGAACCATCTCCTAAAAGTTGTCCTCTGATTTCCATGTGTGCCCTATATCCTAGATATGCTCATATGCATGTATACATAAACGCACAATGCAAAGAGAAAGACTACATTTGAGAATAAAACAGTAAATTAAATTACTAGAAGTAAAGACATATACCACAAGAGCATTATGGAAAACGTATAAAACTAAAAGCCTCGTAAGCCTCTTCTCTTTTTATCCTTACTATCTCAATGAAATACTCTTTGTTCATTCAGGTCCACTTCCCTTTCATGCTAACTGATACTTGGTCTTTCTTCCTCCCCATTGCTTATCCACTTTCTTGCCTCTACCACCTTCTCCAAATTCCCCATTTTGTTAACCTCCTACGTATTTTTTTCTTTCAATTCTGCCCTCCTCCACGGATGCTGTCTAGTTGCTATGGGAATTATTTTCGACAGAATACTGTGATCTCGTATTGTGCTTCTCATAATTTAGAATGACTTTCCTCTGAACAAACATTCATGTCATCACCAGAATAAACATTTTAAAGATAAGTAACCACATGGTTCTCCTGTTTTAAATATACTGGTGCTATCTCTTGCCTGTATTGAGGCTTCCTCGTGTATCATATGGAGCCCTTCCTTGAGCCAGATACTTAATAATGAGAATTATAAATTGATGACTAAAATCTCATGCTGTGTTTGAAAGGAAGATTTATAGAAATGTTCAAAAACTGTTACTCATACTACACACCACCTCCAACTTAATGTGCTTCCCTTGTTTCTAGAGGAGGAAGGTGAGGCCACAATATGAAATTCCTTGTAGAAGAAGGTCTTCACTGGGGCAAAGTTGCCACTATGCCAACTCTGCTATTTTTCTGAACTTTATTAACATTTTGAGGTTTTTGTTGGTTTTGTTTATTTGTGTGTTTTGGCTTTCTTTCCCAAGGTTTTGACTGGAAAAGAAAATCCAAAACTAGACCTAAAGCAAAACTGTACTTTTTAACATTCGTAACTCTCTATGAATTTGCATGATCAATAAGTAAAACAAAGAGGGTCAAAAAGGCTTCTTGAGTTTCTTTCAAAAGCAGACAATGAAGATTATTCTTTCACTATCTGTCTTTTTAATGAAATGATGTTTTGGTTTATTAAAAATATACTGTGGGGCTGAAGAGATGACTCAGCACTTTAGAGCTATTTAGATGCTATTCTTGATGACCCGTTTAATTCCCATCACCCGCATGGCCACTCACAATCTGTAACTCTATTTCCAGGGCAACCAATGCTGTTGTATGGCCTGTGTGAGCACCAGGCCCACATGTGGTACATTTACATATGATGGAGGAAGGTCATTGGCCAATAAAGGAACTGCTTGGCCCTGTGGGTGGAGTAAACAGAACAAAATGCTGGGAGGAAGAGGAAGTGAGGTCAGAGTCTGGACAGCTCTTCTCTTGGGAGAAGACGCCTGAGAGAGACGCCATGCCCTGCTCCTGGGATGAAGCTCCGACCCAGGATGGACATAGACTAGAATCTTCCCGGTAAGCGCACCTTGGGGTGCCATACACAGATGATTAGAAATGGGCTAAATTAATATGTGAGAATTAGCCTAGAAGAGAATGGGCCAAGCAGTAATTAAATGAATACAGTTTGTGTGTTGTTATTTTGGGGCATAAGCTAGCCGGGCAGGTGGCTGGGGTGTTGGGGACGCAGCCCCGCCGCCACCCTTATTACTTCATATGCCGCCGCCGCCCTTATTACTTCATACATACATGCAGGTCAAACATCCATATACATAAGGTATATTGTCTTCAAAAGAACAATGAATGAAGTATATCATGCTTCCTTGCTCCCATTTGCAAACCCTTGATCTGGGAAGATGGGCGTGTGCCATGAAAACCTGGTTATTGTAATGAATTATGTCAGAGTAGATATTATCTCATTGTTTTATAGCTCCATGGAGATGAACAGAAATATTTATCAAAATTAGTTGTGGGATAAAAGCAGGACATGTGCCCAAAAATGCCCTTCCTGTTAGAGTGGCATTTGGATTCTAGAGTCCTCATGGTTAGTTTTTCTTTACTGGTTAAATGCTGGAGTGTAATAGGCCATTATTGACCATGCATTTCTGGGAAAACTTCATGTTACTGACCTCAAAAAATGTACTTTCCTGGTAGGTTATGGCTTCATCATTGCAAATGTAATCTAATGGATTTCTTTTTAAGTCAGTGAATTTTATCTTTTAATGATTTTGTTTTCTCTTTTCCCTTTATTTATTTATTTATTTGAGACACAGTCTTACTCCGTAGCTATATTAGTTACCTTCCCAGTTTTGTGATAGAACACACTGATAAAAACTAAATTAGGAAAGAGAGAGTTTAATTCGACTAACAGTTCCAGAAAGGACAGAGCCAGTCATGGCAAAGAACTCATGGAGACAGCAACTAGAGACCAGCCTGGCAATCAAGAAGCAGAGATGTGAATTTGTCTGAGGTGGGAAGAGGCTCTAAAGCCTCAAAACTCAGTGGTATCTGTCCTCCAGCAGGATTTCACCTGTTAAAGGTTCCACAGTTCTCCTCCTGCAGACCAAGTGTTCAAACACACGAACCTCTAGGGATATTACCAATGTAAACCACAACATTAGCCCAGGTTGGTCTGGAGCTCACTACGTAGTTCAGGGTAGCTTCAAAGTTATACCCCTGCCTTCAGCCTTTCAAGAGTTCAGTTTACAGGCTTAAGTCACCAATTCTTTGTGCATTATCATTAATATTTTACTATTTAATGTTATACACATGTATTCTATTTGGTTTTACTTTCTTTTTGTGAACTGTTTGTAGAAAATAAAAATTAAAAATAGTCTTATGAAGCAAGCGTATTCATAAATGACATAGAATTTTAACATTCAGAGTAGAATTATGATTATTCCATTTTTATACTAACTTTAAAAATGTAAGCTTAGGATAATTATTCCAGTTGTATTTTAAAATAATGATTATTTAAGTCCAAAACTACAAAGGCAAAAAAAAATCTTCAAGTTGACATAATGGCCATCATATAAAATGTTAATAAGTAAATTTAATATGGATACATTTATACTGGAAGAACATTAAAAAGTATATAATAAAATGTAAAAATAGTTCTTGCATTCTCCACTCAGAATGTTTTGCCCTTAACATAACGATTACAATTCTAAGGAAAATCTTCCTCCAAGAGAAATATGTGCTTTTAAAGTTTTATTGTATCAGTTTACACCCTAAGTTACTATATAGTAACAGGGATGTTGCCTCTACTATGTCCTGTATTGCTATTATACAATTGATTTTGCATGTATTATCTTATTATTTCATTTAAAATATTTATCTGTAAAGACGTTTAAAATTTAAAATGGATTTTAAAAAATTCGGTATATGGAGGGGGAAAGTGGCACATCTATGGAAATGTGAGTGGACATGGACATGACGTGTCAGCGGACAACATTCAGGAATCAGTACTCACTTCCACCCTCTTCATGGCAGGGGTTTTCCCATCTCTGCTGATTTGCCCTGCATTCCAGGCTGGCTGACCAACAAGACTCAGATGACTCTTCTTTCTCCACATTCCAGTTTGGGCTGCAGGGAGGGGATTACTGATCTACCACCACATCTTCTCTTCTCACATGGGTCCAAAGGTCAACTCAGACAGCTGTTCATCCAGACTGCACAGCAAGTGCTTCTAACCACCAACCCATCTTTCCTGCCTGGAAAATATGCTTTCTCTGTACCTAAATATTTACATTTTCTGTAGCTGTTTATTGATTAGTTTCAATTCTGATGCCTACCTCTTTTCATGTTTTACCTGAAAGTTAGCTGTGGTTCCCTTCTGCTGCTAATTAATTCTTTCCTTACATTTCCTTTATTCCTAAGTAATGCAGTTCCCAAATGTAGAACTCTTCCCTGAAAGATTATTTTCCCTCCAGGATTTTAAAGGTAACATTGTCTTGTCCACTGGCTTGTAAAACACCCAATGAAGAGGCTTGTGTATTTTCTTTGTTGCTAGGAATATTTCTTCCTTTTGATTGTTTGTTTTGTTTTGTTTTTTTCAAGACAGCAATTTTCTGTGTAGCCTTGGCTGTTCTGGAACTCACTGTGTAGACCAGACTGACCTTGAACTCACAGAGATCTGCCTGTCTCTGCCTCCTGAGTGCTGGGATTAAAGGACTGTGCCACCATTGCCCGGCTACTTCGGGATGTTTTAAAGGTTGTTTTCTTTATCATTTGTTTTCAGCAGTTTAGCTATAATGTTCAGTATGTTTTCTTTTTTTTCTGTTAGGGTTCATTGAGTTTTAAAAATCTGAATAAATAGTTTTCACTAATTTTTAACATTTTATAATCATTAGTTTTTCAAATATTTTTTTTGCATGTCTCCATCCAGTCACCCATTTTGTGTTGTTTCATTCCTCTGCCATCATCTCTAGCCAGGCTTCCTTTAAGTGTCATTTTGAGCATTTTCTACTGCCATGCATTTGAGTTCACTGATCTTTTCTTGTGCTGTGTCTCATCTCTTATTAATGTTACCTGCTAGGGACAGATTGTGTCACCTTCAAAATTCATGTTAAAGTACTAGTTGCAGTGGAACTTCAATGTGTGATCAGGTCCTTAAAGAAATAATTAAGTTTAAATGTCCTAAGAGTCAAATGACAAAATTCGGTATGAGTGGTATCCTTATAAGATGCAGAAACTACGAGGCTGGAGGTATGACTCAGCCTTTAAAAGCACTGGATTCTCTTGCAAATGACCTGGGTTCAGTTTCCAGCACCTTTTTGGTGGCTCACAACCATCTGTAACTCTAGTTCCAGGGGATCTGATTCCCTCTTCTTGTCTCTGCATGCATCAGACACTCACATAGTACACTTACCAACACATGCACAACTCTTTCACATAAAATAAAAGATAAGTAAATAAATAAATCATTAGAGAAATATAGATAAGAATATAGAAGAAAAAAACAAATGAAACACTCACAGGAGAGACTCAGATAAAGACAAAATAAGCTGTTCCTGAATGAAATAAGCATACTGTCACATTGGTCTTGAACGTCTAAGCTCAAGGATAATGAGAAAATTTTTCGGCTATTCCATCACCCAGCCTGTAATTTTTCCTAGCAATTTAATAAATTAGCAAATTATTTTTCACCTCTAGGGTAACTTTTTTATCTAGAAAATTTAAATTGGAACCTTTAAAAACTTTCTTCACCTACTGTCATTATGTACTACGTCTCAGTTTCTGAGCGTATAAAACTTACTTTAAATATTTATTTGCAATATCCAGTTTTCTGTTTCCATCATATGTGCTACTCTGGTTGTGTCTGTTCTCTTGACTGATGTATTTCATTGCAGGTCACATTCTCCTGCTTCTTAGAATATAGTCCAATACTTTATCGACTATACATTTTGAATGCTTAGGTTAGTCCTAAATATTGTTGTGTTCTTAAAACTAGTGCTTCACAATATTCATGCTTTTTTTAGAATCAGTTGATTATTTCTGAGGCTTGATTCTAAGGTTTGCTAGACAAAACTGCTTATAGTTTTTAGTTCAGGGTACTTTAGACTAAGTACCCTGGTGATGCTTATTGGATATCTACAGAAGATTCTAAATATGGAGAGATCTTTGGACTTTGCTTTTGAACTCACAAAATCTGCCTAACCCCACTTGGGTTTTAGGACTCAATAAGTTTACTTCTTTCTGGATATTTTCACCCCAGGATAGGTAATCATTCTCTTAAGCATGTACAGATTAATATTCAGCCTCAGACTTCAAAGGTCCACATTAAGGAGACTTGAAATGCGGTCTTTCTGCAGCTCTGGAAATCTTACCTCAACTTCTAACCATTTTGATGGTCATAAGCTATGTTCTGTTTGATAATCTTAGAGAAGCCACTAGGTCTATCTAAGGTCCCATCATCAGGATGGAAATCATCTCCAGAAAGATGAGAACAGAACATATAAGATATAGCACTAACCACTAACTAACCACACCTTTCTTTCCTTTCCAGATTCCGGGCCATGTGTGACATGTATTTCAGTGTCTGTTAATTAGTGTTCTTATTCTCTGTCCAATTTTCTAATTGTTTAAAAACAAAGGGAACATTTTTTAACATTTTATATATCTTAAATATATATATATACATATATGTTTATTTATTCTACCATTTATCTTAAATAAGTATTTAAATATTTGTGCATATATTACATTTATTTATTTGTATGTATGTGCACACATGTTTGGGTGCATGTGTACATACCATGGTGCATGTGTAGAGGTAAACAGACAACTTACAAGTGTAGGTCCGCTCCTTCTACTATGCAGGTTTCGGATATCAAACTCAGTTCATCAGATTTGGCAAAAATTGCCCTCACTGGATCAGCCATCCAATCTGCCTTCTTTTCACTATTATTCTACTGATGGTGGTTAAAAAGAAACCATACTTAGAATCTGCAATCTTCACACCTCATTCACACTCTTTCCATGTATAGCAGATACACAATATTCCATGCAATTAATCCAGTGAAATTAGCAAGGCCAATACTAAAGAAAATTTAGGATATAGCCACTATTTTAATTTTGATAGATGGCTTTTCTTGTACAAGCAATACTAAATAATTCTGTAGTATTTTATCTTATCTTCTAAATTTCTAAAACAGAGTTTAATGGATCAAAACATATGAACATTTTAAAACAAAGTCATGTGATTTTTAATAATGATACACTAAATCCACCATTAGGGCATTTCATTACTGTGGTCCAGGTTAGATACTTTGGCCTAAGCCATTCTTACAAAGCCACAAACCTATAATAGGCATTACAATATGTTTTATTACCATAGATAATTATAACACAGTTTATGTATCTAAACACATCTCACCACCAGAAACTACACGAATAATGTACTCCATTAGACTTTTTAAAAGTAGTATACCTGTGAAGTATGCTTACCTGGGAGTGAAGTGGCAGAGGGCAGGTCAAAGAATGAGTGGTTAAAAACTGTAAACATGAAGGCATTGCTGCAAGTCTTTGGACCTCATGAATAATGTACATTTGGGATACAGTGAATTCAGTATCATTTTCATTATTTAATAATAATTTTTTGTGTGCTTATTTGTAACTTTTCTACTTGAATAACACAGCTTTAAGTACATGCAAAATTTATTTTCTTTGCACATTTGTTTCTTCTTCTTTATTTCTCTCTCTCTTTTAACATCATGAACTGTCTGAGGAGAGAGAAACAAACGTCATCAGCCTCAGCCTACACAAGCTAGGAATCACCAGCATCATCACTGTCCTCCTGTCTGCCCCATGCCTGTCTGCATTTGGACTGGGAGGTCTGGAGGAGTGGTGACATACATGAAGTTTCTGCTATGACAGCAGGCCTTTCTTAAATCCTTTAGAAGCATCTTCCTGAGGATCCTCTTGAAAACAATTCCACTTCTATCAGATGGATTTCATCCTAATGACATCACCCCAAGCCAAAGAAAAGTTCTCAGCTCCCTCATGGATGTGGTAACCCTTCAGAAATGCAAGGAAGCCATCTCATTGTCTTCCTAAGTAGCATCAATTGGCAAAAAAAAATTTCTTATCAGATTGACTGTAACTTCTTGAGCTATTGCTGGATTCAAGAGACAGTATTTTGATATTGAGATGGAAATTATATTATCAGTTCCCTAATAGTACTTCTCTAATTTCAAGAGGGTATAAGGGAGGAAGATCTAGGTCAGTGATGAAAAATGGTTCCCAACAGTTCCCTGGTAGTATGTGCTTAGAGTTGAGCAGAAGGTCCTACCCACCCTGTGATGTTCATGCAAGGATCTTGCATCTTAGAATGTTTTCTTGTTAAAAACCGATGTTAATAGCAGCATTGTTTGTCATAACTGGAACCTGGAAACAATCTAAATGGCCCTCGATTGAAGAATAGATAAGGAAAATGTGGTTCATTTACACAATGGAGTACTACACAGCAGAAAAAAATGATGATATCTTGAATTTTGCAGGAAAATGGATGGAGCTAGAAAATATCATTTTGAGTTAGGTAACCCAGATCCAGAAAGACAATTATCACATGTACTCACTCATAAGTGATTTTTAAACATAAGACAAAGAAAACCAGCCCACAAATCACAATCCTAGAAAACCTAGACAACAATGAGGACACTAAGAGAGACATATATAGATCTAATCTACAGAGGAACTAGAAAAAGACAATATCTCCTGAGTAATTAGGAGCATGGGGACCTTGGGAGAGGACCGAAGGGGAGTGGAGGGGAGAGGGAGGAAGGGGAGCCAAAAAAATGTATAGCTCAATAAAAAAATCAATAAAAACACTGATGCCAAAATGATGTTCAAATTCTCCCTTAGAAGTTTGCAAAATTAGCACTCCTTTCAATAATGCATAACAATACACAATTTTTCCACATTCCCCCCTACATTAGAATATTAAGATTTAACAATATGAAGGGAAATTTTGCTTTGATTTTTTTTTTCACTTATTCAATTATGAGTAAGACTTTGCAACTTTTATCAGCCATTAATTTCTATTCTCTTTCAATTGGCTATTACTATATTTGACCATTTTCATTTTTAATTATAAATAAACTCACTATGAAGAAAAATTCTGGTTATTAAATATTATTTTCAGAAAAGTTTAGTTTTTTCTGTTGATATCATACAGAAGTTTTGAATATTTAAAATTTTCCATATTTTCATTATAGTTTTCTGAGTTTTATGCAGTTTAGCTCTTCTCAAAATACAATTCTTTGACTTTTTATTAAATATTTTAGTTTAGTTTTCTATTTCTATTTATAAGTTCTGTGTATGGCTAGTGTTGTGTGAGTTCATATACATGTAGGTATAAATGTACATGTGAACACCTATACTAACTAGAAACTGACATCAGGGTTCTTTCTCCACCTTGTTCCTTTGAGTTTGTCTCTAAGTATCCTCATGCCTTTGCCTTCCCAAGGCTAGTGTTACAAAGGCTTATAAACGTACCCTGCTTCTGCATGGGTGCTGAATATCGTAGTGAAGATTCTCACGTTCATGTGGCAGGTGCATTTCTGGCCTCATTTGGAATTTAATCAAATTAAGATTTGATCAGACTCGAACTATATACGGTATCATTTGAAGAAAAAATACTTTCCCCAAGTCATTATCTTGATTATATTGACCCCTTTCTAAACACTAATATCAATTTTACCTACCACATTTATCATTAAAGGAAAACTTTTTTTAATGTGAACTATATATCTGCAGATTTGTCAGGGTACATGTTTAATATTTAGACTCAGGTTACTTCTGTTTTCGCCAACACCAGTCTCATGGAATATTTCCTTGTATTTTTGTCAAGAAATTGTGTCACCAATGCCACTATTTTAAATTACTGAATCCATTTGTGTGTGTGTGTGTGTGTGTGTGTGTGTGTGTGTGTGTGTGTGTGTATATAGTCCAGTTTCTTTTATTTCCATGTGGACATAGTTTACAAGCACTAGATTTTGCATATACTGTCCTTTTGTGTGCCATGTACATTCTTGACCACTTTGTCAGATGTTCATTAATAATATTCATGGATTTACTTCTGATTTTTCTCTTATGTTTTTGGGGGATTATTTGTATATTTAAATAAGTAATGGTGGCATACATCTTTGAATAGATAGTTTCTAATATAGCTTGATATTTGCAAAATTTATTGCTTCCAGATTTGTTCTTAATTCTCATAATTGCTCTATCTAGTCAGAGACTTTTGTGTTCTTTACAAATTTTAATAGGTGTGTATGTATATGGGTATGACTGCTATTTTAATAGGGATTCTACTGAACCTAAGAATCATGCTACTTAATATGGACATTTTAATGATTTACTCATTCTTCTAAACCACAAACATATATTTTTGCTTATGTCTGTTCTTTTCAACTTTCTTTATCAGTTGTATTTTAATTATCTCCATATAGCTATTTCACTTCCTTGGATGAGATTATTTTTAATTATTACATCCTATTTTGGTTTAATTACATGCCAGCAAATTGGAAAGCCTAAAGGAAACAAATGAAGTTCTAGACTTAGAGTGGATAAATCATAAATAGTAACTGACCAGATGGATAATAAATAATGAAATTCAATCAGTAATGGAAAACTTCCCTTCAAAGGAAAATCCAAGATCTGATATTTCATTTGCTCTCGTTGACTATATCCTTAAAAGGTACAGTTTTATTCCAAACTTAAAAAAATGCATTTGTTTATATATGCACAAGGGGGTGATACACATGCCATGACCATGTCTGGAGGTCAGAAGACAACCTGTGTAAAGCTCTCGTCTTATTTATGTTCAGGGAATCCACCTCAGGTACTCAGTGTTAGCAGCAAGCCCCTTCAACAGCTAAGCCATATTGAGGGCCCGTGATCAAACTTTGAAGAAAGAGTTAATACTGTTCTTTCTCAAAACTTTTCAAAAAAAAATTGAAGGAAGACAACTGTTAGTCTCAATTTACAGAGCAAGCGCTGCTTTGTGTGGGAGTCACCTTGGTGTCAACTATAAGGTAACTGAGACCTCAAAGATCTACAGAGGACTCATGCTTTGTGTTCACAATTGGCTACTGCATTGCTTCAGAAGTGGTGGTGAGGCAAAGCATCATGGTAGTGAACAATTGATAGTGAGAAGCTTCTCTTTTCCAGGAGGCCAGGAAACCAAAAACAGGGACCAAGATCTGAGTACACATCCTTAAGAATAAGCTCCCAACAACTCTCTCTCAATTTGGCTCTACTCTTTAAGTTTCAACAACCTTCCAATAGCTCCATCAGCCATGGATCAAGCCTTCAACATGTGAACCTTTGAGAGGCATTTAAGTCCAAAACCATGATATCTTCATGACAAAGGCAAACAAGAGTCCTATAAAATAAGCAACTTTTTGGTTCATGACCCCTATGAACATGGATGCAAAGTATTCTCAGTACAATATTAACAAACCAAATTTAACACCTCATTTGAAAGATTATGTACTAAGATAAAGACATGACTTATCTCTGTGGTGTAAGGATGGATCAGCACATAAAAACCAATAAATGTGATATGCTATTTAAAACGATAAACAAATGTCATATGAGAAAGTTAGAGATACATAAACATCCTTTAAAAAATTCAACATGATATTTGAAGGCTTTCAACAAATTAAGTATAGAAGCAATGTGCCTAACACATGAAAGTTACATATGAAATTGCCACAGCTAACATCACAGTCAAGCAAAGTGTTGAAAAGTTGAAGTGAAGCAACCACAGTAGTCTTCTTACAGAATCATTCCTTTTGGGATGTATTTAAAAAAATAACGTCATCCATTCATATTTTATATAATATAATTTTGACAAAATATATGTACAGCAAATCTGGGCTCGGCAATGAAAGGTAGGGCATAGATTGGAATGTGAATATTTTAGCAGTAGTTAATGGTAACCTTCTTAAAAGAATGACTGTGTCCACTTGTATCATCACTATATACTTAAAAGCTTGGCAAACAAAAGATCCCAAAAGTATTGAAAGTACAACTAACAGAAAGAAAGGGTGGAGCAAATAGCAAGCTGGAAGGATTGCAAGTGAAGAAGACTCTAATCAATAATTAATAACTGATTCTGTAGTTTGATTGTGGGTCTTCAGGAGCAACGATTTAGGAAGGGAAGTAAGGTCTCTGAGGTGGGTGTTTAGAAGTCTCCAGAAGGCATTTCATTGAGGCAAAACTTGAAACCCTACCCTATTATGGAGCTTGGGAATAGAAATTCACTGACATATATAACGTGAGTTCAATGGACCCCAAATCCTTGAGGGGCCTCAGAAATATATATGACTGTAAAGTAGTTATTAAACTGATTTTTTTAGGAACACTCTAGTTTCCACGAAATTCACTGTGAGTGCAGTACTGTTTAAAGGCTTCAAGGGAAGAATACGTGAGAATTGGAAAGGATCCTTGTAGGTATATCTGGTAGGGCAATGAAATTGTGCCCTAGATGTACCAAATCCACACTCACTTTGCATTGGAATTAGTGAGGGCATTGAAAAACCCGCAAAGACCTCAGCTGCTGGTTAATTCAGGACAGAATTGGCTTTCTGTGTTTTCTGGAGCTCCCAGAGGATTCTAATGTATAACCAAGGATTAAGACAGTCTAAAGCAGAGATTAAAGTGTCTTTAGGTTTGAGGATACAGATGAATTCTCAGAAATAGTGTTTTGCAGGTAAAGAAGCCTTAGAAGAAAGATTAGGGTTTGGAGGCAAGAATGTTTGGAGAGTAGAGGTTGGATCAAAGAGATGGGGGTCATTTGCATATACCCATGTGAATTATATTTTGAGCACTGGTGTTTATTATATAATTTTATATGTATATATATTATGCATATATAAGACTAGAGTCTAGCATTTTAGATAAAATAATCTAATACCAATCTTACTGTGTTATAAATAATTGCGTACCTTTAATAAGTTATTCAACTTTGCTGGAACTAATTTTGTTGTTCGTGAACTGGGGACAGTAATTTTAATAATCAGGAAATGACTGGAGATGAAAAGTTCACTGACATATCTGTGCTGATATTTTTATTTTCAAAAGCTGAAAGGCCCCCGAAGATGTGGATTTTGTTCAGAAAACAAGTTCTAGAGTCAAAGAAATGATGTGGTTCTGGGGTAACGAGAAATACAGGAAGACAAAGCTGTGTACAGAATAGGGTCTTCATGGCTCAGGGCTAAAAAGCCAGAAAAGGAGGTGAAGTCGGTGGATAGTTTGTATTTAAAACTGTGACTGTCCCTTAGACAGTTCAAAATTGATAAAATGAAGTCATCAGAGTTCATGCAGAAACTGGACCTTTCTTAACCAGGAGGTGTACAGCAAAGTCATACTTTCCTTGTTGACTGGGGCAAAGTCCTGTATTCCTTGCTGGAGACCCGAAGCTAGCTGACGGAAACTGGCAAAGGAACCACTACTGTCATTATAGCTTCAAATTATGGGATTTTCATTTCCTAAATAGGATGACAAAAATTTAAACTGAAATAAGAAACTGCCAAAAAGAAATAAAATCTCACCTTCATGCCCCAAAACAGCACAGTAGAAAACACTATCTATGTGTCCCCAATGCTTGGCCTTGCTGGCCTGGATACCAAAACACATGACTATGTATTTGGGAAATGGAAAATGAAAATAAGCATCTTGTAAAAATATATATGGCATATTCATTTTCACACTTCTACCTTGCACAGAAGCATTTGGCTGAAATTAATTTGGCCTTCCATCTGTGAAATTATTGTTTTCTATGGGCTTGGTCATATGATTATTAAATGGTGATTTCAGTACCATCATTCTTTATTACAGTTTAATATTAATGTTTTATTATCTAGTAGGAAGTAGAACTGAGGACTGTAACCACATTCATCATGCTTCTACTCTGAGAAAGAATTTAACGAGCTTCACATAAAATGCTACCTCGAGGAAATGTCGCAATTAAAATGGTGCAGCTGCTTGGAATACATAAAATTTCCCACTGAGTAACAAACCAGGCAAACCTTCAGCATTGTGGCATTGTTAGGAAGCCCTGTCTACCCCATCTCTCAAGTCTGCCCGTTCATTGTTTACAGCTATGATTGTGATTGAGCAGGGCAAGATATATATTCATATTCAGTAGATGGAAAAGTAGACATTATCGAATCTCACTCTATTATAACAGGAACATGTTTAATTATTTCTTATTGAATTTTAGTATGTGTGCATGTGTGTGTACATGAGAAAGGGACAGAAAAACAAAGAGACTGTGTGTGTGTGTGTGTGTGTGTGTGTGTGTGTGTGTGTGTGTGTGATATGGAACTCAGCTTGCCAGGCTTGCTTGGCCACTACCTTTACAGGAAGAGCCGTGTCTCCAGCCCAAAGCCACCCCTTTAAAACACCTGTTTATTTACCTGCCTCCCACTTCCTTGTACCTCAAGCCACGGAGCCTCAAATCATTGAGGTGCTTTCTATACCTCATCTTTAAGCTCTCTTGTGAGAAGGATGGAATTCCAGGAGCATTACCTAATACACACTGTGGCTAAGGAAATAAAAGGTATAAAATACAGTCATAGGAAAGAAAAACAAGAAAAATGATATCACTTAAGCGCATGTCAGGTGGAGTATCAGTGTAACTTCATGTAAACGACACCTTACCTGCATTCATTGTGGGCTGCATAGTGAACAGAGCAGGTCGCTGGGACGCTGGCATTCTGGACCTAAAACACTGATGCAAACCTGCAGGAAAAGGTCAGACTTGGAAACATCAGTAGCACACGTATAATCATTATGGGAAGTTTATGAAGTTATTTACTCAGCAGGCTTGAAAATATCAAAGGATGAGTTTGGCTCTTATTAGCATGAAGCCTTTTTAAAATGACACTAAAGAAATTCTTCCTGCCCTTTTATTTGCAATTCCTCACCGAAGCACCTCTGTATTATAGCCTGAAATTACAGAACCACCCACAAATTTCATCCTCTTCTTTCAGACAAATATTGATTCTCACCCATCCTCTAAGCCTGGGCATTTCGGATAGAGAGCGAATGAATGTCATGTTGCTTTTCAGGGCTGCAAGTATTTACTAAATAACTGAGCTATCCTCCGGAATTATGCACCCTTCAGCCACAGTTTCGGGGAGGTGAGCTTCAGATGGGTGAGACAGCTTATGCTGGTTAGGTTGTATCAACTTAACAAATTAGGCTCACCTAGGAAGAGGGGACCTTACTTGAGAAGTTGCCTCCATTAGATTAGCCTGTGGGTATTTCTGGAGGCATGTTCATAGTTGCTAATTAATTTAGTAGACCTTAGTCCACGGTGGGTGGTACCATTTCTAGGCAGGTAGACTTGGGCTGTATAAGAATAGTAGGTGAATAGGCCACAGAGAGCAAGGGAGTAAGCAGAATTTCCTTATGGTCTCTGGGCCAGTTTCTGGTGCCCAGCCAGGGTTCTGCCTTAAGTCCCTGTCCTGATGGCCCTCCAAAATAGACTGTGACTTGGAAGTGAAACCAAATCAACTTTTTCCTACCTGACTGTGTTTGGCCATGGTGTTTATCTCAGCAAATAGAAAGTAAACTTGGGCTTGAGATGTGGCTCAGTGGTTAGGAGCACTGGCTGTTCTACCAGAAACCTGGATTCAATTCCTAGCACCCACGTGGCAGCTCACAACTGTCTGTAAATGCAGTACCAGGGTACCTGGCACCCTCATGCAAGCAAAACATATATATATATAAAGAAAATTTTGGAAGTTAAAATAAGTCAAAACTGTAATTTAAAAATTAGAAGGGCTCTCTCTCTCTCTCTCTCTGTACACATTTCCTCAGGCCTGTGAGCACCCCCCCCCTCCTTCTAATAAACTCCTAAGTAGGTTAAAAAAAAATTAGAAGGAAAGAAAGTAAACTAGAACACAGCTCTACTGTTCTCTAGATTCCTAAATTGGGACTAGGAGTGTTATCTTGTATTAAAGACCCAGTCCATCTTCAGTGACCTACCATTATGCATTCTTCTCAACTGCGAGCTCCAACAAAGGGTCCCATACTGTTCTGTGTAAAACGTTGGGCAGAATCCTTGGATGGAGAATCACTTAGCTCGCTTGTCAAGTGAACTCCCCTTAGGCCTTAGGCTAGGCGAGCTACTTCTCCTGGAGATCCCGCTGCATCTCCTCTCAGTACAGGTCACAGTTCTTGGAAAAGAGCAGAAGTCTTTCTCTGGTGACAGCTTGGAGTCAAGGGAGCCAACCCATCCTGTGGGGATATGAATCATAACAACAATGAGTGGGAGTGGGAACAGGCAGGAAAGGAAACTTAAAATGAGGTAAGTGAAAATACTGCAATGCTGAGAAGAACAAGGCTCCAATGTGAATGCAAAGCAATCACTGGGAAGAAAGATTTTGTGTAAGGGACACACATGATACAGTAATAGAAGGAATTCTGTAGATCTCAAGACACTTTGAGACCAGTGAAAACTTGAGGAAATCAATCAGTTTTCCTGGCTTTACTGTAAGTATATCCTTCAATAATAGTGCTAATGAAGTGTTTAGAAGTAACCAAGAATTTTCATATAATCCTCATTTTTGATCATTGCTACAATGTGATGAAGTGGAGATGATGAAGAAAAGGCATAAGGAGAAAGGCCATTCAGGCTGAGTTTTCATGAGCTTCTGTACCATATACTGGGACTCCGTTCATTGCACCCTTGACCTACAAGGTGGCTATTCACATTGAACCCACTTTACAAGAGACATCGGAAGTCAAAGGGGGATACATCATATGTCTAACAGCACCCTACCTCAAAGTGTTATAGACAGAATTTAGACTAGCACATTTTCAGATCCAAACCTGAATGTAATATGGTGACTATTTTCCTAAGACAATAATAAAACTATGGAGATGATAGAGAATCAGTACAAAAAGAATTATGCAGTGATTAAAGCATATTTCTCACCGTCCAGATTGCTTTCCTACTGTAAGCAAGACATTGTTGAGAATATGTAAACTCATTGTCAGTGACTTCACAAACATTGTTGTGGAATATCTTGACTCCAGTATTTCTCTCACATGTCATGGTTGGAGTTTCACCTGTGGGAGTCACTAGGAATCCGAATGTTATGACTGTCCCTCTCCCTTCTCTATTCCTTTAAGTCAAGCCTGGCTGTCTAAGTTATTAGAGCTGATGAAATGTGGGTGACATGTCATTTTTTCAACAAAGCCTTAAGAACAAGTATGTGACTTGTCATTGTCTCCTTTTTTCTGTATCATCGTGACCATCAAATTTTTACAGGTGCTGTTTCAATCCACGGCCCTACATAAGGTGATATGGGAAGTTCATCTTCGCTGGCAAGCATCTGATATTTAGTATGGGAAAGACATCTTTTGCTGTGCCACGATACTGCAGTTTAGAGGCTTGTTGTTACTGCACTACCCTACACTGACTATGTACAGCTCTATTAATCAGAGTTTGATGCAAAATCAGAATATACTATGTGTAATATTTTAGCAGAAATGGCATGGGAAGCTGTAGCCTATAGATCAACACTACCCTTTGCCTATAGATCAACACTACCCCTTCTACTTATTCTTATAAATAAGGTTTTATTGACACCACCATGTCCATTTTTTATCTGTTGTCTATGACTATTTTCATGCTACCTCTGAATTTACGCATTGCACATTAGACCATAGGATGAGCAAAACCTATTTAGTAACTTCCATTTACAAAAAGTTGTTCTATCTTTGGTCTACATAAGCATCCTAGAATGTCTTCCTAGAAAACAGAGGTCCATTCATCTGCAGAACTGTGTTAGCTTCCTGCAGTATAACAAAATACCTTAGATAACCAACTTACTTGTGAAAAGCTTTTTGTTTTTGTTTGTTTGTTTACTTTGGTCTTCAGTTTTAGAGATTTTGGTCCAAAACCACTTTGCCGATTACTTTGAAGTTTGTGGTGTTACAGTGTGTTTTAAGATATTTGATCACACTCTAAATCCAGAGACTAGTTTTAAAATCAGCCATGGATCAGGAGACGTAGCCAGGAATTATTTGACAAGACTTAGCCAGCAAGAGTACAGAGGACCCAGGAAGACAGATAGAGAGGTGCACAGAAACGATTCGGGAGGGGCTTGGAGTTTCAAGGGCTTTTTGGTTTGGGACTCCTGGTGCGATGCTTTCTTGCTGGGTCTCAGGCCTCTCTGAGCTAGCAGGATTTCACTGCAACATCTGATTCTCGGGTCTTTATTGATAAATAGAATGATAGAGACTTAGTTTGGCAGCCGTGACCAAGTCAGTGTCAGTAGAACCAGATAGCTCACCGGGCTGCCGCCTAAGCAGCTAGGCACTGACTGCAGGCCTTGAGCTGGCCAAAGGTAGTTAAAGTATCAATATATTCAGGTAAAGCTGCTAAGCCAAAAGAAAAACAACAACAGTTTATCACAGAATGAGCGTGACTAAAGGAAGCTGCTCATCTTATGAGGGCAAGGAAGTAAAGATAGCAGCAGATACTCTGTGTTCACTAGCTCCTTCAAAGGAGGCCAGTGATCTAACTCCTGTTCTGCCTCAGGGCCTCACCTCCACCTCCTCATGATACAATGGGATGGAGATCAAGCATTTAACATGTTACCTCTGGCAGGCACTTTTCCAAACCCTGACATAGAGGTGCTTGCTGCCTCTGAGACCACAAATGGACCTTTGTCAGAGAAAGATGACACGCTGTGTGTCGACAGAGAGAACCCTGGAGACCAGATGCTGGCGAGCAGCTTCATAGAAATTGTTCAGGTCTGAGATACCCTTTGAGAGAGCTCCAGGAGGCCAGCTCTTTCTGCCTCCCACATCTTGTGCAAGTAAACACGTCTGCTGGAGTGCTCTTCCAGCCCATGATTTCAGTATTTCATCTATAAGAAAATATAAAGCGAACTTGTCAACGCTCCGCTTCCTCCCCGAGAAGTACAATGAAGCAGAGATTGAATGAATCAGCTCTGAGCATTTGGCTAACAGGTTTGTTTGCAGTTCTCATGTTTCTGGGAAAGTCCACCCCTAGACGGCTGCACATGAATCCCCACAGTACACACTTCCTTGTGTAAATTAATCTAGGTGCATTCTTGCGAGCGTTAGAGAGTAACTTAAAATTGAGCTGTATAAAGGCATGCTGTCTCAATTTTAGAAGAAAAAAAAACCCATCTAAACATGTTTACCTCCCAGATTTATGTATCATTCACAGCAGAGCTGCCTGTCAGTGGTGGCTGATGAATATACATTATGTCAAACTCTCAAAGCCTCCCTAGTCCATCAGTTTCCTTCCATATCAAACACAGTTCTCTCTGTTGAATTCCAAGAATGGTTGCCATCTGGCCCTGCTCTAACTATTTGTGAATTCTTGGGTCAGTTTCTCTACTCTGCAGAATGGTTAGCTGCCTATGGCCTGGAGGTTCACAGTATTGACATCTCACAGCCACCTCTGCACCCTCCCCCATTGTAACCATTTCTCCCTTCTTCATTCTTAGACAGCTACCCTTTAGAAACAGTTGTCTGTATTATTCGTTTCTCTCAGTCCCACACCTACTCAGTCCAGCAGAATCCATGTCACTGATTTCTTTGGATATTTTGGTTATAGGCCATATTGGAAGGTATTGGAAAGCTTTCTTGTAAAAATACTTGATTGTTCAGAATATGATCAAAGTTTACAATACATATATGAAGTTGTGAAAGAAGAAATTATAAAACAAAGCAACAAAGCAAAAAGGATACTAATACCTGAGACTCCCTCCACCCACCAAAAAAATGTCCTTGTTGACTGTGTTGGTCATCATGATGGTGACTAGATGCCTATTGTTACCTTGTTTGTTTATTCATTTATTTAGTTTGAGACAGAGTCTCTCTACATAACCCTGACTGACCCAGAGCTCTCAAGATAGACTTTGCTCACCTTGAAAGTTTCTGAGTATTCCTTTCTCCTTGTTGACAGCTACTTCCCTTTCTCTGAGGCCCTGGTTGTTTCTTCCCCCTGCCCCAGGCTCTTTTCTCCCAGTGCTCCCCTTAGATTGTCACAGCCCACACATGATTCCCATCCTCACACTGACCATCCATTGTACTTTCTTGCTAGCCATAGGACGATAATTCTTACCTACTCCTCACCCAGTTTTTTCTGCCCACATGAATAAAAATGTTCACTAGTAACACACCCACAGGCTCTCCATCACCTTTCTTATCTCCTTGTTGGAGAAATGGTCAAAAGTAAACTTTGAGAAGAACACTCGGTCAATGTTTTGATGGGCATCTTCTTTCTCCCTAGAATTCAAGCATGCTCCTTCCTTCTTCCATGATGCAGGATTCCAGCAAGGATTTGTCTGTGTGATACCATTGCTGCCTCATAAAAGCTGGTGGCTCTGTGCATTTGTTGGTTTTCCATTAGTAAACAGAGTACCTGAAGCTAAAATTCATGTTCAGCAATATCGGGTATGTCGGTGATAAAAGAAAGGAAAAAAAATACACAGTTTAGTTCTCCGTATTTTTTATTCATGTCATGCATAAATTTAAAATTGGACGGAGAAAATAGTATCTCATAATTGGCCCATAACACTCACACAATTGCATTCTGTTTTCAGGACACCCACTTGCTTCAATATGGAAATTTTTATTTTTGTTAAATAGCTATTATGCTCAGATATTATATTATGGACTCAGAATACATACTATAGATTCTAAATGAATGAAATAGCTAGTTTTGCTTCTTTATTCATTCATCTGGCAGCAATAATATGTTGAGCAACTGGTCCACATGCTGCATATAAATCAATTAAAATGAATAAAAGGAAAATGATGCATGCTTTTGTCTCATTTTTTATTATGGAAGTATGTTAGAGGATGTTATGTTTGAGAAACAAAAGCATAAATTAAAAGAAAGATAAAGAAGGAAAGGAGGGGAAAGAATGAAGGATAAAAAAGGGAGGAAGGGAGGGAGAAGGAAGGATTGATGACAAAATGAGAATTCAAATTCTATTATTATTTACTTTTCCTACGGGATGGTCTTCTTCAGCTGTATAAGGCTGGTAATGTTTGAACTCTGGGATCTCCTGCTTCAGCCTCCTGGGTAGTTGGGACTACATGCACTCACCAAACATATGTTGTGATTCTTAATAAGTCAGTCAGTGTCAGTCTTTCTGAGTGATTGTCTGGGGTGAGTTGGGGGGAAAATAGGGAACTGGCCTTGTAAACATCTGGGTAAAGTGGCTTTCGTCAGAGAACATAGTGAGTGTATAAATCCGTATGCAAGTCATATCTGACTTGCCCTGGGAATAAGAAAGAAGATTGTGTGACCAAAGGGAAACAAAAAGAAGAAATTTACCAGATATAAGACAGAAATAAGCCCTGGAATGGAGCATGAAACACCCTGTAGAGAATGCTATGGGAAGATTTGGGTGTATACTTTGCCTCAGCATTTCTTTGTGAAGAACAAACAAACGAACAAATGAATGAATGAATGAATGAATGAGCAATGATGGATCCAGGAGGAGAGTTATTGCTTTGGGGAGTTTTCTTTGTGTGTGTGTGTGTGTGTGTGTGTGTGTGTGTGTTTGTGTGTGTTTGAAAGAATGACTCAGACTAGAATGGTTGCAGAAGTTGGAAAAGGAGTTTGATTATGTATATAATATGAAAATAAATCAATCAGATTCTATAAAGCATTGGACCAGATTGAATAGAGTCAAAGAAAGAGAGAAGCTGCTACAGGATAAATCAAGGCTGCATTTGTTTGTTTGTTTGTTTTGTGGTTTCTTTTTGTCTGGTTTTGTTTGTTTTGTTTTGTTTGTTTTTTAATATTCAAATTCCAATTTACTGTCTTTTATTTTTCCTTTTTTCTACTATCCATCTTTATATTGATTGACATTTGGCTTGTCTGTTTAGAGACTGTAACATGTGGGCTTCACTTATATATTCAGAACTACTGTTTCAGAACTCCAAATGAAAGGGAAGAAACTTTCGATAATATAATTCCATTTTCTCCCAGCCATTGTGTTGCCAATGCCATATATTTTATTTTTGTCTAAATTACGAATGCCATGAAAATATTTTTTGTTGCTGTTTTAAACCATCTGCTGTCCATGAAAGAAACTTGAAGAAGAAAAATATAAGATCATCTCTTGGATTTGCTTGTGTATTTACAGTTTTCCAGATTCCTTGCCCCTTCCTGTGGTGCTGAACCCCCATCTGCTGTTATTTCCCTCTACTGAAGCAGCTTCATGTAGAGAGAGTGGGCTGGCAGCCGACTTTGTCAGCTTTCTTTTATCTGAGAACGTCTTTATTTCATCTTCATTTAAAAGGATGTTTTCAATAGAAGACAGAATGTAAGCAGATTACTGCGTCCCTTCCCTCCCTCTTTAAGACATCCACCTTATCACTGTTCCCTGCCAGTAGTTCCTCTCTCTGGGCTTGTTTGTGCTTTCCCCATTGTCCTGAGTTTTCACAGATTGAGGGCTATGTATATCAAGAAAGCTTTCCCGTTGTGTTCTCTCTGGGGTTTGTTGGGTTTCTCACATTTATAGGTTCACAATTTTAGCAAATTTAGAAGAATGTTGGACATTATGTTAGAACAGATGAGCCGTAAATATGCTAGGTGACTGAGGATGAGCTTGAACTTCCAGGTCCTCCTGCCATCGCCTCCCAAATGCTAGGACTAACAGCCCTGACTTGTGGAGTGTTAGGAATAGAACTGAGGTTTTGTGCATGTCAGGCAAGCATGCTACCAACTGAACCACACCCCCAGCGCAGCCATTGGTTCTTTAAATATTTTGCTATTTTCTTTTTCTCTCCTCTTCTAAAAAATTAACAATATATTTAATTCCTAGTAATCTTCAATAGGTCACTGTGGCTCAGATTTCTTTTGCTTTAGACTCAATATTTTGTCTCTTAATTATGTCATACAGATTTCATTTTCCCTTAGTTCTCTCTAAAGATGTATACATATACCCACCACTTAAACAGTCTACCCCAGTGGTCCAGAGACACCCAGTTTCCATTGATGTAGAAAAAATAAAAAGACTTCATTCAAAAGCACCAAGTAATTTTTGTAGATGCTTTTGGAAAAAGATAATTACTTCTCCCTGCCAACAGAGAACTCAGTGAAACACCAGCATGAGAATTTTGGCAAATTAGTGAAACCGGTTGTCATGGATTTGGAGGAGGCTTCATAGCAAATAAAAAGACATTCTCTCATAAGTGTGGCTGGGTTTGTCAGTTTGGGGCATTCAAAGATGTGTTGTGTATTTTGTCAAGAATTGGAGCAAAGTTATTAATTTGTAGTTTATTGTTGTTCATTAAAGAATATCAAATATTTCCAGTGGGCATATTTTTGATAAATAAAACAACTAACCTCAATTAAAAAGTAAATATTCACTTTCTGCCCTCGACCATCTTCCATTCTCCCCCACTGCTGGAGAAGACTGCTTCTGTGGATGCTGGTGGGCCCTTCCTCCCCCACTAACTGCATCATTGCCTTTACCACCTCTCATGTGATTCTCAAATCCCAAACCCTTGAATACGGAACTTCTAACAGAGGAGATGGGTGGTCTGAAGAAGAAAAAGGCCCTTTGAATGTTATTTATCAATAAGACCCTGAAGGTTTCACGTTGGTTTTTAACTGGTTGAATGAAAATATTGACTTGTTATAGTCACAAGGTGTGACCCCAGAGATTTGGACATACATGGGGTTAGAAAAGACAGCTGGACTCTCTCTAACATGCATGGATGAGTCACTATGCTAATTATTGAAAAATTATTGTGATTGCTGTGAATCAAGAGTAGGTGAGTAAGGAAGGGAGAGGGAGGAAGAAAGCTACCAGATTGTGCACCACTAGGAGAATAAAAAGGATAGAATGTTTGGTCTTACTGTTCGCAGAATCTATTAAAGGAGAGGAGGCACCCGCAGTACAAAGACATGGACAAAAATCCCCATGGAAGGAATTAGTAGGATTTTTTAGGAATTCATGTTTTGGGACATTAGTATTCTAATATTAATAAAACTAGAGACCCCAGGACAATAAAGCACCTGCAGGGTAAACAGCAAGGCACAGGGTCTCGGGATTCTCTCCCATTTTAGTTCTTGACATGGCTGTGCTGAGAGTTCACGCATGCCCTGCTATGGTAATAAAACCTTTCAGGAGAACTGACCCTGTGCTCCTGGAGTCTGTACTTTGAGTGACATAAACCAACACTGAGCTATGGGCCATAATAAATGAGTGGAAGCTCCGACAAGAGCTCTTCTTGGCTTCATCCAGTTCCAGTCCTCATTCCTACATCCTCCTGTTACTATCTAAAGGGCAGGCAAGTGTCTCACACACAATTCTTTACATCTTTTCCTTCATCTTTTTTAAACATCCATTATTAGTCTCTAATATGAGTTGATCTGTATCACCTCAAAACTCTTCTGTGGAAAACCTCCCTGTGCCCAAGAATGTGGCCTTATTTGGAAGTGGCTTTGTTGCAGATGGAACTAGTCAAGATGAGATCATAAGAAAGTTGGAAGTCAATCATATCCCTATTAAATGTGGCTGATGTCCTTATCAAAAGGAGGCTTGTAGGTATTAAACAACACACACACATACACACACATGTAGTGGCGTTTCATTTTTATTTTAATAAATAAAGCTTGCCTGAAGTTCAGAAAGTAAAATAGCTACACTGGCCAGCCTTACAGACTAGAGTGCAATAACACATACCTTAATCCCGGTAGCCACAGAAATTTGCTACAGAAACCAGGCCGTGCACGCCTTTAGTCACAGAGGTACACGCCTTTAATCCCAGAACTAGAGAGGATTATAAGAAGGGAGGAGACAGCTCTCAGTCACAGTCTCATTTTGAGATTCCTGGAGGCAGGATCAACATTTTCAGACTGAGGTCCAGATAAGAGCCAGTGGCTGGCTGTTTTGTTTTTCAGATCTTCAGGTTGGACCCGAATTTCTCTCTCTGAGTTTTATTAATTGTGCTTCACACACACACACACACACACACACACACACACACACACACACGAACACAAGGAAAGGGCCATTTGAGCCTGAGGCAGATATGCAGATATCAGGGTGATATGCATGCAAGTTAACAAGCTCCAGAAATTGTCAGCAAACCCCAGAAGCTAGAAGAATGGAGGAGGTTCTCTACTCTGCCTCACCATGTTGAAGGAGCCTGTTTTGTCTGATACCTTGATCTCAGATCCCCAAGCTCCAGACCTAGGGGACAACGTATTTCTGTTGTTTAAACCACCCATTTGTGGTACTTCATTATGGCCAGCACAGCACACTAATACAGTCCCCCTTTTGTCTGTTTGGCTCCCTCCCAGTCTAAAATCCGTTGTGCCTACAATCTCCAAGTTGATATTTTTATTTCAGACCTTTCTTTCATTGCCCATACTGTAAAACTCAGTGTCTACTGCATTGCACATGAATATCTTAAAACTATCCGAAACTCATGTACCGTAAGCTTAGCTTTTGATTTTTTCCCACAATGGCCGTCACCTCTAGCCTTCCCCATCATCGGAAATGGTAGTTGCATCCCATTGCTTCTCAAGCCAAATTCCATGAAGGAGGCCACTGCTTTTCATCATACACATAACGGCCTCAGGCATCATCCGACTTCCTCTGTTTTGACATAGTATCTTCAACCACACCGATAGACAACTAATTAAAACACTGAAAATTCAAAAAAAAAATTCAGTAAAAATTGTGTTTACCAAGTTGTCATACCCATGAACCTTGTTTTCTTCACTTATAAAATGGAGAGGTTTGCAAGAATTCTTTCAGCTCTCACCCATCTAAATGATTTTAATAAAGGAACTCACTCCCGGTATATGGTGCCGACACCATGTTTAAGAAGCCTAAAATGAAGTGACTATTTGGTAATTACAGAGTTGATCTAATCATCGCAGACAGTACTCTAGGTAATTTAATCCCTGAAGTGAATTTTATTCCATTTAGCTGCCTACATTCACACAAATAAGATAATGAGATAACTTAGCCACTGTGCAAGATTGCAGGTGTCTTTGTACAAACCACATGCTCCATATGGGCGCCTTACCTTTCAATGCACCGAGAGACATAGACATGGGTTGAAAAGGCCAATTATCTATCTATCTATCTATCTATCTATCTATCTATCTATCTTCTATCATCTATCTATCTATCTATCTATCTATCTACCGTGCATAGACATTAGAGCACACATATGGAAAAGAGAGGTAAGGCAGCTTCCAGTTCTTTCAGATGTTAGAAATATTTTAATTGGCATTAAAAACAAAATAGGTTAATTAAGTCTTCTGTGTGAAAAGTGTGTTTTCAGTAGTGTAACTGTTTTCATTTATATTATCAACTTAGGGACTAGTTCAATATTAAAAATTTATTTCTGAAATTAAAATTTACTTTGACAAGTTTTCATTACATTCCTCCTTGTTCTTGCCTTTGGGGATACAATTCCAGCTTCATATTTCTGGGATACCCCAGACAGTCCCACCATTGCACTAACTGTTTTCTCAGTGACTTTTATGACACTGAAACATTCATTCAGATATCACTTTCTGGATGAGATCTTTGTCATCTTCTACTTTCATGATTCCAACGTAAGGTCTTTGATGTTGTTCACCATAATATTAAACATCTCATAAATATATACTTTAGTTTTTACAGTTACATTTTTATTTATTTCCATAAGAATATCTGTCTGTTAAGGATGAAGGGGTTTGCTTTTGTTTTAACATTTCCTAAATGTCCAGAATAGAGGATTCTAGAATAAGCCTAACCATGGTCTTATGTATATTAAAATCTTAAAATAATTAAGAACTAGGAATAAGCATATCAGTTTATGGCCTGGTAATATTCAAAATGAAAATATTTTACAATAGTCATAGTACATTTTAATTGACCCTTTAGCTTGTAAGCCCTAATAGCCTCTTCCCTACAAGGCTCAACAATGATAGTGATACATTATTTTTCCAGAAAATGAGAGGGTATATTTAGGTGTTTCACTTTCTCTCTCTCTCTCTCTCTCTCTCTCTCTCTCTCTCTCTCTTTCGTGTGTGTGTGTGTGTGTGTGTGTGTGTGACAGAGAGAGAGAGAGAGAGAGAGAGAGAGAGAGAGAGAGAGAGAGAGAGAGAAGTGTGTGTTATGAATGGGTGTGAATGTCGGGACACATACCACACTGTATATAGAAGACAGAGGACAATATTTTGGAGTCTGATCTCTCCTGCCACCATTGCTCCCAAGGATCAAGCTCAGCTTCTCTGGCTTGCTCAGTAAGTGTTTTCACCTGGTGAACCATACCACTTACCTGAGGCAGTAGATTTTGACTTGTTTTTTTTAAGAAGTCAATAAATAAGAGGAAAGGACTTTTTACTAAATTTTACAGAATGTTTAGTCAAGCATACTTATACCATGATGTTGAAACAACAAAGACAAAAGAACATTACAGCAGGAGACGTGCTGCCCTCTGTCAGGAAGAACCTTCTCCTTGCCTAGCCAGAGGATTTATTTTTAATTATAATGAGGACACTACTTGTTTGGGATTATAAAAAATTCTATGTTAATGAGTGATTCTTCGCCAAAACAGCAGGCTACAGTGTGGTTGAGAGAAATAGACAAAGTGGTGAGTAGGCAAAGAAGGAAGCAGATCTTTAATGAGGACCACTGCAACTTCACATCTGAGTAAATCATCTATGTTTTGTTGGTATTTGCAGTCATTTCAATTTGAAGGAGAAATTTCTTATAAAGGTCTCTCATACGTGACAAAAGTATCCATATGTCCTCTGTCTCTCTGTCTCTATTTCTGTCTGTCTCTCTCTATCTGTCTGTCTCTCTCTCTCTCAGTCCTTTACTTGCTTATGTCAGTTTATTGATAAAATCCAGCGTACCATACTCCACAGCATCTCTATGGAGCTAACCGAGCCACAGTAACACTGCTCATTCCACCGCATCCACAAATCTCAAATGACTGAGATGCCTGTGTGTGAGCCTCAAAGTGGTGGTCAGATGGCAGGCATGGAAGCCATCTCAAGACAGTTGGCATTCTTTCTGTCATTATGTGTGCCAGTATGACTGAAGCAGTAACATGTACTGGCTTTAATCTAAAGACATAATGGAGCATTGACTTTTAACAAGAGAAAGACCACAAGGCCAAAAAGAGGAAGGGCATTCCATCCAGTAAGAATAAGATAACGCAAGATACAGCCAGTTTTCTGAGATGTACAGGAAAAGCACATTGGTTTCCCCAGAGGAGAAACTGTCTACAGCATAAGCTATGGATTTACATCTTAGTCAGTTCTAAGAGCACCTATGGAGGAATCACTTGTAACTTTCTTGAGGCCAGACTACCTCTACCTCAAGGGAAAACTATTTCATAATTCAGCGGTGAAACCATATCCAGTCCCACCTTTTAGCTGAGATTATATAGAGGGGTTTATTTTTAATGCTTTCCTTGGAGGAATTTTCCCCTTTGGGAGCTGGCTTTAAAATATCCTCATAATAAAACCAACCGACAACTGTAGCTACATGTGTAATGCTTGAGCAGTGTTTGCTGAGATACCATGGCATCAGAAAGCACAACAAACCCCTTGGAGAGTCAAGGAATGGACTCTATACTTAGCAACACCCTGTCTATCTATGTCGTAGGTGGAAAAAATCTTCTGGGACAAGTTTTAAATAACAAAGAATTCAAGTCATTTTTGTCGAAGATTCCAATAACAAAGATAAGTGCATGCATTTATGAATGTGCACTTATGAATGCAGCCGTAAGTGTGTAGACCTGAAGCCCTGTGACACACATACATAGTTCTCATAATGTCTACCCTTGAGTAAAAGTGTGCTATTTACACGGACATTTAGAAGATGCAAACTCATTTTTGAGAAATTACCTTGCAAAGTAGTCACTCCATGGATTCTTCACCAGTCAACATGTACTGAAAAGTCTATAAATCGAATGAGCTACATAAGATGGATGTTTGAAATAACATCTCAGATCCTTGAAGCATTATTATTTCTCTTACCATAGAGTATTCAGTGTAAGCGGTGAGTGATGAGAGCTTGGACCTGGCACATATTCAGAGAACTCTGCAGCCCAATGTTTAGAAGTCTTTACAAGAACTAGCATGAGTCTGGCAGCAGCACTTTACAGCTGAGAGAAGGTCATGAAGTTCCAAAGAGCAGGCAATTTCCCACCTCAGAAATCTAAGACAGAAATCCTCACAGTTTGTCTTAGGTGAAGAGGCTTTAACGAAGGACTCAACAGCACAAAGGCACATAAAAAGAGTTATCCTGCAGCCAAGATGAGGTGAATACTTAATAGACAATTCATGGAAATGCAGACAATATGTTCAAATGACATCCTAAGCACAGAGGGCCTCCTGGAAGTCACACACACACACACACACACACACACACACACACACACACACACACGTGTGATTAGGCTAATTTGTCATCACAATTCTGCATTTATTGGGTAGAATTTACCCCAATCCATGAAACAAATTCATGAACTCTTCCATATGTACCCTTTACATCCTTATTCCATATCCCATTTCTAACTCAAAAATACCAGGATAATTCACCAGGGTCATTGTGATGATATTGTGTGTGTGTGTGTGTGTGTGTGTGTGTGTTTGTGTGTGTGTGTATGCTTTAACAAATAAATCCTGCCTGAAGATCAGAGTGTGGAGCTAGCCACACTAGTTAGCCACAGAGGCAAGGCAGTGGTGGAATACATTTTTAATTCCAGCAATTGAGAGACAGAGGCAGAGGTCTCTCTGGGAGTTGAAGGCCACCCTGGGCTATACGAGATCGGTCCAGAGTAAAAGAGGAACAAAGCCAGGTGGTGGTGGCTCATACTTTTATTCCCAACACTAGGGAGGTGGAAACAGGAAGTGATATGGCTGGTTGGAGAGAGGAATATAAGGTGAGAGGAGACAAGAGTTTAGGATTCAGTCTGAGGTTTCATAGAGAAGACATCCAGTCTGTGCATTTAGTATGAGGACTTGAAGAGACAAGTCCTCATTCAGTCTGAGGATTTTGTAGAGGTAAAAACTATGGGCTGGCTGCTTTTCCTCTTTTATCATTTAGCTTTCATCCCCTAATGTTTGACTCTGGGTTTTTATTATTAGACAAATTAGAATTCCTACTACAGGCTATTTTCACTGAAAACCCTACTGTGAGCCCAGTAAGAGCCTGTAGAAATAAAGTTTCAGGAAAGTTTACCTTCCAAAGATATACATGAAAAATGTCTTTGAGATACTGAAATCCATACCAGCTTTCCAAAACAGAGAACACAGTCTGAAAAACTGTGTTCCCAAAGAAGAACCTAAGTTCAAGTACCGGGGGATACTAATAGGCCTGTCCTTGGGTGACATCCAAAGACAAGGAAACAGAAAACTTCAGTCAAAGAAATAGAAGGCAAAAGGAACAATGAAATGTAGTCTTGGTATGAGAAGTAGCAAATCAGAAGTTCAACTGAATGACATCAAAGTGAGGTATAATATCTTTATTGAAATTAATATGATAGAATTTTGCTAAATGTTTGGGTGAGGAATATAACTTAATTAAATATCTGGGATGACAAAGGCAAAAGGGAAAGATTAAAAAAAGACAAAATCTAAAGAAAGTCCATGTAGAAATGACATTAAAAAATAAAAATTTAATGACAGTTCAGTTACACCTCAGTATCCTGAAGGAATCAGCTCTCAGGTCCCTCAAGTCTACTAAGTTTCCATGGATGTTCAATGTTCTTGTATGAAATGGCAAAGTATTTGCATATAAGCTCTACACATCATCTCATAGACTTTAAGTCATGTCTAGATTATTTATAAAATTCCCTAGAGTATTTACATGATTAGCTGAATTATAGAGGGATTGATAAGAAAATGCCCATTCACGTTTAGTACACACAATAGTTTTCAATTTGTTTTTGTACATGGGAATTCACAGATTTGAAGGGCTGACTGCACAGGTAGCAAATGACAATTCATATGGCTAAGATGGCCCCAGCCTTTTCCTGGCCTGAGCATCACTGCTAGAATCACTATTTCAGAAAAGGAAACATCAGAGCTCAGTCATGAATGAAGAGGCACGTGCCAGAATATGTGAGAGAATTAATACAACCACAGCCTACTATAATCAGACAGATACAGCAAGGCTGGGCCATAACAAAACCAAAGATGTAAACAAGTCGAGCACCACAATAGATTTCAGTAAAGTTGTCCTCTGCAACTCAAGTCCTAAATGAGAAACCATTCCTTTCTAGCCGTGTTTATTTGAGTAACCACAAGGAATAGTAGGGAGACATCTCACAAACACATTAGGTTATTCAAGCCAAACACAAAGCAGACAACAACAACAATAACAAAACCCCACAAGTCTCCAGACATAGTTGGTGCCATCTTCCTTAATGAGGCGTGATATAAGCTGTCTGTTAATTCCAGGACTGAGGCCTCCACTAACAGCCAGCCAAATCAACAGAACACGACATTAGATGTGTCGCAGTTCATCAGTCTAATAAATGAGTTCCTTAATGTCAGTTTCCCTCCATACACAGCAAATATTTTCCTATTATTTAATTATGCTGTTTTAATTGGGTTAAGTTCAGCTCTCTGAGGCAACTCCATCTGTGAGAGACATGTCAGTTAATGGAGAGAAAGAAAAGTGCAAGAGGAAGAGACAGTTCAGAAAGATATGAGGTAGACACTTGTCAACACACACACACACGAAACAAGTGTCCTAATTCATAATTTCATTTAAAGATCATAACAATTTACTGATGGTAAGCCTTTTATTTGATTAAAAGAAACATTAGCCATCCTGAATATTTCTCCAAGCGAAATAAGCATTTTAATTAAATCCCGTGACAAGGAAGGGATGTGCACCTCAGTCCATTTTGCTACATGTGACAAGAATGTTAGCATATTACCAGCTTTTGTGGACTCAGCATGAAATGATACATGTCAGTCTTAAAACTGAGAAAAGCAATTAGTCAGACTATGGACTGGCACACAAAACAGAAAGACTGAGTAGACACTAGAAGAAGCAATGGAATTAGATATTAAAATGTTTAGGTAAAGGCTCAGAAGAGGGCTCAGCCAATAAAGTGCTTGCCTTTTGAGCATAAGAACCTGAGATTGGCTCCCAACAAACAGGTAAAAATCCCAGCATGGTGGCACGCTCTAATCTTAGAGTAAGAAAGCAGAGAGAGGAAGATATCTAAGGCATGGTAGGCAGTGATCTAGCTGAACTGATGGATTTTAGGTTCAGTAGTAGACTCTATTTTTTTAAAAAAAATGGTGTAAAATAGTTAAGAAAGACATCAAATGCCAACCTCATCTATATACACTTGTGTATACACACATGTTGATGGAAGCTGCTTGTTTGTTCCTGGCCGCCCAGACTCGAAATAAGCACACAGAAACTGTAGTAATTAAATCATTGTCTGAACTATTATCTTATGCGTATTTATAGCTAGTTTTTACATCTTAAATTAACCTATTTCTAATATTTTATATCTTACCTCAAGGCTTGTGGTTTACTGGCAAGATTCCAACTGCCAGCTAGCAACTTTCTATTCTGCCGGGTCCATGGCATCTCACTGACTATGCCTACTTTCTCCCAGCATTCAGTTTAGTTTTCCTGCCTAGCTCTATTCTGTCCTATTACAAGCCAAAGCAGCTTCTTTATTCATTAAGCAATAAATTCAACACATATACAGAAGGACTTTCCATAACACACACACACACACACACACACACACACACACACACACACACACACCTTTCTAGTTCATAAAGTATTAAATCAACAAGGTCATTACTATTTCATTAGTAAATACAAAAGCATAAATGAGAAGCGATGTCAACATTTTAAATTGATTTTAAGTTCTGTTTTGTGAGTTTTCTAAAACCAAAGTTAAGGTACACACCACATTACCTGTGGAATAGTTTAACATATGATTGATGTGAGGTATGGATCAGTCTATTCAGAATCAATAACTTGAGTACAGATTGCTAGCTAGTCACACAGGGACTATAGTTACCTAATCACCCAATTTACGTGATGAATATAGACAGCCAACCTGAGTACAACCCATTTCGGGGCTTGAGTATTCTAGTTTAACTGTCTACATTGATCATATTCAATGTATTATAATAAAATTAATTTAAATGTGTGCTAGTTCCTCATTTCAGGCAGTACATGCTGTTGTTCAAAAAGAATTAGAGTCTTTTCTTTTTTTAGCTAGAAGGGGCTTCATTTTACTGATGAAGAAATTGAATTTTCTCAATTGAATCAGCACAGTTAAATCAGGAGGAAAAATTATACCGAAATCTGAATAATCTCAATTAGTTTTCTAAAATAGAGCACCAGGCCATTAAGCTTGAGTGATTTTAGACTAGAGTTTCCTAAACAGAATGGCATGAATGAGCAAAGATATTGATCCTAGAACTTGGCAGGCTTGCGCAAGACCAGAGGCAGCTGGTCTCTTAGTCCAGATGTCCCAGACTTTAAGCAAGCATGACTAGTTATCTAGGTGTATCAGACAAATACTATCATCACTTGTTAGTGCTCTGGTGAGCATGGCTGGAGAGAACTTGATAATGGAGCCTTCAAACAGCTGCACCTGAGCTGTCAGCACATCACATGTGCTCTCTATTAAAGCATGGGGCATATACCAATTACTTGCAGTCTTTATGATCATATTATGTTATATCCTTATGAGGGTAAAGTTGTCATAAAGCATAGTGTCAGACTTTTAACCAGACTAAGCGAGGTGATGCTATGCTTCCCAATAAACATTTATATACCGTGAATTAATTCAACCCAAGTAAGTGCAAGTCAAGGTCTACACCTCTATATTGCTGCTGTGCAACTTGGAACATTGGAATGCCAAAACCATGACAACAGGGACAAAGGAAAACAGAGCAGTGAAGGAGGATCTTTAGCTGTTGACCAAGAATGGGCACATTAATTCAGTGTGCAGAACTGAAATTATTATGTTATCATAATAACCAGAATACTGCAAAAGTAGAAGTCCACACAGATACAAGTGAGCTTTTCTCAGGAAGAAAAGTTATATATGGGTATATATTTAAGCTTTAATTCTAAGAGTCCAGGGTTATACTTCTATATTTCTTAAGAAAGCATATCAGAATCCTAGCTGGTTGAGATACAAGCCATAAAAGCACAGACTTTCTATTTACATGAAATATACTGACACTACTAATAATAGCTCACATTCACGTAACTCCTTCAAGCTTTAAAATCTTCCACACAAATGACAATAACACATAGTCCATTCAAGTGACTATAAAAAAAAATATCAATTGAATAGATGCCTTACAAACAACATAAATCGTGTGTGTGTGTGTGTGTATGTGTGTGTGTGTGTGTGTGTGTATGCATGCATGTATTCAGAGGCTAGAAAGTTAAAGATAGCATCAGATTTGGGGTCAGGCAGGAGCCCCTTTCCTAGTTCAGAAATAGTAACTTTCACCATCTATATCCTCACACAGCAAGGTTCATAACTGCCTTTGGGACCTCAAGATAGAGCTACAAAGGCTGCATTTCCTTGGAGCATAAGCTTATGATACGCCAGGGAATAGGATTTCACCACATGATTTTTGGAATTAAAGTAACCACTCAGAACTGCAGACCATAGAAAGGACAATTTATGATTTCTGGGAAAATACAATGAAATTACCATACCTGTAATTCCAGCACTTGGGAAAAGATGCAGGAGCTCACTGCTATTCCCAGCTCTACAGTTAGTTCAGGAAGTCTGAGTTAGAGGCTCAAAAAAACAAAAATTCAAAGAAAACAGAAATATTAAAACAACTGTACATCGAAGAACTCAACAAATGCTAGTTGCTATCATCTTCACAAAGGGTGTGTTTGTTGTTTTGTTGCTGGGTCACACAAGATGTGCTGCGAGCCACATTTAGCCTCATGAAAGGAAGTAAGAATTAAAGGATTAAGCCACTAGTGAAAAGCACAGCTAACAGTAAAAGAAGCAGTGCTGTCTGGCTAGTGATGCTGACACCGAGTCCAGCAAACTCATGTTTAATGTCACCCTAAGCTCAAAGCAAGACCTTATCTCAAAAAAACAAAAGCTCCGTCTCAGTCTTACATGTAATGATCTTGTTTTAATCAGGGCTGCCAGAAATTCTCCCCTTTACTTGTTATATTATGTGTACAATTTTCCCGCTTACTTAGATACAATATGAAACTCTTCTAAGTTCAGGTTAGTGAAAGATACATGCTACTTTTGTCATGGAATATGACCTTCAAGATTCAATTCACGATAAATCGTCTACAGATTCTGGATCTATTAAATTCACTCTATGCAACAAGCTAAATTTCAGAGCTCATCTAAGTATTTCACCATTTTGATGTAAACAAATGTCTCAAGACCAGATCTTCCTTGTAAAATGGTCACCTAAAATTCTCAACATTTTTGTTTTGTTCTTTGTGTAAGAATGGATTGGCGTGTCTTCAGAACTAAGATGCCAGAAGATCAGAGAGTAATAATTTCTTTACCATCTCCCATAGATCCAAAATAAACCAAGATAAGTATATTAGTTATCCTTCTCTGGAAAAAAAACAGAACTAATTGACTCCATATATATAAAGAAGAAAAAACTGATAAAGGGAGCTGACTAACAAGATCAGGAAGGTAAAGAGGTAACATAATAGATCGCCATGAAATCCAATAATGGGATCAGTCTAAGTCTACAATCTATGAGCCAGTTCTGATGACCAAACCTCAAAAGAGCATGGATTTCTCAGTTCAACAAGAGTGCCAGTGATCCTCCCTTTGCTGTTTAGTTTTTCCTAGGAACTCCAAGAATTAGATGAAGGCCATGAACGCAGACATTCTAATACTGACTCAACTGTGAATATTTTCTATAATCTCCTCCTAGAAACACCAAGAAATGTGTTTACAACTACAAAAGTACTTCTTGGCCCAGGCAAATTGATACATAAAGTAGCCACAACAGTTGAAAGCAAGAAACAAAAATAATAAATTTTCATATTAACAGTCAACCTTTATAGCATCTCTATTTATCTTAATAATCTTATAGTTTGAGTCCCCAACTATGAATATCCCACTTCTCCTTAGACGTTCTTAACAATTGCAGAGTTTGGGATGACCCAAATTTATATATTTGTTATTTTCTACTACAAGGGAAAATAGATACCCTTTGTTACCCTTTGCAAACTGTGTCTGAGAGACTAAGATGAATGTGTATAAAGTAGGCACATTCAATCTGCAAATGATGCAAACCAAGAAAAGAAAGGGAGTTTAGTTGTTATGTTGAAAGGCAAGCTCTGGCTAGGAATATATAATTAGGTTGAAAACTAAAATGTGAAAGTTCTTTTTCCAATAAGCATCAAGTCAATGAGAGATATCACAGCAAAATAAAAAAGTCCTATGAAATCGCCTCCCAATGTTTTACAAACATTTGTAATAGAATGTATGAAAGCAGTACTCTAAAAGGTAACAGACAACACCTACACAAATCACTGAATATGGAGAAATTAAGCTGGTGCCAATCGTAGAGCCTTTACCCCTACAGATTAATGTGTATGACTCGATACCTGTCAGTCCCCATGCCCAGATGATCAGAGACCAGGGTATTCTAGGACATAGCAACAGAAGCATCTCTGATCACTGAAAAAGATCAGAAAATGGCACTATCAATCTTGGCTAGCCTTTTCTCGTTCTCCAGGGTGAAGTGTAGGTGATGGCTATTCACTCCTTCCAAACTGGTACCTCCAGTTTTATTCAAATCAATAGAATTTTCAGTTCTAACTTAGGTGACCATAAACTCCCCTGGAAAGGCTTCTTCATTCATGTTCAAATATTCCCCAGTTTCAACCACAGTGAGACAGTGACTAGCCACACACCTGATGTGAAATATTACAGATTATAATGTTGATTGTAGATTATGATACTGAGAAGTGACTTCCTGGCTTGAGGCAAGAGAGACCTGAGATATAAGCTTTGGCTTGCTAGATCCTCAGAAAGTTAGTCTCATACAGGATCTGCTCCCTTGCAAAACTCAATTGAAACTAGCTGCAGCCCAGTGAGTAAGGCAATCAATCACCGTCAGCTACAATGCTTTGAGATAAGCCCCTTGTAGTCAAGATAGACACAGCACCACACCACACCTAAAACACATAGGGTGGCAGGACAAAGTGGCAGCCAGTGTACTGCCAGGAGATAAAGTTTTTTGTAGCCAGGCTCCTTTTCAAATCACAGTGGAATTTTTTCTTTTGCTAATTATGTAGCTAAATATTCACAGTCCAATGGATAGAGGTTACCTCCTTGAGTCTAATAAAGAACTCTGATATATTCTTGCACACTGCCCTAAAAATGAATCAGTATGAGTGGGGCACAGTACATGTCTACTGTTAACCCAGTACACATGAGTTTCCCAACACCCTGCCCTGGTGGACCTGTATGAGTAATATTGCAAGCCATCTGTGCACAATAGAGACACTTAAGTTAGTCATCAGAACATGAATACTTTTATGGATGAAGGAAGGCATAAGTACTCTTTCTAAGAGCATCTTCCCTGGAAGACAAAGACATGCAGTCATTCTAGGTGCATTGCCATTCAGAGAAGGAAGTTGACTAGTCAACCCTGGCTTTTGTATGATGTAAAATAGAGACACATGGAAAGAAGTCCGACTGCCCAAGGACCTGAGTGTGTTTGTATTTCACATGTGTACTTACATGCATCGAAGGCCATTGGAGGGCAACATAAACTTACTCAAGTTGCCATCACATGGCAGAGATAAACATTTCTTGACTTGTGGATAAAGAGGTAAAATTAGAACCATGAAGCTGACCCAATCTCAATATATAAAGAGCTTTACCTCAGAAATGCTCAACAACAGTAAGAGGTTGTTGTGTTAAGAGTATTTTCCTGCCTTAAAAAAAAAGTACATGCTGGGACCAAGTAGGGTCCTTTCATAAGCATAGAGGGATGTTGGCTCGGTGTGGGTGCAATTGCATACACAGCTCCCTTGACTTTTTAAAAATTATAATTTATAAGCAACTATCCTCACAAACAATATGATAAATTGTTAGCTTTGCAATACCAAGGATTGTGCACCTTAGAAAACTGTATATTCCTCTCCCCCAAAAAGAGGCAGACAGAGATAACCTTGTGCAGAAAATAAACACTGAAAATTTTCTAGTGTGTTTATGGTCATTCATAACAGGTCATAAAGATAATAAAATTCCATGCTTAGATCATTAAGGAAAATCATAGTAGACTACTGTAATTAACTTATTATCCCACACATATGAAAGTTCAAAATTCCATTCAAAATCTGAATTTACTTATGTGGAATTATATTTAAACATAAACATAAAACCCATTGGATTCATATTGACTCTTGGAGCTTTTGACTAACTATCATTTTCTTTAGAATATTAATTGTTCTAAAACAGAGATAAACCTTGGCTAAATTATGAAAGTAAAATTTGTCTTCAAATAAACATCCCCATCTGATCTTTGTTTTCTCATCTCTGAGCCAACTCTATTTTACTTTTATCTTTACTTTTCATCCTACCTCTGCCCCGCCCACCTACACCCAAGAAAGGATTGAATCAAATCCAATTCCATACCATGAAGATGGCAGAGGGTGATACATCCCCAATTGCAGATGATTTTATATTTTAGCAACATTTCTAACACCTTAGTCCCAGTGTGATGAAATCATAAAATATAATCTTGGGAAAAAGTTGTGTCAACTCTGGTTGTTTAAAAAAGAATAGTTGGCATCTGAATGTACCTTTATGCTTGATATGTAACAAGCCACCATAAGTAGTTATTCAAATCGTTAACCCTGCCCTGCATTGCCCTATACCAATAATACTAAAGAGAAACATTTGTGGTTTTTGCCTATCAGCATGAATAGCCGGATCTCACTTATTCAGGATTCTGGGTGCAAATAAATGCACTGATCAGTTTTCATATGTCATTGAACATTGTAGCCATCACACTGTAAATTGCATCGTGCTGTAATGGAGTTAGAAATTTTAAAAGAAAGTAATTGAAGAAGAAAAAATTAAAAAAAAACAATTGAAGAATTTGTTTAGAAGCAAATGATGTACTCTCAGCTCTGTTTAATTCCCACAGCTTGGGTCTCATTCCACAAGCTCTACTTCATATTGGTATGCTGAAATCAAAGGCATGAGTTTCAAATGTGTAGGCAGAGACAATATATGGGGATGGGAGACTACCCTTCTTTGTGCCATAGCCAATGCCTCTTCTCATATCCAATTTTCTCGCAGTGATGCATAAACCTATGGAAAATTTAATCAGAAGTCACCCAGACATCTCAGGACTGGTAAGTTTATAGACTAGCAATTATAGTCTAGTAAGTTTCTCTCAGGCTTTAACATCCCAACCTACTACCCCCTCCCCATTTTGCAGAATTACATGCATTTAATGCTTCACATTTTTTCTTGATTAAATTATTCTAGGTAAAAGTGAAGTCTTCCTTCTGGAAATTGAAACTTAAATTTCTTTCTTTACATGGATTTCCTCTAAACAGAATTTTGGGTGACTTAACATGAGAACAGAATATTATTTCCAAGCCGGTTGGTGCTGGCACATGCCTTTAATCCCAGCACTCGGGAGGCAAAGGCAGGTGGATTTTTATGAGTTCAAGGCTAGCCTAGCTACAAAAGCTAGTTCCAGGACAGGCTCCAAAGCTACAGAGAAACCTTGTCTCGAAATAAAAAATTCCTTATTAACCCAGAAGGGAAAGTTGGGGAGACAAAAAAAAAAAAATCCTAGTTGCTTCCGACTCCTACAGAGTTTATCTCACTAGTAATTATCAAATATTTAATCATTTATGGTCAGTTGGCTAGCAAATGGTCCTCAAATACATTTAACAGGCTACTTAATCTTTACTGTGGTTTGCCACCCATGGGTGGGCCACAGTTAATGCAGGTAATACTCCAAAATACTCCAAAGATTTCATCAAATATTTGACATGTTAGGTGAGGAAACGAGAACACTAAATTGGCTACAGTGTTATCATAGTCAGGAGGCATGGCTGATGAACTTAAGTGAATTTAGAGGCCTCCATTATCTGAACTCTCTTTGTATTAGGAGAGAAGATTCAAAACACAGACCATAGATGCTGCCTGGTTTCATGGAAAATTGATACAAGTTAGACTCACTGGGAGTTAGGGAACCTCAATTTAGAAAATTTCTCTGTAAGATCCTCTTGTTAGGCATTATCTAAATTACTGATTGATGGAGGATGGCCCAGCCCATTGTGGGTAATGCCGCCCTTGTGTTGGTGGTTCTTGGTTCAGTAAGAAAGCATCCCAAGCAAGCCATGAGGAGCAAGCTAGTAAGCAGTACCCCTCTGCAGCCTCTGCATCAGCTCCTGCCTCCACATTCTTGTCTTGTTTGACTTCCTGTTCCGACTACCTTCCATGATGAAAAGTGATATGGAAGCTTAAGACAAATAAACACTTTCCTCCCCAAGTTGCTTTGGGCACTCGGTGAGAAAATTCAGAGTAAATCACAGATGCTGCCTAGTTTGACGGCAACTTGACACACTCACAGCAATGATAACCCTAACTGTGACACCATCTGTGAAAGGAAAGACTTCTATCTCTTTGCCTGTCTCCTCCTCAACAACAACAAAAAGACCCAATGTTCAATTTTTCCCTTCACTGTTACAGAGTATATCCCTCGCTTGCTAACTATTTTTGATAATATGAACATAGAAATCCCTTCAATGAGGTCTAAATATCAAATGAATAATACCAGCCAAGAGTCTCCTCAAAACTACCATCATCTCTGGGCTGTGAGGCTCCTTGATGGATAATTTGGATGACTGGAGAGTCTGGCGAAGGGCTTCTTGGAATTGTGCAGGTTAACAAGTTCCTTGTAGAGTGACGTATAAAGGCCTTTATTGCTTTTGATACCTAACAACTCTTGAATCTTCTCATAGGAAGATTGTAAAAGAACAAAATACATACTAAGGTAATTTCCACTTTTGAAATAGCATGAAATGTTCTAGTTAACACTTTTATTCATTTTCTCCAGGACAAAATTACCACAACCTCCATTTTAAGTAAAGCTCCTATCTTAAGGATCCTCTGTGGAAATAAAAAATTCAGATATCACTAAACTGAGAAAGTTCACAAAAATGAATACTAAAGAAAATGGGGAGAATCTTTATTTTATGGCATTTTTAAAGGCAGTGTTGCTGGAGATAAGTGATTAAATATTTTATAGAAATTATCATTTTAATTAAAGTGTGGTCTGAACACTAAGTACTAGAAAGGGAGCTACTGGGGCTTAAATTCTTGAAAACATCCCAATTTAAAGCTATTAGCTTTAATATTAACCTTAGGGCCATCTATTAAGTTCCTATCTGAATATTAAAATATATTAACAAACGAGCAAACTATTAAACCTTTTTTTTCTAGTGTGAAACTACAGATTAGACAACCAGCAGCACAGTCAGCCATTTTAGGGTTGTATGTGGAATGGTGACGATGATTCAGATGGAACTCTACGTTATTTACTAAAAATAAAATTTGCTCCTTTCGATGTATAGATCTGAGTCTTCAGCAGCCATGGCTTGTTTCATTAAACTATTGACAAGACACAGAGTTGCCTGGCACTCACACATGCTGCTGCTGCTGCTGCTGCTGTTGCTGCTGCTGCTGCTGCTGCTGCTGCTGCTGCTGCTGCTGCTGCTGCTACCAATTTAAAATCACATCCTCCATTGTCCACAAGCATGACAAACTTCTGTTCTCTCTTCCTTCTCTCTGTTGGGGGAGGGCTCACTAACATAATCAACTATAAATCATGTATTGCAGTATATAGCCTTAGGGTTTGAGTTCTACCAATTGGCAGACATTCTGATGATTCAGTCAAGTCTGCGTGGGTGTCAGGAGTTCTTTCCTTTTGTTTGGTAACAGTTTTCTATGTGGTACATGTGCTCGCTTGTGTATCCATTTACCCACTGGAAATTAAATGGGATGTTTCCCGGTTTAGGTGATCACTTTCAATGCCACTAAAAGTATTTGTCTGTGGAGCTAAGCCAACTCGTGTGCGTGCCCTGTATAAACACAAACTTGCATTTCCCTACAGTGTATACTTACAAATAGAATTTGATGGAGTACCTGGCAAGCGCCTGTTTCATCTTTGAGAAGTTGCCATGTCATCCTCCAGAGCGGAGGACCCTTTTGTGCTCCTATTAACAGTGAATAAGAGTCCTTTTCACTCTGTAGCCATGGTGCTAGGAATCATCACTATTTTTTTTTCTAATTTTAGGGTAGTAAGTGTATGAGGCTTCCTCCATCCCTTGGTGACTTTAATGTTCATTTTCCTAATGACTAACAAAAAGAACATTTTTCTCTACAATTTGTATTCTTTGGAACTAGAAGTAAAGTAAATTAAAATACTTTGTCCATGTTTTAACTTGGGCTGCTTCCTAATTTTCAGTCTTGTGAGTTCTATACAAATTATGATACAAATTGTCTAATGTATGATGTGTAGATATTTCTACTTTATTTTTTCTTGATATTCCCTGAATAGTATTCTATAGATAACAAATGTTTTTAATTCAATTTATCCCCTATTTCTGGTGTTGTATCGAAGAATTCTTTCCCAACCATTTTTTTCTCAAGAATCCTTAAATTTTTACTTTGCATGTACATTTATGATGCATTTTGAGTTAATTTCTCTTTATGGGGTCAAATATAGATGAAAATTTTCTTCCAAGTGGACTTCCTCTTCCATTTATTGAATATGCCCTTCCTTTTGCCTGTTGAGTTGCCTTTGCAACTTTGAAAGAAATCTGTTAGTAACTTTTGTTTGAATCTATTTCTGATTTTTCTCTTCTCCAACATTCCACATTTCACTGTTTTCACAAGTACTATAATGCCTTCACCAGGCAATACTTGTATGGTGTTCCCCAAAGGTGTATGTGTTAAAAGCTTGCTTCCCAAGATTGTGTTATTGGGAGGTACAATGAATCTTTAGCCAGTTAAGGCTTTTGTCATATCCTTAGGTCATTGAGAGTATGTCCTCAAAGGGGATTGGAGAATTTCCACTAGTCCTATGTGTGGTTTTCCTGACTTACAATTTAAGCAGTTCATACCATTGTGATGTTTCCTTGCCAGAACTCCAAAGTGACGGGCCTACTCAGTTTTGAGCAGCAACTTCCAGATCAGTGAACCCAAACCAATGAGGGCTATTGAGTACCAACCTCGTCCCCTCTCAAGGTGCAGAAAGAATGCTATGGAAAGCCAGAGGCTCGGCATCTGAGGGTGGAAAATGTATCTCTCCCCTTGTACTTTTTCTGGCCAATTTCTATTTTTTCATTTTTTTTAAAGCTGCACATTTAGAAATATGTTTATTTTTAATTATGTGTATCCATGTGTCTCTGTTTGTATCTGTGTCTGGGCAGGTACCCACAGAGTCCAGAAGAGGGTATAGGATATCGTGAGTTACATGAAGTTGTGAGACACCCAATGTGGCATCTGGAAACTGAACTTACACTTCTCTGGAAGAGTAGTAGTACATGTTCTCTCTTCTTTCTTTCTCTTCTCTCTCTCTTGCTTTCCTATTTATTTATTTTTATTTTTTTTAATTTATTTATTTATTAAGGATTTCTGCCTCCTCCCTGCCACTGCCTCCCATTTCCCTCTCCCTCCCCCAATCAAGTTCCCCTCCCTTGTCAGCCCATAGAGCTATCAGGGTTCCCTGCCCTGTGGGAAGTCCAAGGACCACCCACCTCCATCCAGGTCTAGTAAGGTGAGCATCCAAACTGCCTAGGCTCCCACACAGCCAGTACGTGCAGTAGGATCAAAAACCCACTGCCATTGTTCTTGAGTTCTCAGTAGTCCTCATTGTCCGCTATGTTCAGCGAGTCCGGTTTTATCCCAGGCCAATTTCTTTATTGTTTTGCCTCTATCCTAATTTCCTGTCCTGCTTTTAACTTCTCCCAGCTTCTTCTATTCTAAAAACTCTTCCCCTTCAGAAATTTTGAAGGGATAAAGATAGGGCAAGAGTTACCTCCAATCACACTGGGCACAGTGCCCAGTGACAGCTTTGAGACATAAGTCTATTGTTAGTAGACTGGGAAGCAAAGACTGCATGGTTTCCTTGGTAACTTTGGCTGGACATCTGCTTCTCTGACCTTATACACAGCCGTAAGGTTCGAACTTATGATCTGTTTACAAAAAGCCTTTAATTTAGTTTGAACTTGCTCTGAGGTAAAAGTGAGCTAATTGTATGCAGTTTGTATTAGACAAGAGAAATTGTTATTTTTATTTTATGATATTAGTCTGAATGAAAAGGAACAAGGAAGACTTTTAAGTGTCTACAGTCCTCATGGTACAATCAGATCCAGGAATATATAATGTTCCAGTATATATTCTATCTATCAAAACTATATAGCTAAATGAAAAGTCATCTATCTTCTTGACCACTCACAGGTATATGTGACCAGTAGATGGACTGTTTTCACTAGATAAACACACAAGCAGCAGGAAAAGAGCCAAAGCTATTCTTAGGGAAGAAATAAGATTTTTAGGGAAGAGACAAAGTAACTTATGAGAGAAACTACCGACAAAAACAACTGCTTCCCATAGTCAGTAACTCCATGGCCTTTTCAGGTGGGGCTCCCTTTCAGAGAATAATTCATCTGGTAGGTGGGCCTGTTGAACTCTCATTACCATCTGTTTTATCTCTCATGGCCCTTGACACCAAACAAACATTTTAGCTCCCCGTTTCTTTGAAACAATGTTTCATGTGTAGAGAACTGATCTTAACCATTTTTAGGATGTCAAGGATGTCCTTGAACTCCTAATCTTTCTGTCCCCATCTCTCAAGTGCTGGTATTACAGATGTATTCCATCATACCAAGTCTAAGCCATGCTAAACATCAGACCCTAGGCTTCCTATACACTCACTAGGCAAGCACTGTACCAAGCAAATGGAATCCTTAGTGCTAACACTTCGTGTTTCTAGCTTAACACTTCAAGTATTTTATTGTAGTGACTAAACACTAACTGATACAACTTTTATAGCTTTAAGGAGACAATAATATGTGGCATTAAAATCTGAATATTCCAGCTTCTTTGTCTTTCCATAGTCTCCATATACTCCCTTCCTTGATAGCTTCAAAACATTTCCTCCTGAAATATTGAGAATGCATTAAATATAAATATTGGCATTTTATCCAGAATAAGATCTTTCAACTCAGAAATAAGACATGTGTCTCTATCACTGTCACCAGCATACTAGTCATGCACACATTTTACTGTACTTATCTAAGAATATTCCATAGTGGAATGATCACAAATATTACAGTGTTTTTAACATCTCAATTTTCTCAACTGTTTACTGTGTTGTCTAAAAAATTTAGTTGAGTTCTGACTACTTGGCTTGAATGCTGTAACCTTGTTAAACTCAATTTATTAGTTCTAGTGATGTCAATCAATTTTAGAATATTGTCATACAGAAAATCATATCACAAATAAGAATAAATTAATTTTTCCTTTCTAAAAAATAGGAAAAAATAAACAAAAAGGGAAAATGTCTCTTGTTCCATTTTCTAGAACAAATGCTGTTGCTAGACTTCAAGCTCCATATTGAATAGGAATGAGGAGAGTGGAAGTGGTTGGTGAGTTTCTGTCTTAGAAAGAAAGCAATATGTCTTTCACCAGTAAGTATGATGTCAACTATGGAGCTTTCATAGATTGAAGGCATTCTTTCTACTTCAAATGAGCTGAGAGTTTGCATCCTGAATTAGACGTTGAATTTTTTCAAATGCTTTTTCTGTGTCTCTTGGTATAATCCTGCAGTCTTTTTGCTACTAAGTCTGTTAATGTGATGATGTACACCAGTAGATTTTAAAGTGTTGAGCCAGGACTGGCTCAGGAATGAGCTGGCATTTGTAATATCTAGCGCTGTTCCTAGCATAACCATCACATACTTACAATTATTGCTATTTTAATGTATTACTGAATACAACTTACTAATAGCTTATAGGCTAACTATCCCTGTTCAAGAGAAATATTGATCCGCTCTTTTCCTTTCTAGTTCTCATACCAGCATTTGTTTTTCTTTTTTTGTAATAGGCTCTAAGACAGGAAAGCATTGAAACTATTTCTTCCTTAATTATTACAGTTCTCCAATGTATCTCTCTGAATTTAGACATACTTTCTGAATATGTTTAAACAATGAATTAGATTGTTAAGTAGCTATAAGTTGAGATGTTGCCAATTCCTTTTTAATGAATTTTATCTTCGCAGGAATTTGTTTATTTCACAAAAGTTACAAAATTATATGCACAAATTTGCCCATAGAATGTTATCTTATGATTTTAATGTCAACTGGGTCCATGGTAATTTTTCCTTTTTCTTTGTCAATGTTGATTATTTATTTCTTCTTTTATTTTACCAATTATTCTCATCAGATATTAGTAATTTTGTTTTCTATATCTAGCTTTGAAATGCTTATGTTTACAATCTCATCAATCATGAGGTAGAAGCAGATAACCATAAATTCAAGGCTAGCCTGGGCTACATACCAAGCTCCAGACCAGTCTGAGCTGCATAGAGAGAGAGAGAGAGAGAGAGAGAGAGAGAGAGAGAGAGAGAGGAGAGAGAGAGAGAGAAAACAGATAAGAACTCACTAGTAGCTTTTATTTAAAATCAATCTTTGTTTGCAATTTAATTTATTCCTGCTTTTCACTTTTTTATTTTTTTATCCTGCTTTGAAACTTAGTATAATTATTTGAATAACAATGGTCCCCAAAGGCTCATATGTCTGAATCTTGGTCCCCAGTTAATAGTACTGTTTGGGAAGGATTAGAGGTCATGGCCTTGTTGGAGAAGCCAACTGTGGCACTGGGAACAGGCTTTGAGGTTTCAAAAGTTACACCATTCCTCTTCCTCCTCTTTGCCTTCTACTTGTGAGGCAAGATGTCACCTCTCAGCTGTTCCTGCCACTGTGCCATCACTCTACATGGTGGGCTCTAACTCACTGAATCCAAAAGCTCACTAAATTCTTTCTTTTCTAAGTTCCCTTACTCATAGTGTGTTGTCCTAACAATATAAAAATAGCCTCTACATTTAAATTATTGGTTTGAGCCCTTATTTTTTCATATGAACTTTTAAGGTCAGAAATTTTCATCAAATACTACTTACCTGATTTACATAAATTTTCGTTGTTTATATTTTCATTTGCCTTCAACTCAAAAATAATTTTCAATAACCCTTGACATTTCATCTTTTATTAAGTATTTAATGATTTTGTTTTTTATTTATCTATATGTGTGTATGTTTGTGAGTATATGCCTGTGGTTTTGGGTACCTTTGGTTATACCATAAAAGTGTGTGAGATCCCCTGAATATAGAGTTAGAGGCAAGTGTGACCCCTTTGGTGTGGGTACTAAGAATTGAACTCTGGTCCTTTGGTAGAACAGCAAGTACTCTTAACTGCTGAGCCATTTCTCCAGGTCCTATTTTTGTTTAGCTTTCTAATATTAGGGTTTTCCCTTCATTATTTTGACATCATTTGCACATTTAATTTTATGATTGCAAAACATACTTCAAATAATTCCCATTCTTTTAAACTTAATTGGTATTTCTTTGTGATTTCACATTGTAGACTACGATGATGAATGTTCCATCTGAAACTGAAAAGAATATGCTCTCTTCTATTTTGACATGTGATATTTTACCAACATTTTACAAAAGTGATTGATGATGTTGCTCAAAGCTTCCATCTATTTTCTGAATTTTTATTTGCTTCTGTCAATATTTCTCTTCTCCTTTCATAACATAAAATATTATAATTGATGTTGTTCTATAAGTCCCTGGGGCTCTTTCACTGTCCCCTCTCTCTCTTTTACTCTCTAATTTTGGATCCATTATTGACATCTTAAAATACTGTTACTATATATTCTGCTCATTTTTTCTTTATTTTATTACCATTTTTAATATTTTCCATACAACCTTTATTTGATGAAAATTTCTCTTTATATTCTTTTCTACATCACTTTCCCCTTGCTTGTTAGGCATGGGTTCAGACTTTTCTATATTTCTAACTTTGGGGTCTTCTTGTAGTTGATCCATTTGATATTTTCTCCTCAAAATTGATTAGATTTTCCTGTTTTTCTGTCTGTTGAATACTTTTAGCTTATTTTTAGCTTATATATGGCCCTATCATACAACAAAAGTATATGCTCACTTTTCAAAATAAGTATACAACTCCTTTCTTTGAGATTTGACAATATGAACTAATGAGAAAGGAGGCAGGTGATGGAAATGTAAACAAATAAAATCTATTTGGTAGCTCTGAGCTGGACTATCTAGCCCAGAGGCCTCTGCCCAGTCTATTGCATTTATACTGCCTAGTGCTAAGTACTTGTGAGACTAAAGGTCCTTTCTGTAGTTACAGATGAGTTAAAGTGGAATATATTCATTCCACTGTGTTTCATTAAGAAGTCACGGGCGTAGAAAAACTCGAAAATACAGATACGAGGGAGATAAGATTGTCTCTTAGGAGTATTGTAAATTAAGGAGAATAAATAAGAGAAATAAATGTTAAAATAACGTTAAAAGTTAAAATAAAATGAGGCCAGCACAGCATACTTTCTGAGCCCTCCCATGGCTTGAGGATGTAACCTGTTTAGGAGCATGTCATTTCTTGTTTGTTTGCCCAGGGAAAACTCCAGGTCTCTAAATTACATGACCAAGTTTGACATAAAGGCCTTGTTCCTACAGAAAGCATGTATGGTCCAACAGTTACTATAACTTGGTTGGTGAATCTCAGTTACTCCAGAGTTTAGTTCAGAAAACTTATTCACAGAAACACATTGTTCAACTTCATAAATTACGGTGGCTATTTCATTTTCCTGAGATGTATCCCTTCATCCTATTGATTAGTTTATTGCTCCAGGAAAGGAAACAGGGTAAATTATAGAGCCTTTTTAAAGACTCTAATATACACTAATAAACAAGTGTTAATTAATTCACAGAAATTTCCAGCTTTAAATGACAGGTCCCTCAATACCTAGCTACTTGTTGCATGGACATATAATTTTTCTTTTGTCTCCAGTGCTTAGCATATTGTCAAGTTCAGTGAGCACACGCTCAATGCCCAATAACTGCCTGGTAAATAAATAATAGATTCAATGAATATAATAATTGTAATATATAATATAATTCATAGAAACATCCTTTTTGCTTTAATAGTAGACTTTCAATCTCGGGTCCTACTTCCTAAATAGGAATAAGACACCTGGGACTATGTAGTGTCTACTACATTTCAACCCTTCCAAGAATTATTTCTATTTTGCTAATGAGGGAAGAGACCTTTCAAAAGTCCAGTAGCTAGAAAGCAATAGATTAAGGTTCTAGACTCTTGAGCTTGATTCTGGAGCATAAGACTAGACCCAACATATTATACCTTTTATGATATACCAACACATCATGCCACTTCTCAAGGCAGAACTGCAGAGCCTCTCCAGGAACCTGACCATGTGTCATCTCGCCCTGCTAGCTTATAATCAAAAGCCTTGCCACTTTTCCCTAAACCAATGCACACTTTAGAGACGTCCTTGGCTTCTTCAGTTCTATCAGTGTACCTCATACTTTCATATAAGGCTATGAAACCACATCCAGCAATTCCTCTACACATTCCTAGTGTATACCCCAAAGGATTAGCCCAATCTACCCCTGCCCCTATTATCTCTATTAGTAGTTCCTTGGATCAAGTTTATATCTAACACATCAAGAGAAAAGTAATAGCATTTTAAATGTAACACCTTGCATCTTTCAATACAGTTTCTTTTCATTTGAATACATTTATGCCTAGTTATAATTTGTGTGTGTGTGTGTGTTATTAGAAAAAGCAGTGACCAAAGTCTATAGGTGTGTGCAAAAGGTTAGAGTGAAGTATTAACTGAAATAATTCTCAGTCCTAAAAATTATTTGTTTTATGAATGAGCATAAGGTATCTAAATTATTGCTAAGTCATTTTTTAAAGATGTGTGAAAAAATTAAACTGCAAAAAAATTCTAAAAGCAAAAATGTAGACTATGTTATTTAATGTGAATCAGATACTGAAACACACACAGGCATTTTAAAAGATAGAAATCTCTTGGTATACATGCACCACTGTATGCTTTCAAGGTATTTGAATGTTATGTATGGAAAATGTTCTCAAACTTTGGAATGAAACATCCATTACACATACATGAAAGAACGTTGTTGAGAAATGACACTTTCTAAAGTTTTGACTAGTCCCACTGAGAAGGATCTTTATGACTGAAACCTAAACAAAAGCATTTTAAGAAGATTTTTTTCCAACAATGCTAATATCCACAAGGCTCGAAAAGCACTAGAACATACTTGACATTTAATATTAAAAGATCAGGTAATAATACATACATGCAAAACACATCTCAGTCAATTGTTAAATACCTTCAGTTCAGCAGTTTATGAATAGTTATTCATAAACTATTCATATTAACTTGTAATCATTTCCTATTACTGAAACATCACATTGCAGAAAAAAGTGGTGTAGATTACACAATTTGAAAGTATGCTTTCCAACAACTTTTCCTAAAACAAAACTAAATATCAAATCATAATTATGGTACAGCTTGGTTCTGATGCACATAAGTGTATGGGTCCTTTTTCATATGCAAAATTCAGTCAGGTATGTCTTTGTCTTCTCTATCAGTTATAAAAACCACAATCCATCTTGTCAATTTATTTTTGAGGGTGTTGTCTTTGTGTATAAATTTTGAAAACCCAGACCTTCAAACAGATACATACTTAGAAAATTACAACGTTGTTTTTATCATGTGTCCTACTTGGATTTTACATCTCATTGCTTAAAACTCAACAGAAGAAAAATTGTCAAAATCATTAGAGAAATACTGAGATACTTATGTGCACTTTCTTTTAAAAAAAATAATGGCTCTATTAATACATGTCAATCATCACATGTTCTTTATCTTTTTGACTTTTTAAGTACAATTTTTCTTTGTTGAAATCTTTTATTCTGTTATTTTAGTATCTTCTACACAACTGCACATTTCTGAAATGAAAATACATTTCTTTCTACTTGATTTGTCTTCATCCCTTCAATTACCAAAGTTGCTTCTACAATACACAAAAATATTCAAATTCCAAACTTTCTTGTCATTTGTTCAATCAAAACACTCATCTGAGTGCTTTTCGGATAATTTTATTGTATGTTTATTTCTGCCAGGCAAACAGTTTCCGAATGTCTAACAATAAATTACTACCTGTCTAAAGAAGTCATGCTGTTTGAAGGGTTTTCCTCAGCTCAGCTACTTGAAGAATGATGAAATAGGCTCATTAGCAAACAGTCTTCATAAAGAAGAACAGTGTATATTCTGTAAAACTCAACTGTTGATATGGTCTTTGTCAGGTTAGTGACTAATGCTGTCTTGTGATGAATTTTCTGAAAACACTGGTATTCAGTCAAACACAAAAGTGTCACTTAGAGTAGAAAGTGAATTAAACTTAAAGGAGGAAATACAACACCAATTCAAAATCACCCCTTCTTGGAACATGTCCAAACACAATACTAAGTGCATGCAATCAGTTCCGAGCCATAGGTTAGAGAGCTCCCATGACTCGCAGAAAATGTGCAATTTTCAGCCTCATGTACTATCATCATGACAAGAAGATGAAACAAGACTACAGTTTGTTTCTGTCTCTGTTTGCTACCAGGAAGAGAGTCCTGACTACAGAAGTTCTTGCTGCTGCATCCTACTGCATGGAGAGGTGTTGAGACTTAACTACTGCGATCAAGGTTGTGCCTTGAATCCTGAACATGATGAAGTCCAGACTCAATACATGATTTGCTGCAAATCAAGGGAGCAGGAATCCTGAAATGGTGCTTGCAGTCCTGTGATCCTCTTCTACTGTGCTTCCTCAATTTTACAGGAGGAGAGAGGAATTGCCCCATTCAATCGCAGCTTGGCTTTGATAGAACACTATGCATAGAAGGAAATCATTTAAAAGTGATAAATAAATTTGGGGGAAGAAAATGCATTGTTTATGTTCTCTTTTCCTACTCCAAATCATGCACAGACTAAAGAAGGATATGGTTTGGGGGAAGCTATTGGTTGTTTTACCTCATTATACTATCAAGAATGGTTCAGTCTTGAATTAAACAGATGCAGTCCAAGGAAGATGAAAAGTCTCCTGGGCCAGATAGTCAGTTTTACTACAGGTCCACACAAAGTTTTAAAATAGGACATCTAAAAAAAAAATTAAATGAGAGAGAAACCCAAGCTTCTGTCATGTGTTTCACAGTCTGCTTTTCACAGCCAAGTTATCATCCCTCTTGAAAGGAAGCTACAGTCAGTATTTCTATTTCACCTGGGAGAGGAAATAAATATTTAGTCACAAAACATTGATCCACGTGTCAGATATAGATTTTCCTATGATTTTCAATTTAGTGGGTTAGGTTTGTGTAGTCACATTTTTTAGAGCCTCTGGTCAACTGGAAAACTGTTCAAACACCAAAGTAGAAAAAAAAAATCTACCTAGCTGTGAACACACTGTACACTACGTCAAAGAAGCCACAGCTTGAGGCCCTTGGTTAGTCTCATCTGTAGACATCAACAGGCAAGATGAAGGTCCCTAAGCCCAGTCTATAAATTGGTGACACTTAGCTCTTCCTCAGTGAGCTACCTATTCCACCTCTTCCTTCTATTCATGGCACCTTTTAGATCTCATTGAACTCATCTCTTCCTAAATTTTTTTTGAAGCATTTCATCCTTAGACTGTGTCTCTTTTAGAATGTACTTCCTATATCTCATCATGGCCTTGACTTGGTAGGGAACTCCAGAGGTACCTGAGTTTGTCTAAATGCTACTGGAAAATGTAGCATTTGCTGTGCCAGACTGACTTTTCCACAGTATCCTGTTATGTCCCCCTCTTATGTAATAGGGAAGTAAAATGTAATATGTTTCCCATTGGGAAGCAAGTCAGTAAATGGAACTTTCCTTGACCCTACATGAACTTGGACCATGACACTTTGTTCTTTCTCAGACTCCATCATGAGACCTTGCTTCCACAGTGAGCCTCTGATAAGCTCACTCTTGGAAGACAGACATTCTGTGCTTAAAGAAAAAAAAATAAAAATAAAATGGAAAACAAAAAAAAGAAACTCATATGGTTCATGTAGGGTCAACTATGGAAAGAAACTCAGGACCCTGGGCCACCTCTAGAAACTGAGGACCCTAGTCCATGCATAGACAAGCTAATATTCCAACTAAGAGCTGGCACAATTATGTGAGTGGGACTTACTGAAAGGGAAAGTTCTAGTCAAAATTTGAGCCACCCTATGAGGTGGAATATAGATGAGCCTTTACTGAGTACACTAACAGAATTACAGGTTCTTACACTATATAGTGATCATGGCTGTGAGCTGTTGAATTTTTAGGTGGATGGCTAGGTAGCCTTTAACAAAACTTAGACACTTTGTGACATATTTGTATACTTCAACTCTGCATTTGTATTTATGCTAATGAATCCATGTATACACTTTACACAAACTAAGAATATTAAATGATGATGTTCTGCTTCTTTTAATTACTGAATCTAGCACTCACTTCTGAATCTCTTATCTGAATCTAACCTCCCGCAGCCACATCCCACCCTATCGAACTGATGAAACATTCGGTCCCTTTGGGGATTCTCCCCCAGTATGCTATGGTCTGAGATCTGTCTTCTGTGCTATCTAAAAGATGTCAAAAGCTATCTAATAGCTTTTGAAGATGAAACAAGCTATTCCCATGAGCAGTGTATCTAAATTTATACATACTGGAACTCTTCATTACACATTGAAGTGACAGACATTTACTGAGAAGTTATTATATACTCATTGTACTTTGCACTGTGCTAAGCATTAAGTAAAAATAGATGAAGTAGACTCCTACATAATTTTTATAGGTGTTAAGAACATGCCCTGTAGCTGTAGAATCACTGGGACTCTGTATACAAAGATAAGCACAGAATCGCTTTAGGTTTTGTGATTTAACAAACGTGGAGAAATGCTTAGAATAGTGAGACTGTGGAGCTGTGACACTTCAGGCCAGGCTGCCCAGGTGCCTCTCATAATCTTCCACTTAAGACCCTATTACCTTTCTACACACAAATCAGTATTACAACAAATACCACGTCCTTATGGGAATGACAGATGAATATTTATTGAGTTCCATTCTCTATGCCAAGTTCTATTATGTTTCTAAAATGTGTTATTATCTCAATTCTCACCAAACCCCTATAATGTAGGTATTGTTATTATTTTTCAGATGACCAAACTGGAGCACAGGAAAGGTTTTCTGTCAAAAATAGTTATGAATTGATTTTAAAAAGCTAGGAATTCAACCCAGAAGCAATTTGCTGACACATTGTTCAATGCTAATCTATATAGCTGCTGCTACTGTGGTGGTTAATATTGATTATCAGTCTAACAGACTTGAGAATCACCATGGAAACAAAGCTTTGGGCATGTCTGGGAGGAAGTTTCTAGATTAGATTAATTGGCAGAAGTACAACCCTAAATATGGATAACACTATTTTATAGGATTGGGTCTTAGACGCACTGAAAAAGAGAAAGCGAGTTAAGCAGGACACTCTTCTCTTTCTGCTTCTTGACTGAACACATGCAATGTTACCCGCTACATCAAGCTCCTGCTGCTGTGATTTCTCTGCAATGATGGACCATACACCTCTGCATCTATAAATTACCACTGTCAGATATTTTGTCCCAGCAAAGTATAAAGTAATTAATATAGCTATGAAAAAAATAATAATGTGGGATGTGAAATCATAAGTCAAGGAATTTCCCACATTCTTCCCAATATACTTTGTGTAAACAAATGGGCTCTGTCTTAGTTACTACTGTTCTATTGTTGTGAAGAGACACCATGGCCAAGCAACCTTATAGAAGAAGTCATTTAATTGGTGTTTGTTTCCAGTTTCAGAGGATTAGTTCATGAACATTATGGTGGGGAGCACAGTGGCAGGCAGGCCTGGTACTGGAGCAGTAGCTGAAAACTCACATTTGATAAGTAAAATGCAGGCCAAGAGACAGAAGAGGAGAAGCATTGGGAAAGGAGGGGAAGCAAGACAAGGTATAGCTACCAAGGACATGCCCTCCGTGACCTACTTCCTAGGGCACCCCTTATAAAGCTTCCAGAACCTTCTAACTGGGGAGACTTTTCCATGATTTTCCTGATGTTACTCATTTAATCTGGCAACCAATCACAATGCAAGTTTTAAAAACAGATTGTTGAACTGGCCTATGGTTTTAATCCTTAACTGACATGCTTAACTCTGCTTCTTGTCCCAGCATTCCAAACTGAAATTTTCTGACTAACCACTTCCTTTTGTTACATCATCTTTATGTTATTGTCCAAAGGGCAGCTAACATTACCATTTCTTACTGGGGGAAAAATAATGTGAAAAACCTCTAACTACGGTAAAAGTCACAGAAAGGAAAATTGAGGGTGCTTATTTACCATCTTGGTTTTATCATAAAAAGTAGAAATCACCAACCTAGTGGTTATCAAAGAATAAGAGGAGAAATTAAAAGTAAGCTCTCTCATTGTAGCTGGCTTTTGGCAGGGCTAAGACAAATAGTAATTGACATTGGAACGAATATTTACTCTCTAGGTATGTCTAAAATCTTTGAGCAATTGGTATGGGTTCATATTCATGGCTTTATTTCAAATATGAGATCTGTAAAAATTTATAAAAAAGATTTATAAAAAATAAATTTATCTGAGAAAGGTTACAGGATTTCTGGATGTAGAATTTAAACCTAGATCTGGTCCCTAAAAGCCTGTGTTCATTCCTCTAAAGATTACATTGTAAAACCTCCACTTCCACTATAAACTCTATAACATAAGGAACAGGCAGTTTCTCACCAGCCGAAAATAAACTTCAGTCTTCACACAGATAATAAAAATCCAGTTAAGAAAAACTATTTCTTTGGATGAAAATTCTACATTGGCTTATAAACACTAATATAGTTAGCTTCTACATGGTTGATAAAAGAAATTTCAGCAAAAAACAAACAAACTTTTCATCATTGCCTCCAATTAAACTGAGAAATGACTTAACTAGAACTTAATCAAGGAGAAGGAGATAGCACATAATCAAAGCAGAGACCCTAGCTGGACAGGGTCACAGGACACAGCACAGCCAGGATGAATCGGCTCTGTGAAAGGCTAATCAACTTCAGAGAGATTCTGAATGGTTTTCAGGTAAAGAGCTGCAGTTGGGGAGCAGGCAGAAGACAGGCTCTGTTGCATAACCCAGTGACCCCTGGAGTAAGTGCTGCACACTCCTGCTGATGAACTCCAGGCTTTAAATGGGAAATTTGAATTTTCTCACGCTTCAAAACATTCTTTTCATTCTGACTTGACAAGACCCCTTTCAAGACAAAAGAAAAGGACAACAAAATTGAAAGACTAGAGCCACTGGGCTCTGTGGTCTAGGAAGGCTGTTCTTCTCTTTGAAGATTCAGGACAGGAGGACAGCTGAAGTAACCTCATGGAGGTTTTTCAGCTATTTCTACCAGCTATGAAGAATTGCAACTTTACCCATCCATGGCACCTTTTTAATGAATGTAAGTCACCTTAGGAACTTACATTTGGATCTTTCTTTCCTTTTTTCATCAATGGGAAAAAGTTTTTTTTGTTTTTTTTTCTTTCTTTCTCTTTTTCTTTCTTTCCTGCACATTAAGTCCAGAGGGACCATTTGTTAAATATGCTTTTTTTAAATGGAAAAAAGAAAGCATAGTTAACAAATGGTGCTGGCATAACTGGATATCAACATGTAGAAGAATGAAAATAGACCAATATCTATCATCATACACAAAACTCAAGTCCAAATGGATCAAAGACCTCTACATAAAGCCATCCAGCCACAATGAACATTATAGAAGAGAGAGTGGGAAGTACACTTGAAAGCATTGGCATAGGAGACCACTTCCTAAATATAACCCCAGCAGCAAAGACACTAAGCAAAGGATATAGTCAACAAGATAAACGACAGCCTACAAAATGGGAAAATATCACTAATCCTACATCAGATAGAGGTCTGATCTCCAAAATATGCAAAGAACTCAAAAAATTGGTCATCAAAAAACAAATAATCCAATTTAAAAAAAAATGGAGTACAGACCTAAACAGAGAACTCTCAACAGAGGTATCTAAAATGGCTGAAAGACACTTAAGGAATTGTTCAACATCCTTAGTCATCATAGAAATGCAAATCAAAACAACTTTGAGATTCCATCTTACACTTGTAAGAGTGGCCAAGATCAAAAACACTGATAATAACTTATGCTGGAAAGGTTGTGAGATAAAGGAAACACTCCTGCATTGGTGGTGGGAATGCAAACTGGTAGAGTCCCTTTGGATGTCAGTGTAGAGATTTCTCAGAAAATTAGGAAACAAAGGATGCTTAATTGTGCCACAAGGACATGTGCTAAACTATGTTCATAGCAGCATTGTTTGTCATAGCCAGAATCTGAAAACAACATAAATGCCCTTTGACTGAAGAATGGATAAGAAAAATATAGTACATTTACACAATGGAGTACTACTAGCAGAAAAAAATAATGACATCTTGAATTTTGCAGGCAAATGGATGGAGCTAGAAAACATCATTTTGAGTGAGGTAACCCAGACACAGAAAGACAATTATCACATGTACTCACTCATAAGTGGTATTTAAACATAAAGCAAAGAAAACCAGCCCACAAATCATAATCTCAGAAAACCTAGACAACAATGAGGACCCTAAGAGAGACATATATAGATCTAATCTACATGGGAAGTAGAAAAAGACAAGATCTCCTGAGTAAATTGGGAGCGTGGGGATCTTGGGAGAGGGTTGAAGGGAAAGGGAGAGGTTCAGAGGGGAGCAGAGAAAAATGTAGAGCTCAATAAAAATAATAAAAAACTAAACCAATTTATATATTTTCCTATTTATTAAGTTGTGAATCATATTTAATAATTCAAAGCACAAAGAGAGCAAAACCTACATCTTGGAACTGTGCACATTTTCATAGACAAAGGCATCAGAAATGCCAATTCCCTCCTTCCTCTTTTTAAGCAAAAATCATCAAGGTCCATGAGCAAAGAAGCACCTTCAAAGCAAACAGTTTGTCTATATTTTTCTTTATTTGGAATACCTTCTAAATTTTGAGTAGGTTATTTAACATTGTGTAAATCAGTGTGGTAGACTGAGTAGAGAAATTGTTAAGTAAACAAGGAATAGTTTTCTGTGATAAAATAGGTCATCCTAACCAATCATAAAATCGTATTAATAACAACTAACATCTACCTTCTTTTGAGGTCTTCTAATTACTTCTCTAGACTTTTCTATTGGCTGTTTCAATCTGTGAACTTCACAAAGAATTTCAAGCTGTTCTAATTGGCCTAGGCTATCTCAGATTGAGAGAAGGGGAGGGAGGGGAGAGAGGGAGGGAGGAAGAAGAGAGAGATTTAATTACACATGACCCATGGTTTGCTGAGGCTTTCCAATACCGAACTCTGAAGAAGGAAGGGATGAGGAAGAACCTGTTCATTCAGTGCCTCTAGGAAAATTACTGATGCTCCTTATTCATTGACGGACACAACCAGCTAACTGATTGGGAAGCTAAATAACTTTCAAACAAATTCATCAACTGTTCTTAGGGAAGAGGATAGGGACAAATGGGTTCTGTATTTTCTGACTCTTGGGTAGATAAAGCATGTAGTTTGCTCCCACCCCTTTTTTTTGGGGGGGGGGGGGTGAGGGCATGAGTAATCCTAGAGCTGGAGAGCAGAAAACATGCAGTGTATCTGCTGACAGGTGTACTGTGTAAAGTTCAGTGGTCAAAGTTCATAGAGCTACTAGAAACAGAAACACATAAATCTATAGGTTACTCATTTACTACTTCATCTCTTACTCTGACACTCATTAATAATAAAAGCATCTGAATGTTAAAGATTAAGTTTCCTAAAGTTTTAAAGATGCTTTATAAACTGAGATAATCCTGAAGTTACTCACTACCGGCAAAACTTTCTGCCTTGTTTTAAATTTTTCCAAATGTAAGTGTTAGCTGTACCACTTAGCAAGTATTTGTTGACTTCATTTTGATGTCCCAAAACATTGTTCAAATGCCTTCCGTGTGCCAAGGAGCTGTCAAGGATCAAGTGATAAGCAAAGAAGATTTCCTGGGCTGGAGAGGTAGCTGCGTCAATGAAGCATTCATTGTGCAAACAGAAGGTTCTGAGTTCCACTCCCAGCACCCATTTAAAAATGCCAGAAGTAGTAATGCATGCCTGTAGTCCTGGTTGGTGAAGTACAGAAGGAAGATCCTTGGGGACTGCTGTTGATCCAGTCTAGATGGATCAAAGTGCTTCAGGTTCATCAAGAGATCGTGTCTTAAAAAATAAGAGAGTGATTGAAGAAAACACCTAGCATCCCAGTGCAAGTGCATGCCCCTCCCCCAACCCCACAAATAAGTTCCTACTCTCAGACAATGCTCAGCCTAAAGGTTGAGTCAGAAACCTACAGAACTTATTATGATTCAGTGAGACCAACCTTGTGCATATAAGATGTTATATGATTCTTTTTTTTCTTCTGGGAAGGTTAGCAAGGCTTTTGAAAATTAATACTATATATAACAAATCCAGATAGTGAAGAGGGACAATGAGGACAAACTGACAAGTGCACAAATAAGGAATTTGACTCCAGGAAATGACATGCCATTTGATCTGCTGAAGCAGAGCATTGGGAACTAAGTGATGGAGTTGAACTTAGACAATGGGATCAAATGGAACTGCAGAGGAACTGTGTGGTGATCTGGCTAGGAGAGTGGGGGCTGAGCACTAGATAGGAGTGATATGACCAGATGGGTTTTCCAAAGGTAATTCCAGCTCAATCACGGTAGTGCCTTAGAACAGATGCAGGTAAAACATGCTTCAGGCCCAACTGAGACCAGTGTCCAGTACAATAGAGAAGTGAGGTTGAGTTCGAGAGGGCTGGAGGTTCTTTGCTGACTTATTATCAACTCCTTGAGTGATTCTGTGCAAGGTGCTTGCATTGTCACACCCTCTCAAGTGACTTTATGTAGGGGGAGGGGCAGATGAAATTTGAATTTATATTTTCTGTCTTAAAATATAGACCTTTTTCTTCCCCCAAATTTTCAAAACTTGTCCAAGTTTACAATTCAATTTCATTATAAAGGACTCATCATTACTCATCATTAATATATTGATAAGTAAATTCTGTCCCAAGGAATCACCTTTTCGTGAAGTAAATGGTCTAATTTGGCATGCAGTTTGAGTAGATTACCTCAGATACATGACTTCAATATTAAATATTTTATTGACATTTATTGCTGTCATGTAGTGCTTGTTTTGCTAAGAAGTAGCCCAAAATACTGGATGTTGTTTTTCCACAATACAGCAACCCTTATGTCTCTACAGTCTAAATCCAAAAGTCTTTCTCACTGGATTTGTTTCATTCATTCACTAGCCCAGCTTGGAATCCAAAACGAACTGCTTTATAGAATGTCTTCCAGGATCCGTATTTTAGAGGTAAACTTTATTTAATCCTCTTTCTGAATGAATAAACACACTAGACAGCTTGGAATTCAAAGCTACGTATTTATGGCCAGGAATTCAGAGCTATCCACTTTGCTTATAACATAATATTTTTAATAACCCATGGTTTGGGAGACTTAGTACAAGGTCTCTTCACCCATTGCTGTGGGAGAACACAGTGGTGGAGAAACACAGCAAATAAGAGTCATTTCAGGGTAGCTGAGAAATGAAAAGAGAGATCCCGGGGACAAGGTACGTCCTCCAGTGCATGCCCCAGTAAGCTTCTTTCTGCTTTTAGGTTTGTCTCCCTCTTCCACCACCCCTGAATAATTCCATCATAATATGAACCTGACATGGATTATTCTACTGATGAAGCCAGAGTTCTAGCCCCTCTCCAGCCCCTCTGAATAATATTGTATTGGGAATAAGCTGTCCCATCTGATTCTTTGGAGGAAAGGGCTCGTGTATAAACCACAGCACCAGAACCAGCAGTTTCATTCCTATGTGAATGTCCTGACACTTAATGTTTGGTGTCACAATACTAAGGAACTTATTCCCCAGGCACAAGATAGGTACCCAAGCAACACCATAATTCAGTCCGTGTAGTCTTCTGCCAAAAAGATGCAAAAGAGCTTTGGTCCATGTGAGCCTGACTAAAACTGAAGCACATGGCTCCCCTGATTCTCACATATCACAAATAACTAGGCCTGTAATACGTGTGATTTATCTGTCTCAGTATGAGACCTTTAGTTCCACAGACCTGCTGCAACTCAGCTTTCTCCATGATCATATTTTCACCCTAATTTTCACATTACCTTAAGAAAAACTGAGATTATGAATGATGAATTTGTGGCCCAAGCATCCTCGGACCATCTTGGAATTCTTAAAACAACAAATTCCTGGCCACCGAATTGTGGAGACTCCTGTCTGGAAAATTTACAGGACAAATTTTGCTAATTATTATTGACATTGACAGTGATGTGACTATTCTTTTAAAATGATGAAAAAAATGATTGGCAGGTATCAGTTTTTCTTCCCAGAGACTCTCTGGAGAACTGAATAACTGAAGTGGCAGACAACAATCTTCTCTGAAGCTGACCTTTCATATTAAATGAAAGCTGAAGAGCTAGTCTCGAAGGGAAAGAAAATGAATAATCTGTAAGGCCAACTATTCATTTCTGAATACACAGGGTTTATAAAAAGAGACACTAAAATATGAGAGTAAACAAATCAAAGTGTGCTACACTACAAATTAAGTACTTTTCCACTTTCTGGGTCATCTTGAAAAGCCCACTATGAATAAGTTACCCAGATAGGGGCATGTTGACATGGTTACCAAGGAATATATACCGGTCAAATGTAACATTAATAGGCATTAGAAACACAAGGAGAACTTATAAAAATAGGCATTTAGACCAGTCCCTCCTGGTTTCACTTCTGATTCCGGAAGTCTTGATTCAAGAGTGTACATCCCTATTAAGTACTATGGGGTCATTGGTTTGAAGGCCATCCTATGATAACCTTCTTTTGCAAAAGAAGGCATGCTCACTTGGAAGAGGTGAGACAGAGAGATTTATGACCATTTGTCTTGACCAAGTTCAACACGTATAGACAAAAAATTCCTCTGCTAGGTTGCAGGCTGTAGGCTGTAGGCTCTAGCCATACCCTACCCCTAACTGTCACCTGCCTTGAGAACTTTTAGGTAGACAGAGATATGGTTAAAATGCAGACAGCAAATTGCCTCTGGAATTGTGAGAAGGTGTTTTTCCTATGACAACCTCACACACCATCCTTCCTTCAGTTCCAGTCTCAGAATAGAAGTCTTCATATCTTAAAAGTTAGAAAAGAAATTTTAAAGAGTCATGGCCTACTTTTACCTCTCTGGATAAAATGTTTGAGGGTATGTCTTTATTAAGGTCTTGATTTTTCCAAAGTTTAATTATTTCATTTTAAAACTTCACCTCCCTCAACTGGAAATCAAAAGTAATGAACAGAGATTTGAACCCTTGACTTAGTGTAATGAAAGAGTAACAAGTAAAGCATCCAGTGAGTGGTTAAATCTGAAAATACTTTCTGTTAATTTGTTTGCAATAATTCAATTAAGATCCTATTGGCTGGTATCCAGAAAGCATGTACATCTTCAACGTTTTACAATATTTCATGTTTGCTCTTAAACTAGTCTATACTCATTTAGTGTATTTACTAACCCAAATACTTCAAGCAGAGTTTCTTTCTAATGTAATTTAGAATAGCCATTTATACCGAAGCCAAATCTTTGTTGGTTATTAGCTCATGCCACTGTGGTGCTTAATATTTCCAAAGGCAGAAATAAGATCTCAAAAGAAATTACATTTCAAAATTTGTATTAATATAGCTACTGCAGTTTCTTTTTGAAGATTTAAGAGATTGGAACTACACTGGCTCCTCTTTAAACATCAGGGCCCCTAGACAAGTCAACTAAGGCCATTCAGAGTGATTGAATCATTCGGTCCCTCCTAATCCTGTCAAATTTCTAACTACAGTGTCCACAATCCTACACTCCCATTATAAGTTCGCTAATGACAGTCTTGGAACATTCCAGAAAACTTTAGCACTTCCTTTTTTAACCATAAATTTCATAGAACTCTTTTGGATTCTTAGTCTATAATTTCTCATAAAATTCTTTGAGATTCTCTGGTGAAGACAAATGGCAAGAATTATTAGACTTTAATCTCTTATCCTTCAGTGTTATCTGTGCTGGATCGTAACTCTATGGTTTGGCTTCCCTCATAAAACTAAACCACAAAGCCATTCCTTTCATTTCAAGCTTAACAGCACACAGACCCCTGGGTAAAGCAATATAAACACTCTTGAGTAATTTCTCAAAACCAAATCTCCCCTGAAGAAAGAGACATGAAACTCAGTGATGTGTAATCGCTCCCTGAACGTGTGAAGCTAGAGTTCTCAGGCCACCCAAGTAGAATGGTGAGAATGATGTTCACGTGTTGAACTAAGACAGGCACGAGAACTATCTGTAATTACTGATCTGGGTTTATTCTGGCTCCACCATAGTTTTGTTCCAAGCAAGTCACCACAAGAGGTGATCATTTTGGTGGGGTGTAAAGGAGGTGAAACCTCCTGTATACAGAAGCTTTCTTTAAAAAAAAAATGTAATCTACAGGATTTTATTTAAATAATTGGTTTTTGAAGTTATTTGCTCAATGCATCACCCTCTTTAAATGATTATTATTAACACAAATATCCATAGCCAAATACATGAAAAACCTGTATGTAAAATAAGTGCTAGTAAAATATTCACTTATAAGTGTTCATAAAGACTCTGTTAATGATAGGAGGAAAAACTGGGAAAAGTATGGGTATCCACTGTATGGATACTGTGGAAGGGTCTTCCAAGGGGATAATGAATAGAAGTCAAGTGGAGAAAATACACCTACCTAAAGCAATGTGGAGTTACTTTATAGTTTCAAATATCTGTGTTGGCCACTTATTTTTTACTTTATTTCCTCTTTTTAAAAATTTTACGTGTGTACAATGTACCTTGGTCATATTTATTCCCATCCAGCTGCCCCACAACATCATCTCCCAACTTCATGTCATATGTATATAACATACATATACATATGCATTTATGACACACATATATGATATCGCATGTGCGCATGGGCACACACTCACACACAAATTCCTTTAAGCTCAATTAGTGTGTTTTCCACATGCTCATTTGTATGAGTTTATGCACGGGGACATGAATGACCTGACAATGAGCATCCCACATACACACCAAAAGAAAAATGACTCTCCTTTTGGTAGCCATTAACTGCTATTAGCTCTTCAGATAGGGAGTTAAGAATTAAGAATCCCCCTGGCTCCATGCTATAATTTTAACTGTCTTGATCTTGGAAAGGTCTTATGCAGGTAACTACTGCTACTTTGAGTTCATGAGTGTAACAGCTGTATCACCTTCAGAGGCCAAGCTTTGCTGAACTTCTCACCACCCTCTGGATATTATATTCATTCCTCTTCCTCTTTTTCCATGTTCCCCAAAACTTTGGTTGAGAAAGATGATATAGATGTGTTAAGCTCTTAAATGCAAACAATAATACCACATTTTCCAGAAGAGAAAGAAGAAATAATATGCCAAAAATCCATTGCAATGGTAACCATAAAATACAAAAACTAGTAAGCGCTTTTTTCCTTCTATGCTCTCTATTATTTCACTGTTATGGAAGAAGAATCTTGTTGAGACATCACAGTAAAGGAGATAATATTAACCGAAACACACCCACTTGGAATTGCATTGCAGAGACTGAAAGTTTAACGTGTAACTATTTTCTAGGTGACTTGGGTTCACCTCATGGTTCTCACATGTGAATTGGGCATAGGTAGAAGCCACTCAAGAATGCAAACAAGGAGCAACCCAAGCACTTGGTGCGCCACTCTACATACCACAGTAAGTGCTTACATCTGTGGTAGCTAGAGCACCAGCTGCAAATAGAACTCCCCAGAGGCTCTGATGTCTTCTGTCTTAGTCCCTCATTCACTCCTCAAGTTACACAGAAACTAAGCATCCTCATCACCAAATGAGTCATAAAAATCAAAATACCCCCTCCCTCAAAGTCAAAAATAAGACCTAAAACTTGTACTCCAATTTTCAACACATTTCGGTGTAAGAGTTGTTCATAAGGAGGTCCAATGACCTGTCTTGTCTGAATGTCATAAGTGCCACACTTGGTCTCTCCTGTCCTTTCTTATCCATCATGTTCCCAATGTCTCTCTCTCTCTCTCTCTCTCTCTCTCTCTCTCTCTCTCTCTCTCACACACACACACACACACACACACACACACACACACAATCATTGCTTTCTCTCTTCTTCAACCCTATTTTTATCTAGATTCAAATTGAAAGCAGTAAACAAGCACAGTATTTAGGACATATATTTTTATCTTGGACACTAAAGACACGAATAGACACTGCAGAAATAGGAACCGCTTGGTTAGATTATAGTACCCCTTGAAGCTCCTACTAGAATTTTTCTTAGACTTTGAAAGAAAATGACATTCTTTTACATTTTGTCACTTAAAAATAACTTAAAATAAGAAAGGGAACCATTCTCACAATCCACGTAAAGTAATAAAATAGTGTAAGAACAGTTCTTTAAATGCAATTCAGCCAATTAGAGAAAAAAATGATTGAACAGAGATATTGGATGCAAACATGTTGAAGGGCATATTTTACATGAGTTGAATATGTCTAACTAAGCAACTGCTTATAGAGGGCATAATGGAAAAACCTGCAGCCTCAAAGTGGATCTCCTGTCCTGACTGTCCAGTTTGAGAGACAGACCAAAGTGTCTAAAGAATATGACAGAATATAAGAGGTTTTAGTTGACGCAGGCATCAAGAGGAGAGCCTGAAATAGAGGAATTTCTCTTAGTATGAAATGACTGAAGGCTTTCAAGGAAGCCAGAAACAAGATGAGAACCCCATACTCTCAAAGGTGTCATCAAAATCAAGCCATGCTGGTGGAGCCTCCTGTGGCACAGGCATTGGAATGACTATGAAAGAGAAGCAATGTCCAGTGCAAAGTTTGACCTCAGTGCCTTTTGGGAACCTAGACAAATGCGGCAAGTTCCAAAGACTAGATCTCAGTCCTGAGTCAGGGAACAAAAATAAAGTTCTGAGATCTGTAGCATTTGGGAGCCACTGAAGCCAAGAGTGAGGATACGTGTTTCTAACCATGCCAAGTTCAAACAGGCCAGAACAATAGCAGAATTATTACCCCAAAACTTGCAAAATGATTAGCAGCACTCTTATTTCACCAGATCTCCATACCATCACTACAGGAACAGAAAGTCGTGTGTGTGCGTGCGTGCTCAAGTGTGTGTGCATATGTGTGTACATGTGTGTGTGCACTCACCTAGGTGCAGATGCCCATGGAAATCAGAAGGGGGCATTGAATGCGCTGGAGGTAGCATTACAGACAGTTATGAAATGTTTTATTTAGGTACTAGGAACAAAAGTCTGATCCTTTGCCAGAGAAGCACACACCATATTAAGTGTTGAGGCATCCTTCCTACCTGCCTGTGGATCAGTACTGGTGAACATGACTTGTAAAAACAAGACGGGCTATTTTTGTTGCCCTGTATCAAGACAAAAAAGTAGTTAGGAGAAATTGTATTGACATACACACATACGTGTGTGTGTGTGTGTGTGTGTGTGTGTGTGGTGTGCAAGTAACATGAGCAATTTTTGGTTTTCAATGTTAGAAACTAATAAATTTAAACTAATGAGAAAACAGACCACTTCCTATTTTTTACCATCTTTTCAGTAGTATGTAACTTTAACCTATGGGAACATTATATCTTCTGAATGTCTTCTCATTTCTGGGCTATAAAGACTCTCAGTCTCTCTCTTTTTCTCTCTGTCTGTCTGTCTGTCTGTCTCTCTCTCTCCCTTTATTTCAGGAACACTACATTTTTCAGCCTTTCCAATCTTCTGAGAGCAACAGCTTCAAATGAGGCCCTAAAATACGGAACCCTGAGATTTTTCAAGTGCATTATAAAAGCTATCTACACATTTAGCCTATCACTGTGATAGACGCTCACAGTAAGTCACACACACCCACTTACAAACGTCTATCACACCCATGACCTAATTAATTGAGAGGAAAAGTCTTCACACAGCAATCCTTGGGAGTCAAAGCTTCTGCGCACGAGTGCGAACACTCCGAAGATGAACACAAGTAGCTTGGAAGGCAGCGCGCCTTCACTGTTGTGGCCACACCACCCTTTACCACAGCAATGACCACTGGCATCCGGGATCTCCAGGCTCTATAGCTGCAGCAAGCAGGAAAAACCGGCAAATGCTCCGTCTTCATCGTCGATGTCAGCATGTTTTAATAAGCAAGCGTTCTTCAGTTAAGTATTTATGAGCAAACGCTCTGGAATGCTCCAAAGCCTGATAATTAACAGTTATGTACTACAATTAAATTTTATTAGTGCTTTAGATATTCTGGTAAGATATTATCTTTTGTGTATGACAAATTCATTCTTCATGTCAAACCTCAAAGCAGCAATAAGAGCATGAATTTTGTTTTTGTTTTCATTTTCCTTTTCTTCCTAATTTTACTATTCTTAATTCAATCTGTATCTCAAACTGCAAATTTCATGAACCTTTCAAAGGTCCATGGGGAAAAGGCTGGCGAAGGCATTCAATGCTTTCCCCAGGCACTCACCAGCCCTTAGAGGGCACACATAGGGACAAACTAAATTAAGGTGATGACATGAGGTCTCAGCAGTCCTAATTCACATTCATGGTCCCTTGTGGCTGGGCTATTTCATTCAACAGATGTTAATTGAATGTCCACTATGCATGTGGTACCGTGCAAAGGTTTATGAAGTTAAGATATTGCAACATCTGTTTTGTTACTGATGCCCTAACTTTATAGTCTTAGAAATTAATAAATCTAAAAAATACACAGATCCAGAAGATTATAACTCTGATGATAATATCATGTTATACAAACAAGAAAATTAACACAAGGCAATAAATGCCAAATAAAAGCAGCAGATGCCATAATACTTCTGAGAAGTGAACGCTTGGACCTTCAGCATCAAGAGTTTCAAAGCACTCTTTCTTAAATACTAATGTTATTCAGAGTTTGTTAAAATATGTCTCTGGAACACACTAGCAGAGTGGACCCAGGTAGAGCTTCCATTTTAAATTTTCCTGATGTTTCACACAAAGGTATTGCATTACAAACCTGCCTTGTGATGCAATAGCCTATGGAAAGCCTTGGAGTTACTGCTGCTGCAAGACTGGGATGTCAACAAGGAGTGGACTTGACAAGGAATGGCTAGCTGCCGATTTGAGCTTACTCTTGATGCATAGAAGGTAAGTTAGATAAGGGTCATTTCGCTGTGTCATCTTTGAGTGCCTACAGGGCTGATAAGCCACACTTGGAAAACCATCTCTGACCCTGGCATGGAGCATTCCTGTCTGCTCAGGTTTGAGCTCTTCAGTGCCTTCCATCATACCTCTCCAGTTTCTTGTAATACTTGAAATTCCAACCACTTGAAACCCCTCTTTAGTTAAGAAGCTGGCTCCATGAAGCTGACTAATGTCAGCACTTATGGTCCTGTACCCGGGAAGCACTAGCTCCCCCTGCCATAAGCAAGGAACAAACATGATTTTGTCTCCTAAAGCTCGAGTTGTGGCAATTTGGCCCTAATCTCTCTGAGTGAATCACTTGGCTCCACCCACTCCAGCCAGCTTTATTGCATACTGAGAAATGAATGTCACATGATTGTCTATAAGCTGGAAGGTATGTGTTGGTTTCTAAGACACCTATGCCAACTTCACTTCAAAGGACCCACCTTCCTTCCCTGTTTCAAACTAGTCAGGCAAGGCCTCCTAGCATTCATCCCACAGGATCCACTTCTTTCCTGGTCCTTCCCGAGCCAAATATCCAAACAGCTTCAGTGAGTTAACCCCTACCTCTTCCTCATTGCAAACTCAAGAGCCATTTCTAACCTTGGTCACAAGTTCAGAGTGCCTTCTAGCTCTAAAAGCCACGCAGATCATCACGTGCCTAAGTCCTAGTCCCTTTTTGCTGTCATCATCTGTCTCTGATTTGTGGGTCAAAGGCTTTGTTTTCATGTCTTGAGGACATAGGGTATCCTGACTATGGCATTTGTCACTTTTCCAGCCCTCCTTTCTCAAGCATTTTATAGTAAATTTATGACAATGTGTAATTAACCTAACCCCCTTAAATAAAAAGAAGACAGGACAAGGAACTTTATCGATCCTTTTCCCCATTTGTGGTCCCATAGATAAAGTTCCCACAGTCAGTAGCACTGCGAGATTCCAGCCAGGTTCCAGGACATCTCTCACCAGTCCATCCACAGTTCACACCTACTAGGGATACACCATCCAGTTCTGCTTGGGTCTCTTGGAGTTTCTCCGTTCTCTACCCAGAGCTGCTACCAGAGAGAAGTGAAGGATCTGCTGTTGGAAATCCTAGGCAGATGACAGAAAGCACTTGCTTGTATGTTCTATGGATGCTGCCTGGCAGGCTTTGGGCAAGATACTGGAGATGGGAAATGAATTAAAAATGAACAAACATGCTTCCTACTGACACAGGTCTGTCACTCTAGTGGGCAGGTACCAGTCCCCGCTAACCTATGTTTAAACGGAAGACCAGAAAATGAATGTAAAAATGAAAACTTACCAACTAGTTCCAAAGAAGCTAGGAATTTTTTTTCTTAAAATGAACATATACCTTTATGTGAAAGAGTCTCATGAGAAGTTACTTTTTAGAAAGAAAAGGATGTATACTTGTTGCATTCTGTTTGCTGGCCCGGGAGGAAAAGCTTTCAGAAAGATTTTGTCACAGTGTAATGCAATCCGCCTTGGTTGTTGCCCCAGGTGCCTTTCCCTCATTGTAATCTGCCATTGAAGAGGATCCCACATGTCAGAAGAAATGAATGAGGGAAGTGAGAGTAGGTCCTTTCCCACCCCCACCCCCGCATTGGTACTAACAATTAAGTCATGAAATGTTTCTGGTGCAAACATCAACCATCCAGTGCCAGTGAGACTGTCTCATAGTCTCGGCTTTTTATCTGTTTATAAATGTAATGCATACTCATTGTAAAAAAAAAATTAGCCAAAGAAAACGCTTTATAATCTCAATACCCAGTGGTAATCACTTTTAATATTTGTATTTATCCCTGTCTTACTTTTCTATTGCTGTGAAGAGACACCATGACCACAGCAACTCTAACAAAAGGAAGCACTAGATTGGGGGCTTACTTATACTTTCAGATGATTAGTCCATGATTAACATTGTGGGAAACATAGGCATGGCACGAGAGGAGAACCTGAGAGCTTTACACCCTGATCTGCAGGGGGCAGGCAGAGAGAGATAGACAGAGAGACAGAGAGTGAAAAGTCTGGCCCAGCATGGGCTTTTGAAATCTCAGAATCCACCCCCACTGACACACCACTTCCACACACCTACTCCAACAGAGCCACACCTCTTAATTCCTCTCAAAACAATACCACTAACTGGGGACCAAGCATTTAAACCTCTGAGCCTATAGTGGCCCAATTTCCATTCAAACCACCACACTCTCCCATGTTATATTCCTGTAGACAAAAGCATTCATACATGTGTAAGCATTGTCCTTACTTACGGCCACACCTCCTCTATATGATTTTGTATTCCTCTGTTACCATTAGACTAACACCATCACATGTGAACTAAAAATTTTAAAATATCAGCAAAGGTTATCATATTTACAGCTAGATTATTTCTCTTATTAATTTAAACTCCAATCTTTTATGAAAGAGATGTACATATTTGCTTCTTGATTACTCCAGATTTTATCTCAAGACTACAACAAAGAAATGGGCAAAGGAAGAGAAGAAAGCATTGATGATAAATGGCTGAAAGAAGAACTGAGGACCTCGAAATTTTCTCTTTCCTCCCTAAAGAGAATTGTGGTGAGTTCAGGAGACAAGAAGGTCAAGCTCGGGTCTCTTAATGGTCCTAGCAAGTGGAGGTTTAAGATTTGCTTGGCTGCATAAGTCCTGCACAAAGCCAAACCAGCCAACATTCTTGCTTGGAGTGGGAAGGCTAACACAAGCTTAGGAACTATGGGCTCTTGATGGCTTCTGGAGATGAAAGAGTCAGTTTTCAATAAGAATGTGGCCACTGGTAAATCCAATAGATTGGAGTCACCTGTCAGTATATGGGCACTATTAATTGGACTCCAAGGGTTATTTATTTTTAAAAAAATAAAATGAGAATACAATATAGGGAGGGGGAGGAAGAGGTAGATGGATCTAGGGTATAATTAGGGGGAGGAGTGGGAGTAAATACTATCAAAATGTGTTTGTGAAATTCTCAAGGATTTAATAAACTTCTATTTATATCTAGTAGAGCCTGGTCTCCTGACAACAGACTCATCCTTGGAAGAAGGGACAATATTAAAATAAAGAAGAAACATAAAATTTCAGCTTGAAACAGTATTTGTACAAATAGTTCAAAGCAAAGTAGTTTGGCAATTATATATCTTCTAAAACTTGAGGGGTATTTATTACACTGATGTGAACATCATATGATTAATACTAAGTAGTTCTTTTCAAAAATCTGTTACCCATGTGAATTTTGCAGATAACAAAACATATGTGTGAAGGTATATGTATGCATATATATGGGAAGGTATATGTGTGTGTGTGTGTGTGTGTGTGTGTGTGTGTGTGTATACCTACATACATAAATTCATGCCTGGGAGTTAGGTAACAGCCTTCAGGAGTCAGTTCTCTCTTTCTACTGTGTGAGTTCAGGGATCAAACTCAGGTCACTAGTCTTAGAGGCAAATGCCTTTACCCACTGGGAAATCTCACTAGCTCTAATTTGCGAATGTATCTTAGCCTTTTGTAACTGTTATCTAGAATGCAGATTCATGGCTGGCCAATGGTGGCGCAGGCCTTTAATCCCAGCACTCGGGAGGAAGAGGCAGGCGGATCTCTGTGAGTTCGAGACCAGCCTGGTCTACAGAGCTAGTTCCAGGACAGGCTCCAAAACCACAGAGAAACCCTGTCTCGAAAAAAAAAAAATAGAATGCAGATTCACTATTGACTTTGTCATAAAACCAACATATAATCACCCAAATGCATTATGATCTTTCTTCTAGAACAAGCCTATCAGGCAAGTGCACGCGCAAAGGACTACTTCTACCCCAGTGTGACGGTTAATGTTGACTGTCAACTTGAAGGATCTAGAATCATATGTATTAATCTCTGGGTATGTCTGTAAGGAGCTTTCTAGGTTGAGTTAGGTGAGGTGGGAAAAACGACTCTAATATTCATGGTACCAGTCTGTGGGCTAGAGTCCCAGGCTGGGTAATAGAGGAAAGGGGAGCTGAGCCTTCGCCTGTCCACTTTCGCCTTCCCTGCTCCTTTCTTTTTGGCGGGGTGTCAGCTGCATCACACCCCTGCCTCTATGACTTCCCTTCCATGATATCCTCAAACCATGAGAAAAATAAATAAAGCCTTTTTCTCTAAGTTGATTCCTGTCAGATATTTTGTCCCAACAACAAAAAAGATAACTGATACACCCAGTTTCAAAGACATTAGGTCATTAATATCCTGGAAATGTTAAGCACTTCGGATAAGAAGAGAGAGTAAGTCAAAGAACTTCATAAAATCTACCTTAAGCATCTTAAATACAAATAGGGTTTGCCTATTTGAAAGCTTGCATTTTATCTGATTCTATTGGAAAACACATTTTAAGTAGTAAGCTGACAGTCCTTTGTTGAGGAGGGTGACCAAAACGATGACAGTTTATAAACCATATTTTGTGGCCAATGATGGATGAAGGATCTCATACATTTAGCCTTGGAAAATATCATCAAGAGGTGATAAGAGAGTTCTTTTGGTGTTTGAAAACCTATCAAATGGACACAGACACACAACTGATTTGTTCCTTGTTGCTGCAAATGTCTGGCAAGAACAATGAACAGAAATTCAATAGAAGCAACTCCCTACACAATAAGAGATTTATCTTTTGAGCCAATTGAGCTGTTCAGTTGTGGAGAGCACAGACTTTGATCTAGTCAATGGCTCTACACTAGATACATTAATGGGAAAACTGTCAGGATTCTGTGGTGACTTCTTTGGTTCCTGTGCTGTCACTCTCATTTCCTCCTGCAGTGTACATTGCACACATGGCAACAGAAGAGAAACTCCTATGGCCCCATGCTTCCAAAACATGTTTCCCAGATAATAAGAACTGCCTGGGGTAGAGAGTGGACCCAGTTGAATGGCGGACCTGACAGGAGCAGCCTGGGAAAGTTTGACAGCAAAGTTTGAAATGCTCTTCCATAAACACCACTTCATTTCATCCTTCTAACACCCCTGTAGAGCAGATGAGATCACAGAGGCTCTGAGTTACTTGGCAGTGAATTCAAAGTCGCATCAGTAAATGGGACAAGGACTCCTGCTCGGGAAGTTTTATCTAGTGTTGTCTTACCTTCCCCACAAGATTGTGTAAGGGAAAAGAATAAAATTAAAGGAATACCTTAAAGACAGGTTGGATTTTTAAGGAACTCTGTTCGTGGCCTTGAATAATAGATTTAGCTATCCAATTCCCCTGTGTAAAATAGAACAGTATTAATATACAACCATGAATACTCTCTTCTGGTCATTAAATCATGTCTGGATCACTTTGAATATTAGTTACAATGTGTACAAAATTGCTGCTGTTTTGCATTGTTCAGGAAATATTGAAAAGAGAAATATTGCCTGGTTGTTTAGTACATTCATATATATTTTTTAACCCAACCTTTCTCAGTCCAAGTCTACTTGAATCCACAAAATGTTGAATCCATGCATAGGAAATATAAGTGTATTGATGTTCATGATAGAATGTGGAGCGGGGGTCTTGGAATTGGCTGTAGTAAGATTTGGGCAAGAGCTATAATGAGGTCACTTTTTATCTTTTGTGAATAATTATGAAAAGGGTCTACTCACCAAATAAATAATTTCAATGTGATTACAAAGAGAACAACATTTCAATGCACTTAGCAGAAGCAATTTACATGCATACAATTAATGTGCTAATTTCAGTGATCTTTAGCTATTCATTAAAACAGGCCTGGCAGGTCCTGCACTTGGCAACACTCTGTTAGTCATTTCCTGCTATTACTTTATGTACTCAAAAGTAATCAGCCATCTATAATTTAAGACTTTTCAGTAATTAAATAGCCCTTCCTCTAATTATGTCCAAATTAGAGAGGTTCGTGTGTGGATAAATATGTTTGTACTCAGTACATGTATTCAAAGATGGTGGTTTCTCTGTATGTGGCAACAAAACCCAATAGAACCCTTAACTCACAGTGGAGGGAGTGTTGTTAGGGTGAGCAGGACAAGCCTTTTGACTTGAAGGCTGAGTAGTTATAGGAGAGGATTCTCACTGTAATGTTTTATATCCAGTTTTGTAAATGTGGGAAAATCTGGATTTGTTTCCTATAAAACCGTTTGGGTTTTTTTCAGGCTTTCGCCTGAGAAAGGAAATGGAACAAAGGTTCTGGCAGAAGAGGAGTTAAAGGTTGTGCTTGCAGGAATGTGTTTGCTGACATTGATCAATGGGCAATTTTGTGATCATATGTTTATTCACACAGAGGGTTCAAAAAAAACAGATCAATAATGAGGCAGTGGTGATGATGCCAAAGTAAAGGTGATTAATGAAAAATATGGTGGAGGTGCAATCTGCCATGTTGTATGAATGCTCCTTCATTCAGCACCCTAGAAATAAATATGCATCAGATGGAGAGAGAACACTTCCTTGACGTCGTTGGAGTCAGGCAGAATCTTATCAGACCTCATGCTTCAAAGATCAGCTCCTCACATCCAAGAATCAAGTTTAAATCCTCTTGGGCACAGTCTATGCAAGCAGCCCCTCTCCTGCATTATGCATGATTCTGACATCTTGTAACATGAGCGGCATTCTAAAACTGGCTTCCAATTTTTATTTTCTGTATTACGTTTTAATGATACTATTTAAACTAGAATTTCACTCTGACTAAAGTATCTTCTCAACTCACCTTTCGTCCTATAGCTCATAATTATGACAGCAGTAGTGTAACCTAGGACACTATACATACGCAAGGGTGTTTCTCATAGCCTTGAGATGATCCATTGCTTTTAAAACCCATGCCTTGGTGCAGTGTTCTCATTACGTGGATTTACTACGTAATGATGAGTGCTAGGCAGACTCCAGCTCATTACATCTGGGAAGGGATAATAACTAATAATGAGCTATGCTGAAAATGAATACAAAGTCAAGAACAAAATAACAGTACAGTGTCCTGACTTTCTTTTTTAGGATGAGAACACTCAGTTTCTCAAATACCAAGCTCCAGGAAGGGTTAACTGGAGGTTATCCTATAAGCAAGTGAAAGGCTTTACTCTTTCTTATCTTGGGTCACTCAGTTCTTGCAGAAACCCAGCCTTTTCTCCCCATTGACGCCTGTTCCTGAGAATGGATGAGCAATCACCCTTTCGCACCCAGAAAAAAAAAAATGTCATGTGAAAAAACTTACTGTCTTCTTTGCAGGTGTAGCAAATCTTCTTTGTTGTCTTGGAATATGGGTCCTGTTGAAATAGGACTACGGCAGGCTGCATCCCGCCACCTGGCTAGCTTTATACCCGAAATAATTACACGGAAACTGTATTCTTTTAAACACTGCCTGGCCCCTTAGTTCCAGCCTCTTATTGGCTAGCTCTTACATATTGATCTAACCCATTTCTAATAATCTGTGTAGCCCATGAGGTGGCTTACCAGGGAAGATCTTAACCTGTGTCTGTGTCTAGTGGGAGAATCATGGCGACTCCTGACTCAGCTTCTTTCTCCCAGCATTCTGCTCTGTTTACTCCACCCACCTAACAGTTGGCCTATCAAATGGGCCTAGGCAGTTTCTTTATTACTTAACCAATGAAACAACAGATAGAAAGATGACCCTTTTCCATCAGGGTCCTCTATTTAAATGATTTCAGCAATCAGTGAAGAGCCAGGGCCTTTGCTTGAACAAATGTGCAATAATTTTATTCCCAGGACTCCTTGTTGTTAATGGTGCAGACAGAGGCTGCCTCTATGGCACATTAAGGATAAAATGCAATGCTTGCTGTTAACCTCTCAATTTGATACATGAAAGCCTTGAAGAATAAAGTGGGTGTTTTTAATCTTTGCTAGGTAGGTTGCCATGTATGTCCCTCTCCATGAACATAGACACATCCAAGAAAAGCATATTGGTAGAAAACATTTTACATGTATAAGACCCTGTAAACTCACCGTATGCTATCTGCTTGTCCTTCTGCCTAAACAAAGGTATCCAATTGAGCAAGCAGAAGTCAAGTCTGTGACACAGCTCAGATCCTCTTTGTTAGAGAAAATTACAACACCCTGATTTTTCCTAGTTAGATACCCACAGGAACTTCTTCTTCTTACTAACATAAGAATTTCAGGCTACACAACTGCTCAGACTCATTTGAACATGAAACTAGTCTTGTCTGCTTCAATTTCCTCAAAACAAAAAGGGAAATGGAAGAACATTCACAGATTTACATTACTGATGTGTTTCAAGAGCTTTGTTAATATGGAAACTGCAAAAACCAGCAAACTTAGTTAAATGCAGCAAGCTACACTTCTAGAATATTGTTCTCTTTTTTAAAATGATTTCATCATTCAGTAAAGAGTTAGGGATAATTTTTGGTGAAATAGTTTTCTTCCCAGATTTAATTTTGTAATAGTCTACACAGAGGTGGTATCTATGGTAAATGACAAGTCATGGCGCCACCCCAGGGAGTGGTTGGTTGCTTTGGGTACACACAGTGGAGGAGGGAACTGGACAGTTTCCTGCAGTTGTCCTGAGACAGGGAAGAGCTTTACAGTCACCAGGAGACTTTCTAAGCAGAGGCTACATGTAACATTGGGGTTTCTGTCCTGCCCAGTCCCACAGTTGTTTAGTCCCAGAGAAAATCACACAGAGATTTTGCATTAGTTATAATTAATTGGCCCATTAGCTCAGGCTTCTTGTTAACTCTTATAACTTATATTAACCCATTGTTCTTATCTATGTTAGCCACATGGCTCAGCACCTTTTTCAGCAGGGCAGGTCACATCTTGCTTCTTCGGTAGTCTGAGCTGGACTGGGGAGGAATGGGCATCCTCCTACCAAGCATTCTCCTGTTCTCCTTTGCCCCACCTCTACATCCTGTCTGATTGATCCACCTATACCTCCTGCCTGGCCAATCAGCATTTATTTAAAACATGATTGACAGAATACAGACAATTCTCCCACACCAACTACAGAAGCAACACAGTTTCTGATTCAACAGGGCAACTAAAAATTTGAATACCTTACAGGTTTCCAGATAGTGCTGACGCTGCTCATTGAGGCTCAAAAGTAGGAAAGTTTAAACCTTAGAAGATTTACCCTTTTAGAGAACTGAACTGAAGCATCACTGCTCTGTAAACAAGAGTATTATCTAAGAATGTGACCGAAGAAATAAACAGCTTACATTAGTGATTAAATAACAGAAGCAGGGAGCAGCGTAAAGACCAGACTAGGTTTGGTGTGAGATTGCCTTAATATAACTGTCTTTGTGAGAGGTATTTGTGGACCTGTCAGAGAAGAAGGCAGATTTGGGGCCTGCCCTATTGACTGCATATTTATGTTTGCCCCCATACTCATTTTTCATGCATGGACAATCACTGTGAAGCACTATACATCTATTTTTGAATCCTGTCAAAGGAATGAAATAAATATTCCAATAAAAGGTTTTAATAGAGCCTATTCAGTTTCCAATTAGAGAAACACACTTAATTCATGAGTTCCAATCATAAAAACAATCCCCTTTGTAGTAACACATTACAGAAAATCTTAAAATAACCCTCTCTTTTTCATAATTCAACGTAAAGCATGTGAGACCTCCTTTGTCACACCTTCCCACATACTGCCCAAGGAATAGGCTCCATAAAATGACTTGCTCTTGTCCATGGTGGTGTCAGCCAATGGAGTATGAAAGACAGCCATTTTATTCTATGTGCATCACTTCATAACCAATATGGCCACCAGGGTGATTAACATAAACCAGTTCCATCTACACATACTGGACGACCACCAGTTACTGGCCATTTGTCTATAACACATGCAGAATAGCCTTGGCTTTACCTTCTCCCCACTTTCTCCCTGCTTCCATCTGCTCTTCCCAGCTTCTAAATTTTTAAAAGTGTATCCCAATTCTCCCTCTTTCTCTTTCACATAAAGAAAGGTTTAGAATGAGGCAATCTGTTTCCTGAATGGGGGAAGAGAAGACGCATAGTATTTAATTAGAGCTCATTTGAAAGGGTTATCTTAGTCTTCTGGACCAAATCCCCCAAGGGAAAGCATGATGCAATTGTTTGATGTCTTTCACTCTGGTGCTTGCCTCACCTTTGTAGTTTAGTTCTGTCTGGGGTGGGGGCTGGGGGGTCAGACAGGTGGGCTTGTCTTGATTCCCATGGAGGCAGCATTGTCTCGACAGTTTGATCCTAGTTTTGGAAATCAGGTTTTTCTGGCTCTGAGCTGCTGACACGTCTGTCTCTGCCTTTAAGGACAGTCTTGCTTGGAGAGCTGTTTCCTTTGATGTGGATGTCAGGCTAACACAGCCATCACTGTAACTAGTACATTTTCCTCCCTCTATGAAGGGCACCCATAGAAGAAAGTCACCTGGTTTTCATGTGATCATGAGAAATGAGAAGTTCCAAGTATTTTTTTTTCGAATAGTCTACTAAATGATTTTAATTGAAAAAGAGTAACTGTGGACCTAAAAGAATAATATGAGATAGACCTAAAATTTTATACATAATATGCAAAAGACATACAAGAAAATGAGGGAAGGTATCTTTTCTTTATATGTCAAGTCAAAGCCAGAGTAGTAATTGACAGGATGGTAAAAGAATCCTGTCTGCCTCTTTATCTCAGATTTTCTTCTCAAGGGACATTTTTAGCTCCTCAATTCTGAAATGATGACAATAATAAGAATAAAAATAACGAAGCACAGGGATGGCTCTTAGGCAGAACCCAAAATTTTCTAAAGAGAGACAATAAATTCTTAAAACCTGCCAATCAACCCCTCTCCTTTTTCTGATGGAAACATTAATTGATTGTGGGAAGAACATATTTTAATTAAATAAGTACGAGATAAATAGACATCTCTTATTCTAGGATGGAAGTACAGTGGGCTTAAAGTCTGATCTCACCCTCAGCCCCTGTGGAAAAGCTGATCTGTTTTGCTTGTCATGGGATACAGAGCTCCAGGATGTAGTGATGGGTATGGGCAAATTTCTCAGGTGACTTCTAAAAAAGAAGAAGAAAAAAAAAAAAGACTTGCACTTTCGGGAAGTCTTAACCCTTGTTCCCTTCAAAATTACAGGTTATTCAAAGATGTCCAGAGCACTAAAGCTGAGGTGCCTGGGGTTGGCTAGAAGTTTAGGATCCCATGGATTACTCAGAAAGAAAAGTTACCACAAAGACCAAATTCTACAGCAGAGATAAAGGCTGCAGACTAGACATGGATTATCTTCCATGATAATTACTTATGAAGAAAACTTGCCTAAACTGGCCACCCAGATACTGTGGGTTTTACACAGAGCCAAATAGGCTGTGTGTGAGTGCAGGAACTTAAGGGCTGAGTGTCATTAGTGATCTTTCCTCTGCTGGCATTGGATAGCCATCACCTTGGGTAAGAAAGCTTCATTGCCCTGACTTTCATCAGGGCAGAGAGGGAAAACGGCATCCCGTCATATCTATAGCCAAGAGGATTTGGTGAAGTCAAAGATTGTAGCCATGCAGCCAATTGATTTCCTTTTGACAAATTTCGACTATTAGTCCTACTAACTACAAGACTTCAAAGCTGGTGGGTTACTAAGTTGTGCCAGGATAGAGAGATTTTTGTAAGGCTAAGATAGCTCCTGCAGAATATGTCAAATTGAATAGAGAGGACACATGGCCTGCTATTTTTTTCCTATGGTTTATAAATGCTGGTAAATTTGTGTAAAAATCATATAACAGTTGAAATCCACTCAAATATACTTTATGTGAGATACTATGGCAAGAAATTTATAGATTATCTCACCTAATCTTTATCTCATTGTACAAGAAAGTAAAAGGGAGGTGGGCCTCAACAAAAGGTCACAGAGATAATATGTGAAAATCAAGGATTCTCAAGAAAGTTAGTATTAACAATCTCAAACTCCAAATGCTATCATGAAAGCCCCATAGAATAGGAAATAATAATAAAGTAAGGCCCTGTTCACTTAATCATTTAAGAGGTTAGATAAATAATATTTTAAAACCCCCACCTGAGGGATAGTATTGATTTGTTAGAGGTAGAAAATGGAGTTACATATAAAAATTAAATTTTCAGAGGATTATTTCTAGAAAATTCTGAGGGTAATCAATGATGTTGTCAATACATTTAATATTTTACCTCTCTACCCATTTTATACTGTGTACCTTACCTTAATTGCTCTCAATAGCTGGACTTCCAGGCCTTGAAATTTAATAGAATCGAAGTTTATCTTGCTGACTTGAAAAGGTTTATTTCTCGAAAATAAAACAAACATTTCTGAAACACTACCAATAATACAAGTTCAAAAACTGTGTTCCTCCTTATTTCCCACTTCTGTTATTGGTCTCACGTGCTCCCCTTAAACCAAGTAAAACCCTGTGGCCTTTTCTTTTTCTTCTTCAGTCAGAGACTCACTAGGGCCTGTCACTCTTGACTACTCATTTAACTATCTTGTGTCCAAAAGCAGGGTTTGCTTTACAGACTACCTACAAATATAAATTCTACCAATGGCCATCTCCACACAACGTTCAAAACCTATAATTCAGCCTTCCCTTTCCTCTGGGAGCCTTCCCATGCTATCATAAAAATGGTTCCTCTTCCTCTAAATATTACCCTGAATATAATTAACCACCTAAGCGAAGCAGTTTAATGTAGCCAATCTTAAACATGCTCACAATACTTAGAATTCCCTACAATAGAGAAAGTCATCTAACATTGTCTAATATCAAACCTACTTTACAATAAAACATTGAATACCTCATAATTTTATATATATATACAAATATATAGCTGAAAATTTTATAGATATGAAGAAATGAAAATATTTCTGTGTTAAAACAAAACCATTTCAACCCAATACAATATAAGGTATAGACTGTTTACTCTTCTGGCTGTGTGGCTCAAGGGGCAGCTACCACTTGAGGCTCTTGCCTAGCATCAACAGATAAAAAACCCTGCATAGTAACTATGGGTTGGTTCATGATTATGGCTTAACTCCATTTTCCAACTTGTGATGATATAGCAATATTCATACTGAGAAAAAACTAGATTTGGCTATATGTGCAGTAGGCACTTCCATGAAGCTGGGCAATGGCAATAAGCCCCCAGACCAACATATGTGAACAACTATGGCTTATTACTCTAACTTGTCGCCAGTGTCTTTTTCAAATATAGGTATTAAGCAAGTTACCTGAGACTTTGACCGATTTCTTATAAAATAGAATTAGTGATACAGGATTTTGCCCAGCTACCAGCTAACACATTCTAAGCGACACTGTTTATTAAGCTAAATAAGTAGAACATTTTCAGTTCACAGAATGATCAATCTATGATTCCACGATTGGGATGTAACTCACTGTGATTCGGGACTATCTTCTGCATTCTCCAATAAAATTGATAAATAAGACATAATGTTAGTTGAACTGTAACTACATCATAAGTGATAGAGCACATACACACTAAATCTCTATCACAGGGCTCAGAAGAATTCACAACGGAGCCGTCCTACGTTTCCTGCTCGCCTTAGACTGCTGTTCTCCTGAATTCATCCCCTTGCTCCAATGTCAGTAGCTTACTTACTCTCAGTCACCTTAAAACACATTCCAGTTTTCCATCTCTAAACGTTCATTGTATTTCTCAGACAAGTGTTTCTTCTCTTTTGTTATCTATTTATATTAACCTTTCAAACATCTTCCAAGTTCAGGTTAGATTTCATCTTCTAAAGTAAACTATCAAGGTCATCTCAAGTAAAAAATATAGGTCACCACAAATGTCCTGTATTTATATCACTTGTTTATTACAAAATTATTTAGTGGACTTTGTGTAGGTACGCATGACTGTACACACACATATGTATATAATGAGAAAAGATTGTAACTGCATTTTTGTAGAAACTATCTACGTTGTGAATCCCTTGGGACACCCCTTGTTAAATATATATTTATAGTAACAACATCAGGAGCATTTTATATTGTATGTAAATATATATTCATATTTATGACTCACAAAGTTACAATTACTCTATCTGAGGTAATTTAGCCAATGTGATAAAACTGAATGATGGCAGCTGATTGCTAATAGTCAGGTTGAAACTACTTTCTATTTTGTTTGTTACTTAACAGAAACAAATAAACCCCAAACTCCTTTTCCCTAGAGTCCTAAGGCAAATTTCTAGTCCAGTGTCTAAATCAGCTCTATTCTTCCCCATAGAGAGTGTGTAATTAGTATAATCATTCAGTATCTCTAGACGTACCAAGTGTCACTTTGTGACTCAGATAGACTTTACAGCTTATACCAAAAGAAAAACAAAAACTAAACTAAACTAAAAGACTCTTTGATGACCTGCCCTATCTCCTAAGATGACAAATCACTTCCTTGCTATTGCTGCCATCTCCTCCCCCTGGCCCATTAACAAGAGGCAGTGCTGAGTGACACAGAGAGATGAAGTATGAAAATGAGAGCAGACACAGTCATCTCAATACCGACAGCTTTGGGGAGCCAGGATTTTTAAACTGGCTATTTTCAGGTACATCTAAGACCTTGCTGGTAAGATCAAAACAGTGTCTCCCATAGCGTTCCTGGATGGCAGGCTTTGATGTAGGGAGAAAGTTAGACTGTGGTTCATAGATGGTGGCCACATCTCTCTTTTTTAAACAGTTAACGGCTTTCACCTCTCTCAGATGAGTATAATTGATATGAATTCTTCTATATCAGCTTAATGAGAACTATCAAGGATCCTACCACTCGGATTTGAACTTGGGAAGATGCTGCAGATCTGGCTGCTAGTCCACGTGCCATGACTTCTAGAGCTTCTGGAAAGATAATTTCTAGAAAAAGAAAAAATCAGGATCAAAACCTCAGCTGACAAAACCAGCTTGGTGTCAGCCACATAGGTTTTCTTGAGACTCCTATCTGGGTCACAAGGAAATAGAATGTCCTCAATAAAAAACAGAAGGCACTGGAAGGAAGATGCTACTCTCTTGAAAGAATTCCAAATAAAACCCAAAACATGGAAATAGAGTGTTCTCCTGCCACCGTTTATTATAGAATAACTCCATATCAATGGCAGCAGCAGCCCCCAGCAAGAGAGACAGCAGGGCAGAGAAACCAGCAGGGCTGTGTGAGCCACCCTGACGAATACACGGCAGCCTTCCTTTTAAACCCCAGCAGAAGCAAAGGCACTTGGAGGGCTAGCATGGCTAGTGCAATATGACATCAGCTCTTGAAAGGACCTCACTGCCACTCAGGGTGGAATGTATGGAGATAAGTAATACAATTAATGTCCATCAAACATTCCAGAATGTTTTATTTTGTTGCTAAATTTATAAGTCAATTAGTAATATTTTCTTCATTTTCATATGGGAAACCTGAGTTTTCATGACATAAAGTAATTGGTCTAAGCCTAAGAGATGATCAGCTGTAGCCTTGGGATTTGATCTCAAACTTGGTGTTCTATAAGACTCACAGGAACCCAACCATGAGTACTGTAGACTGTTTTCACAGTGTGTGTGTGTGTGGTAAGTGAGGAGAGGTTATCATATACAACAAGTAAAGATTCCGTGTACCAACATTTGTGTGGCTATTTAACATTAGCTGAGACTCGCTACAGCTAGACAAACTGTGATTCTAGTCTGTAAAGCTAGCCAGAGAGTCTGCATAGCCTGTAAGGGGATGTCTCAGGGCAGGCAGCCAGGCATCCAGACAAACAGGTTAAAGCAGCTGTGGTTAGACTGTCTCCGAGACTTCGTGGCAGGTGTTCCCAGAGGTTAGATGACACATTTGGGAAGATCATATCTTTTTGATGTAGACAGAAGCAGAGTGAGGCAGATTCCTTTTTGTATGTTGGAAATTGTGAAGGCTCAATTACTGATACTTCCCTGGGCTTGAGTCTGGGAGACTACGATCTTCCTGATTTTTTTTTTTTCCTGGAAATTCACTTCCTTGCTCTGGGCTTTCTCTCATTATAAAGTGAAGGAGTTAGAACAATTTACCTGTCAACCTCTCTTTTAAATTAAGAAAGACCCTGAGAAAATTGAAAGAGTTGTTTTTAGGTTATTATTTTTTATGCACAGATAGAGAGTCAATGATCCCAGGATCAAAGTTGGAGGTGAAAAACCTTTCCCATGTTTTCAAAGAAATAGATTAAACAATTCGTTGTGGTGTTAAAACACCCCACTGGATATTTTATTGGCCAACGGAAGAAACAGGGTCCTCCACTCAGGACTCAGTGTGAAAGATACCACAGGACAAATCCCAGAAGGTCTTGAAAGTGGCCCTAGGATGACACTTGGGAGCACACCTCTTGACCTCGCACACACTGAAATTTCACAGCTTGTGTCCTTTAGAGGAAAGTGAGACTCTGTCCCTTAGAAGGTTTGAAAAGAAGCAGGACAAAGAGAGCCTTGTTCCTCTAATGTGAAAAAAACAGACAGAACAAAGGACCTGGTGGGAATCCCCAGGGGGAGGAAGAACAGGCTGACCTCTAACTTCTTTACTCTTGTGAATTTCTGTATTTGAAACTTTTTGTTACAAGCTGCAGGTCCCCAAGGAATGGGGAATTGAAATATAACAGGTGGTTTGGCTGGCTCTGTCCAGCAGATGCGGAAGACAAGTGTTCTGTCTCCAAAGATCACCCAGCTTGCTTACAAGTGCGCTCTCTCTCTCTCTCTCTCTCTCTCTCTCTCTCTCTCTCTCTCTCTCTCTCTCTCTCTCTCTCTCACACACACACACACACACACACACACACACACACACACACTTTCTGTCCTAACTTTTGGCAGGCATGATGAAGAAGGTGACAGGTGACTTTCTACTCTTCTATCCTGTGCCTTGCGTAGACTTCCCCATAAACCAAGGCAAAAGGAAAGAGCAGTAGTGCTTTTGTGTCCCCTGAGCCCTAACCAAAAATTGTACCCAATTAAGATCTACCTGTAGGAAGGCATGCTCAAAAAACTAAACAGGAAACCAAGGCATCAAAAATGCAGTAATGGCACAAGAACGGGTTCATGAAGAAATAACTCAGCTACCCGATCTTAATACAAACAAAAGCCAACACACCACCTGACAGAAAGAAAGCAGCTATTGTAACACTGTTACAGGGTTAGCATCACATAGATTTTTATAGCCTCAGATCTTTACAAGATGTCTAAAGATGATTTTAAGTAAAGAAAACTAAGAGAGGAAAGAAATTTGATCCCCACTTAATTAAATGTCATCGCATTTCTATTGGATTTTTAGCAAGAATTGGGCAAAATAACATTCCTTCCCTTAAAGCACTTTCAGCTTCGTAAATAAAATGAGCACACCACAAACCAAGTAACACAGAGTGAAGTGTGACGAGGTAAACAAGCAGGCAGCACAAAGCAAAGGAGAGCTGTGAGCTGATGGCTTCATAGGCAGAGAAGACTCCTCAAGTGGGCAGCAAAAAAAGGATGGAGCAGGCCTCTTTCTGAACTACCCAGTTCTCTTAAAGAAAAGATTAAGTATTATTTATGCACATGTGAGAGGATGGTGTGCACTTGAGTACAGGTAATCAAACAGACCACAGGCTTGTGATCCCCCTAAAGTGGAAGTTACAGGCAACTGTGCACTCTCTGATATGCATGCTGGGAACCAACCTCGGGTACTCTGCAAAGCTACTATGATTCTTAACTGCTGTGCCACCTCTCTGGCCCCTCGTAAGCACCTGTGATTGTCCCTGTATATAGACTAGGACATGGAGCACAAAGGGATTAAATCACTTGGCCTAGAAACCCAAGCTGAACGAGACAAAAGTCCGCATCTGTCAGCGATTTGTCATTTAAGAAAATCCTGCCATGTTACTCTAATTTCTGTATTCAATACTTACTATATAACTAAACTGTTATTGTTTTTTAGTAATCACTTGAGAAATGAATGAAATGTTTTTAAATATAACATAGGATCTGAAAGAAATGGAAGAGAAAGATGAGACTGGGAAAACAGTTTACAGAAGCATACCGAAAGATTATTCTAAAGCTATTGTTCTTATGTAAATTTCAAGGACCTTGAAATTCTGTCACTGGCCCATGCTGAGCCAATACTTTAAAACTGTGGCTGGCAGAATAAGGTCATTCGGCATATAAAATTTACCCAAAAATTCGTGAAAAATAAATCTCTTTGGTTTCTCAGCAATTCATCTTCCCCTTCCTCAATTCTACCCTCATCCTAAGCTCTGCAAAATATTTGGCTTTATGACTCAATTTATTCTAATACTGTAGTTACATCAAAAGGTGGTAGTATTCCTAACATATAGACTTAGCTATAGCATGATGGTTGTTCCATAATATCTATACAGCATGACAAAACCTTCTGTTAAGTACTCAAATTAGTTAAGAATTTTATTCCTTCTCAATGTCATAATTTTTATTCAGACTAAATATGGTTATACTTTTCTTTTGGGTTATATATATAGATATCCTTTTATCCTTATATAATATCAGATCAAAAGTGTTATCCATATTTCCCAATAAAGTTAAGACAGATCACAAATTTATCAGGTTGTAATTGATGAAGTAAATAAGAGACAGAAATCCAAAGTCACTTAGGATTGTCTCCACTGAAAATGTATCAAGTTCTATTCTGTAACTACACTGACCTGTAAAACTGTGTGTCTTCTAGTAAATAGAAGGCCTGTGTAAGGTGATATCTGGCTTGAACTGGTTCACTTTGTTCTCAGCAGACTGATGTATCAGTTCTCCTCAATAGTGTCCTTATTCCATGAGAGTCAGCCGTTCCTCAGATTTGCATTGCAGCCTATGGGATCCTACCAAACTTAAAACAAATAAAGTAGAATGTTTTAATCCTCTGACATGGTCTCTCACCAAAGAGAAACCATAACAAAAGCATAATTTATTGAAGTTTTTTCCTGAAAACTACATTCCTCAGAAGTGAAAAATAGTAAGCAACTTTGCAAATGATTTTATATAGCCTTGGAATCCACGAATTGAACAATGCCATAGGCATTTAGCAATACGAGCAACACTGTCAAAACCCCGGGGGTTTTTTTTCCTATGAGACTAGGACCAAATCTCAAACTTCATTTAGCATTCTTCCAAAGTATCCCTTTCCATGTCTCACCCTGCTGCTACTCTGTCTTCAAGTAAGGAAAAATATGGAGTAAGATATCCCTTTAAAAGTTTTAACATAGCCAGGCAGTGGTGATGCATGCTTTTAATCCCAGCCCTCGGGAGGCAGAAGCAGGTGGATATCTGTGAGTTCAAGACCAGCCTGGTCTACAAAGTGAATTCAAGGACATCCAAGGCTACAAAGAGAAACCCTGTCTTTAAAAAAAAAAAAAAGCAAAAATACTATCAACAAAAAGTCTATCATTTTTGTTGCTATTATATGTTACACATTTTAATTAAATTTATTCATTGACAATTTCATACATGAATTCATGTATATAATGCATTCTGATCCTTTCCCACTGCTGCCAATTTCCCCCTCACCTTCCCCTCAAATCTCTTTCCTACATTCATGCTTTCTCTCCTGCTCCCTTGATTCACTGATGTTAACAAGGACTGTCTGGCTGAGTAGCCACAGATTTGGACTTGTCTGCCAGAGCTTTGTGGGCTCACCAGTGGGCACACAATTGAAGATATTGGTGCTCTGCATCGTAGAACTCACCAGCAGCTACTGGTTCAGCTGTGAGGGGAAGGGCCTGGGAGCCCATCCTCTATCCCTGAATGGGACTCCACAAGACCAGTCTCCTGCAGGCTCAATGCACTTAACCACGGCTTCTTTGAATTCCTGACTGTTTTCTGCCCTGCAGATAGCATTTCTCAGCCCCTCTCCCTATAGCCTGACTCTTATATTCTTTCTACCCTCTTTCTCACTGTACCCCGAGCCTTAGAGATGAATGTCTTACTTTATGAGCAGTCAACTGTCCTTAATCTCAGCACCTTGAGCAACCAGGAGTTTCTTCCTTTACCACCATTCTCTGGAAAGAGAGGCATCTCTGTTCAAAGCAGGGAAGCATAATTTGTCCTGAATCCTCTTCTGCCCCTAGTGTGCTTGCACAGCCTCTACCATGTCTTGAGAGTCATTTCTAAGGCAAGCCCTCTGCACTGCTAAGGTCCACTTAAGTGTTTCTCACATATGCTTCTCTGCACAGCTCAAAAGCTACATTCTCTGACTCATTCCCACCATCTCTGAGTTACTACTTGCCCTGCAGAACATTGAACATTGCTCTTCAACTTTGTATTCCTTACATGGGTGTTTGGGCAAAGAACTGGCTCAATAAATGTTTGTTTAAATGAGTCAATAAGAAGCAAACTGTATCTATTCATAAATTAAGAAATTCATTATGTTGTGTACATCTGTAAATTTCTGTATTTGGGCCGATCTATTCACTCCTTGCCCTATATTTTTATGTACAAGGATAATCTAATTTTAGCTTCTTGGCAAAATCTGGAACATAGATTTTGATTTTCAGCACTATGATTTCTACCTTGCCAAAAGGTATTTTAAAATTTATATATACTCTTTACACTTATATACCTATATGCCTTTATAGTGTATATACCTAAATGCTACTCAAAGATAGTGGCAAAGGCTTCAGAACACATGATGAATTTATAATCTGAAAATCAGTGATTGTATTCTGTTGTGACCGGGTAGTTTAATTCTTTCTTCAGGCAACGGGCTGTCAATAGGCAGCTTCCAGAAATAATGAATGTTTGCAGTCATAATTTCATGGGTTGACTGAAACTTAATAGCCTTTATTTCCAATTTAGTTTGTGATACGTTCCAGTAGAAGTAGTCTCAAATGAAATATAGTCTATCACAATGCTATTTAACCTTCTATTATTTTGTTAATCATTTGATGCTGTTTGTTTGGGATTATATGGCTAGCTGTGGCAGACCATAAGAGGCACTTTAATTCGTCTCTGCAGCTTCTGATTTAAGCTTTCTCAGTCCAGCATACAGGAGACGGTTGTCCAGCAACTGTCTTAAAGATATTTGCCTCATCTGAAACAACTATTAACTCCATTTTTAGTTGAAATATCACCTGAGCTAGCAAAGAGTTGAAAAGGAGACAAAAAGATACACTCTAGATTTGTTTATCCTACTTGTTCTCCATTTATGAAATTGAGGCAAATGTTAAGATTCATGAATTAAATTCCTGCTGTCTATAACTATGAAAAAGTCAGAATCCACAAAATAGTGGATTGATGGGTTATTGTTTAAAGAACCACGTGCGCAAAAACAGCTGAGCAACTTGGTACCACAGAGATCACCACTCTGGGAGAGGAAGAAATGAGTCACACTGAAGTACTGTGCTACTGATATGTGATCTAGAGAACATCCATGTGCTCTTGACTCTCCTATGCATCCTCTTGAAGGCTGAGATTGCAACCTGGATTCATACCAGGGTCACTTTCACTTGATATTTTATTTTCTTTTGCAAAACTACTCATAACAAGTATTATTCAAAAACAAAAATTAAAAATCTTCCAAAATAACTCTAACAAAACTATTTTAAAAGTACATAATTAACTCTCCAAGTGGGTCTGGTGCATATTCACATAATAAGCTAACGTTCAGTAGTTTTCTGGATTGTCTCAAACAAATTAAATCAATAAAAATGGAATTTAGCTTAGTTCAAGGACAATTCATTGGCAGGCCATTGCCTTTGCTCCTCTTTGCAGGGGTCACAGCTACAATCTGTATAGTTTCTATGGTACTGGTGTGGAGAACAGAGGGTTTTACACTCATTCTGTAAGAGAAAAAGCATTTAATCACTGCAGCTCACTGTTCACCTAGACTGAAAAGCCACATAGAACTTTCAACCATAACTGGTTAGACTGGCTGATATGAAAAAGATAAGCAGGGGTAGGGGAGATGAAGAGGCAAAAACCCACATCCACTGTTAGTGTGAATGTAAATTGACCAAACATTACAGAAGTGACTCCAAACCACAAAATTAAAACCACCATGCACCACAACAACCCTGGTTCTGAGTACATTTCTCAGAAAAGGAAATCACCTCCAAGAGCTATATGTCATGTGTCCTTAGCAGCATCGTTCTAATGTGTGAGATGTGTGTGGATAAAGAAAATTCATTTTTTACCTCTACACCTGAAGCAGAATCTGAGGAAATTCTGCTATGTGAGACAACGTGATTAAATCTAAAGAACTTTATGCTAAGTAAAGTAATCAAGGCAGAAAGGTAAATACTGCATGCTCCTGGTGACAAGTTGACCCTAAAAAGAGCAATTTTCATAGACGTATATAATAAACAATGGTTGCTGAAGACAAGGGAATTGGAAATATAGGGTAGCTTGTTTTAAAAAGAAATACAAACTTTTAGTTTTAAGATGAACAGCATCCAGGAATTTTTTACATTTAACTTGAGTCTACAGTTGAGAACTTTGTTAATTAGATGAAGCTGGTTTAGAGTAAATAAAAAATATTCTCTCCCTGCCCCTACTAACAAATAACACTAAGTGTGGTGTAGCATGTGGTCCTGCTTGATGGGGTTTCTTTCCTTCCTGGTTCCCACAGTCATTAGGCACCAAAGAATCACACAGAAGTCTACATTAGGTTATAAACTAATTGGGCCATTAGCTCAGTCTTTGTATTAGCTCTTATAATGTATATCAGCCCATTATTCTTATCTATGTTAGCCTCATAGCTCGGCACGATTCTCAGCAGGTCAGGTCATATCTTGCTTCTTCCACAGTCTGCACAGGACTCAGGATAAACAGGCTTCCTCCTTCCCAGCATTCCTGTTCTTATCGCCCCACCTCTACTTCCTGTCTGGTTGACCCGCCTATACTTCCTGCCTGGTCAATCAGCATTTATTTAAAACATGATTGACAGAATACAGACAATTCTTCTGCACCAGTGTGGCAATGTGTATTTTGATTGTGGCTATCCTTTCCCCCCAATATGTAAATACATGGAATCATTTCACCATAAACCTTGAATATCCAGCCCCCCATAATACCCATGTACTCCACATCTCTGAAGTCAACAAAAATTCAAAATACCTGGGGGGAAAACTGAGCTCACATTAAACACATAGACTTTTATGTCATAGTTCTCTAATACTGACACATTTCATACATGTATGTGAGCATTCAAGAAATTTCATTTTCTTGGGATTCTAAAACTAATTTCCCATAGATTTTAAGGGATGGATATATATTATTTTTATGTATCATACTTCAGTTGTGCTAGAAACATAAAAGTGTGTCACAAAGTATCACATATTCTGAACAAAATTTCATCAGGAACCAATTGGTGTATGCATGTTCATTTATGCGAGTGTGTGTGTGTGTGTGTGTGTGTGTCTGTGTGTGTGTGTGTGTGTACTCACGCGTGCCTTGTCTCTTGTTTGGGGAACAGAGGACAACCTTGTTTATCAATTCCCCAGGGCTAGGAACTCGTTTTTAAACCCACTGAATAAATGACAGTGGATGAGATTCTTTCAGTGTCCTTCCTGATTGTTCTAGAATTGATAAGATGCTTACTCTCCTGAGGATTTAGATAGTCTATAAAAGTGAAACTATCACTGTGCTGAGCCACAGCACTTTGTAGTTACTACTAGAAGGATTGGGACAATACACAGCATGCTCCATTTCTTCTAGAGTAAAAACACCAGGGATGCAGCACCTAAGGAAGCCTTTATATTTAAATATGATGTCTGGGATAGGGCTCATAAAAGCAAGAGCTTGATCTCTTTCAGTCAAGATAATTGACATCTCTATAGAGAAAAAAAAATTATAGAGACAGAAACACCAAAAATTTGACCTCTTTACAAGAACAAATGATTCCCTGGATAGAAATCAAGAATACTGCTATGTTCTCCACAGAGCTCATCATTTCCTGACCTTCACTCAGTGGCAATAATTACAGCATGTCTCCCCCCTACTGTGACCTCTGAAAGAACATGTCTTCCAAGCCCTTCCCCTACAAAGACCCTCCATCTCTTCTGTTCCAGGGCCATCCCACTTCCTTAGGCAGGGATGGATCTTATCCAGACCTACGATATCCTGCTGGCTGCTCTTGTCTGAACCCAATAGGCCTCAGCTAGAGGTCCAGGTGGCTCATTCCTCACTCCCCACCAAGGCTTCCACAGAATCCACCCCTTCCTGATCCCTCTACCATTAGCTTGGAAGGACGTCCCTACAACCAAAAGAAATTCAACAGTTCATGTAGACTTTAGTCCCATAGAAGAAATTGATCCCGCAAGTGAATAAAGCTTAGGAAAGATGCACAGAAATGAGATCAAATTAAAGACTGCTCCCAAAATTGCTGTTTTACCTATAATGCATCCTGGATGCATATATATTCATGGATATGTTCCTCTATATAATTATACCTTTATCTAATCCTTGGGTCCACTATCAGATAGATAGATAGATAGATAGATAGATAGATAGATAGATAGATAAGAAATAGTCAAACTTATGTTTGAACAGAAACTTGGAAAAATACATTTATTTATACAAATACAAGAGACAGTAGGTAGATAGACAGAATAGGTGGTTATCTATCTAAAGCTACATCTAGGGGGATAGAGACATAAAACTGTAAACTAACAACTATACAGACATCCTGCTTAAAAATGGAGCCATGTCCATCCATCTAAAAACGCATCTAAAGGAGTTTCTGACAATTTGTCAATTTACTTATATTGCCACACTGCACATAACAAGCTACAAAGATTATCAACAAATTGGAAAGGTGTGCCTGAAACATCCTGATATGATATAAAGAGGCTGTATCAAATGCAAAATCCAATCTGTGAACCTTTACCGGTGGTCAAAACTGAAGGTGAAGTTTTGGTATGCATTAACTTGAAATGTTGCTTTGTGGCATACAAAAATTTACTTTGTGGGCCTAAAGGGACTCCTTAATTACTTTTCAAAACAGGTTAAACAGTTAAGGAGCTCTATTATCTTCCTGGCACTGCTTTAACAAATGACCACAATCTGAGTGGCTTGAGACAAAAAAAAAAAAAAATTCTATTTTATAAAGTGTTAGAATCAGGATGCTGACAGATCAATGACCACACTGAAACCTCTAAGAAAAGTTGCATTCTTGCCTCTTGCAGCATCTGGTGTCTTTGGTGATCCTTCACCGTCCTCATTAACTCTGATCTCTGGCTCAGTCTTCACACAGCTTCTGTGTGCCTTCCAGTCTTTCTTTCCCTTGACATCTCCTGACGCTGGATTCGGGGGGCCCAATTCAATCTAGTCAGACCTTGACGTAATTACATCTTCACAGATACGGTCGCCATATAAAGTCACATCCGCATGTTAGGATATTGCATTAGTTCCTTGTTACTACAAGCATCTGTCTGACAAAATGCAGTTTAAGAGGAGAGGGTTTATTTTGGTTCAGCCCTTCACAGTTGGAGGAAACATGGCAGTAGATTTCAGTCCTTCCACAGTTAGGAAGCATGTCCCCAGTGACTCACTTCCTTCCCAACGTCTTCTTAAAGGTCCCACTTCCTTCCCAAATAGCAAAATCAGCTGAGGACCAAGGGCTCAAGCACATGAACCCATGAGGGATATTTTACATTTAAACCACAACAAACATTCCAGGTATATTTGTGGGGAACACAATTAAACTGACAACAGGAAGCATTTGACTAACACAGTTTGAAAATTAACTTCATTCCAGGACTTAAAAAACAATGAAAATATAAATCCTGGGATATAAGATAAACACCAACAATAAATGAAGCTGAAATAGAACACTAAAAAGCTATTTTAAAATCTAAACTGAGTTATTTTAATATTCGCTGCAATTAATACCTACATCAAGATGATAGATATAAAACAATACTATTCTTAAACTACCCTAGCCTTGTACCAGACTTTTTCTTTTGGGCCACCAACCAGCTCTTATTAGTTTTGAATTGTTTCTGGTTAGCTCTTTTAACTTTAATTAACCTGTTTTTCTTTATCTACCTTCTGCCTTGGGGATTTTTACCTTTTCTTTCCTTCTGTATTTCTTACTTTTACTGCTTCTCATGTCTGTCTGTCCAGCAGCTACCAGGCTGGCTGGAGGACCCCAGGTGTCTCTTTGATTCTGTTCTTCTCTTCCCTGGAGCTTAATTTCTCCTCCTATTTATCCTCGCTGCCTGCCAGACCCAGCTGTCCTTTTTCTGCCTGACTGTTAGATCTATCAATCAAGTGGTTTAGGCAGGCAAGGTAAAACAAATGCAACACATCTTTACATAATTAAATGCACATCTTTACAGCATTAAACAAATGCAGCATAAACAAATGTGACACACCTTTGCACAATTAAAGCAATATTCTGCAGCATAAACAAATATAGCCCATCTTTGCCCAGCTAAAAAAATATTTCACAAATAGCCTTTAAAAAGATAAGATAGAGCCTTGAATTTGAAATATTGTTTTGCATTCTAGTTGTGTTTTGAAAGGGTGCACCCATGCTCTGAGTTGGAGACAGCAGGGATTTATGTATTTAATGAGGGATAATGATTTATTTAGAGAAATGCTGGATAAGTGAAAAAATGAATTTTTTATAAGCACTGGGGTGTTTCAATTCACCTCAAACTCTGCGACTAGTTTTTGCTGTGAACTTTCTCACACACATTTCAAGACTTAGCCACTTTGAAGTGTGACACTCTCTCCTCAGAGGTACACTGGTTAGGTGCTCTCGGAGGGACTGTCTCTGCAGTGTCTTCCCTTTGTGTATTTCCCTTGACTGATTTGGTTGGAATGATCCTGTATAACTTTTCTGATTCTTGCATTTTTGTTTGTTTGGTTTTTTTTTGTTTTCTTTTTATATATTTCTGAAGTTAAAACTGCCATTTAAATCCTTAAGGATTCCATCGGGTTGTACAGTAAGTATTTAGCTATCCAAACTCACTGAAATTCAAATACATTAATAGGAGGAGAAGTTTGAAGATTGCTTTGATTTTTACAGAAAAAAATGTGGAAAAAAAAACTCAGCCAGCTGATAGTTTATTTTAAAAAGTAGGTCAGCTCACAGAATGAAAGGCTGTTTAATTAACTAGAAGCTTAAAAGCCAAAGTGGCTAAGCCACTGTTTGCCTTATTAGAGACTGGCCTTTTAGACATAGATCTGGATGGGTTCTACCCAGTAATAATCAATTGCATGGTTACTAAATCCCCTGGTTACAACATACAATAATACATAGTATGATAACTACATAAAAATAAATCACAAGTCCACAGACATTTATTCCAAGTATTCGGGATAGGCTTACACATATAACTGAAAAAAAAAACTGCAATGATAAATTAATGATTACTAGCAAAAAAAATAAGACTATTTAAAGTGGGCTGCCAATCAATGTGGGCTGAAGCCATTAGGAAATTCTCAGAGTAAGCATTGAAGGTGCAATACCTTGAAGTATAAAAGCAGGAGAGAAGACGAGAAGGAAGGGGACGTACAAAGATACAATAAACAGAGGGAGGGCTAGAATGTCTTAAGTTACTACCAAACCACAGGCAGAGAAAGGATTCCCATTCATTGTACAAAGGCTGGGAGGTCAGTGTGCACCACCCATCTTTCAGGTAACATGGCTAAAAGGCAAGAGATACAATATCTGTGCAAGAACTGCCTGAAGCCAGAACCTGCTTCCTTGCCAGTGTAAAGCATGGCACCAGGAAGACCACCCTATCAATAGTGTGTGCGGGGGTGCTGAGGACTTAGGAGTGGCACTCCACACAGCAAGCAGAGCAAGTTCTCGGGAATGCTCTTCACCAAACACACACCCACAGAGGTGATGCTTCTAGATTTAGAAACTTGCACCTCGCCTTCAGTTTTCTCTTCTACAACTATTTAAAGGCATTACTCTAAGACTTCACTTGTTACAAGGAAACGTGTGAAAAAAGTGACTTTACACAGCTGCCTGGGGGAGTAATTTTTAGCAGTTTGAATTGATATTAATATCAGCTATAGTCTGAGTGCAATGTGGTGAGTCAGGGCCTTGCCATTTGGCATATTTAAGGACCACTGTTCTCTACGTGTTTGCCATCAGTCATGAGACTTATTTTTCTCTCTAATATAAAAGAACGGCATGGGAAAGAATAGTAAAAATAGTAACTTAGCTTTTCCTAGAAGTTGCTTAGCCTGTCTATCCACTCAGGGGTCCAAGTTTCAAAGCTTTTTTTAAAATACTTTATTCCCTAGATCATCTATATACAAACGACTAGCAAAGGACACCAGAGTTTCCAGGGGAGAGAAATTTCGTGAACGAACACCGAACTCGGTGTTGACTTTCTCACTGTTGGAAAGGAATCTATTATTTGTTTCAAAGTTAAGAATTTATCAGGGGCTACTGATACCATCTTCACCTCTGCACATGGAACCTTTCTTCTACGGCTTCATTAGTTTTGATAAACCCATGTGAAATCCTAGGAGGAAAATGTTATTATATTATGTAAAGGAGATGTCAGTGATTGTGTTATCAGCTTTATTTCGGTTCCCTGCTTTACATTCCTTTATATGAGGACTGTAGCAAGGTAAGTATCATGCTCATTAACTTTGGGTTTTACGGGGAAATACGAGCAGCTAACAATGGAGAGAAAGGGTTTCTTTCTCTGGTTAAAGTGGATAGCTGTGCAACACATTAACTCATAAACAGGTTAAGTGCAAAGCACCTTTCCTCTCTGTGGATTTTGCTGGAGAAAACTGTCTAGGTAAGGCAAAAAGGGGGCATGGAAGAAGAGAAATGCTTTATAAGGCTGCTGGCAGAAGTGAACTAAGAGCTTCTTCAATGTGAGCACTCATTTGAAGACTGTACTTAAACTATATACAGATTTTATACCAGGCATTTTCAGAGTAACCTGCAACTGGCTGATTTATAATCCCACTGGCGAAGCAAACAAGTAGGTCAACAATGAAGGCAATATGATAAGTGGTAAAGGACACTGAGGCCTGACTTGGAGTGTAGAAAAAAATTCTTCACTGTGAGCAGTTTTATATGAGATTGAATTGTCTAGCTGAGCCTTGGTGGTGGACCAAATAGGAGGCAAAGCTGGAAAGAGGTGTATTTGGGATGTGCCAGGCAACATTAATTACACATTCAAGGGACTATGGTATTACTTACTATTTTTAAAGCAACAAAAAGCAGTGTACATGAAGAATTCCACAATAGGGATTCCCTAACACACATGCTCTAAATGTTCAAAACTAAGACAATTCCTTTTAAACAAATAAAACCCATTTGACCAGATAATACTGACTTGTAGTGTAATCAAAGACTAACCACGCAGGAGTGTTCAAAGAGGATCCGATGGGTTGGGAGAAGAAAGAAGCTTATCTCACTGCCTCCTCTCTTCAGTGTCCCTCTGTATTGTAAAAGTTACATAAAACTGCAGAACAGCAGGATGCCAAGGGACTCGGGCTCCTCAGAGGAGGTCTCACATTTGTGTGTGGTGAATGTGCTGTTTGACTGTCTGGTGAGAAGGAGCAAACCACATTCATGCAAGGAAACCCAAAGAAGCACCAGTGTTTGCCGAGGTTGGTCAGGTTTAACAAAGAAGCTACATGGCAAAGCATCAGATACCATGGGCACAGGCAGAATTCCACAAAGAAGACAGTAAGCTCTTTGATCTAAATGGGATTACAGTAGTAGACTGAAAATTTATAACAGGAGATGCCTGGAGAAATGTGTGTCCTGAATTTTTTTTCTTTATTGTATTATTTAACGTTGAAATATAATCATTCATTTTCTCCTTTCCCTTTCCTCCGTCTGACCCCTCACATGTACCCATCCTGGTTCTCTCTGACTTCTCTTTTTTAAGGATTACCTTTATTCCTTGACAATTTCATGCATGTTTACTGTTTACTGAGTACTCTACTCCTCAACCCTTGTTGAGTATTGTCTCCCTCTCATCCTCATCATATGCACAGATCCCCACAAAAACACCAATCTCTATCAGTCCCTTTCCAGGTTCATGACTTTTGGTTGGCCAGCTTCATCCCGTGACTATAGGCCTCCTTGGCAGATGTCCCATTGTCTTGCATCTCCAATAGTCTGGAGTTTCCTACACAACTTAGGTTTCATCTTCAAAGCTTCACAAAATTGTCTTTCAAGGCCAACTTGCAGGGACTCTGACTCTGCCACATATTTTCTGGTCTTACTTGCTTTCCATCACCCCTTCGGTTGTCCATGCTTCAGCCTTTAAAACTAGCAGTACATGGGTACCAGGCCCAAGTTCTGCCATCAGTTAGAGATATACACTGGCATCTTGGATCACAGAGGTCTCAGTTTCTCTGTGCTGACCCAGACAAAATACTTATCTATTGTCCCAGTCGGAACTCAAGGTTTCTGTTTAATGGCACTGACTCTTTGGCAGTCACAAGTGCTTTGTTGTCTGCATAGCCATTTGAAACTACAAACTTTTCCTTAATTGAATTATTCCATTTTAATTTTTCTTTGTTTTTTTTGTCCATTTTTCTTCCAACTTCACCCAAGTTCATGGGACCCAAGAAGAATAAAGTCAGGTTCTTAGGCACAATATCACATAAATGGTCTTAGACATATTCATGGTAACTTCTTGTTCCCCTTGGAAACCTCACAAGCTTGACCTCAAGTGTCCACATTTCACTCAGCATTGCGGTCTTTCAACTTCTCACAAGAATGGTCCATTAATCTCTGCTTCCTGTATTCAGTTGCTCTTTTAGTTCAAGACTCCAGACTCTTCCACATTCTTTCCACAAAACAGCTCCAAGGACCTAAAAGCCACCTGGTCAAGTTTATCCCCTGCCCCTTGGCATCAATATCCATCTTAGTTTCCCTTCTGTTGCTAATGATTAGTTTCCTGTCAAAACTAATTTGGTTGAGAAATGGTTTGTTTATTTGACTCATGATTTCAAGTTAAAGTCCGTTAGAGCAGGTATGTTAGAGCAGTAGGAACTTGAAAGAGCTCGTCATAGTACAACAGTCAAAGCAGAGCGATGAATTAATATGTGCAGGCTAATGCTTCACTCTTTACACTTTGTAGAGTCTATGACTGCCTACTCAGGCAATGGTCCCATTTACAATTAGAAGAGGTTTCTCGTATTAACTATCTCAATCAAAACAACCTTTCTCCAATATTCTCAGAGGCTAAATTTAAACTAGACAATCCTCAGGTATGCTCAGAGGCCTGCCCTTTGGGTACCAAATTGGCAATTACTATGAGCCATCACATGGTATGGGAGGTCCTTCTGTACATATATATGCTGCTTTTATTGATTAGTGAATAAAGAATCTGCCTTAGCCTGTAATAGGGCAAAAGGGTAGAGCTAGGCAGAGAAAACTAAACTGAATGCTGGGAGAAAGAAGGCAGAGTGAGGAAAAGCCATGTAGCCCCACCAGAGACAGATGCCAGACAGAACCTATCCTGTAAGCCACAGCCATGTGGCAATACACAAATTAATAGAAATTGGTTAAATTAAAATGTAAAAGCTAGCTAATAAAAAGATAGAGCTAATAGGCCAAGCAGTGATTTAATTAATACAGTTTCTGTGTGGTTATTTTGGGTCTGAGCTGCCGGGCAGTCAAAAAATGAACTAGCAGCCTCACACAACAATCACAAGTAAGAAACTCCCATTGTTTCCATCACCAGTGGGAAAAAAAGACAAGCCTGAAGGAACCACAAAATTGTTCAGTGGTTAATGTTTAACTCTAACCCACAAAGGGAACATGTCTCCAGGAGAATTATTAAGCTCTTGAGTTAGCCAAGAGTTTGGATACTTCATGCCAATGAACTTGTAATCCTTTCCTGGGTGGACTTAATAGCCTACTGATGGTAGTGAAAAACACAGCACTCAAGTATCACTAGAAAGGTTTTGCCAAGGAGAAAGTATCTAAAAACTAAAATTTTCTCTGGAGTTCTTTCTGGTAATTAGCTTAAATGACTATCCTCATGCGTTCAAACTGAGAAAACAGCAAACATGAAGATAGAAATTATCAAAGGGTAAATATGAGCCACCTATAACTGTGAGAAGAAAGAACATACAAAAGAGACAGGACAACAAAAGTATGCAAAGTGCACAGATAATTGGCTAAGTATCGGGACTGTCTTTCAGACACCTTGTGTAAGTATGAACAAAAGTATATGTTGTTTTAGGAACATGTTTATAAGTAGCTCTTTGAAACTCACTACTAGGTCACATGAAGGCCACTGAAAGATGCTGTCTGTGAGGGAAAAAACAAAAACAGAAGGGATCTTGTTCAGTGAAGACTGCCAGTTTTATCTGTGGGTAAGTCTAAAACATACTGTGATCATAGCCACATCTTTTAAATTCTTTGCTATTATTCTCTGTAGTTTTATGTGTGCTTTCTGATTTGTTCTATTTTCACTTTTGTAGCTTCTCAGAATAAAGACAGAGATGTGGAAAGGATTTTAAGAACAAAGTGAAAAATCAAGGCTATGGACTCCCCAGCCAATAATCAGTCAAGGGAGTCAGCCAGTTTTTGAGCCGTAGCATGGCAGAAGGGGCTGAGAGGCAGTTTCAAATCTAGGACAGAAAGAAGGATCTTTAGGTTCCTTGCTAGTGCTGTGCTTTCCCAGAAACTGCCTCCAAGAGTCACTCTGTGTGGCTGGGGATTGTTCTCTGTAGCCCGGTTTTGTTTATTCGCTGAGGTTGCTGATTAACTGATGTGTTTTCTGTCAACCCATGTTTACAGACATGTGATCATGTTTGACAAGCACTGTGAGCCTAGACAGGAACACACTGAGAAACCAGGCATGTGGGATCAGAGGGCTGTGCACTCCTTTAAGGCGCTGGTCCCAAGCTCTACTTGAGCAACTGCTATGAAATGCTCACAAATTCTCTCGCTAAAATTCTTTATTACACACCTGCTTTCCCAAAAAGTAACTTTATGCTAAACCAGTGTCAATGTATGACTGATACTTGTTGCACAAAATATTACTAATATATCATGTTAGGAAGCAAGAAGCTTTTCTTTCCATACAGGAGAACAGCATAGGGTTAAAGTTTACCTGGGTCTCTAAGTACTTACAGATCTAGGTAAGAAAATCTGAGAAAATTTGAAAGACAAATAAACAGAACCCAATCACATAAAGAAATAGATTAAGATGTGTGTTTTGTTGTTGAGGAGGAAAAAATAGCAGCTCCAAGAACTGAGCAACTTAGTGAATTTTCTGAGCTGTATAAATGAGTTTAAGGATAGTATCAATAGAAGGTGGTTGGTATACGCCTGTGATTCCAGAACTCAGGACGTTAGAGAAGGAGGATCTGGGGTTTAAGGCTAGCCTGCTCTACAAGGTAATTCATGGTCTCAAAATGAATAAATCAAACCTGAAGTGATGGGTCAGTGGGAAAAAGTGCTGGCCACACAAGCATGAGGAGTGAAGTACACAGCCTCCGCGCCTACACAGAAGCCAAGTCCATATGGCAGTGTGTGCCTGTGATCCCTGCATTCAGGAGGTAGATACAGGGACTAGAGTAGACAAATTATCAAGCTCCGGGATTAAGAGACCATTTCTCAGTAAATCAAGTGGAGAGTAGTGTAGAAAAATGCCCACCACCGACCTCCAGCTTCAGGAGGCATGCACATGTACTTATATGCTTATACACTCACACATACATATGCTAAATAAATACACAGTTAACACAAAAACAGTCAAACAAAATCAGTAATGATCCTGTAGATGAAAAAAAACACTCAACAGAGTGTGGCTTTTAGATCTTCAAGCACAAGGGGACCTTGAATATAAATGACAAACCACCTAAGAAAGTTTCTCTGAAGCTTAAAAGAAAGTGGGATTCTGTGATTAAAGAAGTACATAGAATTTTTACTTATTTATGCATTATGAGTTATGTCAATATTCAGCCTACTAGTCCCATCTTACCAGAAACGAAGTAAAAAGTGTCTAAGGGTCACAAAGCACTGCAGATTATAAATTATCACTTCTAGGCCTGTTGCTTAGCGACCAAAAGAGGCTGTCTTCTTACTGGCAGCATCATTTGCATTCACTTACATATACTTGAGTGAATTCTCAAGCTGAAACAGAAACCAAAAAATTAGTACCTGGATACATTAAATGAAAGAGACACTACTGCATGAGTAAGATAAAAATCTATGGCATGGGTTAGAGTCTGGGAACCCTGAAAAGATAAGTGGTGGCATTGGCATGTACCTGGACCACAGCAGAAATTTTGCTAATCACACTGGACACCAGAAAACAATTGACCACTCACCTGAAAGCAACTTCGAGGCATAACTGACTCTCCAGTGGTTTTATATTAAAGAAGAAATGTTGATTTTTTTCCCCCCTGGCTGACAGGAGCTGACAGTTTAGCTGCTGGTTTTCAAACCCTGTTATATGTTATGCATGTGACCATGTGTACCTGTGTAGGCAAACAGATAGAAATATTGCTTCTGAGTATATTTGTGTAGACACAACATTATTTTTATAATAGTAGGAGTGCGGTATTGCAATAAGTGCCATCGTTTCTCCTGTTACAAAGTGAACAGGAGAAGGAAAGAAGGAAAGCACAAGGGGTTGGAAGCAGCCTTAGCAGAGCCCCCCCCCCTCTCTTGTGGGGTTGTTTCTAACCAGGGGTGAAATGCAGACGAAAATGAAAAGTGAACGTTTAAATGTGTTTTGCATAAAGTGAGGAGTCAACATGCTGAGAGCTGAATGAGTATCGTCTGTGTTGAGGGAAGTGCGATACCGTTTGAAAAGCTGGATGTAGAGGGGAACCATGACAGAGACTGAGAAGCATACTGTTCAGGTGTTAAGTTTCAGTATAGGAGATGAGAAACAGCAGGGCAGCCGGAGGGGCTAGGATAAACAATTTGAGCAAATTAGGTATGTTGGGACTTGAGGAAAGTGTAGGGAAAGGAATGTGGGCTAATTTTATGATTAAGAAAGGGGAAGAACAGAAGCCTAGCTCACATATTTTCATATGAAACCAAATAAATATAGCTTTAACTCTGCATGAAGATATCAACGCATTCTTCAAAAGACCTGTGTAAACCTCTGAGGGTATGAGGAGGAAACATGCTAAGCGGCAAATGAGAGCACCAAGATTTTAGACCAAGGCACCTTTCATTTCCAGCGGGCTATGCCAGGAATTTGATGGGCTTTTCTTATAAGTAATAATTAAAATCACAACCAATGAAAACATATTCTTTAAACTCTTACTATAAAATAATATAGCCATTTTGATTTAAATCTCAGACATGGATAATACTATTTGTTACTCATGTTAATGCTCAGAATAGCACTTAGTTTTTTCTTGAAAGCAAAATCTCCCTTCTGGATGTCATGCTAACATTCCAGATGTCTTAAGGCCATTGAGAACTGAGGTCTTAGACTGGCCACCAATCTCGTCTACTTGTTAGCTTTTGACATCTCTTCCGAGTGCTGTGATTTCATCAGTTTGGAGGGCGGCTGCTGAAATAAATGATTTTGGATTTTCTGCTGCTTCACATATTAATCCAGCATCTTCCTTTGTCCCCGCCCTGGCTTCCCCCAAATTCCCTTGCTGACTCTCAGATTATAACCTAACATGAAGGAAAGGCTGACAGGAAAAACTATTCTTGAGTTTTAATTTTTTTCATATTATATACTATTGACACACACAAAGGAAAACAGAGAAATGTGCTTCTGCTAAGTAAATGCTATTCTGAACACAAAATGTATGCAGTTCATATGAGGGCTGGAATCTTGTTTTTATAGTTATTTGTTGGCTTGCTTGCTCTCCCTCCCTACCTCTTCCCATGTTTGTGTGTGTGTGTGTGTGTGTGTGTGTGTGTGTGTGTGCATACGCATGCGCATTTGTGTAGGTGTGGACGTTTGCCCCTGTGGAGAACAGAAGGAGGCATTGGGTATCCTCCTCTCTCATTCTCTGCTCAATGCCTTTTGACAGAAGGTCTCTCCCTGGCTCTCCCTGTACCTATGCTTTTGTTTTCTCAGGCTGGAAAACAGCAAGTCCCACCAATCCTCTCTGTCTCCACCACTCTCAGAGCTAAAGTCCGCAAGCACAGGAGCCTGGCTTCTTACACCAGTGCTGGGATCTGAACTCCAGGCCTCATGACGGTGCATTGAGCTCTTTCTTCAGTCCATGACAAATCAGCTTTTATGGCTCCTGGTCAAATCTCATGGTCTGCATCCCGACTTATTTTATACTTCCAATTTGTCCTGATTTGTGATGGTACTTTGTAAATGCCTATCATTTTGAAGGTTCCTTTGAACCATTTGCCAATAACACTACTACCACTAATAATTGTAATAATAAACTATAATATTTAATGCTTAATAATAATACTATTATTATAATTATTATTGCTAAGTATGTAACAGAAATGTTCAGATTTTATTTGGTAAAGTGTTCATTTTGTTGTTTTTTAGAGTAGCCAGGTTTTGCTTTCAGTCTTAGATTTTTTATCTACATGATTGGCATGTACAAATTGATAACTAAACTTTTAAATATTAACTCTTGACGATGAAGTGAAAAATAAACTTGATATGAGTTAGCAAAAGAAATTACAGGATAATTTACCTTAAAGATTTAAAAAGGCATTGTGGTACTTATAAGGATCCAAGCACTATGGAGGAAGAGGCACAGAAGTTCAACATCATTTTTATATAGAAAGTCTAAGAAAGCCAGGACAGACTGTGCTGTGTGAGAACCAGTCTAAAGAATAAAGGAAATAATCTTAATTTGTTCTAATTATAGTTTAGAATCAATTGTGTGTTCAACTGTTCAAAAACCTGTTAAATCTATACTGTGAAATTTAGGTGCTCTCAGCCTCTGAAAGCTCATTGAAATAGCATGTTTGAGTCTATTAAATATGCCTCATAAAATATTAAAGTGGTTTGAATATGGTATTAAGGGATATGATCACCCAAAGCAAGTATTTTAGGGAAACAATATATATCAGAAATACTTTATTGAAAGTATAGATTTTATGCAAAAAAGTATTAACTGAGTAGTAAAATGTAAAGTTACAGAATTTTGTGTTGTCTATACGGATTGTATAAAGATTTTCTTCCAAAACAAACTCTAGAAAAAATTTAAATTTTGTTGACTTTTAATGATTTACAGGTATGTTGATTTTTAGGGAATATATAATGTTTACATCTAAAAATGATATTTAAGAGTTGTCTGGAGAATAGATATAAAAATGTATATAAGGCTTTTAAAAACTTGTAAGAAAATATTTGTAATTAGGTGACTATAACCAAAATAGGTTTTCAATGCTTTGAATTCAGAGAATTTGAACTTTTTCAAATAATGGTCTGCTTTAAAATTTTAAAAAGATGAACTTTAGAAAATAAAAGTGTAATGTTTTATTTTTCCTGTAGTTCATTTTTTTTTCATTTTGTGAATGAAATTTCTAATTAGATTGAAATCATGTAACGAGCATAATATAGCACTGGTTAAATGGGCCAACCACATGTGAGATACACTTATTTTCATTATGCTATCTTTAAAAACTTTTTAAAAATGTTTTAAAATGTGAGTTTTCTAAGGTCAGTATTTAATACACAGATTAAAGTAAAACCTAATTCTCAGTGTCTAAACCAACCAGGCATTCATAAAAGTATTCTTATGCTCTTAGACACATTTTCAGGTAGAATTGGCATAGAAGGGGCTGGGAGGATGCCTCAGAAGTTGAGAGAACAGGTGAGAGGACTGGGCTTCAGAGCCCCAGAACCTGTGCAGATGCAGGACTCCAGGTAGGCACCACCAGGAGCTACTCCTTCTGGTTTGCAGTGGCTTGAATTTGCTCATGGAGGGTTTTATTGGCACGAATTCCTTGACATCTGTCACTTACTCTGCCACCCTCCCCCAACACATAGATTTTCTTGGTATGATATCAGAAAACTGGGATAGATGTTACCGCTTCAAGGAACAGTTGGAATCAAACCAGACAGTTAATCAGCGGTGGCTTCAGAGAAATGGTACAAGAAAGGATATTGTCAGAGGAAGATGGATCCACAGTGAACACTCAGCATTGTAGAGGCTGAACAGGAGGATTCTGAGTTCAGAGCCAGCCTGGGCTGAATGCAGTCAATTGAGACAGTCCTTCCGAAAGTAACCAAGATGAAGAGTTTATCAGGAGATATTTCTTGTGCATCAACTAACACTAACTGAATATCTTTTGTTGTTGGCTCCTAATTGTATTTGTTTAAGAGATTTGTTTCAGGCACCGACATATTTCAGGAGATTCCACACCAACTCTATCACATCATCCCAAACTCCCTAAGTTGAAAATAAATAACATTCAAACTGCCCTGAAACTGTGTCTGTGTGTGTGTGTGTGTGTGTGTGTGTGTGTGTGTGTCCGTCCCAGATTTTACTCAATCATGTTTTTCTATAACAATGTAAGGCTGCTAGAGGCAAGGAGAAAAACTAGGGAAACTTGAACTCCTTATTTTTTGCAAAACTAAAAGTAAACCCATTTTCCTTTATGAATTTTTTCTAATATTTTTGAGAATCATGTTTATGTATCTGAGTGCTTGTCCCATAATTATCTTTGTTTTCCAATGAACTAATGACAAGATGCCTTCAACACTACTCTTCTGGATTCCTGAGTCTGGTCTTTCTTTTAGTATATGTAAATAGACCATTCTTTCATCTCTTACCATCTTGGGAGGAATTTTACACTTTTCACAAGAAATTTTAGAATCCCTACCATCAACAAACTTTTGGTCATTTCTTATTCTCCTTCTTGATAGCACTAATGGCCCCCAAACCAACAATTATACACCTGTGATTTCAAACTTCTTTGATATCTCTGGATCCTTCTCCTACCATGACATTTTGGTGCCCCTTGGAAGTTTCTTGCTGGAAAACCTTTTCCTTCCATAGCTCAGATTCCCAACATATTTGATGTATTATCTACCATTCATAACCTTCAACTTTGTTTTATAATATCTGCTATTTCCCACACATATTCCTTTTATGATAAATTATCCACCACTCATTTTGCCCTACATTTCGTGATCATGGCTGTTCTTCAGCATCACAGAAATCATTAATACTTCAGTAAAGTCTGGGCTCTACTCAACCCCCAAATGAATCACAGAGTGAGGCCACACTATCATGATGCTTTAAATGCTCTCCAGGTGATTTGTTAAACTTTAATTTCTTGAACATTAATGTGTGTAAGAACCACTGAGGATCTTGATAAAATATACTTTTGATACAACACTAATGTAGGTCCTAAGTCTCTATATGTCTAACAAGCACCCAGCAACACACTGGCTCTGGGCCAGTGGTTTTAAGCTGGCTCTAAAATGAATCAACCAAGGAAATGTACAAATCCCTGCATCATGGTTCCCAGCACAAGACACTAGCTTTCTGTTTAAAATTTTCTAGTTGCTTCCAAATCTCTGTTTTAAGACCATGAATACAGTAAAGATGAGGATGTCATATCTGTCATCTCTTCCATTTCCAAACCTAAAGCCATCTCCAAAATATATCTTTCATGATAAAACTTCTGTAATTGACTCTTTCTTTAAATGGCATATTTAAACCAACTGTTTAGGAAATAAAGGTTAGTTGTTGTTGGCTACTACTTCTGTTCCATACAGTGTGATAATCCCCTTAAGTATCATCTCTGGCAGATAGTCTAAATCCAGGTAAACTTTTTTGTCTTGGTTAAAAATACCAAGAGATTACTTCATAATTAGTACCATGGCATGTGCTCCGTACAAAATGAATATATAAACATGGATTACAAGATCTTTCCTTGGAGGGATGTTTAATAAAAAAAAAAAGGTGGGGGGGGAGTCTCAAGTCTGTATCAACATAGTCACTGAATATCTGAGGTTGTTTTTAAAAGCCTTAAGGAATTGTATTATTTATATTTACCAAAAATTACAACACACACAAAATCATAAATGAAGATTATTCTACTTGGGCTGACAATACCCCTCTTAACCCAGTGCCAGGGATGAAAACATCCTCTCAAGATGATGGAATAAGAAACTTCCTTCCAATGGACTTTAAAAAAAAAAAACGTGGACTTTGAAAATGTCCTTAATTATAGAGGTAGAAGGAAAGTGAAAGACACGACATACTTAGGACAAAGGACTCAATATTTGAGCTGTATTTGACCTGAAGGGCTCCTTCCTGAAGGCTAGCTTCCATAGTACCAGAAAGTGCTATGGAAGCTACCAAGGGAGGGGGAAAAAAAATAAATCTTACTCAGCTGTGATGCTTATGAGCCAAAATAATGACCATCATGGCAACATATCCCTAAATGTACTCCAGGCAGTGGTGGTACACACCTTTAATCCCAGCACTCGGGAGGCAGAGGCAGGTGGATCTCTGTGAGTTGGAAGCCAGCCTGGTCTACAGAGCCTACAGAGTGAATGCCAGGACAGGTTCCAATGTCACAAATAGAAACCCTGTCTCAATATCTCAAAAGGTACAATAGTGGTATCTGTAGATGACAGTAACCAACAGCTCTTTAATTTAACTTTAGGCTTATTCTAGTCAAAAGAAATCATGTTTGGTAATAGAAAACTAGCCAACTACCCACAGCTAATGAGGTACTAGATTTTGAAGGAGAACCTACAGCTACCACTTTACTAAACCCGCATAATTCCTAACTAGATTCCAAACATTGTTCCTTATACCCACAGCTCAGGGTAACTTTCAGCCCTCCTCAAAGATGTTTCTCTTTGCAGCTTACAGAAAACCATAAATGGTCAAAATGCAGAGTTTGACAGATTGCAAGATGCGTAGTCCTGGCAGACACTTCTATAACACAATTCCTGCATCTAAGACTAGGGAATATCTCAAAGAAGGAAATGGAAGGATTATAAGAGCTTTGGGACTGGGAAGATTTCTATGAAAGCATGGCTCCTGGAAAATTCATCTTTCCCGTGGATAAGTTTCCTAATTAGTTATCTAATGCCAAATATTCAACACTGAAATCATATACATACAGCCAACACTAAATGGACTCAGTAGGTTGTAGTTATTTATGCACACACAAATACAAATGATGCATGGTCACACACACACACACACACACACACACACACATATATATAACAATAATAATCAAATAAAAAAGAGGCCATGAATTTGAGAGAGGATAAGAGGGACACATAGGGAGAGAAGAAGTAGAAAATATTTTTTAAAGGTAGTCACTGATAAGTTTCTTAGGAGGGGCAGGCTCTAAAGCATTGTCTATTTCGGCAGATTCTCCTAGCTTTTAAATCTCTTTTGACATAACCAATGTGAGCTTGGAAGCAAAATTCTTAGTTCATTTTTTTTCTGTCTACAAAATTCAGCATAATTAAGCCTAACACACACACACACACACACACACACACACACACACACACACATACCTCTGCACTTATACAGAAAAATTAAAATAAATACATATTGAGTGAGTCTTATTACCTATTTCTTCATAAAATTAGCACCCTTCCTTTGCATATTATTTCCCAGCCAATCAAATTGCAATTATAGTTGGCTAGTGAGATTTTTCAAAATGTCAATTCTTTGTAATCTGACTTTCGTTCTGTTTATAATTCAGAAAGAAGCACGATAGCAGAGCAGTGTACTACATATTGTAAAGAGCTGTAAGGGAAGCAAATATAGTTTCTGAACTCAAAATGCATATCATCTATACTCAGACAGGGTTAACAGAAACATGTAAGTATGTAGTAATAAGGGCGGCGGGGCTGCCTTCCCAGCACCCCGGCCGCCTGCTCGGCTAGCTTATGCCCCAAAATAATTACACAGACACTTTATTCTTTTAAGCACTGCTTGGCCCTTTAGCTCTAGCACTTACAGGCTAATTCTCACATCCCGATCAACCCATCTCTAATAATCTGTGAGAACCGGTCTTACTGGGAAGATTCTAGCCTAGTCCATCCTGGGTCGGAGCTTCATGCCGGGAGCGGGGCATGGCGTCTCTCTCAGGCGTCTGCTCCCTAGAGGAGAGCTGTCAAGTCTCTGAGCTCACTTCCTCTTCCTCCCAGTATCCTGTTCTGTTTTCTCCTCCCACCTATCTTCTAACCAACAAAATGGGCCAGGGCAGTTCCTTTATTAGCCAATGACCTTCCTCCATCATAAGTATACAAAAACACATGATGAAACACATAGCTAGTTTCAGCTCTAAAAAGAATCAGACATGAGTTCTGCTCTACCAACAAGAGACCTTGCCCAGGGGCCATCTATCTGTGCAAAGCTCCATAAAAACTGGGGACTTTGTGAAGACTTTTAAGCCACAAAGAACATGCCTTGATATGACTGGGCAGGGGTTGGGGAGCAGGGAGCAGGAGAACAAAGAACACTACTATTTAAGCAACATCATGGTGGCAGTCAATAGAAACAGAATTCTGTTGGTAAACACTATAAGTCAGGATTTAAGGACTACATTATTAAATAGTAAAATATACAATGAATTTAAGTCTTAAAACAACTTAAGATCCAATGGCAGTATTAGACTCTCCTCTCCAACAACAATCTTCTACTCTCATATCCAAAAGACAAAGTTCAAGAGCCTTGAAGAGGATCCTGTTACCTTGAAGATTGGTCTTTTCTGGCAGTGCCTTGCTACTGTGTGTTATTACTGCCGAAACCAGAGACCACTGAATAATTTTCTCTTCGGTGTCCTTTAAAGTCTGTTCCTGAAGTGCATTGTGAGGTTTTAGTATGTATTCAGCAGGAGGAACAGAAAAGCAGTTAACAATCCTATTGTATTTGGTACTCTATCAATTTGAGTTTCATTCACAGAAAATGAGATGGATAAATCTCACAATGAATAATAGCTGCTCTGATCATTAGGTTTCCATTCTTGTGTAACCAGATGACAAGGATCTGTAGGCCAAAAAGGCAATACTCTCACGACATGTGAACAATCTTGAATTAATCAACCACCGTTGAAGAGCCCAGGAAAATGAACCCTGTGACATGAGAGGCTGAGGTTCTCCAGCACAGTGTAGCCCTACTCCCGGCTCAGCTGTCCTTTCCATTTGAAAAATAAAATCAACTATGAAAAGCAACTGAAAATAAGGATTGTAAGATGCAGAATATGTTGCTATGTTTTTGAAATCATGCAAATATGCAGTATTTTCAGTTTGAAAGAAGTAAGGATTGCTCTTTTCACAGAACTTCTCAAGTGTAATATCCTACAAGTTATAGCCTCTCCAATAGGAGAGTCACATAATTCCAGCTTCACAGATGCCCCTGCTAGAGAATGATAGGAAGAGAAAAGGTAGTTGCTCTGGCCATCCTGCTTAAGTCCTTGTGACGTTAGCCCTTGACTCAAGTGTATATGAAAGGTATGGCAGATCAATAACAAGTTCCATGTAGCCTCACACTGAAGGCTAGCAGTAAATTGTAGGAAAATACTTAAACCCACCATTGAGTTCTGACAATAGAACTTGCAGTCCAGGAAAAAAAAAAACAAGAACATCTAAAGATAATTTAAATGCTGCTGAAACAGCAGTGTTGCTGCTGGACACATATCAAAAGATTCAGCTAAGAAAACTTACGAAACTGTCTAGCCTGAGAATCCAGAGTTCTGTGGACTGCAGATGGGATGTTTGCGCCCTCTAACAGGTTTTCCTCTATAGCCCCAGCCAATGTTGACAAAAACAGTATACAAGGTAATAAGACAATTTCCCCTAAGAGTCTCCTCTTGGAAAAGGACCACCTCTGCTGGGGAAGCTGCAAAATTCCACCTGGCTCCTTCCTCTCTAAGACCAAAGACCTTAAATTTCTCAGGAAGGAAACAAATCCGGTGTTCCATTGGGGCACTGTTAAATATTAATTTCATCTAATAAATTAATAATAGAAATATGTCTTCTCTACCAGAAGAAGGGGGAAAGGAAGAGTAGCTTGGCACAAGTCTTCTCCAGCTCAATGACAGAGTGGTAACACCATGAAAACTCTCACTCCGATGATACAAAAGACAGTGCCTACTTACATCTGAAGTTTTATCAGAAAAAAATATAAAGAAGCAACAGCACCGACACATTCACACACACACACACACACACACACACACACACACACGCATGCATGCATTCATCATCATCATCATCATGCAACTGAAGTTGAATGAGCAGCAAGAAACTCTTAGGAAAAGAACAGACAATGAGGAGAGGAGCTTTCTTTGAGACAGATCAAAAAATATAACTGTTGGTGTAGCCATCATTCAGGAAATTAGCCCCAGCCATATGCACAAGGTAATGTTAAAGCACTGAAAGCAGTATCACACAGAGAGCTACCATAGTAGAGCATACTGTAAAGAGTGACCAGCTTCTCACCCAACTGCTCAATTTCTCCACCCTGAAGGTGCAGTAGAAGCAGAAGGACTCAGCCATGTTGAGCAAAGCATTGGTTCATCTTTACTGTCAACATTAGATGCACAATTGCCAACAAAAAAGTTCAACGGCACCCAGAATGAAAGTAAAAATAGTATACTGTTCAGGAAAAAGGCATCAAATATTCTCAGTCTCAGAAATGAGACAGGTATTAGAAATATCAAACTAGTAATTAAAGATAACTATGATTAATATATCGAAAGGTTCCAGTGGGGAAGGAAGAACACTTGCAAAGCCAGATAGGTAATTTCAGTAATAAAATTAAAAGTATCACAAAATTCAAGTGTAAATGTTATAAATTAATATATAATACAGATAAGAATGATTAAGCTAAATAACAGACCTGGCTTGGGAGAGAATAGCATTTGCGATATTTGTAATAAATTAATGAAATTTTTTAAAAGATACTTAAAATAAAAAGGTGACATAAGAAATGAAGAGGACATCCAAGAGTTATGGGACAAAACCAAACTAACAGTTGAAATGTCAGAGGAGAAGAGAAAGGAAAGGCGGCCCAGGAATGTGTTTTCAAAGAAAGAGGAGCTGAAAATTTTCCAAAATTACAGATGAATTAACAACAATAGATATAGGAAGCTCAGAGAATAGTTACCAGGATAATATGAAAAGAAGGGGAAAAAAACCAATGTGCCATATTTGAATTAGTGAAAACCAGAGGGAATGACAGATCTTTGATTATAGCTCAGAGGGGAAATAAGGGAGAACAAAGTAAGTATTACCATAGATTTCTCACTAGAAAAAATGCAAAAAGAAGATGAGGAAGCAGATGAGAAGAAAGTAGTATTAGAAGAACAACAAGAAGAATAAGAACAAGAAGACAAAATCTTATACAAACAAACAAAAAATTAGTCTCTAATTCTATACACCATTAAATATATACATTACAGTATATGCATTATTAACTATCAAAAACAGAATGGAGAAGAAGACTTTCTTAGACAAGTAAGCTTAGAGAGAGATGTTGGCCAGCAGAGGCAGACTATTCCAAATAAAGAAACAGTGATGTGTCATACAAAATTGCCTATTAGTCGTATTTAGGCAGGAGACACTTTGCCTATCAGAAGGTTGGATCTATGGAAAGAAATGAAAATTAGTAGAAACAGGGTAAGAATTTAAACATAAATATTCACTGGTTTAAGATATCTCACAAGGTGATGGACTGGATAAACTAAAACAGGCTGCAAAAGTATGAAGCATACACAGTGAGACAGAGGAATTAAAACTACACTGCCACAAAGGTCTCTTTGTATAAAGTGTAACATTATGAGTTGTCTGTTAATATGGACCATACTAACGCAACTATTAAAAATATGAGAAAGTATAAATAGCAAGTGAATAAAGATAAAGACAATAATCAGAAAGTCTACAGTACAGTGGGAAAAAGGAAATAGCAAATAACTGGCAAGCAAGTATCCAAATAAACCAATCTTAAAGGCAAAGTATTATTGTATTAAAATGAATATAAATGAATTCTGTTTTTAGGTTAATTACTTTAAATATAAAGCCTGTTGCATATATACATAAAAATAGAAGTATAAGAGATAACTCTTGCCAACAGCAATATGAAAAGTCTGAATTCTTATACTCTCATAAGCAGATTTGAGAAGAAATATTGCTACAAATAAAGAGATAAAAGGCCAATCACCTGAGAAAACATAATAATCCAAAATTTTGTGAGTTTATTATTAATACATCAAAAATGGAAGACAAATACTATGTGGAACAAAAGAGCAATGGGTGAACTCACAGTGACTGTTGGGGATTTTAACTTGGCTCTTGATGCTGAAAGAACAAATGGAACTGGTAAGGATTCAGGGGACCTAAGACTACTCTGACCTCACTGTTTCTGCTGCACTTCACCCAAGTAAAATGAATGACTTTTGAAGAATATGTGGAATATTCAGCAAGACAAGATATATTCTCATTTAGAAGAAAAAATTTAAATAGAGAAAGAAATAGAAGAGAGCTTAAATTATATACAAAACTCCCACATAACCAAAGGATTTCACATTAAAAATTAAAATTATATTTTCAATCCACTAAATTTAAATGGATATCCTAAATTATAAAATATAATTTTGATAATGATTTCCAAAGTAGACACACTAATACACAGTGAGAATAAATATTGGTACAATTCCTCAAAAGAACATCAGGCAATGTATTCCAAGTCTTAAACACTACATAATTTGACTTCTTAGGAACTTTTCAGTAGTGTGGCATTTTGGAAACCCTTCCATTTTCATAATGAATGCCACAACCTAAAGCAACTTGGGGGGGGGGGGAGGGTTTATTTTAGATGACAATTTGCAGGTCACGCCCCATCACTAAATGAACTCAGGGCATAAACTGAAGGCAGGAACACGGAGTCAGAAACTAAAGCATAGAGGAATGTTGCTTACTGACTTGCTTTCTATGGCTTACTCAACTTTCTTTCCTCTACAACTCAAGACCACCTGTGCAAGGTGGCACCACTTGCTGTGGTATGAGCCCTTCAACATTAACTATAAATTAAGAAAATGCACACAGACTTACCTATAGGCCAATCTAAGGCAACTTTTTCCTCAATTGATGTTCCTTCTTCCCAAATGATTCTAGCTTATGTTGACAAAAAAAATAACCATGACAGAATGTATACAAATCATGTTAAATATGCAGAAATATAAAATATTTTAATATAATTAAATATTAATAAATAAGAACATAGCGGACAATGAGGACTACTGAGAACACAAAAACAATGGCACTGGGTTTTTGATCCTACTGCATGTACTGGCTTTGTGGGAGCCTAGGCAGTTTGGATGCTCACCTTACTAGACCTGGATGGAGGTGGGTGGTCCTTGGACTTCCCACAGGTCAGGGAACCCTGATTGTTCTTCGAGCTGATGAAGGAGGGGGACTTGATTGGGGAGGGTGAGGGAAATGGGAGGCGGTGGTGGGGAGGAGGCAGAAATCCTTAATAAATAAATAAATTTAAAATAAAAAATAAATAAATTATTAATTCTTTAAATTAATGATTTATTTTAATTAACATTAATTTATTAAATAACTTATTAATTATTATTTATTAATTAAAATTTAATTGATAAATTAAATATTAATAGAATGTTGTTAATAATAGTGAAACCATGTACTAATACAATAATGTATTTACACAATACTGACTGACTGAATATTGTGTACCAAGAATCATTCTAAGGGTTAGTCAGAAGGGAATATGACAAAAGATATCAGTTTTCCTATTTCCACAGACTTTCTACTCTGGTAGTTAATTTTTAAAAGGCAAACTATATAAAAGTAAATAATAAAGGCTTAAGATATGGCTCAGTAAATAGAATTTTCTATACAAGAGTGAAGAATCTATCTTCAGATCCCAAACACCCACAAAATATTGGGGCCTAGTGGTGTCCTACCTATAATCTTAACACTTGGAAAGCAAAGACAGAACATTTTAACTTATGTTACCACTTTTCTCATTATACATTTCAATTATTATAATAACAAAATGCAAAGAATGATTTTCTAAAAAGCCCCAAAACTTAGAAATTACAGTGTTGCATTTATAATGGCACCAAGTTGACTATAGAAAAATCCCATGGAGAACTGAGCAAACTGAAATCACAATTCTTAGATGCTTGCCAGAGTTGACGCTAAGTTGAATTTGGCACTGTTAATAACAAGTATTTGACTAATAAGGAGTATTTGACTAATAAGATATATGATAAATATACATGCATATATATGTATCTTATAGTCCAATGATATATAATTATTCCAATTACATAAGTGTGTATTTGTGTTTGTGTGTGTGTGTGTGTGTGTGTGTGTGTGTGTGTGTGTGTGTGTAGACTTAACTTATTACTACTGGAAGCTGCAAGGGAGGTGTTGGACAACAGTGAGCTTCCTTATTGTGACCTGTCAGCACTGGATAAATTAGGTAAAAGAGTCGCTACACAATGGTACAGAATGGAAGAGAAGTTTTGCATCAAGTTAGAGAAGGAAGAACTAAAGATATACTGAGTCTTGTCTCTGGGAATAGCATTGCTGCCTTTCAGGGAATGTGGAAGAAGAAGGTGTCCTTTTGGGAGTAAACTTTGAGATTATATTATGCATGAAGAAAGTTCCAGTTTCTACTCAAGGGAGTATTCCATGGTCAAGGGAGAAAGAATGCTTTCTTTATCTTCTAATTCCTTTGGGATACCAAAGACTGTCGAACATGTTACATGGCCAGGTGAAATAGACTGAACTCTCCCAGCAGCAAAGAATGATAGCCGATAATCATATTTGTTTTCGTATTCACCAAAGTGATTTATGTATAGAATTTAAGGGAAGCCGAAGTCCCTTGCCTGCATCTCACCTTGTGACCAGAGATAGTCATCTTCAGTAATGTGGTTTATTTTCAGACACCTTCAATGTTGAAAACTAAAATACCTGATCTGTTACATCTGGTTTTATCAATTCAATCATCCAGCTTCTTCATATCTGAAGACCATAGGATTCTTCCCCGTCTAATGAAATTGAGAGGATTATTATTATTTTGTAGCCAGTATTTTGTTTTCTGCTGGGCCACATGTTATATTTTTTAGTTAACTTTCATTTTGCTCTGTAATTAAGAATTTCATTTTTTAAAAACTTTTTAAACCTTAATTTTTTAGTCTGTGATATTTCTTCTTGTATGTTTCAGGGATATTGTTTTATACTTTCATACACTGTAATGTATATTTTTAATTTCTATCAGTTTTGTGCCTTCCCTGAAGGCAAATGCCTTTTCCCTAAGACTTCCCTCCATAGCGCTGAGCTGGCAGTTGTCTGTGCAGCACCTTCGGGACTGTTGTTCTTCTCTCGTATGGGATCTCCTGGTGCCAGATCCTCCACCTTCCTGTTTCTTGGTTTATTTCTCATTTTGGAGAAAAAACAAAAACCAAAATATTCCAACACTGGAGAAGGGGTACGGACTGTCAGTTCTTGCACATCTGAGTTGATACTATGCTAGCTTCACATCTTTGTGCATAATTCGTTTGTGAAAAGTCTAAAAAGTGGGAAATAGTTCACATTAGAATTTAAAGGCCAGCTCTACAGTTGCTGAAAATTCTGACATCATTCTTAATTCCATTTTTCTGCATGGTACCGCCCTTGCTCGGGGGAGAATTTGAAATTTCCATTTTGTTTTGGTGAGCTGAATGTCATCAAGGACGTTCCTGAGTTTGAGTTTATCTTCTTTCCTTTTTCAAAATTAGGTTTCCTGCTTTCTCAGAAGGCTCCTGTGTTAGTTTTGTCCAATTGACACAAACCAGAGATACCTGGGAAAAAGAGATTTCAACTGAGAAATTCCTTACATCAGATTGGCCCATGATCATGTCTGAGGATCAGTTTTTATTTCCAGCTTCTTTTTATCCTCTTCTTCTATTTTTTCCAAAACATTTTCTTTTTGCTTAGTATTCTAACCAGTGTGCTGACTCTTTAATTTCAGGCACAAAGATTGTATTTTCTAAAACTCTTCTCATAAGTTTTCTCTGAATTTTTAGCATTGATTATTACTTTGCAATAATTGTTGTAGAATAATCTTTTTGTACACTGTGAAAATGTGTCTTTGCCAAGGCACCTTCTGGTTGGTTTAATAAAGAGCTGCATGGCCAAATAGCTAGGCAGGAAGAGGTTAGGAGGGACTTCCTTCCAGGCAGGTGGGGAAAATGAATGGAGGTACAGGGGAGACACCAGCGGACACGAAGAGGAAGCAGGAGGTGCAAGATGGAAGAGAGGTAAAAAGCCATGAGACAAAGTGTTGATCAATATAAATGAGTGAATTTGTTATAAGAGCTAGTGGGACAAGCCTATACTTTAGGCTGAGTTTTCATAAGTGTCTGTGTCATTATCTTTGCAAGCTGGCAGCCCAAAGAATAATCTGCCAATGAATAATAGCATCACTTTATATCTCTTAAGAAATGTAAATCAAATTTTGTTAAAATAGTCTTCTGATACCCGGATTCATTCTATTTTTGTAAAATTGCTTTTATTAATTTTGTTCTCTTTCCTCATAGGAAAATTCCCCTGACATTAAGCTTTCATGTTTTATAACGAGACACTATAAAGCTTTTTGGCAATCTGTATCAAATGGAGAGTTTTTCAGATATATGCACTTTGCTGTGAGGGCTGCGTGGCCAGCTAGCCTTTGGGGAAGGTATACAAAATACAATATCTATAATTATTTTCCCTTTGATTCTTCAATTTTTTCAAAGAAGGGTCCTCTGGGTCTCTTTTACTACTGATTTTCACAGAATACGGGTGTTGAGAAGGTCATGTTCTCATCATTATACACACTTCCTTTTTAATATGTTTCATCTTAATTGAGCCCATTTAACCCTATCTATTCTGTGTCCACCAGTTATAAGCCTAAAGTACTAATGATTGATTTTTCCCCAGTCATTACCTTACATCACTTGCATATTTTAAGATGATTATTTTGTTTCAATCTTCACCTTAAGCTCCCATCTTAATTACTGGTCCCTTGGCAAATGGTTTGACAAATGCATAGGTTTGATCTTAGCATCCTTTCCCCTGCCTTTTAAGAATCTCCTTCTGCTGTGTTGTTTCTCTATCTCCTGGCCATAGTTGAATATTATTTAATCATTCTTGCTTATTGCAGTCTTTTCTCCTACATTAGTAACATTCATTCTCATCATAACAGAACACTGACAAAGGCTACCCTAGAAAGAGAAGGAGCAGCGGCATGTTTGCCCCACAGTTTTGGAGCCTGGAACTACAGGGGGCCTAGCACAAACTCCATGTTTAGGATCATTCTCCTGCATCACCTTCTGACACAGACAGCAACTGTGGGAACAAGCAAGTGATTCCATCCTGACCTAGGGACAGAGTGAGTTTTGTGGGATCAGCTTACTCTTTTTATAGCACCCCTCTCTTGAGAACTGAAGACATCACAAGAGATCCACCTTCTGTTAAACATACCCTCAGATACCTAATAACTTTCTGCAAAGTCACACTTCTTAAAGCATTCTGTAACGTCCCAATGGTGCTCCCTTGGGACCCAACCTCCAATCAAATAGACACTTGGGAGACACCCTAATTCACTCTACTTGCCGTTTCCTGTATAAACCAGTGCTTCTTTCCTATATCTTTCTGTAACTCTGGTGGGAATCTGAGTAGTAAACATGGGGATTCAGTCTGTCCACAGATTTCAGTGAGTTTTTACACGTAACTAATCCACGCTACACATACGGAGGCATAATAAGTGGCAAAGGATTGATGTTTTGCCCTGAAAATATTAAGGACTGATTTACTCTTTGGGAGACAAGAATGTAGGAATAGCTACAGGGCTGCATAGATAAATGGTGTAGGCAAAAATGAGCATGCTGGCAGATGAAGGATCGAATGGCTTGTGACCTTGGTGTTGAAGAACTCAGAAAACTTAGCTAGAAAGTAAGCTATACTACGTGGGCCTAAGAAATTAAAGTGCTATGTCTCTAAAAGCTTGACCCAAATCAGGATAGAAGAGGACAGAATTTTAACCTCTTTTATGCTGATGGCTTAAATAGATCTTTGATCCATTTATAAAGTTTCCTGCGTTTCCTTCTGTACACATAACTTAAAATGCTTTAAGTTTAATTTTTTTTCAAGTGATGTTTGGAATAAAGTTCAGCCACAGAGTTCTTGCCTAGCATTATCTTCAGCATTTGAAAATCAAACATCATGCAGTCAGAGCCTGGTATTACAGTAAGTTTTCAGTTTTTAAAACTATGCTTCACCTAGTATTCCTCTCTAATCTGCTCTATTGAAACCTGCTCTTTCAGTTTTTTCTTTCCTTAATGCTCTGAGTAAAATATAATAATGCAATGACTAAATAATCTAGTACAACTCAGGCAACCAAAAACCCAATAAAATCACATCTAGATATTGAATTCTTACCTGTTACATGTGAATAGATACGTTCCTCTAAACAAAAAAGCAGACATACTATGTTTGAAAAGGTGAAAAACAAGAAAGTTCTATAATTTTTGAAAATTAAAATCAAACACATGTACACACAACACACACACACACACACACACACACACACACACACACACACTCCTCCATAGGTTTAAATTTTAAAGTTTTAGTTTAGGACTTTACAGACATTCTGAGAGTTCCAGGCAGAACTTTCTAACATTTTACAGGACTGCCAAGTTAAACAACAACAGTTGGGAGATTTAGTTCCAGAGCACGCGGCTAATGACCTTTAAGGCAACTGGCCCCATATGTCAACAAAGAAAAAATATGTGCTATAACTGTTGAGGTTACATGATTTCCTTATTTTTTTCTTCATTTATGCAACTCACGATCTGGTATAATAGCTCTACCATAAGGACAGAGAGTTGTTTTTAATAACAGTTTTTCTCTTAAAAGATGTCATTTTTGAAACTAATTATTAAGAGAATTAGATTTCTTGGCATTTCAACCAAAAATATGTCCTTGTTTCTTGAAGTAGTTGGGTTGCATTTTTCTACAAATGTGTATATGGACTTGTGATATTCTTGGCTGAACAAACTGTTACCGTGAGATTGTGTTTAAAACAACTAGTGGGGTTTGTGAAAAATACATTTGAAACACGAGTAACGTCCCCTTATATTATACATTTCTACAGTCAACTCAAAGGAACTTACAAGATGCTTGTTTTTATTACACATGACTGAGAAGAACTTACAAATATGAGGCATTGCTTTTAAAACAATGAATTTTTATTCTTTCCCTTAACAAAAGATTATCAATGAAATTACATAAATAAGAAAAATAGAAAATTGATGGGGATAACTGCCAGCAAATAAACCTTGCTCTAAAATAAGTAACAGCATTATATTAGATTTTATATTTATGATTTGTGGTCAGCAACAAAAATATAATAGTTTTGACAACTGTTTAGTTAAACAACAGTTTATTGCAAGGAAAAAATGTTCTGATATACTCTAGTGTGTTGAATAGGATATTTACAGGTTTTGTAATCAAACAGGCTTGAGGTTAAATAGTGCCTACCACTTCTGTGTGTGTGTGTATATGCCGGTGTGTGTCTGTGCATGTGTGTGTGTGTGCGTGTGTGTGTGTGTGTGTGTGTGTGTGTGTGTGTATGTGCCGGTGTGTGTGTGTACATGTATGTGTGTATGTGCCGGTGTGTGTCTGTGCCTGTGTGTGTGTGTGTGTGTGTGTGTGTGTGTGTGCGTGCGCGTGCGTATGTGCCGGTGTGTGTCTGTGCCTGTGTGTGTGTGTGTGTGTGTATGTTCCGGTGTGTGTGTGTACATGTATGTGTGTGTGTGCCGGTGTGTGTCTGTGCCTGTGTGTGTGTGTGTGTGTGTGTGTGCCGGTGTGTGTCTGTGCCTGTGTGTGTGTGCGTGCGTGCGTGTGTGTGTGTGTGTGTGCCGGTGTGTGTCTGTGCCTCTGTGTGTGTGTGTATGTGCCGGTGTGTGTCTGTGCCTGTGTATGTGTGTGTGTGTGTGCAGCATGTGTGCAGGTATACACGTGTGCAGGTGCATGTGGGAATGAGTGTGTGAACACTGAAGGAAATCCTCCAGTGTCTTTCCTCGTGTACTGCCATCCATTTGTCTTTTTTATTCACTATTATTGAGCTCTACATTTTTCTCTGCTCCCCTCCCTGCCTCTTTTCTCCTCTTCAACCATTTCCCAAGGTCCCATGCTCCCAATTTACTCAGGAGATCTTGTCTTTTTCTACTTCCCATGTAGATTAGATCCATTTTTTCTTTAAAACATTTTTTAACCCTCTTACTGGGCTGGAACTGCCCAAGTATGCTAGCCTGACTAGTGCTGAGCCCAGGACTTTGCCTACACTGGGATAGCAAACAGTTTATCACTATACGAGGCTTTTTTTTTGGGGGGGGTTAGTTTTTGAGACAGGGCGTCCCTGTGTAACAGCTCTGGCTGTTTGAGAACTGGCTTTGTAGGCCGAGCTGGCCTTGAACTCACAGTTCTGCCTGCTTCTGCCTCTCAAGTACTGGGATCAAAGGCGTGCACCACTACCTCCTAGCTTACCAGGCATTTCTTACATGCTTCTAGCAATAGAATTCCTTTCCTTGTTCAAGCACTTTTTGTACTGAGTTGTCTTCCTGACTCCCAACATCAAACAAGTTGATATGACCTGAGTTTGGAGTTTGTTCATTTATTCAACGGCACTACATCATAAAAAAAAAAAACCCGGAGACTATTGTTTACTTACACAACACAACTAAGAGTTTAAAATGGGTAAATGTGTGGCTGACAGTCAAATAGATGTGACTTGTCTGTTTTGAAGAAAATGCATTAAAAACAAAGAGAGACTTTGGTCCCTTCCTTGGGAGAAATGTCTGTTCTCTGATGTTCTATAGCCTGAAGAATATTTTTTACTTTTTCTTGATACCTTCTGTTTTCTTATTTTCCTTTGTCCAGTGTAGCAAAATGTTTGCCTTCAGTGTTGGCAAAATGATAAATACTCAAATAACTAAAGTATAATTATAGCTGGAATTCCAGTTATGTATTCCAGGAATTTTAATTGGTACTATAATGAGGTACAGTTCACAGAATTATGAGAAATAATAATGGAGAGTTAGCTATAAATCCGATAGTGAAGAATTCTCAGAGTTAAGACTGAGTTTGTCATTTATAAAGAAAGTCATGGGAAATTTTACGAAAAAATTTATGCCATGAGGTGCACATTCTGAGAGGATGGCTCTGGTGGAAGTGTGAAGAAGAGATAGCAGGAAAATGAGACATTCGGAGCCTACTGCAGAACATCCGGTCACGCGGATGCTTTGACTCTCGGAGAGTGGGCATGGTCCAAAGATCGTGGCATTAAACAGAGGACACTGCAGCATCCAAGGAGGATGTTTTCAGGACTTTATTTTGTGTGGCAGATATAAATTATTATGTTCTTGTTATGTGTATTTTTCTTTGAGAATTTCATAAATGTGTACAGTGCATTTGGATCATGTCCACTCAGCACTCCCTCTCCGATAAGAAAATTTGAATGATTATATACAAACAGGAAATTTAGTTCAAAACTTCCTACACATCAAATGTCGATCCCAGGTGGCTCAGCTAATGATTTTTTTTTTCAAACATTCAGATTCTTTCATATCACAGATACAGGAAACTTCCCAACTCATCTGTAAGACCACTATTATCTCAATACCTGAAAAAGGCATTGCATTCTAAAAAAGAAAATTACAAATCCATCATAAATGTAGTCTCAAAAGTATTTAACAAAACTGCTGGAAATAAGTACAAAGATACATAAAGCACTGTCAGTGAGGAAACAATGGCACTGCTTTGAATGCTCGGTGTCAAGCGCTGAGCAGGAAAATGATCCGAGAACCAGCTGCCAATGCTTCCTATAATTTTGAACTCTTTGGGGATTTGTAAGTGGTAGTAGCCAAAGACAATAAGCTATATCTTATGGTAAAATAGACACATATTATATTCTATATCCAAGCATTGTCATGATGGTTTTCAAACCACCTCCATGATAGTATAACCACATCTTTTTTCACAGCAGAGAAAACAGAAGTTTCTAGATGTTACCTAATTTTCCCTGGTGAGAAAGTTTGTGAATGACTTAACTAGATTAAAATTCATGTCTGTTTGAACCAAAAGTTTATGTACTTTTTAATCTATCATACACCAGCCAAATATCCTGGGTCTACATAAGGACTGTGAAGGAAGAATGAAGAATGAGAAAAAGCTCGTGGTTCAGACAGGGACAACAATCCACTCCCAGCTGAGACTAGAGAGAAACCATAGTACCTACAATTTGAAAGGGATGGGCGAGCTTTGAAAAGACTTGTCCCGGCCAGGCAGTGGTGGAGCATGCCTTTAATCCCATCACTCAGGAGGCAAAGGCAGCCAGATCTCTGTGAGTTTGAGTCCAGGCTGGTATACAAGAGCTAGTTCCAAAATAGGGTCCAAAGCTACAGAGAAATCCTGTCTTGAAAAACCAAAAAAAAAAAAAAAAGAAAAAAGAAAAAAAGAAAAGACTTGTCCCATTCAAAGACGCTTAAGGTATCATCAATTAATTTAATTAGTCAAGGGAGTCATCTGTAAAGCCCACATGTGTGATGAAGGATTCTGTAAGTATCTATGGGTTCCATAGTGGAACAGTTAAAGACTTCCTCTAATCCTAAAATAAAAACTTATAAACAATTACGTCTCTAAATCTAGATATTGCTAACTCTTCTTTGTTCTTCCACTCATATTTCTTACAGTTACTAAAGTCTTTGGTTGCAGAAGTACCTCCTCCCTTTTCTAAATATAGAACTATTTACACAGCATGTAATTGTGTTTATATTGCATAATATCTGATACTTTATATAAATATTTATTTATTCAAATTTAGATTGCTTGTCTTTGTAGATAGTCACTCACACACACCGACACATGGGTGATGTCTGTATATATACATTTAAAAAATAACACCATAAGGAGACCATAAAAGATATGTGGTTCCTTCAATTATTACCTGGTAGAAGCCCATTCCTATGGAGAGTCAGGCTAGGGGGAACAATGCTGTGGGCTTTCTTTCTTCCTGCAACACACTGAGTATCAGGAAAATCAGCAGATTCTTGAAGTAAAGCTCTAATCTAGGTAGCAACTGGGTTTATTTTTAGGATAACAACTACCTACAAAAATATGAGTTTGCTCATGCTCTTTGCCAACTGATATTGAATGTGAATGATATTTAAGATAGAGATAATGTCTCTGTTTTCCCATAACATGTTATAATTTGCAAATGAATTATATTATAAGTTATTTGCAACTCATAATTTCTTCAGGCAACAGTTGCTTGAGGGCTTGTTGCTTTTTTTATCTGAAAAGAAAACTTGCATCTGTGTGCCAGCAGACTAATCTTGAGCTCCATGTTGAATTCAGTAAGCAACATACTTCCAGATGAAGTTCAGAAGAACGGTCTGAGTAAATGTTGACTGTCTCTTTCACTTTTGAATATATGCTGCATTTAAATTTAGAGCTGAAATCTTGGGCAATTCCTATATGGAAATTATATTATAATCAAGATCTTTGAGTTTGTGTTTTCTAACTGTGCTCTTATGTTTGCATGCAAATATAAAGTAGTTAGCCTTGTGAGACGAAAGCAGTCTAAATAAATTTCACCTTGAAAAAAGTGAATCATCACTCCAACTATTTCTTAGCCTCTTGTGAATGTTTACAGAATTTATAGAAAATGCACTATTTTCTAGCGAAAGTGTTGTTTTTAAAAATAACCTTAGCATTTAACATCACCTATGTCATATTGATTTCTTAGGAGAAGTTTCATAAAGCCAAATTGCCTGTGCATGTTTTCCAGTATATAATATTTGAAAAAAAAATGATCCCACTGCAAACAATGATAAATGAATTTTCTCATGATTCACTCCTTCCATAACCTCTAGTCTGGCTGCAATAGCATGAACACTGGTGCAAGACCTAGGAGGTAGATGCAAAATCAAACCACAACACAGCCATTAGATTCCCCAAATTAGATTCCTTCCTCCTGTAGGCATTGTAGACACAAAACAAAATCAAATTCACAGTTTGTCTTAAAAACCTAACTTTTCACAGTTGATTCTCCAAAAACGCAAACATTGAAACACTCGTTTTGTAAAGAATTGATCAAGATATAAGACAGGAAAGCCTGAAACAGTACTCCCTCACGTATGCTTCCTCTACTCCACAATCAATCCATAAAGCCCTGTTTGGGTTTGGGTGTTGCCATTATTGTCCCAGAACACCAATCTTCACATTTCTCTAGTGATGAGTCTGTTCTTTTTTATTACTTAAAACAAAGTAATTGCATTGCTTTTATTGAGCTATGTATTTTTCTTCACTCCCATCCCTTTCTCCCCCATCCCCTTCAACCTTTTTCCATGATCCCCACACTCGCAATTTACTCAGGAGATCTTCTCTTTTTCTATTTCCCATGTAGATTACATCCATGTATGTCTCTCTAGAGTCCTCTTTGTAGTCTAGGTTCTCTGGGGTTGTAAACTATAGGCTGTTTTTTTTCTTTACTTTATGTCTAAATGCCGCTTATAAGTGAGTACATAATATATTTGTCTTTCTGGGTCTGGGTTACATCAATCACACAACATGATGTTTTCTAGATCCATCCATTTGCTTGAAAATTTCAAGATGTCATTATTTTTTTCCACTGTGTAGTACTCCATTGTGTAAATCTGTCAGAATGGCCAAGATCAAAAACACTGGTGACAGCTTATGCTGAAGAGGATGGTGGGAGTGCAAACTGGTACAGCCACTTTGAAAATCAGTATGGTGATTTCTCAGGAAATTAGGAAACAACCTACATACCTCAAGACACAGCAATACCACTTTTGGATATATACCCAAAGGATGCTCAATCATTCCACAAGGACATGTGCTCAACTATGTTCATAACAGCACTGTTTGTAATAGCCAAAATCTGGAAACAATCTAAATGCCCCTCAATAAAAGAATAGATTTAAAAAAATGAGTCTGTTCTTCAAGTGTCCTTGATCCACCCCCAGGTTTCATCTAAAAGCCAATGCCTCAGAGGTTACAGCTCTTCAAGCTCTGCCTTCTAGCTCAGTCAGTAGACTAACCATTTATTATTTGGTGCCAGGCTTATGCCACCAGGCATTGGTATAATTCTTTATCCTCCTAGTCTAACCCAATAGTTAGCTGATTCTGTGTACCTGGGCCCTGGAGGCCAAGCCTTCTTGGCATTCCTGGCTCTATTCCCATGGCAACCAAATCTTCCTTTGTTTCTGTGGCTCATTTAGTTTCTTTCTTTTTTTTCTGATGATCCAACATATACCATGGTGACAACTTTGTAAAGGACACTGAACTTCTTGTGATGGGGGGCTCAGATATTCTAAACTGATAGGCTGGCCTGCATGTGATCTTTACACCTTTGTCGAAATATCGGCTGCTTTTTTCTTTCTTCCCTTATATTCCACCTAAGATAAATAGTTTGTCTTTCTCATTCCTTGTTCAGAAGGGTCTGCCACTATACTGCATATGTGTGCCTCCAGCTGATTCTTCTGTCTCCATCTTCTGTCTACCTATATGAATATTGGGGCTGGGTTTATAAACTGAACCACTGCATTTAGCCATAGTGTTTTTATGTAGGTTTCAGAGATTAAAATTTGGAGGTCATGGTTGTACACAAGAGGATTTAGCCTCCGAGCCATCTTGCCAGACAAAAATGCTTTCAGTCAAACTGTAATAGTCTCGGGGAAATGAAAGAAAATGAAGAGCAAGAAACGGTGCCTACAGTAGCTTCTTTTACCATCTCAAAGTGTTTCAAAGGTCAAATATCAGGTTAATAAGCTCTAAAAGAGGGCATGGGAAGTAATCCATAAAGATGAACATTCCCAGGGCTGAGACACTTGGGGTCTGGATACCAGGAATTGAATTTTATCTTAGAAATTCCTTTTGGAATTAAAACTTACACTTAGCTATAGATGATGGGAGCCTCTAATCTATGGAATGTTTAGATGGGTAAAGCATGCATTTAAAGAGATCTCCAAGGTGGACCTGTGTGATCTGATGATCCAAAGTCATTTCTGTATGATGGCCAAAAGAGAGCAGCCATGTCTTCAAACACTTTCACTGTCTCAGACAGATATCCTGGTCGTGATTTCCCCTTTTTCATCTATCATCTGCATGCCTATAGATCTTTGAAAATTGATTTATTCTCTTAACAACTGTTGTGGAATGTTGGCTATCTCAGAACACAACAGATAAAGACCCTATATACAGTGTGGATTTCTCTTTCTTGTAATAGGAGTCAGTGTTAAACAATATTTGTGATAAGGTAGTCAGTGTCAATGTTAGCTGGGTAGTCTAAGAAAAGACTCGGAGAAGGGTAACAGAGCTAACCACACAGATACCTGGGGGAAGAAGTTTTCTACAAAGGGAAGAATTAGTCAAAGGCCAACAAAAGGAAAAGCAGCAGTGGATGCAGAAACAAGGGACAGAGGTGACAGGTCAAATAAGTACAAATAGCATAGCTTATTTGTACAAGTTGCTTCTATTCCCAGGCTGCTATCTACTTGTCAATGGGCCTTTTCTTTCTGTATCTGCCTTTTCAAATAAAAAAGGAGCTTGAAATGTTCATTTTAGGAGTCACCACATAGGGATTGATCCAAGAAGGCAAGTTCAACCCCAGACTTTTAATAGAGTTGTTAATGCAACAATTGTTGCCAGATATTCTAAAGGAGGTCAGGGTATAGAAACTTTCAAATATAGACAGGAGAGAGTGTTTTGTTACTAAATGTGAATAATGCATTAAGATCACTTTTAAAAAGAGAGAAATACAAATGGCTAACAGCAAAAAAATAATTCAATCTTTCTAGTCATCACACTATAATTTTGTGCTGTCTACATAGATTATTTCTGTTTGGTATAATCAGACTGAAAATTTAACAGTCAACATGGTCAAGCGTGTGGTAATGGACGTTGTCTTTTACATCACTGGGAATGCAAGTAGCAATTCCACTGGAAAACATTTAGCAGCATCCACCTGTGTCTTAATGAGTATCTTCTCCACTGTTCTAGATAAAGTAGTACTCATATTTCTCTGGAAGCACAAAGACTGGACCCTCTGCATGATGGACTTCTGAAGCTGTGAGACCTATCTCAGACTCTGCTAAGTAGCTTAATGGTTAGAAACCAAAAGGCTATATCTACCAAATGAGTTCTACTTTTCAGAAACTGAGTAACTCTACTTGTGAACATTCTTGAAATAGTTCTTTGATTATTGTTATATAATTAATGGGATGAAAAGTGAGTGTGTTTTTCTCAATGGAAACAAAATACTATGAAAAGACTGTGTGTGTGTGTGTGTGTGTGTGTGTGTGTGTGTGTGTGTGTGCGTGTGCGTGTGTTAGAATAAAGAGATAAAAAAGGAAAGATGCTGACAAATCAGATGAGGTAAGTCTAATTCAAAACAAAATTTTCATTTTGAGAAGTTGTTTTTCAAGTGCTCTAAGTTCTGTCTCTATTTTAAATAAATTGACACTAGTCTTTTTTTTTTTTTTTTTTTTTTTTTTTTGGTTTTTTGAGACAGGCTTTTTCTGTGGCTTTGGAGCCTGTCCTGGAACTAGCTCTCTAGACCAGGCTGGTCTCGAACTCACAGAGATCCGCCTGCCTCTGCCTCCCGAGTGCTGGGATTAAAGGCGTGCGCCACCATCGCCCGGCGACACTAGTCTTATAAAGGATCGATTCTCAATAGTGCTCATTACGAAAGAACCTCCATCTGGAGAATTCTATAACAGCAAAAAAGATTACAGAGAACGGAATTCTGACCAACACTAAAATATTGGTGTGTAAAGACCTATAAAACAAATAAAATATGAAATATGTATGATTTAAAAGTTTTATCATTTTTAAAGGTATTCTGTTTGAGCGATGGGGAGATGGTTCAGCTTTTAAAAATGCTTAAAACTCTTCTTGCCAAAGACCCAAGTTCAGTCCCAGTATCCACACTGCATAGTTGCTTTTCACCCATCTCTAGGAGATCCAATACTTCCTTTTGGTCTCCATTATCACCAGCACACATATAACATGCATTTATGTAGACACACATACGCAAACATAATTAAACATAAATATGAAACCTTCAAAGAAAACCTATTTTGTTTTAATTTTCTTTTATGTAATTTGTAACTAATATTGGGCAAGAGGACTTTCAGTATTTATACCAAAAGAGTTTCAGATACACAATCACTTTTGAGTCATATCAAGGACAAGGTCTAGGGAGATCCAAATTGTGGAGCATCTAACAAACTGGTGGTGGTCAAAAGTGTCAAATCACGAGCAAAATTTAGAAAAGCTAGAGGATACATGGGAATTAAATACAATATATTTTATGAATTGGATCTGGAACAGTGAAAGAAAATTAGTACTGCAACTCAATTAACAATATTAACATTTTCTTAATGCCAGTAAATATGCCAAGATAATGATAAGATGCTAACCTCAGGGAAAATTAGATGTAGATAAATCAGATAAAAATTAGAAACTAAAGTTGGAAAAATTGTGTTACCTTTGTAATTTTCTAAACCTAAGAACATTTGAACAAACATATATAAAATCATATATATATATATATATAAAATATATGATATAATTTACAGAAATTCTGTTACTGATCATTTATCCTAAGGAAAAAAAAGACATAGCAAAGATTTAACTACAAGATATCAATTGAAAGTTACTTAAAGGCATGATGTAAGTAACAATTAAACATTAAAGTTAGAAACATTTTATAATCACTAAAGTGACATTTTAGAAGTACAGTAATATAGATATATGTGCTGCCAAGTGATCAAAGCTTGATTTGAAAATAATGTTTTCATAAATCTATGAATTTATTTGCATGTGTAAGTACACATGCATGCTCCCACAAGAATAAAAAAGCAGTCACATGAGGCATACATAAAAAGATTTGTAGACAGCTAGAGACATTTTATTGATAGGGGTTATGACTGGATTTGGAGCACAGTGCTGATTATTTCCCATTGAAATGGGGCAACAAATGTATTTTTCTTTTCCCTTCCTTTGATTTTATGAGCAAAGCTCTATCTTTCGTCTTCTTCTTCCCTCTTTCTCCTTTCTACAGAAAGTTCTACTGTTGCTCCTATCTGTGAGAGCACCTCAGTTAACTCATGTGCATAACATGAATGACTTGGTAACTTCTTGGTAACGGTGAAAGACCTTTAACTGCTTTCCCCCCAGACTCAAGATTAATGAAACCTGTCAGGGAAGTGAGGGCAATGCCAAAGGAGGACCAGTGACAAAGAAAGTGAAAACAAACAAAACTGAAACCCACAGAAATAAAGTTGTGGTGAGACAAGCAAGGGCTAGAGGCAAAAAGCATGCGTGGGTGTGGAGGAGAACATGGTTCTGTTTGGGGGAGACCAGTCAAGCCTAATCTGTCTTGCCATAGGCAGTCTTACATCTTCTTGAAAGATGGTACATAAGCTTAAAGAGCCCGAATATTCAGCTTTAAAACAATTTTACTACGGAATATTACTGTTTAATGGACTACTGAACAGGGTGCTGGGAAGAAGGGCAATCCTTTGAACTCTCAGAATAATCACTGGACAAAATCTACTGAGACAAAACTGCCTAAAATCCATTATCAGCCTTTTCTGTACAAAAATGTTAAAAAAAAACTTCTCCACGGGTAAAACATGGAAAAGATTTCATTCAAAGCCGTCATGTAGCTGTCATGATCACTGCCACGGAGTCTTGCCGTGAGAACAGAAATGGAGCTCCGCTTTGAACACGTCTCAGGCTAAAAGAAAATGAACAGCTGGAGAACAAGGTAGGTTCCGTGGTGTAAAAAATGACAAGGAAGTGTCAGGGATAAAGCAGGGTTCTGACTAAGTAGATACAAAAGAACTCTCGCTGAATATGAACCTGGAAGATATATCAACACTCAAGGGATGTGAGGGAGGATAAAGAAGTCAGACAAGTCAAGGACGAATTGGCATTGAGTCCTTACTAAACTAACTCAGGATGTATTTTGGCTAGACCCAGAGTTTTCCAAAAAGTACACAAATGTGCCTAGAGAAGCTTGGTCAGACACCAGCTACCTTTAATGACTATCATCATCCACTTTGAACAGAGCTTCAATGTAGCAGTATGAAAGCCACATTGTACTGGAGGAAGTAGCCTGTGTCTACAGGCACTCGAAAGTCCTCGTCTCAAAGACAAAGACAGCCAGAGTTAGCAAACTATTCTATGACATGCCAGATAGATGTGAGTGTCAGATAAACAGTGAATAATTGTTTAGCCTAAGTACAACCCAAATGGTACATGATGACAGAGTTGCATTAATAACTATTATACTTATTAGACATCTGAAATTGACATTTAACTGAGTAACTTATATTTGTCTTGGTCCCACTATCGGAAGTGAGTCCAAATTCTCCGCCTTCAAGGATCAGTCTCATTTACTTCTTTTGCACCTTGGAATGTTACTAGATTTTACTTTCAGTGCAGGGGGTCAAACCCAGTACTCTCCATATGCTACTCAAGTGCTCTAAAACTGAGCTACACTTTCAGCCATAAAATGCTAGTGAGAAAAATATTATAAAGAAAACATTTTTGTTGGATAGTATGATATTTCCAATGTCGTGGCTGGTAGATAGAAAGAACCGGGAAATAAGGGAGAAAACAGGTCACTCAGACACTGTTCTAGCAAGAAAAGCGCTATAACTTGTGTACTGACAGTCACAGGAAGTTGGTTTTAATGAACTTTTAAACAGAAACAAAAAAATGATAAAAAAACAAGTAACAAGGTGGAAACAAAACAACTGGCCTATAGAACTCGAGAAGAAAGAACGTGAGCATCAGGAAATTTGGATTTCTTGCTGACTCCCTATTAAAGATTGGTGATGTCCAATGTAATACTTAGAAGTATTGCTCACTGCTGGGGGTACTTTTCACACCCAACATATAAATCATAATACTCATACTACACATGCAATGTTTAATGAGTAGTGTGCCATAAAGAATATAAATTTTATTAATTCAAAAAAACTTTTGGAAATAGTCCTGCAGAGGAATGAGAGAAATCAGATATGCCGCTGCTGTCAATAAACCCACCAATGTGTACAAGAGTGCGTGAGAACCAAGACGAGCCTCAGCACAAGGCAAGAAGCGTGGCTTCTTAACATTTCTACCAGGGAAAAAATGGTGAATAAATTCTTCTTCCTTGGAGTTGCAAATGCCTGCAGGGATATTACTATAGTTACTCACGTGCTCCTGTCATCTAGGATTTTTGCACATTTTATAAATCAAGATATTTGTCAATAACACAAGATATGGATCTAAGGTGCCTTCTCCAGGAATGAAGGATACCAACCCATGCACTTTGCAGCATTGATTCTATTTGCAACACATGAATAAACATGCAACAGATGTTCTGGAATCGGAATGCTATAGAGGATAATAAAAGGGTCAAAAAGAAACTTGAAGGCAAATTGACTTCCACCCATATAGAAAGAGACAACCCTGACAGGAAAAGTCAGCTGAACAAATATTTGACTTATTGTACTTGCCTCTGTCTGTCTTTGCCCCAGAAGGTTTGTTAAGGGTTTATCTGGGTAAATGTACTTTTGCTTGGTGGTCTAGCAAGGACACACATAATGACGGTGAATTAGCTCTTTCCAGCTGTGTCACATTTTCCTCGAGAAGGAATTCGTTCCTTTAAGAATGGGTAAATCAAATTAAACAATCATTAAATCTTTACCTTGCACTACATCCACAAATACATTCTTCAGATGTGATGTTGAGTATATATTTTATAAGAAATGTTCAAGTAGACTTTAGAGGTCCTGTTGAACTGTTGAAATTAATTCACTCAAGCATTTGGCAGGGCCTGCTATGTACAGATTTCATTTGTATTAAAAATTAAAGGTCCTGGGATGAACAAAACAATTCCTGTGGTGAGGAAATACCTAAGGATTTCCTGAGTGTTATCAATAATGGCAAAACTGGAGTAAATCCAAACGTTCCTTGACAGCACAATGAATAATTAGACTTTATGGCATTCACGTAATGAAACATTTCTTCATCAACAAAAGGAACCAATTCACCCTAAACAAATCAACATGAATGCATTGTAAAACTCACATTGCTGAAATCACAGACAAATACAAAAAGTACTATTCAATTCATATAAAATTTAAAATTTGGCTAATGGGAGGTCACCAAATCCAGCTGGACCTGGACTGAATGAGCATGCGATCAAACCAGACTCTCTGAATGTGGCTGACAATGGGGGCTGACTGAGAAGTCATTGATAAAGGCACTGGGACTTGTTTCTACTGCATGTACTGGCTTTTTGGGGACCCTAGTCTATCTGGATGCAAAGCTTTTTAGGCCTGGATGTAGAGGGGAGGGCCTTGGACTTACCACAGGGCAGGATTCCCTGCCCTCTCTTAAGGAGGGAGGGGGAGGGTGGAGGGAGAGCGAGGGTGGAGAGCAGGAGGGGAATAGGAGGAAGTGAGGAAGTGTAAATTTTTGAATGGAAAAAAAAGAAAGAAAGAAAGGAAAAATTAAAATTTGGGAAAATTAAACAATATAATAATGCTTGAAGACAGATCTTACATTGACAAAATGATAAAACAAACCAAACGATCAAGAAAGATACAGTTTAAGAAGAGAGTAAATGGATGCATTTGGCTAGGTGCCTGTAAAGTGCTGGTCATGTCCTGTGTCTTTTTAAAAAAAACTGTATCAAATATTTTATTCATGCAACCACTACCAGAATCCCTGCAGGTTTGTTTCTTGGACTCCTAGCATATACGCAAATCTGCAGATGTTCAAGTTCTATCATGTATGTTTCTTGACTCCAGATGAGAGAAGTATTTATTATCTAGAGTTTATAAAGTTTATAGTTCATATATATGTGTGTTTTATTTTATTAAAAATAAATTTAAAAATAATTGGAGAGGTTTGTGGTGGTTTGAAAGAAAATGGCCCTCACAGTGAGAGGCTCTCTTAGGAGGTACATTCTTGTGGGAGTAGGTGTGGTGTTGTTGGAGAAGGTATGTGGCTATAGGGTGGGGTTTGAGTTCTCCTATGTTCAAGCTAAGCATCGGGTCATAATTCATTTCCTGTTATAGGAGGATCAAGATGTAGAATTCTCAGCTCCTTCTCCAGCACCATATCTTCTCACATGCTGCCATGTCTCACCATGATGACAATGAACTAAACCTCTGAACTGTAAGCCACCCCAATTAAATGTTTTCCTTTATAAGAGTTTCCATGGTTCTGGTGTTTATTCACAGCAATAGAAAACCCAGCTAAGACAGGTTGGGGTGATGATTCATTCAGTAAAATGCTTATCATGCATGTATGAGCCCAAGCTGAAAATTCTAGCACCTATGTAAAACATCAGGTGTTAAAGACCTCCTACACCAATCAGGTGTATCCATGAGCATCTGTCACACCACCACATGGGGACAGAGACAAGCAGATCCCCAAAGTTGCTGAACAGCCAGCCTAGTTGAAGCATAGGATCCAGGTTCAGAAAAAATAAAAAAACACTCTGCCTCAAAAAATAAAGTGGATACAATAAGAAAAATATTTTTGATATCACAATCTTCATTACCAGCACATACATGTACACACATATAATCATACATATGCATGAAATATCACACACACACACACACACACACACACACACACACTAATGATTAGATAATCCATTAAGAGATTTTCTATTTGAATATTCCAGAAATAGTCAGTCTTCAAAATGCTTTGCAATTCGTGGCTATCATGAAAGGTGATGCTTCTCTAATTTCCCTCTCTGCTTCCTTATCCTTAGTGTATAGGAAGGCCACTGATTTTTTGGAGTTGATCCTGTATCCTGCCACATTACTAAAGGTGTTTATCAGCTGTAGGAGTTCTTTGGTAGAGTTTTGGGGTCGCTTATGTATACTATCATATCATCTGCAAATAACGAAAGCTTAACTTCTTCCTTTCCAATACGAATCCCCTTGATCCCCTTATGTTGTCTTATTGCTATTGCTAGAACTTCAAGCACTATATTGAAGAGGTATGGAGAGAGTGGACATCCTACTGGGAGAAGATCTTCACCAACCCCGCAACTGACAAAGTCTGATCTCCAAAATATATAAAGACTCAAGAAACTAGACCGTAAAAGGCTAATCAACCCAATTATAAAATGGGGCACTGAGCTGAATAGAGAATTCTCAACAGAAGAAGTTCACATGGCCAAAAGACACTTAAGGTCATGCTCAACTTCCTTAGCGATCAGGGAAATGCAAATCAAGACAACTTTAAGATACCATCTTACACCTGTCAGAATGGCTAAAATAAAAAACACCAATGATAGCCTTTGTTGGAGAGGTTGTGGAGAAAGGGGTACACTCATCCATTGCTGGTGGGAATGCAAACTTGTGAAACCACTTTGGAAAGCAGTGTGGCGGTTTTTCAGGAAATTCGGGATCAACTTACCCCTGGACCCAGCAATACCACTCTTGGGAATATACCCAAGAGAGGCTCTGTCATACAACAAAAGTATATGCTCAGCTATGTTCATAGCAGCATTGGTTGTAATAGCCAGAACCTGGAAACAACCTAGATACCCTTCAATGGAAGAATGGATGAAGAAAGTATGGAATATATACATATTAGAGTATTACTCAGCAGTAAAAAACAAGGACTTCAGCGGAAGGCGGCCAGATCACCGGGCAGCGGAAGGCAGCGGAAGGCGGCCAGATCACCGGGAGGCGGAAGGCGGCAGCAGAGGACACAGGCTGCTGGCGGCAGGAACCATCCCAGCAGCAGAAGCAGGCTGCAGGGACCCCGCGCAACACCGAGAACCGATTGCCCCACTACAATTAAACCAAAGAGGTAGGCCTTTGGTTGGGGAGGTCCCTGGCAAAGGAGGAGCCAGGTCCTATTCCTGAAGACCCTTCTGAGGGGTGAGAGGGATCTTGGCCCCCTGGCAGGAACCAGGAAACAGAGCAAGGGCATTTTGTAAGAGGAGCCCCTGGCCAGCACGGAAACCTGAACCAGTTTTAACAGACCCCTTAGATAGCATTGATAGGAGGAGATGGGCAGGCGTCAAGGAAAGAATTCACCCAATAATCTGAAAAACAACATGAAAACACCAGAACCCAATGATCTTACAACAGAAGGTCTCCAACACCCTAACACAGAAGAAATGGAAAAAAATGACTTTTTGAAAGCAATAGAGTCCCTTAAACAACATGTGAAAAATGCCCTTATAGAAATGGATGAGAAGTATAACCAAAAATTTGAAGAAATGAGTAAATATGTACATAATACCCTGGGAAACCAAGAAAGAACGATCAAACAGGTAATGGAAACAGTTCAAGAATTGAAAACTGAAATGGAAGCAAGGAAGAAAACACAAACTGAGGACCGGCTGGATATGGAAAATCTAGGTCAACGAGCAGAGCCTACAGAAACAAGCATAATCAATAGAATACAAGAAATAGAAGAAAGAATCTCAGATTCTGAGGACACCATAGAGAAAATAAACGCTCTGATCAAAGAAAACTGCAAAGCCAAAAAATTCTCATCACAAAACATTCAGGAATTATGGGACACAATAAAAAGACCAAACCTAAGAATAATAGGAATAGAAGAAGGAGAAGAGTCACAGCTCAAAGGCCCAGAAAATATTTTGAACAAAATTATGGAAGAAAACTTTCCCAACTTAAAGAAAGATAGTCCTTTGAATATTCAAGAAGCATACAGAACACCAAACAGACTGGATCAGAGGAAAACATCCCCTCACCATATAATAATCAAAACACAAAACATACAGGTTAAAGAAAGCATACTAAGAGCTGCAAAGGAAAAAGGCCAAGTAACTTATAAAGGTAAACCGATCAGAATTACACCTGATTTCTCTATGGAAACAATGAAAGCCAGAAGGTCCTGGATAGAAGTACTGCAGAAGCTAAGAGACCATGGATGCAAAGCCCAGACTACTATACCCAGCCAAGCTTTCATTCACTATAAATAGAGAAATCAAGACATTCCAGGATAAGAACAAATTTAAACAATACGTAGTCACGAATCCAGCCCTACAGAAAGTAATAGAAGGAAAACTGCAACCCAAGGAATCCAACATTGCCAACACTGCCTACAATAACTCAGGCATCTAGCGACCCTTCACTAGCACAACTCAACGAAGGGAGACACACAAATTCTACTTCCAAAAACAACAAGAATATCCGGCATGAACAACCACTGGTCAATAATATCACTTAATATTAATGGTCTCAATTCACCTATAAAAAGGCACAGGCTAAGAGATTGGATACGAAAACAGGATCCAACATTCTGCTGTTTGCAAGAAACACATCTCAACCACAAAGACAGGCATCTACTCAGAGTAAAGGGTTGGGAAAAGGTCTTTCAAGCAAATGGTCCTAAGAAAAAAGCAGGTGTGGCCATATTAATTTCTAACAAAACTGACTTCAAACTAAAATCAATCAGAAGAGATCGAGATGGACACTTTATACTCATAACAGGAACAATTTGTCAGGATGATGTCTCAATCCTGAATATTTACGCCTCTAATATAAAAGCACCCACGTATGTAAAAGAAATATTACTAAAACTCAAGGCAGACATCAAACCACACACACTAGAAGTAGGAGACTTCAATACACCTCTCTCAGCAATGGACAGGTCAATCAGACAGAAACCTAATAGAGAAGTAAGAGAACTACTGGAGGTAATGAAGCAAATGGACTTAACAGACATCTATAGAACATTCCACCCAAATAGGAAAGAATATACCTTCTTCTCTGCAGCCCATGGAACCTTCTCAAAAATTGACCACATACTCGGAAACAAAGGAAACCTCCACAGATACAAAAAAATATCAGTGTCCACCTGCGTCTTATCAGATCATCACGGATTAAAGTTAGAATTCAACAACAATCCTACCCCCAGAAAGCCGACAAACTCATGGAAACTGAACAGTCGACTACTGAACCACACCTGGGTTAAGGAAGAAATCAAGAAGGAAATTAAAGTCTTCCTGGGATTCATTGAAAATAGAGAAACAACATACTCAAACCTATGGGACTCTATGAAAGCAGTGCTAAGAGGAAAGTTCATAGCACTAAGTGCCCACTTAACGAAAACAGAGAAAGCATACATCGGAGACTTAACAGCACACCTGAAAGCTCTGAAAGCTTTAGAAAAAAAAGAAGCAGACACGCCCAGGAGGAGCAGAAGACTGGAAATAATCAAACTGAGGGCGGAAATCAACAAAATAGAAACGCAGAAAACAGTCCAAAGAATCAATGAAACAAAATGTTGGTTCTTGGAGAAAATCAACAAGATCGACAAACCCCTATCCAAACTAATTAAACGACAGAGAGAGGACACGCAAATAAATAAGATCAGAAATGAAAAGGGGGACATAACCACAGACACAGAGGAAATTCAGAGACTCATTAGATCTTACTACAAAAGCCTGTATGCCACAAAACTAGAAAATGCAAAAGAAATGGACATGTTTTTAGATAAGTGCCACATACCAAAGCTAAACCAAAACTAGGTGAACGATCTAAATAGACCTGTTAGTCGCGAAGAACTAGAAACCGTTATCAAAAATCTACCTTCCAAAAAAAGCCCAGGACCAGATGGTTTCAATGCAGAATTCTACCAGAACTTCCAAGAAGAGCTAATACCTATACTCCTTAATGTATTTCACAATATAGAAACAGAAGAGTCATTGCCAAATTCCTTTTATGAAGCTACAGTTACCCTGATACCAAAACCACACAAAGACCCAACCAAGAAAGAAAATTACAGGCCTATCTCACTCACGAATATCGACGCAAAAATTCTCAATAAAATACTGGCAAACCGAATCCAAGAACACATTAGAAAAATTATCCATTATGATCAAGTAGGCTTCATCCCAGAGATGCAGGGCTGGTTCAACATACGCAAATCTATCAATGTAATCCAGCATATAAATCAACTGAAAGAAAAAAACCATATGATCATTTCATTAGATGCTGAAAAAGCATTTGACAAAATTCAACACCCCTTTATGATAAAAGTCTTGGAGAGATTAGGGATACAAGGGTCATACCTAAAAATAATAAAAGCTATTTACAGCAAGCCGTCAGCTAACATTAAATTAAATGGAGAAAAACTCAAAGCCATCCCACTAAAATCAGGAACACGACAAGGATGTCCACTCTCTCCATACCTCTTCAATATAGTGCTTGAAGTTCTAGCAATAGCAATAAGACAACATAAGGGGATCAAGGGGAATCGTATCGGAAAAGAAGAAGTTAAGCTCTCGTTATTTGCAGATGATATGATAGTATACATAAGCGACCCCAAAAATTCTACCAAAGAACTCCTACAGCTGATAAACACCTTTAGTAATGTGGCAGGATACAAGATCAACTCCAAAAAATCAGTGGCCTTCCTATACACTAAGGATAAGGAAACAGAGAGGGAAATTAGAGAAGCATCACCTTTCACGATAGCCACAAATAGCATAAAATATCTTGGGGTAACTCTGACCAAGGATGTGAAAGATCTATTTGACAAGAACTTTAAGTCTTTGAAGAAAGAAATTGAAGAGGACACCAGAAAATGGAAAGATCTTCCTTGCTCCTGGATTTGGAGGATCAACAAGTAAAAATGGCAATTCTACCCAAAGCAATCTATAGATTCAATGCAATCCCCATCAAAATCCCATCAAAATTCTTCACAGATCTGGAGAAGACAATAATCAACTTTATATGGAAAAACAAAAAACCCAGGATAGCCAAAACAATCTTATACAATAAAGGAGCATCTGGAGGCATTACCATCCCTGACTTCAAACTCTACTACAGAGCTACAGTATTGAAAACAGCTTGGTATTGGCATAAAAACAGAGAAGTCGACCAATGGAATCGAATAGAAGACCCTGACATTAACCCACAAACCTATGAACACCTGATTTTCGATAAAGGATTAAAAGTATACAATGGAAAAAAGAGAGCATCTTCAACAAATTGTGCTGGCAAAACTGAATGTCAACCTGTAGAAGAATGAAAATAGATCCATATCTATCACCATGCACAAAACTCAAGTCCAAATGGATTAAAGACCTCAATATCAGTCCGAACACACTGAACCTGATAGAAGAGAAAGTGGGAAGTACTCTACAACACATGGGCACAGGCGATCGCTTCCTACATATAACCCCAGCAGCACAGACATTAAGGGTCTCATTGAATAAATGGGACCTCCTGAGACTGAGAAGCTTCAGTAAAGCAAAGGACACTGTCGCTAAGACACAAAGGCAACCCACTAACTGGGAGAAGATCTTCAACAACTCTGCAACTGACAAAGGTCTGATCTCCAAAATATATAAAGAACTCAAGAAACTAGACTGTAAAAGGCTAATAAACCCAATTATAAAATGGGGCATTGAGCTGGACAGAGAATTCTCAACAGAAGAACTTCAAATGGCCAAAAGACACTTAAGGTCATGCTCAACTTCCTTAGCGATCAGGGAAATGCAAATCAAGACAACTTTAAGATACCATCTTACACCTGTCAGAATGGCTAAAATAAAAAACACCAAAGATAGCCTTTGTTGGAGAGGTTGTGGAGAAAGGGGTACACTCATCCATTGCTGGTGGGAATGCAAACTTGTGAAACCACTTTGGAAAGCAGTATGGCGGTCTCTCAGGAAATTCGGGATCAACTTACCCCTGGACCCAGCAATACCACTCTTGGGAATATACCCAAGAGAGGCCTTATCATACAACAAAAGTATATGCTCTACAATGTTCATAGCAGCATTGTTTGTGATAGCCAGAACCTGGAAACAACCTAGATGCCCTTCAATGGAAGAATGGATGAAGAAAGTATGGAATATATACATATTAGAGTACTACTCAGCAGTAAGAAACAAGGACTTCTTGAATTTTGTATACAAATGGATGGAAATAGAAAACACTATCCTGAGTGAGGTAAGCCAGACCCAAAAAGAGGAACATGGGATGTACTCACTCATATTTGGTTTCTAGCCATAAACCAAGGACATTGAGCCTATAATTAGTGATCCTAGAGAAGCTAAATAAAGAGAACCCAAAGAAAAACATATAGGCATCCTCCTGAATATTAACCTTCAGCAAGCGATGAAAGGAGACAGAGACAGAGACCCACATTGGAGCACAGGACTGAAATCTCAAGGTCCAAATCTGGAGCAGAAGGAGACGGAGCATGAGCAAGGAACTCAGGACCGCGAGGGGTGCACCCACACACTGAGACAATGGGGATGTTCTACTGGGAACTCACCAAGACCAGCTGGCCTGGGTCTGGAAAAGCCTGGGATAAAACTGGACTTGCTGAACATAGCAGACAATGAGGACTACTGAGAACTCAAGAACAATGGCAATGGGTTTCTGATCCTACTGCACGCACTGGCTTTGTGGGAGCCTAGGCAGTTTGGATGCTCAACTTACTAGGCCTGGATGGAGGTGGGGGTTCCTTGGACTTCCCACAGGACAGGGAACCCTGATTGCTTTTCGGGCTGGGGGGGGGGACTTAATTGGGGGAGGGGGAGGGAAATGGGAGGCGGTGGCGGGGAAGAGATAGAAATCTTTAATAAATAAATAAATTAAAAAAAAACAAGGACTTCTTGAATTTTGCGTACAAATGGATGGAAATAGAAAACACTATCCTGAGTGAGGTAAGCCAGACCCAAAAAGAGGAGCATGGGATGTACTCACTCATATTTGGTTTCTAGCCATAAATAAAGGACATTGACCCTATAGTTAGTGATCCTAGAGAAGCTAAATAAGAAGGTGAACCCAAAGAAAAACATATAGGCATCCTCTTGAATATTAACCTTCATCAGGCGATGAAAGGAGACAGAGACAGAGACTCACATTAGAGCACCGGAGTGAAATCCCAAGGTCCAAATCAGGAACAGAAGGAGAGAGAGCACGAGCAAGGAACTCAGGACCGCAAGGGGTACACCCACACACTGAGACAATGGGGATGTTCTATCGGGAACCCACTAAGGCCAGCTGGCCTGGGTCTGAAAAAGCATGGAATAAAACCAGACTTGCTGAACATAGTGGACAATGAGGACTACTGAGAACTCAAGAACAATGGCAATGGGTTTTTGATCCTACTGCACGTACTGGCTTTGGGGGAGCCTAGGCAGTTTGGATGTTCACCTTACTAGACCTGGATGGAGGTGGGTGGTCCTTGGACTTCTCCCAGGTCAGGGAACCCTGATTGCTCTTCGAGCTGATGAGGGAGAGGGACTTGATCGGGGGAGGGGGAGGGAAATAGGAGGCAGTAGCGGGAAGGAGGCAGAAATCTTTAATAAATAAATAAATAAAATGCTTTGCAAATTATTTTTCTAAGAAAGAGATTTCCTTAGGTTTACTAATATTCTGATATTAAGTGAAAAATTGAGGTGACCACCATTGTCATGGCAATTTGGAGAGATGGGATCATCTCTAGAAAAATCTATGTCCCCATTCAAATTTGGCTTTGTGTAGTCACATCTTCTTAGAAAAGAAACCTGCACTTCTAGGTGCATAAATTTAAACCAAAGGCAACGAGTCAACAGAAATGCCATCTCCCTTCACATGCCTAGTCCATTATCTGAGAATAATCAGCTGAATGTCAAACAAAATGAGGCATAAGGCTGCGTAGATGAGACAATGCCCCCATTACACAGATGATGAACATTCGATGAAGACATGATCCATATTCAATTATAATACCGAGCTATCTTGCATTTTGATTAGAGCGTTTCATTCATAGACTAAATTTGCATGTGTCATAAAAAGTGGAAAACATTTTTTTAAACATTTAAGTGGATTTAACAGCAACAAACTTGTAAAACCGAGAAATGGTGAAAAGGCAGTTGGTGTCTGGCCTCAGACCTTGAAATATCTCTATAGAAAAGGTTGGGACAGATGTTTCACACGACTGGAGAAGGATAAGCAAGAGAGTAAATGGGATGGATGGATAGGTAGCTGTGCCTATTGATACCATGATTTGATAAATACATATGCAAAATATTCAGAAGGATGTGCAATAACAGTTAGCACAGATTTACTTCTGATAACTGACATCAGAGGAGAGTGAGCCATAACATGCTTATCTTTCATTTTTTTATATAGCACTTTTTCACACTGGGACTATATTTCTTTTTACAACATAAATTATTAGGAAAAGTTTTAATGGAAAATAGTTTAGTGACATGCTATCATGGGCCTGCTGTCAAATTGCTAACACTGCGATGTTCAATTTGTCGTAACACTGCTCATGCTGTTATATTTTCATATTTCTTTTTAAAGTAAACACAACTTTTAGAGGTGAAATTTTGAATGGTTATCTTTGAAGAGCTCTGACAAGATTAGTTCAGATGTAATAAAGAGAAATTTGTCAATAACCTCAAAATCCCCAGCCAGAGTGGGAATTTCTCTTTGTTTGCTTGCTGTGGTCATCTCAGAGAAAGCCTGATACAGGTAGATGATGCATTTTACAAACCTATCTAACAAATTTGTAAATTGCTGACTGGTGATGCGACTCCTGCTATTAATGGTTTCACCGACACAGGTTCCACCGGGTTTCTATTATAGATGTCATTTTATGATATTCACAAGTGCTAGAGCCTTCCTCTTGTCTCAAACTATGCTTGATTCCTCTCCATAGATACACATCTATGTAATCTTTCTTCAGATTTGACTGTTCCAAAATGATTCTCTATCTGATTGAGACACTGGTTCTTTAGTCAGCCCCTGAACTGAATGTATTTAGTTCACACTGAACTGAACCTAGCAGAATGCACAAGGGCTTCCTGGCCTGGAGAGCTCAGCAGTTCTTTAACTTTTTCATTTGATTCAAACCTGTAAGGCTCTGTTGGGGAGATCCTTGAGTTTTGTCTTGCATTGTGTGATTGCGGCCACGGTTATGTTTGTAACTCACTGCTATCTTCAGATACAAGATTTTAATTTAGGTTTATGCTGATTTGCCATCTGTTCTTGAACCTTCAATCTTCAAAATTTTTTGAAATTCATCATGGACACAGGACTTAATTTTTCGGAACCAGGGTTATTCACCTTGGACTTTTCCTAAATGACAAAATTAGTGGGGTAGGAGGATTCTGTTAAGTGGTTTGCTGTATGCAGGAGACAGCTCTGGTCTAGTCACAGGCAGCCTTGCCTCAAGCTGCTACATTTAAGCTTTCATGTTTGCTTGCTTGAAATGGGCACGTTACATTGTAGCTGAAATGCTTCTTAAGGTACTGTTTGGAAAAGGCTCAACAGCATAAATGACAACTTCTGCCTGATCATCTGGCAATATCTTAATACCCTGCACATTTACAGTATGATTCTGGTTTCCTCCCAAAGATTTATGCAATGATTATACCAAGTGCTGCTGCTAGCTTCTAGTATCTATTTCTTTATTGTGGAAACCTAAAATCACTAGCCTATCTCTGCCATTTTTACTGGGCATAAACCTATAACCTACTGATCATTCACTGCTGATGTATATTTAAGCCTTCAGATACCAATCCAGTTCCAAAACCAGTACTTAAACCAATATTGGTTCCCATTGCTGCCTCAAAACAGCCCCAAAGCTAAAACCTTATGCACCATGCATGAGTCTGCCAGAGCTGGTGTTTGCTGGAGCAGGAAATCCAAAGAGCAGAACGCACAATAGTAAAGGTTTTCTCAACACGACTTCAGATCCACTCTTAAGGTAGGGTCTGGAGCCCCGTCTAAAGGGACAGAGAGAGCCTCCAGAATTAACAGTCATATCAAGACTGCAAATATTTGGTTAGCCTAAACTTCTGCTATGCAATTCTTGGAGCACTCATGCCTAGAAGAAAACCTCCAGCCACACCAAGGGGTTTCCTTCTCTGTCTTAGCAGCATTGATACTGAACCTGTTATCACTATTAACCTGGTATCTCAGCATTTGCAAATAAACTTTTATCCATAAGCTTTGTCACAGGAAAGCATTGTTTAGTTGAAAGAAACTTATGGTTTAGCTAGCTTAAATAAATCGTTTTCATAGGACAGGAAGTCCAGAATAGCCAGGAAGCAGAGCACCAACAGAAGCCCACTAAACTAAATGGAAGTGCTGCCTTCTCCCTGCTCCTATGTGCTTTATTTGCATTGCTTTTTCTTTGCAAATAATTTTATTTTTTTAGATACAAAAGATGGTGTCTGTAGTTGGGTGTTTTGTGTTGCTGTAACAAAATCATGAAAGCTGGGTATTTTATTAAAAAAAGAAGACATTTACAGGCTCACAATTCTAGTGGCTGAAAGTTTAACATAACACATGTATCTGGGAAAGCATCTCTCGCTGTTGCACAATATGGTAAAGAAGGTAAAGGGAAATACCCACAGGCAGAAGGGACCAATCCAAAGTGCAAGCATGGTTGTGTAAGCACCTACTCTCTCTAAAAAAAAAACTTTCTCTGCCAGGGCGCCATTAGTCTCTCTGGACAATGACATCCCCATAACCTAATTCTCTGGCACTATACCCTACCTTTTAAAGATTCCATCCACACTGGGAGCAGATTTCCAGTGCAAAAATGCTTCAAAAATACTTCCCAATGGGGTCCAAATGATAGCATTGTCCTCCCTTTCAGAACATATATTATTTTCCAAAACTAGCTCCTATGATAAGCTACCTAATATTTACAATCATATATGACATCCCAAATAGAAATCCTGGTTTTATTCAATTTTACCAGAGTATGGGATTTATTTTCATTTTTTTCCAGTTCATGAGATTTCTGAGAATGAAAAATAGAGAAGTTACCTAATTTTTGTAATATCTTTACATAAAAGAAAGAATACTGTCTTTATTAAAGGGTTCTAATTTACTCGGACTTTCTACTTGGCTGTGACTTTTTGATTTTTTTTTTTTTTTTTTTGGTTTTTCGAGACAGGGTTTCTCTGTGGTTTTGGAGCCTGTCCTGGAACTAGCTCTTGTAGACCAGGCTGGTCTCGAACTCACAGAGATCCGCCTGCCTCTGCCCCCCGAATGCTGGGATTAAAGGTGTGCGCCACCACCGCCCTGCTACGCCACCACCGCTGGGTGACTTTTTGAAATATTCTATCTACCCTTGTTCTACAAAGCTTAATAAAATATATTGATAGTATTTGTGCATGGCTTTCAATGATATTGCACTTGATTTTTATCTAGGTATATTATCTGTCTATTTCATAGTATTATTATTCAACAGTAATACATTTAAGTTAAAAATATAAACATATGCAAATATATAAAATATATAACCAATATAATTTTAAAACATTTTTTATTTTTTTTTAAATTTATTTATTTATTAAGGATTTCTGCCTCCTCCCTGCCACCGCCTCCCATTTCCCTCCCCCTCCCCCGATCAAGTCCCTCTCCCTCATCAGCTCGAAGAGCAATCAGGATTCCCTGACCTGTGGGAAGTCCAAGGACCGCCCACCTCCATCCAGGTTTAGTAAGGTGAGCATCCAAACTGCCTAGGCTCCCCCAAAGCCAGTATGTGCAGTAGGATCAAAAACCCATTGCCATTGTTCTTGAGTTCTCAGTAGTTCTCATTGTCCGCTATGTTCAGCAAGTCCGGTTTTATCCCATGCTTTTTCGGACCCAGGCCAGCAGGCCTTGGTGAATTCCTGATAGAACATCCCCATTGTCCCAGACCCAGCAATATCACTCTTGGGAATATACCCAAGAGAGGCCCTATCATACAAAAAAAGTATATGCTCAACTATGTTCATTGCAGCATTGTTTGTAATAGTCAGAACCTGGAAACAACCTAGATGCCCTTCAATGGAAGAACAGATGAAGAAAGTATAGAATATATACATATTAGAGTATTATTCAGCAGTAAAAAACAAGGACTTCTTAAATTTTGCATACAAATGGATGGAAATAGAAAACACTATCCTGAGTGAGATAAGCCAGACCCAAAAAGAGGAACATGGGATGTACTCACTCATATTTGGTTTCTAACCATAAATAAAGGACATTGAGCTTATAATTTAAAACATTTTTTTAATTTTTATTTGTGTGGTATATGCATACATGTTAGCTCCTAAGTGTGTATGGTTGCCTAGTACAAAGGACAAAGGACAGTGTTAAATGCCCTGAAACTGAAGCGACAGGGCGTTGGTTGTGAGCCACCCAACATGGGTGCTGGAAATATAACTGGGGTCCTCTCCAAGAGCAATAAACACTCTTATCTGCTCATGTGTATCTTCAACCCTGGGATACACTTTTTCTTTTAAGAGAGGAGTTTCCATGTAAGCAAAAAAAGTATTTCAGCAAACTCAAGAGAACTGGGAGAAAGCTAGTTTGAAAACCTGTGGTTGTCAGAAAAGTCACTCGGGGACTAAGCAGAAGATAGACGATGTGAAGTTGTCAGTTCTAGCTACGCTGATGGCAGCATGTCCAGAGAAATTCTGCCAGTCTCCTCTACGCTGGGAGACGTCTATGTTGGCTGGCTCTGTGTGTGTGTGATAATGAAAGGCAGGCAGAGAACAGAAATCCAAGCACAACATGTAAAGATAATGTGCAGAAAAATAAACAATAGAAAGGATTCCTAACCACAAGAACAAAAAACCTTAAAGCTGCAATATTATGTACAGAAAAATCATTGAAAAATAGGCAAAACCTGGTAGAAGTGTGGTTTCTCTTTTATTCCCATGACCCTGAAAGTGAGTTTTCTGCTTGTTTCTTGTCTTACTTCAGCAGTATCTGTCTGCCTTAGCTTTCAAACTGGATAGTTAACTAGACAAAAGATTACTGTGGTAACAATAGTATTTATTCACAACGCGAATCTATCATGAATCGTATCTTAATAGACTGGCATTGTACATCGGGTCATAGAAACATTTTTTCTCAGGCAATGAAAGATTTGCAATAGTGCTGCTGGCCATGACACTGGTTTTGGAACTCTGACTACAGGCAGCTAGGGAATAAAGAAAGGAAAAGCATTTTGATTGGGTGGGCTGTGCTCATTGTGTTGGAAGGTACCTACCAAAATTAAATCAACAACCTGGAACCTCATCAAGTTATAAAATACAACATGGGTTCGGGGTATTAGCTGATCTCTGTAGAAGGTCTCTATGGCAATTAGTCTAAAGGTGATAAACATCCAGGATGAGAAGGAAGTTGCAGTTTCCCATCATTGCACACACTGGTCATTCACTCATACTCAGACTCCCTAGGAAAGATTTCAATCCCTTAAAGCATGTCCCAGGTAAGGGTTTGCCATTCCAGTGAGGCTGAGACATTGGAGTCCTCAGCATGGGCATGCCCACGTCAGCATAGACATTCACTCAAGACTTAACTCAGGTTTCCTTCCACTTTCTACAAGAAAGTACAGGCTAGATCAACATCTCTCTCAAAGTGTCCAGTTGTAATGTTCTTTGATAAAGAGTCCCAGAAACAAATGCAGCATATATAAAGTTATATCCTACATAAGGTCCTGGGTCATTTTAATACTCTCCTGAAGTATGATCTCTAGGAATGCACTATTCCTTCCCTATGTCCTGAAGATAAAGTTCAAATATATTGGCAATATTTCATTATAATCCAAACTGTATGATTTATTTTTGCTATATTTCAATATTCCCCATACTTCTCTTGAGTTAATTTCATTGGTATTTGAATATAGACATCATAGGCTAAGATTTTTGTAGTGGGAGAAGGCCACTTGTTCATTTCCTAGCTGCCAAGACTTCCAAAACAACTACACAGAAATTGTATTAATTAAATCACTGCTTGGCCCATTAGCTCTGCTTCTTCTTGGCTAATTCTTAAATCTTAATTTAACCCATCTCCATTAATCTGTGCATCACCACGAGATCATGGCCTACCAGCAAAGTTTCAGCGTGTCCGGCAGCAGATCCATGGCTTCTCTCTGACTCTGCCTCCTTTTTCCCAGCATTCAGTTTAGTTTTTCCCACTTACATAAGTTCCACCCTATCAACAGGCCAAAGCAGTTTCTTTATTCACCAGTGGTATTCATGGCCTAGAGAAGGGAATCCCACATTACCTCCTCTTCTGTTTAAATTAAAAGGAATGTTTTAACTTTAACATAGTAAAGTTACATATAAAAAAAGGTATCAAGCAATAATTACATTTACAACATTTATTTCTACTTTATCTTTTATCATAACTAAGGAAAACTATAACTATAAGTGCTTCAACTCCATCAAAGACTCCAGAAGGATATAATATTACCTAAGTAAACAGGAGTGCATTGGTGCATTGTAAGCAATTTCCAAAACTCTAAAATTGACAGAGACATCTCGCAGCCTGAACAGTCACCTAAAGTTATTCTGTACCATTGGAGCATCCATCTTCAGCCTACAGGCCCATAGTATCCAGCAGACTTTTCCATGAAGCAGGAAATTTCAAAGACTGATCCATCTATGTTGGCAATTTGTCAGTCACTTTCTTCTGTGTCCTGCAGAATGTCAAGCAGACTCTTTTATGAAGCAGGAACCCTAAAGGATTGTTTCACTTTTAGGCAAGTTCAGCAGTTATTTCTCTGTGGGTCATGCATGTCCAGTTCATCAAGAAGTCCAAGCAAGAGCACTTTCTTACCCAAATGGCTAACAAACCCCATAAGGAGCCTCTCTGGTACCCATCATCCTCTTTAAGTAGCTTGGTGCTTCCAGGAACAGATGTATCTCACTGTCATGAAAAATCCTAAGTTATTAAACATTTTAAATGCCATATTCTGAAGATCTCTGAAAGATTTGAAGAATACCTAACTGAAATATATATCTATATATCTAGAAAACCTAACTAACATGACTAAGAAGTTTGACTGTTATAGATTACTATATATTAACCTGTATTTCTTAATAATACATTACATTTCTAAATGAGCTACACAAACACAATGCCTTAATCAAGAGCAGAAATATAGATATAACATAATTGACCTAAAACTTGTTATCAATAAAGCAAAATCCAAACCAATGCAAAGTCATCTCTATAGCATATCCTCCTTTAAATGTAAAGAAACATTTATAAACAATATTTGGGAATTTGGGCATAGTTCTCTCCATACTGCTTCCTGGTTTTTTGCTGTTGTTATTGTTGTATTAAATAACTTGGGGGGGGGGCCTGTTTTCAGCAACCTTTCAGTGGGTCTTGGTCCATCAAACCACAGTAGTCTGGAAGGATTCCACAGGTTTTCATCCTCTGTGAAACAAAAAAGAACCTCTTTTCCAAAGCAACATATCCTTAGATTCATATTTTGAAATCAAGATACCTTTAAGATATATATGCTGGTTTTGCTTAGGAGCCGATACAATGAAATGTCTCCATGTACTTAGCTCATTCACAGTCAAAAAATTCAAAGAAAACACAATAATATACTTAATTCAGACTCTCTGTGTATTCTCCTTCTTTATGTGGCTTATTTTTTACTGTATTACTTTTTAATATTTATTTTATAATCTTTACTTCTTTAATCTATGACTGTCTGTACTCTGTCTCTTTGAAGACTTTGTTTTATATGCTTTTATAAACCATTTACTTCTTTTTATAACACTCTAAACTCTTTTTCTTATCTCTCCCAAGCCTACATACATTTTTAAAACACACCGTGCCTCATTTAGAGGTCTTTTTCATTTGAATTTGTCTTTTTTATGTATCTGTAATCTTTTTCTGACCAGAAGTGCTTCTTAAAATGCTAAGCCCTTCTTATGAACTTAAGTAGAGCTATTCCTAGAAGAAATATGGCACTGCCTGCCTGCCCTGCCCAGTCCAACATGATGGAGTTGTTTGCTGCATCAGAGAGCCATGCTCACAGCCCCATTTTTAGGCACACAGCCAGTTTATGTTGTCGTTAAGCAAGTTGCACCATTCTGTTCACAAACCCCATTTAACTGTTCAATGGCCAGATGTCCCGAGAAAGAGTTAGAGCCATTTGTGGTGGCAAGACAGGAAGCGGCTCTTTTTTTTTAAAAAAAGAAGCTGCACAGTTTTTACTGCACCTCTCTTAAAGTAGCCACAGTGTCCTTGCTCACTGCAAGCCCACTTAGAAAAAAAAAAACATGGCTACCAAGAAATTGTGTTAAACTCTGTTCATTTTTGCCTAGAATTACTATTTAAGCTCTCTCAGGTTTTATTGTGATTAGCTAGCACACACTGAAATGCTAATTTGTTGTAAGGAGGGCTGCTTGCTTGCTTTTCTGGCTGCCCAGACTCCCAAAATAATCACACAGAAACTATATTATTTAAACTACTGCTTAACCAATTACTTAAGCATATTGCTAGCTAGCTCTTATATCTAGAATTGACCCATCCCCATTATTTTATATTTTACCACGAGGATTGTGGCTTACCAGCAAGGTTTAAACATGTCTGTCTCTGGTAGCAGCTCCATGGCTTCTCCTGACTCCACCTCCTTTCTTTCAGCATTCAGTTTAGTTTTTCTCACCTAGTTAAGTTCGGCCCTGCTATAGGTCCAAAGCAGTCCTTTATTAACCAATGATATTCACAGCATACAGAGGGGAATCCCACATCAGACCTTTATAAATACTTAGCTTTTCTTCTCTAGCTATGACTTCAAGCTTTACATTAGCTTCCAACCTTGAGAACATGTATCTTAGTCAGAAATGATACTTGGTAATACACAGCAGAAAGTTCAGTGCATTTTACTAGGCACACCTTAAATAACTGTTTTTAAAATTCATCCTTGAGTAATTAACCGTGTTTTTCCAATAAGATATGCTATGTCATAAATCCAAGCAAAATGATTTAATGAGGTATTATCCTCTTGCCCAAGTTTAAACTAGTTAATCCCGCCTCTTGAAAGACAATGCCCAGACAAGCACAATAAGTGCAGCTCTGGATCTTGTTGTAATACACAATTTTAGGCTTACCACATATCTGCTGAACTGGAAACTCTAGGAGTTAGAGCCCTACAACATTAATAAACTTTCCAGGTGACTCATGCATACTAACCATGAGAACAAACTTTAAACCACTCTCTTTAAATGACCTGTATTAAAAGGGGGGGGGGGGGGAGGAATCTAGGACATTGATAAAAACCAAATTCCTCATTAATATACCTGCATATGTGTTTTTAAATCTTGATGGATTAATCATTTGGCCTGAGATGTAAAAATTAACCAGAATGCTTGCAATTTAGCAGCCCTTGAGCATTATATTATTTTTGATTTTAAAAAAGGCAAATTTCCATTTTGCAAGTGAAGTATTACAATAGTATTAGAATGATTTTTTTCTGTCATTGGATGTTCTAATTATAGCAATCAATCTGTAATCACAGCACTGAGAAATCATACTCTGATAATGACTGAGAAGGCATTTAATGAGGTCATCTAATTGAAGAATTTAAATTGAAATTTTAGGGAAAGATTTCCCTTCATGTAAAGAATCTTACATACTAGTCCTCCCATCTCTAACCCTTTCTCTTCCCACGGTTCGGTAACTTGTGACCAATCAATGATTGAAATATTAAACAGAAAATCCCAGATGCAAGCAAGTCTTAAGTTTTAATTTTTACATCTTCTTAATGAGTATAGTAAAACTCTCCTAACATCCATTGTCCAGCACACTCATGCTATAGTTGCCACCTGCCTGTAAATCACTTGGTAGCTCTCTCCTTATCACATCCACTCTGGCAGTTAGTTTGACCCCAATCAACTGACTTCAAGACACACTGCATATACCTATGTAATTCACCTGAATTCATCTCGCCATGTAGGCACTCCTGCAGCTTCTGTCATCACAAAAAGAGTGAGAATACTACAAAATACTTTGAAAGCAAAAAAAAAAAGATGACACTCATATTTTTATTGGGGTTTATTGCCTTAGTTGTTCTATATTATAGTTAGTTTTATTGCTACCTCCTACCATAACTAATTACAAATTAAATTTTACTATAGGCATGGAAGTATAAGGAAGACACAGCATGTGTAGAGTTAATTACCATACGAAGTGTCAGCATCTACTAATGTCCCCCATGGATACAGGGAATAACTGTACTAATTGGTGTATCATAGAATAATCCAGTTATTTATCTTTCATTTGTTCTTCATCTTTCTCACCTCATTATTCTTCCTGAGGCTGGAACTCCTGAGGACTTCAGCATGTGATAAATGCTTGTTAACATGAAAAAAAAATCAATTACTCTCTGTTTGATGGCCTTTTCCTCCATTTCCTTTACCTATATGTCTTTGCATGCTTCACAGACCCCCTCGTTGAGTCTTTACAGATTAATATTGTCCAGGAATTAATAAAGCCAATTATGGAAGAGGAAACCAATTTGAATTACTGAGGATATTAACAAAACTTCTACAAGACTTTAAAAACGTGTGTTTAGATAGTTGTAGGCCTAATCAAGCTTCCTGCAGACAAATGACCCATTTTCAAAATAGGCTCATTTAAATTACATTATTCTGAAGGAGGGTTTTAAGTATGCTGTCATTTATAAAGAAAATAAATTACTTCTTTGATTAGAAAGGAGAAAGATATTGTAGATCAAGGCAGGGGGACATAGTCCCTTGAACATAAGTCTGTCTGTATGTCCAATATAAAAAGAGAAAACTTAGTCCTGTTTGTGAGATTGCAATACATCAACAAATATTATTGTGATATATTCATAGACTATATAAGTACATAGAGAGTCACTGCCAAGTTTTCTGGCACAAAGTTCTTAAAACCCTTAGAATCATTGAAGTGTTGTATCTTTGTGATACTAATGAGTTGGCTGGTGGCTTGGTCTCTGGGTTAGCCTCAGGATGCAGGCTGGTTGTCAGGGCAACCAACCATGTGAGTTGTGAGTTGGGACTTGCAGCCTCACCCCTCTTTCAGCCTCAGAGAGAAGAACTGAAGGTTGAGCTGGTTAGAATCAGCTAATGATTTAATCAAGCCTGTATATGAAGCCATTACATCCCAATGGATGAGTTCAGAGAGTTTCCTTTCTAGATGTGCGCTTCTGGAAAGATAGTGGACTCAAAGGGCAAAACAACTCCCCACTTCCTTCACCATACCTAACCCTACACAACTCTTCCATCTGGCCATTGCTGGAGTGTTTCCTTTTATAATAAAGCATTAAAAGTAACAAAAAGTGTTTCCCTGTGCTCTAGGAAATGTCCAAACCAAAGCAGAGGTTGTGGGAACCTCCTCTTTATGGTCAAGTCAGGTCAAGATCACTGAACCTCTTGAAAAGAAATTGTGTGCAATCTGGATACAAACCATTTGAACCTGCTTCCTACTGTGGGGCATCTGAGCACCAGCCTAGGTGACTTTCAACACTGACTTGAATTGTAACCTCTCCTGGGTTAGAGAATTCGTGGGCACAGAAGGAATTTCCACATATTTGGTGACTGTAGTAAAGTTCTGAGTGAGTGTTGTTGGTGAGACTACCTAGAGAAGGAAACACTTTGTGGATTTTCTCTATCCATCATTTATTCACGAAAATTATCTTTTATGGGTTACAAATAGAATGATACATTTTCTTTGATAAGAATTATCTCTCTCCAATATGTATTTCTAGTTTTTAATTTTATAAGGACAGTATATGGATTACAGTTTTGAGAAAAATCTGAAGCGTTGTTAAATTAAACCTAATAGACAAAACTTTCCCCTATATGAATTATATTATTAATGCAATTTAAATCTTGCCTTTCTTTTTTTTTAATTTATTTATTTATTAAAGATTTCTGTCTCTTCCCCGCCGCTGCCTCCCATTTCTCTCCCTCTCCCCCAATCAAGTCCCCCTCCCTCTTCAGCCCAAAGCCCTGCCCTGTGGGAAGTCCAAGGACCACCCACCTCCATCCAGGTCTAGTAAGGTGAGCATCCAAACTGCCTAGGCTCCCACAAAGCCAGTACGTGCAGTAGGATCAAAAACCCATTGCCATTGTTCTTGAGTTCTCAGTAGTCCTCATTGTCTGCTATGTTCAGCAAGTCCAGTTTTATCCCAGGCTTTTTCAGACCCAGGCCAGCTGGCCTTGGTGGATGGAAATCTTGCCTTTCTTAAGATATAAATTGGCTCTTGAAAAACAAAACAAAACAAAACAAAAAAAAAAAAACCAAAGATATAAATTGGCCGAGCTGTCTTCTTAGGATAAAAATGTAGATGTGTCTATATTGGGGCATTGCTGTTGGACATCAACCTGCAAAATGACAGACACGAGGCTGTCATTATAATATTGTTGTAAAGGATCCAGAAATAGAAATTTTATCCTGTTAGCTGATTTTCTCAGAAATGGCATAAATCCATTTGTTTAGACCACAATTATATTGAAATCTTACTATTAGCCATATTCTAGGGGTATAAAATATGAACAATCAACGCTGTTACTTTCATGGAATTGACATCATACTTGGTGTAACAAACTATACACAAATTTATTAAATATTAATTTAGTACAACAGAAGGAAAAGGTGTGCTGAAATAAAAAGTAATGATAATGAAGGGGCTAGAAAGGACTAATACAGTGGAGAGGTAAAGTCACATGCCTCCATTCGGTGGTTAGATTAGTAAGGCCCAAACTAAAATGAGAGAAGTAGCTATATAAATGTAAGTTTGATTGTAGTGGTGTGTGAGTGAGGGGGAGTTAAAGAAGACAAAGCTGTAGGGAGCCAGGACCAGATGGGTCGGGCCCAAGTGATACAGGTATTATCTTTGGAGTTGACTCTGGGTGACACAGAAAACACTGAAGTTCTCAGCACACAAATGTAACAATGTTTTCTAAATAACCATTCTGGATGCTATATCAGCACCAAGGACATCAACTAAGAAATTGGAACAGCAGCCGAGCAAGAGATGAATAAGGTCACGTAGTTAGATGAAGTGGAAATGAGTTGTATTTCGGATATATTTAATGGTTAATTCCAGTGGGCTTATGAATTATGAGTTAGGTGACAGGTGTTAAAGAAGCAGAGGGACTCACAGATGTTTTGGGGTTTAAGAGTTGAACACTGGAAGACTGAAATTGAGCAAAGATCACACTTTCTAAGGCAAAAGCAAGAGAAAGCAACTGATTATTAATGGATATTTTAACTAGAGGACTTTGTCACATCAGTGTCCTGAGATATTAATAGAGGAAAACAGTTGACAAAACAATAATCAAACAGTGAGTGCCATTGTTGTTATAGCAGCTGTCAGAGCAATATGCAAACAGGACATCCTTGGGAGACAAACAGCCGGGAACACGTACGTATGTCCTAGTGGACAACAGACCTCACTATTACACAACTCCAGATGCAAATTAGACGTTGAGATTAAAAAAAAGAAAGGAGATGAAGAAAACACCATATAGCAACAGTTTTTAACACTGGAAAGAGGGGAAGAAGAAAAGGTAATGTGGACAACGTAAGGCAAAATATTGCATTTTTCTCTCATAATACACATATATATGTCACAAGAAAGCAGAAAGCGGGAATGAAGGGACAATATAATGGTCTGAAGGAAGTACAGAACTGGGGGCAGAATGTGAGTAAAGTAATACGTGTGTGTGCACGCACACATGAAATGTCATAATAAAACCAATTATTTGGTACACTAACTTAAAAATTAACTTAAAAGGGGATGGATGAGGCATGGCTCCATGGCTAAAAACAGTTTCTCTGCAAACATGAGAACCTGAGTCTGTATCTGCAGCACCTACGTAAGCGTTGGTCACAGTGTGCTCTAGACCCCTGGGGTGGAATGGGCAGCAGTTGAAGAAAGACAGATCCTCTGAGCTCACTAGCTAGCAAGTCCAGCCAAAACAGGAAGCATATGGTTCAGCGAGAGACCTCGCATTAAGGAAAAAGGCAGAGAATAGAGGAAGACGCCCAAAGTTCTCTTCTGGCCTAGGCATGCACTTGTGTGGATACACAGCCTCCCATACATGTGCCTACCACACACACACGCACAAGCACACAAACATGAACACACACACACACACAACATCCCTAAAGGAATTCTTTAGAAATAATTATGGGAAATTTGGCAGGGGACCAGGGATTTCTCTGGGGAAAAAAATTAAGAAAAAGGTTAAAATTAATTTAATGTTTATTTCATTTCAATGGAGTATTGGTCAAGGAGAATTGATCATATGTCTCACAGATTACAGAGGTTTTATGTGTGTGGGGAATTGCTTCTGCTATTGTCATTTTCATTAGAATATTTTGTTCTAAGGTGGCATAAAATAAAATGTCTAAAATGTCTAAAGCTTTTCCCCATATGATTCTATCAATAAATTATATAGACACCATCAATATATATTTCAGTACTACTAAAAAAATTGATTTCTGTTTGATTTTAATGTTTTAAATTTCTTATACAAACCTTTTGTTTTCTTCTAGAATTGGATTATGGCCTCCCAGCAGCCTCGTTTGGTGTAGGTATGGCCCAAGATACGTTCCACCTACATTCAGGCAGTACATATAGTGCCTTCTGCAAATGGTATTTTAAATCACTGTAAATATGGTAAAGGGGAGATAAGAGGTTTTTCATATCATATCTCAGAATATAAACAACTCTTCTCTGAATATGTAGCCTCAACTGATGGTAAGAACTGATCTTTATTTACATAATAGAAAAGATACTTTTCAGTTTCTGTGATGCAAACAGCTATCTTTCTCAATTACTCAAACCATTTCAGCCACCACACCAAGAGCTACATCAGAGATAAGAAACAAAAACCATTTTCTTCTAGGAACAAAGTGAAGCTTATTTTGTTTTAGGATGTGTTGGTTTTTTTTGCTTTTTTTTCACAATTCGGAAAGCCTTGTTGGTGTGGAACATTTTTTTCCCCTAAAATATGTGCGTTAAAGACACACACACAGAGGGGAGGAGGAGGGAGACAGAGACAGAGATCCACAGAGAGACAGATGCATACACAGAGACAGGGGGAGAGAGAGAGAGAGAGAGAGAGAGAGAGAGAGAGAGAGAGAGAGAGAGCAGAACATTGTACTTTCAATATAGTAAAACAGCACTGGAGATAATTGTAACTGAATGTTCAGGAGCAGTTATAACTGCTTATAACACAGAGGGAAGACTGAGCCTCCACGTCAATTCCCTTTGACAAGAAAATGTAAACTCTGTGTGTTATGGGTGAGAGTGTGGGTGACTTACTGCAATGCCTTCCCCTGTAGCAGAGCCATAGGACAATCAGGAATCAGATGCATTGTAAACAACTGCTTATGTGTTCATTCTGGATATGCCAGTGAGTTGGTCGTTATGAGAAAGAATAGAAAGAACTGTTTTCACAAAATCTGTAATTAACCCAAGGGCTTTCCCCTGAATTTGTAGCTTAGCAAGGATTTGAGATGGATTTTAAGAGGAGATGAAAGTAGCTATTGCATTTTCATGAAGAACTCTCGAGGGCTGCAACTGATATGCAATAAGGATATCACGTTCCTCCTTTCCAAGCACTAGGATGACTTCCAAGATGTGTGAGAATTTCAGTGTTGTATAGGTACCAAATTCCCAGAGTGAAACTTGGAATGTGATCTTCATTATAGTAGATTCCTTGTTGGGTCCATGTGCTGGTATAGCCCTGGCATCCAAAACACATAATAGAAGCTTGACAAATGCACCCAATACAAGATGAAGTCTATTTGAAGAATCATACGTGTGATCACAACTAGTAAGATATATGGTCATCCACCCAGTGCATGGGAGTGAGCAAAGAAGAAAAACTTGGAAGTGTTGCAGGAATGCTGTAGGAAATCTTATGGCTAGCAGTAGCCCACACCCTGGGGCATGGCCTCTTGTACCATGTAATCCTAAGTAGAGCATGCATCCCCTCTCTTTTCTGGCTTCTCTGTTCCGGTTGTGGATTTTGGTTTCTGATCTCCATTCCAGCAGAGGATTCTGATTTGTGAGTCTACCCCTAAATAAATAACCATCTATTTCTCAATTCTGAGCTAGTGTGGGATTTCTTTTAAATGACTGCCTTCACAGGAACTCTCTCCAAGGTAAGTAAACAACTTCCTCTGTTTCTGTTGGGAGTGTAAAGTTACTACTAGGAATGGTGTGGAAAAATTTACATCTTCAAACCTGTTACAAGTACCACCCATATTCCCCAGATTTTTATCATTATTGTCCATTCCAGTCACTAGCTGCAGCATCTTCTCCTTTGCTAAAAGGCTTATTTGGTTGGTAAAACCAGAGTTGGCTACTGTGCAGGATACTGTTATCAGAGATATCTTGTGCTTGGGATTTAATGGTCTACCAGAGTTGTGCTGAAATCCATTCTTTGAATTGGCATTCTGTGAGATCTAACGGGACAAAAGAACATGCCAGAGGTGTGATACTCCCAGTTATTAATGCCCCCCCTTCAGATTACTTGCACACCTCTCCCCTAACCTGAATCTGGTGACTTCTGCTGCTCTCTGTTACTAGAGGAGAGCTGAGCACAGTTGCAACAAGAATCAGAGACAGGCATGTGTGTTTAGCACATCACATGTGACCAGCTGTGGAATGGGATGGAGCAGGAATCAACCAATCACAAACTGTATTCAGGACCAATTGTTCTTGCCTACGAGTTAATGCTGTGCCACAGAGAGGATGACCGTAGGTAACAAAACAACACAAGTCATAACTGGAGGGAAGAAAGGGGAACTGTGTAAATCATTTTCCAGAGAGCATTCCACTCTCACTTTGACTTTGCTCTGGACTTCATGAAGTTGAAGTGGATAGTACTCTGTCTGTCCATAGATACAACAGACCGACAGGACCAAAGAAATGACCCTGACCTTCTTGCTGAGCAGTGAATTGATGCCTTATTGTTGGAAACAGTAAGAACACTGAGTTCTCCAATGTTCTGTGGCAGAATTAAATCCTTTTATGCCTCTATCCTTGATAGTAGGCTGTTTGGTAACAGCTTTCAATCAAATCTTTCTTTCCTTTGTCCATTGCTTTCTGACTGACATTCTCTGAGATAACCAACAAGTATATCCCCTGGGTTTGAACTCTTACTGTTTCTGAAGGAACAGATTCATAAGCCAGCATTCAAAGGCATCTCCAATATCTTTGGTTGAACAGAAAATGAACACCTTCAGTAGAGTACAGTCCCATCCTCTATAGGTTCCTCTGTAATTTAAAGGCTTAGACTTTATATTTCTATTTGTACTTTAAAGGCTAAGATGTATAACCACCCTGTTTTTCCCTGGAATTTGTTTTCTCCTTCAATCTAAATGAAGAAGGTTTGAATGCCCAACGAATTCTTTTTCCAAACTGTAGTCCTATGACTTTCATGTCCAATTTCTGAAAGAAAAGTAACAGTTGGCCTAGTAGCAGAAAATAATGCTGTGAATACTTCTACAACTCACAACTTTCTATGTATTTCTGAATTCTAGCATGGAAGTCTTAGATGTGAACCTCAATCATATGCATTATGTATTTTTATCCTTTGTTCAAATGTGTTCAAATGAATCCAAGGTTGTGACAATATGTTTTCTAGATTTAAGCAAGAAATAGGAAATTCTGGAAAAGTAATGAAAATTACATGTGGATAGGAGAATTTAAATGTAAAATATATTTTATAAGTAAAATTTTGTGTTTAAGATCTCTATTTTAAAATTTGATTACTGCTAATATAGATGAGAGATCTAAGAGGGTCCTATCCCCACTGGGACTTGGGTCAGTCCTTCCACTTTGAGGATTGCTTTAGAAGAAAAAACTATTAAGCTCAAAATAAATTAATTTCTACCTGCTGTTCCCTCTTTCCTTTAATAATTCATAGCCTGTTGGATACTACTATTCTCAACCCTGATATTAAAGGCTCTTTCCCTGAAATTTTTATACCTTGTCAACACAGGATAAATAAAGCCAAGCTAGGGCTGCCAAGGAGAAGCTAGATGATGGCTAACACATCATGGCCAACCCTAGAATGATAATCTCAACTGCTGGGCTTGAACGCTTGTCCATTTGCTCCAACTCTCCCTTTGTCCCACTGACTCTTCAGTTCTAATCAGCCTCTCTACTTATCCCACTGCCCTACCTCAGTTGCTTGTCTTCAGGGACAGCTCATCCATCCATCTATTTGCTTACCCTTCGAACAAAAATGAATTGATAACCGACTTGCTCTACAAAATTCACGTTCTAACATGGTTTGTGGTACAGCAGTGTCACAGAAGCAGGAGCTGCTAGAAATATAAATCTCTGGTCCTTCCACACAGTAGCTGACTCAGAGACCACGAGGGAAGCCACAGTCATCCTGGGCTAGCTTGCTGAGCGAGTGATTTCACCTAGAGCTTAAGGAATGTGCATCTGTATGTAGGTCTGAGCCTGAGCCCAGGAATTTGCATGTCTATCAAGTTTCCCAGTCAGGTTGCTGCAACCAGCCCAGAGAGCTGAGAACCACCCAGTACAGACACTGAAACTACTATTGCTGTTACTCAACAAAAACCTAAGTGCAGCGCTACCCAACTGCTTTTCAGCTTTAGCTTCTACTTGTCCATGCTCACTGCAAGGGTCCTTAACTCAATTCAGTAGCCCTTTGAAAGAGCTGCAACTGTACTGCCGTGTTATACTTCATTATTTCCATCTTTGCTTTGAAAAACACGTAGCATGTTAAGTCAGGAACAGACTTAAAATTAGATTTGATGAAATTACCAAATTACTTATGTGAATTCGAACAAGTTACTTAATATTTCTGAAACTTGTTTTCTTATACGCTCAATGAAAATAAGATGGATTTGGAAAATGTTGACACAAATGCCTGGCATACAGTAGATGCTCAAGCAAAAGTCGTTGCATTTTCATGACAGGATTCCCTTTCTTTGAAGCCATCGAATATGAAGAAATGACATAGAATCATTTAAGTTTTTTTATCATGCATATGTCTCTCCCGAGTATTTTTGTTACATTTAAAGTTTGATTTAACTTTATTATCTGCATTTTTCTCATTTTGATGACCTCTAGAAAATGAACAAGACTAATTTTCCTTTGACATTAAAAATAAAGTTTTGAAAAACAAAGCAGACTACAAAGAATCCACAGTGACCGTTCTAAAATATACTTCTCTGGGTTTCTTGCCATTTGATGTCAAACCGAAGTCATAATTAAATGAATCTTAAATTTTCTTATTGGAAAAAATAGCTTTAAGATGGATTAAATTTTTTAAGAGTATCTGAAATACCTTTCCAGGCATCACCTAAAACCATTTAAAAATGTATCCATTGAGAAGGTAAAGATAAAAGTACATGAACTAAGACTGCATAGGCTACTTTAAGAAGTAAGGGATCAGGCTGTATGCAAGTAAGGCAAGCAAATTACAGCGTAGCTTGTTTATGTCATCCTAAGTGATATGCAACTCCAACTTAGAAAAAAGGGTTCCTTAAAAAAAAAAACTAGTGATCGTTACATAAAAGGAATATATTTATATTCTTATTTAAGCCAAAGAATACTAAAGCGCATATGACTATTAACTATTTTCTCCATACTTCTCAACCTCAGATTTGGTCCTCTATAGATGACTTCCTTTTAATTACAAGACATCCTTAATGTCTTAGTTAGACTTTCTATTGCTGCATCACCTACCATGTGCTGGGCCCGATCACACTGACCACTAAAAAGGAAACTGCCTTACAGTTGGATCTGCTCGGGGCATTTCCTCAACTGAGACTCAGGACTCTGATGACTAACTGGTGTCACCATAACACACCAAACCAACCAGTACACACAGGTGATAAGGTTAGAGGAGAAGTCTTCATTTCCTGGTGTTATTTTTGTCATCAGACAAAAATCTAATTTACAAAACAACAACTATCCTTTTCTTTTTTTATTGATTTTTTATTGAGCTCTACATTTTTCTCTGCTCCCCTCCCTGCCTTTCACCTCCCACCTTCAACCTTCCCCCAAGGTCCCCATGCTCCCAATTTACTCAGGAGGTCTTATCTTTTTTTACTTTCTACTTCCCATGTAGATTAGATCTATGTAAGTGTCTCTTAGTGTCCACATTGTTGTCTAATTTCTCTGGGATTGTAGGTTTATAGGTTGGTTTAAAAACCACCTGTGAGTGAGTACATGTGATAATTGTCTTTCTGTGTCTGGGTTACCTCACTCAAAATAATGTTTTCTAGCTACATCCATTTTCCTGCAAAATTTAAGATGTCGTTATTTTTTTCTGCGGTGTAGTACTCCATTCTGTAAATGTGCCACATTTTCCTTATCCATTCTTGGGTCGAGGGGCATTTAGGTTGTTTCCAGGTTCTGGGTATAACAACAAGTTGCTATGAACATAGTTGACCACTTCTTAAATATAACTCCTGCAGCACAGAGACACTGAGAGAAACAACTATCCTTTTCTAATTCCTGAAAGTGTAGTTAAAAATAATTTTTAGTTAAATAACCTACATTTTTTTTAAAAAAAGAATTTGATCAATATATTTATTAAAGAGTCAAGTGGTCCCAATGACCTTCACGGGAGTAGGTCCAAGCAACCGACTTCCTCACAAACAAGTTTGAGGAAGGAGAGACCACCAAGAGAGCAGGTCCCAGACAGAGACCTCCTAACAGATATTGTGATGCAAATGGACTTAACAGACATCTATGAAACATTCCATCCAAACATAAAAGAATATGCCTTTTTCTCAGCACCTCACGGAACCTTCTCAAAAACTGACCACATACTAGGTAACAAAGCAAATCACAACAGGTACAAAACAATTGAAATAACCCCATGTATCTTATCAGATCACCATGACATAAAATTAGAATTCATCAGCAACACTAGTTTCAGAAAGCACACAAACACATGGAAATTAAACAATGCTCACTTGAATCACCAGTGTGTCAAGGAAGAAATAAAGGATGTAATAAAAGACTTTCTAAAATTCTATGAAAATGGCCACACAACACACCCAAATTTATGGGACACAATGAAAACAGTGTTAAGAAGAAAGTTCCTAACATTAAATGCCTACGTAAAGAAGCTAGAATAATCCCACACTAGTAAGTTAACAGACAGAACACCTGAAAACTCTAAATCAAAAAGAAGCAAACTCACTGAGGAGGACTAGACAGCAGGAAACAATCAAACTGAGAGATGAAATCAACAAAATTGAAACAAAGAAAACAATAAAAGAATAAATGAGACAAAGTTTTGGCTCTTGGAGGAAACCAAGAAAATAGACAATCCTTTATTCAAACTAACCAAAAGGCAGAGAGAGAACATCTAAATTAATAAAATCAGAAATGAAAAGGGGGGAATTATGACAGACATGGAAGAAATCCAGTGAATAATCAGATCATACTTTGAAAACCTGTACTCCACAAGACTGGAAAACTTAAAGAAAGTGGACAATTTTCTGGATAAATATCACTTACCAAAATTAAATCAAGACCAGATAAGCAAATTAAATAGACCTATAACTGCTAAAGGAATAGAAACTCTCATTAAAAGTCTCCCAACTAAAAATATCCCAGGACAAGATGGTTTTAGCACAGAATTCTACTAGATTTTCAAAGAAGAATCAATACCAATACTCTTCAAATTGTTTCACACAATAGAATCAGAAGGAACATTGCCAAACTCTTTTTACAAGGCTACAATTACCCTGATACCTAAACTACACAAGTCATTTCCAAGAAAGAGAATTAAAGACTAATCTCCCTCATGGACATTGATACAAAAATACTCAATAAATACTGGCAACTGAATCCAAAAATACATCAGAAAAACCATCCAACATAATAAAGTAGGCTTCATTCCAGAGATGCAGGGATGGTTCAACATATGAAAATCTGTCAATGAAATCCACCACATAAACAAAGAAAAACACTACTTGATCAACTCATTAGATGCTGAAAAAGCCTTCAACAAAATACAACATTCCTTCATGGTAAAGGTCTTGTAGAGAGCAGGGATGGATACAAGGAACACACCTAAACATAGTAAAGACAGTATACAGCAATCCAACATCAAGCTAAGTGAGAGAAACCCAAAGTGATCCCACTTAATATAAGGAACAAGACAAGGTTGTCCACTCTCCATATCTATTCAATATCGTACTTGAGCTTTTAGCTACAACAATAGGCCAACAAAAGGAGATCAAGGGGATACAAATCAGAAAAGAAGAAGTCAAACTTTAGTTGCTGATGATATGATAGCTTACATAAGTGACTACAAAAATTCTACCAAGGAACTTCTACAACTCATAAACACCCTTAGTAATGTAGTAGGATACAAGATTAACTCAAAAAAAGATGAGTAGCCCTTTTTTTCACAGATGATAAATGGTCTGAGAAAGAAATCAGAGAAACATCACCCTTCACAATAGTCACAAATAAAATAAAATATCTTGGAGTAACTCTTACCAAACAAGTGGAAGACCTATATGACAAGTATTTTAAATCTCTGAGGAAAGAAATTGAAGAAGACACCAGAAAATGAAAAGATCTCCCATGCTCTAGGGTAAGGAGAATTAACAGAAAAAAATGGCAGTCTTACCAAAAGCAATCTACAGATTCAATGCAATGCCCAGCAAAATTCTTCACAGACCTCAGAAGAACAAGACTTAACTTAATATGGAAAAAGCAAAAAACCAAGGATAGCCAAAACAATCTACAAAGAAACTTCTGGAGGCATCACAATCCCTGACTTTAGCCTCTATTACAGAGATACAATACTAAAAACAGCCTGGTATTGGCATAAAAACAGACAGGAGGACCAATGGAGTCAAATTGAAGACCTGGATATCAATCCACATACCTACAAATGCCTGATTTTTGACCAAGAAGCAAAAAATATAAAATGGAAAAGAAAAACCATATTCAACAAATGGTGCTGGCATAACTGGATATCAACATTAAGAATGAAAATAGAGCCATATCTATTGCATGCACAAAACTCAAGTCCAAATGGATCAAAAACCTCAACATAAAACCCAACATACTGAACCTCATAGAAGAGAAAGTGGGAAGAACAAACACTTAAACACATTGGCACGAGAGACTACTTCCTAAATATAAACCCAGCAACACAGACACTGAGAGAAACAATTAATAAATGGGACTGGTGTGGGAAGTCCTTCTGTATATGTGTGGCTTTTATTGGTTTATTAATAAAGAAGCTGCTTTGGCCTGTGGTATGGCAGAATAGAGCTAGGTAGGGAAAACTAAACTGAATGCTGGGCAAAAGAAGTCAGAGTAAATGGGATGCCTTGTAGCCGCCACCAAAGGAGACAGATGCCTTGGAACTTTACTGGTAAACCATGAGCTTAGTGGTAGAATATAAAATATTGGAAATGGGTTACTTTAAGATATAAGAGCTAGCTAGAAACATGCTTAAGCTATTGACCAAGCAGTATTTTAAATAATATAGTTTCTGTGTACTTACTTCTGGTATGAGTGGCTGGGAAACAAAGGATCAGCCTTCAACAACACGGGACCTCCTGAAATTGAGAAGTTTCTGTAAAGCAAAGGACATAGTCAACAAGACAAAAATGGCAGCCTATAGAATGGGAAAGACCTTCACCAAACCCACATCAGACATAGGACTGATCTCCAAAATATACAAAGAACTCAAGAAATTGGTCATCAAAAGAACAAATAATCCAATAAAAAAAAATAGGGTACAGACCTAAAGAACTCTCAACAGAGGAATCTAAAATGGCTGAAAGACACTTAAGGAAATGCTCCACATCCTTAGCCATTAGAATAATGCAAATCAAAACAACTCTGAGATTTCATCTTATACCTGCAAGAATGGCCAAGATCAAAAACACTGGTAACAATGCTAGAGAAGATGTGGGGTAAGGGGACACTTTTCCATTGCTGGCAGGAGTGCAAGCTGATACAACCCCTTTGGATAATACTATGGCTATTTCTCAGAAAATTAGGATACAACCTACCTCAAGACACAGCAATACCACTTTTGGGTATATACCCTAAGGAATTTGAATCATACCACAAGTACATGTATTTAACTATGTTCATAGCAGCATTGTTTGTCATAGCCAGAACCTGGAAACAACCTAAACGCCCCTTGTTCAAAGAATGGATAAGGAAAATGTGGGGCATTTACACAATGGAGTACTACACAGCAGTAATAATAATAATAATAATGACATCTTAAAATTTGTGGGCAAAATGATGGATATGGAAAACATCATATTATGTGACGTAATCCAGACCCATAAAGACAAATATTTATGTACTTACTTATAAGTGGTTTTTAGACACAAAGCAAAGAAAAACCAGGCTACAATTTACAACCCCAGAGAACCTAGACAACAAAGAGGACTCTAAGAGAGACATACATGGATATACTCTACATTGGAAGTAGAAAAAGACAAGGTCTCCTGAGTTAATTGGGAGCATGGGGATCATGGAAAAGAGTAGAAGAAAAGGGGAAGGAAGGGAGGGAAGTGAAGAAAAATATATAGCTCAACAAAAACAATTAAAAACAGAATACAGTAATTGAAAAATCTTAGCAATAAACTCCATGGTACTAAAATTTAAAAAGAGTCAAGTGGTTTGAATAGTTCATCAGATTGCTATTCTATGGCTATGGATTCTCTTATATACATAGTATTGTTCTTAGACTTTCTAACTATTTCGTTTTTCCAGTTTCTTTATTTAATCATCATTACTCATCATTTTAGTTAGGGATTCTATTGCTGTAATGAAACAACATGACCAAAAACCAAGTTGAGGAGAAAAGTGTTTATTTGGTTTATACTTTCAGATCATAGTCATTGCAAGAATTCAAAACAGAAACTTAAGCAGGGCTGGAATCTGAAGGCAAGAGCTGATGTAGAGGGCATGAGGAATGCTGCTTACTGGCTGGCATCCGCTGGGATGCATAGCCTTCTCTCTTATAGAACCCTCGATCAGAAGCCCAGGGATGGCACCACTACAATGGACTGGGCCCTCCCGCAGTGATCATTGAGAAAATGCCTTACAGCTGGATCTCTCGGAAGCATTTCCTCAAGTGAGGCTCCTTCCTCTTTGATGACTTTAGCTTGTGTCAAATTGACACACAAAGCCAGCCAGTACACTTTTTATGCTGAAGTCCCTCATATCAGACATTCTCATCTCTCTCTTCCACACAACCCCAGGAAGTTTCCTACTCTTTTGCAGATGCTGTTCTGCTGTCCTGGGCCACTCCTGTCTACTCTGGTTTGTAGCCACTGCTTCTCTTTACCCTCATGTTTGATTCTTTGTATAAGTTTAGAATTCAACATTAAGGAGTCATTTCTAACCAGATTTTTTTTTTGGGGGGGGGGGTGGTTCAAGACAGGGTTTCTCTGTAGCTTTGGAGCCTGTCGTGGAACTAGATCTGGTAGAATTTTGAAGAATTTTTTTCTTTTTTCTTTTTTTTCCAAAGGCAATCAATGACAGTGAGTAAACTTGAAATAATGGATGAGATGTGCCCTGATTTTGTTCAGCATTCCTATATAAAACATAAACAACTTAACATCTAGAAAATCACATGGAAACAAAGGTAGTTTTAGATTACGTTAGCTCTGTAATGGGCAGAGTCCTCCTACAGAAGAAATGCTGAGTTCTTTGTTAATAAGTTACAAAGAATTTCAGCATGCTGACAGTAGAGTGCTAAGCCAACCTACAGAGCCTTCTGGTGGCAAGGCCACTTACACCAGCCATATCATCACCAACCCAGAAGTTCCAGTCTCTTGGGCAATAAATTCTGACCTCTACCGCTATACTGATTAGATAGTGATTACTTGGGTTGTTAGAGCAGGAGTAATTCAATCAACATGGGCAGAATGACCTTTCAGTTTAATGTAACCACATTTTCACACACTAAACAAGATTTGTTTGTCCCTGGTCTTTGCTCTTTCCTGACACTCTAGGACTTAGCCTCCTCACTTGCTCTCATTCCTTTGTCTTTGTTTGAAACAGTGTTGCTGCATAACAAGGTCATGGCTGAGAACGATTCAGACATAGACTTGGTAAGATATGCCTTTAGGATATTGGAGAGTTAGAACTTCAAGGAGTTGATTCAGCATCATTCTAACCATCTCAATGGGGAAACTCATACCCACTCAGTCCTCCTGGGAGAGTCACTGCAGCAATAAAAACTCTTCATTTTAAGATGAAGAAATTAAAGCCCCAAAGAGACTAACTCTCGTTGATTTGCTTAAAGTCTTTGACGGTAAGTTCTAGACTTGAATCCCCTTCTGCCAATCTGTATAACCTCCATGCCATATATTACTTTCGTAGGCCAGCTGTTGTAGTTCTATATACCTTTGGTCCATGTTTAGAACAAAACAAAACACTCACACAGGCTATATATAAGATGGGGATGATCCGAATCTCCTGCAGGTCCTCTGAATCTGCTCTCACAGAATCTCAGAATTTGTCTGACCTCAATTGTCCATGGAAATCAGTTTATCACTTGTCTGGAAACTTTCACAATCAGCCTGAATGTCAGTGTGTCATTGGGTCTCAGGACTTACGGGTAGACCTGCTCATTCTTCCACCTCCCACCCTCTACTCTCCAGGCGCTTCAGTTCACAAATAAACATGAGCTATGAATACTCAGTCTACAAGTTCTGCTTGTTTGTGGTTTTACTCCAGTAGTACGTGAATCTTGACTGATACTCCCTTGCTTGGCTGTAGCTTTTAGGCAATTTGGGTAATTTTCTTAGTACTGTTGAAATCACTGCTTTATAGTTGTCTTATCTTGTTCAGTTAGAATAATAGAACCTCATCTTCCTTTTGGCCTTGGTAGGTAGGAAAGAAGTTTTAGAAGTCTAGTAATCTATTTTTTTGTACTTGCCTCAACTTCTGTGACTTATATTCTTCATCATCTAAGAGAAACTCCTTTTCAATAGATTTTCAATCTGAACAAAAACAAACTGCCAGTAGCCAAATTGCTGCCCTGTGGCCCACAGACAATTTCTAGAATCTGGTTCTAACCTCTCTGTTTACCTCTAAATCAAAGGAAAATGTGGCCGAGTAAGTCACTGTGGGTTGTCTGGCCCTATGAAAATGTCTTTGTATGTATTTAATTTCTAGTTTTTCTTTGCAGGAAAGAACGTAAAAAGTAATCTTATTAACAAGGTATTTCTCAAATGCCAAAGTAATGCTTGCACTGCTGAGTATAATAGAAAATCCAGTGCCTATGGAAGAATAAAATTGGAGGTACAGTCTTTGACTACTTAGAAACCATTTTAAGTAGTATTCCACTAATGACCAGCGTGTCTGATACTGTTTATTTCACAAAACATAGAAGAGTATCTCCAAGTTATGGCTTTTATCAGTAAATATCTAACTTTTGAAAAATATGAATTCTTTTTTAATTCACCATGCTCAACAAACAAGCAAAAGTGGAGGGAGAGAGAGAGAGAGAGAGAGAGAGAGAGAGAGAGAGAGAGAGAGAGAAGTGTGCTTCAAATACACACATATTTCAAGATAATAGTCTGGCTACAGGACTAGGCAGTAGGAAGCTACAAAAGTATCAATCATTTTCCCAGTTAGTAGCATCTGTGTTCTTTGGGGAGCACTTATGTGAGGTAGATTGTGCCCTTGTCCTTACCAGGGCAGAGTAGAAGCTGAGATTGCCTGGCCTGATCTGTGAGGGAAGGGAAAGGAGGGCAGACTTGGCCTGGCTGGTTTCACCACCCCCTCCAGGTTTGCCTTCTTTGCCTTTTTCCCTCTGCAAATCTTGCACCCATCGGCCAAAAAGTCACCTCCAATCTTCCCATAAACACTGGGCAGGTAAACCAGATTTTCTTGAGCAGCGCTACATCACTTCCTCTAGACTGGATTTTCAAGTTTGGGATCTGAAACTTGAAAAATAGAAGAAAACCTTAGGGTAGAAATCCTTCACAATTGGCCTTTAATTGCTCTCTTTTCCTCCCTTGTGCTTCATGGAAGAGGAAAATACATGAATAAAAATAGAATATATTCATTGACAAGATGTCTGTTTTTTCTTACTGTTTGTTCATCTAAGTAATATTCACTGCATGCAACTGTGTATTACTAAGTACTGTATGTAAATGTATAGTGTACATATTGTATGTGTTAGAATAAATTAGATTTCTTAAGGAAACCTATACTCTTGTGAATTAGCCTCTAAGTCAAATAAATGTTGCTATGGTAAGAAATAATCAAGACTCCATAATTTAGAAATGAGGGTCAGAAAGACTTCTCCTAGGGATTAAAAAATATAAATATCTAAAAAAATAATTGAATATTAGTCACAATATTCTGGGTGCACTGGTCTGCCAAGTTTTCTTATCTAAAAATAACTCTGCATATATCTACACAGATGCAAAATAACTGTAGTAGATAAGTGTGAACATTTGCCAACAGAAATTTTAGTATTTCTAGGGTTAAAACCAATGTCATCCAGCAAACTCACGTCTGCTAGCATTATGAGAGAAGAACCCAAGTAAATACTTTATTATTTGATGTCAATAGGGTTTACTATAGTGACATAGTAGAAAAGATATCAATAGGAAGATATATCTTCTCCTAGCTCTGGGAAAGACATTGAAAATTGCAATATGAGTGAGAGAGGGGAGCTGCATATTCTGGTAAGCATGCTCAAACCTTCTGATCACACTGCTGTTATTATAAGCAGTGCTTGGGAGACATAAAACACAGGTGTATGATTTGCCCACACTGTCTTGCAGATTTAAAATCTAAAGCAGATTTTAGAACTCTGAAAAAGGCACAGATTCTCACCTTTGGAGTCAAAAGGAAGATAAAGCTTAATGTTTAACCAGGTTTCCTTGCACTTTGTCACTAGCTCCTGCAACAGCAGACTTGTCTGAGGGGAGCTCGCCGTCTTGGAGAGTACTTCCGGGGTGAGTCTCCTTCAGGAAGAAGAGTGCAAAGGAAAACAGGAGGCCTGTGAAGGTAAGAACTTGTAAGTGACAGGGTTCAGGATACAGTACACCAAATTGTGACAACTTGGCATTTACAAAAAGAGCAGAACCAAGAAGAACCCTCTTTCTTTCACTCTTTTTTTTCCCCAAAGCAGGCCATAAAAGAGCACCTGGTGTTCCTCTAGGGTAGGTCATGAGACTTACAATGGGGGTGGGGGGGGGTGGGGTGGGAGGGGTCTAAGAATGGCAAAATTCTTAGCTGGGAACTCTCAGGGACAGGAAAGATCATGATCTGGAAAATTTCTGCAAATTCCCATGCTAGCTACCATTTCATCATATCCTCTGTCCAATCATTCTTCTGCAAGACTCTTCACATTCCATCAAGTTGAGCATCAACCACACACAAGATCAGCTATTTCTCCGGTATTTATTTCCCATGAAGGCTCCTGTGTGACCTAAAATTCATACTAAATACGTTAATGAGATTTTCTCTTAATCTGTCTTTTGTTGTAGGAGCCTCAACCACGAACTTAGCAACGAGTGAAAAAAAAAAAACAAAACCTGAATTTTTCTGTGCATACAGTAGGAAAATACTAAACCCTTTTAGATGTAAACATTCTCTGATTCTTATTGCATTCAGAAAGAAAGCAAGCTACTTTCATGCTTCAAGTTTGTGTTTTAAGTTGTATAAATATCGTTAGTTGTGCAGTGTCCATGGGGACCTAAAGCAACATATATTTTAAAGATATTTGCTCTTATTTATTTATCACTTAAATGGTTATATACTTTTAATACAGAATACTTGTGTATCACGGTTCCTTGTTGTGAGCCCTCATCAATGCAATGGGGATTTTTTTCCATTGTTACCTTGTACAAAGCCAAGTCATTTTTTTTTCTATAACAATGTACAACTTAAATTCTCCCATACAAATGCATATAAAACTATTGTCCAATCACTGAAGAATATCTATTTGAAGAGAACTAAAACTTAATTACAAAAGACCTGTCAATCAAGTCTTTACTCTCAGCCAAGCAAGAGGAAAATACCTTTCCAATGACAATTCTTGAGACAAAGCTCTTTAGTGTTACTATTTAAAGATCCCTATGGGGAACAATTCTTGGGCCCTGACAATGAACCACTTCCAAGTCATAAGCATGAACCAGGGCCCTTTGAAAGCACTTCTTAAGTAGATTTGCAACAGACTTTTAGGAAATGAATATTACTTTCATTTTCAATAGGGGTCTATGTTGTCACCACAGAAATAATCTGCTGTGTCTCCTCACATACACTTTTCTGCATTAAAAGTACTAGAAAGGCCACAGCCATATTTAAATATTAAATGACACAGAAATCACCTTCATTTTCAATCCTAAAATTTAGAATTCACAGGACAGTCAGGACTGTTTCACAGAGAAATCCTGTCTCAAATAACCAAAATAATCACAATAATTAAATAAAATTAGGATTTTACAAAGTATTTCTAATGAGCAGAGTGTAAGTATTATGCTTGATGTAAAATCTTTAAAATGAGAATGCATTAATATCCATATTTCAAGTTTTAACAGTAAATATATCACGAATAACCAATACACATCATCTTTCTATTGTGAATATTCTAGTAATTGCAAATAGCATGATTAAGGGTTATAGTCTATTTTTACATTTGGCTTAAATGGTAGAATTCTTAATTAAAAATATTTTGTATACTGTATTTTTCCAAGTTTCTTTAAAGATCTCTTAAACAGACGTAGTATGTCAAATTTGCCACAAGTGGCACTTTAAAAAGAGTTTTAGGATATGGCCAGTGTGACGTTTTGTTTGTAGTTTTTCAGATGGAAGTTGAGCTTTCTCTGAGTAGCAAACACAGCTTCAGAGAACTCAAGAGAGTAGCCAGGATTTGCCTTTCCTATGTGAAAGCAAATCCCTATCGGCTTGTTCTTTCCTCACTGGCAGATGTTGGCCACCCGGGAAATGGTCACTTTCCCCTGTCACAGGGGGATTGAATCACCCCTTCCTTGGTATCATCTTTGGTAACTCATAGAGGTCATTTATTTAGTCCTCAGTTTTCCTCACAACACAAAAAAAGTCGGGTTAAACACGTGACTTTCGTTGTCATTGATTGTTTTGTCTCATCCCAACCAGCTGAGCTGATGGAGAAAGAGGGCTGAGCAGTTAGGGTTGCTCAACATCAAGTACCTAAGACCAATCAGTTCTTCCTTAGTCACAATTTCTGCAACCTGTTCTTCCCAGAGCCAAATTCTCTGTTTATCTGCAGTCCTCTGATAGCAGCCTCCCTTAAGAAAACAGAAGAAATCATTGTTTTTTACTGCTGAGTAGTACTCTAATACGTATATATTCCATACTTTCTTCAACTCACCAAGGCCAGCTGACCTGGGTCTGAAAAAGCATGGGATAAAACCAGACTCGCTGAACATAGCAGACAATGAGGACTGCTGAGAACTCAAGAACAATGGCACTGGGTTTTGATCCTACTGCACGTACTGGCTTTGTGGGAGCCTAGGCAGTTTGGATGTTCACCTTACTAGACCTGGAAGGAGGTGGGAGGTCCTTGGACTTCCCACAGGGCAGGGAACCTGACTGCTCTTCCGGGTGATGAGAGAGGGGGAGTTGGGAGTTGATTGGGGGAGGGGGAGGGAAATGGGAGGCGGTGGCGGGGAGGAGACAGAAATCTTAAATAAATAAATAAATAAATAAATAAATAAATAAAAAGAAAACAGAAGAAAGCAAATGCTCCCAAAAAAAAACCCTTTTCACGGAAAATGCCTTTAACCTGAGCCCAGTCAGTTAATGTTGCATCTCCCCTATATGGTCTATAAAACAAGAACTTTGTAATTCCTGTTACAAGATGGAACATTTTCAAGTATTGTTTCAAGAATTGTTTATGATGATTTTGCTACGATCTCTTTGTTCTTATGCTTCTCCTATTTTCTTATATTCTCCTTTTCTTTCTTTACACAGATTTCAACCATTGCCAAATGCTACTAGTGTGTGTCTCAAGATTAACTTTTGGAAGCTTTCATATGTAAGGATAGCTCCTGTGATATGTATTGCAACTTGTGGGCCCTGAAGAAATTACCTTTTCATATGATTTATTAAGTGTCATGTTTGTGGATTCTGGTTTTTGTAATGTATTTAGAAAGTACTCAGTTTTTCACTCTGCTTTATTCCACATGAAGATGATAAAAGAAAATCATATGTTTTTTTCCATTTTTTAAAAATTTGTTTTAAAGTTTGCTTATATAAAATATACATATTTATACATACAGAATATACATATATTACTAACTATTGTATTATTTTTATATATTTTATCATTTTATTAGTATTATAAGGGAATCTTGTTTTTGTTAGAACAATTAACTTATTGCTTTAATTTGTGAAATCTATTAATTTGTGTATATTAATCTTCAAGTCATTCACTGAATTCTCTGGTGGGTTCTTAATTAATTGTCCTGGGATTTTCACATGTACAATTGTATTATCTCTAAGCCCTAACAACTTAACCTCTTCCTAACTCATATTTAAACCTGAAAATTCTTTTTTTTTTTTTTGTCTTTTGTATTTAACGACCTCAGGGGAAAAGAATTAGACAATCATGTACTGGTAGGCATTCATGCCTCTTACTTGGGATGTCTAACATTTTAGGTGGTCTTCTAATTTTTAATATTATCAGTTTCCTTCTATTCACTAGCACCTTCTAATTTCAAAAACCCTTTGAGATAGCACACATCCTCCATCCACTCCTCTGAGAGAGTACACATCCTCCATCCACTCCTCTGAGAGCACACATCCTCCATCCACTCCTCTGAAAACACACATCCTCCATCCACTCCTCTGAGAACACACATCCTCCATCCACTCCTCTGAGAACACACATCCTCCATCCACTCCTCTGAGAGCACACATCCTCCATCCACTCCTCTGAGAACACACATCCTCCATCCACTCCTCTGAGAACACACATCCTCCATCCACTCCTCTGAGATAGCACACATCCTCCATCCACTCCTCTGAGAGAGCACACATCCTCCATCCACTCCTCTGAGAGAGCACACATCCTCCATCCACTCCTCTGAGAGAGCACACATCCTCCATCCACTCCTCTGAGAACACACATCCTCCATCCACTCCTCTGAGATAGCACACATCCTCCATCCACTCCTCTGAGAACACACATCCTCCATCCACTCCTCTGAGAGAGCACACATCCTCCATCCACTCCTCTGAGAACACACATCCTCCATCCACTCCTCTGAGAACACACATCCTCCATCCACTCCTCTGAGAGGGCACATATCCACCATTTACTCCTCTGAGAGAGCATACATCTTCTATCTACTGCTCTGAGATACATAGCCCAACTTCTTGCTCTCTCAAAGCTATCTACCTTTTTCTTCTTCCTATACTCTCCTTTTCTGTTTCTATTCACTGTTGCTTTCCATCCAGCTTCTTGCCCCACCACCGGCAAATGAGTTGCACTGGAAGGGACCAATTTCCAGAGGACACAGTGGCACCAGTGTAAGGGATAATGACTAAGGTACTGCCCAAGCTTTCTTCGTGCCAGATGTGGCAATTCATGTCCAGTGTCTGCATGAATAGTATCCTTTGGATTCCCTCCACAGCTCGATTTGGTGCCTTGTCTTTGACTGCTGGACTGCAGTCTGGTTTGTTACTCCTCCCATGGGTGACTCTTTACATTCAATGTCTGTTTTTATTAAGCCATTTTTGGTGTTGCTCTTGAGATTACCAATGTTTTCAAGTCATTCTAATTGACTTGAATATTCTTTCTTAAAACATTCAAATGTTTAAATTTTATAATGCCACATTTAATTTTGGGGGGGGGAAACCCTTGTCTCTTTTACTAATAAAGCTTTTTTTCCACAAATAATTCAAATATTTCCATGTCTTGAGGTAAAACTTTATCTTTCTGTGGCATGCTCATAAGTGATCTTGTAGACTTACATGATTGGAACTTTATAATAACTGCCGTGGACTTCTTTCTTTCCAGCATCTAGTTCAACCAATCCTTTTCAGATTTGTTTGAGTAACTTTGGATCTAATTTCTGAGTGATCACGTGATCTACCATCGCTTCTTACTTCAATTCATGTACTCACTTAACTGATCCCTGATCTGGTTAATTCAATTCCCAGAGGGGACTCCTACCCTGGGTGCTCATGCTCTCTATAGAAGTCAGGTATAAAAGGTTATAATGGAAAATTGATGATGCTCTTTCTCAGCTCAGAGTTCTTTTAAGGGTTGCTTCCCATTACTGATGGCTGAAACCCAAAATGCTTAGCCTGACCTTTAAGAATTTTGTTTACCTAGTTCCTTTCTACCTCGCTAGTCTTTCAGTACATTGCATTAAAAAATTGCTTTGATTACTTTTTGTCTCTGCAGTATGATACTTGTATATAATATACTGTGATTAACCACCCCCATCCACATCCCCTCTCTTTCATCTCCCAGAGCAAATGGCAATGGAAGGCTTTTGTAGCCAAGGAAGTCACGCTCTTCATTAATAGAGCCACTGTTGAGTGACTCACACTCCACTGAACAGATTCTTACACTCATGCTCATGAGAGGGGCCCTGGTTAAACCCAGTGAGTCACAAAGTGAAAGCAAGTAAGTAAAATAATGGGACAGGATAGGGACTGTGGAGGGGCAGACTGGTGGGGGTGAGAGGAGGATAGGAAAGCAAGAAGTGTAACCCAAACATAAATGTGCACCGTTGTAGACTTAGATACATGTATACAATTGCAAAGAAAAGATTAGTAAAAATAATAAGTTATGCCATTGTTTTATGCTGTATTGTCATTGTAGAGCAATAAAAGAAATATTTGGCCAACCAAGATACCATCCAGACCAGGAAGCCACTTCCTCCCTGGACTGGTACTCATAGCTCTCCCCTCTCTTCCCCAGAGTTGCTCTCTGCTTCACCTTTACTGGAGCTAAATAGACACATGACTTTCTAGAGAGGCTTCTAAAATCCTCTATTGACCACCACACTTCTTGTTTAGCTCCATAGGCTCCTTAGAAATCTGAAAAGTTAAATGTGTTTTTACTTTCTGATTCCTCTGTCAGTGCTGTCCAGTGTCAGATATCAACAGAAAATGTGTTGACAGAGGAATCTGCAAATTTCCATTTGCAGACTTCCAGCCTATGCGAATGAGATGAGAGCACAATCAGGAACAGAGATGGCAGGCATATGTTTCCACTCTTAACTTTTCAAACTAGTCAGACTCCTGGCTTTTACATCATAAAATATGCACATGTACACCAAGATGTTGTTGTTGATGAAGAGTTAATGCCAATGTATTGTAATGGTGTTAAGGTAAATAACAGTTCATCAGTAATGCCATTTTAGGCCCACATTAATTTTGATTCATCAATAGATACCCTCTGCCATCCTGTGTCTTTCTTTATAGTTTAACAAAACTAAGACCAAGTAATGAGTCACATAATTATTCATTTAATATCTGTCTCCCGTGCTAACCTGAAAGTCACTGAAGAGAAGGGTCTATGTGTCTTATTCATGATTACCAAATGAAGCATGTTCAGTCTATATTAAATATTGTTAAACACATGAAGTGTCTCTTTTATCATAGAATTTGAAAGAGTAGTTCTCTCATTAATTGTCAATGGTTCTTCTAGGGGCAAAACATTTATTAGTTCAGTACAGTTACTCTTCATTAGGCAAAAAGGTCAGGTCCTCAAGGATTTCTCTCACATTATTAATTCAGAGACAGAAAGGACTTTTAGTTTTTCTGGATATGTGAATTTAAAGTAAAATATCTATGGATTTTTTGAGAACCTAATATGCTTCACCATAATTTAAGTCATTGTGAAGATGGAATTGAAGTATGGAGGCAAATTTAAGGGTTAGACAGCATTTCTGAGACCCATCCGAAGGGAACAAAGAAAATTCAAGAACAAAGACAAATCCTGAGATGTAGTAGGAAGGGGGTCGCCTGTTCTTCCTGGCCACCCAGCTAGCTTAGCCCTGAAATAACCACACAGAAACTGTATTCATTAAATCACTGCTTGGCCCATTAGCTCTAACTTCTTGTTGGCTAACTCTTACATCTTAATTTAACCCATTTCTAGTAATCTGTGTATTGCCACATGGTTGTGGCTTACCAGCAAGGTTCTGTGTCTGACTCTGGCTGTGGATCCATGGCATCTTGCTCTCTCTGCTTTCTTCCTCCCAGAATTCAGTTCCATCTTCCCCTCCTACCTAAGTTCTGCCCTATCAACAGGCCAAGGCAGTTTCTTTATTCATTAATGAAAGCAACACATAGACAGAAGGACCTCCCACACCACTGAGATTTCCACATATCCATTGATCACAGCAATGACAAAATCTTTCATTTACATATATACAAATATATCCATATACATGCAATATTTACATATATTTCATGCCAAAACAATATTTTCCCCACAAAATGGTAGCAGTTAAACATGAAGTTACTGGTTTATGAAACAAATAGCACTGATGGCTTTGAGAACCTGGCCGGTACCTCTCTAATTTGTTCTATTCATGAAACCAGCTACTTGGGCTTTATATTTTTAAAAGAGAAAGATCCTAGGGCAGCTGAACTACTAACAATCTGTTATCTTTGAGTCTGGATTCCAGGTTCTTCCATATTTTGAAAATTCTAGCATTCAAATGGTTAATCTATCTTTAACATGTGAATTGCACCAATATTCTTCATCCCTCTTCAGTTGCAGAAGCAATGATTATCTATAGGTTATGACTTTTAGGGGAGGTGGGAAATGGTGTTCCCAGTAGTGAATGTTTCAGTTACTTCAGAGAAGAAAGGGTTGAAGTTAAATTAAAAGGCAAAAGCTAGATCATCTAGAAGCATCTTGATATGTTTCCAAGGAATTTGAGGAAAAACATGAACTCAGGATAGCACATGCAGGGTTGAGGAGAAAGAAAAAGAGTCTGGGATGATCTGCAAAGGTCTCAATTATGCTCACAATAGATTGCATAGCTCTGCGAACTGAAGTGGAAGTTTGCTAACACAAAACCTCAGGAATTAAACCTGGCATACTCTTGAGATTTTTATCAAACATCTTGACCTAGGTCAGGAATGTTGAATGCCATTAGTGAGGGATAGTGAAATATATAGACATTGCTAAGTGCATTTTTGAAAAATTTGCCATGATGCCCATGAACAAGCAGACAAGCAAGAATGTGGATAAGAACATAGAGATACATTAGAAGACAAACCCTAGAAGATAAAGAGCAATTCAGCATTGATGACTGACAAGAAAGGAAGAACTAAGTCGGAATTAGATCTTAAATCAGAAATTTTTACTAAAGACCAAAGGTTCACACAGTGAGAAGGTATGGAAGCTCTAAAGCTAAGTAGTTTTCATAGAAGCAGAATAGAATTACACAGCATTCTAATAGCAGTGTGGTTGTTCAATAGACTGAGCCCTATTCTAGGGTGCCTGAGTCGAAGGAAATGGAAAATAAACCAGAAGCTTTCTTTGAGGATCTCTTAAATTTCTGAGACACTAATTCATGCTTCATTTCATTTTAAAGGGAAGGAAAAGTAAAGGCAAAGACATGAGGACGTTTGTTCCTAGTGGTGTGATGGTCCTAAAGGGATCAAAGTCAAAGATGGCATCGAGTATGCTGGTAGGTAGATGTGCTTAGAAACAAGCTGAAGTTTCTGCCTCTTTGAAGGCTGTTCAAAGGAATAAAAGAAGGTGGAAGGTCCAGTAGCATTATCATTGATACAACAACTTTCAACAATAAATTATACTTTTGCATGTTAGTTCAACAGTGGTTCTTATGTGGCTAAACTCAAGGTGGTAGGGCTGGATTTCTTTGGGGTGGCCCTAGGAGTAATGCCTGTTTTGACTTTTTAGTCATGCACTATTTCTTGGTGCATATTCTCTTTCCTCTATCTTTGAAGTAAGGACACAGCCTCTCTCTGACCATTCTAAGGCATCATCTTCTGTCTCTTGTTTTCTGTCTTCTTTGGCTTTTAAGGACGATGTGATTACACGGTACCCACCTGGATAACACAGGGGCACCTCAGCCAATGGTAACCTGAATTCCATCCGAAGATCTTTCACCTTTGCCATGTGACCTTCTGTGTTTCTAGGTTTAGAAGATTGTGTGTTTCTAGGTTTTGAAGATTGTCACGTGATTGGAGGTTTTTACCTGAAGTAAACTGATGAGGTTTGCAAATTGTAAAGATAAAGATGCATACTGTTATTAATAATAGCTGGTACAGCTTTATCAGAACAGTTTTCAAGATCGGAATGGCATTGCTGGGAACAGGAACCTGATCAGAACTGCTCCAAGTTTGCTGTGTTCACCAAGAAATCCCCAAGTTTATGTTTAAAATACCTCAGTGGCTAATAACACCTCAACCTCAATCAGAACTAATGTCTCCTGGATTTTGTGTCAGACCAGTTCTTAAGGTGTTACACAAACTAAGGCATCTTTACTACTCTAAGGAATGAGTAAAATATATTCAGCAATACTACTCTAAGGAATGAATAATCATTTTTCTTACTTTCACTTGAGGAAAGTTAGAGAATTGGTAACTTACCAAAGATCACAAACCGGGAGACGGTGAACTGAATTCCTTGCAGCAATTGCTTTTAACATCAATTATAATTATATATCCTTATGTGCATCTTTCTGGGTTGATGTACATGGAATCACTGATGAATATTATTATGAATAAGATATCAGAGGACAATTTAGAAACAATATTTGAGCTTAGACAGGAACTAATGAAACCCCAAAGGAGAGCAAAGTGACTTTTCATTATGTAGGCTATAGGGATGATGATGACATGGGCTTTGTTAGTTCAGTGTGATTGAAACACAATTGCAAAAGCACCAGCAGGTCTAGTCTCCTTTTCCATTCTATTGAGAAAACACCTATTGATTATTGGCAGTTGGGAAGAAATTGTACAATATGAAAGGTAACAAATTAAGACTTAAAAGTGATAAGAATTTACCCGAAAACTGCCTAATAATGCATGAAACCATCCATTCATTGTGTAGTTTCTTCCTCTCCAGGTTCTCTGATCATTAACCACCTCCCACCTCCCACCTTTACACGCATTTTCTTTTCTTTTCTTGTTTTTTTTTTTTAAGGCTTGTTTTATTTTAATGACTGATCCACCTGAGGCCACAGGCAGCCCACTATGTACAGACTCGAGGGAAGCTCTATTTCTTGGTCTCTTCCTCCTTGGACAGAGTCTTGATAATCTCCTCCTTCTTGGCCTGGAGGCGCTCCTCCCGGCGCTTTCTTGCTTCCTTGGTCTTAGACCTGCGAGCCTCAGCCTGGTCAGCCAGGAGCTTCTTGCGGGCCTTGTCTGCCTTCAGCTTGTGGATGTGCTCCATGAGAATCCGCTTGTTTTTGAAGACATTCCCTTTGACCTTCAGGTAAAGGCTGTGATACATATGGCGGTCAATCTTCTTGGATTCACGGTATCTCCTGAGGAGGCGGCGCAGGATCCGCATTCTTCTCATCCAGGTCACCTTCTCAGGCATTCGGGCATTGGCAGTACCCTTCCGCTTTCCTATGCCCATATGCCTGCCCTTCCGTCGAGCCAAAGTGTTTTTCCGGCATCGAGCCCGGGAATGCACAGTCACAGGCTTCCGGATGATCAGCCCATCTTTGATCAGCTTCCGTATCTGCTGACGGGAGTTGGCATTGGCGATTTCATTGGTCTCGTTGGGGTCCAACCAGACCTTCTTTTTACCACAGCGCAGGACACTGGAGGCAAGCCTCTTCTGTAGCCTGAGCATACTCATGGCTGCGGACGCAGCAGCGAAAGGAAAGAGCCTACACGCATGCATTTTCTTACTTGCTTTCAGTGCTTTCCCTTTTGTTCTCCCCACCCCATTTCTTTGTCCCTTCACTTGTTTCTCTCCACCGTCTAAAGTATTATTTCCTATCTACTAATATCTTACTCGAGCCTCTATGGAGAGCCAGAATTTTGTTTTACAACACTCAAGTTTTCTTGAATTATTTAAGACAGTTTCCTCTCTCTCTCTCTCTCTCTCTCTCTCTCTCTCTCTCTCTCTCTCTCTCTCTCTCTCTCTCTCTCTCTCTCTCTCTCTCTCTCTCTCTGTTCTCTCTCATGCTAACTTTAAATCTACAGAGACCCACCTGCCTCCAAAGTGTTGGACTGAAGGCCTGTTCATCCAAACCTGTCTTAATTTAAACAGCTCTGCTTCATCTGGGTGAAGTGTATTCTCTCGCTGCTCCTCAAATCTCCCTTGCCAAATTCCCAACTGCAATTTCCCCCAGATAGCCTGATGCCCCATGCATCTTTACCTCCTTCCCATTTTTCTCTCACTTCCTTAGCAAATAAAATCTTGTCATTCTCTTACTAAAAAAAAGTTTTTTTTTTTTTTTAAGATAGGGTTTCTCTGTGTTGCTTTGGAGCCTGTCCTGGAACTAGCTCTTGTAGACCAGGCTGGCCTTGAACTCACAGAGATCCACCTACCTCCACCTCCCGAGCGCTGGGATTAAGGTGTCCACCACCATCATCTGGCAGCTCAAAATTCTTAAATTGTTCCCATGAGCTCGTACAAAATCCAATATTCTTTACAAAAGTTAAAAGCTCTTAGTCAGGGCTGGTGGCTCATGCCATCACTTTTGGGCAGGATTGCCAAGACTATGAGTTCAGCCTGGGCTACAGCATAAGACTCGGTATCCAAATATCCCAACCGAGCCCAACCCAACCAGAAATCTCTGCCAACCTCAGTCTGTTTTAATCTTCAGTCTTCTATCCTTTATGCATTACCCTCTAGCATCACAGAAATGTTTGTGTTTTCAGAACATGTAATGACATGCCATGTGTCTGTAACATCCCTGTGAACCATCTTTTTGCTACTGACAGACCCCCCCCCCCCCGGTTTTTGAAGACGGGGTTTCTTTGTATAACAGTCCTAGCTGTCCTGGAACTAGCTCTTGTAGACCAGGCTAGGCTCGAAACTCACAGGGATCCACCTGTCTCTACCTCCCGAGTGCTGGGATAAAAAGCGTGAGCCACCACCACCCAGCTTCTTTCTCTCATTTTTGTGACAAACTCCTGACCATGCTTTAAGACTGTACAAACATTTTTACTGTGAAGCTTTCCCAGTCTTTTTAAGGTGGAACTTTGCCTTCCCTCTCTGTTCTCTTTATATTATGCATCTTTAAGTGAAAACTATCAATAATATTAGGGATAGTTCAACTCTGTCTGTTAATAAAACCTACTTTATTATTTAACACATCAATCTTGTGGCATAGCTCTTCTTTCTGCTCGAATATATCCCCTTTCCATCTATATTGTTTGGAATGCTAGCATTACTACAGAAGTGTAGCAAAGTATAAGTATGGTTTACCAGTAGTCAGATGTGTGAAATGAACGTTCGCTGTTATTGTTGGCTTGATAAATCTAAATGTTTTCCAAATAATTTATTATTTCAATAATGAGTCATAAATGCAGTCAAGATGTATAAAGGAAATAAATCACTGAGCTGAGAAGTGTGTATTTGATTTTTAACATATCTGGATAATAAAAAAAGAACCAAGACCTACGTGTATATCATAGTATCAACATAATTTCAATGCTTTTCAAGACCACCTCTGAAAAATGTAGTGTACTGCCAAGAAAGTAGAAACAGTTTTACCCTTTTGATTTGTGACATTTATTTACATCTATTGGTTTATTGATGGATTAATGTTGGCACTGCAGCATTCAAATAGTTTTATGTAGAGAAAAACAGCTGTCATAAGTTCGGATATAAAGAAATAATCCAAGAAAACCTGAGTCACTTGAGGTCTAATGAGGAAGGCACAAACTATTTAAATGCAATAAATTAATAGAGGAAAATATTGAACAGGGGTTTAAAGGAGTCTCTACATTAAAAAAAAAAGAGGTGTGTGTGTGTGTGTGTGTGTGTGTGTGTGTGAGAAACCTCCTAAAGATGGGTACTTATCTGCTAGGAAGGAAGTTATTATCACCTTTAGAGTTCTGGGAACAAGGAGGAATGTTCTTATCAGAACTCAGAAGTCCAGAGGAGAAATGAGGAGCTCAGGACTGGCCCTCTGAGGAATGGGAATAGTTTGGCGAGAGCTGGTATCTCTGGAAGGTCATGAATAGTCTGATATTTAAAGTATAAAACTGAAAGTCTGAATACTAATGACAAGAATGATAGTGTATAACCACCAAGGTGACGCTGTTAGGGGCAAGAAATGCGTGCACAGAAACATACTATGCCATGTTGTTAAAGTGATCATCGAACCATCCAATCTGGGATCTGTATGGTACTCTTTTAAGAACTTATTAGTAGTGAAAAAAATAGGAAGGAACCTGTGCATCTTTATAAACTTTCACTCTAAGGGGGAAAGACGATAGACATGTCTGGAGAAAATAAATGTAAATTATGTAAACAGAGTGGTATGGAGGTAGTTCTCACACAGGTGGTCCATGGAGAATTCAATGATAATCTGAGCAAACACCCAAAGGAAATAAGCGGGGGAAAACAAAATAACGATTTCTTTACTAAGAAGAATTGCATTTGCTATAACATGAGGTTGAAACTTCTCAAAGAAGACTTCTCAAAGGTAGACTCCTTTGTGGGTTTGTAGCTTGAAAATTCTTTTTGAGAATCCTGGAAGTCAAGTGGCTAACATCACCTATAGTGTCATATATGGTACTAACATTCAAACATTCCATTAACCATTGTTCATTTCCTCCATTAAGGAAAAGTTATGCTTACATGGGTTAAGCTTGCGGATGCTAGGGCCAATTAGTTAATGCATATGCTGTCCAACCTGCTCTACAAATGGCTGACTTTGTCACGGAAGTTTACTAGTCTCAAACTTCTGAACCAATTTAAAATCCACCGCACTGCACAGAATTACTTCATTGTTTACACAACAGTCTTTGATTTTAAGTTAATAGTGAATGAACTCTGATATTTGGCAAACATCTTTAAAACTAAAAGTGGGCTTGAACCCCATCAATACTTAATGTGAAACAATGAAACTGCCATTGGCATTAGAATTGGGTTACTTTTTCTTCAGATAATTTTCCTGACATGCAGATACATATTTCAATATGCAATGGTGTCAAAAACTTTAATGGATTAGTTGTGATTATTTCTTCAACCATTTTCTTAATGTGACTTTATCTGGAAAAGACAACTAAAATTTTAATAAGGCCCATTAATGGTCTCATGTGAAAGGTTTTTAAAAAATCAGTAATTCTAGTCTGGGGGGGGAAGTTTTACTATGAAATGTAGCATCTTTGTGTGTGTGTGTGCCTAGTAATAATTCCATCAGGAAAAACAGAGCTTGGTAAAGAGAATGTCACCTCAGACTGGCCATCGAGAAGACAGAAAATCACATCACCTAATTACAGTTTTACTTCAAAGAGTATCCCGAGGGCTCAGTGGTGACCACTGGAAGGCAGGGAGGCAGTCTGGCAGCAAAAACAGGCACATGCCTGGCAGGGTTTGCAGAGCACACTTAACTTCTGCGCCTAGGTTCTTCCAGCTGTCAAGTCGGGATAATAGTAATTGCCACCTTCCGTGTGACATGAACATGAGCTTTGACACCTCCGGCTGGAGATGCCACAGCAACACAGATTATTATTATTAGAGCATAAAGTATGTATTCACACAAAACACCAGCACAATGCTCTTTTTACTCATATCATGCCTATAAGTACTGTTCTTTGATGTTCTTGTTTCAATTTAGGGGAGAGAATATGATCACAGCAAGCAACTATTCACTGTCTCCATATTTGGAGGAAATGGTTTAGAAGTTCCACATCCTTTTGAGATATCCTCAACCTGTTACTTTCCTATGGTTTTTGCAGCAAATTGCACAATAGCCCCTGAATTAAGCCTTTGGCACCTTTGAAAATGTTAGCTAAATTACTTTTCCTGGAATCTGGACCCATCAGGGAAAGACTGGAGAAATGAAATTGGCTAACAATATTAAATTTTTGGTTGTTTAACATTTAACTGAATCGCAACAACGTGTTAAAGTGCTATCTAAACAGATAATTAGCTAGTAGTTGCAGCAGTGGGCTCTGCCTAAATTTAGCAGTGAAATTAGGTTTAGGGAATGTGAAAATAGGGAAAGAAATGTTCTCAAGGGAAACAGTGGTGTCAGCACAGCTGAGGAATGTCACAATAGCTACATTTTGTCAATTATGAGCATCATCAGGGGATCTCCCCAGCAATGCAGGGTAAGGTTTATTCATAAGCGAACCTTGAGGATAGGTGATAGAAAGGACTGATTGCAGGAAGGCTGGGCTGATGGAAGGAGAAAAAGGGGGAAGGGGTGGTGATAATGAATAATGGAAGTAGCCCCAGTGCTGGGAGACAACATAGGAAACAGGTGAGGAGGAAGATTGGGGGGGGGGCGGGGAAGGGGAGGGGAGTCTGAGAGACTGACTGGGTAGGATGCTGTGTGGTCTTGGAGGTGAGTAAAACATCATAAATCAGTGTGTGAAGGTGAAGAGATCCCGTAATTCAAAGTCTGAGCACAGTGTTCTCTTGGGCACAATGCAAGCTTTAGTTTAGCCGCCACAGGCTCATCTCTGGTGGCTGCTCTTATTCTCATCAGAAAGCATCTGGTGGAGATTTCAGGACCTAAGGAAAATTAATGGTGTCAGGCCTTGGGACGGTGTCCTCCGCTTCCACTGCCCCCGCAGAGGGCACAAACCCTCCATCCTTCCTCTTCCTCCTAAGACGCTAAGGTGGCTGGGGCTTCAAGGTCAAGTCACTGTGGCTGTGTGTGTGTGGTGGATAGATGAGGGCAAGCAGACAACCATTTGGGGTTGAGGGAGGGTTATGGTGACTCAAAAAAGCTCCTCTTAAGGGTAAATGTTTAATACTTCCCGAGCTCACTTTTCTGCGGATAGCTCAAAGAGAAAGAAGAAAATAAAATGACACGTGCGAACATGCAAACGATCAAAGAAAAAACACGACCGCACTCGAAGCCTTCGGAAGGGAGAAATCCATGGCCTCCTGTTGCCGGTCGCCTGGCGCAGAAAGTGGACAACCCGGCGGCCCGAGAGAAGCAAGAGCTAGAAAGCAAACCTTTCGGGGCCCCTAGTGTCCTCCGCCAGTTCCGCTGACCCTTCCACCAAACCGCCCTCAAAGAGAAAGGAGCAGGCTAAATGCCTGGGCTAACGCAGGCTCGGGACAGCGGAGAGCCGGGATGCCCCGGGCAGGAGGAAGGACTGGAGTGTCTCCCTTCTGTCTCGTGCCGGGGCGAAGAGGGAGAATGCTGGCTGGTCCAGCGGGCGGCAGGCATCCAGCTTCCCAAACAGGCACCTCCCGCTCCGGTCCCCGGAGAGTGGGTATCTGAATCCTGCCTTCCCCGCACCACCCCCTGTCGTCCCTGGTCCGGCTGGGGAACCGCACCACTCGGGAGAAGAGGGAGCCAAGACTGGGAGTCCCGCAGCCCTCCACCCGGGTGAGCCTCCGTGTGCCCCGGCCGCCACGGCCCCGAGAGGGGCGGAGTGGGAGAGACCATCTCCAGCGCTGCGAAGGGGGGAGACGAGGCGGGGCCGAGGGGCGGGGCCGCCTACCCTGGTCCAGATAGCTCTGCCTCGGGAAAAGCCCGGTTTTCCAAGTGGATGAAGTTTTTTTCTTTTTTTTTTGAAAGGGGAGGAGCGTGAGGGCAGGGCGGTGGGAGGGGCCTCGGCGGGCGGCTGGGCGTCCGGGCAGCCGGGCGGCTGGGAAGGAGGGCGGGCTCGTCCCGGCGGTGAGGGTCGGCGGCGGCTCCCCCTCCCGCAGGGCGGGGTGGTGCGTTCCGAGTTCCCAGGAGTTCGCGGCGGGCGGGGACCGCGGGGAGGGGAGTGGCGGCGGCGGCGGCGGGCGGCTCCCGCTTCAGCCTCGGCAGTGGCGTCGGCGACGGCGGAGTCGAGGCAGCCGCGAGCGCTCGGCCGAGTGGCGGCGGGCGGCGACGGCGCAGGAGCCGGGGGTTGAGGACACGCGCGCTGGCCCTTCCACGCCGCGGCCGCCGCCGCCGCCGCCACCCAGAGCCAGAGGCGCCGGGGCGCGGGCGAGCGGGTGGGCCGGGGCAGGGCGGGCATGGCGCGGACCCCGGGCCCGGCCCCGTTGTGTCCTGGAGGCGGCAAAACACAACTTTCCTCTGCTTCTGCTCCCGCGGCCGGGCTGCTGCTGCTGCTGCCGGCCCCGACGCCGCCGCCGCTGCTCCTGCTGCTCATTCCCCTGCTGCTCTTCTCCCGGCTCTGTGGTAAGTGAAGCGGGTGGGCGCGGGGCAGAGGGAGATGCGGCGGGGCGGGCGGGCGCGGGCCGCTCGTCCGGGCGGCCAGGCGAGGCGAGGCGGTTGTAGCGGGCGGTTGGCTGCGCGAGCGGCCGCCGCGGACTTTGCCTGGAAAACTTTTCGCCGCGCCCCGGGCGAGGCCCGGGAAGGGCAGGGAGAGCGAACGAGGCGCCGGCCTCTGGCTTCCCGCCCCCGAGGCCGCGCGGATCTTCGCGCTGGGCCCCCGGGGCCAGCGGTGGAGCTCGGTGCGCGGAACCCCGCGCGCCCCGGGAACCGTTACTTCCGAGCTGGTGCGCCGAAGAAGCGGAGAGCGCGGACTTGTGGGCTGAGAGAGGTTAGGATGCCGGGATGCACGTTGCCGCCTCCTCCTTTCTCTCTGTTGAAACTTGAGCCGCAAGTCCGGAAACCCTTCGGACACTAGCCTGGAGCCCTGAAGCCTTCGGGTCCAAGCCTCCTGGCCTCCGGGAGAAGGCACCATCTTAAAACCCACCCTGCGGCAGCATCCCCTTCCAGCCACATTTGAGCACTGGCAACCTTTGTATCTTTGGGTTGAGTCCAGATGCTATCCACACACAGCCTTCCAGTTGTTGGACGTCCTTCACGCTGCCCCTGCTTATTTTAGAAAACCTTGTTCTCCGGGACCCAGGATTTACCTTTGAAATACGTATTGCGTCTGCTGTCCCCTGACTATTGAAACAAGTAGCCCCGGGTTTCTCCCGTGTGTCTTTTTTCACGACATGCTTAGGAGCTACTAATTTCTTTGTAAGTTCTGTTCCCTGGATATGAGTCTAGTTTAGATTCCTACTTTCTAAAGAGGATGAAAAAAATGATAAATTCACTTTTCATGCAAGAGAAGCAGACGTGATAATCACTGATTTGGAAAGAAAGGAAAGAAAGCCACCAGTCTAGGAGAGTAAATGTCTGGGTAATATCAAAATGCTGCAAGATGTTGTTCATTTATGGATTGCTGATGGGAAAGGTTGAGGAATAAATCTTAGATTGCTCAGACACTGGTTCTTATAAAGCTGATGTTCTACCAGTATTTATTAAAAAGGAGAGATATGTGCAAATTTCTTTAGATACGTTCAAATGTCTGTACTGTAATGCAGAAGAAAGGAAATCCTATAATTGGTAGGTGAGTCAGGGTAGTTGGTTCTGAGGGAGACGAAATTATGTTGAGATTGAGTGCCACTTACAGACTGAGAATTTCAGTCCATTTCCAGTGCTGGGAGGCAAGTTTCTGATCTACGAGGAATGCAGCGTTATCAGTGCTATGCTATCTAATCCATAGTTTGCATATCCCTACTCTGCAAATATTTGGTTCTAAGACAGTTCTTAGCCCGGTTACCTCTGTTAATAGGAGATTCTTGACTGAATTGGTATGTTGTTCTTATAAGCCATTAAGGAGGATTGTAGGTGGTGGGTGGTGCGTATGACTTCGGGATACTTGGATATCCTGGGGGTGATAGAAGCATTTTACTGCCATGACTTAGTTTATGTTCAGTACCAAAGGAGTATTTGTAGGTCTAGAGGGCTTTTTGTCTAGACCAAATCCAATAGGAGACTGAAAGCTATGTAAACGTCGATCCCCAAAATAGTTTACATTTGAGAATTTCATCGTAGCATTAGAGTGAGTTGTTGATTAGTTTCAGGAACTCACATTAATTTTTACATAGGAGAAGGAAATAGGTTTGGAGGAGAGCTTGTATAGTGTTCAAGTGGAGGCGGATGATAGCTTATCTTAGAACCCTGTAAACTAAGCAGTGTAGGGAAGTGTACTGTGATTTAGAGGAAGTGTACATTGGAGTTTTTAGTCAGCTCTGCTTGCTGTTATAGACATAGGCAGTAGCTATGTTAATATGTGCTGTTCATTTAAAGGGCTGCCTTTTGGACTTGTGTTATAATATCCTAATTTATGAACCCTTATGACTCTTAAAAAATCGGCCTCTATTTTAGAAAACAGTCTTTGAATAGGGCACAGTTGTCTTGACTTAGGGGGATGCTAATGAGTATGGAAACAGAATTTTCTTCATGTAAGTGCCCCCCCCCCAACCTGTTGATCTATGAATGATGGTAATATTAGCATTCCATAGTATTAACAGGACTTGGCTCATACTCACTCTTTGATTGAGTACACTCAGTTTTAGAGTTAAAAGATTTTAGACTTTAAGATGATGACTCTACCTGGTTGTTAATCATAGTGCTGTGCTTGTTTTTATCCCGTTTGTAGTTTTGTTTTTCTCTTTATAAATTATTGCATTAACTAGTTTGGTTGATGTCATCATGTAAATTTGACTGTTAAAAATGTCCCTCATCACTGGTAGAACTTGTTTTTTATAATGTATATGTATACCAGAGTTACTGTTATTTTAGGGACTCTGTACTATCTTACTTGAATTTGAAGAACTAAACTTTTTCTCTCCAGGATGAGGAGCCAGGATCATACAATCTAGTTGAGAGTGGCCTCAAATTCCTGATCTAATTCTTTCACTCTCCTAAATTCTGGGATTTTAAGGATGCAAACCCATTTCTGATTTGAGAGCTGAGTTTTTATAATGAGAGTTTCAGAGGTTAAGAAATTGCCAGTTTTTTAAAGTCCAAGACATTTCTAGTTAGAAGGTCGAAGGGACCAAGTTTATATGATACTTGACTCAGCAAACATAATTTAATTTTGAAATTCCATATTGTTTTTGATGATAATTGCCAATTGTGTCTCATTTTTTCTTCCTACGATTTTCCTGAGAGGTTGAGAATATTGAAGAATTAGAAGATAGAAATTTTGACCCTTCTAGAGCCCCATTTATCTTTGGGATTCGGCCACACTGCCTGTGCCTTTGTACCAAGACTTGATCTTCTGATAAATGTTTAGAAGATGGTAGAAAATAAGCTATCACATAATACAATTCTGTAAGAACAGTTTGACTATTTTTAGGTACTTTATAAACACTTGGGAACACACTTGGCAGTGTCTTGCCCGCAACATGCTTGCAGTGTGCTGATAGACAGAAAGGAAGTAGATGATTCCAGGACAGTTTGGTGTTTCTGTAGAAATGTGTATGATATCCTGTGAGTTTCATGGGATAGGAGAATGCAACTCATTAGGTTAAAAGACATAAATGAGGGAAAAATTCACTTCGTTGTTCTGTTGTCTGTGTATATGGGTATATGTTTACGGGTGTGTGAACATTTGTCTGGATGAAATCCAGGGAGTTGCATATTCTCAGCAAGTAGATAGATTTACTTTAAAAATCCTGACTTTAAAATTAACTTCAAAATCAATTGAGTTAGTCTTCTTGAGGTTAGACAGTTTAATGATTTAAGACATTTGTGTCTCTCATTTTTTCTCTTTTCCTGCAGTTTACAGTTTAATCACTAAAAAGTCAGTCTGATTCTGAATGAAGACTGCCACTTACTAAAAGTGAATCACTCACTGGTAGTTTACTTATATCATCTTATTCATAGGGTTCTTACGATATTAAATGAAAGAATAAACTAAAGCACTTAGAGTCCATGGGTGTGGTTAGCTGGCATGCTAGCTTTTATTACATTGTACATTATAAACTGTCAATCCTAGTTGACTCGTAATCCTAAATAGTTGAATTTTCTAATTAATTGACAATTGCATGTTTATGACTGTGTAATAAATAGTAGTTCAGAAATATTTATTAGATATATTTTCTATAAAGACGTAGCTAGTTCCAAATATTAGAATATAGTCAAATTAAATGTGTATTAGTGTGGAAACTACTTAAATCCTTCCTCAGCAATGTTGACTGTATTTTAAGATTTTGGAGTTTTTCATATGTAACTTAGAAAAATCAGTGATTCTGTTGAACATGTAGGGCTCGAGAATGGAAGGGAGACACAATTTGGATTCTACTTTCCGTAGACTCCATACCACCAAGTTAGGGTCTGTGTGAGTCTATATTGTAAAACATAAATTATTGGAGTGTTAACCACTTTTAGATGCAAATAAATTAAACTCTTCTGTCTATAGCGTCAGAAAGGGGCCTAGCTATAGAGATGGATGTGTGTGCTAGTATAAGGTGTATTTATTGGCATGCCGTATTTATGTTAGGAAGATCTCTTACTTGAAATGCTTGAGAACAGGTATGTTTCAGATTTAAGATAAGAAAATTAGATTTTTATCTCATGTGTATGAATATTTGCTTGCTTGTCTTTATGAATACCACATGTGTGCCTGGTGCTCATGGAGGTCAGCAGAGTGTGACACATCCCCTGGCACTGGAGATAAGATAGCTGTGAACTTTCCTGTGGGTGCTGGGGACTGATGTTGGATCCCCTACAGGAGCATCAAGTGCTCTTCACTACTGAGCCATCTCTCTGGCCTCTGAGAGTCGAGTATTGGGTTATACACGTAGGTGATGTGGATGTAGATACCATCATGATGGGACTGAGGTTCCAAAAGGGAAATGTGCTCAAATTTCATATGCTTTTTGGCTTTACAGTAACTTCATATGTCTTCAGTCATTTGTGCATTGTATGGGAATTTAGACTTGAGGCATTATGTGCAAAGAACTTTTTTGGGGGAGCAATTTGAATTGTAGCTTTTTGGTTAATGGATTTAGCTAATGGTTCATACATTTACATACACACGCATTAGTAACTTACAAATTGTGATATGTATCTTTAATCTGTATACTTAGAGAACTAAAACTTTCCAGGTATTCATTAAAAACTAATTGAAGAGACGCTATCTATGGTAGTCTTATTTTAAATAAAAATTATTTTGACATTCTATAATTGATCTGTTAAAAGTAGCAAGTGTATTTCTATAGATTGTTGTGTTAACTTTAATGTCTTAAAAATTGACAGGGCTATAAATTTTCAAAAGGCATTTAATAATTATTATTAGTATGTAAATTGGGTAAAATCAAATAACATTAAGACAATAATGGAATTTTAAACATTCTTCATACCAAGCATTCACAAAATTGACTGTCCAAACACCATTTGTCATACTTCTGGTTTTTTAAAATATACTTGCTTAAAATTGCCTTTTAATTTTAAGTTTTAAACACATAAACTTTCTTGAATTTCATTAAATTTGTGATGTTCCTTTTTTAAAAGTACTTATTTTCTTTGTTTTTGGACACAGTCTCAGTGTGTAACTGTGAGGAACTTGGAATTCATTGCATAGATCAGGTTGGCCTCAAACTCAAGAGAGTTCCGATGCCCCTCTACCTCACAGGTGCTGGGATTAAAGGCGTGTGTCACCACACCCAGCTTATATATTTTTTCATGTCTGTGTATATGCAGTATGCATGCATGTGTATGCAGAGATATTTCAGATGGGTGTGTATATGAAGGCCAGAGGTAGAGATTGGCAGTCTTGGTCTGTTGTTTGTTGTTCATTGAGGTCTCCCACCTGAACCCATACTTGAGCCCAGGTCTGGCTAGCCTGAGATCTGCTTGCCTTCTCCTCCCATCATTTATGTGGGTGCTGGGGATCTGAACTCCAGTTCTCTGTCTTACTTGTATGCAAGCACTTTAACAACTGAGCCTTCTCCCAAACCCTGCATGATTTTTCAGTTTTAGTACGTTCTGACAGTTAAGTCATTAACTTAGGTTTGTTTGGAACCTGTTCAGGGTGGATTTGAAGTTTTTTCCTAAATGGCTCTCTTAGAAGCCATCAACTTGAACTTTTAGTGAGAGGTTCCTCACATTTGTCTTGGTTCATCTGTATTGCACATTAGAAGGGATAATAATTTATGCTTATATTGTGAATTTCATGTGTTTAGCATAGTGGCAAGGAGGTTACTTTTCCTGTATACCTGTTGATTGATTGCCATCATTCTACTAACCAGGGGATGAGGGAAGAGCTGTTGTGTTGTGATTAGATCCTAAAATGGAATAAGAGACATGTACAAGATATATCAGCTTGTAATTGAATAGGATAGCTTAGAAATGGAAGTAAAGGTTTCAATATTTTGTGATTCTGTAGGCTTAAAATAATTTATGCATGTGATTCTATAGATTAAAAAGAGATGGCAGTTTTATAATGTTATTTTGTTTCCTTTAAAAATGCTTCACTGAGACAGTGGGGCTGATCTATTGGGAGCTCACCAAGGCCAGCTCGACTGGGACTAAAAATGCATGGGATAAAACTGGACTCTCTGAACATGGCGGACAATGAGGGCTGATGAGAAGCCAAGGACAAGGGCACTGAGTTTTGATCCTATTGCATGTACTGGCTTTGTGGGAGCCTAGCCTGTTTGGATGATCACCTTCCAAGACCTGTATGGAAGGGGGGAGGACCTTGGACTGTCCACAGGGCAGGGAACCCTGACTGTTCTTTGGACTGGAGAAGGAGGGGTAGGAGAATGGAGTGTGGAGAGTGGGGGGAGGAGGAGGGAAAAGGGGGGCGGGGAGGAGGCGGAAATTTTTAATAAAAATTTTTAATAAAAAAAATTTTGGAACTAAAAAAAATGCTTCAGGAAAAAAAACATTTTAAATAGGTTAGCTATTTAGGTTCTTCCCAGAAGAAATAAAATAGCTAAATTAAGGAGAGAAGGCCAGTATGACTAATTCCTCAGATGGTCAGGGTCAGAGAGTAGAGTGTATGGATGGTTGCAAATCTCAGTTACCAGGGAAACTGAAAATCCCACTGCACTAGACTCTGCTGTGGACATGAGGTCAACAGATTTCAGGAGGCTTGGAGAACTTGAGGTATTTTGAGAGACATCTTCGTATTTGTCTCCCAGACGACTTTTACCATTACGGCCTTTGTTTACAACTTGACCGGATGTGAATACTTTGTGAAAGAAATACACGTTTTCTTCACTATTTCGTACTCTTGTGTGCTTGTCATGTAGGGACACTCAAGTTTTGTTTTTTTTTTTTTTAACTTCAAAAGTTTAGCAACAAGATCAAGTTTAGTCTTAAGTGAGCATATGTACTGTAGGACCTTAAGTGAGCATATGTACTGTAGGACCCACATAATTTTGTTTTCCCAATATTACATTAGAGGGTTTGAAAAGTAGACATAACCAAATACCATGTCAGCATATAATTGATAGTAAAATTATTGGTATTTTGCTTCATATTATGTTTTTTGAAGTGTCATGGATCATTTCAATTTGGATACTACACTTGATGCACTTAGTAGTTAGGTGCATTGTGGCTGATGGCCACCACTCCAGACAGTGAAGCCCTAAACTATAAATTGTCTGTCTCTGGGGTAGGTTATGTGCTTTGGGTTTAGAATCATATTGTTCTACCAACTTAAATCCTAAAGTGCTTGCTCTAAGAATGGCTTTCCTCATTTAGGTGTCCCTCACCACTGCTTACACATACAGTGAGAGTATAAGTCCATTTTCCAAAGGTTTTATGTTTAGAATAGTGTTGATAGGAGTACTCTATGGAACATTCTTCTTTGGAAGAAAATACCTATTTGGAAATGAGAAACGGTTTATACTATATAATTAATACCCCTCACACAAAAAGTCACAGTGTGCATTAAAATATAGTGGTCTAAGAAATTGTTTTGTGAGATATTCTATTATAACTCTTTTTTTGTGAAATACTTATTATTATGTTATAAACGTTATGCTATAAAAAACACATTATGGGAGATAAGAAACTGTTGAGATGTATTTTAAATTTGAGGTACAGACAGGGAAGATTGATAGGCCTGGCTTTGTTAACTGAGATGATTTTTGCGTTGTGGTTTGTTTTGTTTTGTGTGTTGATTTCTCATTGGTATTCCTATTTTGAATTTGAAGAGGTTCAAAATTAACCTTTTGGAGAAATGTAAATTTTCTTCAGTGGTATTGTTTTTTTTTTTTTTTTCTTCAGTGGTATTGTAACATGAGCTGTGTATTTCGCTAGTGTGGATGTAGTTTAAGCAGCTTCCAGTGGGGGCATACCTTTATGATGTGCCCTGAAGTGGGTGCACTTATAGTTAATAGCATGTTATCTTACAATAGAATCATGCCAGAGCTGCTGTTGAGAAGACATGATAGTATCAAGTGAAAATATAAAACTAGGTTTATGGAGCTAGCCCTTTAACTCAGTCACTGAGAAAATTACAATTAAGAATGAGCTTCATTCTTCAGAGAACAAAAGTATTAGTGAATGCAGTATTGGAAAAGTGTGACAAGATCAACTTTATACATGAATTATTTCTGTGAACTGGGCGTGATAGCAATGACTATCTTTAAAAAATATTTTGGACCATTGTTATTGAAAGCAGAATAACATTTCTTAGGTATAGCTACACTGAGTTAGGTTAAAAATTCATTTCATAATGGTATTACCATTGTGGTTCAATTTGATTTAAATTAGAGATGATTGTTTATAGTTCTGAGTTCAGCTGGTTTAGAAATCTGTTGGATGCTTATTTAGAAAAAAATGTTTCTTAATACCTTTTGCTTAATTCTGAAGAGATTATGTCTCAGGGGTGGAGTAGGGGATAATGCACACAGAACAGTTGAACATTGGTTCAAGTATGCTTCAACAGCATTTTTTCACTAACTTGTACATGTGTTAATGACTGGAATAGCTACTCTGGATCTCTGCAATTCTTGTAAAACCTGAAAGAGGTAAACAAATCCCAAGCACAAGACTCTAGAGACATGTGAGTTATGCATTTGTATTAGATACCAATTTTCATAGTAGTTTCCCCGTTCTTATAAGCAGTACTCAAACGGAAGGAAATCTGACATAGAAATGGCAGTAGAGCTGCAGTTCATTCACAAGTTTTCTTCTGTGTGTTGTACATTAGTAGATGTCAAAGGGTTACCTTTCTAGTTAAACTGCTGTAGACCCTGTAGTTGACTGGTTTTAAAATTTAAAAGGTCTATCAAGTCTGTGGTTGGCTATCGTAATGAACACAACTTCCTTAGAAAAATAAAGCTGTCTGGCTAAACTGTTTCTTTCCTGCATTTAAGAAGATAGTTCAGAAATAATTTTCATAGTTTTAATGAGAAAACTAAGTAATTAATTATTATTGTAATTATTTTGAGGCCATGCATTGTAATTGTGTATGTATAAATACACATACATGGATCTGGATGTATATGAAATGTTTATATATATATATATGTCTGCTATTTTTTTTATAATATTCAAACAGTGTCTTGTCCTCCAAAGCTTTAATTTTGAAGTTGTATTTTAAGAAGCAGATTTTCTTTAGGACACTCCTGTTGCTCTGCTGCCCTCTACCGTCCTATGGTGCAGTGACTGTGTCTGTATTCATAACTATTTCTCCTGGGACATGGTTAGAGAACATCCTTGTTGACTTGTGAACTTTAAGTTTCTTGAGTGGGTTGAATATTATGTATGTATTAAATATTTTATTGATAAGGCTTAGGTAATTATAACACTTGATCTTGTTATGCAAAAATCGAAGAGCTTAGAAATAGGAGCAGGAGGTAGGCTGTTCACTGACTATTAATCAAACCACAATAGAAATCATCCATGTTCCATAGTAGATTCATGATAGCTACTCTTAGGCTTATAAGCTCAGTAGTAAGACTAATAAAATTTATACATATATATGAACAAATATGTGATATCTGTAAAAACATACCAGTTATAGCTTAAAATATGATCAGTAAGGTCTAAAAGGGTAAAGCTGTTATTTCAAATAGGAAAGACTTTTCCTCCCTTTTGTTGAACATAGAAGATGCCTTTGTAATACTCCCCTTAAGACATGTACAGTTTGTTTTTTTACTTTGTGTAGTGCTAGGGCTCAAACTTTAGGCTGTGAACATGCTAGACAAACATTCTCCCAGTGAACCACTAAGCTGTATACCCTTCATCTAAGAAATTGAAGTGTCAGGAGATCTTCAGAGGGGCTGGGAAGAGAGAGGAGAGAGTGCTAGTTACTTTATGCCTGTTTCAAAATCTACGAAATTGACTAAATTATACTTCATTCACACAATTGCTGTGAAAGTCAGATCGCACTCTAGGTCTACACAAAACCAGTGTAAAGTCTGTGCAATAGGCCCTGGTGGTGCAGTCTACAATCTCAGCTACTCAGGAGACTGAGACAGGAGGATTTCAGTTGGCAAGTTCAAGACCACCCGCCTAGCAGCACAGTGAGACTTTGCCTCTAAGGAAAATGTGAGAAGAGATTTGAGCATATCGCTCAGTGGTAGAGCACATGTGTAACTATCAGGCGCCTTCTGCTTCTGTCTCCAGCGCCATAAAAATAAATGAAAGTTAAGCTTGTGGGGTTATAGAAGGAATATTTTTACTGCTGATAGAGGAAGACTGGAGGAGGATCTAACAGTTTAGCTGAATTGTGAAAAAGACATTTACATTTCCTTTTACTATTAGTAATGGGAATCTAGTAAGATAGAAGATAGTAGGTTGAAAAGACCACTGGCGTGAAGATCCCAGAAGGAATCAGTATCACTGTGGCATTCAGACATGAACTTTATGAAGGCAAGTGATTCTTGTCTTGCCTGAGATTAGAGTGGCAGACAATTAGGAGCTATGGTGGTTTGAATTAGAAATGTCCCCCACGGGCTCATGTATTTGAACACTAGATCTCCAATAGACGTTTGGGGAAGTTATGTCAACTTTAGGAGTTAATGGCCTTGTTGGAGGAAATCCATCACCTTCTGTTTCCTGTCCCTCCCTTCTGTGTATGGATGGAGATGCCATCATCAGTCTGCTTCCTGCTCCTGCCATCATACCTTTTTTCTTCCCTGCCAGTATGGACTGTATCCCTCTGGAACCCATAAGCCCTAATAAACAAATTTCTTCCTTAAATTGCAATTAGCCAGCACTTTTCCACAGCAACAGAAAAGTGACTAACAAGATTGGTACCAGAAGGAAATGAGTGCTGTGTGAAGAACCTGACCACATTGTTTTTTGAAGGACTTTAGAGAACTCTGGAATTGGACTGGCAAAAACAGAGCTCAAGAGAATCTGCAAAGCAGTAGTGCTGGGAGTAATGTGGGCAGGGGAGGCCTGGCTTGTGAGGTTTCAGGGGAGGAATAGAGGCTCTTGTTAGCAATTGGGCTGTAGGCCATTTGTTTGATATTCTGGCAAATAATCTGGTTGCATTTTACCCTTGTGCTGAGAACTTGTATGAAGCTAAATCAAAAAGTAACAAACTAATTTCATTGGCAGAGAAAATTTGAGGATAGTTGATGTTTGATGTTGAGTCTGTGGCATGGTTATTACTCTTAGGCAACTGTGCAATGACAAAAAAAGCAAGTGGGACAAAAACAAAGGGTGTTTTAAAGAACAGAACACTGGGAAATTTAGGGTTGCAGTAGAGTCGTGGGCCAAAAAGGCAGTGCAGTAATTGTTAGGAGAGTAGGGCCTTAAAGAGAAGTCTTCTCTGTACTACTATAAGAAGGTTTCCTGCAGGCAGGACCCCACCCAGCTATGCCTCCAATGTGTAAAAAAAAGATCCAAGGGGTTTCTTGTTCCTAGAAAACCTTTGCTTGTTGTGGACATTTCTGTTCATTTTACAGACACTCCTGTAAATGTGGTCCGTGTGGGGCAGGGTCCATCCCAAGCTGGCAGCAGACTTTGGCATGTCCTCACATCCTGCTGTGTTTAGAAACAAGCACGATTAAAGACTGAGAGAAGGTAGTGGATTATTCTTCCAGTTTCAGAGAGCCATTGAGTCCAAGTAATGTATGACAGGGCTAATTTTCTCAAGTGAAGGCCCTGGGAAGCTATGAAGGTGAAGCCTGGGTTTTTGGAGATGCCAAAGAAGTGAGACATCTTGCAATGATAACCTGGAGGGGCTATATGCTGTCTTTACTAGGATGTCCCGGACAGGACAGGACAGCTGTGCCCATGGACAGTAAAGGGTGTGGAGATAAACCACTTGGGAAATGGTTTCAGGCAACGGTGTCTGTTTTGTTGCAAGTGAGCAAGCTCTTGTATAGTGGAAACCCATCAGCTGTGATTGTCAGCATATCACCTCAGATTGAATAGTGAGCACTACTCCCACCAGGGACTCCATGAGGAAGAAGCACATTAAAGGAGGTGTGGAGAATGCAGACTCTTCAGCAAGCCAGCTCCCAGTTCTATACACTGCTTCAGAATTCAGTGTTCTGACTTTAGGAGCATAGTGTGCCATGCCCCTTCTTTAGAAGCACAGTGTGCCTGGGAGACTGACTGCCTGCTCTTGCCTGCATTTTCTCCTACAGCTGGAAACATAGTTCAGCTGTTAGAATGCTTGCTCAGCATACGTGGACCCTGTGCAGTCTCTCCATGTTGTGATTCACCTGTAATCCTAGCACATGGGAGGGTGGAGGCAGGAGGATCAGAAGATCAAGAGTCTTTATTTGAGGCCAATTTGAAATACGTAAGATCCTGACTTGGTGGACAGAGAGGAAGAAAGAATAAAAGAAGCTTTTAATAAAGTAGACCAGTAGATTTATTAATTAGGAAGAAGACATTGAAGCATCAAAGAATTTTATTTTATAGATTATTTGTGTGTGTGCAGGTGTGCATGCATATGGCCTTGGAGTGCAGGAAAGGGCATTGGCTTCCCTAAATTTCCTGAAGCAGGAGTTGCAGGTGGCTGTAAGCTGCTCAGCGTGAGTGCTAGGAACCAAACTCAGGACGTTTAGGAGCAGTGAGTGCTCCTAACCTTGGAGCCCTCTCTCTAAGCCCTAGCAGTTGGGGGAAAATGCCAAATCCCAATGAATTATCTAGTGAGGATGTAGGCTAGGACCCACTTTTGGGAAAAATCAAATTGAGAGAAAAAGAATGAGTCACTTCATTAGGACCTGAATATATGTGTGTCTCATGTTGACTTCTAATCCCCACCGTGATATTGTTAGTGGTGAGTTCATCAGGAGATGGTCGAGTTTGGATAGGTTGGAAGGGTAGCACGGCAGGAAAGTAATAATCATCTGTTAGTAGGACTGAATGAAGCTGGCACCCTTGCGATAGCAGCTCAAGACAAGACATTAAGATTAAGAATTCTCGGTTAAGAACTGCCAGGAACTTGTCTCTGGCTAAAGTAAATGATGGAAGGATACTGAGTGGTGCAGATATGGAAATGAAGAACAGAAGGAGGCCACTTGGGCATCTAGAAGTATATGCCAACACCATCATGAAGGCAATCTCCTCAGACTTGCTGCCTCTTAAAATCATTGAAATTTAGCTTTACCTCTGACACTGAATTTGTTGAAATTGGATGTTAGATTTAGTGGTGCAGACCTGTAAAACCAGCTACTTGGGAGGCTAAGGCAGGAGGATCATTCATTTCAAGGCCTTCTAGGACAACTTAGACTTTGAAAAAAGTCGACAAAAAGTCTAGAGATAGGACTTGATCATAGAGTACTTGGGTAGCCTGCAGAAGGCTGTATGTTCAGTTGCTACTACCAACTAAACTCTGTCCCCAGACCTTGATGTTTTTGCTGTAGCTCAGGAAAGTACACTACCCACAGTTGTCCATGTATACAGACAATGATAAGAAAAGCCCTTTCTCGTCAGTTAATTTTTATGACTTATAAATTTGGAGGAAAGACATGGGAGATGCACATCGGGTATAGCAAGGTTCAGGAAAAGAAAAATGGGAAAGGCTAGTCTTTAAGAGACCTTAGTAGTTAAAGCACCTTCTAAGTAGAAAAGAATAAATCACAGGGAGAGAGGAAAGTTATAGGGAGAAATTGATCTTTAATGATTTTAATGATATATTTTGAGGATAAGTCAGTATTAGTGAGAGCTGGTGGAAATTAGAGTAAAACATAATGAAGAATAAATTATGAATCAACATTGAAGACCCACATTGTTATATAGTACCGTTTATTTTAAAACCATTGTATATTTTTCTTTGTCCTGACTGTGTAAAAGTTATTAGGGTTCTGATGTTTCTTTGAGTTGTTTTCACTTTTAAGACTTTTATGAATAGTATTGCTATAAGCATTCGCATCACCTGTCTTGGTAGTAGAATTTCTGGGCACACTTAAGCATGCTTTGCTTTGAAAAGGCTTCTAACAGTTTATACTTTTACCAGTAGAGTATGAGAGTTTCCTTTATAGTAGCATGTTTTCTTTTAGCTATTCTAATTGTTGTGTAATATTAAAATATGAGTTTAATTTATATTTCCCTAGTGGCTTGGGTCTCAGAATTTTGGTCCATGTGAATACTTATTTGTGAAATGTGTTCATTTTATTCTTATTTTATTATATTGGGTTGTCTTCGTTTAGAATTGTAGGAATCTTTTACGTGTGCTAGGTTTGAACTCTCTGTTAGCTTTATATATTGCAAATGTTTTCTGTGCTTTTCACCTACTAATGAAGTCTTCACAAATGGAATTTTGACTTTTGGTCAGGTCATCAAAATCAATGTTTTTCACTGATATAGTATCATAAAGGATTAGCCTTTAGAAAGATGGAATTTACTTCTGCGGTTATAAATATAAATACTAGCTTCCATATTTTATTTTCTGTTGACTATCTACTGTCACCATTGCCCTGTTGTGTATGAACAGTCAAGTTGCTCTGTAGGAGCTTATTTTTTGCTTTATTTAATTAGACAAACAGTGGTAATATTTTATTATCAGTATACATACATCATCATCATCATTTATGCCCTAGCAATGCTTCAACGTGCCTGGGCAGCCTGTCTATGGCGGTTCTCCAGTTGTTCCTATCCTGTGCACTCTGAGATGCTTGTGTTGTTGTCATACCCAAGGTTCCAAAGTCTTCCTATATGCTGTCTATCCAGCGTTTTGGGGGCCTTCCTCTTCACCTTATCCAGTGCACTCTGCAAAGCAGTGCTATCTTCGGGTATCTGTCATCATTAATTCTCATAACATGACCGAAGTATCTTAAGCGCTGTTGCCATATCCTATAGTTTACTTCCTTCTGTAGGTGGAAATGTTTCTTAATGTCATCATTGTGCAGGCTATTTCTGTATCTTTCTGTGATGCTTAGAATCCTCCTGAGACATGCCATTTCAAACACACTGAGCCGCTGGTCTGAGGAGTGTTTTGTGTTTCAGGTTTCGGAGTTGTAAAAAAGGCAGCTCAAGACAAGGGTCTCATATACTAGTAATTTTGTTGTTGTCATTGTGTCTCTTGGTGAGCAAACCTTTCCTAGAACCTGAAATACATCCTTCATTTTCCCTATCCGCCTCTTGATGCCTGAAATAGTTTCCTCCTTTGAACTGAGGTTTCCTTTCAGATGGAAGTTGACTGTTTGCTTGAGGTTCTGATTCGATACTACAGTGTTAAAATCCTTGTGCACCCTTCCCATGATTGTATCTCAGTCTCTCGATGTTTACTTTCATAACAAGGTTTTCACTCTGTTTACCATGGCCTGCAGCTCATTTGGACTTTCAGCAAGTAGTGCTGTATCATCAGTGAAATGTAAGTTATGGATTCACACACCACCTATCTGCACGCCTATCTCCTCATCCTCCAGGGTTGTTGCTATTATTAATTCCAGGAATATATTGAGAGAATACATCTCTGTAATAATCCTACAATTGTCTTAAACTGAACACTTAATTCTCCACAGACTTTAACTGATGCAAAGGTATCTTTATAGGCATTTTCTAGAATTCTTACGATTTTGAGTACCTGTAGAACCTCATTGTTTCCCAAAGTTTTTGCCTCCAAATGCTATTGAATACCTTCCTGAAGTTGATGTAACAGACATATAAGACTTTTCCAGATTCTTCATATTTTTCTGCTAGTTACCTTAAAGTGAAGATCTCATCAATTTTGCTCTTGTTAGCTCTAAATCTGTACTGAATCTGACACACACACACACATCATACGGAATGTGCATGCATGCATGCATACAGACAGACAGACAGACAGACTTAAACTTAGTGGACTTGTACATTTATGAATATCTTGCCCATAAACATACTTAAAAAAACTTATGAATTTATGAAGAGCAAGGTTCATGCTGGAAATGTTTAAAGTTTTCCTAATACTTCTTCACATTGTATCTTTTTTGTTACTTGTTTCTATACATCATGTTTTTATCTCAGTGCTCTAAATAGTTCCTTGATGGTTTTTAAATTTTTCTTAGTTTTGATATTATAATGTAATTTAATTACATCATTTCCCTTATCCCTTTTTCTCTCTCCATGACCTCTTGTGTACCTTTTTCCTTGCTGTCTTTCAAATTCGTGGTTTCCTTTTCATTTTTGGTGTGTGTGTGTGGGGGCATGTTTCTAAATACAACCTGTTCAGCCTATATAATGTTACTTTTATGGATATGTTTTCAGGTCCCAGGGAAGAGCACACCAACTGATGCTTTCTTTTTTGAAAGACTTATTTTATATAAATGAGAGCTCTATGTATGTATACCTTTATTCCAGAAAAAAGCATCAGATCTCACTATAAGTGTTCCCACTATGGGTGGTTGTGAGCCACCATGTGGTTGCTGGGAATTGAACTCAGGACCTTTGGAAGAGCAGCCAGTCTCTTAACTGCAGAGCCATCCAGCCCTGATGTTTGTTTTCTATGTTAGAAAGTTTCTCAGGAATTTGGGACACAACATAGTTTCATACAACAAAACAGTACAAGCATTAGAAGCAACAAGTCATAAGGCAGCCTGGGGAAAGCCAAACACAAACTTCCAGAGTACTTTTTTCGCTAGTCTCCCAGGAAAAGCTGTGATGGCAAATACAAAATATCAGTAACCATTGACTCTTGTTTGCACCAGAGATGCCCAAATTCCAGGTTCAGAAGGAAAACGGGTTGGTGCACTGTAGAATTGAACTAGTTTAATCTGATCCTCAAAAAATTTTTGCTAATTCTTTCTAGTGCTTAGTTAGTACTTCTTTTTGTTGTTTGCTTGGTTTTGGTTTTGTTCTGTTCTCTTTTTGTTTTTTATTTTGCTGAAACTTTGCTAGTTAGGTGGTAACTTTGGTGTCTTTTAAGTAGTAAGGTAAACTTAAATACCCTGAGTGTCACTAGTGATAATTTAGAGAATCTTTGTGTTCTTGAATATACAAAGTTTGGCTCAAAGTTATGGTTTTGTATTTCCACCCTCTTACTTGCCTACACTCTAAAATCTTTGTATTTATTTATGTAGAAAGTGGGTGTTATATGTGGGTGTGGATTGTGTGGGCACCCGTGTGCAATTTGTGGAGTTGGTTCTCTTCGCCACCATGTGGCCTCTAGAAGTTCGGCTCAGGCCATTAGGCTTGGTGGCAAGTGCTGTTTCCCATTGGGGCTCACCTGCTGATCTGCGCCAGTAGTTTTGTATCTCTGCTTGATAACTGAAAAGTACACCACTAAGCTGTAAGCTCTGAGTACTGCTTTGGGCATTCTGCCCTTAACACTAAGTGAGGTTTTTAAGATTATTTATTCATATTAACTTGTATACAAAATTTTGCATTTAATTATATAGAGGGCTAATTGATATATATATAAAACTTGAGAGTAGATTAGTGCCTTGAAAGATAGTGTTTGTGCTTTGAGATGACAGTTGCCTGCTTATGAGTTCCTGCTTTCCTTTTACCTGCTGTACATTTAAGATCAGAAATACGGAACCAAAAGAAGTCAGAAGTGAATTCTGAAGTATGGTTGAAAGACAATTCATTTGGTTGAAAATCGTTTACTGTTGTTAATTATGATCAGTGAAGTATTGTGAGTCATACATTTTATTATGAGTAAAATTTGAAAGTTATAACTAATTTCATTATTTTAAAATATAACATTACTGAGACAAAATATCTTCACAAGCAATTTAAGGAAAAAAGAAATTATTTTAGCTCTCAGTCCTATCATGGTAGGGAAGTCGTTGCAGCAGGACCTTGGGGAATCTGGTCACATTGCAGAGTCAGGAAGCAGAAGAGATGATGTTCTCAACTAGAGTTCATGCACAGTCTCGACCCACAGCCCCTTCAGTGGAATGGTACCACTGACATTTAGGGGTGGGTTCTTCCCCTTCACTTAACCTGATCTATGCCCATAGACTTGATTCCATGGTGATTCTACGACCTGTCAAATTGACAGTATTAACCATCTCAGAAATCAGAAGGGCAGAGGCTTAGTAATTACTGTGAAAATCCTTACACATTTGCCTGTGGTGAAAGTAACGCTTACTTGTGGGCCACAACCCTTCTCTGCCTTTAGTTTTGGAAGTCATCAAAGTTTGGGAAAACTGGATAAGTAATCGAGTTTCTCTTTCTGCATTACTTTGCAAGCTTTCTCATACGTACTATGCACAACATGATGAGGGTGGCAAAATGTCCTTTCAGATCCAAAATGCTGCTTCCTGACTGTTTTTGCTGTGAACTGGGCATATGGGAGGAACACCACCCTACTACCCTATAAAATAAGTTAGATGATATTCTCTGGAAAAAATTACTTTTTTTTAGAAAATGAATTTTATTTAGGCCTTTCATGGTCTAGTCCAAATTTTGTGATAGCAAATATTTATGCAGTAAGAAAATACAGAAATGGACTCAGAGGTAATAAAAAGTGTTCAGTGGTTCAGAGGAATAAGGTAAACTAATTTCAGTAGTTGTAAATATATTTGGAATCACTTTTCAATTTTCCTGTTAGCATTAGTGAAATGGAAGCCTTAAGTGTTAGATAATGGCTAAAGATACTCAATCTCTCAAGGTTTTATTGTATGTGAATGATAAGGCTTTATACTTTTATTTTGCTAATTATTTTTAAATTTAGCATAGGAAAGATTTGATTTCATTATTTCATACATAAATCTCACATTTTATTTGTATACAGCTCCATTCTTTGGCCATCCTTTCCCGTGTGACTGGTCCTCTTCCTTTCTCTGTTTGTCCCCCTTCTCTTTCATCTCACAAATATCCCATTGCTGACTCTTTGAGGTTTTTCCTCCCCAATAAGTCAGTCAGCTTCCAGTCTCCTTTATACTTTCCTGGTGCACACACACAAGTGTGTGTGTAAGATTATAGCTGTTTGAGTTTATTTGTAGGTCATTTTGTCTTACCCCATTGGTTTAAGTGTCTACCTTTGTCCCACTTCATGCTGTTTTTGTTACTGTGTGTCTATGAGAGTCGGATGTCAGATATTCTGATGCCCCCAGAGTTGTTCTTATTGCTTAGGATTTCTTTGCCTCTTTGGAGTCTCTTGTTTTTCCATGGGAATTTTAGGATTGTTTTTGTAGTTGTGTATAACGACCATCCCTGGAATTTTAATAGAGATATCATTGAAGATAGTTTTTTATAACATAGCCATTTTACAATATTAATTCTGCTAACCCATGTTCGTGAGAATCTTTCTATCTTTAAGCAAGTTTATTCCATATTATGAAAATTTCATTGTAGAGATCCTTCATTCCTTTGTTAAGATGTTTTAGGTATTTTATGTGTTTGGAAGCTATCTTTAATAAGGCCATTTGCCTTTGTAAGTGATTTGACATTTTTCTCTTAAATGTTTTTGGAAATTTTCATTGCACTGTTATAGAGTGGTTCTTCTATGGTCATGTCTATTTTAGGTTCTAAGTACCTTGTGGGAAGTGTCAATTCTTCAGATTTGGAAAGTTTTCTGCTGTAATTTTATTGAATAGATTCTGTCCCTCTACTTTTTATATGAACATTTCTACTCTTATATTTTTAAGTTTGGGCTCTTGTTAGGTTTGGTCTAGATTATTTTTGTTTTTACTTGACTAACTGATACTGTCTGGCTTCATTTTTTTCTTATACTTAATCTTGCATGTTGATGACTCACTGTTTATTATTTGTTTTCTATCTCTGCCTCTCACTTTCCGTGCTGAAGTTTTCTTCTGTGGTTTTAACTTTCTCCTTCACATTGGTGATCTTTTTATTTCTTTTGGTAATATTCATGAGTAGGCTATGAATTTATTTTATCCTTCATCTATTTTAGTTTTCTATGTGGTCATTAATAATTTTCTATTGTTGTTAATTAAATGTGTTCTCTGGCACTTTCATACACACACACACACACACACACACACACACACACACACACACAGTAGTGCAGTTTGATTACTCTTTCCCCCTTCCCTTCCTTTTATCCCTTTCATCCCACACTAGTTTCTTTCCAAGATTCATGTTGTTGAGTTTAACTAGCGTCTGTGTGTGATCATGGGCCTAGAACCATCCAGCTAGGCACACAACTGAAGACAATGACTCCTTCTCCCAGCATCAGTCAGGAACCAAATTTTCAGCAGTGAGGTGAATAGGGTCTTATTCATGCTTGACTGTTCACTGACCAATTCTTATGCAGGAATTAGGGTTACAGTGACTGTTACTGCCCAGAAGATGGCAGCGTTCAGCCCTTCTCACTGTCTTTTGGCTTGTTCCACCCTCTTTTCATCAATGATACCTAAACATCCAAGGGAGTAGTGCCAATTTTTCTGATTAAGGCTGAATACTCAGCTACCACTCACTCTGACACATTGAGCATCCATGATTTTCTCTGCTATTCATTGGAGAGAGAGACTATCTGTTTAAGGGTCGTAGTAGCATTTGACTGTGGGTCTAAATATGAACATTTAGAAGGTAGTTTGATGTTGTACCAGTTTAGGTGAACAATAGCAGTAAGTTCCCACCAAGTACCTTTCACTTCCCATTCATGAGTTTTTGACCAGGTGTATAGTACCATGCATGGATTTCCTTTTGTAGAACAGATGTCAAATCCAGAGTTGTTGGCGATTCCTAGTCATGCCACTGCTGCACAAGTAGGCTCCTCCAGTCTGGGTAGTTCATATTACATTTGTTGGACTCATAGCCAGATATGATCATTGGTGCTCCTTCCCCACCAGCAGCCTGTATAACATCTTGAATATTATAAAAACTGCCAGAAAAGAAGAAGTATTCAATGCTGTTTCTGGTTAATTTCTTTGTATCATTCATCCAAGGTGTGTTGTGTCATCAGAAATAGGATCCTATCTCTAATTCTGGTGGGAAACCAAGGGAAATGCCATCGTGCATTGTTTTGGGTGTACGTAGGACCTCTCTGATCCACAGTTGTCATATGGAGATACGCTATAGTTGGCACTAGAATTTTTTAGTATTAACCCACAGCTCCTAGGAGTAGCATTATCAAGCCATGAAGTTTTATCCTTCAAACTGCTTTTGTTAAAATTGCATTTTTTAAAAACCGAATTACAATGAACATGTGGAATCTGTTTTCTAAGAAGAGAAAGAAATAAGGCATAGAATTGGATGGGAGGAGGGGAAAGGATCTGGGAGAAGTTGGCATTGGCGAAGGGGAAACCTAATTAGAATATACTGGGGAAAATATTTTTACATGAACATCTCTAAAATGTTCATATAAGAATCTAACAAAGTTTCATATACAAAACTCTAATGCAGAAAACTATCAAAATCCTGATCAAAAGTAAAAAGCTATGTAAATGAAAGGATTCGCTACGTTCATGGATAGGAAGGCCTGATGTGTCAAGGTGTTCACTCTTCACAAATCGACTTAACATTTTCAGTGAAACTCCAGAGCAACACTCGAAGTTGTGTTGCAGATTCTGACTGGTGGGTTCTGAGTTTATATTGTTTTGTTTGTAGATGTCCTTTCTCAAGTTGAGGAAGTTCCTGCTGCTTGTTCTTATTTGGGGGTTCCTCTTTCATTGCTGAGTGATATTTCATTGTGTAATGTATCACAACTTGTTTATTTGTTGAACAACGAGCTATTTCCAGTTTGAGGCTGTTTGGATTAAGTTGCTGTGTACATTTATGTAGAAGCCATAGTGTATGGACGGAGCTATCTGATGCTTCCAGTGTGTTCATATAATTCTATACTCAGGCAGCATTGTGTGAGGGATTCTGTTTGTCCACGGTCTCTTCAGCATTTGGAGTAGTCATTCTTCTTAATTTTTGTAAGAGTAGTGAGTATAGAGTGATCATCTTGTTGTGACCTCAGCTTGTATTTTTCTAGTAATGCTAATCAACTCTGTACCTTGGCATTTATCTTTGGTGCTGTTTCTCTCCATCTGCACCTGTAAAGTGTTGCCTTTCCAATTATAGAGTAACTGTTGAGCTTTTATGCATTTTGGCCCTTTTCAGATAATCTCTTTTAGATACATATTTTTGTAAGACCTTTTATTTGGAGGCTTCTCCAAGAGTGTCATACCAAACAGAACTTTATTGATGGTGTTCACCAATATTCTTCAAGTTGCATAACTGAGAGATTATTGCCTAACCAAGATTACTCTTATATTTCCGCGTGAATTTTACAAACATCGTGTCAGTTCTTTCTAAAATTCTAGTGGGATTTTGATTGCTTGAGTGTACAGATCAATTTAGAGAGACATATATCTTACTGTACAGTTTCTGACTCATGACTAGAGTCTATCGCTCTACATAGATCTTTACATTTCTCTTTATACTTGTTGTTAGTTTCACCTGGTGCAGTGCTTTTGATGCTTTTGGCTATATTTATCACCATTTCTTTTTTTGGTGCTACCAATGATAGTAGTATTTAAAATGTTTATCTTTTGGCTTTTCATTGTTAGTTTGTAGAAATTCAGTCAGTTATGTACACTGTTCTTTACTCTTCATAAAGATGTCCATTGCCCTTGTTAAACAGTCTCTGTTTTGCTTGTTTTGGTATGTTTTTTAAAAATCAGATTATCTCTACAGATTGTTTGTGAGAACCTATGAAGTGGAGGAAGAACCATAGCACAGAGTATCCTACACATCCTTCACTGATGGATTTAACATGGTGTTCAGTGCACAATAAGGTCAATATTTGCTTTTGAGACCTTTAAAGGATTTTTTTTCCTCTCTCAATATTTCTGTACACAGATAAAGAATCCACAAGTGGACAAAAGGCCCATTATACTTTTAACTGTTGATTACTCTCAGAAATGGTGGTTTCATACAGGAGAGTGAATCTTGTTACTTTTTTTGTATGAAAAAAAGTCTTCGACTCTATTTTAAAGGTATCCCAATGAGAGTTTTATGCTCATTGCAGTTGCTAAAACAGTAATTACTTCTTGGTCTTCCTTTTGATGTATTAGCAGCATTTGAATATTTAGCACTCATTTTTGGTTCTTACTTTTAAATTGATATACAGAATGTTTGACTCTTCCATCTCCCCTATCAATTCTTCTATCATCTTTGTAGAATTCTCCTCTTCTTTCACATCTTCTTGGACTTTACTGGGCCACCAATACTGGCATTTATGTTTCCTCTTTATTCTTACTAACTTTAAATGATTTTAAGCATTCTCATGTCTTCATAGGCCTAGGTCTTTGTAAATTGATACTAGGAATCTGCATGAAATCTGGCAGCTTATCCAGAACAGCATTCTGTTATAGATCTAGCTGCTTTCCCAATGTGTCCCTCTAGTTATAAAATAGACATCACAAATACAAGAAGTCTAAAAACTGTGCGTTGGAACTGTCTTCTTGTTCTTCAAAGAATTATACCTGCTGGTTCTGTCTGATAGATGTAATCTCCTCTCATTATACATGTGCTGACTAGAAACCATGGAGGAATTTTGCCTTATCAGCTTCCTCTTAACTCTCTTGCTCATGCTATCTACAGTGCTTCTCAGAATGTAGTTTAAGCCCACCTTCTGTATTAACTTTTGTGTGATTGATGTTTGCTTTGTTTCAATTTTGCTTTGTTATAAAATTTAAGTTTGAACTGTGCATATTCATCCTAGAAATTCCCATATCACTCAAGAAATAATCCAGATCTGGTCGCTCTTCCTTTGGTGGCTTCATTGCATTTCTTGGACTCATTATACTCAGTTAACATGAATTGTTCTTTGCATCTCTCACTTTTTAAAGGCTTTGCTACAGTATTATCTTAAAGCTGTCTTCCATCACCCTCTGGTCTCATCTACCCTAAAGTGAACCTTCTTGTCATGCTTCATTTCCCTCCAAAGGTCTAGTTAACATATGTATGTGTGTGATTTTACTTCCTTAATATTACTTCTGAATCAGGATATAGAACTCATTAAAAACTAGGATTTCTCTGCTCCAGAAGTGTTCCCAGTACTTAGAAATGTGCCAGGCCCAAAGTATATGTTTCATACATATTGATGAATGCAAGAATGATTGGTTTTTCTCAATGTTTGTATATGGCACAAGTTTCTCCTAAGAATAGAACTTCAGAGTTCATCTTTTCTAGTAATGAGGAAAGGACATTCTTTCCCATTGGAAGAATATTTGAGTTTGCAGTATATAAAGAGTGATTTAGTTCACTTTATTATTCCAATATTCTGTTTAAGTAATTGGGGGAATCTCTGTGAGAAGCCTTTTTTTATTAGAAGTTTGACATTGATATGATATTTATCATTTTAAAATAATTTGGATTATTCATTCAGAATGTGTTTCTTGGAGCCTACTGGAGTTGATGAGATACACAAACCTCTTTCAGTAAACCTCTTAAAATTACTCTAAATTCTTGACATTCTCGGTAAACTTTTTTCTTTAATGATCCTTAGAGTTATTTAATTTGAACATAAACTTTTTTTTAATATTTATTTATTATGTATACAATATTCTTTCTGTGTGTATGCCTGAAGGCCAGAAGAGGGCACCAGACCTCATTACAGATGGTTGTGAGCCACCATGTGGTTGCTGGGAATTGAACTCAGGACTTTGGAAGAGCAGGCAATGCTCTTAACCGCTGAGCCATCTCTCCAGCCTCCCATAAACTTTTTATTTAAAGAATATTTTCATATACTTACCTTATAAATGTTAACATTTGAAAGAAAGTGGGACTTAAAATATGTAAGTTGGTTATAGATGAGAGGTAAAAATTGAGATGTGATATCAGATAATATTAAAGGATATATGACCAAATTTGTGAGAAGTTCTGTACTTCTGCAGGCTGGTGAGGAACCACTACTTCTTTCTTCATATTTCCCTGGCCCTGCAATATAATCCTCAGTGCATATGCACAGATGCTTGCTTTTGAAGAACTAATCCCGTCTAGTTATGGTATGTGGTATTTCAATTTCTCTTCAGCTGCAAGTTTCCAGATGCCTTGTATCTGGGGACATGAATACTGACTGACTTTGCAAACATACAAAAATATACAAAAGTTACTTTTTTGTGGTTGTAGTGCTTTCATGGGTCAACAGATACCCTCCTGTCTGAAATAATAGTACATTCAACTTAATTAATTAGCTAATGGTACACAGCTTAGCTTGTAAATCACGAAGAGATATAGAGCAGAAATAGTGTATTTTAGCATGGTTTTCCTGCCAGAAGCACCTATGACCAAGCCAGCGTTCTTTTTTCTATCTATCTATCTATCTATCTATCTATCTATCTATCTATCTATGATTTCTGCCTCCTCCCCACCACCGCCTCACATTTCCCCCCCTCCCCCGATCAAGTCCCCCTCCCTCATCAGCCCAAAGAGCAATCAGGGTTCCCTGCCCTGTGGGAAGTCCAAGGACCACCCACCTCCATCCAGGTCTAGTAAGGTGAGCATCCAAACTGCCTAGGCTCCCACAAAGCCAGTACTACTGCAGTAGGATCAAAAACCCATTGCCATTGTTCTTGAGTTCTCAGTAGTCCTCATTGTCTGCTATGTTCAGCGAGTCCGGTTTTATCCCAGGCTTTTTCAGACCCAGGCCAGCTGGCCTTGGTGAGTTCCCGATAGAACATCCCCATTGTCTCAGTGTGTGGGTGCACCCCTTGCGGTCCTGAGTTCCTTGCTTGTGCTCTCTCATTATCTGCTCCTACGTTCTTGGTAGGAAAATTGTTTTTGCTGTTCCTTAGACTCAGATTCTAAACTTATAAATAATGATAAATTTTAAGAATTAAGGTATTTCTTAATAAACCTTTGTGTGTTTCAAGGACTTCTCTGTTCTTTAGTTAAATCTAGCTTCATGTGAGAAAACAGGGACAGAGAGTGGGTTTACTATGTGGCAATGGGTGCTTCTTTCCTGGGGAAAGAGGAGTTTGGCTTAAGAACTAGAACAGAAAATCTGTTCCTCCACAGTTTCTAGGTTCCAAATGAGAAAATCTTATTCAGAAGTTTATAACCTGTGGGTTTAATCCAGTAATGGAAATGTGTAAAAGTAGTCTTACTTAGAAGGAAGCAAAAACCCTATTCCCAAACAAAAGTACTATAATTTTTAACCTCACAGAGCCTTAAGGAAAGCCAGAGGGTACTATTTGATGGGTAGTGCAGAGCCTGCTCAGAGGTTTAAGACTTTAAGCAAAGAAACACCAAAATTAATCTTTATATGTGTACTGCTATCCATTTCATCAAGATAGTCAGATGATTTTTTTCTCCTGCATTTAGTCTGTCCTGTGACTCCTTATGGGGTAGCGAGCCACTAATAGAACAGACTCCAGTAGAAGTTTAACATTACATGTACTTGGAGATTACTTTTTCTGACCATGTGTATCAGTATATGAGACTTTTTCTTGATCTCTTTTTTTAATCTTTGTTGTCAAACAGAGAGTTTTTGTTTTAAGTACTATTGTGTAAATGGAGACTTTTCTCCATCTCACCCAGACCCACTGGACTGATTTCTCCCACCGCTGGTCCCCATAGCCACTTATAAGATAACCACTCAAAGACTTAAGCTTAATTTTAATTGTTTGGCCAATATCTTAGGCATATTACTGACTAGCTCTCACTTGTAAATTAACCTGTTTCTACTAGTCTGCATCACTACATTGCTGTGTTTTACCTGTGATGCCCTGGCATGTTACTCCTTTGGCAACTACATGTTGTCTTCCTGATTTTGCCTTCTTTTTCTCCATATATTTTTGTTGATTTTCCACCTGGCTCTATTCTACCTGGTTACTGGCTAAGGCAGCTTTATTCATCAACCAGTGAGAAAGACATATTCACAGCATACAGAAGGACATCCTATATCATCTTCCCTCTTTTATCTAATTTATAAGAAAGTTTTAACTTTAACATATTGCATTTAATAAAACAGTTATTAAGCAAGAATTACAGGTAGAATACCTAGTTTATATTTGACAAAATTAAAGGAAATACTCTATCTTATTATTAATCTAAAGTTTCATATCTATCTAATTTATCTTTTATCATAACTAGGAAACCTATAATTATAACTATCTTGTCTTCAGCTCTTCAAAGACAACAGAAGGATATAATACTACCTAAGTAAACTGGACATGCATTATAAGCAACTTTTAAACCTCTAGAAATGACAGAGCTATCTTGCTGTCTGGACAGTCACCCAAAGTTTTTCTGTAATGTTGGGGCATCCATTTTCAGCCTGTAGGCCTAGAGTGTCTGGCAGACTTTGCAATGAGGTGATATAGGATTCCCCTCTGTATGCTGTGATTACCGTTGATTAATTAAGAAACTGCTTTGGGCCTGTAGCAGGGCAGAACAAAGCTAGGTGGGGAAAACTAAACTGAATGCTGGGAGAAAGAAGGTGGAGTCAGGGGAGCCATGTAACCCCACCAGAGACAAACGCCTACTGAAATTTTGCCGGTAGGCCATGAACTCATGATGATGTACAGATTAATGCAGATAGGTTAATTTAAGATATAAGAATTAGCCAGAAATAAGCTTAAGTGATGTGCCACATAGTGATTTAAATAATATAGTTTCTCTGTGATTATTCTGGGTCTTAAGTGGCTGGGAATGAACAAGAGGCCTCCTACAACAGTGAGGCAGGAAATTTGTAACTGTCTTGCCTATGTTGACAGTTTGTCAGTTATTTTCCTCTGTCCTATAGAATGTCTGGAAGAATCTCCTATGAAGCAGGAATCCTGAAGGACTGTCCCATCTTCAAGTTCAGCAGTCACTTTCCCCTGGGTCCTGCATGTCCAGTTTATATAGCATATAGTCAAGCAGTCCAGGCAAGAGCAATCTCTTGCCCAAATGACTAGCCTTGCCACACAGAAGGCAATCTCTAACAAATTTCTTCAATGCTCATCATCCTCTTTGAAGTAATAGGGACTGTCAGGAGCAAGTGTCTCACACTGAAAAAATTTAAAATTATTAAAATATCTTAAATGCCATATTCTGTAGGTCTTTGAAGGTTTTAAAGGCTACCTTTCCATTTCAAATATATCTCTGCAAGTCTAGAAAACCTAACTAACATGTCTATAAGGTTGACTATTATAGATGACTAGTATATTTTTAAATGGACTGCATAAGCATAATACTTTAAACAAGAGTAGGAATATACATGTAGTATAATAAAATTGACCTTAAATTTGTGTCAATATACAAAAATCTTATAAACAAGAATAGAAACATATATACAGTATACCAAAATTACTTTAAATTGTATCATTGTGCCAAAGGTCCATGTCACTGTAAAATATCTGAGATTAATGGTTTTCTTTTTATCTTATTTTTATATTTCCCTAAATATAACAAACACCCCTAACCTGCCAAATAACCAAAGGCCCTCCATACCCACCCACCCCCAACTCTGGGAATATAGACGTTATTTTCTTCAAACTTCTTCCTACTGTCTGTGGATAAAGTATCTTTAGGGTTCACAGAGGTGTTTCAGGGGCTCTTTTTCAATCAAACCATACTAGCCTGGAAGGAATTCACAGGTTTTCATCTTCAGTGGAAACAAAATATCCTTAGACTTAAATTTTGAGGTCAAGATACCTTTAAAATATATATGTTTGTTTAACTCAGTAGCCCTCCCATAACCAAAGCAGTTAACTTATTAACAGTCAAAAAATTCTAAGAATATACAATAATATATATTAATTCTGACTCCGTATATTTTCCATCTTTATCTGGCTTAATACATATAAAATTCTATTCCTTTTTAAGGATTTTAAAACCATGTAGACCGCCCTGGTGGGTCAGTTAGTCTAGGGATTGTAACCTGCCTGGCAGGTCAGTTATTCCAGGATCCTGGAGAGGCACTATCTGAAAAGACATGGGCGGGAGAGAGGAAGAAGGCCAAGCAAGGTGTGTCAAAGCCTTCGTTTATTAGTGTCATGGTTGCAGCTTATATAGCCCCTGGATGAGGAATTTGGTTTGGAATGGGGGGCAGGGGCATGGGCAGGAAGGAATCTTGCAGCGATGGTTCGAGCAGGTCACGAGGTCGTCGGCCAGGAGGTTATCATTGGTCAGGTCACGATTCCTTGGTCAGGAAGTCACGAGTTGACACACCTAGTTCTCAAGATAGTTGGGTGTGGGGTAGGCTCTGCCAACAAAACAGTTCTTAATACCGTTGGGGTGTGGGGCTCTCTGCAAACTCCTCAGGACAATGGTCCCTGCAATATTTTTTGGGGGAAATGGCTCCTGGCAAAACCATTAATCTTTGACTGTACTCTTTCTTTTCTCTTTCCCAAGCCTCTGTACATTTATCAAATACAGTATGACCAATTTAGAGTTCTTTTATATCTGAATATCTTCTTACTGTGTGTCTATAATGCTTTTTTTTAAAATCAGGGGAGTTTTTAGAACCTTAAGCATGTGTGCCTAGGATCAAGGTGGTGGCCTTGTATGCTTCTTCTGCTTGCCATAATCCCCCTCCCCCCCCCCCCCGTCTGTATAAGTAAAAGCTAAATTCGCTGTGCAGGGTTCTACACAGCTTGGAGACACTTGTGTATGCACCATACTGTGCTCAAGCCCCAATGATGATGGTGACTGTTTTGCAAACTTTATTATTGAGAGGTCTTGTTTTCTTAGAAGTTAGCTTTTTCTTTGACAAAAGACAGGCAATAAGTGTTCATTGTTACTAAATTTCCTTTTTTTGGTATCAAATGAGAAAATTGTGTCAGCTTTCATTATTATTTGTCAAAAAGTATCTTTATATTCTTGAAAAATTCAACTGGGTATTATATATTTTATGTGTAAAATATAGAGCTTAATGTATCATGATATGTGCATTTATTGTAAAAAAAAACCTTTGTTGAAAAATTTTAGTTCTGATTATGATTTTATCTTCCCCAGCTCCTCCTAGCTCCTCCCCACCTACCCACCCACCCACTCAAATCCTTACCCTTTTTTTCCCTCATTAAGATACAAACAATCATCTTAAAACAAATAATAATAAAATGAAATTAGGTTAAAAACATACCAGAATGGGACAAAGTAAACAAACTCCAAAGAAAAAAAGCCAAACAAAAAGCTCAAGAAACACAGTAGACACTGAGACACATGTACAAATACAGGTATTCCATAAAAATACAAAACTGAAAACCGTAATATGTATGGAAAGGACCTGTAAAGAAAAGTTAAAAAACAAAAACAATTGAAAAAATAAGTGGCAAAACATTATGAGACAAAGAACCTTCAAAGGTGCCATTGAGTTAGTTCTGTGTTGGCCATGTGCTATGGGGCATGGGGATTGGCCTTAAGAGTGTTTGTTTCCTCAGTGAGAGACTCTAATGAAGAAAACTATGTATTTTTTTCATTTGTGAGTGGTTATCAATTGGAATTAGCTTCTGGATTAGGAATGAGTGTTTATATTCACTTCTCAGTGTTGGGACCCCATCAGACCCAAGCTTATAAAGGCCCTTTGCATGCTCCCACTGTCTCTATGAGTTCATATGTACATACATATTTAGAGGGCTTGATACCTTGGAGTCCTTCATGTTCCTCTGGCTCTCAGAATCTTTCCATCTTCTCTTTCTTAGGGTTTCTTGAGTCCTGGGGTGGGGGGGAGGAATTGACTGAGATCCATTTAGGATTAATTCAAGGTGTCTTACTCTGTATTCTCTATTGTCCAGGTGTGACTCTCTGTATGTGTTCCATTTCCTGCAGGAGGAGGTTTTTCTGATGATGGCTCTCTTTCTGATGACTGAGCAAAACCCTGATCTATGAGTATAGTAGAACATTTTGTTCTACCATTTTATTGCTATGTTCCTTGGAAAAGCAGTGGTATTTGATATTCCCCTAGTCCCTGGCTTGGCTACCCAAAGGATGGGAAAGAAAGGGTTCCATTTCTTGGAGTGGGCCTTAAGTCCAATCAGATATTATTGGTTGGTTAGCTCCGCTATTACATTTGAGAATCTTGCAGATGGAACATCATTGTAGATCGAAGGATTTGTAGTTGGGTTGGTGTTTACCTTTTTGCCTTTGTGCACACAGGGTCCCTTCTGGTGCCGTGAACATTAGTCCATAGGAGTGAAGGCTCTAAAGTAAGGGCCAGCTCTCCTTTTCTCTTGAAGAGTTGTGGAGCCTTACTGTCAGTTTGTGGATAGCAACCAGTAGCCCTAAGAGTGGCTTGGGTTGTTTGGCCAACAACTGATTAGATGTAACCCCATTCCCAGAACAGGAGGCTTCGTTTGGTAATGAGAGAGATGTCCAGTTGGTTCTGTCTCCCTGTTAGCAATTCCATTTAGATGACCTTCAATTATGTATATATTTTAGGATTCTACTATATTAGACTTCCATATGACTTCTCAAATGGCCTTTAGTTTTGGCTGTCCCTCCCTTACCCACTTGTTCCCTTCCTTTCCCATCTGATAGTCCTGTTCCTGTCTTCCAGTCAAGTCAATATTCATGATACTTTTTCATGAGTTTGCGTAATTTCTGGCTTAGTGCCTAACTTTACCCTACTTCATACTAAAATACCTTAGAATACTGTACATCTTGAGCTAGTTATTTTCGACATTTCGAGTCAATAATGAGTGATGATGAATTGAGGGGTTCATGATAACGAGCAATGGTTTAAAGAACACCAAAACATTTTCTTTCGTGGTTGCTAAAGATAGTGTTATAAATGATCGGTTTCCTCCTATAAATAATAAATATTAGTCCTTTCCTATAGTAATCTGTTAGAAGGTCCTTTTTCCATTTTATTGACTTTTTTGCAATATTCCCCCCCCCCCCCGAAAAGAGAGAATATTGTTTAAGACCATTGTCTAGTCCTGATTGAAGAAAGCTGTGGGCTATGAGTCATCAGGCGAAAGGCCAGCTTTTCTATGTAGCGGGCCTTGTCAAAACAAAACAGAAAGAAAATAGTGTTTGAATAAAATTTAATGCATTTAAAAATTATTTTCATTCCTTCTGCACTTGTATATTCATTTAAAATGTTAGAAATGACATTATTTTAAAGATGTTTTTGCAATTTATGTTTTGAGGACTTACTTTGGCTTCATAGTTTTTGTTATTTCCTTGTCAGGTGACGTGTGGTGAGCTCTCTGAGGGCAGTTTGTTTATGTTTTAAAGCATTTACTGAGCAGTGTCTTCAATACAGTGATCAGTATTGGTCTCCTTCAGGACAGTCGTGATTCTCTGGCATTTAGGAGAAGTTTGGTGTCATTTCATTTTAAACTTGCTTGTGAAATGTTTTTCACTCTGCTGAAAAAAAGACAATTTTGTATTCATAATAAATATTTCTTCAGTGTTTTCTTGAAGTTGGTCTATCTCACAAGATTGTTTTTTTATAGAGAATTTTAGCATTCCATAGGAATTTATTGTTATATTAAAAAATACCTAAAAATTGTTAACTATGAAATAGCATCCACTCTTCTTTGGTTCAGTGGGGAGGGGCATCTAGACATAGTTCAGCTGCACCCTTGTTTAGACTCTCACAAAGTTGCAGTCAAGGTGGCAGCTATGTCTGAAATCTCATGTGAAGTCTTGATGTGGGAGAATCTGCCTCCAGTGTAGTTCCCTTTCTGCTGAGCTCACTGTTGAATGGCTTGATGGTCATTTGTATCTGACTTCCAGCTGGCCCGGATCCCAGCTCTTTTCAGGATCTTATTGTTCAGGTGTGTGTGTGTGTGTGTGAGTGCGTGGGATGGGTGGGTGGATATGTGTATGTGTGTAAAGAAAGAGGGAGAGTGACTGTATGTAAGCATACGTTTTCCATTATCAAAACTGTATTACATATGTTTTTGTTTTCTTCATAGGTGCCTTAGCTGGATCAATTATCGTGGAGCCACATGTCACAGCAGTGTGGGGAAAGAATGTTTCGTTGAAATGTTTAATTGAAGTGAATGAAACTATAACACAGATTTCATGGGAGAAGATACATGGCAAAAGTACACAGACTGTTGCAGTTCATCATCCTCAGTATGGATTCTCTGTTCAAGGAGATTATCAGGGAAGAGTCTTGTTTAAAAACTACTCACTTAATGATGCAACAATTACTCTGCATAACATAGGCTTCTCAGACTCTGGAAAATACATATGCAAAGCTGTTACGTTCCCACTTGGAAATGCCCAGTCCTCTACAACTGTGACTGTGTTAGGTAGGTGTGCTTGAGTTGAGTTTGAGACTATGATATCCTATTGAGAATGTTTTCAATCATATAAAATAAAGATTTCTATAAATATGATTTAAATTAAAAACATTCAGATATACATTCTCAAATTCTGTCTTAATGTTGTTTCTAGGCTCTCTTAATGTAAGCAAAGCCTGTGTGTACCTGCCTGTAATGCCACACAGTTTTGGCTCTTTTCATAATAGGTGGAACTGTAATAACAGATGTGATTTTCAGCTGGCAGTGGTGACTCACACCAGTAATTCCAGCTCTTGAGAGGCTCAGGCAGGTTATTGCCATATACTCCAGGTTAACTGGGGCTACAGAATGAAATCCTGTTCTTAAAAACTGAACTGCTATAACATTTTTATTACTTCAATATCAAACGAAACAAGACACGAAGCAGAAAAAAGAAAGATAAGCTTGAGACTGATAATAATAATCTGTGCTACATCTAACTTAGAAGAAATTATTTTCCAAGATTTATGTCCAACCTTTACATACCAGTTAAAAGGAAAAAAAAAAACCACCTCACCTCAAAATTCATTTGGCAGAAAAGGAAATTGAAAATGACCCTACAGCATATGTGATACCCTCCACCTTCATTCATAACTTGAAAAATGTAAATCTTAATGATGCATCATGACATATGTGAGGTTGGAATACTGAATAGTTTAATAACATTAGCTGGTGAATATATGGATACATACCTTGAAGATTCAAGTTAATTGGCACCTCATGTAAGTTTGGGTAAAATTGAAAATAACCAGGATACAAGCAGTTTTAGTTTGGGGACAAGTCAGAGGAAGTTGTTTATAAATACACCAAGATATGTATATGAATGAGTTATAAAAACAGAGAAAAATCCTAGTGTCATCTACCCGTAATAAATTCTGGTATAAATAAATGACTTATTGTATAAATAAGTTCTATGATAATAAAATTCCACATGGATCTAAATCATGGGAAAATGAATAATTGAAGTGAATTTAAAATAATAAAGCTAAAGAAGTGAATCTGTTGACTCAAAGAAAACCTGATGTTAGGCAGTAGTGGCACACGCCTTTCTTTAATCCCAGCATTTGGGAGGCATTGGTAGGTAGATCTCTGTGACTTCAGTTTAGTTTACAAGAACTAGTTACAGGGCAGGATCCAAAGCTACAAAGAAACCATGTCTTAAAAACAAAACACTGGGACATATAATTAACAACAGTTCTGTTATATACTCCAGGGACAGGTAAAGTAAGGCTGTCTGGTTTGGATTTGCTTGGATTTGCCCTATTGATTCTATTGAGAAGATATTTAAAAATTCATTTACCAAGTTTGAGTTATGATTCCACATTAAAGTTGATAGGGTAAGACACAGAGAGACAAGGAACTTATGAGTTGCTCATATTTTTAGTTCATGTGGTGGTTACGTGGATATTTGCTCTGTATATGCATTATGTATGTTTCTTTTCTCTTCCCTTTGTTTCCCTTCCCTTTGCTTGAAGGGTACTTAAGGAAATATTAATAGCCTTTAAGGTAAAATAGAGAGCAATAATAGCTAGGTGTGAATTAGAGACAGACAAAACTAGTAACTTATTTAAAGGCTATTTGCTTTAAAGTTCGCTTAGAATGAAGTAATATATACATACATATAATGTATTTAATGTATAAAGCTATTTTTATTTCAGAAGTAAAGACTTTAAAGAAAATTATGATCAAGGTCATAGAAATCTTTTAATTTGATTATATTTCACTCATCTCAAAAGGTGAAACTTTATCAGGACAGCCATTTTTGTGATGATAATATAAAACTTAACCTCTTATTCCAGGTATCCAGTTGATGTTGGCATTACTTAAAATATACTTGTATGATTTTATTTGTATTTGTCCCTAAGACTATAATTATTTTTAGATGTGGATAGAACAAATTGTAAATACTTTATTAATTGAAGTACATATTTTTTTTTTCATTTTAACAGTTGAACCTACGGTGAGCCTGATAAAAGGGCCAGACTCTTTAATTGATGGAGGAAATGAAACAGTAGCAGCCGTTTGTATAGCAGCCACTGGAAAACCAGTTGCACGTATTGACTGGGAAGGTGATCTTGGTGAAATGGAATCTACTACAACTTCCTTTCCCAATGAAACAGCCACAATTGTCAGCCAGTACAAGCTCTTTCCCACGAGATTTGCTAGAGGAAGGCGAATTACTTGTGTTGTCAAACATCCAGCCTTAGAAAAGGATGTCCGATACTCTTTCATTCTAGACATCCAATGTAAGTACACGCCAAGGTCTGCTTACTAGACATCCGGTGTCTACACCAGTGTCTACGTTCAGCTTAAGCTACACACCGCGTTTTCTCCTGTAGTCAGAGTTCTTCGTCAAATCGCCTTTGGTTTGAGTACTGAGTATGCAGTGATGCTCAACTAAAAGTTGAGGCTTTAAAGGAGGCTAACCTTAAGGAAGCTATGGAAACTTGTACCTCAGATGTGTACTCCTTAAAAGACAAACAACTACATTGTGTATAACCAGGCTGCTGACCCTGCCTCTGGGTCCTACTGTTTTCAGTAAGAATCCTTTACTTGGGTAGTAATGGTGCACACCTTTAATCCCAGAACTGGGTAAACAGAGGCAGGAGGGGGTCTCTGAGTTCCAGGTTAGCCCAATGTACAGAGCAAGTTCCAGGACAGCCAGGGCTACACAGAGAAACCCGGTCTTGAAAAACAAAACAAAGGATTATCTTTTACTTTATAGGTACATTTTAGCTAGTTTGAAAATCTTTCTTCAGTATTGTTCTACGCTGATCTTACTGATATTATAATTATTATGTAGTTAAAGTATTTTAAAGCTATGATTTGGAATAGTAAGAAACTATATACCAGAGTCCTAGCTGCCTCCTTTGTACTGAGGAGTTCTCATATTTTCATGCGTACCCACATTTCACTTTTCATTAGTTTCTGGTTTTGATGCATTGTGATTTGTTTGAAATTTTAAATTTTTGAGTAAAATTGGTTGTTGCTTTCTTTCAAGAGTGACTTAACGTTAGGCAGATTGGAGATAACAACAGCAAGTGTTTAGGTCTGCTATCATTATCATACATGCAGATTGAAGTCATCTATGCTGAGGTTTTGAAGTTCTGTTGTTTTTACTTTTTGGTGAAATGCCATGCTTAGGGGTTTAAATTACACTACTCATTACAATTAAAATTGATTATGCTGTACATATGCTAAAGACCCTTTTGGCTGTAGTGAATAGTTTGTTTTGTTGCCATTGAAGCTCTAGATATTTATTGTATTTGTATATAGTCTCAAAAAGTATGTGCCACACCTCTATATTTACAATGAATATTACTTAATTGTAATATGAATTTACTCCTCTCAGATTAAACATCCTTTTCCAGATGGTTTTATAAGGAACTTGGTACTAAGGCAGTACCTACATGCCACGTCTCCATATTTAATTAAGTAATATATTATGTTTGTTTTGTTTATGAGTCTACTCTTTTATAATATTAGTTATGAAGTCTTACATTCAGCATTCTTGCTAAATAAAGCCATATGTGATTTTATCTGGTATTGAATTCCACCCATCCATCCACCCATTCATCCATTCATTGTCTTAGTCAACTACTGTTTACTGGATATTGTCTTCCCAGGTGATTATGTTGAAAATAAGGAAAAATAAATTCCATTCTTCTAAAGCTTACCTATTGCATTAATGTTTTTTCATTGTATACTGTATGTACTCCTAACAAAGGATGATAATGTTTGCATTCATTGATTTTTCTAGATGCTCCTGAAGTTTCAGTTACAGGATATGATGGAAATTGGTTTGTGGGAAGAAGAGGTGTTAACCTCAAATGTAATGCTGATGCAAATCCTCCACCCTTCAAGTCCGTATGGAGCAGGTAATACAGAGTAAAATGCACAGTAGCCAGTTGTTAAAAGGAGAAAGGTATTTTGAATGCATTAAGATTAATTTTAATCAGTGTATTGTGTAATTAAATTAATAGCTGAAGAAATTAAGCAAAAGGTTTCTCAGTCTTTTTCTACCCTCTTGCTATCTCTCACCACCCTGTCCTAGCATTTCTGTTCCTTACTGGCGGCAATGTTAGAGACTTAACTTTTTTCTTTTTTCCCTCTGTTTGCTATCATAGGTCTGATGAAAGCTAGCTCATAGAGAGGAAGCTTCTACTCCAGTTTTAACTTGATTTCTCTGTACCCTAATAATTAGGGAGTGTGATATCTGCAGCAGTAGATCTAGTCTTATCTAATTCTGGTAGGCAACAGGAATTAGCAAGAAGTTATATAGTTTGGGGCCTCTAGTGCCTAGCTAAGTAGTGGCTTATAAAGAGGCATCTACCTCGTGCTGGGATTGTGGCTTTTAATGATCCTGGCTTTTAAGAGTAGCACTGTCCACGCCCTGCAGAATGGCACCCTTCAAACTCTCACTCTTGTTTCTGGCCTACGTTTAAATTTAGCGAGGCTCCCTATGGCCTTTTCATATATACTTCACTGAGATTACCCATTCCTGTCATTGAAATTACTCCCTTCCTGTTGCCTCCCTACATCTTCTACCCTAACCTTCAACTTTCCATCTCTAGTATTCTTTCTGTCTGCTTGCATATCACTCATGTTCTGCTACACCCCTTCGGCACACCCATCCCAGTGGCCCTTTTTGACTGGCTTCTGCAGATACTCCAGATTAAACACAAACCTAAAGATTTAGTACTAGGGTCTATAAATGAGACAGAACATGGAGTTCTTTGTTTCTGGTCCCGGGTTATCTCATTCATAATTTTTTCTAGTTCCATTTACTTGTAAGTCTTTATTTCCTTCACAACTGAATAAAATTATATTGTATCTGTCTGCTACATTTTTATTATCCATTTATCGATATTCCTTGTCTTAGCTGTTGTGAATAGAACATCATTTAACATTGTTGAATAGATATCTTTGTAGTAGGATATAAGTCCTTTGAGTATATTTCTAACTGGGTAATATGATAATTCTGCTCCTAGCCCTTTGAAGAACTGATTTCCATAGTGGCTTCATTGCTTTGCACTTCCACTTACAGTGAATAAGTGCTCTCCTCTTCTGACATCCTGGACAATATTTGTTGTCAATTGATTTCTTTTACATTTTATTTATTGGTTTTTATGTGTGTGTGCTTGCATATGTATATTATTTTCATATAGGAGCCCATGGAGGCCAGTGACGGGCATTACAATCTTCTGGATCTATAGACAAGTAGACAGTTGTGAGGGACTATATGGGTGCTAGCAACCAAGCACAAGTCTTCTGCAAGAGCAGCAAATCCTTTTAACTGCTGAGCCATTTCTCCAGCCCTTCATTTGATTTCTTGATGATAACCATTCCAGTGAAATAGACTTTCAAAGTAGTTTTAATTTCCCTAGTCACTAACAATATCTAACTTTTAAAAATGTCTATTAGTCCTTTGTATTTCTTTTGTTTTTCCTTTGAGATTTATCTGTTTATATTGTTAGTGTCATCTCTGTTGCTATGGTAAAACACTGACCTAAAGTAAATTAAGGGAAGAAATGGCTTATTCCCATCTATAGATTACAGTCCATCATTGAGAAAAGTTGGGACAGAAATTGAAGCAAAAAGCTAACTTTTGTGTGCAGCCCAGGTCCATCTACCTAAGGATGGTAGTGCCCACAGTGGGCTGGGTTTTCCTATATCAATTAACAGTCAATTAAATGCCAAAACATCTCCCCATTCATGCCCATAAATCCAGTCTGATCTGAGAAATCTTTCAGTTGTGAGTCTTTTCTTATGGGACTCGGCGCTTTAGCAGACTGGTAGTTAAAGCAAACTAGGACTTAGCTCCCTCTGTAGCCTATTTTTAAATTAGATTCTTTTCTTGATGTTTTATTTTCTTGTGTGTGTATTGTATACATTAACTCCGTAGATAAGGAGCTGGCAAAGATTTTTTCATTCATTGTAAGGACTTTTCTTTGCTGTACACAAGCTATTTCATGAGGTCTGATTTGTTAGTTCTTGGCTTTGTTTTTTAAAGAGACTCAAATTCTGTTTAAGAAGGCCTTACCTATGGCTGCATCTTGTACCACATCAGCTTCCTTTCGCTCTAACATAATGGTTTTATGCCGAGATCTTTCATCCAATTAGAGTTGTTTTTTGTGCCAGGAGACATCTAGAGATGTAGTTTCCTCTGCAGTGAGTGGTGTTGAATACGGAGCTCCATGACTGCTCAAGGTTCTGAGATCAAATGATAGTTGAGTGCTCAACCCTGGATGGGACATATACCACCCCATCAAATGCTCGAGCAATATTTTGAAGAGTGGGAGGGAAACAAAAAGCAGGAAGATGGGGAAAGAGCTGCGAAGTACTGTCTTCTGTCCCTGACACAATCAGTGCAGGCTATGGCAGCCTCTAGTGACGCTGCACTAGATTTGACCTGTCTCCAGCCAGTCGTTGTTCATGAAGGGACTCATAGGACACAACCCCTGCTTTTTGAACTGTTGGATATCCTGTGTTCTGGGGAGAGGGATGAAATGTGTTGTCTTCATTTAGGTACCCAAAGATGAGCCCACTAGGTTCCAGGGAATAGTTCTAAATCCATGGTCACACCAATAACCTTGGTCAACTCAGTGTGACACAAAAAGACATGAATAGGAAAAACAACTCTTCAGGGGTCAGGCAAAAGGGGTTTGGAACTTCAGAGATGTTGTGGATGACAGTTACCAGCAAATATATGTACAACATATATTTAATTGGTGAAATTGTGGAAGAAATTTAATAAAGGCTATGAAAATCTTCTCATTATGTTGACCTGTGTAACATACATAGAATAAATTTCTAAAGAAGTGGGTGTACTTAATGGACTTGGATAGTTAAGGATGAAATAGTTGGAATCAAATTTATATACATCCATAACTAATATCCAACACATAGGTAGTTTTATTGGCATCTTAAAAGTTTGACAGTTTTAATAATTGTCAGTGTTTGCTATTTTAAGCTATTTAAAATAACGTCATGCCTCTTAAACATCTAGGTTGGATGGGCAATGGCCTGATGGTTTATTGGCTTCTGACAATACTCTTCATTTTGTCCATCCACTGAATTTCAATTATTCTGGTGTTTATGTCTGTAAAGTGACAAATTCCCTTGGTCAAAGAAGTGATCAAAAGATCATCTACATTTCAGGTAAGCTCCTGCCTCCTTCCAAGATGAGTTAAAGTAGTGCTATCATAATAATTACAGTGTAATATTGTGCAGTCATTTATTCTCAACAGCTTAGATTCACTGATAGTTTTAAGATAGTACAAAAGACACATGGAAGTTATAGCATCTTAAATATGTATACACAGTAGCAGTTTTTTTTTTAAAGAAATGTCAACATGTGTATACAACAAATTCTGCACATTTCTTTGACTGGTGGCATGCCTTTCTAAATGCTTTGGTGTTTAATTAATAAAGTATTTTTGATTTTTGTTTTTTTTCTTTATTTGCTGCTCTGCATGTAATTGTCTAATAAATGGAATATTAACTTTGTTAGTTTGGCTGTGAAATAACATTGTTTGCCATTGGAAATGAGACTGCCATTTTAGGGTAATGAGAGGTGAAGTAAGAATGTTTTAATGATGTAAAATTTGCTATTTTTGGTCATTATTTTCAGCCCTGAAAGTATTTGTTTTTCATATACTATTTGTTTCACTATGAAAGTTTTGTTAATTTTGCTTAGTATAAATTTGAGCATTCACAGAATATGAACAGAATCCACATTTTTTATTAATATCTATAAATTACCCATGAAGTATTAATGTAGGAAAAAATACATTAAATATTTGAGTAATTCTTAATGATCAGAAGGATATAGCAATCTTCACATCTAACATATGGAAAATGAGGATGATCAAAAGGAGGACTTTGAGATGAAGGTTTGTATTATGGAATGGATAGTTATGGCTCAGTCTCTCCAACTGTATGAATAAGTTATGGATTTTAGAAAGCATTGTGCTTATGTTTTCAGTGCAGTATGAACCTGTGCTTGTCCCCAGCACCACTGCAGGCTAGTGGCATGCTTCTGTTGATGTTCAACTGTGCTCAGGACATGGGTTAGTGTCTAGCATATAACAGACTCCCGTTTTCTTTTTGTATGATCCTCACAAGGAACATAATGCTGTGTAAATCCACATACAGCTCTTTAGTAACAGCACTTCAGTGGGAAGTTAATTAAAGTATATGAGTTGCTTTTTCCCCCCAAGGATAAGCCATAATCAGTGTAAATTTAAATTATATTAAAAACTTAAATTTTAGTTTCCTGGAGAGTATTTATTTACATTTTGTTCCTTTTACACAGCTTTCTGTGGGGCATTTGATCTTAGCCCAAATGTTACATTTTATCTTCTTTACATACCAGGTTCAAATTGGTCTTTTACATATGTATACTGAGTCCATTGGTGATAGTTAAACTTAGACTTCATTTATTTATTCATTTTTATTTAAGAATTCTCCACTTTTGTTTCAGCTGCTTCTTTAGAATCATTAAATATATACAGAAATTGAGCAGGCATTTATAACTTACCTTGTTCAAAACCAAGGTCTGTCCCTTAATCCACACCTTTTTATCTTGTCTGTCCCTCCTTTCAGTGCTTGTGAGTTCTGTCATGGTCACTCAAGATAACAGCCCTTTTGACAATCTTCTTTCCACTCTTTGTCCTTTGCTCCCTCGTTCTCTCAGCAGACCTGTCTTAGCTCTCTTAGAAGCTAAGTAGTGTTATCCACTCTACACCTCTCCTGCTGTTACTGTTAGGATCCAGAACAACCGGGACTTTTTACCTAGAAAGCTGTTAATCTCCCTCTTTGGACCGGTCACCCTTCAGCCCTTAATCAGATAAGCAGCCAGTCATCCTTTTAAAGAGTGCGTTAGATTATATCACTCCTCCTTAAAACCGTCCCTCAACTTTACTTACCTGTGGTAAAAAACCAGATCTTCACAGTAAGTAATGGCTCCGCGTGTACTCTGTGACATCATGTCATCATCTATGTTCCTTGCTCATGGTTTCATCACACGGGCCTCCATTTTCACTGAACATAACAGGTATGCTTCTGTCTGAGAGTTGGCCTTTTCTATTTCTGTGCCTGAGTAGCTCGCCTCAGGTATCTTTGCAGCTTTCCCAAAATGTCATGTTTCCCAACAAAATCTCTCCTCTTTCTATGATTCTTCGTACCATTTTACTACCTCCTGTCCTCTGCCTTATCCTTGTTTTCATACTTGTCAGTATGGTGTACTGTATATTTTTATCCATATGCTTATCTATTTTTTATCCCACTAGAAGTTAATTCTTAAGAGGGCATGGGCTTGTATCCATTTTTATCATGGCTATATTGCTGCCATGCCCAATAATCTGTGACATACAATAGCTTTTCATTACATTTTTGTTGTATGAGTGAAAAAAAAATTAGATTTGGTAACACAACAACCTTATTTTTGTTGTTTAGGGAACTGATAACGAATCCTGTTTTAAAATTAAAATATATTAAGTGTTATAAACTGGGGTGAAAACTTTAGGTAAATATAAAAAGTCAATTCAGTTACCTCAAAGTAGTGCTGATGTTTACCAAGTAATCAAGAATCAGATTTTACCTTTCTCTGCGGAGTCTGTGGTCTGATTTCTGTGCAGGCGCATTCCCTTCTCCATTGTGGCTCGTGCTCTGTTAGCATCCTAGATGTGCTGCTGCTTTTACAGAGCTGCTTTGTCATTAGCCTCCTGGGTTCTTATCAGGATAAGAGGCTGTAATTGACGTAGTGAGATCTCATCTTAGCGTTAAGTGAACTTCTAAAAATATGTAATCTAATGTCAAGAGTCAAAGCTTTGCTTAGAAAAATAGAGTTAACAACTCTGAAAATTTGAAGTTATTATTAATATCTTTGTTTTCTCACATTAATGGCCATCAGGTTTTGAACAGAAGGCCATGGGCTCATGATTGCAGTACTCAGCTTAGGTTGCTGCACTGTATCCTAGCCTAGTGTCACTCTCCTGGCTCTCGAGCAATTCTTAGGGTAAGGCTAGCCGAGTGCTGGAAATGGTACTTTTCTGGGTTGCTGTTTGTGTGTACTCTCACATAACTGATTCATTACTTCTCTGAAAGTAGAACCGCACATTGTGACGTTTCAGATCATCACCCCGTGCTTAGCATTCTTACTCCTCTGTAAAGGTGAATGTCATATTATTGATTTTAGGATCCAGGCGTAAATTCAAGGATCTACAAATGACAATTTCTGATTTTAAGATTTTTTTTTAAATTTAAACAACCTATATATAGTATAAAGAAATGAAAGTCAATATGTGTAATTTTTAACACTGTTACCACTAGGCTGACTTGTACCTTGTGGCTACAAGGACATTCTTGTATGTACTATATGTTATACTACTTGGCAAAACTAATTATAATTAGTTGGTGAAACAGACTTCAAAGGCCCTTTTTTTGGTAGCAATCTCAGAATCAACTGCAAATCTTTATCATCTTCTCATATGTCCAACCTTTAACAAAGAATATAAAAATGTCTGATTGAAACAATAAGAATGTTGATCACTATTGAAAAGTAGCTGTTGATGATTATTAGAACCTTTGACTCCATGTATGAACTCTGATTCATTCTAGATTAAAATAAAAAGATAGGTCTGCTATATATTCCATATGTTCACTGCTTAAAATGTACAGTGAAGTGTTAACTCATTATGTGTATAACATTATGGCTATGTTACCTTTAACACTAGTTGAGAATAGTAAACTGAAAATTTTCTCAGGCCACTAATAAGTTTTAAAAATTTTTGTTAGTTTTTTTTGAAATCTTTATTTTGTTAAATATGAGAAAAAAACAGATTTGTGTACATTTAAAGAACTTTGCAAGTTGAAATAAAAATGTCAAATTTTTAGCAATATATTGTAACACCATTAGTTTCATATTTTCTGCTTGGTTGTTGCACAGATCTATCCGTTGCTCTGAGAAATCTAGGGCATCAGGAATTGTCATAAGCCTTGGAAATCTCCATGTATACAGACGAATATATATATATTTAAATAATTATATAAATATATATTAACATTATATATTTAAATAATTAATGTAGGCAGTTTGTATTTTTATTTCAATGTACTGGTACATTTCTTTTTACAGTGTTATGTACTATTCAGTGATTTGGCCAACCCGTTAGTCCCCTAAACATATAACTGGTCTCAGAAAGGAATGTAGATGTTTGACTTAATTCTGTAGTACCTAAACTCATCGAAGCTGGACCACATGAAGCTTTACTGCTTTCCACTGAACAGAATCCATCAATCTTACAATTGCTTTCTGCAGAATGAACTTGCTCAGCTAGAGAAGACTCTTACAAAGTCTACCTAGATTCACATACACGTAGCATTTGATAGCACCCAGCAATAGCTTAAAACCATAGGAACAAGACTTCTATGGTATTTGGTGGTTTGTTGGGGTTTTTGTTTGTTTGTTTTTTGTTTTTTTAATATTGTACTTGCTAAATTTTTACCACATTCTATACATATGGCATTCCGTGATGAAACCTGTTTCAGTAAGTACATTTCTTTAGCTTGTGATGTTAGAATAACTTACCCCATGTAGATTTAGTATTTTTCTAACAATCATTTTAAAAAGCTCTGTCAGACCCACTCACATAAAAATTAATTTTAGGAGATCACCATTTGGGTCATTTTTTTTTAATCTATGAAAAAAACTCAACATTTTTAAACTCATCTTTTTTTTTTAAATCTAGAACTTTATGTAACTTGGCCTACAGATACTACTTAATGGACAGTTAACCATTCTTTAATTTTTACTATTTATGTTTAGTTGCTTCTTAATATTAACGGCTACTCTGTAATATAATGTCAATAAATAGTCCATTTGCATCTAATATTTAAATATTATTAGAATGTTCTCTCTAAAATATTAGCTATATTCGTTTTGACAGTCGATCTTAAAACAATTGCATGGAATTTTGCAAATATAGTTGAAATTCCTTCATTTTACAAATGTTCATATATGCTATTCATTGGTTATTAGAGGCGATTATTACATTAAATTTGTGTGTTAGTCTCATTTGATTGTAGCACTTGATTGACACAGTTTTAAATATATGCTTTTTGTGTTTTAAGATTACCAAATAATAGTCTTTACTATTATATATATTTAATAAAAAGTTATAGTACTTTTTATTTTAAAATATTTTTGAGAGAATTATTAAACCAACGACTTATATAGTATGCTCACTTAACAAGATTCTATGGTTTTTCATTCTTTTAAAAGATAAGTTCTTATCTTACAGACTAAGTAAAGATACATATTAAGAAAACATTTCATTTTTATTGTCTTTTTATTTCCTTTTGCTACTGGCTAAGAAGATACACTTGAATACTTAATTTAATTGAATTTTTTCTGATCATTCTTAAGCCAGCCATGTATAGATGCCTTAAGTAATAATCTACATCTACATTGAGACAATTGCCGTTCTTAGAGCACAGTATTCACTCAGACGTGGGTTGAATACCCTGGACTTACACTGTCGGTTTCATTCTTCTCACTTCATTGACAGCTGACTAAGTGTCAGTTCTTTTGTTTTGTTTTGATTTTCAGTATTTGTAAGTGACACTACTTTCCAATCTTAAGAATGAAAAACTATTGTTACTGTGAATATGTATTCATTAACTGTGCTGCCTGTTCACTGCTCTTGGATCAGCCTCATTGACATTCTCTGCCTTTCTGTGTCTTGTCTATCTTTACTGTTTCCATTAGATCCTCCTACTACCACCACCCTTCAGCCTACAGTTCAGTGGCATCCCTCAACTGCTGACATCGAGGATCTAGCAACAGAACCTAAAAAATTACCCTTTCCATTGTCAACTTTGGCAACAATTAAGGATGACACAATTGGCACCATCATTGCTAGTGTAGTGGGTGGGGCTCTCTTCATAGTGCTTGTGAGTGTTTTGGCTGGAATATTCTGCTATAGGAGACGACGGACGTTTCGTGGAGACTACTTTGCCAAAAACTACATTCCACCATCAGACATGCAAAAAGAATCGCAAATCGATGTTCTTCAACAAGATGAGCTTGATTCTTACCCCGACAGTGTAAAAAAAGAGAACAAGAATCCAGTGAACAATCTAATACGTAAAGACTACTTAGAGGAGCCTGAGAAAACACAGTGGAATAATGTAGACAATCTCACTAGGTTTGAAAGACCGATGGATTATTACGAAGATCTAAAATTGGGAATGAAGTTCGTCAGTGATGAACGCTACGATGAAAATGAAGATGATTTAGTTTCCCATGTAGATGGTTCCGTAATTTCCAGGAGGGAGTGGTATGTTTAACAACCACTAATGTGACTTCACTATGTACAATGTTTCATTCATACTAGTTGATCATTTTCAGATTGTTCATACTTTTTCTTGAGGAAGAATAAGCTTTTCCAAGTTGATTTCAAGCTTACTTTTTATATTCTGATCTGACAAATGAAAATGTAAAATCTGGGTTCAATGTATCTGAGCTGCTTTACAATTTTTTTCACTGCTGTACTACTGTCTCAAGATTTAAATTCTAATGCAGAGTACTTTATTGGTCTGAGGCACACAGGTAAGAAGAAATGTCAACGTTAAATGTATGCCGTTTTTGGTACAAAAATTAAAAACAGAAAAAAATGAAACTACCTTGGCATTGTGTATTAAATGTTTACCTAAGACTATAATCTCAAGTATAATGTCATGTAACATGGTACCTCTCAGAGCGTATCACCACTAGGTGTGCTCCATCAAAATTGACAGTAAATCTAATTCAGAAATGCTTATATATTTTTAGTATACTAAAATTATTCATTCTGATGGAGTATCTTTCATTTTCAAACATTGTTTTTTAAGTTTCTATATTAATAGAATCTTTACCTCTGAATTTTAATGAGCCTTGCCATAACTTCTGTAGAGTGGCTTTTCAAAGATATTTTGTTGCACTAAAACCATGGCCATAAACTCAGTGAATATGATGTTTGGAAGAGCATAATTAGCAGGTCAATATTTTTGTCCACAATACATGCAAGAGTAATAAAATATATGCCTCCTAATACAATAATTATTAATTTTTTTCATCTCTGGAAGAAAGTTCTTAAGTTGTTTTGTGAACATGGTTTTGGTATATGAAGCATTGGCCTTATTTTAATGCTTTATTTGCTAAGTATATGAATAGTGATGAAAGTATGGTACACAGATAAGTACAGAGAGAGTATTTGAGTATATTCGTGTGCCAGATTTAGACATGAGCTGTTTCAGCTAGGAATCTACGCGAAGAATTTTCTAGATAATCTTGATCTAGTATTTAATGTTAGTGTTGTTCAAACGGGTAACTGTAAAAAGCAATTAAAATAAACTTTGAAGCTTGAGGTTTAATTAAAGAAATTGAATTATAGAACCAGTTGTTGATAACACTTGCCGATGACTATTGGTAATTCATCCCTTTTCTCTCCATGTCCTCCTAAATGTATGTATATGTTTCAAACTTTTTTGTTTTCATTTTTGTTTTTTTTTTCAAATTAAAACTGGAAACATATCATGAGAATTTTTGGGTTTATTTTGTTCATTTGTATCACATAGCTCATTAACTATATTCTTTCCAGTATCATATAACTTTTGAGACATGTTATATAAATCTTCAGATGTTAACCTTTGTATGGTAACTTAATGCTGCAGTAGAGTTCTGAAAATTGTGATAATGGCAAATGTTTTAAGGCCCAAAGAATGTTTTTCTATTGATAATGAAAAAGGACTGTATAGAACAAGTGTCTTGGAAAGACAGTGAAGATGTTATGAAATGAATCAGAATAGATAAATTATTTTTAATAAAAATGTAAATTAAATGCTCTTCACCAGCCACCTACTCCCAATCATCTTTTTTCATATATACATATATATGTATATGTATACATGAATTTTATTATATATAATAAAATTCCATTCTATATATTTCGTATAGAAGACAGAATTGTGGCATACTCCTAAAATATAACAAGTAGTGAAAGCTTTATTCTGAATAATTAGATACTATTTTTCTTTAGCACTGTTGTAGAAATTAGAGGATCTACCCTAACGTGTATTATAAGGCAATAATATCAGATTAAGAAAGATGGTTAGTTCATCAATATCTCATTGAAAATATGTTTTAATATATTTAATCATCTAATATACAAATAGTAAGACACATTAGTTTGAGTCATTGGAAGTCACTTCCTTAGTAGTAATACACTGTGACAAACTTAACTTGATGTTCATTTAAGTATGAGTAGTGCTATGAGCCACAAGAAAGATAGGCCTAAGATTTCTTTCAATGAAAGATAAGAATTTATTGCTCTTTTGATCAAAATTTTATTTTGAGAAGGAAGTTTTTGATATGCTGTATGAGTCCAAACAGAGTGATCACATGTAGTATTCTTTATAAGTCTCGACTTGAATATATAACCTAAAAGAAATTAGTGCTTAAGAACTGTGTTTCTAAAGTACAGATACCTACTGATGATGAACTCCCTCTCATGCTGTGCCTATTATGTGGCTAATTTTAGGCATTTAGTTTGGTTTTGTGGGCATAAGGCAATCTGGAAATCTATGACGTATTTAATATACTCTGTATTCATAATCTGGATTATTTGGCATCCTGGGAGCTTGGCAGGTTTTAGGAATCTTAGACTGGTGCTTAAGGCTTTTAGAGGGCATTGCACTGTTGATAAAGCTTTGTGTATGTACACTGTACATAGGGAGTTGTCTGTGAACATGAGTATTCACGTGAATACTAGTGATGTGCACAGCTGATTGTCAGGTATATACAAATCTATCTCTGTGGAGTGTTTGAAAGATCATTTTTACCCTATAGAGACCATGTTTACTTTTGTTACTTAGATATGTTTTGAACTGTTTTTCCATTTTTATATTTATCTCATGGTTTCTTTTCTACTGCTAAAATATTTCAATAACACATTGTTTTTTTTCCTGTAAGTTTTATTAAAATACAAAAGCTTCCATAAGCTAGAAGTTAGCTATAGACTAGTTTTTGACTGTGTTTGAACATTTAGTATTTAACCATGTGCCTGATAGGAGATGTGTGTTGCTGTGCCGATCCCCCCCCCCCCCCCCCCTCTCTCTCTCTCTCTCTCTCTCTCTCTCTCTCTCTCTCTCTCTCACACACACACACACACACACACACACACACACATACACACACAAACACACACACACACATACAAAGCTATATATAAAGAAATTGTTAAGGTTCTTTTAGTAGTAACTACTGCTTCTGATAGTCATTCATATGTGAGAAAGTTCTAGAAAGAAGCTAAAGCTCCACGTTTTACATTATTATAGGATTATAGGAATTAGAATAAGTGCAAAATTTGACAAAAATGTCATTTCATATGAAAAAAAGTTAGTGTGATTTTGATAGTGTTAAAGTCTATATAAATATAACATGTTATTTGTACATGGCAGTAGTTTACATGCAATTCGGGAAAGGAAAGAATGGTCCACAGAGGGAGATTTTAACCTTACAGGGTCTAAAGTAGAGATTTATCCCCCCACTTGTTAACTGGAAATGTCCTGTGAAAAAAGGGTGGGATTTTATTTCTATTTCTCAGCTTTTTTGTTTTGACATTGTGGGATTGGGTTTCACTTTCCAATTTTAGTTTTTAATCAATAACCCTCCCATTTCTTATTTAAATTAAGTTAGGTTTTTAGGTGTTAGCTCTCATTGCCATGTAGTAACTCATAAAGTTTCAAAAAAAAAAAAGCTTTTTCAGTGGTATATTTCTAAAGTGAGATGAAATTCTGTATTTTTTCTTGCTCTTCATATTGGCTACTGTGTTTGTATGTTCATGTGTGTATAACCCATTTTCATTTCAATTAACAATTAAAATGCAATTAATAATCTTAGGAATTAGGATCTACTTTATTTCTCTTCCCAAACTACTAATATCAGGTTAAAGATAGAGTTAAGGAAACTCTGACAGTGCCTCTAAGTGGACATGTTAGCCACATTGACAAGCTAGCCATTACACAGTTTGCTTTTAACATGTTTATCTTGTGTGTTCATCATCAAGATATTCAGAATATTTAAAAAATTGCATCTTCACCCAACATGTGCAGCCTGTTTGTCTCACCTTTTCTTAAACACTCCTTACAACTCTTGCTCAGAATTTACAAGTTATTGGGCATTTTAAAGGATCTGAAGATGAGTCGTACATAGGAGGATTTATACAGATTATGTTCATCTCGTAGTGTACTCGGGATCTGAACATTGCTGTATGTTGGCATCTTGGGATCCTGGAACCCTGGTATAGATACCAGTTGGTTTTTGTTTTCAGATCAGCTCATTTTAAAGGAATCTTAACTTGTCTTTTAGTGGTGTTTACTTACTGCTTATGAACTGTTTTGAGTAGAAATCACACTTTATAATCAATTTCCTGTTTACTGCTTGTTATTTCTAATAGTGGCATATATTTTTCTAAACTATTTTTGAACAAGTAGCCATTTCTTTAAGTGGCATACACTTTGGATTGTTTTGTTCACCTTGTGGTATACCAATAAAAATTGATTCATGAAAGCATCTTTAGATAATATCGACAGTACCCCTAAAGTTTTAAACGTCTCTGTTTGCATATGACTGTTTTCTTCTGTTATATTACATCCACATTTTTAGAACATGAAGATGAGTAGTGAAACTAAGGCTACTTTTACAAAACATCGCACTATATTTTATGGAGGGGCCATTTATTGAAGCTTGGTACTGATTATGTCTGCTTGACTTTGGAAGAGGAAAGCATATTTCTTTGTGGGAAGAGAGTAGCATTTCACTAGCTGCACACTTGAGAGTGGTCACATTACAGCAGAAGTAATCTTTAACTCTTGAGAACAATCCAAAGACATATTTTTACATGCATATTATTTCAATAGATATACATTAGTACAGAAATTATACCATTCCAATTACCAGAAATGTCTCAGGGAAAACCTACTTTGGAGAATTTTTTTTAATTTTTTATTTTGAATCCAATTACTTTGGTTATTGCTTGTTCATTGTCACTAATGTCACAATTTAAGCACATCAGCCTTCCTGCCATTACCTCATTGACAGCAAATCGTCATTCATTCTAAAAGATAAAAATAGTTCTAAAAATCAGCTATAGTATCTTTTAAAAAACTTTTCATAGTATGTTTATTATACCAAAAATAAATATTTCTCAAATTTCAAGCAGTAAGTATTCACATTTCTTCATGTTTTAGAAGGTTTAATCAGGATGCCAAGTATAATCTGTATATTGTAATTTTAGAAATACCTTTTCATGTGTTCTGGCCCACATGCCAGAAGTTCCTTCCCTCCTTCCTTTTGTTTGTTTTCTAAAAATGACTTCACTTTCCTACAGTTTTCCTGTGTGGATTGTCCCATTGCATCCCGAATGCATCTTCTGCATGTTTATAAGTTGTTGGTAAGGTCTAAAGCCTTGCTTCATTCAAATTTCATTGTGTGACAGGGTTACTTCATAGGAAATGATGCATTCTTCCACCATGAGGTTCATAATACTTGCTTTTCTGCTCTGACACTAGCAACCATTTGGTCCTCAATGCTGAGCCACAGTAACAGAGGGCCTACTCATGTCCAGATATATTAAATGTGCGTTTATATGTGGTGTGCCTGAAACATGAATAAGTCTACCCATGCTTCCCCCTTGTCCCGTTTTCCACACTGGAAGGCCAGTCCATGTAAGTGTATCTGAAATGACAGATTGATGATACTTCAGCAGAATTAAAAAATGCCAACCATGGTCTTTTCTATCATCTTGTATGTTTACATTTTATTCTTGTTTTTGCCTGTCTTTTGTAGATCAGTGAAAACTCTTGATTGTAACATGAGCTAAAAAAAAATTAGTGTGTATTACGTATATATTTGTGCTACTAGAGCAACTCAATTGTATGTATTTTAAATTAGTCCAAAGTGGACATTTTAACTCTGATAACATAAATGCTTTTAAATGTCAATGTCATTGTCGCTATTTGGGATGCATAATGTGCTTCACTTTTAAAGTTAATCACTTTTCTCACAAATTGGTATTTAAAAAAGATTAAATGTGCTTCATTTTAAAAATCTTGGTTTTTAGACTTTTTGATTCAATAATTTAAAAAGACCTTATTCATTCTATAGTACATATTTTGGTACTTAATGTGGTGATCTCAAAGACAGCTTGATTGGCTTGGAAAAAGAACATTGTTGAGAACTTTATTTTGTCACAGCTTCTAGTTTGAGAGCTTGTCTTTATGTACAAGATGTTTGTTTTTCAGTGTCTTGCAAAATTGCAGTAAATTCACATACTTTCTGCTTTTGACCCTATGTAGGCTTATTATGAGTGTAATTGATACTAAGAAAATATAAATGTGTTTTAATTGGTCTCTTGATGTACTTGAATTATGTTTGGTTGATGTATATCATAGCTCACTCGGTTATCATGGTTTTACTTTCATACTCTAATGTTGGAAGTTCACGTGTTGAGTAAGATATTGGCACTGCTTTTATATGAATGGGGTGATACCTTCATGATGCCACCTCTTTTGCAAGATAGCGTATGCAAGGCATGATTGCTTATCTAGTGTGTACACACATGAGTTTTGGTAACCTCATTTGGTTGGGTGCTCACCTGACACATAGGATCCATTAGTGTTAAAAATAAATACTGGGTCAGTAGGCTAAACCCCATGTGTCGTGGTGTTGATTATATGAGAAGGAACACATAATCGAAGGACTAGAAGAAGTACCTCAATTTACATTTGTTGTGGGAGTGTTCCACTCTGTTCTTCCAATGTACAGCCCCAAGTGGTGGGTGAGCAGCGGACTCTTGGATCATAGGCTGATAGTGCCAATTTATGTATTTTATGCTAGTTACCACTTGTTTTTAACCAGTGTTGCTTATTTGTGCTTTTCCTTGGAGGAGAAGGTAATTTGCTGATAATTCTAGATAAGTTCTACTGCTGAGTTATTAAATATGTTTTAAATCTAAGTTCCATTTCTGTAATGTGGCTGGATTGCATTGTGTGAATTTGTAACCTCACATTGGGACCCTTTCCCTTTCTTGTGAGGATCAGGATTGTGCCTGTTTCACCCTTGTATTCCTAGCAGTGGTGAAGTGGTTCACGTAGATGCCTGGTAATTTATTAATGAACAACTGAAAATGACCTGAGCTAAATATGGTGTTTACAGGAGAAAAAAAGGTGAGATAAATTTTGCATGGCTACAAGCTTAGGTATCAAATTGAAAGCATAAAGGAGCTGTTGAAAATGAAGACAGAAGGGTGGCAGTGTAGCTCCGAAGTAGATCACATGCTTGTCATGTGCAAGGATTATTTATAGGGAAGGTGGTAATGACTGTTCTGTGTAGAATGAGAGTAAGTATTGGTAATAAAAACAAAACTAATTGTATTTGCTATCTATACTATTTACTGTGTGCATGCTTTCTGGGAAGTTCCTTATACATTGGTTGACTGATAACTTGTTTTTGAATATTTTTCTTAGAAGATGTACACTTGCTATCTATAATTACAGGTGATATTTTTTGGCATATGGGGGATTGTCATTTTTCTTTTTGGGTGGGAGGGTGAGTTTCCAGTGTATGTGAGGTGATTGATGTAAGTACTGTGATGACAGCAGTCAGTTGTTCATAGAGATTAATATACCATTTTGTCGTGGTAAAGTGCTTCTTACTCTCTGTCACTTTCAACATTGTAGACCATCTCCCTCGGTAATCTCATCTTCCTTCAAGTCACTGACTTAGATTTTAAATGCCAGGTTTCACTTCCTCACTGAATTTTTGTACTTGTGCAGTATGAGGAGCTTTTGTAGCTTGTGTGTGTGTGTGTGTGTGTGTGTGTGTGTGTGTGTGTATCTGAGACAACAGTATTACTATTGGAGCAAAATTTCAAATTTCCATCAAAATACTTCAATTTGAATGCAAAAGATTTTACAGCTTCCTTTGTATTTCATTCTGACACTCAACAACTTACCTCTTTAAAGCCCTGGAGTATGCTGAAATATGCTGTGTTCTTTTCTTTTCCATAATTGGTAGAAGAATCAGGAAAGGAAATGTGATACATCACATACACATGTGGCAGCAGCTTGCCTGTGTGAAGTGAACTGTTCTGTGGGTTGAAAATCTTAGTTTGCACTCATACTCGAGTGACCTGAGCTGTTGAGAAACAGTTTAGAAGTGCTGCTGCTCTATGCTGTGAGCGTCATTGTAAAGCTCACACATTTAAATTCCGAGTCCTTGGGCAGAATGCTAGGGACATTTTATCCATATCAGATGAAAGATTGCATTAAAGACATTTAAAAGAGCTACTGTGTAATAAATAGCAAATTTGACAATTGGGCACTGCTGTTAGGTGGTTGACCTTGCTTGGTCAGGTCCTTAATGTGGACCTGATTAATAGGACCAATTTCAGTTGGCCTAGCACTAAACCACCACATCATAGTCTGGTGCAGTGATTGAAAATAGAATTTATATGTTGAAGAAAGTGGTTGTGGAACGATTCTATTCTCTCTCACATTTACAAGCACTAAATCCTCTTCACTGCTCTGACAAATGTGCTAGTGATTAGACTGATAATCTCAGTTGTGTTAAAATTGAAAGTTGTAGCTTGACTGTAATTACTTGCCCACACTGTCTAGATTTTATTCATTGGTTGACAGTTTATTCAAGTGAATGACTTGCACTAAAGTGTAAGAGTTTGAGTCTAAAATGAAGCTAATGAAATGACCCACTAATAAACTGTCTTATTATAATTTGCTAAAGAAAACTTTAGAAAGTAAAAACTTTTCAGCCATGTAAAACCCTATGTATTGATTTATATTGAACTCATAGACATACATCTGCCTCTGTCTCCCTAGTGCTGAAATTAAAGGTATATGCCACCATGCCCCCAGCTCCAAACCACATTTTAATAAATGTAAAAATACTTTGATAGGTAAAAATTTTAACATTCTAGTGCTTCAGTTCCATTTCAGTTTGTTAGGTCTGATCTGAGAAATAATTGTGAGTAAGACATGCGACTAAATCATTGAAATGAAAACAGTTTTTGATTTCCCATAGGGAGCAAAAGGGCAAGGCTGTATCAGCTGATGCCTCTCACTCCAGCCCCCAGATCAGAGCACAGGCACTGGCTGGAGACTTGGATTTTGCCCCTGCTTTGGCTTTTGTCCTCTACTGCTCATTAGCTGGGTGACTATGGGCAGGCTGAGTTAGAGTCTGGTCATCATTTTCAAAGTGGCATTTCCCACTGTCTACATTATTGGTTAGAAAAGTGAAATTTATGGGTTGAGGGTGTGGTTCATTGGTGGAGTATATTCTTAACCAGGCACAAAACTGGCTTGGTTCCCTGGCAACACAAACTGGGCATCATGGCAGATGCCTGCAACCCCCACTTACAAGGCTTCACACTTAGTATCATGAGTTCATAGTTACCGTTGGCTATACAGCAACTGCCAGAATAGCCTGGAAAAAAAAAGCCATGGTACACAATCTCAAAACAAAAAATAATACAAAACTTTATAACTTATGAGTCACTTCACAAAATTGGACTGTTGGATTTCATATGGTTAGAATTAACAAAGTTAAACAGATAATATTAGTCATTACATTTGAATTGCAGTGGTTCCATTTGTGAGTTTATGAATGGTAGTGTCTTTTAAATTTTTGTATGAGATGCTGCTATATTAACTTCTTAACAAAATGTGTCCTTCAACCTGAGAAGTGAGTTAGTACTCAGGACTTATATAAATGTTGTATAAAAATATATTGAAATGTAGCCTTTACCACGTAGGAAAGAACTGCTTTTGTTGGCATGTCTACTGTTTTTGAAATTCTCTATTTTAAAACATTTTTAAAAGTTTTTAAAGTTCGCACTGTAACTTTTTATACTACATCTGTGATATGATTTTTTGATTTTTGGTTATTGAATATAGTCCTATTTTTAATAGTGTTTCTCTTTCACTTTAACAGAATAAAATGGTAAGTGTGTATATTACTAGTCAACTGATTTTTTATTGCCTGATTGAAGGAGAACTTAACATTATCTTCATCTTTTTTATCTTTTCCTTAGACATTATTTGACTGTAGAAAATAGATGTATTCAGTAATGCTTTATTGGAGATATTCTTTCCATAGTTTGAGTTAAACAAGGTTGTGGAGCTTTACGAAAAATATAAGGGTATTAACATGATGCTTCTAAAATGGATGGATAAAATTTGGGGTCCTCTAAATTAATTGCTGGGTAAATAGTTCCAGTGGCCATTGAGCACTGTAAAAGTTAAAGCATGCAACTTTTAAAAATTGTTTGAAAAGTCTAATTTTTTATTATTTAACAGACATCCCACTTAAGCAGACTTCATCCATAGCAGTAGCTGGAGCTGTGATTGGAGCTGTCCTGGCCCTCTTCATCATCGCTGTCTTTGTGACTGTGTTGCTAACACCGCGGAAGAAGAGACCTTCCTATCTTGACAAAGTGTAGGTAGCAGTTTTTACTTGTGTTCAGCTGTGAGCATCCATTATCCATTAGCCTTTATGTCCACATTTATGTTACTTATATTCAGTGTTCAACAGATGGAAATAAGGATAGTGTTGGACCACGTTGACTTGATTTCATCAGAACATCTTACACTGTATCCTAGTAAATGAGAGTCGTTACAGGACTGCTGAAAGCAAACGTGTTAGGCAGCTCCTCATCCACAGGCATTAGACTGTAACATGAGGGCCTGCTTGTTGGGGTTTCTGTCCTCAGTTCCCACAGCCAGTAACCCCCAAAGAAAATTACACAGAGGTCTATATTAATTATAAACTGATTGGCCCATTAGCTCAGGCTTCTTATTAACTGTTGTAATGTATATTAACCCATTATTCTTATCTATGTTAGCCACATGGCTCAGTACCTTTTTCAGTGGGGCAGGTCACATCCTGCTTCTTCGGTGTCTGGACAGGACTGGAGAAAGAGCTTCCTCCTTCCTAGAATACTCTGTTGTCATTGCCCCACCTCTACACTTCCTGTCTGGTTGTCCTGCCTATACTTTCTGCCTGGCTACTGGCCAATCAGTGTTTATTTAAAACATAATTGACAGAATACAGAATTGTCCCATACCATTAGACATCTTTCCAAATGCATTGTATTGATAACTTATGTTGTCAAACCTGAATAGAATTCAGACCTGTACTAAGTGCTAATTTCAGTATTAGAAACATCTTAGGTTTAATTGATTATATGTTTGTCTTATATATAGATATAACTAAACTACCAAGAATTATTTTTGAAGACATTCATTTTAAAGCTTTTTTCTTAAGAAAAAAAGTTTTGTTTCATTTAGTTATAAAATAAGCATCTTTTCATTTAAATAATTTTTTTGCCTAATCACTGAAATTAGATTATAAGTATTGTATCTTGTTGAAGAATGTAATGACTAACATATCCTTTCATTTTAATCTTGTCATTATCTCTAACTGTATGATACTTTCCATATTTCACATGGCTGTGTTGGGAACAGAATGATTTTATTTCCTGAACTGAGTAATGGATCTTCCTATGCAATCTGTTGTTGTGTGAGGGCATGAGGCTGGTGTTCAAATTATACATTCCTTTAAAGTGCTTTGGGGTAGACCTCCACTTCTTCAATCTGACAGTCACTGCGCTAGTCTTTTGGGACTATAGACCCTGTCATAATGTAGTCATTGCTGTCAAAGATGATGTAACTGTAGCAGTGTAGCTACTGACATTGTCAGGGCCTGTGTAGGTCAGAATACTGCCTGAATACTGGCAAGCGCATCCTGCCAGGTGACAGGTCAGGCAGCATAATGCCTGAATGCTAACATTCATCATGAGCATAGCTTTGGGTTTATACTTAAATGCTGCTATAAGTTTGTTGCGATTTCATTAAAGAAAAGTGACTGCTTATGAGTAAAAGATGGTAACATGCTGCTTTAATTTGATAATTGTAAAATTGGAGTTCTTTTATAGTAAACTGTTTTATGTACTTATTGAATTATTTTCAATGGAAAATGCTACTTTATTCCCATATTGAGAAATGAGTTGATATGCCACATTTATTATTTAGCATCTAAAGATTTCACTTATTTTATCTATTAATATAGATTACTTTTTATTTTATTTGCTAATCAAAAGTATTGGAAACACAGCTCTAGTCTTCAAATCATTGAAATATATGACAAATTATTTTCTATGAAACATACATCTATAGACTCATAAATGCTTTTAAAATATCTGACATTTAACAAATGTGTGAATATTAGGGAATTTTACAGATAAGATCATCAAAAATATGTTCTTTAAGCAAACCATGGCCCTTTGTCTATTTCAGATAGCATAATTTATCGTGAATTGTACCTGAAAAACTTAACTTTTCAAAAGATTTATTGATTTTTGTTTTCTGTGCATGTTTGTTTTGTCTACATGTATGTCTCTATACCATGCTCTCCCTGATGCGCATGGAGGTCAGGCAAGAAATCAGATCCCTTGGAACTGGGCTTTCAGGTGATTGTGATCATCATGTGGGTGCTGGAAAATTATTATGGATTCTTTGGGAGAACAAGCAGTACTAACTGCTGAGCAGTCTCTCCAGCCCCGAGGTGGCTCTTTTGAAAATCCATCTTGGAAAGCAGTTCCATACTATAAGCCTTTGTCAATTTTCCATGTCACTTCTATGACCATTTGGAAAAACATAATAGCGCACACATTGGGGGTTGGAGAGATGGCTTAATGACGTAAGAGTGCTTGTTGCTTCAGGAGAGGCTCTGACTTTGGGTCTAAGCACCCACTCCTGGAGGCTCACAACCACCAGTAATTTTGACTGCATGGATCTGACCCCTCTTTCGTCCTCTGTGGGCATCAACTTACATGTGACAGATATATAGACATATGCACAGATACATAAATAAAGATCTTTTAAAAATACTATCTTTAGCCGGGCGGTGGTGGTGCACACCTTTAATCCCAGCACTTGGGAGGCAGAGGCAGGCGGATCTCTGTGAGTTCTAGGCCAGCCTGGTCTACAAGAGCTAGTTCCAGGACAGGGACCAAAAGCTACGGAAAAACCCTGTCTCGAAAATCCAAAAAAAAAAAAAAAATACTATCTTTAAAATGTTTGTCATTGTAATCAGAGGTGAAAATATGCCAAACTTAAGCAGGTGGCTCATGCACAAGATACTTGTTTAATAATAAAATTTTCAGTGTTTCTATTTTAATTGTTTCTTTAATGTGAATAAGTTAGTTTGGTGTTGAAGTATTGGAAACAGTGATAACTTTTTATTTCCTGACACATTGACAGAATATAACTTAATTAAGCATGCAGAGTAGAAAGAATGGTTATGTATTATAGTATGAAGAAAACATCCTTCAGATTTGTGAGAACCTTGTTTTCTTTGTTTTTCCCCCTGGAACCCCCTCACACACTTCTGTTTAATATTTTGAACACAGAATTGACCTTCCACCTACACATAAGCCGCCCCCTGTGTATGAAGAACGAGTTTCTTCTCTGCCTCAAAAAGGCCTTCTGTGTCAGGTACGTGTTTGTGAAGACACTTAACATCACCTGAACTATCTTCTGAAAATCTGCCCTGCTGTTGCAGTGCACAACTGTGACCCATGCACGTGAGAAACTGGAACAAGAGGACCGGAAGTTAAAGTCATCCTTGGCTACACAGTGAGTTCGAGGCCAGCCTGGCCTGCAGGAGACCCCATTGTGAAAATTGAAGTGAATAAATTTTTTTAACTCTATTCCATCTGTATTAATTTTTCAAAGCATCATTTTCTATTTTGTAATGGCGCATACTTTTTAACATGTTCATGTACTCTGAAGCCTGTGAGTGATGAGTCAGACTTAGTGTGTGCGTTAGTGAGAAACGAGACGGCTAGTATGTGGCAGGAAGTCACTGCTGTACTGGTCCTTCCGAAAAGCTGCAGTTAGAGACTGGCTGTGGATGCAGTGTATTGACCCACAGATCTATTGTAAACAATAGGCATTTTTATGTGAATAAAAAGTAAAGACCCTGAGTGTCTTTGGTAGATTGTTGTGGACATCTGCTTTTCTTTGAGCCCCGCAGTTTACTCTTCCTTTTCATATGAAAAGGTCTAAATTTTAGCATTCCCTCATTGAGAAACAGGTGGTGTATGTTCCAGTTTAAAACAGTGAAAACGAGCATTGGATCCTCACACTACATTTATGGTGACTTCAGCATTTCTGCTGGAGTCTGTGCAGTAGCCCATGTGCAGGTTCAACACTTGTCATCTTGGGTCAATACCTGGGCTAATATTTTTGCTTGATGTTTTAGAAAGATTAAAACAAATACTTGAATTCTTTCATTCTCAACTGCAGTGTTTTTGTTCTTTGTTTACTGTTTTAGTTTATTTTGCTACCATTTTCTCTGTTGTTTAGACAGTGTATTGGGTTCTCACCTTGTATCTGAGATTTGCCTCGATTAGTCTGTTTTCCTTAAAAGGTATGCCCTGGATCTTCACCCTGAATATTGTCTGAATACACACAGCACTTAATTTGGTGGGGAACTGCAAAGAAATGGTTCTGTGAAGATATCTTTGCTTCTGTTCTTCACTCACTCACCATACAGTCAGTCTGCTGTTAGCATGGGTGAGGCAGGCAGGAATGTGGAGCACCTGCCATGTAACAGTGGCAGTGACTCCTGCTTCGCTGTCCTCCGGGACATGGAATGTGTCATCTTTCCAGAGCTCTGTTTCACACAAAGTATAGCCTTTAGCAAATAAATAAAAGTGATAAATAGCATGAAATGCCTTTGGAAACCTTGACCAGAACTGCTAAATTGTACGTTAATCTGTGGGTGTCCAGAGTCTGTTGTGCTGATTTTTCTTAGGATATTATTATTAGTCTTTAGAATAACCTTAATTGAATATAATTTAAGTGTTGTCAGGAAAATCAGTTCGTATGAAACTTACTATTTGTATTTTCAAGATGACTTTATAGAAGCTTGAGTTAAAAAAAATTATTTGGTTCAGATCATATGTATTGGGCTTTAGTTAAAATATAACTGTTACATGTATACTATAAGACACTGCATAAAACCAAAAGGAAGGTGTAATACCTTGCATGACTGGAACTGACAGTGAAGCAGAGGGCTTCCAGGATGGCTTGGCTGGGATGGTACAAGATAAAGTACTCAGAAAAAATAATTAATTCAATTGTTGTAAGTTTAGTAACAGGAATAATCCTGAGCAGATGAAGGATGACATTAAAATGTAGTCAATACCTTTTGTCAAAGCAAACTTGATGGGAAAACACCTATAAACAGATTAGCAGTGTCGGCTGTTTAGAAGTAAGCAACCAGTTATTATTGCAATTTTTTCCTCATTCAATTTGAGCCGTGAAAAGCATTAGTCACCAATGTTTTCTTCTAAATCTAAAGCCAAATCTATAAAATATAGGAGAATCAGAACGTGAGTTGGACATGAAATCAGTCGTATTCTATATTCTTTTAAAGGTGCATCTAGAGATAGAGTTAAAGCTCTGGAAAATTAATTTATTATTGTGACACTCCTATTACAAATACTGTCTTCCACTGTTTGTGTGCATATGTTTGAGTTTATTTTACAAAAGAAATGCAAAGCATATATACGTTTCTTGGTTACTATGGAATCTGTGAGTTTATGGTGGCCATGCTCTTATTCAAAAAATAACAACTTTAATAGTTTCTACTTGAATTCATTACTTAGCTCTCACAACCAGCCTGATGACATGTGTGTCATGTTCCCTAAAGGCCAGCCTAACTTTAAGGAACAGTCTGATGTCAACATTAAAAACCACTCTCTCCTCAAAGAAGATAAAAGACAGTTTATTCTTGAGTCAAATATGGATGCCCACAGCCCAGAAACAGAGTAGCCTCAAATGACATGCGCCAGTGTAGACACGAGGTTAGAACAAAAGAAAATCTTAAATTGAGACACAATCTCAAACACACTGGTGGAATCATGAAGCAGATAGACTCCAGCAGAGTGCAGACTTCTCTAATGTAGGCGCTCCGTGCTTTGTGATGGTGTTCATACCTTTGCAGTTGGTGGAAGCTACTTGTCTGTTATGTTAATGCATTATTAGAACTTTGACCGCGTGAACACAAGAACATTAGGTCTATCACTGAAGTGGCAGTGAATGTCTATTAAGGGGATTAACCATTGACTTTAGATCTGGAGCGTTCCAACAATCAAATTCTGATCCATCAGTCAGCGTTGTTGAATCTTTATAGTGAGTGCGACTCTTTTTCTGAGAGTTTGTTTGTGCTGACCTTTTCATTGGTGGTTTTCCTTGAGAAACTATGGAAAGAAATGATTCCTACCCATGTATGCTAGCTCACTGTGATGAGTAGTAGTTACTTCGGTGGCAGTGCCTGCATTAATCCCTGAGAGCTTTCCCTCCAGATATAAGTTATTCAGGAAAATGAACCCTGGAAGTGTGAAGAGACACTTTTCTTGAGTGGGAACTGTTCTCATACAGAGAAGATGTCTGGAGGGGCCTTGCACATATTCAGGAAATCAGAAGAGATGTTTTGTCTGAAAGCAAAGAGCACTTAAATATACCAGCGTGTCTTCTTCATAAATGAACATCTGACAGAAGTGATCTTTATTTATGAAACATACAAGGTTGCAACACTAAACTGTGTCTTACCATTTTATGATGGTCTATTTTTCTTGTATTCCATACACAAGGATACTCATCATATAAAATATAAATTACAGTCTTACAGAAATTTAAAAGATCAGTTGTGCAAATCTGTTTTTCATCCCCCCAGTCCCTTTCCCTTAGACAACACTGCTGCTGAAGATTTAAACTTCTGCCACACTCCTCTCCATAACCTAACTTCATACATGTTCATATTTCCCTGTGAATGATTATTTTAAAACAGGTAGAGCTATAAGTACATATTTTCTTTGAAAATTTTTTTCTCTTATTCATTATGTCTTCCATGATAATGTATTTTTCAGACTGACCAATGCAGTTGGCTTTATCAAGATACTCTGGGTTATTCAATGAGTATTCACAAACACAGCTTCAATTACTTTGGATTGTTAACAGTTAGCATGCCCCTGCCAACTAGGTGTTTTAACGGAATTCAAGACTAAGTTCTGTTTGTATATCTCTGTCCCACTCAGGGTGACTTTCAAATTATTCCATTACATTGATACATAAAATTCATCCAATTACATCCTTATTTTTGTTACAGAATTATAGTGAAAATATTTTATGCCTTTTGTTTTGTTTGTGTATTCATGAGAATTATGCCAAGAAGTAGAATCACTGTATTTTTTACAAAAGGTGTCATATTATCAGCCACAGTATACATTCTTACATATAGCATACGAAACCTGTTTCCCTCTCTGTCGTGTAGCATGAGGTGTTCTGTGGGCGTTATAACTAAACATTCCGTGGATTCTTGGGTGAAGTGGAACCTAGTTACCAGTTACTATTTGCACTCCCCCCCCCATTTTTGTGTTTTGAGTTTTTGATTGATTCTTTTTTTAGGAATTCTGATGTAAATGTGGTCCTTTGTCTAACATTATTTCCTTTTTTTTTTTTTTTTTTTTTTTTTGGTTTTTCGAGACAGGGTTTCTGGAAACCTGCCTCTGCCTCCCGATCCGCCTGCCTCTGCCTCCAGAGTGCTGGGATTAAAGGCGTGCGCCACCACCGCCCGGCTATTTCCTATTTTTTAAATTCGTGGTGTTGTGTAGGATTTCTGCAACCAGATCAATTTCTTGTATTTATTCGGAGGTTGTATTTTGGTCTGAACAAGTTTCCTTTCTATCTCTCCTGGCCAGAGTATATTTTTAAATCTTAGAAATATCTGATGGGTTTTATGTTTTACTTTACAATTGCAAATTTTGTGTTTGGGATTTCAAGTAGAGGCCTGTTCTAACCAGTGAGATGAGCAGTCGTTCACATTTCTGAGATTTTGTCTAAGTATGTTATATTTTTGTGTTCTCTTCCTAAACCATGAGTTGGTGATATGATTTACTATTTACTGGAGCAAATTTCTTTGTCAGTTTTTCCTTTGACTTTATAAGTTACTCCCCAGACTTCATAAAACCATGTATTGAAGTTAAGGATTACTTTAATGCAATCTGACAACTGAGTGGTAACACAACTCAAGAAATCACAGAGGCCTTCATGCTGGTGTTTCTTTCTGAAAAGAAATTACATTTCCTCTCTGGAGCATGTGTTTGGTTTTCTCTTTAGGTTTATTGTACACAGATTAAGCATTTTGATCGCCAGTGGTGCTCCCTGTCTCTACCTCCATGGCTCCTTCTAGAGGGTTGTTGCTAACATGTACAAAGATTCATACTAAAACCACATAGGATTTTTTTTAATATTAGTCCTTGTAGTATACATGTAAAGCTGTCATCTGTCAGATGACTTTAGCAAATGCAAAACTTTTAACAGTACTGAAAATAATGTTTGAGTAGTATTTCTATTGTAAGACTGACTATAGAGAACATTTTCTATGATTGGGGTGTGGAGGGGCATATGTATAGATGTTCTGTACTTAGGAAACAGAATGTGGATTTTACTGATGAGTCTAAAGATTCTGTATAGCAAGTAACCTTAAGAAACGAGATCCACAGTTTTGGTGCAGTACTGCAGAGCTTTTCTGTTTACCTAAAGTAATTATTGAAATAGGCTTTCCTTTCCCTGCATGTCTCTGTGCTGCTGATTTTTCTTCATGCTCTTCAACTAAAGAGCATATTACAACAGAGTAAACACACTGTAACTAATAGGAATATCTAGTTTTCTTCCTGATTTTGTTGTCCTTTTGGGGGCTTGATTATTTTTTTCTTTCTTGCACTCATGTGTTCACACACACATTTATATGTAGATGTTTTCATGTGTGAGAGTGCACATGATGAAGAGGCCCAATATTAATGTGGGGCATCCTCTTCTCCTAATGGCTCGTCTACATTATTCTTTCTTAGTCAAGCTCAGAACTCTCTGATTTGGTGATTTCACTGTCATCTTACTCCAGAATCTAGTCTCTGCCTTTCAGGGCTCAAATTACAGGTGAACCTTCACAACTACCTAGCATTTATGTAACTATTGCGTTTTGTAACTTAATTTTCTACATTGCCATTGTGCTGAACTTGTTGGGTGTCATTTATATGTAATATCATATTCATCTGCAACTATGCGTGATTTGGCTTCTCTTTTTGCTGTTTTTATTCCTTTAATTTCTCTTTCTTTATTGCTCTGGCTAGTATTTCTAGTGCTATATTGAAAATGGTGGGGATAGTGGGCAGATAGCCTGGGATCATTCCTCATTATAATAAGATTGCTTCAATTTTTCACCATTTAAGATAATGAGTTTGTTATATGTAGCCTTTATTATGTTGTGGTATGTTCCCTTCAGTCCAGCTTTCTTTACGACATTTATTATGAAAACATGTTGGATTTTGTTCAAGGCTTTTTCTGCATATATTAAGATGATCTTGTGAGTTTTGTCTTTAAATCCATATATATGGTTTATTGCATTTATTGAACCAACCATCCTGGAATATTAGTGATAAAGCCAACTTTTTCATTGTGGATGATCTTGGTATGTGCCTATGTTTTTGTGATAGTGTTTTATTGGCTATTTGTGCATCTATGAACAACATCAGAGACATTGGCTGTAGTTTTGGTTTTTTATGTGTCATTACCTGCTTTGGATATTAGAGTAAGACTGGGTCCATAGGACGGGTTTGGCTATGATCCATATATATATACAATTTTGAGTAGTTAAGAAGTATTCGGTGTAATTCTTTGAAAATATAGTAGAGTTCTGCTATTATTATTGCTATTTAAATCCCCTCTTTTATTATGAGTCTGTTTCGGTTGTTAATCTCTTTGGTTTAACTTTGGTAGTTTGGAGGAATCAAGAAATTCATCCATTTCCTTTAGATTTTCCAGCATACGGAGTACAGGTTTTTTAATGTATTCCCTTAATATACTCTGGTGTCTGTTGTGATAGTTCTCTGTTCATTTCTGATTCTAGTAATTTGTGGTCCTCTCTTTCTTTTGATTAATTGGTCCTTTCAATCTTGTTTATCTTCTCAAAGAAACAACTCTTAGATTCACTGATTCTTTGTGTAGTTTTCTTTGTTATTTCATTAATTTCTCCTTTCATTTTTACTATTTCTTGCCTTCCACTGGGTTTTGGTGTTTTGGGATTTTGTTGTTCTTGTTTTTCTTTCTTTTTTCTCTTGTTTTTATTGTTTTTATGGTTCTATATATTTTTCTCCGCTCCCCTTCCTTCCTCCTCCCTCCCCTTCTGCTCTTTCCAATGATCCCCACACTCCCAATTTATTCAGAAGATCTTATCTTTTTCTACTTCCCATGTAGATTAGGTCCATATATGTCTCTCTAAGGGTCCTCTTTGTTGTCTAGGTTCTCTAGGATTGTGAATTGTAGGCTGGTTTTTCTTTGCTTTATGTCTAAAAGCCACTTATGAGTGAATACCTGTTATATTTGTCTTTCTGGGTCTGGGTTATCTTAATTATTGTAGATTGCTTTTGGTAGGATTGCCATTTTTTATTATGTTGATCCTACCTATCCAAGAACATGGGAGATCTTTCCATTTTCTGGAATCTTCTTCAATCTCTTTCTTTATTAAAGTTCTTGTTGTACATGTTTTTCATTTGTTTGGTTAGTGTTACCCCAAGATATTTTTTGTTGTTTGTGGGTATTGTGAATGGTGATGTTTCTCTAATGTCTTTCTCAGCTTCTTTATCTTTTGTATTTAGGAGGGCTACTGATTTTTTGAGTTGATCTTGTATCCTGCCACATTAATGAAGGTGTTTATCAGTTGTAGTTGTTCCCTGGTAGAATTCTTGGGGTCACTTATGTATACTATCATATCATCTATGAATAACAAAAGTTTGGCTTCTTCCTTTCCAATTTATATCCCCTTGATCTCCTTTTGTTGTCTTATTGCTCTAGCTAGAATTTCAAGAACTATGTTGAATAGATATGGAAAGAGTGGACAGCCTTGTCTTGTTCCTGATTTTAGTGGAATCACTTTACGTTTCTCCATTTAACTTGATGTTGGCTGTTGGCTTGCTGTCTATTGCTTTTATTATGTTTAGGTATGTTTCTTGTATCCTTGCTCTCTCCAAGACCTTTATCATGAAGGAATGTTGGATTTTTGTCAAATACTTTTTCAGCATCTGATGAGATGATCATATGGTTTATTTTCTTTCATTTTATTTATACAGTGGTGGTTTCTAGGCAAAGATTCCACATTCATTGATTTTTTTAATATTTTATTAATGTGGAATCCTTAGTAATGTGGAAATTGTTAGTATTGACACACTAAATATGTGGCTTTTATCAGTTTGATTTTGTGTTTGGTGCTGGGGTTTTAACCGAGGGACCCTTTGTAGACTGAGCACATACCTTAGCACTAGGTACAGGAGTTAAAATCTGACTGCAATAGTCACTTCTGGCTTGTAACTGGATTGCTTCCAAGTGGGAGGTTAATTAGCACTATTTTAAGAAAGTAAAATAAACATTGGGCTTTGTAATGATTCCTTCAGAAATATATCTAACAATAGTTAAATTACACTTTTGCATAATTAATGATTGGAAAAAACTGACTTCATTCTAGCCACCAGTATCCAATATCAGAATGAAGCAGATGGTTAAAAGCAAAGCAATAGAAATCATCCTTTTATGTCTGTCTGAACAACTCAAAGAGAACATCTAATTTACCTTTCCTTAAGATTCCTTAGTCTAACTCCATGTGGTTCTGTCTACATTATAATCCCCCAGCCTCCTCCTTCGTTTTGAGTTTTAGAGCTGAGTTATAGGATGATTTAAAAAAAAAAAAGGTAACTATTTGTCCTCCTATATTTGGATATTTTCCTTCCTTGTTCTCTGTATTCTTATTCAGCTCTACAAGAAGAAACTGTGACTATTACCTCATTTGTACCATGTGTTTTCATATCTACTAAACTGCCCTTTACCATGGTTACTCTAAAGGTGCTGCCTTACAGTGATAGTGAAGTTCATTGTTCATAGAAATCAGTACCCAATCCAGCTGAACATGATAGAGATTTGGGATGGCGGCAGGGGATGCTTGGAAAGCTATTTACATTTCGCTTTTTACTTCTCCCTGTGTAATTGATTTTTAATTGTATAGTGTATGGTTTTTGAAAAAGAAGTGGTAAGTTTTGGAATAGGTGCCAGTTTCTAGGTCATGTCAAGTTAAAAGCTTTTAACAGTGTCAACTCATAATAAGCAGAGACTGACCTGCTTTTTAATATTACTAATATTTTTTTAAGATGGGAATGTTTTTAAGACAGGGTCTCATGAATCCCAGACTGATCTGGTAATTGCTATATAACTGAGGAAGACCCTGATCTTCTGATCCTTTTATCTGATGCCTTTTATCTTCAAAGTGCTGGAGTTAGAGATATGCACCGTAGCACCTGGTCTTCTCAGGTAGATTCTAAAGATAATATCCAGCCCACTGCCCATATATAAAAACCAAGCATTCTATCAACTGAGCCACATCACAGCCTCATAAAAATATTCTAAAGCATTGCATAAGCCATAGTAAAAACTTGAATTAACACAGATGCAATTCCAAAACTTTGGAAGCAAAAAAAATTTTAATGACTCAGTGCTACTTAGAAACTTTTATAGAAAGGTATTATTTGAATCAATAATTTACTAAGACTGTAGTTTTTAACTTTTAAAGAATTAAATTTAGATTATTTTTACTTGAAATATAATCAGAGCATTAAATTCTTGTGGTGTATTTTAGACTTGTGTTAAGTTCACACTACCATTAGGGAACTTAAGTCTTAATTAGAGGTGACTTGGTTGACTCATAAGTAAGAGGCAGTAAGAAACTGATTGAAGTTAAATACTGGAGGCTATGTAAGTTGAGATTTCTTCCTGGATATCAAAGGACTAATACCTTTCCTTACCAAGAAGCACCCATGATCCTTTTTAAAGGGAACAATTTTATTTCAGGTTCAGAAATATCTGAACACAGAAGTGGACTGTTTTGATTTGATTTGATGTGTGTATGTGTGTGTGTGTGTGTGTGTGTATGTGTGTGTGTGTGTGTGTGTTGTGTGTGTGCAAGCTCATGAATGTGCTGCAATCTGTATGTGGAGGACAGAGGACAGCATGAGGGAGTCAGCTCTCTTTCACATGGATCTCAAAGATCTGACTCCGGCCCTGCGCTCGGCAACCAACACTTTTACCCACTAAAACCTTCCTGCTGACCCAGAGCTGGGCTGGTTTAGATGTTCAGGAAAGAGTGACTAAGTTTGGGGGATTCATGTTTTTTGCTTGCTTTTTAAAGATAGATTTCTTATAAATGAAATTTCATACATTATCAGTTTTATCTTGAATGTGGTCATTTAGACTTGGTATAATGTAGACAAATTGTTGTATTGACATTCTTTTAAACTGACAAGTACAAGTTGTCCTCTGACCTCTACATACATACTATGACACTATCATGCCCCATCCCAACAAATCAATAAGTATAAAAATGCCAGCAGTTAAAACAAAGGCTATAATTTTCAACAAAGGAAGAGTTAGAAATAAGAATCAACATATCAGTCAATGCCTGAAAAGGATTGATTCAAGGACTTCACAGATACTGGTACGCTTAGAGTCCTAACATGAAATTTAAGACACAGGGTTTTGCAGATCTTCCATATACTTTAATTCATTTGTGTCTCACCTGTGACCCACAGACTGTGTGCATGGTAGGATGGTTCTGGATGTCTGTCACTCAATACATTTCTAGATAACAGCATACTGTCTAAATGCCAAAACATGAACCCTAAAGTCTTCTGCCTTACCAGCTAAGATATCAAAGGGAGCAAGCAGATGCAGATACCCACAGCGAAACATTAAGGGAGAGCTCAGGCAATCTTAGGAAGAGGGGAAGGAAGGATTGTCGGAGCCAGAGGAGAGCCACAAGAACATTGCCCACAGAATCTACTAACCAGGGCTCATAGACACTGAAACAAGAATCAGGTAGCCTGTATCGATCTGACCTATGACCTCTGCATATTTGTTATGGTTGTGTAGCTTGTTTTCCTTGTGTGATTCCTAACAGTGGGTGTGGGGTTTATCTCTGACTCCTTTGACTACTTTGGGAACCCTTTTCCTCCTGCTAGATTGCCTTGTTGAACCTTGATATGTCCCTAGATTTGTTATGCCATATATGGTTGATATCCTTTGGTGGCCTGCTCTTTTCTGAAGGGAAATGGAAGAGGAGTGGATCTGGGGCAGAAGGAAGTTGGGAGGGAAGGACTAGAAAGAGAGGAGAAAAGGGAAACTGTGGTCAGGATGTAACATATGAGAGAAGAAAAAAGTAAAGTTAATTTAAGAAACAAAGCTATCTCTTGTTTGCTTAGTGCAACATAAATGCTTATAAATAGCTAATATTCTGTAGTGTTTGGAGCAATATGAAGAAATAAATGTATGTATGTAGGCATTTATAAAAAATTTGTATTATTGAAATTACTTTAACATTTTCAAACTTAGTTGATTGAATCTGTGAATGTGGAGTCTGCAGAAAAGGGACACTAGCTATACTAAATTAATTTCAATACATATATTGGTTGAGAAATCTTTAAAACACCAAAATGTAAGAAAAATTTAAAGATAATCAAATAGCTAGAAAAACTAGGAAACATTTGTTTAGGGTACAGTGGTCATGACCAGTTTATCTGTGGGTAAATTGTCCTTTGTTATTCATCTACAAACACTGAATTATTCTATTTTCTTATATGGGTTTGGGAGTCTTCCACCTCATCCCCTAGGCAACCTGTCAGATGAGTTTCCATAGCTACTAAGCTAGCATGGTACAAATTTCATGCTCTGAAGCATAGTGGTAGACATAGGTTATCACACTAGGTCCCAGCAATGTGTTTCTCATCACTGATTGCATTTGATGTGACATGGTTCCAAATTTATTTCATTGTGTCGTTGGTAAACCAAGACACACACAGTTCAGTCTCACACGCAGTAGTTTACTGACTTACTAGCATTTGCTGAACAGGAGATGTTCTGAGCAAGCAGTTAGCCTATCGGTGAGTCAATTTTTCTTCTTTTGAATCTTGTTTTAAGGATCAATTAGGCCACAAGTAACTTACGTGTTTCTGTGACCAGGCAGATTAAAGGATTAATCTTTTTTAATTTTATTTTTATTATTTATGAAGAGTCATATGCCATGACCAGCTTGGAGGAATTAGCTCTCAACACCATCTGGGGATCCAACTTATGTCATCAGGCTTAATGGCAAATTGCATCACCCACAGAGCTATCTTGCTGGTTGATGGAGGAAGGTCATTGGCTAATAAAGGAACTGCCTTGGCCCATTTTATTGGTTAGAAGATAGGTGGGAGGAGTAAACAGAACAGAACGCTGGGAGGAAGAGGAAGTGAGCTCAGTCTCGACAGCTCTCCTCTCGGGAGCAGACGCCTGAGAGAGACACCATGCCCCGCTCCCGGGATGAAGCTCCGACCTAGGATGGACATAGGCTAGAATCTTCCCGGTAAGCGCACCTTGGGGTGCTACACACAGATGATTAGAAATGGGCTAAATTAATATGTGAGAATTAGCCTAGAAGAGAATGGGCCAAGCAGTGTTTAAATGAATACAGTTTGTGTTTTGTTATTTCGGGCATAAGCTAGCCGTGCAGGCGGCCGGGGTGCTGGGAACGCAGCCCCGCCTCCCCTATTTACAACAGCTGGTCCTAAAAATTAATCTTGTAAATCAGACTAATACCATTTTATCATTGATGAGTTAATAAAACCAACTACTTGGAGGTGGGGAAAGTGATCTAGAGTGATTCTTTAGTTTGAGTCATTGGTGTTGCTTAACAAATAATTTTCAAAACTGTTGGATGAGTTAAGTCTTTTAAAGTGTCATAACCCACCATTGTTCCTTTTGTGTTATTATCAAATATATATGTAACACATTTACATCAGGATCATCTCCTGTAATGATTTCCATGGCAATGGAACAATAACTTAGAGTTTCTGTGAAATCATTGTAACTCGACTTTGTAACTTTCTAAGAAACCCAGCTTGGGTCTTTTAACATTTGGAAGAATGACATTCTTGCTTATCTGTCTTATCCTATAGAGCCAAACTCTGACATTTGTTTTGTATTCTCCTGATTTTTTTAGTATAATTGTTGTATTGTCTTGTAGCCCAGGGCTAAGACATGAAGGTGAAGATGCAGGGAGAGATCCCTTGAGCATGCGCTTTAAAGAAGACTTTCTAGTGATTAGAGGAAAGGGCAAGTGGATCCCATAAGAGGTGATGGTGTTAATGTTTATAGCCCTAACTCTAGGTAAAAGAAGCCACTTCTCTAATGAGAATAAAGTATTTTTAATTCACTTATTTTTACGTCTGTATATAGATGTTTTACCTTAAGGTATTTGTGTCACATGCATGCAGAGGTGAGTAGAAAGTGGATCTCCTGGAACTGGAGTTACAGACAGTTGTGAGCCTTCATGTGGTTGCTAGGAGCCAAAATCAGGTCATATGAAAGAGAAGCTAGTGTTCTTAACTGCCAAGCCATCTCTCTAACCCTAAAGTTGAGTTTTTAAGACTCCTTCTTGACTTGAACCTTTGTTTCCCATGAGGAAATAATACAGATTTTCTCATGTACCTGAATAACCAAATTAAGTATAATGACAAAAGCTGAATTTTGTCTCACTGTTGTGGAGATTTGGATCCTTGATTGGTGGTGGTTCCTGTGGCATGGACAGGGTAGCAGAAGAGAATTTCTTTTCTCATGGACAGGAAACAAAAGGGGAAAAGGAGAGGGAGAGGTCTCATAATTCCATATCACACCTCCAGTTAGCTAACTTCTTTCCACTGGGCTGCCTCCTCTCTGTAGCACCATCCTAGGGACCAGTCCTCTAACACATGGGCTTTCAGGAACATTCACAATCCAAACTAGAATAGTTAGCTCAAGAGTTGCCAACTGCAGTATCAGCATGACTCTGCATATTTTATTCTGCTTAATTTCCAGAGCTACTGTTGATTCCAAATACTAATGGGTCTTCCTAGAGAACAATATTAAAAAAAACAAATGTTCCTTCAGAGAGGTTGTTGCTTTTTTTTTTTCTCGCCCTTTTCAAGAACAAAAGAATTTTCGTCTTAAAATACAGTTTATGCATTGGCTTATGCTTGGGTACCTTTCTACTGCTGTGGCAACCCACCATAACTGGGGAAGTGACACAAGAAAGAGTTTATTGGGAGCTTGCTTACACTTTCAGAGGATAAGAGTCAGTGACCTTCTCCAATAAGACCACACCTCCTTATCCTTCCCGAACAGTTCCACCAATTGGAGACCAACTATTCAAATATGTGAGACAATGGGGCCTGTCTCATTCAGACCACTACAATTTGCACGTTTAATTCTGTTCATATAGATAAGAAAAGCTGAAGATGCACACCACATACCTTAACCATTGCTTTAACAACGACTATTACATAAAGTATAAATTCTGCTAGATGCAGAATATTTTTTACAGTAAGTGTAGAAGGAGGTAGAAGGTAAAAGTATTCAAAGTAAAATACTTAGCATTGTGATAGTTCCTATTGGAAGTGAGAGGCACTTTACAGAAGGTAATCTCAACTTCAGGTTCTTAATAGACAGTAGTTTTGTGGACTGTCACTCTTATTAAACAAAATGGCATGTAAATGCATTTGCTTGAAACTTCTTTAGAAAAATGATGCAAAACATTAGCTTTATTTGTTTTTAGAAACTGAGACATCATAGGCTGTATTTGAGAAAAGATAACTACAAGGTTGAATATGTTTGCTGTGGTTTCATTTTACTAAAATATGACTGGGTGTAAGGTGTATGTTTGCATACACCAAATTAATTAATTATACTAGAACACAGAAAGATAAAATAGAAAAATAAATAAGTTGAACTGAAAATCAAAAATTATTATTTTAAAGGGCACCCTTAAGAAAACAAAAGTAAACCAACGGTTAGTAAGAATATTTTAACGTATCAGACAAAAAAATCATAATTGTTTTGATATATATTAAAAGAATTATATACAATATCATACAACTCAATAACAAAGACAGGGTGACTCCATTTTTAACAAATGGATTTATGTAGCTATTTTATCAGAGAAATAAATGTATATATAGTAAATGTTATTCGGCATCTTTAATCATCAGAGACATAAATTAAATCAAAATGAAAAGCCAACTGATTGAAATGGATATCTGTGTCACTCCGGTTAGATTGGCTAAGGCTAAAATGATTGATTGAGCTAGGAGTTACTATCATAATAATAACTCCTGATTTACCTTTTATAAGTTTGCTCTTTTATTCATTTAGTTTATATAAAACAATTTATACTTGATCTCCTCCATTATTATTAAGCAAGTATGTACATTATTCTATATTCTATTTTAGATAATTGCGTATATTTGGAAGCCATAGATTATTGATCTTAGGGCTTATAGGGGTTAATTTTCGTTATCAGCTTAGCTAGATTTAGACTGATCTAGAAGCCTTACCTCTTAATGTTTCCGTGAGACATTTTCAGAAAGATTTAACTGAATACACAAGCTTGCCCTGAATGTGGTTGGCACCATCCCAGGCAGAATAAAAACGGTGAGCACCAGCATCCACGTCTCTTTCCCGTGAACTTGATGTCATCTCATGCTCCTGTTTCCACACCACTAAGGACTTGATTTCCCTCAAACCACATGCCCAACTAAACGCTTCTTTGAAGCACAATTAATAAAAGTTCAGGGCCAGATATTGGGGTTCAGCCTGAGGATTCAAAACACAAAGCAGCCAGCCACTGGCTTTTACCTTGACCTCAATCCAAAATGGTGGTCCTGCCTCCAGGAATCTCAGAATCAGACTGTGACTGTGAGCTGTCTCCTCCCATTTTATAATCCTCTCTAGGTCTGGGATTTAAGGCATGCACCACATGGTTTCGGTGGCAAACTATTGTTGTTACTGGAGGTAAAGGTGTGTGTTACCACTCTCTGGTCTATAAGGCTGACCAGTGGAGCTGTTTTACTCTCTGATCATCAGGCAAGCTGTATTTATTAAAATACAAATCAAATGACACTACACTTCTTTGGTTGCCATTGTCATAGAGTAAAGTAACTAAAACGGGATTTCCTCACCCCTTCTCCCATTATGGTTCTTACACCAAAGAACTAGATGGGCAAGGCTTGGGGCTTCACAAAGTGACTCCATTCTCTATTACTGAGTAAACCTGTCCTTCCTGGTAGTTTCCTATAGTGAGCTAGCTATTGATAATCCACTCTTTTAAAACGAAAACTGTTATAGGACTGTTAGCAGGTTTGTCAAAGGACTTAGAACATATGGCAATTCTGAACCATGCTCTAAAGTCAGAAACCATTTGAGATTGCATAACCCAGTCTTTTCTCTCTAGGTAAAAATTCCTCTAACACTACCCCATCTCAAAAGCTAGTCATCATGCATTAATTAAAACACAAAGTAATATTTTGCCTCCCAAGACTTTCCGTTCTATTATTCATCTCAAAAATGTGGAGAGATAGTTCAATGGTTAAGAGCACTGACTGCTCTTTCAGTACCAATGTGGTGCTTCACAACTATCTTTAACTTGGCTTCCAAGGGATCTGAAACCCTATCCTGACTACCGCAGGCATGAGGCAACCTCATGGTACAAAGACATACATGAAGGCAGAACACCAATGCATATAGAATAAAAGTTACTAGAAAATTGGAAATCTAGTTTTCTTTCAGGTTTTTTTTTTAATTTTTTGAGATGGAGTCTAAATAGCCTAAGGATGACCTTCTGATCTTCCTGCCTCCACCTTCCAAGTGCTGGGCTTGAAGGCCTGCACCACCACATTTAGATTTTGGTGTTGGGGACCAAACTCAAGGCTTCCTGCATGCTAGACAAGTGCTCTACCAACTGAGCTACGTTCCCAGCCCCTTCTAATTTCAGGAGTCACTCTTATCATTGTTATAAGTGATAATATCCCCTTTGGCATTTTATTGGTTTTTCAAGATGGGATTTCTCTGTAGCTTAGCTTTGAAGCCTGTCCTTGAACTTGTTCTGTAGACTAGGCTGGCCTCAAACTCACAGAGACCCGCCTGCTGCTGCCTCTTAGTGCTGGGCCTAAAGGTGTGTGCCACTACCACATGGACTTTTATCAGTTGTTTTTTTATTTTTAAAGAAAAAAACCTGAAATGTTCCTTTTGCCCCACCCTCCCCATTCCTTATATAATGTAACATAGCTTCCTTTTGTGGACCAACCATCAAAATAGGTTTCGTATGTGTCGTGTTATATTTTGTTTAGAAAAATATTGGTGTGGATCCAGGCGGTGGTGGTGCACACCTTTAATCCCAGCACTCGGGAGGCAGGCGGATCTCTGTGAGTTCGAGGCCAGCCTGGTCTACAAGAGCTAGTTCCAGGACAGGCTCCAAAGCTACAGAGAAACCCTGTCTCGAAAGACCAAAAAGAAAAGATGGTGTGGTAAAGCTAAAGTAACTTAGTTATATTCCCCTTTCCTACTCCCTGTACTTCTAGCTAATTGACCTACTTCCATTTGTATGGGTACACGTGTGTGTGTGTGTGTGTGTGTGCATTTGTGTACTACAACCTGCTACAACCCTTATTTTATCTCTTCATTCAAACTCTGTCATCATACTTTATTAATTTAATTATCTTTTCTCCCTCAAATGTCACCTTTATTTTAGATGAGTGCATGTTGCCAAGTTTTCATTTACACTCAAGACTAAATTTCTTCCTGATTTTAAACCCTTTGCTAGTATGAGATACAATGAAACCAACTCAAAGCAAAAAACAGGAGACGATATGACCTAGTTGGCTCGTTATCAAACGGGATCTGTACTGTCCTCTCCATGTTTAAAACAGTCTCCTGTGATCCCTCTCTTATGTGACAGCCACAGAGAGTCAGGAACTCCCTTAAAGTCAACTTGGATGCTTTCTACGTGTGTGAGAGGTAATTAATGTGGCTACTTTGCACAAGCATAATGGGAGACTCTAGTTATGGAATCACAAATTAATGATACTTTGTATTTTTCTAGAACAGTATTGGGAAATAGGTTTTAATTGCAGCCAAATGTGTTAAGTTAATTTTAAACTCTCTTCTGAGAGAAAATTACATATATCAAATGTATATAATATAATAAAATATAATTATTAGATTATATAGACTTTTAAATAATTGTTATAAAACTGTATAAGTGATCCTGTTTCACTTGCTACAATAACCAGCTCTTAGCTATCCATAGTGAAAAGACAGTAAAATACAGCTAATTGAATTCCACTGGTAACTCAGAAACCATAGCCTGAACTCATCCTACAACGGAGCTCTTCCTGAGCTACCGCATGTGGCTCCTCCAGCATTAGGGACAAGCTTGGTTATTCCAGGGAACCAGCAGTCTCTGATTTTAGGAGCTGATAGAAGACAAACATTTACTGCTGTGCCCAGGGTCTGCTGCAGTTGTTGGCGGTGACTCAAGGCAGCTTTCTCTGTTTGTTGACCAGCTCCGTTACACAACAGTACACATTCTGCAGTCACTGGAGTCCACCCAGGAGCTGGAAGGGAGCTTTGCCCCATGATTCAGTGCAGCCTTAGGTGCATTCCCCCTTACCTGCTTGTGTGGTGCATACCTATCACATAACTTCAAGAACATGAGAGAATGAAATAAAAGTTCCCAGAAAAAGAAGTGACCCACATATCAGCAAAGAATATATGTCTGCCGGGCTCCTTCTCTGATCCTTGCCTGTTTTCCTATAATATGACCCATGAAAAACAAAAAGAACAACCCTCCAACAAGTTATCTCCAGACTGACCTCAAAACAAGTTATCAACCCATTTTCTTTGTAGAAAATTTAGAAAGATCTCATCTGGCTTGAACTGGGCCACTCACTGCAGCTGCTTTCCAAAACTGGAATTGAGGGAATCAGCTGACATTGTGCCTTTATTGCTGGGGATTTCTCTCCGAGTTGGTAATTTTCAGGTTTTTCATATTTTATCCAAGGAGCACACACATTACAAATTGGCAAGTAAACTTTATTAAAAAACCAAGTGATATTTCAGGTCAGACATACCACAAATGAACTATGCACTCAAAGGCCTCAGCTGTTGTTATTTGTGGCTTTGTTTTAAAGGATCCAGAAACAGGAAGAGTTAGTTGCTAAGGAGTGTATGTGGATGAATCTGTTTTGATTGGCTGGCTTGATTATGTGAGACTTTGTTCACTGAGCATGTCCCTTCCCATGATGCATCTGATTTTAATTATATGCATACCTGATTAAGCATAAGCTTAAGATGGTTAGCATGGGGATTTTTCTTAAACGTTCACTCAGAGGACAGTTTGCCTTATTGTGAATGTATCTAAACCTAGTTCAGAGCAGGTCACTTCCCTGCCTCCAGTGTCCTGATATGTTCTGGATACATTTGAGTAGAAACTGGCCACCAAGATGGGAGTTACAAAGGTGCCAGGAATAGTAACTTATTCTATCATTTAAAGTGGAATGCATCTGCAGTTTGGTGCAGGTGTGTTCCCTGGGTTGCCACCTCTGTTGTTTAGAGAGATGTGGACATAACCTAAACCAAGTAAAGTCGCTTACACCTGTCAGAATGGCTAAAGTCAAAAACACCAAGGATAGCCTTTGCTGGAGAGGCTGTGTTTTTTTTTTTTTATTAAAGATTTCTGTCTCTTCCGCGCCGCCCCCTCCCATTTCCCTCCCTCTCCCCCAATCAAGTCCCCCTCCCTTGTCAGCCCAAAGAGCAGTCAGGGTTTCCTGCCCTGTGGGAAGTCCAAGGACCATCCACCTCCATCCAAGTCTAGTAAGGTCAGCATCCAAACTGCCTAGGCTCCCACAAAGCCAGTACATGCAGTAGGATCAAAAACCCATTGCCATTGTTCTTGAGTTCTCAGTAGTCCTCATTGTCCGCTATGTGGGAATGCAAACTTGTGCAACCACTTTGGAAAGCAGTATGGCGGTTTCTCAGGAAATTTGGGATCAACCTACCCCTGGACCCAGCAATACCACTCTTGGGAATATACCCAAGAGAGGCCTTATCATACAACAAAAGTATATGCTCTACTATGTTCATAGCAGCATTGTTTGTAATAGCCAGAACCTAGAAACAACCTAGATGCCCTTCAATGGAAGAATGGATGAAGAAAGTATGGAATATATACATATTAGAGTACTACTCAGCAGTAAAAGACAAGGACTTCTTGAATTTTGCATGCAAATGGATGGAAATAGAATATGTTTTGTTTTTTAAGAACACTTGAATTTATGTAATAGTGATATTGGTGATAAGGGAAAAATTGGAGGAGAGAGAATGGGGGAAGAGACCTGACCAAAGCATATTATATATTTAGGTAAAATTCTCAAGCAATAAAAATTTTAAAGCTAAAAGCTTTTCTCAAATTGCTTTATTGCAAGCAATATTGTTTACTTAGTATTACTTAGATAGCAGGTACCCTTTTTAGCGTTTTACATAAGCTGTCTCATTTTATCCTAAGATCAGAATTATTGTCTTCCTATCAGTAAGGAAATTGAGACTCTGAGGATTGTTAAAGAAAACTATTCAGCAATAGATGTTAAAGTGTGGCACAGAGAGGTTTAGGTAGCACAACCAGAATGTGAAGGTCCCACTACAACTGGATGTACAGGGGAGAGAATTAGCATAAATATGAATACAGTAGGGTGAGAAACAGGAAAGAAGAGGCTGGGGGAAATTACTATGAGAAAACAGGCACAAGGAGATTCTTGCTTGTAGTAATATGGGCGGCAGGGCTGCGTCCCCAACACCCCAGCCGCCTGCCTGGCTAGCTTATGCCCCGATATAATTACACGGACACTGTATTCTTTTAAACACTGCTTGACCCATTCTCTTCTAGGCTAATTCTCACATATTAATTTAGCCCATTTCTAATCATCTGTGTGTAGCACCCCAAGGTGCGCTTACCAGGAAGATTCTAACCTATGTCCATCCTGGGTCGGAGCTTCATAGCATGTGTCTGCCCAGGAGCCAGGAGCATGGCGTCTCTCTCAGGCGTCTGCTCCCCAGAGGAGAGCTGTCGAGACTCAGCTCACTTCCTCTTCCTCCCAGCGTTCTGTTCTGTCTCCTCCTCCCACCTACCTTCTAACCAATAAAATGGGCCAAGGCAGTTCCTTTATTAGCCAATGACCTTCCTCCATCACTTGCTGAAGTGAGGCATGGGTGATGGATCAAACACAACCAGACAAGGAGGGTGAGGACCTGACTATCCAAGTTAACACAATAGAGCAGTGGTTCTCAACCTTCCTAATGCTGCGACCCTTTAATACAGTTCCTAATGTTATGGTGGCCCCAACCATGAAATTATTTTGTTTTAACTTCATTACTGTAATTTTGATACTGTTATGAATCATATGTGAATATTTCTGGAGATGGAAGTTTGCCAAAAGGGTCATGACCCACAGGTTGAGGACCACTTCATTAGTGGGTGAGAAATTTTGCTTGATTATCTTAACAAGGATGGAAGAACTGGATTATACCGGACATGCACAAAGAAACGTAAGCTAAGATTCAGAAAGTAGGCGTAAGGTTAGTCAAGCTAAATCTGTTGGGTTAGTTTTTCCAAGGTCATCTCTAAGAGATAGTTCCTGAGCTTGAGGTTTTCTTGTCCTTACTACCTACCAACTGAGAGAACATATGTTAATCCTAATTATAGCATCTACTTATGTTGCAATTTAAAATGAAAGGCTTTGTTCTAAGTGCTTTAATTGTATTAACTCATAATCCTCATAACCACCTTGTGTAGCACAGACCATTGTATTAAGAGAAGTGAGCTCCTAGAGTAACACCATCTCGTCAGTGTTGGCCACCTGGAAAGAGCCCACGCTGTAACCAGTGCCTTGGGAGTCAAAGAATATGGATTTAGATTCATTGTTTAGTCTCCTAGAGGTGAACCCTGAGCAAAATGCTTTTATCTCTCAGGGACTCCATTTCTTCGTACAAGAAGAAAGGGCGCTTGTTTCTAGGTAATTCTTGGGGGCATTTCTAGGTAAGTCCTGTGGTTCTTGCACTGATATTTTAGAATTGCCAAGATGAAAAGGTCAGTGTGAGAGAGCACCTTCTGATTCATCAACTGAGGATGCTGTGAACCTCTTCTGCTGTGCATCCCACACCTTCTGAGTTTGTCCCCAGAATATATCCTACTGCTGCAACTTAATGCATGTCCTTTCCCAGTGTATCACATGGCTAGCTTCTTTGTGGGACACAGCTCTATGTAACCGTGTGTGTTGGCACTGAAAGCTCTTTGTTCAGGGATGTTAGCATGTATAGACCCTCATAAGGAAAAAAAACTTAAAAAAACACTGACATGTATGCCTGTGGACATGCACATTCAGTGTAAGTGTCTATGCATGTCTGTGCCATCTGTTCCAGTGTAAAGGCACATGTTTTCTTAGAAAAATTCACATGGTCATCCTCCTTGCCTTGGTAAAGGTCTGTTATATAGATTTGTAGTGAAATAATTAAGGTGATTTCTTTTATATATTTCAAAAAATTAGGAAACATTTAGGCATTTTTCTGGATTTTCTGATTTAGTCTTTTAATGTTTTGTGCTTTCTCTTTGAATTGAATATAGGTTAACTATAACATTTAAAAGTTAAAATGACAGAGCTGGAGGGAAGGTTTAACTATTAAGAATTTTTAGCACCCACATCCATAGTCTTCCAGTTGCCTGTAGCTCCAATTCCAGGTGGCTTCTCCTGTCCTCAAAGCATGTTCACGTATGGTGTGTATATATATATATATATATATATATATATATATATATATATATATACATTAACCAGAATACTCATGCATTTAAAATCTGGAGAAGAAGAAGAAGAGGAGGAGGAAGAGGAGGAGAAGGAGTGGAGGAGGAGGAAGGGGGTGAGGGGAAGAGGGGGAGGAGAAAGGAAGAGAAAGAAAGAAAGAAAGAGCGAAAAAGAAAGAAAAAGAGAAAATGTTGCGAAGATAGTGAGGCTTTTGTTATAGGCCTCATTGGCTACATGGCTGTATTTTATGAGCTTCTCCATGCATCCTACAGTAGATGCTTTAAATCCTAAACTCTTTCCCTTTTGTACGTAGCAGCTGCTTCTTGCCATGATGTCCTTTCTTCCTTTCCATCCTCCCTTACTCTTAGACCTCCTGCTTAGCACACAGAGCTGCTCACATACACACATGTTAAACATCATGCAAGCTCCTGTTGGAGGGAGCTGCTTGTTCTTCCCAGCCACCCAGCTAGCTTAGCCCCGAAATAACCACAAAGAAACTTTATTAATTAAATCGCTGCTTGACCCATTAGCTCTAACTTCTTTTTTTTTGTCTTTTTTTTTATTGAGAAAAGGAAGAAAAAAGAAAAAAAAAGTTTCCCCCTCCTCCCAGCCTCCCATTTTCCTCCCCCTCCTCCCACCCTTCTCCCCCTCCCCCTCTCCCCCTCCCCCCACTGCTCCCTCCCTCTCCAGTCCAAAGAGCAGTCAGGGTTCCCTGCCCTGTGGAAAGTCCAAGGTCCTCCCCCCTCCGTCTATGTCTAGGAAGGTGAACATCCAAACTGGCTAGGCTCCCACAAAGCCAGAACATGTAGTAGGATCAAAACCCCGTGCCATTGTCCTTGGATTCTCATCAGCCCTCATTGTTCGCCATGTTCAGAGAGTCCGGTTTTATCCCATGCTTTTTCAGTCACAGTCCTGCTGGCCTTGGTGAGCTCCCAATAGATCAGCCCCACTGTCTCAGTGGGTGGGTGCACCCCTTGTGGTCTTGACTTCCTTGCTCATCTTCTCCCTCCTTCCACTCCTCATTGGGACCTTGGGAGCTCAGTTCAGTGCTCCAGTGTGGGTCTCTGTCTCTATCTCCATCCATCACCAGTTGAAGGTTCTATGGTGATATGTAAGATATTCGTCAGTATTGCTATAGGATAGGGTCATTTCAGGTTCCCTATCCTCAGCTGCCCAAGGAACTAACTGGGGACATCGCCTTGGGCTCCTGGGAGCCACTCTAGGTTCAAGTCTCTTGCCAACCCTAAGGTGGCTCCCTTAACTAAGAATTGTGCTTCCCTGCTCTCTTATCCAACCTTCCTTTATCCCAATCATCCTGTTTCCCTAAGTTCCCCCCATCCTCCCCTTCTCACTTTTCTCTCCCCATCTCCCCTAACCCCCATCCCACCCCACCCCCAAGATCCCAATTTTCTCTCCGGCAATTTTGTGTACTTCCCATAGGCAAGAGGATAACTATATGTTTTTCCTTGGGTTCACCTTCTTATTTAGCTTCTTTAGCTTCACCAATTGTAGACTCCGTGACCCTTATTTATGGCTAGAAACCAATTATGAGTGAGTACATCCCATGATCATCTTTTTGGGACTGGGTTACCTCACTCAGGATAGTGTTTTCTATTTCCATCCATTTGCATGCAAAATTCGAGAAGTCATTGTTTTTTACCGCAGCATAGTACTCTAATGTGTATATATTCCACACTTTCTTCATCCATTCTTCCATTGAAGGGCATCTAGGTTGTTCCAGGTTCTGGCTATTACAAATAATACTGCTATGAACATAGTTGAACAAATGCTTTTGTCACATGATAGGGCATCTCTTAGGTATATTCCCAAGAGTGGTATTGCTGGGTCCAGGGGTAGGTTGATCCCGAATTTCCTGAGAAACCGAAACACTGATTTCCAAAGTGGTTGCACAAGATTGCATTCCCACCAGCAATGGATGAGGGTACCCCTTCCTCCACAGCCTCTCCAGCAAAGGTTATCATTGGTGTTTTTGATTTTAGCCATTCTGACAGGTGTAAGATGATATCTCAAAGTTGTTTTGATTTGCATTCCCCTGATTGCTAAGGAGGTTGAGCATCACCTTAAGTGTCTTTTGGCCATTTGAAATTCTTCTTTTGAGAATTCTCTGTTCAGTTCAGTGCCCCATTTTTTAATTGGGTTAATTAGCATTTTAAAGTCTAGTTTCTTGAGTTCTCTATATATTTTGGAGATCAGACCTTTGTCTGTTGCGGGGTTGGTGAAGATCTTCTCCCAGTCAGTAGGTTGCCTTTTTGTCTTAGTGACTGTGTCTTTTGCTTTACGGAAGCTTCTCAGTTTCAGGAGGTCCCATTTATTCAATGTTGCCCTTAATGTCTGTGCTGCTGGGGTAGCTCTAACTTCTTATTGGCTAACTCTTACATCTTAATTTAACCCATGTCTGTTAATCTGTATATCACCACGAGGTTGTGGCCTACCAGCAAAATTGCAGCATGTCTATCTCCCATGCAAATCCATGGCATCTCTCTGACTCCACCCTTCTTTCTCCCAGCATTCAGTTCCATCTTCCCCACCTACCTAAGTTATGCCATATTAACAGACCAAGGCAGTTTCTTTATTCATTAATAATAATTAGAGCACACAGAGGGGATTTCCACATCACCTCCCATTATTTGTCTAATTAAAAAGGAAGGTTATAACTTTAACATAGAAAAATTACATATAACAATACAGATGTCAAGCAATAATTACAGTTACTATATATCTACCTTTTATCATAACTAAGCAAAACATTGACCTTATATTTGTATCAGTGAGCCAGGATCCATACTAATGCAAATCTCTATAGCATATCACCCTTTAAATGTAAACAAACATTTATAGACAATACTTGGAAATATGGGCGTAGTTATTTCTCTCCAAACTGCTTCCTACTGTTTATTGGGTGAAGTAATTTTTGAGGGTATTTTTTGGGGGTTCACAGAGACTGTTCAGGGGGTCTTTTTCCATGAAACTATGTTGGTCTGGAAGCAATCCACAGGTTCTCATCTTCTGTGAAAACAAAAGAACCTCTTTTCCAAATTTTGGAATCAAGATGCCTTTATAATATACATGCTGGTTTAGCTTAGCAGCCCATAAGATGACATAAGTCTCTGTACTTAGCTTATTCACAGTCAAAAAATTCAAAGATAATACAATAATATACATAATCCAGACTCTGAATTTTCCATTTTTACATGGCTTATTTTTCTTTACTTTAATCTATAACTGTCTGTACTCTGTCTCTTTAAAGACTTTGTCTTTTTTAAAACCATTTACTTCTTTTTATAACTCTTTATACTCATTTTATTCTCTCTACCAAGCCTACATACATTTATCCAACATTGTGACCCATTTATAGGCCCTTTTTTATCTGGATTTGTCTTTATTGCATACCTGTAATTATTTACTGTCTAGGAACACTTTCAATATGCTAAGTGCTTCTTAAAACCTAAGCTGCACCATTATTATGATATATACAGTATTTCCGGCTTGCCTGCCCAGTCTAAAACTTAAGCGGCACTGTTACTATGATATATAAGGTACTTCCTGCTTGCTCAGCACAGTCCAGACTGGCAGAGCTGCTCACCGCCTCTGAGAGACATGCACAGTGCCCCATCTCCTAGGCACATGCTGCCATTAAGCAAGCTGCAGCAGTCTGCTCATAAACCCCACTCAAATTCTCTGTCTCCTAAAAGCTCCAGAGGTCACACTAGCAGCATAGTCAGAAAGCCAGAATTTTAAAACAACTCCAGCTTTTTTCCTGCTATGGCTGGATCAGGAAAATCTCTCTTAAAGGAACTGCAGCAAGCTGCCAGCAAACAGCAAGAAGCTGTGTTAAACTGTGGCCACCCAGCTAGTTTAGCCCTGAAATAACCACAAAGAAACTGCATTAATTAAAATACTGCTTGGCCCATTAGCTCTAACTTCTTATTGGCTAACTCTTACATCTTAATTTAATCCATCTCTATTAATCTGTATATCACCACGAGGTTGTGGCCTACCAGCAAAGTTGCAGCACGTCTATCTCCAGCAGCAGACTCATGGCGTCTCTCTGACTCTGCTTGCTTCTCCCAGAATTCAGTTCTGTCTTCTCACCTACCTAAGTTCTGTCCTATCAACAGGCAAAGGCAATTTCTTTATTCATTAATGGTAATAACAGCACACAGAGGGCACTGCCACATCAGGCTCCTCATTACTGTGATGCAGAATCTTAAATGTTGCTAAATCAAAATACATTGAGATAGCATGAACATGTTTAAATTTTGGATTAGGAAGAATAAGTACAAAAATAAAATTATTTCCTCTCATGTTTACACAGTAAAAGAGTCCAAAGTTAGCCTGAATTGTATTTAACACAAAGTTATTTACATTATTTGGCTTCATTCTGAATAGTCCTATAATATTCATTAGAAAATTCTCTACCCACAAGTCATCGGGGATGTTTTTCACTTTGTCCTGTCCTGGTGATCTGCCCTGCTGCGTACACATTGGTAGCTTCCTGTTTTCTCTGCATTCCAGGGTGAAATTCTATACTACTCTTTGAGTCCTTGTAATATGTTCTCCAACTCCCAAAGCAGGTTTTCAGTTAACTGCTCAAAGCTATTTTGAGAGAAAGGTGATAATTTTTGTGCTTTCAAAGCCTCTCACATTGAGTATGTCCTCTTCTTCCTCTGCTCCAAACAGCTTGCCCACAGATGTCACATTCTGTGGGGAGTGGTGCAGAATGGGAAACAACTGGCCAGAGCTGATGCCCTCAGTACATAGGTAGAGCATGTTGTCTTTGATGTGTTTCCCGCTGTGGGTCTCTTAGGAAGGAGAGACCTATCACTCTTTGGTCCAAGATGCTTGTCTCCATTAACAAGGAAGGTCTATTTCTGGACTTGTGTCTGCCCCTACTCTTCACATGTGATAACACATAGGCCCTCACCTATTCTGATATGTTTCAGGCTGTGGGCAGCTTTTACCTCTTGTGGATCTTTTTTTCACTTATAATCATACATGATCTTTCTCATTAGGATTTTTCTATGGGGCCCATAAAACCTTGACTCTTTCTTTCAGAGACTGGCAGCCTTAGACCTTTACCCCTCCTTCTAAACCTCACAGTTATTTCAGTGCCTGTAACATAACTCAGGGATTTCATACCTTTGTCCCCTCCTGAGAACTAGTCATTTCCCCAGCAGCCGTGCCCCACAGTACAAGCCCTCTTCCAACTGACCTGGCATTCTCCCTTTGTGTTCCTTGATGGAACTTGACCCTGCTTACTCTGAAGTTTATCTGTAGTATTAGTTCTGTTATGTTGATACGCTGATATATACACTTTGACCCTGCAAACCTTTATTTAATAGAATAAAAGGTTTGCATTTGTGAGTATTTTTCCGCATTCCTTTGGCTCCTGCTTGCATGGGTTGGTTGAGGTTCTTTGGTGTTTTTTGTTTCCTTACTCTTATTTCCCTTCTCCAGTCCCAGCTGTTAGTGATCAAATCTTGCATTCTGAACGATGATGGGAACCTAATCATTTCTGTTACAACCATTAGCACCACCATCATCTTCAACATCAGTCAGACTAGAGTCTCAGGTCCTACTCTGATTGTTGCCCCAACTCCCTATGTGAGTAATTCTGGGAGCTTGAGTCTCAAAGTCTTTCTCTGTGTGATCTGAGCCCACTGTTCCTAGTCCAGTGCTTTCAGTGCTCCTCTCTCCCACCAATGGGCCCCTGCTAATATTGGTCAGCCTCCTTCAGGGATTATTTTATACAATGTTAAGAGAAATAAGCCAGGAACAGAAAGACAAAATCTCATAAGTAGTCTATAAAACAGTTGATCTGTTATTGCAGTTGAAAAGAAAAGTTGAACAGTACCAACATGAAGTTTGGTAAGAAGAATGAGTTCTACTCACCTGCTGAACAACAGAGGAACAACAGTTTGTAAAAATGTAGTATATATCTAAAAATAACTATACGTTTGAATCATTTGAAGATTTAAATACAAAGACTAATTGCACTGATTCGATTGTTACATATACATATTTCTAATTATCAATTACGTCTGGCCCTAATAGCTTTAGATATCATGGGTTTACTGTGTTCTGAGAACTATCATAAATGAGGAAAAGAAGGAGCATAACAATAGCATATTGCTTACTTCCACAATATCTTAACTATTTAAAAAAAAACCTACATGAATCAGATTAATAAATTCCTGGTGATCGCAGGCCCATGAGTTCTTTTCAACACTCTTAGTAGAGTGTTACAAATGTGTGGCTTTGTAGGCAATTAACTATAAATTTTCAAGCTACTTCCCTTTCATTGCTTTCATTTTACAGATAACAAAACCAACATATCCTATCTCAAGCTCAATTCCATAAACATCCCATCATTTGTCTTTTGTACTATATGCATAGGACTAAGGTTTGGGCTATTTTTGCTTCAGGATCCCTAATGTCAAAGGAGGCCTCCTGGTGTGGTCAGTACTATCCAGAGTCATCTGCTGGCTAGGGCTGTTCCAGTTTGTGCAGGGAATGGAGTGCACTAAATTGCTGGTGAGTATTCTGCTAAGCATTCTTGACTTGTTGCTCAGAAGTTCTCTGTTAAATAATGGAAATGCTTATATCCTAACAGAATGACTGAGTCCTTTCCTCTCAAGTAATGGAATGTCATCTTGCAAAGGCATTTACTAGTCTCATACTAAGTGAATGATCTTATTTGCTGTGTAGCCTCGCTTAGAAGCCAGTAGTGAAATACTCTGACTGTTTGGTCATATGAATTATGTATGCATGAAAAGGAAAGGCTTTTAACTGTCATTTATTCTTGGCATGCAGGATTTCTTGCCTCAGCAATAATAACACCTAATAAAGTAGTGCCACCATGTAACAAGTATGAATGCTGTAGGTTGAGCCAAAGATAAGAAAAACCGCTTGACTTGTTCCTGTTGTTACTAAGCAGCTATGTCCCCTAGAATTCCCCTCCTTGGTGTCACCTGATTCACTTTTCTCCTGAACCACATTGTATGTATTCTCATGCAAGTCACTGCTGCTGTCTCATGTTAACTCATGAGCTCACTTCCAGCACATGGTTCCTCTCAGGAACCATGAGGAAACAACATCTGGTCTTAGTGTACGGCGTGTTGACTCAGGTCCATGGGTATGCACACTTAGATCATAGGTTATATGTGAAGTTTAGTAAGGCTCATGTTAATGAATTGATGATCTCCAGAGGGGACCTGATGTCAGTTCTAATTTTAGGTTAGAGAATTTCACCATTCTGTATAAGCCATCTCTGACATAGCTTGGGGCATATGCTTTATTAGGAATATGATTAGCTTATGAGGAGAAGAGCAAAACAACTCAGAGCATAGATCTTAGAGCATTCTGATGTAAACGTGTGGTGTATATTGATTGTCAGAACTAGTTTCTGGGCACACAAATCCTCTTGATTTGTTCCCTAGAAATGGTTAGGATTCCTGAGTGGAGGGCATCTTAGAATTGCATGTGGGTGACTAGTTTGCTTATAAATAATTTTTTATCTCTTTTTCTCGTCTGTCCACTTTAGTCAGATACTTTGCTTTGCATACATATTGCAACTTAAGTAAACTTTTTGCTATCTTGTGTATTTTCATGCAAGGATTGAGACTATAACCCAAGAGAAGAAATTTCATTAAAATATGTCTTATCAAATTTCACTTTAAAAATTAAAATCTAGGGTGTCTACTCAGCAGAAGCTGTGCACTTATCAACCCTAGAGAAATGGGAGCACAGCCTTCCTTCTAGATGAGACATTTGCAGCAACGAAGCTCCTAAAGTCCTAGAGTCCTATGACAGATTCAGAAAAGTCCCATGCACCATCTGTGATAATGTACTTCTATCTTGAAAATAAGCCTTATGTCTTAAGCCTATATTTAAAAATATTTCCATGAAGTCATTTCTTCCTTTACTATTTCATTAAAATCTGTAATATCCTGAGTTAGGGAATTGGGTATTGAACTTTAAGATAATAACTTGTGTCTCTTCCTGGTATAAGCAAACAGTCCAAAAGATAGAGAGAAATGCTTCCCAATCCAGTTGTTGTAAAGCATTAGCCTACAACAGATAACCACTCTGTATTGACCTCTGGGATGACGTTCACGATGGTTCATGAAAAGCTTTGTCTGTATCTTCCTCCCAGAAGCTGTAGCCAAGTAGGTGTTGGGACACCACTTATGCCATAGCTTCTATCTGATCATATAAAGATGAACCAGAAAAAGTAGGGAACTGGCAAAGAGGATTGAGCATTTCAGATCTTTCCTTGGATTATCTGCCATCTCCACTTCCATGTTTTGTCTTCTGCAGTCAAATTAAGAAAGCTAGATATTCTCGAGACAGGCAATTTCATATGATGCTTGAAGATACAGACTTTGATATTACACCAAAATGCATTTAAATCTTTACTCTACAAATGTAAGCATCACTTGGTCATTCTAGACTCCATTTCTTCCTCCATAACATAACAACGATATTAAGAATATGTACATCTAGATTTTCTTTTTCAAGGCCTGTTTGATCATAATTGTTGGCGTAAGTGTATTATTTGTGTAGGATTTTCATTTTAAACCTTTAGTCTCGAATTGCAATGGAGAGGACCACAGTAAAGGAAGAGTTTTTTTGTGTTCCTTAAAAACTATATGTGTACATTTATCACACCAAATCTGGTGATGTCTCTTTTTATCAATGGCACTACAGAGCCAGCCTTTGTTTTCTCTTTCTCTCCTGGTTTTTATTTTAATAATACTTTGGAATACCAAGGATTGAGAGCCCGTTTTAGGAAGTTTCTTCCCTTTTATCTCCCCTGATCTTTGCAGAAAGTAATTCAGAACTTAAGGTTTCTAGTACTATCTGTTGTCTAGTGTCCCAGTGGTCTGTGGGGATCCCTTACTAGGAGTGGGACACAGAAGAGATTCCATGTCTCAAAAGCAGCTCTGCAAGGATTTATTGTGCATTGCTCTGTGTCAGGCTTGAGAGAGCAACTGCCAAGCTCCTACAAAACTAAGGAGAATGCTGACGAGATGAGACCTCCAGAATGTACGTAGGGGTAAGACTTAACCGCCAGACATTTGGAAAGAAGGAAGGGCTTTATGCAAGGAATTCTCAAGTATTTGTCTAGTCCACACAAACTTTCCACAGTTAACGTGTATAATGTGGGATGGCGGTCTACAGTGAGCATGATTGCCTGCAGATACCAAAGAACCAAGAAGCAATTTTAATAAAACAAGGGGAAAAGTCCAAACTTAGCAACACAACACTTCTCCAAGCATTCAGAAGATACTCTTTAAAAAAAAAAAAAAAGAATTGCGTGATTGCTATTTTATTTTGTTTTCCATTTATTAAACATTTATTTACTGAATTGTAAGTTAAATTCCTTCTTAGTTTCTTTTTTTTTAATTAATTTATTAAGATTTCTGCCTCCTCCCCTCCACAGCCTCCCATATCTTTCCCCCTCCCCCAATCAAGTCCCCCTCCCTCATCAGCCTGAAGAGCAGTCCGGGTTCCCTGCCTTGTGGGAAGTCAAAGGACCTCCAGAAGATACTCTATAAACTTCTCAGAAGCCCCACATCTCCAAATATCTCTGTATTTACAAAAATGTCATGAAAAGTTGAAAATAATAGCTAAGGTTGGATATTAAGTGGTCACTGAGCTTGGTGGTTAATTAATTGATTGATCCTATCAAGAATATCTCTCTGGTCTTGACTCCAGATTTCTTAACAAAAGTACAATTTATCTTCGGGCATATACCTCTTACGATCATTTGTGAGCACTGGCAACTGATACCATCCAGTCTTTAAGATACTGAGGGCCTATTGGTAAATGAAGAGACAGTCTGTAAGTTTCCATTTGGGTCTGACTGTCAGGAGAGTGTAGTGATTACTTACCTTGTTGAACAGGTACCTGATTCATGTGAATGCTGCTTAATCAGAACCCCATCCTTACGGATATTGCTCCTGAGGAATGATCGGCTTCTCAAGTAAAAACTAAAAGGAATGAACAAGAACCATTTCCTAGCAGTGTTATTTGGGGTTTTTGTTGGGTTTGAAGCAGGGCCTCCCTGTGACGTACAGGCTAACCTTGATTCCTCACTTCAAGTCATTCTCCTGTCTCACGTTCTCAAGTAGCTGAGATTACAGATGTACTCCACCACACCCAGCTAGGTTTTGTTTTCTTTCATAGGGGAACTTAAGGAAGGAGAATATCATATTTTGGGAGAGTCTGTGTGTTATGAATTATGTATAGTAGCTAGTTTTTATGTATTTCTCTATTAGCATAGAGAAAGCATCTGCAAAGATAAGCAACTCAGTCATTAAAATACAAATACACATTCAGATACACTAACAGAAAATTTTCTGTGTCAGACAAGGTTATAACTGAGAATTTGCTTTATTGTGGCAGATGCCAGAATAACTTCCCAGTCTACTTCATCTCTTTACTTGAGTTCCTCCTAAGTGGGGGAACTGTGATGAAAGAGAAATACAGCTTTTAAAAAGTCAACTTCACTGAGTACAACTTATATAGCAATACTACATTTTAAGTGTAAACGTTACTAAACATTGCCAGATGCATGCATTTTGTACCCCTCCCCCAGCAAAGGCCATTTCAGTGACCTGAAACATTTCTCACATAGTGTCCATCATCACCACCTCCTCTCACACATGCTCCTTCTCCCTCCACAAGCGCTGATGTGATTTCTCTTGCAGTACATTAGGTATGTCTTTTGTCAAGACCCACACATAAAAGAGTCTGTGCTCTTTTATATTCGATACTCTTGATCAACATGATGTTTTTAAGATTCGTTCATATTGAATGACTATATATCTTACTGATTCACAAACTTCTAAATTTACTTAATTGTTGAGGAGTGCTTTGTTTTAAAATCTGGGAGTTTAAGGTTTGGGAATAACTGTGGATAATGTCCATTAGCTGATTTTCTTGTGATGGCTATGGAACCCACATGATGCCAATATCACAAGAGGGTTCGATGTGTCTTCTTTCTCCCCATTTCTTGAAGGAGTTCAGACGGGTATTATTGAGTTCATCTAGATAGGAGTTTCTTATGCAAAGGATCTATTTTGTATCCTGAAGATATTTGTCTGTTTCATCTAGGTTGTTGATTGGCATCAAATTGTTTATAACAGTGGTTCTCAGCCTTCCTAATGCTATGATCTTCTAATGCAATTCCTCATGTTATTATGACCCCAACTATAAAATTATTTTGTTGCTACTTCATAATTGTAATTTTGCTGCTGTTATGAACCATAATGTAAATATCTGATATGCAGGATATCTGATATGCAACCCCTTTGGGGTTTGCCACTTCCAGGTTGAGAATTGCTGTCTTGTATCTTTTCATCCTATTAATTTATGTGGATGAGTGCAGTAGTACCATTTGTTTTCATTCCCAGATTTCTTTATGTTTGCTAGGATTTTCTTATTTTTCAGAGAGGCAGTTTATGGTTTCATAAATTCTCTGTTCGTTCTTACTAATTTTCCATTCTTACTATTTCATTCCTTAGGCTTAATTTGATATTTTGTTGTTGTTCTTCCTTAAAGAAAGACTATAGATGATTAAGATGTTTTTCTTTTTCTAATATGAGTTTTCTAGTATAAGCATTTAAAGTAGAAATGTTTTAGTATAAACACTTAAAGTACTAGCAATTCTTTGAAATCTCAAACTGACAGTTTTATTATATTAAATTCAGAGTATGAGGCTGCGAACTGGTTCAGTCATTAGTTTTACAAGTGCGAAGACCTAGGTTTGATTCCCAGATTCCTAAAGAAAAATGTTGCGTCTCCTGGCATGCACGTGTAATGCCAGTGCTGAGGGTGGGGAGGCAGGTGGTTCCTCCCTGACCAGCCACACAGGCCCAATAGATGAAGTTCAGGCCCAGGAGCAGCTTCGTCCAAAAGAATGTTGACAGGGACTCTAAGGGTGACACACAAGGTTGTCTTCTGGCCTGCAGATATGCACCTCAACAAATAAGCGTGTAAATGCACACAGAGGGAGAGAGAGAGATCGCAGTTTTTGGTCTCCCTTATTGTATCCTTCAATCATTGAATTATGTTTTTGTTTTCTGTTTTTTTTTTTATTTTTTGGCTTTTCAAGTCAGGGTTTCTCTGTATAGCACTAGCTGGCTGTCCCGGAACTCACTTTGTAGACCAGGCTGGTCTCAAACTCACAGAAATTCACCTTTCTCTACTTCCCAAATTCTGGGATTAAAGACATGCACCACCAGGCTAGAAGTATGTTTTTAAGTTGATAGATATTATAAAATTTTTCAAGTATTTTATTATTAGCCTGATATTATTTTTCTAGAGATATATGCATATATATTCAGTGAGAATTAATAGCTATCAAAATGACTATTGAATTTAATGTTGAGACTTTAAACCCAGCAGATATCATTATGTGTGGTTGACTGTGGTCGTCTACAAATGTCACTTAATTAGGAGAGTTGGTCAAGTCTTTCAGTCACATACAGATGCTCAGTTGATAGGAAAGGAATATTTGTCTCAGCTGTGTATGCAAGTGTATCTGTGTCTCCTTTTAGCTCTGTCAGTTATTCATGTATTTTGTAATTCTCCTGTTGGGTTCATATGCATTGAGCATTGCTTTATGTCTCTTCTCTTTACCAAGCTCCTTTTTTAATATTGCCTGACAGTTTCATACATGCATATAATAAATTTCAGTCCTTTCGCCCTCTCCCTCTTCTTACCCTCACTCCTTTTTCTGCTAAAACACTTCTCAACAAGCCTCCCTCCTACTTCCATGACTCTTTGATGTTTGTGTGACTCACTATGTTTAAATAGGGTTGCCTGCCTGAGCATGGGTGGGAGGTATTTTACTGAGGCACACATAATTTATCAGTGACTAAACCACTAAGAAAATGACACCCCGTCCTCCAGACACTGTTGTCTGTCAATAGTCCCATAGGGGGTGGGACTTCATAAATGCTACTCTTTTTCTCTTTACTGGCTTCCTTTATACTGCCAGAGGGTTCAGTCCACAGGAGGGAACTCATACCTGCCTGGTACTGTAAACCTGTGGCTGGGGAGATCATAGGACGCAGGGAGACCCTACCTACCTCTACTGGGAGTAGGGCCTCATGAGTCTTCCCCGCTTCCATATGAAATGCAGGGCACCTAAGCTTGGGCTGGTAACCAAAGCTACAGTAAGTTTCATGCATATCAGCCATGTCCTTTCCAGAAGACATAGTTTTGCAGCAATCTCCTCAAACTCTGGCTCTTAGATTATTTCTGCCCCCTTTTCCATGATGTTCCTTGAGCCATGGGACTGTTGATGGGGGTGACACCAATGTCCCCTTTAGTGCTGATGACTGCACAGTCACAAGTTCTCTGCTATTTGACTGGCTTTGAGTTTTTCATTAACCACTGTCCACTGCAGAAACAAAAGAGAACAAAAAACTTCTCTGATGAAAGTATTGATCTAAGAATAGAAAGTATTTAGAAGGCAGTTTGATACTATGTCCACTACAAAACAGTTAGAGAAGGTTCTCTTGGGGGTGACCTCCCAAGCCCCAGGCTCTTAGCCAGGTTTACAGTCCCAGGTATGAATTCTCTGCTGTGGAGGGAATCCTCTACCACTATGAAAGCAAGCCTGGGGAAAGTAAGCTTCCAGCTCAGTTCTAACTTGATTTTCCTATATCCTGTGACCTAAGTATGTAGTGTCTTCAGCAGCAAGGTCTACCCTCACATTCTAATGTACACCCAACAGCAATGGCAATACTGCATATTGGTTTAGGGACTCTGTGCCTCTCTGACTTACAGATTGTAGCATGGGCACTCAGCTTCTTGTTTAATATGCTACAGCTTCTGAGAGAAGCAGTATTCCCTGCAATGCTGATCCGGCCAGCCACTATGGAAGTTCTCTTATTTCTAGTAAGCTTCCTTGTCCTGAGATCACTCGGCCTGCTATTAGTATAATCACTCCAGGTTTTAAACGTTTCTAATGCTTTTCTAGCGGCTTGTGTTTCCCTGGTATGACTCCCCTCTTATTTTGTGGGTGTGAGAGAGAAGAGGGTTGAAGCAAGGTCTTGCTTTGTACCCCAGGCTGGCCTTGAATTTGCAGCAATCCTACCTTAGCTTCTCAAGTGCTGGGATTGCAGGCATGAGCCCACACACACTGCTTTCTTTTGTTTTTAACCTCTTTGTCCCTCGAATGAATTTTATATCAGTCATGTGCTGTTTGATGAGTGTACTCACTCTATAAATTCCTGCCTTTTATTGCTATGTGTATTCCATTCTTAGACCTACAATAGGACTAACTTCACCATCTTACGTTTCTCATTCTTTTATTCTTTATATCCCTCATCCTTTCCCTGCCTTCTCCCTAACTAGGTGAGTCTTTTGGTATTAACTTCTCTGTTGAATTATTACTTTTTATTTTTACTATTTATGTGATTTCTCAAACACTTAGCAAACTCATTTTTAACTTACTGTTTTAGTTAGGATGTCTATTGCTGTGATAAACACTGTAACTAAAAGCAACTTGGGGCAGAAAAGGCATATTTCAGCTCACTGTTCTCAGGTCACACCCACAGAGGGAAGGTGGAGCAGGAACATAGGCAGGAACTTGGAGGCAGGAGCTGAAGCAGAGGCCATGGAGGGGTGCTGCTCACTGGTTTGGTCCTCATGGCTTGCTCAACCTGCTTTCTTATAGCACCCAGGACCACCATGGGCTCTGTCCACAGTGGACTGGGGCCTCCCACATCAATCACTAGCTAAGAAAATATCCCACAGGTTTGCCTATACAACAATCTCATGGAGACTTTTTCACAGTTATTTGATTCTTTTTCATCATTATTAATAATCCCATTTCCTTTGTAGCCGTAAACATATTTATAATAGCCATATTTTGTTTTATTTTTGAGATAAGTTTTACTATATAGTATGGCTACCCTAGAAATAATACTGTTCTGGCTTTGGCATCTCAGGTGCTGGAATTATAGCTGTGTGCTACTATGTCCGACTTATGTTAGATATATTAAAGTATTGGCGAGCAAATTGTACTGTATCTATCATTTTCAGGTTAATTTCTGTTGACTTATTTTTTCCACTTTTTTCATGGTCAATAAATATTAGACACTGGACATTGTAAATGTCTCATCAATTTACTTAATTTTAATGTTATTCCTTAGAAAGAATTGGGTTATTTTCTGTCAGAGGTAACTTAAAACTCAACTTCATCTTCCAGAGGCTTATGTTCAATTTTGGGGGTTTGTTCTAGAAGCCTATCCTTACCCCTAAGGAGGACTAAGTCTTGTCTCTTTTGTATTTTGTATATATGTTCAATATCTATTAAGGCTTTATTTGTCGAAATTTAATCCTTACTGTATTAAGAGGGTGGAAACTTACTGCAACTATCATGTTAAGAGGTGGCTTTTGAGAAGTGATGAGGGTTAGATAAGGCCATTAAAAATGATCCCCATAGCTAAATCCTTTACAGGTGGCTTCATAGGAAGGGGGAACTAGACATGCCCCTGTGTGCATTCCCTGTCTCCTGCCATATGATTCCCTGGTTTACCTCAGGACTCTGCCAGCGAGAAGTCCAGCATTACATGCAGCCCCTCTCTTACACTCACAAGACAGTGAGCCAAAGGCAACCTCTTTTATTGAGGTAGTAACCAATAATGAAGTAATTCAGTATCATGTTGAGAGGGGCCTTTTCTGTTCTGGCTGGTTAGAAATTTAGCATCTCTCAACTTTAATCCGGATCTGGCAGTGGTTAAAATTATAGTTCCCTTCGAATATCTCCTTCTCTCCTATTCACTTGTCTGTTTTATGTATGCTCAGACTAGAATTGAGCCAAATGACCTCCCCTGTGTCAGTAGCTGAGCTTATTCTAGCTGTGTCTCATTTTCGGGTCCCGTCGCCAGATTCTAGATACTTCAACTTTCCTAAAAGTGGAGCTCTTCCCTGTGAGTTCAGCGAGACACTGTGATCATCTTGAGTTGTTCTCTCCTGAAGCTGACAGAAAATTCAGGACTATCAAAAGACTTACTCTCTGGGATTTTACCTCTGTGCAACACAGTTATCCAGTGTTTGAAACTCTTGTTCTATGGACCATCAGAACTGGAGACAATATGCAGAGTCAATATAATTAAGTCATGTGTTCATTACTCACGATTTCTTCATATAATCTCTCCCCTTTCATAAAAAATTTGAGTGTGTATTAAAATATGTAGTTATAAAAAATATGTAGTTATATCCAGTGTGCTATTAGTGGCAGTGGAAAGTTCCCCATGGCTGGGACAGAGAACTTAGCAAATGCTGGGACTGGAAAGGCAGTTGTGGAGGACAGAAGAGCGAGCAACACTAAGGGTGTCTTCACTAGCAGCCTTGGGAACGGGGGTCTTTGAGGAGAAAGGACTGACTGTATCCTATTGAGCAGAGGCTTTTGAAATGTTATGTCTTTGAAAATTCTAAGAACCTTGAACTTGCCTTTCTCTTTTATGGTGGGAGAAACTTAAATAGATGATATGCTGAACAGAAGCGTCAGTGATGTGATGCTATGAGGATGAACGATCCTCACAAAGGCTCATGTGTTCAACGCTCTGTCACCAGGTCGTAGACCCAGCTAGTAAGGGACCATTGGATAAGTAGGCCAATTAATCAATTCTCTGGTAGGATCATAGCTTGGTAACATTATTGAGACATGCTAGGAAGTAGAGGATAGGGCTGATTAGAGAAAATGTGTCCCTGGGGCATATTTTGATATACACTTCTCCCTCTCTCTTTTTTTCCCCCGACCATGGTGTGAGCACCCTGCTCTGACACACACTCACAGAAGCATACACTATTCTGCCTTGCACAAGTCCAAACCAACAGATATCCTGCCAACCAAGAACTGAACTATGAGCCAAAATATATCTCTCCTCTTTCAAGCTGCTACTCTCACAGCTGAGAAAAGCTGAGGAAAATGAGTGGCAAAAGAAGTAAGCATGCTACAGAGCCCGGATCTGAAAGGGGGGAAATGCTCACAGGCATGGGGACTTCTGGAATGGTGAGAAAGACCCAAAAGCAAGATGGGGATATAAGATGTCATAGTTTTAGCATCAGGGTAAAATGATAGCACAGGCAGAGAGCAGAAAGCATTGATCTAAGTGCCCAATCTTCTGTCAGAAGACAAGTATGGTCTTAACCAATGGAATGGCAGCAGAGGCAGTTCTGGATTCTCAGAAAAATCTGAGAAAAGTTAGGTTGCAGTGGCTAGCGGCTAAAGAGAGCATGATAGGAAAAGGCTTGAAGAAAATGGAGTGTGTTTTCACAAAGATAATTAGGGGTTGGAGAAGTAGCTCAATAAGAGCTACCAATCTAGAGGCCCTGTGGGTGATGCTCAGCACCAACATAGTGGCTCATGACTATCTGAGTGACAGTGAAACTATCAAGTATGTAATGATAGAATGATGCATCGTAGCAGTAGACCCTTATTAACAACCAGATAAGGTGCACGGCCAAGAACCAATTCAAATATAAATCTTGGACTCTAACAATAAGAGTGTGTACAAAAGTCACCACTTGTAACAAATGAGCCTCATTGAAGTTGGAAGTTATCCTGGAGGTGGGGTTTATACATGCATATGGAGTGGACAGGAGAGATATATGAAAGTGTATTTTGCACTTAGCTTTTATATAAACATAAAACTGGCCTATGAAAATCAGTTTATTAACTTAAGATCTAAATTGGTATATCCAGCCTTGCAGACTTATGCGTTCCCCAAGGTATAGTGATTTGATGATTAACATTTCAAACGTGAGATAGAGTAGAGGCACTTTCAGGTCTGTTTTGTCAAGTGTTGTCAAGGCTAAGTTCCTATTGCCTACTATAGGAAAAGGTAACCATTCTACGTTATTCATAAAGCACGTGGCTCTTTGACATACTTATACTGAAGCAAAAAGGAGTTTGTCCTCTGCAGCTCCCTTGCCCTGGCAAGAGTAATTTGACATTGTTGCTCATGATATCCTATCTTTGGCTTCCAGGAAGTCGTCTCTGTGTTTTATTGTCACGTAGGAGAGGCTTACCAGCATATTGGGAAGATGGGGATGATGATGTGTTTTCTGGTCATGTTAAAGTGACCATCTGGAAGTTTACAACTTCCGTAGTGCATCTCTCCTTAAACTCATGCAGCCATACTGTGTTCCTAGGATATGCCTCTCCTGCAGGGTGGTAGTGTTTCTTCATTCAGACTTTCCCTAATAGGAGAAGCAGGAAAGAAATCAAATATGAATACTGTAGAGTATTGAATTCCAAGGGTTCCACATGATTGGCCACAAGTCCTTTAAACTGACCCACCTGCGGTTTTAAACAGTACATATTGTATTGTTAATATCAACTGGTCATGGGAAAAGCACCCTAGCACCATATTGCAGATGACATTAGGGGGATGTGGATTATCACAGATAATTTTGTGAATAAACTTGACACCAGAGATCAAAAACCAATGAGTTTCGATTCCAATCAGGTAATTAACTATTGACTTGTTATTACAGAAGATAGGCTATATACAGGGATCATAGGATACAGACACTGTCTGATCTATTTGAGATGCTGTAAAAACAAGCCATGAATTAGGAAGCTCATGACTAACAGATACTCACTTAATTCTGGGGGTTGAGAAGTCCAAGATCAGTGCACAGGCAGATTTAGTGTCTGGAGAAAGTCCTCATCTCCTACTCACTGTGACCTCGTAGTTTAGAAGAGAACCCTTTAGCCTCTTCAGTGCGTTACAAGGCAGCGCTAACTGCATTCATGTGAGCCCTACTCCCATGTCATTGTTCCTTCCAAAGTCCCACCTCTGGTACCATCACATCACAGATTAGGTTTCAACAATGCATTTGGAGAAGGACAAATGTTCAAGCCACAAAAGTAGACAGGACAGCCTCAATATTTACTGGAGTTGAAGATTACAAATGTTCAAGATTATCAGACAATGCAAACTATGATGTGAGGCATAAGAGACATGCAGAGAACAGTGGAGAAAGTAGGAGTAAAAGGATTGACTATTGCGAGAAAGCTCCATGGAAGAGAAGAATAATCTTAGTCAGGCCACCGTATATGCAGGGGATTTCAACTACCTCCAGACCAAAGCACACCAGGAGCAAAGACATGGTAGATATGCTACACAGGACATTCCGTCTTCCTCCTCTTGTATTTGCATAGAGATCGAAGCAGGGGGCATAAGTCTCAAAAACATAGAATCTGACAAAATTATGCTTGAGTAGCAGCCTACTAACCGTCTGTGAGATGAGGCACCCTAACCACACTGACCCCAGATTTAGTCACATGTAAAATAGTATTGATTGAAAAACACAGTTTGTGCTTCAAAGGGAATAAGAGATCCTTGGTTCTGGAGTCAACTATGAGTGATCATGGCCTGATCATGAGGGAACATAGTGTTCTATGTTCAAACCCTGTGTTCTAATGTGGAAGCAGTAACATGAGATTTTATTGGTTACAGAAGAAAGTTGTAAATCAAAGTATTTGCCAGATGTTTGGGTGGGTGCCCTATGTATGTGGTTTCAGATACTATTTGATGACAGTCCTTAGCCCCTGGGTTAGGGGAAACTACGAATACATTTTTCAGGTTTTATAGCTACCAGGATGTTAAGTCAAATAGGAGTCAGCACTGAATAGCTTCCAACATGACTGAAAGCCGAAGATAACTCTTGTGGTCATGAAGTCAGTTGTTGGCTTTATGGTATCTTTAACATAAGTGTGGTGATCTCCTTGACCCCAACAACTTCAATTCCCATGGGGACCATCTTTATAGAATTACTTATAAGGGTTAGATAAGAGAAAGCTTACAAGATTCCTTCCAGAACTCTCAGTCCCAGATAGGAGACTGATGAGAAAACGGTCCTGCTATTCTATGCTCTGGTGGCTGCCTCCACCTGTGGATATTACAGGGCTTTACAGCGGCTGTGACATTTGAATGGGGGCCTAATGTAGCAGGCAGAGGGAGCCAAGGACGAGCCTTTGCAGCTGAGGTTATGTTCAAAGTGATGGCTCCCTTTATGACCCATGAGGTAGAAATCAGGGAGAAAAGAGTGGCCACATGGGTGGCCACAGATAAAGGCTTATCATTGCCAGTTCAGCCCACTCTTTCTTACCTGATTCAAAATACCAAACTGTTCAACTGGGGAAAGACAAGACCCGCACACCTAAAACTCTCAAGTCATACAGTTTGCTCCAGCTGTTGTGTGTCAGATGTTCTGGTTATTTTTCTCTGAAGAAGCCAGGAGCCAGGGGAGAGGAAAAAAGAGACTATGTAGATGAGGTTTTTTTTTTCATGCTCCTGAGAATATTTTGCTTCATTGGTAGACATTTACAAGACATGATAGCTCTTTTAACACAGGAGTCTCTTAGGTGTTGATCGGTTGATATGTTGGTACTTTATAGTGTGTATCTTTTAATGTCTTCCAGGCTGAACACTTGCCGTTGCAGACTCAGTTCAAAGAGAAGGGAGCTAGTTGTCTTCAGTCCTCTGTAAGTAAAGCTCATGTTGTGCCCACCCAAGTACATTTGAAAGTCTGGTCAGATATCCATAAGAGTTAATTTTATCCATTGCTCCCTGTTTACATGTCTGTACATGACTTGAAAAAGTCCTTGAACTTTCTTACTCTTGCAAGTAATCTAAAGAACACTTCTAAGTAATCCCAGAAGCATTTCAGTCGTCTGCAGATGATTGAAATGCCCAGGCAGAAGGGGCCATTTCAGAAATACCAGAGAGCATGAAAGGGAGTTCATTGGAGACTAAGTGTGAGCTGCGGCTCTAGGTCAGTCAGAGGAAGGTGGAGAGAAGCTGTTGGGGCAGCAGTTTAAGTCTCCCTTTGATCAAGCATATGGTCAAATGGCAGTTCACTTTGCTCTGTCCGTTCCCTAATCCCCCAATGCTGAATCTTGATGTTTGTTTTTGTTTTGTTTGATTTAATTCTCTGACTGTCTCATATATTCCTTCCAAGCTGAGACCCTGTTTGAAATGCTCCTGAAGGTCACAGCCATGCTCTTCTCTAGCCTACCCTGATCGGTACCAATTTCAAATTTCAAAACCTAAAATTTCTCACAGTCCCCTTAGTTGGAGCTTTGTAGTTACCCTCTTATTCGAATATGGTGGACACCAAATGCCTGGAACATGATGAGCTGTTGAACTTTGCCTTGCCATCCAGCTCCTTGTGGGATAGTGAATCAGGGACATGGACTTTAATGAGTTCAACTTTTGCTTGTTTTTGTCAGTGTGCTAGAAGAATGTAAACAGTTTCTCTGCTAATGTAAGCAATGTTTGATTTTTTAGAATGGACTAAATAGCAGATTTGATTATGAAGATGAGAACACAGTACAAGAGGATGGATCTCAGCAGATGTACCCCCTTTACAACCAGATGTGCTACCAAGACCCAAGCCCTCACAAACATCACTCAAACAACCCTGAGAGACCCTACATCCACCCACGAGAACATTATGTGTGATTTTCCTCTTGTTGTAACGCGTGTTCTAACGAATGCTTATTCTTAGATTTGAGAGAGAAACTGAGGCATCTAAACAGTTTCAGTCTGAATGTGTTGGAACTTTGAAGATGGCTCTGAACTACTAGTGGATTTCTTAACTTCATTAAGGGTTTCTTAGCCACCAGCTGTGTTTGCGAACTTGCCTGTAGCTTTGCATCTCTGTAACTTTGGTGTTTAACTACTAACATTGTCCTACAATGGCATGTTCATTTGAAATCTCGGCAGCTGCCTGTGATGACTGCAGGGAAAGGGCCCAGCTGCTGGCAGCCACTCTGCTTGGGTCTCAGGCAGTGCTCGTTTGTAATTTAAACAGGTGGGAAAAGGAGCTCCAAATCCAGTTCACTAATTATTAAGCTGGGATTTAGATATCCCTAACATTTCAGTACGATTACAATACCTTTGTACAGAAGCCAAGGAAAGAGGCGGACTTGCCTCTCTCCAAACAACAAAAGCAATGAGAACCTTCAAGCCTCCGAGTGCTTGTGAACCAGTTTTATGTTAAGTGTCCTTCCTGGCCATTAGGCTCCAAGGGCTTCTTCACAGGGCCATATGCCCTCTGTCCCCTCATGACGAGCTGTGTCTGTAAAGTCTCCCACTTTGTCCTTGTTGCGTCAGCCTTTTTCCCACTAACTGAGTCCTAAAATCCCTGTCAAAATGGGCTGCAGTCCCGTTAGCTTTGCCCTTCTTTTTCTGAACGTGTCAAGCTCAGCTTTCACTTCTTAAACTGATTTCAAGCCAGTCTCCCTCCACGCAGGCTTTAGCTAGCTACTCTTCTGCATTCTTTACTTTTCTTCCCTGTCTTATCTACCTCAACAAACAAACCAGCAAGCCTACTGGAAATCACCATAAAATAACTCCCACTCTTAAAAGCCAGGAGAAAAATTTGAAAACTATTTTTTTGTAATATTACTTCTATATGACATGTTGGCTCAGTCTGCATGTTCTCTATTCCTCCTCCCCACATCACCTGGTCAACAAGCCTAAAGAGATACTCTAAATTGGATAATACAGTAGCCTCTCTGCCAGGGTGAACAGCTACACCGTGATGCTGTTATGCCTGCTCATGTCTGCCTGGAATCCTCTCATCTCCCTCTGCCAACTGTCTATCACTGAGACTGACAATGGTCACAGAAGGAAACCTAAAGCAAAAGGATCATGGGCACATCTTGAGGATGTCACTTTACTATGTATTCTGGATGGTCAGAGCATGTCACAGGAATTAAAAAAAAAATAAAGCACTATGTACTTGTTACATATTAAGAAAGAGTGGTATCAACATCAGAACAAACAGTATACATTTCCAGCCTAAACCACAGAGGAAATAAGAACATTCCCAGATTTATAGTGAAATACCAAAGATACTTTATTCATGCCACACTGGCCTTGGGTTCCCCTTTGCTTCTTTTTATTGTTTGTCAGGCTTTCAGATAAGCCATGAAGTTGGTTCTGCTGTAGTAGTATACCCACCCAAACCACTTCCCCTTATCAGCAGTTCTAGGAGCAAGAATACTCAAATTCCATCCTACTTCTTTGTTTAGGATTGGTGCCTTTAGCGGTGACAGCTCCAGAGCACCCTGAGTCCCCCGTCTTCTCTGCTCCATCCCTGTGCTGCTCTGGGTGTAGTTGTCTGCCTTTGTAGCAAGGACCATGGCCAACTTCATTGTTCAGGACGCCACCACTAACTCACTAACTAAGTCAGTGTACCTCCAGTTACAAGATTCCTTGGGGTTGGTTTCCAGTAGATAGACGGTATAGTTTTCTTGGGTAGTGAACATTTCATTAGACCTCAATATTAGGGGCCAGATTGCGGAGCACCCCTGCTTTAGAAGGCTTTAAATATCTTAACACAGGAGAGAGTTGCTAGATTCCTGCTGGGAAGCAGGTCATAGAGTCCACTTCACAAAAGCTAGTTGTGGACACAGAGGGAGGGAAGGGGATGGCATCGTTTGTGACCGAGAAAAGGATCTGGAAGCCTCTTGTCCACCGTCTCCCTTTCAACGAATCTTAGTATTGTTATGAAAAGGCTATTTTAGGGTGTGGGTATTCTCATGCAGTCAGCTAGTTCACTATCATCTGCGCCTTTCTGTCAGCTAGGAAATTTCTTAGACATACTGCTATGTTTGATAGTTGTTGACCCCAGACAGTCACATAAGCTTCATAATAGCTTATTCTGGTATCTCCTGTCTGCTATTAAAAAGTTAACCAAATACAGAACAGCTTTAAAGGGGGTTGATTAACCAGTCCCCTCAACAACCAAATATTGCCACCCAAAATTAGTCTGCTAATTTTTGAACTTCTGAATTTGGAGCCTAGAAGACTTGATGGTACCATTTAAATTTGGAAGTTAGACTCTAAAGGTCAGTAAGTGAGGTTGAGGGACATGTTCACAGCTGCTCATGCTCTGCCCATAACTGTTCTGTCAAAGTTCACTGAAACAGGAGTAAATTGGTATGGCATTTCCCATGTACTGCCGCCACTCTGCATTCCAAGGAGACGGGTACATGCTCACTCTCCTCCCAGCCTCCATTGCCTATTTTACCTGCCAGCATTGTGGCTGCAGTAGCAGACCCAGATTTTTTGCATCTCACTACAGTGAAGCATGTGTACTAGCTAGGAACAGTCTGACTTAATGAAGTAAGAATGCAAACAGCAGTGATTTGTTATGTCTTCTATGAGAGTTCGTTTCAGCCTGACATTTTGTATGCTTTATATTTGAAGACATTTCTATGCTCTTTGGAGTATATGAAACTCTTATCCATGCTAACCATCTGTATAACAGGTGAATATGTGTGCACCCACACACCCATACACACACAGAAGACAAAAGAAATCCCCAGTAAGTGACCAAGTTCTCAACATTATTATTTTATAAGTCCTATTTGCTCAGAGAAAGAAGACCAAGTCCTTCTCCCCAAGTTGTCTTTTGTAGAAGTCTAAATTTCAAAAAGTTTGTTTGTTGCTCTTCTTTTCTTGCATTCACTGGTGGTATTCTTACTATAATATACAGCTTGCCTTGAAATTAGAGGATCCCCTGTTGTTTTCAGAGTCAACAGGACAGGTCAATACCCAGCTTTACCCATAACTTTAAAAACTAAGGAAAACAAACTATGTAGCGTATCAGCTGTCCCCATCCATAACATAGAGACCTTCCCCGTCAACCTCTCAGAACTGTGGTAAGAATTACACTAAGGAATGGTGGGTTCTCTCAAACAGAACTTCCTATGACTCCACTGTTGCATATTGAACTTCAACCTCCAGTGCCTTTGCCAGTATTTAGAGTACTGGAATTCTGTAGGAGAACCATTCAGCATGTGAAAATTTCAATTTGATCTAATTTAAATATAACCAATGGCAGGTTCAGACATTCCATTTATTATAATAAACGTTTATCCCATAAATGTTTTCTATCTGGGCCATGCAAGCCTAGAGACCTAAGTTTAATCCTTGAAGTTCGCAAAAAGTAGAAGGAACGGTAAGGGCCACAACTTGGTCCCCTCACCACCACTTGAGCTCACACACCTTATGCACATGCAATGATAGTAATAAATAAAGGCTTACCCGTCCAGCTTTAGATAGGATTGAAAATGCATACTTTCAAATCCACGATTGATTCTTTTTTTCAAGTAACTATGAATGAGGAGCTTTACTGAGTGTATTGTATGGACCGGGTTCTAGGGTCATCATTGTACATGAGTCATCTCACCTACTAGGGTCACACCCTGGTGTGTCCTCTTTCAGGAGCTGACATGGGAACAGAAAGGTGTATCCTCTCCCATCACACCATTGTAGGCTATGCAGATCATCATTCAGCTGTTACTTTTTTAATGCCCACTTTGATTGTTGGACAGTATAGTTGTCTTGGTTTTCTTTCTAAAGCAGAAATCCAAGCGCCTACATGGAATAAAACTATAAGAAATGTTAAAATAAAAGTAAGTACATGTGCTCACTTTTTCCCCTTCTGTCCACTAGGTTAACTTACATTAGGTTAAGCTACGAAGGCGAAGTCAAGTCAAATAGCACAGACCATACCAGTTGGTTCGGCTTTACTGGGCACAAATGTCTATCATTCTTTCCTGGACTTAATTTAACATGCTTCTTGTTATTTGTCTTTGTCCAGTCAAGATCCAACTCCCTAGATTCTAACACTCATACTGGGGACAGCTGGAAGGAAGCCAGAGAAGCATAAAAAGGTGAAAGATCACGATGCCAGGGTCACGACCTGTGCCTCTCAGCTTTGTGTTTTTCTTGTTCTGGTGCTTCAACAGCAAGGCCTTTCCTTCCTTGGGTCATCTGAAGACTCTAAAAAGAACCCAGGACTTTTATCCTTGTTAAAACAAAACCTAATGTTTGCAAACCTAGCCAAATACAGAGTGCAACAACAGTAACCCTCTTATAGCTGATGAATTCCTGGATTTCTTCCATTCAAGAATATTATAATCTGGCCTTTGCCAGCTGTTAGGCTATGTTGGTAGCCTTTGGTAGACAGATGTGTAAAGGCTACATGCCTCCTCCCCAACCTCATCGGGTAATGGTTCACACTGAAATCAGTATTTAATCTACTATGTCATGTGTGTTAATAAGCCAGGAGGCTCTAGAACAGTTTCCCAGTCTCCTATAAAGCTGAGAAAGTCCGTAGTCTGCCCTTCCAGGCAATGTAACACCATCTCGTGTCTATCTGAAAGCTCTCAGAAGTAAATCCAGCAATATTCTTCCTAATTGTGTCAGCCAGACCATGTTGTGTTTGACTTCTCCACAGTCTGTCGGACTTATCTATGGGAGGGCTAGCCCTACACAATGTGTGCCAATCCACTTTTCATTATCACCACCAAGTTGGCCACAGACATATTCACTTGCTTGATTAGCCAAGTGTCTGAAGTTAGACTGAAAATAAAGCATGTAGCAACAGCCTTAGAAGGGACCAGAGCTGCTGGTAGCACATGGAAGACGTGTGCTCCTGGTTAGGGTGTATCAGATATTAGCCAGCCACCCCTAGAGCTAAAACTAATCAGCATACTTCCAAGTAACTTCAAAAATTTAAAGTCTGGTGTAACAGAATTAGGTAAAATTTCTTAGGTTGTCATGCCCTCACCCTGGGATGGGATAGGACTATTTACTGACTGAAGTCAAGAACCGGCTGGAGAGTTGTGCTGACATCTATCCATAGTAACAACTGTATTTTAGGATGGACTGTCAGCACCATCAAGATTTATGGAAAAAAGCAAATTATCTGCAAATTGATAGGCTTCTGTCCTCTCGTTCCAATTACAGTGGATTTGGCACAGTTGTCACAAGAAAATGTTTCATAGGAGGCAGGTCACTCGGATGGGAAAAGAGCTGCTCTTGGTCTTAATGTTCTAACCAATTCCGAGTCACCAAAGGACTTTCTGAGCTAGCTCAGTCTTCTGCCACTTTAAAGGTGGAAGGCCACCCAGTTGCCCCTTTATGGCTTTTGCAAGAATGTTTCTAGGATCAGATCTCCTCGGCTCAACACAATGGCCGGTTTTGTGACCTACCCTGGGTTGGGTTTATCTCCACGACATGGAATTTGGCTGTGGAAGGTGATTAGAGGCGAGCCAGAGGGAAATCCTCCCTGGAAACCCAGAACATTGGATTTGCTACAGTGACTTAGAACTGAGCCCTGTCCTACCACAGATGTGTCTGACAGCCATGAGGAGATGGGCTATTTGTCTTCCTCCAAGGTTAATTTCCCTTAATGACACACAGTAGATCTGTGAAGCCCAGAGTTGCACACAGTTTTCCAAGTGACTGGACACCATTGTTTTGGTTTTCAATAACCTTTCCAGGAACAGGCAGGATTTTTAAATCCGCCCTAGTGTATTGATCAAACTAAACTCCTCTCTGAAATGGTATGCGTAGCCCAGGGTTCTCTATATTTTAACTACATGCAGCAAGTCTGTTGTGCACGCACTAGTTTATGCCAGCCCACACCACGGCTCAGTACCCCGGGCTCTCACACACTCTCCTGCAATACAACTGCATGATGCCCTTGACCTGAGTGCTTCAGTATCCAGACCAGTGTCCATCATCTTTATACGTGAAATCCCTAATTGTCTGTAAAAGTATAAGTAGCTGATGTTGCTCCTAGATCCCTGGACTATTCCACTTGTCCATCAGTAAAAGTTCCTGTTGCCCCCTTTTTCACTGTTTCCATCTCTAACCCAGTGCTATGCAATAAACCACCTCCACGTGGTCCTCCGCTCTCAACATCCCTACTTCTTAGCTTTGTCCCTTCAAGTCAGTGCTCTCTACCTCACAGGGGTTGGACCCTGGTCTCGGGGAATAAGACGGCTAAGGACTATCTTCAAGAGAGCACCTTCTTTCAAAGTGATTTTACAAAAGCGTCTGGGCTTAGAAATGAGAATCTCTCTAGCTATTATATTTTTCTATTCTTGTTTTGCTATTTTTACCTCTGCAAAGTGATCTCTGTCTGAAAAGAGGCCTTATCCTGGTTTTAACCTTCCCTCTGTTAACCCCCTCACCCTGAAATCTCCACCTTGTCTGTGCTCTGAACTTCTCACTCTGACCTAAAACTAAGTCTCTCAGTGGAAACCCCAACGCTTATACTGCTATTAAAAAATAATGATGTCTTCTGCAGAGAAATCTCTAGCTTTTCCTACAGGAAGCCAGTGAGGCCTCGCTTTGGCTCAGTCTAGGCCTCACAGCAAGCCTTCTTCCTCATATGTAAACTGAGGTATTGCTTCCCCATATCTGGATATTGATTCCTGGTTAATAAATGGTGGAAGCATTTTACACCTTGTTCTTCAAATGGGCAATCTAGACAGCCCTCAAGTAGGTGTGATCTAGCTGGATTTGGAATCCCTTTACCCCCAGTGTTTGTGAAAGAAACATACCTTTCTGTCTTCTTATAGTAGAAATCCATTGCTTGCTTTTTTAATTATTTTTATTTCGTTGTGTAGAAAGGGTTTTATGCTATGTGTTCCTGCTTGTGAGAAAAGACCCAAGTTGTAAATTTAAGCATTAGAACTGAAAGTCAACAGTGTATTCCAAGAAGAAAATTCTAGCTCAGATGTTGTAGACTATATAGAAAGAAGCATAAATATCTGCTTAGACTTTGATATTATATTTTACATAGTAAGTGTTACTGTGGTGGTTTATAGACAGTCCTTAAGTTTCCAGAAATTGTCTTTTATTTTTGTAGTTTTGGATTATATGACTTTTTAGATATAAATAAAGTCTTTTTTATCATTTAAGATTTTTTTCATTTATCAATAAATAAATTACCAAAATGTATATGAAGTCACTAACATGACCATGGAATGTACAAACTGCAAACAATCTGAAACATTTCTATGCTTGAGGCCTTCCTAGAAGAATTTCAAAGTAATAACAAGAGCGGTGCATACTTCAAACAGTATAAATAGGAAAATTTAGTATTGTTGTAGTTACTTATAAAAAATCACATATTTTATATGTATATGCATGTAGTGTGGTTATGTGCATGTGAGTGCAGGTACCCTGGGGGCTAAGAGGCATCAGATGCCCCTAGACCTGGACTTCTAGGCAGTTGGGAGCAGCCCTGATAGGAGTGCTAAGATCCACACTCAGGTTCTCCGAAAGAGCACTATGTGCTTTTAACCACTAAGCCATCCATTCAGGCTCCATATTACTTTTTAAATGAAGCGACATTTATTCCAGTTAGCAAATAGTTCATCATTCCTTGATTCTTTTAATCACTAAAATTACTTTCTTCTTAGTAAATTATATCAGTACCATTGTTAGTGGTCCTTAAGTGGTATTATTTAGCGTACTCTTTATCAAAAGCAAATGAACAAAGTGAGTAACTATGGTAAATTCTAGAATTTTCCTTGCTAGTCTCCAAAATCTCAAAATCTAGGAACCACATTTTAAAAGTAACCTTTTATTGAGTCTATAATTCATCCTTATAAAAAGTATTAAATTCCATAGGCTTTAGTATATTTACAGGGTTATGAACCATCATTACCACAGTAAATTTTTAAATTTGTTCATGCTCTCCAGAGTAAACTTATACACATTAGAGTTTCCTTCTAAGAAGCTCCTGACTTGGCCTTTTGGAAACCACATTGTCCTGTCTCTGTTAGCTGCTTATTCTGGGCATTACATATGTTCAGCATTATCCAATAGGTGGTCCTTGGTGATCCTATCTTTCATTTGCCTCATGCTTCCAAAGATAATCTTGATGCTTCCTACACTTCTCTCATTCCTAAAGCAGGGTCACCATAACAGATTGTACCCTTTAGCATGGGACATTTAGAGCATTTGCCTTTGGGAAGTAATTATGAATTGTGAATGCTACTGTTGTGAACATGTGTATACAGTTTCCATGTGGAATGGTTTGGCTTCCCTTGGATACATACCTAAGAGTGGACCTACAGGTCATGTGGTCTCTGTAGTTTAATTGTTGGCTTTTCCAATGCTGTTGTACCATTCTCACTATCATAATTATTTTGAGTCTTGGTGATCATATGAACCCTAGTATTTTTGTTGCAGGGCTTTTCCTGCTGTCTCTCAATGTTTCCTTATTTAATACAACTCTTTAAGGAAGAAATTCCATTCCTAGTCCATGAACAGTATAGAAAGTCTACAGACTATATGCCTGCCAGAATTGGACTTCTCACTGGAAGTGTAGACTTAGGGGACGAATGTATGGAAACAAGCATCCCACATACCCTTTGTATGCTGAAAAGCACAGAGGAAAGCATGAGCCATTAACCAACGTGGAAGATTAAAGAAAATATATAAGAGAGTTAATAAGTTACCTCACTACGTACTGGGCTGTAATCCCAGTGGTACACGCCTGTAATCCTATCACTTGGACCGTAGAGGCAGAAGTATCAGGATTTCAAAGGTACCATCAGCTACATATCAAGTTCAAGGCCAACCTTGGCTACACAAGACATTGGCTCAAAAAGAAAAAAAAATAGGCTTATCTGGAAAAAAAAAAACAAAACACTTGTCTGTGTCAATTGCTGGTTCCCTCATGTATGTATGATAACTGCAGCCTGAGTCCCACGTGTATGTACTGTTACTGCGGCCCATTTTAAGCTCCCGAGGTGATACTGCTGAGCCTGGTCCTTAGAAGGATTGCACCCTTCACTCTCTGAGCTGGAGCCAGCTCCTCCCACAAATCCCTGATGCCACTTTATGACCCATGGTAGCCAGTAAATACAACTAATATCTACACAGCTATTCTAGGTCTTCTACAAATTGCCCCTTTCATTGTATCACTAGACTATCACAGTCTTTCACTGTTTCTCAGTCAGTTCTTGTATCTTAGAATCATAGCTAGGTAGTCCCATATATTTTTTAAATCACATGAACATTTATAATGCTCAAAATGTAAGAACAAACAAAAATCTGCTTCAGAATAAAAAAAACAAGGAGGACCACACTCTGACACCCACCCCAGAAAAGTTCCCTGAAAGTGCATTTAGCTGGAGGTTACGTGGGTGAAAGACGGCCATGCAAATCGAGACACAGACATGTTCCACACCCATGGATCACTTGTGCATATTTAAAGCAGAGGAAACGATAACACAAAATTCAAATGACCTGTCTCAGTGGTTAGACATGCATGCAATGCATGATCAAATGTTTGGGCCTCTCTGTTCTTCACTCTAGAGGTTCCAAGTAATGCCTGAATTTTAGCCTCAAGTTTAGATTTCTGTTTCCACCAAAATACAAGGGGTTGTGTCAGGGGACAGGGGATTCCCTTCTATATCTTTTGAAAAAGCTCTGGAGAAATTAGATGAATCACCCAGAAAATAAGCAGTCATAACTTGAACCTTAAATAGCCCTCTGCAATTCTGCAATTCTGGTCTATCATTTCCCACTTGGCGTTGCTTTGTGTAGTGTATCTAAGTACATCCGTGCTTCCTTCTCTACGGTGTCCTGGGCGCCTCTCTTCTCAAAATCCTTTCCCTCCTGCTAGTGGTAAGGCACAGAATTCAGTGAGGGTTTCCCTCCTTTGCCCATGCATCTGTCTGTGCCAAGCAGAGCAAAGAAAGCAGCAGCTTTGCTAAGCAGCAATGCTGCTGTGCGCCCTCCCTACCTTGTATAGGTTGGCACGGATGGTCTTCTTAATTGCAGAAAGGCATATGGATATTGACAGCTCCCCATTGCCAGATCACCAATTGGAGACTTCCCACACGGGCATATAGAGACTGAGACTTGAGCGTGCTGTGACTAATTGTGAAGCAGCTCTGTGACTTCTTTCCTGGCTAAAGGAAAAGCAGAGCCTTTACTAACATGCAAAAAAATGTCCTGACACAGATGTCCCCTGCTGTGATCCAACAGGCTTCCAGGATTTTCCAGGAATGGCCCTTTGTTCCAAAATCAGCATGCTTATCCCCATAGGAGCCTCTCAGACCAGGCCCCACTATAGTGGGTTCAACACCCAGAGTCTGCACCCTTTGCCCTACTCCAAACATCCGGGCTTGAGATGGGAGTGCGAAGATGGGGACTGAAGGAAAATGGCCTCATGCGTCAGCCCATCTTTCGCACATTTCAGCATCTCCTGTGTGCTGCAGTTAGATGTGAGAAATGGTGCCACTGTACCCTTCTCTGCTGTGAATACAAAGAACACCCCACTCTTGCTAGGCAGTGGTGGTGCACATCTCTAATCCCAGCACTCAGGAGGCAAAGGCAGGCAAATATCTGAGTTCAAGGCCAGCCTGGTCTACAGAGTGAGTTCCAGGACAGGCTCCAAAACTACAGAGAAACCCTGTCTGGAAGGAAAAAAAGTGATGATGATGATGATAAACCCTGTCTCAAAAAATGAAAAGAGGAAGAAGAAGAACAAGAAGAAGAAGAAGAAGAAGAAGAAGAAGAAGAAGAAGAAGAAGAAAATCTCTATCTCTTTAGTTGCCCATTTCTAAAAAGGCAGTGTGATGTCATCAGGAGAGCAAGGCAGTGCTGCTTTGCTGTGTAGAAAGGATTACTTACAGAACAGGATAGCAAGATATCATTCATCAAAGGCCAGGAATGAAACAGCTGGGCTGCTGCTCACCAGTGCACGTGGTATGCAGTGGAGTATATGAGGAGGAAAAGGCGGGGTTCCTAAGCCAGCTCCAGGAGACCTTCTCTATATATTCTCAGAATATGCATGCTGTGTTTGCAGACTGCAAACAACATAAAAGGATCTGGGGTGTAGGGTAAATATTAGGCATCTGTAACTGTGCATCTTAAGACAGGAAGTAGTATCAGGCAACCAATCTAATGCATGTGTCACTGCTGCAGCTGCAACATGCATAGCTTATCACAATTGGGCCAAATAGTCCAATATGTCTCTGTCTCCATCAGCTGTTGAATATGGGTCACTCTGGGAGGCAAAGCCGTTGTCTACAACTGTGGAAGCACTCGCAAGGCTGGCGGCCGGCTTTGCAAGCCTTCCCTTGGTGGAGGAGGCCTATGGTGCTTCATGCCTGCCTTACGTGCTTAACAATGACATTCATTTTGGGAATCTACTTGAGGGCAGCTTCTTCATGGTTTTGGTGAGACCACATTTCTTCAGCTGGCTTTCAGACAGTTTCTAAATGTCATCTTATGTTAAATATCCAGTGAATCTCATACTTTTGGACCTACTTTCATTTTCTTCACTATCAAAGAACCCCTATGTGTGACTCAACATTCTGACACACGTGGGGCCATGCCAGAGGGCCACATGCTCTCTCAGCACTCAGGTTGTGTTTGCTGAAGGCTTACGAAAGGGAAAATTAAATCGTTACACAGGAAGTATCTATTTAAGATAGACAGTACCAAGATGCTTTGTGTGTCTCCAAAAAGCTAGTTGATCTCTTAAGCCATGCTGGTGACGCAGACTTGCTCTTTGCTGCTGGCAGGTTGGCTATTGACTGGCAGCAATACTTTGGAAGTCGTGCTGAAAGCAGGAGTCCATACTGCTAGCCACATTCATGACACCTGTCCGCTGTGACCATCCTTTCATGTGCCTATTCAAGGCTAATTGGTTAATGACCACCAGGTGTGCTTCAGCCTGCTCCATCACCCCACCCAAGTGATTGCATTCTGCTTCTTCAATTAGATGGGTTCTTGCTAGTGGATGTTACATGATAATACATCCTCATCCTTTGGACTCATTCACGTATACCCATGAGAGGCTCCCTTGTCCTAAATGTTCCATTCCTTTTCCCTTTCAGCCTTTCACTACTTCCGATGAGTCCTACCCCTCTCTTGCACAAGTACAGTTGCACCACTATTTATGCATTTAACCATGCATAGCTCCTGAAGCTGGACTCTATTTTATGCTGTTGTAACACACCCGAGACTGAGCAAGTTAAAAAGAGCCGTCATTTATTCGTTAGACATTCTGAAGTCTAAAGTCAAGGACTAAAGGACAAACATCTGCCAATTACACCATCTCATAGACGAAACCAATGGCTTGAGAGAGCTAGAAGGGGTCAGACTGGAATTTTATGTAAGACAGTCTACCTACTCACCGTGTCCAGCCCCACCTCTTCGTACTACTACATTGCCCATTGAATTTCAGTGTGAGGTATGGAGGGACAGGTGTGCAGCTCATAGAACCTCCCTAAACTAAGTTCCTGTTGTAACCAGCTGACCACAGTGTTGATCTGAGAGAAAGGCACAAGTGTAGCAGCGGCACAAAAGTGTGGGCTGTGCGCAGTATGGACTGTGTGCCTTCAAGTCCTGCTCCTACTTGATCACAATGTCTTATCTCATGAAAATGGCCTCCTGTTGGCCATCACTGGTGAGTTCTGAGAGGACTGAGCATGCAATGAGAATGCCTGGCTGTTATGCCAGGTGTCCCCAGATGAGTTATGCCATCTCTGCAGAGCCAAGTAGTGTTGGGCACCATGAGGCCTGGGCATGAGGCACAGTGTAACTTCCTGAGCCTATCTTGAGTTTGGTGAGGCCTAGTGTAACTTCCTAAGCCTGGCTCAAGCTTGAAGACCTGCCTCTGGCTGGAGGACATAGACCCGCCTCTACCCAACCACTGCTAGGGTGGTAGAATATTATTGTCTCTTATTCCTACTCCACCTCAGCCCATCCCAAGCTTCTCCACCCACACTATAACCCTGTATGGGTTTCTGCCTGATACCACTAAATGAGATCCTGTTTCGATAGACTCCCAACTCAGTGGGTGTGTTTCTCCCCAGTGACCAGAGGGGAGGGCTGGGTTGTTTGACACCCACCATCCCACTCAGCCCCAGGGAGAGTCTGGTGGGTCGGGCTCTATGCCTGCTCTTTCTGCCAGAGAACCCAGCAAAGTAGCATGTTAGGAATAGCTTTTTTAAAGTCGTAGTTATAAATGGAAAAGTCTTACCCTTGTCCTGGCCTTCAGTGCCTATGCTATGATTTCCACACTAAACCTACTGTGAGGTTCACAAAGCATTTTTCCTACCATGGGGTTAGCCTGGGTGTGTTATATAGATCATTTTCCTCCCAGGAGTCTCACTTAAAGATGAAAACTTTCTTGTGAGCACAAATATGCACCACAGCAGCATCTCCAGGAGTGGAAACTCTATCTGGAGAACATGAAGAGAAGACCCAGGCCTTTTATTTCATTTCTCCATGGTAAAAGGTGAAGATAAATAAAAAACTGATATATAGCTACTTTCAACAACTAGAGTTTTAAACAATTTACTGACATTTAAAATAAACTTGGAATTTCTTTTTCTTTCTTCCTTCTTTTTTTTTTTTTTTTTTTTTGGAAGCCAGGATTTTTCTATGTAGATCTGGCTGTCCTAGAGTGACTACGCAGCTCAGGCTGGCCTTGAACTCACAAAGATTCCGCTTCTGCCTCCTGGGTGCTGAGATTAAAGGTGTGTGCTACTACACCAGGCTGAGCTTGGAATTTCACTTCTTTGAATTATTGGAGAATTTATCTCTGGAATTCATATTACTGGACTGTAGTAATAAGAGCAGCGGGGCTGCATCCCCAGCACCCCAGTCGCCTGGCTAGCTTATGTCCCGAAATAATAACACACAAATTGTATTCATTTAAACACTGCTTGGCCCTTTAGCTCTAGCCCTTACTGGCTAATTCTGATATCCCGATCAACCCATATCTAATAATCTATGAGCACCAGTCTTACTGGGAAGATTCTAGCCTAAGTCCATCCTGGGTCGGAGCTTCATCGCATGTGTCTGCCCAGGAGCGGGGCATGGCGTCTCTCAGAGGCGTCTGCTCCCGAGAGGAGAGCTGTCGAGTCTGAGCTTACTATGGGCCAAGGGGTGTTTAAAAGAATACAGTTTCCATGTAATTATTTCGGGTAAAGCTAGCCGTGGGGGCGGCCAGGTGCTGGGGACGCAGCCTGCCGCTCCTATTACTACAACTGGACAAGGCCTATAGACTTCCAATCATTTCTTGCTTGGACAGCTCCATAAGATATATTAGATAAATGCGATTCTCTGTTCATGTTCCAAATGTTTTAGGTCTACATGTTCAAAAACACATACACACATACATACATATAGAATTCATCTATGGGGCTTCCTGGAATGTTAATATTTCAGGACTAAAACCCTGGTAACAAACCAAGTCCACTGTCCACTGTGCAATACCCAGGAGCCTGCAGCAGGGACCCGCCTCTCCCTAATTAGAGCCCATAGTTCCTTCTTGTCTGAAAACTTGAAATCTCTCTCTAAAGACATAACTAATAACTTCCCTCATTTATTCTGACTTCTAGATTGATAGGTAGGATTGAAGAATAATCAGTAGAGACATATTGATCTTGGTAGGATTGTAGCAGAATTCTTTGCCAAAGAACTTGTGAGTCCGGCTAATACATACTGGCTAACACCAGGAAAAACAGAAGTACCAGGTTTGGCTTGTCACATGGAGTTGTATGATGACCTGGCATGAGAAAGACTTCATTGACTTTCATACATTTTCCAGAACTAATAGGATTTACACTCAACCACGTAATGGGCTCAACTCCAGTCACTGTTAAAGATGGTACCTCTTTTAGATCTGGGTAATTAGGTTACAGGTCTGGATAGTACATTTGACTATTGATTTGAGCATGTATTATATTCTTTCCTGTTTAGAAAATATCGGACAGTACAAATTCATGTGGAGTAAATTTTGATATATATTTTGTCTTTAGAATACATGTGTGCGTGTGTGTGTGTGTGTGTGTGTGTGTGTGTGCACGCATGAACATGCATACACAGGCCCACACACGTTTATCAAGACACTCTGGGATTAAAGAGATTTGAGATTTGGGTTTTTCAGATATGTCTTTCCAGATGTCTCTGTCAGGGTTCCTGACCTTAACCAGGTTGCTTCCCTTCTATGGCTGCAACAGTCCATGTCAATCATTAGACCGTCACTTTGTGCCAGTAGGTACCTGGTCCCTCTTTGGTGCTGGGGGATTTAGATAGGTTTTACTGTAATACAGGTTGTCCTGCAATTTCCCTATATAGCTCAAGCTGTCCCTAAATTTCTAACAGTTCTCTTACACAGCCTCCCAAATGCCAAGAATCACAGGCATGAGCTACCATGCCCAACTTTCAATGTTCCATCTTTTATGAGTTGGGTGCTTTCTAGGGTCATTCCTAAACAAACTTTCAAGATAGGTTCTATAGAAAGCATGTGGAGTAGAATTTAGAATGGTGTCTATCAGGGTGGAATATCTGTGGCAAAAGGGAATTAAAAAAAAACACAAAATGTCTGGTCCATTCAGATATCCCAATATTGGAGTGACACGGCTGGACTTTCTAACCTCTGCTTCCCTCAGTCTTTGGATGCATACTACCCCTGAGAAGGGCATATCCTTGGGAGAGGTGACTCTCTGCAATGGGTCAGCCAGGGAGGATGGGACCTGGAAGTTGGTCCTGTCCTGAAAGGGGAATGGGGGTGTATTTTCTCATCTTCCACAACCAGATAGGAACTGGAGGAATCTGGAGTTGCTTGCATTCTTGCGATTATCAACTGCTTTACAAGCTAAAAACATTCTGTACATGACAACATTATATTTATGTTTTCTCTATATATTTTTGTCATTCAATGATAGAGACCTCATATATGTATTTCTTCATCTCAAGGGAAATTTGCTCTGTTTCTTTCTGGAGTTTTTCCTGGAATTTAAATCTGTTGTTCTAAAATAGTTTGAATAGGAGTGACTTCTGTCAAAGCTAAAGAAGATATCCCAGAATGAAAGTTTTTAAAAGTAATAAGACAGATATGGAAAGAGAGAGAAAGAGAGAGGGGGGAGAGGGAGGGAGGGAAAGAGAGAGAGTAAGACAGACAGACAGACAGACAGAAAGACCATGAAGGTAATAGAGCAGTTACCAAGTTCCTTATATTTCCATCCCCAAAGCAGCTCTGTGGTGAACATGTGGGAACACAGGGCCTGGTTTGGCAGGTGTCTGAGGAACATGATACCCACTTGGTTCTTTGTGAGACTTTGCGCCTTTGTCATAACTCTAAAATTAAAGAGGTAAGCAGAAGAGGACAACTCAAGAAGAGCTGTGGGTATCTAGCTCACCTGGAAGAAACCCAGCAAGACTTTAGATGGGAAGACAACAGTGATGCTCTAATGTCGTCTCTGGGCTGATATCTAAGTGTGTTCTACCTGTCGCTTGTCTGAAAGCATGCACTTCCTTCGTTCCCCACTCAGGAACTCTAGGGACACTGTTTCTTTTTGTGTCTTCAGGCCATCTGAACCCCTTATCGCCAGATGGATGCTGATGGCAGGGTAAGCATTTTCTTCAAAGCTGTCTTCCTGCACCTTGTTATCCATCTGAGGTCATGAGCAGGCACACCCTCCTCCACACCCATCCTGTTTGCTTTTTCATTCATTAATCTGATCTCATTTCTTGTTCCAAGCATGTTATTTATAGCATTACTTTAGGAAAAATAACCCACCCTATTACTGTTTTCCTTTCTCCACAGGACTTTTCTTCTCACACTCATTTGCTTTTCCTTCACATCATTTGCCTTGTATTGTGTTCCTTCACATGGCTTTGTATGAGTTCCTTGGGATTTCTCCTTTAAAGCAATGGTTTGCAGTATTTCTCATATAAATTTCAAAATGTCACTTTAAAACTGAGCTCTTGAAGGACTGTAACATACCGATGTTAGAATTCTGGCTAAATTAAAACAACCCTCTTGCAGTGATTATCAAACATAATTAAAAATAGAAGGAGAAAAATGTGCATTTCTCAACCTCATTGGAAATAAATAGGAAAAGGATGTTGAGGTTTATTCATGCAGAGGGCTATTTAATGAGTCTGATTTATGTTTACTTAGTTCCAAGATGATTCTTCTTCATAAAACCATGACCTCATCAGCTGGTGTTTAAGACATGTTAAATGACTGCAGGGGTTTGCTGAGAGACTTTGACTTTCTTCCGTTCATCCAGCTAATCATCCAAAGGCCCCAGTGTAAATAGCAGTCTCTCTGTGGTTTTGCCCTTTTCTCCATCCTTCCAGCTTCTCTCCACTGTCATCTTTATCACATCTTCCTATGTTTGTGTGATAGTCACTCACCCATGCAGTCATTGAAGGAATGCAGTGAACTCTCTTCAAAGCTCTGTTCCAGATTCTCGAGAACATGCAAATAAACAGAGCAAATAATTGTTCCCACTCATGGGCACAGTTGGAGGGAAAAAGAGAATGAACATTTAAAATAATTGTATTAATATGCTAGAATAATACCAATGCATGAACACTAAGAGAAGAAAGGTTGCTATTTTTACTTTGCTAATTCAACCTGCCCAAGAGCATGAAGATCTTTCCATTTTCTGGTGTCCTCTTCAGTTTCTTTCTTCAGAGTTTTAAAGTTCTTGTCATACAGGTCTTTCACTTGTTTGGTTAGAGTTACCCCCAAGATATTTTATATTATTTGGGGCTATTGTGAAGTGTGATGTTTCTCTGATTTCTTTCTCAGCCCATTTATCATCATCTATAAAGAGAGGGGCTACTGATTTTTTTTTAGTATATCTTGTATCCTGCTACATTACTAAAGCTGTTTATGTGTTGTAAGAGTTCTCTTGTAGAATTTTGGGGATCACTTATGTATACTGTCATATCATCAGAGAATAGTGAGAGTTTGACTTCTTTTCTGATTTGTATCCCTTGATCTCCAACTGAGAAACTTCTGTAAAGCAAAGGGCACAGTCAACAAGATAAAAACTGCAGCCTACAGAATGGGAAAAGATCTTTACCAACCCCATATTGGACAGAGGATTGATCTCCAAAATATATAAAGAACTCAATAAACTTGACATCAAAAGAAAATCCAATAAAAAATATGGGTTACAGACTTAATCAGAGAACTCTCAGCAGAGGAATCTCAAATGGCTGAAAGAATGAAATACTCAGCATCCTTAACCATCAGAGAAATGCAAATCAAAATAATCCTGAGATTCCATCTGTCAAAATGGCCAAGATCAAAACCACCAATGACAGCTTATGCTGGAGAGAATTTGGGGTAAGGAGAACACCCTCCATTGCTGGTAGGAGTGCAAACTTGCACAGCCACTTTGGAAGTCAGTAGGGCAATTTCTCAGAAAATTAGGAAACAATCTACCTCAAGACCGAGCAATGCCACTTTGGGGTATATACCCAAAGGATATCAATCATACCACAAGGACATGTGTTCAACTATGTTCATAGCACCATTATTCGTAATAGCCAGAACCTAGAAACAACCTAGATGCCCCTCAACCAAAGAATGCATAAGGAAAACGAGGTACATTTTCACAATGGAGTATTACACAGTAGTAAAAAATAATGACATCCAAGAAAATAAATGGATCAAGAAAAAAACATATTGAGTGAGGTAACCCAGGAAGAAAGACAAATATAATATGTACTCATTTTAAGTAGTTTTTAGACATGAAGCAAAGAAAAACTTGCCAATAGTCCACAACCCCAGAGAACCTAGCAAAGAGGACTCTAAGAGAGACATACATGGATCTATTATGTAAGAAGAAGAAAAAAAACAAGAAATCCTGAATAAATTGGGAGTTTGGGGGTCACACGAGGGAGTGAAAGGGGAAAGGGGAAAATTGGAGAGGAGTGGAGAAAATATATAGTGCAATAAAAAACAATTAAAAAATGAGATTTCATTAAATTTTTCCAAGGAACTTCAAAGGAAAAGAAAAAGAAAGAGAGCAGAAATTGTTGATGGATAGAAGACTCATATCTTCAAAAAAGCGACCAGGAAAAGCAACTTATGGCTTGAATCTGAAATGTCTTCCAAAGGCTCATGGTTTGAATGCTTGACCTCCAACTTGTGGTATGATTTTGAAGTCTACGAAGTCTTTAGAGCAGTGATTCTCAACTACTAATGCTGTGACCCTTTAATAAAGTTCCTCAAGTTGTGGTGGCCCCCAACCATCAAATCATTTTCTTTGCTATTTCATAACAGTAATTTTGCTACTCTATGAATTGCAATATAAATATCTGATATGCAGTCTATCTAAGATGCAACCATTGCAAAACGGTCAATCCCAAGGAGTCATGACCCACAGGTTAAGAATCACTGCTTTAATTCCGTTCCTCATGCTGTGGTACCCGCAACCATAAAATTATTATTTTGCTACCTTACAAATATAATTCGCTGTTGTTATGAAATGTAATGTAAATATATGATGTGCAGATAATCTCAAGTGACCCGTGTGAAAGGGATCGTGCCCCACAGGTTGAAAACTGTGGATTTAGAAGGTGGGGGCTATCTGTGATTGGCTGAAGTAGACCACTGTGTGGGCCTTTGAAGGTTATACTCACTTCTGCCTTTGCTGTGCTGCTCTGCTGCCTGGCCTGTGGTCATGATGTAAACAAACCACTGCCTTACGGTCAGAGCCCCTCTCGGCTGCCTTGCATGGATGTTTCCCATGCCCAGGATCGACGGTACTGATTGAAATGCCAAGCCAGCGTAAACCGCTCCTCTCTTACTTGACTTCTGCCTGCTATTTCGTGACGGGGAGAAGAAAAGCAGCTGCTATTGGTTTGGTAGAGGAAATTTCAGGGCTGCACAATGCTCAGGTTGTGACATGATTGTATCTGGCCGATTTTAACATGTTTATAATGCAAATTCAGAGAAAAATTTTGGGCCGAATGACACGAGAAATTGATGGTTTTTAAACATTTTATTTCTTTTAGTGTGCGTGTGTGTCTGCGATGGCTATGTCACGTGGGTGCATGTAAACCCCAGCACACAGCATGCTTGTGGAAGTCAGAGGACTGCTTAGAAGACGCGGTTCTCTCCTTCTACCACTGGGTCCTGGGAATCAAACTTAAGTCGGCAGCCTTGGAAGCAAGCACTCTTACCAGCTGAGCCATCTCACTGGCCTGAAATAAGCAGTGTGGGGAGTCAAGGGACTTTAAACTTCTTCAAAGTTTTAACAAGTTAACCACTGTAGAGAAAACCGTGGCAGTTGCTAAAGGCATTCCCGTTCCTGTATACTTTCTACTGAGGTAACAGGAAACCTGTCTAGAACGCAAGACCCTGACCCACTGAATGCTCTAGGGTGTGAAAATACTAAGTTATATGGAAAACGTTCCTTTAAAAAGATTGTATATGAAAATGGTAGAATCATAGGGGATTTTCTGCTCCAAAATGACTGTTTATGGAAATGATTTTCTGGATTCAGTCACCCTTGTCCTCAGAAGATGCTGTAGCCAAGGATAATTGGCCACATTTCAAGCAACAGATCATCCATGTTATTCTGATTCTGTAACCATGCAAAATGCAAGAGCTTTAGGGTCATGAATGCTTGCACCTAGGTTCCAGAAGAAGCCAGTAAGGCCAAGCAGTGCTTCATAGGTTCCCATTGGCTGCAGGGAAGCTGTGAGAATTTAATGTCTGAAGAGATGGAGTTGAAACCTAAGCTACTGTTGATTCACAAGGGTGCTGGAGAGGCCACAACACATCGCCAAGGAAATCTTCAGGAGCCAAATGGAGCGAATCTAAAGAAGAAAATATATGTACTACTAAAGGCAAAGCCATAGGGACAGGGTTGCCCCAACCTGAACCTGTTGGATCTCACGTCATGCTACCTCATGGGATGGATGTCAGATAAGGATCTATGAGACTTAAATTTTGGCCCTGATCTACTGTAAATAACCTGGTCCGATCTGTCCTTTCTGTATCTTCATTCTTTCCTTTGGAATGGGAATGCTTATTCTGGAATTATGCATTGGAGTTATTTAGCTTACTGTGTGTGTGTGTCTTACATGCTCATGGCTAGTAATTTGCCTTGGGCCTCATAAGTGAGTCTAAACTTTTGAACAATGCTGAGTCTTTAGACCAAGGGAACTTCTGAAGTTAGATCGGGTGCATTTTTCCTTGTGAACTAGCCACCGGCCTTTGGGATCCATGGGTGGAATGCCTTGGTTTGACTCAGAGATGTCCCCCACAGGCTCACATTTTGAGTCTTTGGTCTGCAGCGTGTCTTGTGACTTTCAAGCTTTGTGAGTATTTAGGACGTGAGGCCTGCCTGGGTGGCTGAAGTAGCAGACTAGGAGTGGTCCTGCTGCCGGTTCTGCTCTCTGCTTCTTGGTCTGTGGTCATAATGTAAACAAGTCACTGCCCTGTGCGTTGCTGCCATGGGAATTGTTCCAAGTTGCCTTCCCCACTGAACCATACTCTCTGAGACCTTGAGACAAAATAAACCTTGCCCCCTTGAATCCGTTCTGTCAGGTATTTTGCCACAGTAGTGAGAAAAGAATAGTAAGTCTCATTGAAAAAATAATACCTTTAAGAAGACCTGAAAAAAGAAAGGGTTGCACATTAAGGGGAAGAATTATCTAATCACAAAAAGCAGGTATATAAGTTAGCAGTCCTGTGTCAACACTGTACCAATCATATTTGAGGAGTAGCTGTGAGTGAGGAATATAGCAGTTAAAGATGATGCCTGAGAAGGAATTTAAGGCACACAGAGTCACAGACAGCCGCAGAATACCCAATGAGAGAAATAATTCACTCATTTACCTGAGAACTTATAGATCATAATGAGAGCAGGTAAATTTAAGATTATTTTAGAGGAACACTGTCCATGTTCTGATCCAGTTTGTGTTCCTTGTGACTGGACAAAAGCTGGTCTCCTATGCCACTCTCTTACTCAATTTGTAAACATGTTGTAAGGGGCCATTTGTTGATTCCCACTGCTCAGCTCTGAAATGATCACACAGAAATTATATTAATTAAAACACTGCTTGGCCCATTAGCTCTAACTTCTTATTGGCTAACTCTTACATCTCAATTTAAGTCATCTCTATTAATCTGTGCATCACCACAAGGTCATGGCCTACCAGCGAAGTTTCAGCATGTTTGTCTCCGGTGGTGGCTCCATGGCTTCTCCCTGACTCTGCCCTCTTTCTCCCAGCATTCAGTTTAGTTTTCCCTGCCTAGCTAAGTTCTGCCTTACTATAGGTCTAAATGAGTTTCGTTATTAACCAATGGTATTCACAGAACACAGAGAGAAATCCCACATCATAAACACTCCCTCCTCACTAAACCTTGTCTTTTTCTTTTTCCAGTCCTCTAACCCTTTGTAGCTGGTGTTTCTCCTTCCTGCTCTGATCTGAGAGATTGCAGCCCAAGATGTCTATTCTAGCTGTTTATGAGACCATCTTCCTTGATGCACACACAGTACCTGCCACCCATTCTCCAACAAGAGTCCATACTCTCCTTCCTGCCCGACCTTCCCATCCTACAGTCTGTATTAAGCTCCACCTCCCTGATGCTTTTCTCTTCTTTACTTTCATTTTAGCACCACTATCCTCTGCCTATCTCTCAAAGCCCATACCACATCCACTGACTTGTTACTTTACACTATTTTGCTTTGTTTTCTAATTTATGTTTTGCTGCCTTACTAAATCCATAAGCTCCACAGTGACAGATGGAATAAAGCCTACTTTTGTAACTTATATCCCTCCAGCACAGAGAAGGCAAACAATGTATGTCTGTCAAATACTTGCTGGACTGACAGAGTCTAAAAAGGGTGTTTAAGGTTGACTTGGGAAAATGAAGGAAATGAGAGTATAGTGTTACAAGTATGCATGAAGATGCCTTGATAAAACCCACTGTTTTGTATGCTCACATAAAAAATTAATACATTAAGTTAGTCTTTGCATGATGATCTGGCCAGCTCTCTTGACCAGGTAAAAGACATGCTGGTGAACATGATGGTGCCAAGCAACACCTGCAACCCCTTATTCATGATTACCCTCCCAGGAACATAGTTACTGATGGGGTCACAAGCATGTGTGCCTGCTTCCAGAACTGTGATGATGGTATCTCACACACCTCACCTATATAATCCATCTTCCCCAGCACACAAAATTCACTCCGTAGGCACCAGCTGCCATCTCTCATGCAACCTACCATCTCTCCCTCCCACTCCCTGCCCTCTTCTCCTCCCCCTGCATTCTGTGGATTATTTACAATCCTCACTTTTCAGGACAGGTCTCATTCAAACTTTCTGAGCTGCACATTTATACAGGCTCTAGGTTTTTCCTACCAGCTGTGGACATTTTTTTTTTTGCAAGCTCTACATTACCAACTAATTGAAATGACTGCTTGGTTCCATCTCTCTTATTAAAGACAGATGAAGGAAATCACTTCAGTACCTCAGCCATTTTAAAGCCATATTTAGTCTCATGTTCTTGCTTTACTAGCGGCCTTAAAAAGAAACTGTGTCCCTACGAGCCTTTCCCCTGCTTCCTCGTCTATTTATGATATCAAAAACACATTTGAATTTGGCGGCTCATTTCATTTCCTCCTTGAATGAATGCAATCTGTTTTCATTTCCTACTGGACTTCTTGGCATACATTTTTTAATTTACCTTTATCTATATGTAATTTGTGATCTGTCATTTGAAGTGTTTAGTTCTTAATGATCTTGAATAGGAAAAAGGAAATGTAATGCTATGAATTTCATTTGGGGTTGGTGTTCTTCAGATCTGTCTTCCTGTTTGCTCTGATAATTTTCTGGGCTCCTTATTGGTCAGTACCATGGATTAACTATCACACACTCACTTGTGAGCAGGTTCAGTAACCAATCACAAGCCTTCCCAGAAGAATGTGTGTCATTGGTGGAGGGGGAGGTGTCACACTGTAGGAAGAGGGCCCGCTTGTTTGTCCCGGCCTCACAGCTAGCTTAGCTCCACACAGAAACTGTATTAATTAAATTGCCGCTTGGCCCATTAGCTTTAAATTCTCATTGGCTAACTCTTAAATCTTAATTTAACCCATTTCTATTAATCTGTGTATCACCACATGGTCGTGGCCTACCAGCAAAGTTTCAGCATGTCTATCTTCAGTGGCGGGTCCATGACATCTCTCTTTCCACCTTCATTCTCCCAGCATTCAGTCCAGTTTTCCCCACCTACCTAAGCTCTGCCCTATCAACAGGCCAAGGCAGGTTTTTTTTTATTTATTAACCAATAAAAGCAACACATAGACAGAAGGACCTCCCATACCATCACATGCCTTAAGAATATTATTTTCCAGCCTAGACCCTACAAATGAATTTCAGTATCTGACTTTATGTTTAGATGCTTTGGGCCTAAGGCCTCATTCAAAAATTTGTGCTGGTCCTGAGTATATTCCAAGTTTTGCCGTTGTGTATTTATTTCCTGGTCCATAGCTAAGAGCTCAGGGCTACCTTCTTCATATAGAGACCCTGATCTAGCCTCGTGTTTGTGCAACAGTGTACTTAGATCTTTGTGTCTAATTAAGGGCCAGAGACAACTAACAAGGATCACTCCAGGAAATTCTCCATGCCAAATGGAGACTTGGAGAAGTGGCACCACCCTGTCCCCTGGATGGCTCACTCTGCCTTCCTATTTGAACATCTGTCCACATCTGCTTCTCGACAGGATGCCTCACCATGGAACGTCTGACCTTGTTTTCTTCTAGCAAGCATCTCATTCACACACCTGTTCTAGGAGGGCTTTTACTTTTTTTTTTCCTGTTCAATTTATCCTGTTTTCCTTCATTAAGAACATCCTCAGCTGGGCGGTGGTGGCGCACGCCTTTAACCCCAGGACTCGTGAGGCAGAGTTAGGCGGATCTCTGGGAGTTCGAAGCCAGCCTGGTCTACAAGAGCTAGTTCCGGGACAGGCACCAAAGCTACAGAGAAACCCTGTCTCGAAACAAAAAAAAAAAAAAAAAGAACATCCTCAGTAAACCAAAACGTTATAGGGTTTGTCTGAATCTCATCCATCTCCTAAGATGCTGTTCTGTCAGTGCCATCTCAGTATCCCAAGTCCCCCTGCCAAAACACCGTTCTGACCTTTGCCTGTTTCCTGCCATGGTGTTTGGTCTTGATAACTCCCCTTCCTCTTTGCCTATTTGCAGCAGGACTCTGGTGTGCTGATTCTGCAAAGGCCACCCTCCAGGCTTCTTATATTTCTCCTGAAACTTGCATCCATTTTTATTACCATAATATGGCACTGTTCGTGAGAGTTAAGAAAAGCTTTCTGTGCTGATGACCATGGTTTATATTGCTACAAGAGACCATGCTGAGGTCCATGACATGTACTGACTCCAGAGGATATATGGATGTCTGTAGGCAAGCTCTTTCTCTGTCCTGCTAGCCATCTCCCAAATAATGACAAGGAGACTTCTTATTAATTATGAAAGCTTGGCCTTTAGCCTATACTTGTCCCACTAATTTGTATAACTTAATTTAACCTGTTTCTATTAATCTGTCTTGTCTCAGTGCTTTTTACCTTTATTTCATCCTGTGTGTCCTGCTTTTCTGTTTCCTCTATGTCTATCTGTCCATGGCATTACCTCAGCATCCCCCTTTCTCTTTGTGTGTCTAGATTCCTCTTCCTACTTACTCTTTCTGTCCAGATGTCCCACCTATACCTCCTGCCTAGTTATTGGCCTTTTAGGTGCCTTATTAGACCTTAGGCAGGCAAGGCAAAACAGCAATACCTCATTATACAATTAAACACATGGAACACGTCTTTAAATAGTTAAGCTCATATTCCACAACAGATGCCTGTGGTCAGTGCTCCAGCTGACACTCAAGGACAAGGACGTTTCTTCTAAAGTGGTTTCACTGACTGCAGACTCACAGCTGAGAAAGACATAGATGACTTCCATGACAACCTCTTTCTCTCCCTCCCTCCCTTCCCCAAAAAGAAGTAACAGTCTAGACAGGAAGCCATCAAAGAGAACTCTTAAAAATTGTGATAAGGATGCTGAAGTGTAGCTCTCCACAGCTGGTGGCTTCTGGCAGGGGTGCGAGTGGGGAAGGACTCAGGTTTCTTTAATGGACTGGCCACTGGGAATGTGACCAAGCTTTAATACATATATGAATGAGCAACACAAATTGGACTTGCCTTTTTTTCTCTCTTTTTTTTTTTTATGGACGGGAAGTCACAAGGGTGGTCAGGTGGACCTGGGAGAGCTGAGAACTGAACTGAGTATGATCGTGGTCATTATGTGAATTACCAAATAGTCAATAAAAATATTATGTTAGAAAAAACGAATAGATAAATAAATAATAAGAAAGACCCTCTGGAGATGATTAGAAGATTCTATACTCTCAGTATACAGACTGTCTGTCTGTTCTACAAAAAATAAACATTAGCAACTATGAATCTTTAAAGAGCAATAAAGCAATCATTTTAATACTAAGAGTGATTTTTCATTTTAAGTTACAATATTCAGCTTTGAAAACAAGATAATCAAGTCTTTCATATTCTGCTCTTAGAAGTAGGAAACAAATACATAACATATTTTTGTGCTAATTTTTGATGTGGGATTCCCCTCTGTGGGCTGTGAATACCATTGATTAATAAAGGAACTACATTGGGCCTATAGCAGAGCTATAGGGGAATAGAGGTAGGTGGGGAAAACTAAACTGAATGCTGGGAGAAGGATGGCAGAGTCAGAGAGAAGCCATGGAGCCACCACTGGAGACAGAGGACAGACATGTTGAAACTTTGCTGGTAGGCCACAACCTTGTGGTGACACACAGATTAATGGATATGGGTTAAATTAAGATATAAGAGTTAGCCAAGAAGAAGTTAGAGCTAATGGGCCAAGCAGTGATTTAAATAATATCATTTCTGTGTGATTATTTCGGGGCTAAGAAGCCGGGAACCAACAAGTGGCCTCCTCCAACAAAATTTTAATTTAGTTCTTGAGAATTCCATATATTCATATGATACATTTTGTTCATACCCTCCCCTCATTCCTCCCTAACTGTCTGTGACTGCCCCTCACATCCCTTCTCAAATTCATGTCTTCTTCATTTTTTTAAAAATAACCCATGGAGTCCAATTAGAACTGCTCATATGTGTATGGGCAACTTGCTGTGGACCAAACTCCTGAAGAAAATTGGCTCTTCCTCCTCACAGATCTTTGATCTCCTACAGCTCCTCAATTAAGGCCTCTTGAGCTTCTCTCCAGTTATGCTGGAATTTTAGCAGGCTTATCTTATTCTGGTCTTGTGACAGCCACCACAGCTGCTGGGCACTTACGACTGTTACCGCCCTGACATAGTAGTGATCACATGCTGGCAGCGGCCCTCTCTGGCTTCTGATTCTTAGACTCTTTGCACCCCATCTTCTGTAATGTCCCCTGAGCGTTCAGTTCTGAGTACTAATCACCACTCTCTGCACATAGACCAGTCTTGAGGCTCTGTGAACCACTGTCTGATGCAGAAGGAAGCATCTATAAAGAGGGCTGAGAACTACGCTATTCTATGGATCTAAAGAAAGTATTTATTAGACAGTTTGATATTGTGTATGTATTTAACAAAAATAGTGGCAGTTCCTCCGCTGGGGCCTATAACCTTCCCAGCTACTTATTCTCATCCAGGTTTAAAGGAGGCTCATTCATTGTAACCCAGTAATGTTCCATTTAACAATATGCCTTATGGATATAGTAAAATAATCAGACAGGGACACATGGATGAAGATATTTATTTAACTTTTCTACAGTGCCCTTCTGTACTATGGGAGACTGGTTCCCTGAGAACTGTGGGTACCAAAATCTACCAGATGCTCAAGCCCTGGCAGTAAAATATCCTGTAATTGCATTTGCATAATACAATCACATCTTCCCACATGCTTGCCAACATCTCTGAATTATTTTAAATCTAACACAATATAAGTGCTGGGTCAATTGCTATTATGGTGCAGAATCTATGGAATAATGACAAGGAAACGGTGTCTGGACATGTTCTGCACAAATATGTTTTCCCCAAATGGTTTTGATCTGTAGTCGGTTGAATCTGTGGTGTGTAAGCAATAAGTGAGGAAGGCCAGTTGTATTTAAAAGAGCAAACACAGGAAGACAAAATGTCACCAATAGCAGAAAGCTAATATATAATAATAACATATGCTGTGTCACATCAGGGAACTGTTGAAATACTTTTTAAAAATATTTTAATGTGGGAAAATAATACATTGTTAAGTGGACACAGTAAAATTCAAAATACTGTATTCTGTGATGTTATGTGCCTGTGTCATGGTGTGTTCATGTGTTTGCCGTGTGTGTGTATGTTTTGTAAATAAGGGCAGGGTAAAGCAGCTAAAACATGAATAACACTAACTGCATTTTGGAGCTATAATAAATTTTCATTGTATTTTGTTCCTGTGTTTTTTCATATTTTCCATGGTAAGCATATATTGCTTTTATAGTCTCAAAAATGTCATTAAAAACCTGAAAGTAGATAGGCTGGAGTTCAGTGTTTTTCAGATACTGGCTCTGATGGGGGAAGGAAAGAGAGGGAGAACTGAATAAAAAAGCATATCTGCCTTTTGCATAGCTTTCCTGTTATACGGCTCCTGCTCTTGGGAAAGAGCACCTTCCGGCTTCCCGGCGTGTTAGCGTCAGTCTTACTTCCTCATGCTCAGTCATAATACTGTAAGTCGTCTTTGTTGAGATAAACCCCATACAACAAAACTATAGGAAATACCAGAGTGGCCAGCTCTCATCCTCCTGTCGTAGTTCCATATGTGGGTGAACAGTGAAGCCCACTGCGCATGCCTCCTGAGAAGTGCATTCAAGGGAGCAGAGTAAGGCACATCTCTTTGGAGGGACTGCAAAGAATACTAGAGATGCTTGCCGGAAATTTCAGAGCAATTGTGAACTCTGAGAACATGGAGTGTCTTCAAACTGTTTCAAAATCGTTTTTACATGCTTTTGCGACTGAGTGTAGGAGTCAGGCCGGCAAGAAAGAAAGAGGCAAACCTCAGCCGCCTTCCTGGGCTGAACCACATGTGGTTTTGGTTCTCAGAGCCGCAGTGCAGCTGTGCAGTGAGCCATTGCCTCTGGATTCTCCCTTCCAAGGAACCCTCCCCACTGAAGGCGTGTGGACAGCTTTCCTAGTCCTTGCCAACCTTCCATAGACTCCTTGTGGGCAAGGGATGTTCTGGCCTGGCGTTGCTGGCTTCTCTTCCCTCCTCATCAGCACCGAGTGCCCTAGCTCTGACTTAAGCATTCCTGACTGTTAAGGCTGTATTTTCCTAACCTCAAACCCCAGAGCATGTGGGAGGACACTTGCTCTCAATTTGTTTAAAAAAAAAAAGTCTTTGCAATTTAAAAATTAGATCATATTTAGTTATATTTAGTAAGGGAAAAGTTGTGTGAAGTCAAGACTTTGCGGTCCATCTAGTTTCATGGTCGCTGTACTTGGGCTGAGGATCCCTGCGATGCCCTGAAGATTCGGCCAGGGCTTCCTGGGATTCCCCTGCAAGCCACTCTCGTGATTCCAGCTTAAACTTGGCAGCGTTTCCTGCCTGGCAGATGTTTCCTTTGCAGCTCCTTCCCAGTGGGAACCAAGCACATAATCGCTTAGCCACTTATGAGCCCACAGCTCAGCAGCTTCCCAGCTCCGAGCCTCCTCCCAAGGGTGCTACGCTGCTCCTCGTTGTTGTCTCAGCTTTTCAAAGACTCTGTGTATTGGATGAGCACTTAAAACGTATGGCCTTCTCTCTCCTGTTTTCAGTGTAAGTTTCATATTTTCCAAAGGTCAGCCAAAGACAGAGGCAGTTTATCTCAAATTAAATACTGCTTGTCTGACCAAGTATTTAAATAGCCATTTCCAATCAAGGAGTGAGCAGGGACTGAGGAACTTTGAGGGTCTTCCCACAGTCTGAGATGCTCTCTCTGGGTATGACAGGCACTTTTCAGTGTAAGATCAGTGTTGTAGTAATAGGAGTGGCGGACTACATTCCTGGCACCTGGCCGCCTGTACGGCTAGCTTTATACCCGAAATAATTACACAGAAACTATATTCTTTTAAACACTGCCTGGCCCATTAGTTCCAGCCTCTTATTGGCTAGCTCTTACATATCGCTCTAACCCATTTCTAATATCCCTGTAACACCATGAGGTGTCTTACCAGGGAAGATCTTAACTTGCGTCTGTGTCCGGTAGGAGAATCATGGCGACTCCTTGACTCAGCTTTTTTCTCCCAGCATTCTGTTCTGTTTACTCCGCCTACCTAATTTTATGTCCTATTAAAGGGCCAAGGCAGTTTCTTTATTTAACCAATGAAACAACAGATAGAAAGATGACCCTCCTCCATCACAGTGTAACCTCTGAGATCTCAGACTGAAGTTCATCTCTGTTTACCATGAATATCACTTCAGTTCAAATACCTTGAGGATGTTCTTGTGTGACCCCAAAGCTTAAACAGGGTGAGAATGCAGGCCTTTTCCTTAGAGAGAAAGGCAATTCAGACTGGTCTTTCAAGTAACTTGTTATCACTGGGCATCTATGATGTGTCCGGCCTTTGACACTGTAAATTGTGTGTGTGTGTGTGTGTGTGTGTGTGTGTGTGTGTACTCATGTGTGTGTGCTCATGTGTGTTTTTGTGTGTGTGTGTCTGGGTGATGATGTGACCTGGATAGTGTGAAAAATTTGTGTTTTCTGCCTAGAAAGGCTTAGGAAGAGCACTGAGCCCAGTGTGGGGAAGCAGCAAAGCCACCTTCCCCTCTGCAAAGGCAGATACTGTGATCACACAGGGGTTAAGAGGTGTCTCCTTAATATCATCAAACGTTCTGTTTCATAAAATGGAAATTCAAAAGGAAGATTGGTGTTTTTGATCTACTGAGACAGACTGCTTTAAAGTATTGCAATGGACTCATCATTAAACAGAAGTAGGAGTATCTTCACTTGCTTCCATTTCCCAGGAAGGTCTAGATAAATCTGTTTCTTTTCTGCTCTACAGCTCCAGAAGTGGGAAGAGCTTGCCCTACAGAATTTCAAGGAAGAAAGTCCCCTAGAGAACAAGAAGGACCTTAGCAGGAAAAAGGAACGACTATATTTCAGACATCCCATGGAACTTCTGTGCCTGTGCTATGTAGCAATTTCCTTGGAAATAAAATAGTCCATCCTGGAGAAAAGCTTGTTAAGTTCAGGGGAAGCAAGCAACTCAAATTTCAGGAAGTCCCTGAAAATTATAGGATTTACCAGGCCCTTCTCTCCTCAAATTTTAAATCCATGCCGTAAGGTCTGCTGGAAGCCACTCTCAGAAAAGTAGAGCCACCTAAGCTACCTAGAGAAGATACTCTCCAGTCTGTTGCCTGCCAGCACCTTATGCCATAAGCTCTGGGTTTCAGCTTTCCTGAACAAACGTTCATGCTGGGGTAGGCTTTTGGTGATGTGACTGTATTTCTGCTTCTGTTTACCTGTATGTCATACTCCTTTAAATAGCTTCAATAAAACTTATTGGTTTTCTGAGTTGGACTTTCATAGCATCCTTACTTTTGCTCTGTCATTGGTTCCCTGTCTGGTGCTGATTAGATGTTTGTTTATGTCTCTCACATGACAGCCTGCTCCTCTTTCTTAGGAGGGACTCACCAAGCCCACTGTGCCCTTCACCTAAAACAGTTAGTGGAAGAAGCTGATGAAGCGAGAAGAGAGACGCAGAATTACCTAGGCGTTATCAAAGGTAGATAGTAAAAAAAAAGAAGTTATTTTGTTAGCTGATTGGTGGGGAAAATGAAGAAGATACAATGTTTCAAAGTAACCAACTTGTGATAGATGTATCCCAGTGACAAGTAAGGCCTCAAGTAACACAGAGCAATAATGATACTGAGCTGACCCTGGTCAGTGCTGCCTTATCTTGTGCTGCTCTGGAAGCTTTAAATGCCTCTCAACTCATCTGGTCTTAGTGTGGAGATTAACTGACCATGGGGTGCCCAGCCCAGAACCAAAGGACCAGGAAGTCTGCTGTGAGATTTTATCTCCTAGAAAAGACAGGGTAGCTTCACACATGATGCTTGTTAAGTATAGCTGCCTAAACAGACCCTCACAACAGCAAGAAACATGATAAGTAGGTGGGGTCCATGGAAGGGAAAATCTCACTGAATATCCCTAAATAAAGAACTACAGGCAGCTAAGTACTGCTGAGAGAAGTAGAATTGGTCTTCCCTAGGAATAGGCTTCTTAATTGGCTGTCCAATTCCAAGTGGTCCTCTCTGAAATCATATACACACAACTGACACTAAATGGACTTAAAAGGTTGTATTTATACATGTATATATGTATACATACATATATATATATATATATATATATATATATATATATTCAATAACAAAGACAAAGAAGCTATGAATTTGAAATGGAGGTATATACGGAAGGGGTTAAAGTGAAGCAAAAATGGGGATAAAGGATGTAATTATATTTTACTTCAAAAATATAGTTATAGAAACAGAACTAAGGGGAAAGAGATACAGGAATGGGGGGATGTTTGAAGGATTTGGTCATAATCCTCCCCCCAAAAAAACCACTCAAATCCAAATCTCAGAAGATTAAAATCATCTCAAAGGGTGAAATCCTCCAAAGCCTACTTTCCATTCCTAAAGGTTATTCAGAATGGGGAAGCCAAAGTCTGGGATAAGGATTAGTACATTTCAACAGGCATAGGATCCTTGCTCTCTTTTCCCTAAGGCCTCTGTAGCTTCCACCCTTCACACACGCTGCCATACCTGCTTTCAGATGCACACCCAGTCTATAATTAAAGTAACTCTACTATCTCAGACACGTCTGCTGACTCAGAAGCTTGGGGGCTTCAGGATTTCTGGCACTTGCTCATCAGAGGCTCATCTCTTCTTATGAGGCCCTGAGAAATGGAAGCCATCTTTGCATAGACACAAGGCTGTCAAGATTGGCTTCTTTTTATTAAATCTGACAAAAGAAAACAACACACTTCACTTTATCTGATGTATGACACTTTCAAATATGTCTTCACTGACTCTTGTTGTTTTGCTCTGTTAAATATGTATGTTTTGTGAGCTACGGGATTTGAAAATTCTAGAACTTGCCCACTCATTTGTAGTTACAGCTGGAAATGGCACACATTGCATAAATGCTTCTTTGAGGATCTGGTGAGCTGCAGGAAGAACAAAACACAACAGCAACAGAAATAAAACAGCAGCAGCACCACCACCAACAAAACAGATTTCACTGGAATCCCCCAAACTATGGCAGATTTGTAATGAGGTAAGGCCAAGACTTCTATCAGTGAAGTACAAAGTGTTCCTATTGGCCAAATCCATTGGGTGGAAGATTCAGATGATTAACTTGGTCACTTCATAAAGCAATTAAAAGAATATCTATTCAAGTATGAGCCATTGACAGTGGAGTATACACATATTAGAAATGGAGAGAGCATTATAAAAACATCCATCCTTTATGATTCTGATTTACAACCAACCAAACTGATTAATGCATACATGGGTTGGGTTTTCTATAAAGAAAAACAATACATATGCTTCACCCCCATTTGAAGGTTTTTTTTTTTTTACCTTCCAACATACTAAGAATGCATTAATCTTCCCCTGAGAGTAGATGAAATCCCATGTGCTTTCTGTAAACTAAAGTTATATTTGTCTAAATAATCCAACAAAGTTACTGAGGAGCTCAAAACCTGCTATGTACTTAGTAGGATATGACAGATATGAATGGATGCAGAGCATGCAGGCACAAACTCTACTGTGGTGAGGGATTTTGTAGCTGATTTGTGTTCCTGCCAATATTGCTAATGCCTGCTCCAGAAACGGGTTTTCTGACCTTCATGCAAAGCCTCACTTTTCTTTCCTTTTAATCAGAATTAAGATTTCTGAGATTTTGGCCTTTCCAATTTCAATATTCAAGGTTTTAATCTTTCAGGCTTGTGATTTTTTTGAGATTTGCTACTTAAGGATTTTAGAGTTCAGGTTTCGTTTCTTGTTTTTTGTTTTGTTTTGGTTTTATCTTTTATCAACATTTGAAATCATGGCATCCAGGAGTGTGGATTTTTTTCTTGGACAGAACTCTGATTCAGGATGTCTCTGTGACCTCAAATTTGTTTTCTTCCCATTGCCCTATCAAGACATTCAGGTGACAAAGCTCGGAATTGGGTTTCTTTCTGGATTTTGTTTAAAACCTATGAAATATAATTGTAGAAGATGGTCTTGGAATAACATGGTAGTGGTTAGTCAGCACTACTCCCTTTTGATCTGAAATTTCAAGCAACTTCATTTTGAAAAGGTAGCATGAAAAAATGGCAAGATATAGCTAAGGAAACACCTCAACCACATATCTAGTTGGGTTTTATAAGTAACCCTAAGCACTGCCATCACAAATACAATGGTTTGCATCCGCTACAACCTTGAAGAGCCTTTGGAAGAGGTTTCAGAAGCCCACAGGGATGCCTGCCTCCTGAGGTCACTGGGTATTCCTCTGATTGGGGTTTGTTGCTTCACTTGCCATGAGAAAAAAACTGAATCGCAGACTTTGGCTTCACTGTGGGTGCCCGGTCTGCCAAAACCCAGCTGACTTATCCATCGGCTCTGTGAATGAAATCTCCCAGATAGATAGACAGATGGCATGGTCAGGGTGATATTTCACAGCAAACGTGTTTGTTTGAATAACATGGCCATAAAGCCTTCACTCTGGGTCTCCAATTAAGTTGTGGCTTCTGGATGTCACCTGGGGCTCCCTCCTGGAGAGAGGATTCAAATGTCAAACTTAGGGCACAATCTCACCAGTGACTTCTACATACTTTTCTTTATTTGGTTATTAGAAAAACTGCTGATACACAGGGTTTGGATCTGCATGGGGCATTAATATTTGTGAAGCCCACCTTTACAATTCTGATTTATAGCAAACCAGACTCACTAATGAACAGGTTTTTATATCACCTAGGGGGAAAAAAAAAACAACACTACAGACCAGTACTTTGGAATTTGCTCTATTCTAAAATGTCTGGTCATCAATAGATCTTAAGGATAAATCTTTTTTAAAAAATATTTATTTATTTATTATGTATACAATATTCTGTCTGTGTGTATGCCTGCAGGCCAGAAGAGGGCACCAGACCTCATTACAGATGGTTGTGAGCCACCATGTGGTTGCTGGGAATTGAACTCAGGACCTTTGGAAGAGCAGGCAATGCTGTTAACCTCTGAGCCATCTCTCCAACCCAAGGATAAATCTTAAGAAGAGGTAGGAAAAGAGGCATTTGTTCTATGTGGTTACTGCTGGTGAAGTTATCAACATAAGTACTATTTTTCTCAGGGGAGGCAAGAATGATACAGGTAAGATCAAATACTAATCAAAACAGGAATAGGATGAATAAAAATGCAAGCCAAATCAGTACCATAGAGCTCTGCATTGTCTTCTTGTACTTCAGTATTTCACTCTCTCGGAGGATAAGATTAAAATGTCCATCTCAGTAAAGCCAAACACTTGTTACTACCTGAAATATTCTTAAAAAATCTTCTACTAACCACCTCTCCGGTTTGCCCAACCATTTTCTGTAGGAATGGAAGAACAGTATTGTTGTGGCACAGCGGCAGGCCTCATGGAGGCAACTTTCTTGCTTACCATCATGTTATGATTATTTTTAGCAAACATTTCATTTTGAGATAATGACCTACAATTAGAGAAAACAAGACACAGGATTCCCCACATGCCTTTCATTAACATTCTCCACTGGGGACATCTTGAAAAGCACGTGATATGATGTCACTTCAAAAAGCTAACCTCAACAAGATTCATGAACTCTTTCAGTACATTGTGTCAAGATGAGTTTTATTTGCATTCATTTGAGTTTATTTGCATTTAGTGGGATATTATTTTTACTATGTTTATATATTTGCGTTACTGCCACAGTCAAGTGCAAAAGAATTTCTCTGAAGGATTTCTCATGCTGTCCTTAGAACTACAGCCATGTCCCTCCTCTCCCACCCAACACCCCTGGTAACCTCTCATCTGTTCTACATCTCCATCTCTTACTATTTCAAGAATGCTATAAAAATGGAACCATGTTGCAGTTTGTACTCTGTGATTATGGAGAATATAATCTATAATCTTTATAGCTTTTTTTTTAATTGAGCATGATTCCCTGAAGACCTATCTATGTTGTGTGCCAAAGAATTGTGGGCCTATAGTTTACCTAATTCTTCACTCTGTGTGTTTAAAAAGACATGGCCTATTTCCAGTCCGAGATTATTATTAATAAAGATTCCATGAACAGTTGAGCACAAATTTTCTTTTGGATAAAGACCCGAAAGTACAATTGCTGGATTTTCTAATAAGTGAATATTTAATTCTGTAGCTAACTGCTGTACTTTTTCCCAGAGTGGTACATAATTTTACATGCCCTCTGGCAATATGAGATACTACTTATAAGTCCGTACACATTTCGTAATTCAGCTTACTTCAAGTCCTCAGTGAGGTATTTCTGCCCTCATCATTCTTATATAAGCTTACCCTTCTCGGAGCCACTTATTATTTATTCTTGTGGGTAGACTCCCAATATTTAAATATTTCTTGTAAAAACTCATTCCAACTCACTCAAAAATGGTCTAAGTCCTGAGATACTTATATATTGTGTACTGGTTTGCTTTCAAAATAACCTTAATGTTTTCTCCATAAAATATGTTAAACCAGTAGCAAAATACCAAAATACTATGGCAACATTTAAATAGAATTTTTTTAATTGCCTTGTCCCAGATGTTCCTTGCATAACCATCTTCACATTAGTAGGTATAAAAGTGATACCGTGCTGGTAAATGTTTAAAAACCTGCTTTGTAGCTTTGGCTGGTTTCCTTAATGTAAATATTCTGATTACCCCTGACTCCTGGAAACTATGTGGGTGACTTGAATGTAAATTTGGGGGGGGGACCACAACAGGCTGAGATGAGCCAGTGCTACAACACATTACTTCTAAGGGCACAGTGTGTGGGCAGAGAATAGAGTACTGAACTATGTAATGCTGTTTAGTAGGTCTGGAATCAGTTCCCAGCACAAAATCAAACCAATGCTTAGGTACTGCTGGTGTAGGAGGTCCTTCTGTCTTTGTGTTGCTTTCATTGGTTAATAAAGAAACTGCTCTGGGCCTGTTGATAGGGCTGAACTTAGGTAGGTGGGGAGACAGAACTGAATGCTGGGAGAGGGAAGGGTGGAGTGGAGAGATGCCATGGATCCATCGGAAACAGACCCTGGGAATTTTACCTGGTAAGCCAATGCCATGTGGCGATATACAGATTAATAGAAATGGGTTAAATTAAGATGTAAGAATTAGCCCAATAAGAAACTAGAGCTAATGGGCCAAGCAGTGATTTAATTAATACAGTTTCTGTGTGGTTATTTCAGGGCTAAGCTAGCTAGGCGGCAAGGACAAACAAGTGGGCCCTCTCCTGCAACATACTAGAGAATGCTCAAAAGCATATAGAAATATTAGAAGTCATTATATGCTTATGGACACTGGGAGTTTTTGAATGACTTGTCTCCAAAAATCTATCTTCTCACTGGCAAGCTGAAATGCTTTAATGCTTGTCCAGATGTGAATGATTCTTTACCCCCCTTCATGCCTGTTGATCTTTTTTTTTACTCTTTTTTGAAAGCCTATTTTTAATTGATTTTTATTGAGCTCTACATTGTGGGGATAAGCCCAGCCCATTAAGGGGCGTGTTCGCCTCGGGCTAACGTTTATTTATAAATCTAGCAAGCGTGAGCCTTGTTCCCCGTTCTCCACTTCTCTGCTTCTCTGTTCTCCACGTGAACTGGTGGTTCTGTAAGTCTATTTCCCCATTAAAGCTGTATATATTATTACAATCTGTCTGAATTCATTTACACCGTTACACTTGGCACCCTTTGAGGCTTTGCAGATACCCGCCCGGGGGGCCACTGGGAGCCAGCGGCCCCCACCCCCCTCCGGAGGCCTCTCCCTTTGCCGGTTCGCTCTACCGGACTACGGCTTCATAAGCAACTGAGATTCTGAGTCACTGAACATCTGCAGCGACTCGATTTTTCCTGGCGCTTGCTAGAAAGTCAGCAAAAGTTTGCAGCGGAACCACGCTGCCTGAATTAGCAGAAGCTCCTGTGCCTATGGTTTTGCAGCATCAGGGAAGTTCCCCATTTGCGCTGCCATAGCCCCCACAGCAGCAGATTTGGTCTGATACAGAGGGATCGCTTCTGCGACCACTCTAACTCCTCAGGCGGAACACTCCACATCTAATTCAATCCTGCCTTGGCTCTGCCAGGATTCCTGGCCCTACACCCAACTGCTATTTAACTTTCGGTTTAGAGTTGTTTCAGACAGACTCTGATTTAGGCCACGTGGACTCAGATGCATTTCTTTCGCCACCACTGTCAGGAAAACGTCATTACAGATAAAAAAATTTTTCTTTTATAACTAAAAATAAATACTGATTTGATTGAAGTGTTTGTCATTGTTTATTCTCTTAGTCTTCAAATTAGATAGATATTGAAAATTATATGTTTGTCATATTTATTTTTAGGTTAATCAGGTCTTTTAGATACATAGAGATTATATTTAATATAGATAATATAACCTTCAACCTCTTCAAAGAGCTGTAAAAAATGGCCTTTAATCTAACCTAGAATTCTATGCCAACAAGACACAATTACTCCTGGCAATGCCATTCTACTCCCGAGAGAACCTTGAGCACCAAAGACACTCCACTGGGAGCTTGTCTTCTTGGCAGAACTGGCCTTTGGGTTAAAAAAAGCCCATACCTCAACTACTGACAAAGATATGAAACAGGATTGTCTTATCTTGCCAAGACAGGGTAGGATAATTCTAAGAAAGTTCCTTGCCTTCAGTTATGTTAGGCCTTAGCCAAAGTTGGTTGACTCAACATTACAAACGAAACTTTGGATGACTGCCCAGGTAGTCAATTATCTCTGTCATTTGCTGCACATTTTGGATATCTTTCGTTTATTAAATAATATTTATTCCCTTCTCAGATCTCTGATGGAGTTGAAGATTATATAATTGTAGTTACTCTCTACATTATTTAGACTCCTTGAGATAAAATGTTTAGCAAAACTTTTGTTCTCAATATTGTTTGTTATATTTGTTATTTGTTATTATTGTATATAGTTGTATTTGATATAATTCTGTCTTATTTAGACAAAAGGGGGAGATGTAGGGATAAGCCCAGCCCATTAGGGGGCGTGTTCACCTCAGGCTAATGTTTACTTATAAATCTCTGCTTCCCTGTTCTCCATGGGAACTGGTGGTTCTGTAAGTCTATTTCCCCATTAAAGCTGTATATATTATTACAATCTGTCTGAATTCATTTACGCCATTACACTACAGTTTTCTCTGCTCCCCTCCCTGCCTCTCCCCTCCCCTTCAACCCTTTCCCAAGGTCCCCATGCTCCCAATTTACTCAGGAGATCTTATCTTTTTCTACTTCCCATGTAGATTAGATCCATGTATGTCTCTCTTAGGGTCCTCATTGTTGCCTAGGTTCTCTGGGATTGTGGGCTAGTTTTCTTTGCCTCATGTTTAAAAATCACTTATGAGTGAGTACATGTGATAATTGTCTTTCTGTGTTCTTGGTCTGGGTTACCTCACTCAAAATGATGTTTTCTAGCTCCATCCATTTGCCTGCAAACTGTTGATCTTTCTTATGTGTGCTCAAATGTTCCTGTTCTGCCCCAATGAAACTAAAAACCTAACTACTCACCACAGTCTTTACTATTTTTCTGAGCACTGTGTATGACTTCTGCATGTGTAATGTGCTTTCGTTCCAGTCCATGTTCACTCTTTCTAGACTGAAAACTCTGAGGAAGAGATGACTGTCCCTGCTTTATGGTTCTAGCAGCACAGTGAGGAGATGGATGAATGAACTCCATTGATCATGGTGGTTGTTGTCAGTATCTCTCCACAGTAGGGCAGCCTCACCTTTGCTCACTTGATTCATGGATTTTGCAATCAAATGTTATCACAGGACAAAAGAAGCCACTATCCTTCGAGCCACTTTCATTATGTGTCATACCCACATCAGTAAAACACTATGTGACACTGTCACTGGGAGATGGAGCCTTTGGCTTTTATTTCTTTCATTAGTATTTATCAACTTGTTTCTTCTTGAACTGTTTCCTTATGTCACCTATGATCACCTATTATCAGTGAATTTATTCAGCTCTGAAAACTTATTCTCTTTTTTGATGTACATTTTTAAATGGTGTGTGTGTGTGTGTGTGTGTGTGTGTGTGTGTGTCTGTCTGTCTTTACGCATCACAGCACGATGTGGAGCAAAGTTTTGGTTCTAGAGCTGGTGCTCTCCTTTCAGCATGGGATCTAAGGATGAAATTCAAACATCAAGTTTGAGCACTGAAGGACTTTTACTCACAGTCCTTCTTTGAAGTCTTTGTGCTACCATCAAATTATACTTGTATTATTGATTCAGAAGTAAAAGCCACTAAGTGTGTTTTGCTTATTGGTATCTTTCCTTGTTTTTTGTCTCACACATACAAATTAAAAATGCTTTATAAACTGTTTTAAATGTGTATGTGTGTATATTTCATTATATACTGAAGATATCAAATGCAGTATGTAATACATACTTGCACATGTAAAATATTGAATGCTATATTATCATGGATCTTAAAATAGAGCTTCTTATACAATGGACATTCAGTGAATGTGTATTGAGTACATACATGAATGAATTTATATGTGATTCACATTTTAATGATAAGATAAAAAACATTCTAGAAAGAAATCCTCAAGGTCAGAGGCTTTTTATAATAGCAATGCTTAACAAAGGAAAATAATCTACTGTTAAAAATAACTCCACAAAAATTAACAACCACAGAAATCAGAAAAGGAAACAATGTAATTTAGCAGAAAAGACATTGTGAATTCAGAGAGGTCCTTTCCTGTACACCTTCCAGAGCTTCTACTGAAAGTACCAATTTTCTTAATTACCATATAATAAATTTTCAAATTTTCAATAACAATACTTTATGTTACTGAAGCAATTTGTAAATTACAAAGCTGTTCCAAAGACTGTCACAATGATTATACAAACTAGAGTGCTTTCTGTGCTTGGGGACAGGCTATATGCTATTGAAAACAAGGCAAGTAAAGACACTGTGTGTCTTAGTGTTCAATTGCACTGAAAAGGCACCATGACCATGATAACACTTATAAAAGAGAACATTCAACTGGGGCTTGCTTATAACTCCAGAAGTTTAGTCCATTTATCAGCAAGGTAAGGAGCATGTTAGCACACAGAAAGCCATGGTGCTGGAGAAGCAGCAAAGTTTTACAAATGGATCTGCAAGAAGAGAGAAAAAGCCACTGGGTCTGGGTTTCTGAAATCTCAAATCCCATCCCCAGTGACATCCTTCTTCCATCAAGCCACACCTCCTAATCCTTTTCACATAGTGCCACTCCTTGATGTCTATGCATTCAAATATATGAGCCTGTGAGGGCCATTTGTTTTCAACATCACCCTGTGTCATAATATACCATTTGACTTCCAAGATCCACTCAATAACACCATGCTGGAAGTGAATGCAGATTTCACAGCTAAAAGTCTATTTCTTCCTGCTCACTTGCAACTTATTGAAAATCTGTGATAAGTTTGGACAATTTTATTTTAAGTAACAGTTAAGACAACTACTCTCCTTAAAGGAAGAGACATCTGCTGTGGGACAATGGTTGGTACCCTGTTAAATGTATTTTAATAAAACACTGATTGGCCAGTAGCCAGGCAGGAAGTATAGGCAACAACCAGACAGGAAGTAGAGGCAGGGCAATGAGCACAGGAGAATTCTGGGAAGAAGGAAGTCCTAGTCTGAAGTTGTGACCCAGCCACAGAAGAGTCAAGATGTAACTGCCTCGCCAAATAAGGTACTGAGCCATGAGGCTAACATAGACAAGAATAATAGGCTAATATAAGTTGTAAGAGTTAATAAGAAATCTGAGTTACTAGGCCAATCAGTTTATAACTAATGTAGACTGCTGTGTGATTTCTTTGGGACTTAACAACTGTGGGAACCGGACAGGAAGAAACCTCAGTCAATAGACATCCCTTTCTTACTTTTCTCTGCACAATGTTGTCTGGAAAGCACAAATCACAATGAGTGATGCTCCAGCAGTCACTTCAGACCATGAGGAAGAGGGCCATGTTTCCAACACCCAGAACATGCATCACATGGAGTAAGTGTACAGCATGCTGTATAAATGCATCTTATTTATTTTTTCTCTGTATTTTTTTTGTCTTGGGAAGGAGATTTGGAGGAGTTATGATTCTATAGATACCGATGATCTACATTTTCCATGCTACAAATCATTTTTATAAAACTATATGACTCTCATGAAGTCCGCATTAGTAGTTCTTAGGAGATTTACTAAGTAAAAGCTTTAGAAAACTCACGTAAAAGATTTTGTTAGTGGAGATACACCATATATATATATATACACATATATGTATATATATATATAATCCATATACATATATATGGATTATACTTAGACCACACTCACAAACATAAGCATGTGCACATCCAGTAAAATAAACAAACATGCAAACAAACAAACAAAACTTCAATAAGCTAAGCCTGGGGAAGAAAGCAGAGGACCTATGGGGACATAAAGTCTGATTGAATCCAGAGGCAGAGAAAGATCAGTTTTAGGTGGTGACCTGAGGTGACCACCGAGATATGATTTATGTCTTTGAAACTAGCACAAGGAGGAGGATTAGGGATGAGTCTGTGGGATTAGCAACAGATACTTTAAGCTTTAGAATACCTACCTGTGTTAGTCAGTTCCTGGCAATCGCTGCATTTCATCACTAATTTTACTTAAAAGCTCATCTCCGTAGCAACTGCCTTTCCTCTCTACAAAGTACTTATGGTATAAATTATACCAGAGCTTTGAGAGTGCGTATAAGCACAGTATATGGCTAGAAAATATTTTTCCAAAAGATCCTTTCGAACATTCTAAACTCTCCATCTTCCCAAATCCTTTAATAAATTGTTCAGGCAAAATAACATTAACATAGCATGAAAAAGGTTTCAAGGCAATTTAAGCAAAGTAATGGCATATGGTGACTACCTTGAAGGTTTGAAAGAGGATACTCAGCAATGTCCAGCAAAATATCAGTGCCTGAAATATAGACACTTAGTCTTACCAGGCTCCATACGGGCTCACTGCTTAATCTTCATAAAAAATGGATATTTAGTGTGAGTTTAATGGCAGACTTTCTTGCAGTAGCTGATGCTGAGATTTCAGGAAAGAAATTTGGTGCTAGAAATATTTACTCAAGCACTGGCACATAAACCGAGAGCTATTAGACTTTAATGCCTTCTCCCCCCTCCAAACTTTTTATAGCCCTTCATTTTTTAATCGCTGCCAATCTGCTGATTTTATTTCAAATAGACACTTCAGGACTATGCTTTGTCAAAACAGACAGATGTATCATTAAATTCCCTCCCAAATTACATGCTAAGCCATGTCATTGTTTCATGCACTACTGAGGTATTTGAATTTGTTATAATCTGGAGCAGGGGGGTGGAGGGCGAGGGAGAAAAAGAGGCTGAATAGCGAATTTTCAGATTGAAAAGGCTCTGTGATTTGGAAATGATTGTTCTGATTGCATGTTGCTTGGTGTAATGCAAGTTGGCTAGTGAGGGTGGCTTGGACCTGAGCACTCATCCTTGGGGATCATTGTGCCACAGTTTTCTTGGAAGTCAACAATAGAGGGCACAATAGAGTCTTGGGGTTGGCTTTACCATCTATTAATCATCTCCTTAAAGGAAAGACTGAGGGATAAATTCATCAGGTAATTACTAAATATTTCTTTTTAGTTGGGTTGTGTAGTCGCTTCCAATTCCCAGAGCAACAAATTCTTACTTCTTGGCTCAAAATAACCCAGATTTAGAATTTTACAGGTCCAGAGGCCCCAAGTCTGAAATGAGTCTCACTGAGCTAAATTTTGGATGTCAGCAGGGAAACACTTGTTTGCAGGTTTTAGTAAAATCAGACTTGCTTCTGCCTACTTCTGGCACACCTTGGCTCTCTGACTTCAGGCCAGTAGTATCACACAACCAAACCTTACCTGACTCCAGCCTTGCCTTCTTCATCCACTGGTGAAGACCTTATTGACACTAAACTTACCCAGAAAATTTACGGGGCCATTTCCATACTGCACATTGAATTTAATCATATATGCAAGGTCCTTATTTTTACATTGCCTGGTTACATTTTCACAAATTTTAATGTATTGGGATATGGACATTTGTGGGGGCCTACTATTATGCATTTTGCAGGGGCATAGTAAACAATTTCTGTGGCACATTCAGTCTTTTTCCTTAAAGTGAAAAACCTGTGCTTTCAGCTTAGAGACTCTGCATGGAGAGCCTTTTTTTTTTTTAAGTGAACAACTCTAGTTCCTGGATTAAATAAGTGGGGGAAAAACCCAGCCTAAAAAGAGACACCTTCCTATCTTCCAATAGAGAGGCATGTGTAATGTGGGGATTCATGAGAACTGAACTCACGTGGCCAGTGCACCTACTGCATGGTACACAGGACTGACAAACACAATATTCTCTTGTTTTTCATCATCCACTAAAGAAAACTGAAGACCTAACCTTAGTATTGAAAAAAAAAAAACAATAAATGAAAGCCTGATGCACCATGGTTGTCATGTTTGCCCCACATTTCCTCTGGGTCACAAACAGGTTGAAATGTGGTCTGACAAGGACAACTTGAGTTCTTTAGAAAAAGGTGGCTCTGGGTAGGAGAATGGAAGCCTGACCATGAAGCCCGTTGTTGGAGGAGGAATCATGGCACCTCTTCGGCCAACTGTAACCCAATAAGTCCTCTGGATGATGGTGCCTCTCAGAGAAAGTGAAGTCATTGAGCAAAAAAAGAAAAGCAAGCCTGCAGATCATGTTGAGTCTGCCACTCAGGAGCCCTGCACACTGTTGACAGGAACCACACTGCATCCAGGAATATTCTCTTCTCTCTAATGTCATTCCTACTGCTGATGTCAGATGAATGTTCTATTCTTTTACATTCTCCAAGGTACCTTTCAATCTCCTTGAAATGTGATCCTACTTAGTCTTATCAATAATTACCAAAGTCAAATATTGGGGTAAAAACTGAAAGATCAGAGAACCAGAGCACCAGGACCTCTGAATCCTGTCTCTGCCCCTTCCTTATCATTTCCTCTCTCCACCCAGGCTCATCACTTCCTGTGTCCTGTCTGTAAAGGCTTCCAGACCTCTATGGTTAATTAGTGGCTAGTCCCACCCTCTGATATTTTAGGCAAGCTTTATTTGTTAGAACACAGACAAAATATCACAGAACAGCTCCTCTCACTTCCTGAGCTTGTGTGTGCTTCTCTACCCTGGATATTGCCAAATGGAGCACTATGCTGTTGAATTACTGTCATGTGGCCACAGAACCAGGCTGTCTTCACTCACCAGGAATCGACAGAGACACTTCACATTTCATCCAAGTTATTTGGACACATATGCAGAGAGGAGCGTCATGCATTTCCATCCTCCGCCATGTTGATGCCGTTCTAGGGACAGGCCTTGAAACTGCCAACACCAGCTACATTAGGTAGCCCTCTTACTTCTAAGATCGATTTGTCTCTCCTTTTCCTTTTTTTCTGATTAAGATGAAGAAAAGAAATCAATATTCTTTTCTCAAGTTTCCTTTTCACCACAGAAAATAATGATTGACATTTTAAACTTTGAAGTTAATGTATCATCATTCATTTATTGAACTAAGCACAATGCCTGGAATTCCTTTGCAATTCTATTTCTGAGTCAGAAGACTAAGAAGCAAGAATAGAGGGGAAGGAAAAAATCACAGATTCTAGCTGGGATTCTAAAATGAGCTTCTTAAGATGCCATCAACACAGTTTGCCCATGAACAAACTCTATTCTCTGGAACTGTTTCCTCTGCTGCCAAAGACAGTGGTGCTGGCTGCTCTCCAAGGTCCAGCCCAGGCAGCTGGGTGTCTGGCCTGCTTCAGTCAGCAGCAGGGAGCTCACAGGGAGGGTGCACACTTAAAGGGAGTACTGCTTTCTTACTCGCAAATAGAAACATCTCTTTTTTGTCAGTAGGATGCCAGGAATAAGAGAAGCTTCTTTTAAATAAAGCCAATGCAAACAACCCAAAGCTTAATTATTATAAATATGGGTGGAGAGTTTTAAAAAACCAATCAGCATTTTTAAATTACAAAAGTCATTACTGTAAAAAAATCTCAGTATTAAGTATTAAGAGAAAGAGGGAGAGAGGGAGAGAGAGGAGAAAGAGGAGGAGAAAAAGGAGGAGGAAGAGAAGGAGAAGGAGGAGGAAGAGGAGGAGGAGGAGGAAGAGGAGGAGGAGGAGGAGGAGGAGGAGGAGGAGGAGGAGGGGAAGAAGGAGGAGAAGGAGGAGGAGGAGGGGAAGAAGGAGGAGGAGGAGAAGAAGAAGAAGAAAAGGAAGGGGGAGAAGGAGAAAAGCAGACTGAACTGAAACAGTAGAGAATTCAGCAATAATCCACCATTGGAAATATTCCCTCTTTTAACCTATTAGTCTGGCTCCTTAGAATCACACAGTTCCTTCATTTCTTATTGTGTCTCCTTTTAAATGAGAAGAAGAAATTAGGGACCAAATTTAGTCTTCACTTTGATTCCAAGATGCTGGTGAGATGTCTCATCCCCATTTTGTACCTTCAGCTTTATTTTTCTGGAAGATCTCACTTGAGGCTCTGGACTGTGTTTCAAACAGTGTTGTTTCTTCTGAGATGCGTGACATTTTCCTTCTTAAGCACAGGTAAAACAGCATGTGGCACCTGCCCTGTGGCTTCCTCTTGGCTGCCTCAGTGATTAACCTGGCATCAATTACTCTAAGTGCAATTTAAAGAGGGAGGGTGTGCAACCTGGAAATTAAACCATTAACACTAAATTAAGGCCATCAGGAAACAGTTGAGAAGTCTTTTAGACGCAAATGCGTTCTTTTTTCTTTACTGGGAGACTCCATTTATACGGGTGAGTTCAACTGAACCGCTTGGGCAGGCATTTAAGCAGGCATGGTTCCCTTTCAAGATAAGGATCTACTTTGTGCTCAGGGAGAGAGGGTTCCTGGCAATGTGTCAGTGTTCACAGAGATACAGTCGTGCCCAAGAAACACTCTGTTGGCACAGTGTGTATAACGTTTTCTAAGTTCTGTGTATGTGTTTAGGTGTGCATAGAAGACTTATAAGCATTTAAACACCATTTTCAAGCATCATAGAAAGGATTTACAAAGGGACTAGAAGTCAGACTCCATTTTACTTTCATAATTAATATAAATATCAGTGTGGCTTTCTGTGGTTGTCTTCTTACAAGGAAGGCTGTACTGTACTGACGTGCAATACTCGTCTTTTTACTCATATGTATTACAGGCCTACTGTGTGTCAAATACTCTATTTGGTCTTGGAGCTAGAGCAGTAAACAAAATGTCTGTCACCCCCACCAGTATTTCTCCTTCCACTAACTATGCTAGACAATAATAACTGCCTGGAAGAGACTAACTGTGCAATAGGGTGCTATTTTAACAGATGTGGGTCAGTTTAGAATGGAGAGTCTAGGGGTGGCTGTCAGAGAGTAGTTAGAATGACCTGGCCAAAACATGCATATGATCTATGTTATAAGCAAGGGTGATCATGCGTGCCTTGTGGGAGGAGTTTTGGATTTCAGAGAGCCAGGCAGCAATCTGTAGGAGGAGGGGCCACTTGTTCATCCCGGCCGCCCAGCTAGCTTAACCCCGAAATAATCACACAAAAACTGTATTAATTAAATCACTGCTTGACCCATGAGCTCTAGCTTCTTATTGGCTAACTCTTACATCTTAATTTAACCCATTTCTATTAATCTGTATATCACCACGAAGTCATGGCCTACCAGCAAAGTTCCAGCATGTCTATCTCTGGCGGTGGATCCTTGACATCTCTCTGACTCCATCTTCTTCCTCCCAGAATTCAGTTTCATCTTCCCCGCCTACCTAATTTCTGCCCTATCAATAGGCCAAGGTTGTTTCTCTATTCATTAACCAAGAAAAGCAACACACAAACAGAAGGACCTCTCATACCAGCAGTCTGTAGGAGGTGTGGCTTAGGAAGAGGCACAAGCACATTTAAAAGCTCCAAGGCAAAAACACAGTGCACTAACCTCCCTCCCTCCCTTCCTCCCTCCCTCCTCAAGTCCTTCCTTCCTTCCTTCCTTCCTTCCTTCCTTCCTTCCTTTGAAAAGCAGAAGGAATTAATGAGATTAATTAGATCAGGCCCAGAACAATCTCAACACTTGAATATGTAGAAGGGGGCAGAGCTGACAGAACGAGTCCACAAAAGGAGCGGGAAAATCAAGCAGATGACAGAATTATGAGCAATGTAGACAACTGTGAACAGCCAGATTCTAAGTAATCAGGTTAACAGGCTTTATCCCCAGGGACAGTGGGATAGAGCCAATGAGGTAAATGAGAAGGACATCACGTAAATGTGCAGCCAGGATACTGGCCCAGGTCTTTCCAAATTTGACTCATTACTACTGGACAGTGTCCATGTCACCTGGTAGCTTCTTCAACATCAGAATCTTAAGTCCCCACTGCAGATAAAGCTCTGTGTAGAGGAGCTATACACATACTCAAATTTGAGAGGCACTGCTGTATCCTACTCTGATGTAGGGTCTTCTATCTATCTGCATCACTACACTACTCTCCTGGCGGTGAGACCTACCGTGTGGACTTCTCTAAACTCTAAAAAGTTAGACATTGCAGAAAACCCCTTGAGCCCTGGGCAAACCAGACTGGGTAGTCTCCCAGCCTTCTTCTACCCAGTGAATTCTCATGGCATTTTTCTACACCTGCTAGATGACCCCTCTCCGTCTGGTCTCTGCAGTTTCCTTTTGTGCCTTCCCACTTCTTCTCCCACCATCCACCTCAGGGGCTTTTCCACAATTTGAGGGCCATCAGGATAGAGTAGTATGCACAAAAATTCACTCAGATTATGGCGATCACAGCCTCACAGAGCAACTCAGGGTGTGATCTCGGGAGGCGAGAGGTATCTGTTTGAATCAGTCAACCAAACTTTTCTCCTTCAGAATTCCCAGATCGTGAGGGATGCCCCATGGAAGGCAGTGAAGCTGGGAGAAACTGCTCAGCTTGCGCAGCGCTCCTCCCAGTCTTCAGACACAGTGTGTCTAGAATGCCACCGCATAGCTGGCAGTCACTGGGGGGGGGCATCTCTTTGCAAGCCTCCCAACAACTTCCTCACACCAATGCCAACCCAGATGCACTGCCTGACTGTTCTGCAGCAGCGCCAGTCTGCTGGCTCTCCTAACAGGGTGCCTCAGGCATCTACAGTACCGCGCTGATGATAAAGACAGCTACCATTACTCAGGGCAGACTGCAGGCCAGAACCAGCTACATTTGCTGACTCTACTTTGTCTTGCAAGCCAGGCAACAATTCCAGGATGCTGCATAGTTCCCAGATGGAGAAATCAGGGTCTACAAAGGAAAATAACTTGCAGAGAAAGTCATAGCCTAGCTTGTTTACCTGATTCTTCTTGACCCACACTCTTTGCGTGGGTATACATGTATGTATGCACATGTACACACACGTACATGAATGGAGAAGCTAAAAGACAATTTTGAGTGTTTTTCTTTGGGAACTATCTATCTTGTGCTGCTTGCTTGTTTTTGACAGTCTCTCATTCAGTGGCTGTCTGGGGAGCCCATGGGTCCACCTTTCTCTGTCTCCAGTGCTGAGATTTCAAATGATCCCATGATACCAGCTTTTTTACATAGCTCTAGGAGTTGAACCCAAGTCCTCATGCTTGCATGGCAAGCACTTTACCAACTGAGATATATCCCAGCCCTTGGTCCTCTTTAATTTGGATTTGCCCCTTCCTTATCTTCCATGTGTTCTTCATGGAAGAATTCATAGGCATCACATCCAAGAGAACAGACCAGCCCTGCAAACCTTTAATGTAGTTCTGAGCTGGAAAGAGCAAAGAATAATGGTGACACTTAAAAGACTGACTATGTTAGGCGTAGAGTAAGGACCGGGTGGTACAGATAGATCTTTGTAGGGAAGGGAAATAGAATAGTTATGGACGAATGGAGAAGGCTAGAACGGGAGGATCAAGTGGGGAAGGGAATAGGATGGGGAACAAGGGAGAGAATACGAGGAAAGACAGCTAAAATGAGGGGTCATTTGGGGTATAGTATGGAAATCTAATACAGTAGAAGCTTCCTGAAATATATACATATTTGAAGGCGATCTGAATAAAGTTGCCAATTGTCCTCCAGTCATCTGTGATTATTAGAACGTGAATCTCAGACCATTAGCAGTCTGTTGTGGGACTGAGTCATCAGACCTGGGACTGTAGCTACCACATCTCCCCTGACCTCACCGTGACTGCAGTTGGGTCTAGCTGGTGTCTTGGAGGGTGCTAGAGCATGCCAGAGGCTGAGGTTGACTGTGAAGGGAACTGTACTGATGTGGTTTCCATTAGGCACTTCTACTAGTAATCCCTCTCCCAGTTCATATGCAAAAAGAGAAATCTCATTGGTTCACCATGCTGGACTTTAAGGAATGCTTTCTAAGTTCTGGTAGTTCCCTATCAAGTAGACATTCTTTCTGGGGGAAACCACCTCAGCCAAGTTCTATGACCCGCTTTCGCGCTGGAACGGTTAGAGTCAGAGTCCATGCCCAGGCACCCTAACAACATAAGCTCGATCACTGTCCTATTGCTTTTTGATGCTTTGATAAAACACTGACCAAATCCAACTTGAGGGAGAAAATGATTCATTTGACTCACAGGTCACAGTCCATCATGAAGGAAGCCAAGCCAGTAACTTAAGGCAGGTGGCTAGAAGCAGGAACTGAAGCAGAGGCCACAAAGCCCTGCTGCTTACTGGCTTGCATACAGACTCATGTTCTGATAGCTTTTTATATTGCTCAAGACCACTGACCTAGGGTTGACACTGTCACCCATAGTGGGCTGGGCCCTCCCATATCCATCAACCAAGAAAATGTCCCTCAGACATGTGCACAGGCAAATGTGATGGGGGCAAATCATTAACTAAGGTTGCCTTTCCCCAGGCATGTCTATCTGACAACCAAAATTATCACAGCTACCCATTCAATAGACACATTAGATAGTAACAGTGAAAAGCAACGACAGGAGATGTATTTAGTATGGCTATGTTGGGTGAGAAAGAGAACAGAGACCAGTAACACCCCAAATTCATCTTTGATGTCCTAACATGATGTTTAGGTTTAAAAAGAAAATAAACTAGCTAAGTAGCCATGGTCAAAGTGTGACCCCATCCATCACTGATAACTGGGCACTAGTCTCTGCTGTAAGAGTAGTAAGAAAAGTCAGTACCATATGAAATCACTTTCCTGGAAACAAGTCCACACCTCCCAAATGTGACCAGCACAAGGAACTCAGTCTTGTCTTTCTCCCAGCCTGAGAATCCTGGGGATATTCCAGTTTCTTGGCATCTATTGTTTTAATAGTGTGATAGACAAAGGGAGGGGCATATGTGTCTCTTTGGAATACTGTTATCGCAGAGAGTGTGGGTATACCCTATGATTATTGTCATTATTAGTTTCTTGCATCTCTTTAAATGTAACATCATGTAGAAATGTCAGCTTTTGCTTTGCAGTTTTCAGAAAAATTGTGGAAAGGATTTGATGTTGACTTTTTTTCAATCATTGGAAGAGACAAACTGTTAGACTGCCAACACCTGAAATTTTTGAACAAACAACAAAAGGAACCCACTCATTGATGAGGGTTAGTTGATCAGTGGGAAATGTGGCAGGACTTGAAGGTAGAAAGGAGTGTCTGCGTTTTCTCAATTTCTCCTTTAAATACTACATTGTATGAAATTCTCAAAGCATTAATAAAAACATTGCTAGCAAAATAAGGCTTTCTTTCTTTCCTCCTCTATACAAAAGAAGTAGGTGCTTCCAACGGTCCAGTAGAACTGTTGCCCATCTGACTCAGTAATGCCAGGAGCTTCCCCACAGACTCCCTAGACTGTGTGTATAATGTGGAGCCCCATCACTTCTCTTCCTTCAGGTTATACAGGCTCAGATATCAGCTTCAAGTGTTCATGGTGGGAAACCTCTTCTGGATACTTCTTAGACAGCCTTACATCTTACAATTCCCTTCTCAGACGTCCCTGATTAACAAAGCCTTTTTTCGTAGCTGTGTGTGAAAGACATCCTTCATAGCACACTGTCTCTGTCTGCCATTCCCAGCACCCATTGCCATGGATACATCCCACTTTTACTGGCTGATGCATCCTTTACTACAACTTAACCTCCCGACACTTTGAATACAGTGCCGGCGTTAAGAAGATTTGGTGAATCTTCTTTGCATGGAGGCAGGCATATTGTTTATGTACACTTTGGCAAAGACTCTGCTTTTTCAAGCCAGATAGGGAACTGGATTGCTGGCATTGAGTCTGGGCCAGGAACTAGAATATCTCAATATTTATAAACATTTGAAAATCAGAAGTCAACTTATTGTCCATCAGTCAGACAGAGTTTGGTCAGTAAAACAAGAGCTAGTCTAGATATTTGGGGTGTGAGATGATTTAATGCAGGGAATCAGAGTCTAGCACCATTGGAGTGCACGTTGGAAGGTCGTGGAGCCAAGGTAAGCAAGGCTGCTCCCAGGACGCCTGGAAGAGCAGGCTGTCGGAAGCCATCACCAATGGCTTGGCTGACTTCTGCAAAGAGTGAGTGACTCTCAGCAGCCTCTCTGAAAGCTTCCATTGAAATTCCTGCCAGCCATGGCTGCCATCTGCTGATATGCACACACTGGTCTACAGCTGCCACTTAGTGGGGGAAATAAGGCTCTCTTTTTTCTGTTCTAAAAATCTCAAACAAGTGTTTCTCATTAGCTAGATCTTGATGAATGATGCCATGAAAGGAATGTGGGAACTGTGAGTGACTCGATCCTTCAAGACAGAAGAGAGGGTAGAAAGAGGGACGCGTTCTCATTTGTGACACACAGTGTAACATGCTGATTGCACATCCATTAAGTGGGGATTACTATAACTTTAGAACTGATGCTGTCCATGTCCTCTATTGACTAACACCTTGGCATGCTATGAAGTTGAATTCTTAAGTTTCAAGCTAGGGGATATAGTGACAGCCTAGTGAATATCAGTGATCCATTTTAAATTCTCATCCTTGCCTCAAATAATACTTTGAATCTTCCTTATGGAAATGAATGCCTAGATGAATTTGAGGCTGATGGATTATTGCCTCCTTGAATAAAATAATGCATTTTATTTCTCCCATTGGGTAACTAAGAGATTTCTCCCACTTCATAATAAGTGTGTGGTTCCTTTTTAACAGATACCCTGGGAAGCAAGAGAACTTCAGTGACTTGTAGGTGATGCTGGAGCCAGTGGGCTAATGTCACCATCCATCTGGGTCTAGCTGCTCATTCACAATTTAGATACAGGATAAGATCCATGGGCAGGATGGAGTAGTGTTCCACTGGGGTCAGAGTCAGAAAGACACTGTGTTGATGGTATGGCCTGTGTTGGCCCCACTCTGACTCCTGGTGGGACAGGAGGAACTCTGTGGAGATACCATCTTTGGAGGATGACAACTCAGGAGTTTCTGATGTGTTCATCTCTTCTAGATTGGAATGCATCACAGCAAATCAGTGTCAAAACAAATCAAGCCAGCCACATCTATGGATTTCTTTTAAGCATTTCCCATAGTCAGATTAAGTCACCTTAAAGCCTCTCCAGCTAGATACCTACTTACCTTAGAATGAATATTGTTATTCAATTTAAGAAAAGGGGAAACTCATGAACTTCTAGGTAGCAGACACAGTAAGCTAACACCCCTCTACTTCATCTGGAGTAACCCCACAAGAGGAAATATCATTAGTGTGTTATGCTTCTGTAAGGCAGTAATGCATGAGACTTCATATAGGGAAACCATTACCTTCCTCACAGCATGGTGATTTCTTACCTAGAAACACCATGAAACAGTCAAAGACATGCCCTTCAGGTTTACAGAGATTCTCTAATTCTTCCCTTTATCACAAGAAGCATACCACCACTTTTTAAATACATCTATCAATTCAGAATATTGGTCTTCAGAGTCCTACAAAACATAAGGAGATAAAAAGGTTCAGAGAAGACCGTATGGTATCCTTTGACATTTCCTTGCTTGTGATCTACTCGGTCTTAGGACATTACTGTAAACAAGCAAACAAAAAACCTCATTCATGAAGTGGCTCCCATTGACTTGGAATTCATTTATTATGTCTCTTTGTTCACTGAAAAAATATTATCTATGCTATGTTCTGTATTCATTCCTGTCCAACTTTTAAGAATACTTCCCTCTATACAGTCATTTACCTCCTAAGCCCTCCACATCCACCCGTCAGTCCTGCCCTGTGTTTCCAAATATGCCCAAGTGGCTTACAATGGGTATGGTATCATTATCCTGCTTCCTCTAATCCCAGGCTTCTAGGGATCTCTTATTGTGAATATTTGGAACTTTTTGTTATGATTCATTCATTGAAACCCAGTTTTCACACTTGCTGTTTTTTAGAAGTAACATTATTCTATAGCTCTGTGGCGACTATGGTCTCTAAATTCAATAGTCTTCTCTCCACATTCTTTCTGACAGGCTTCCTGAAGTCAGCTGTTCTCATATTTAGTGGAACTACTACTTAACACACCAACCCAATACCCAGTGCTGTAAAGCGGAAATCTTATCTGCATTATCACTTTCCCCTTTTGTGTTTGGAATTCTGCTGGTAAAGGATAGATTTGCTGGTTGATTCTTTACTTCAAGATGTGATGGGTGAGGCAATTTTGTTAGGTTTCGAAGGCTAGTCTGGAAGTTCCTTCTGTATAGATCTCTGACTCTTCTCTATGATTATCAGGAAGCAAGTTGGAGAGTTTTCCCATTAAGGACATGGAAGAGACTGAAATACATAAAGCCTTGGAAAGCCTGAGCATTGAGCTGGCACACTGTAATGCCTTATATTCAACTAACCAGTCACATGAATAAACCTAAAATTTGGGGGCAAAACAGCTATATCTAGTACTGATAAGACCATGTGGCAGTGTGGACACAGGAAGTGTTGGAGACCTGAGGCATTCATTCTTTCACTATACCCAAGACCCAACCATCCTTCAGCCTTCAAGACTTGTGTGTGTCATTTCACTGGATCTTCTAGGGAAAAAACTGTAGATTCTTGGATGTAACTGTCTGCTTTGCTGTATTCTCTTTAGCAATAAGATCCTTTAGTTGGATTACTATCTTAGTCTTGAAGGGCCCTAAGGTCTCTCTTAAGAAGCTTTATTTTCTCATCGGTTTTATGTGTTGCCCTTTCTAAAATTCTAGATTACATAACAAGCTCTAGAATTAACAATTCCAAAGATAATTTACCATGTTTCACCAAAAAAAAAAAACAAAAACAAAAACAAAGAAAAAAACAACTTTTCTTTCTATTCCTTGATCTATCCATGGTGACATCATTACAGCCTGGAGTTGTCATATTTGCTTATCTGTCCTCTGCACTCAGTGGCATGAATCCATCAGATCTTAGCAAACCTTGTGAAATAATTCTTCTACCAGCCTAATACAGGCCCAGGTTTCTTTTTCTTTCTTTCTTTCTTTTTTTTTTTAAGATTTATTTATTCATTAGATATACATTGTTCTTCAGGCCAGAAGGGGGCACCAGATCTTACTACAGATGGTTGTGAGCCACCATGTGGTTGCTGGGAATTAAACTCAGGGCCTTTGGAACAGCAGGCAGTGCTCTTAATCACTGAGCCATCTGTCCAGACCAGGCCCAGGTTTCTTTTCCCCTCCCCTAAACTGCATTCTCATTCTTGGAAGATGGAACCATGACCAGGTTTTCTGAAAAGCTGTCTTCTCTCATAGCTTTAAATTTCTTTGTTTTTCTAGCCATAATCCAGTGGTTCTCAACCTTCCTCATGCTGTAACTCTTTAGTGCAGGTCCCAGTGTTGTTGTGACCCCAACCCTACAATTATTTTGTTGCTACTTCAAAACTGCCATTTTGCTAGTGTTATGAATTGTAATATAAATATCTAATATACAGGAAATCTGATATGCAACTCCCAAAGGAGTCTTGACCCACAGGTTGAGAACCACTGCCATAATTCATGTTATAGCAATCAGTATTATCAGTTAAGTGCCTCCCGAGATAATTTTCCTATTTAATTTCTGTGTGTCTACTTTTCCTAGGAGACAGTGCTTTGCACTAATGGGTTGGGATGGTAGGATTTGGACACAAATGTACCATTTGGTATGAGTCATATCCAGCTTTTTACCTGTGTGCTTTGCGAAGTTAAACTTATTTCATATCACTTTTTCTCATGTATAAAAATGTTTGGTTTACACTGGAGAATCTTGGAGGGGACAAAGGAGACTGATCATGAGTGAGATGGTACTTTCCACACTGCTGAATGATTGCTTTCTTGTTTCCCCTTCCTTTTGTCTCCAAGAGCTCTTCCTGCTATTAATCTTTCTACGTTCTATTTCCATGCTTCAATTCTCTTTAATTACCAAAAAACTCCTGAAAGAACATTATTTATTCATTTTATATGCCACAGGTGTCTTTGTGTATGGAAGGCATGTGACCTAAAAGTCTCTATGTATGATGAGATTTTTTTTTCCAAAGCCTTGCTCCTCCAAAATTTTGAGAAAAGAAGTCTTTCATCAGTCTATCAACAGAGCCTGATGAATCAGTAAGTAGCTGAGTTTCCTAATGAATATTTTCAGTTTTTTTTTTATTTTGCATGACATTTTCTTACCATTTTAAGGGATATGGTTCTTTCCCTCCAATAAAACATTTCCACATTTTAATATATCTGACTGTGTTTTTCTAGCTCTCTGTGAATTTTCACAAGTTATTACTCATTGAATCTTCATGGAAATTTATTTTTAATTTAATTTAATCATGGTTCATTTTGTTATTGACAAACAGCTTTTCTTGGTTTAGAGATGAAGGCAGTAGTATAATTGTGTGCTAAATGCACATCTTTTAGAAACGGAATGAACTGGAGCATGTACATTCAAATCCCAGCTAATTCACTGATTACCTTTGTGATCTTCTGATATGGAAAGTCCTTCTGTATATGTGTTGCTTTAATTGGTTAACGAATAAAGAAGCCTCTTTGGCCTGTGATAGGGCAGAGACTAGCTAGGTAGGAAAATTAAACTGAATGCTGGGAGAAAGAGGACAGAGTTAGGGAGACACCACATAAAACCTGAGAGAGGTTGGAAAGGAATTCTTCACACACACACACACAAAAAAAAAAAACAAAGTTTAGCCATATATTTTTTTGGGGGGATGGGTTCTATTTGCCTGTGGCTCCTTTAAGTCTTCCTCATTCAGTAGTAGCAGAAAAAAAAAAAAAGAAAAAAACGTGGTTTCAAAATGACAGCTGCCTGATTCATGCTAGTTTCACAAACAGCTCTAGCTCTTTCAGGAGGCGGAAAACTTGAATGGGATTGTGGGAAGCATGCTGCAAGTTACTTGGTAGCAGCATTGGCCAACTGGTTACCAGAGTTGAGATGGTGAGGATGGCTCCCACTTGGCAGTCTCAGAGGCAGTGAACATGCCTCCACCATGTTGGACTGGGCAGAGCCAACAGGCAGGACCATAAAGTTTGTCCTAGCATTTTAAGAAGCAGTCCTGGTCAGAAGATTATTACAGATATGCAATAAAAACAAATTTGTGGAAAAGACCTCTAAATGGGTCACAGTGTTGGATAAATGTAAGTAGGCTTGAGAGAGAGAAAAAATTGAGAATATAGACAGTTATAAAAGGACGTAAGTAGTTTTAAAAAATAAAGCAAAATCTTTAAAGAGACAGACAGACAGTCATAGATGTTAAGGGGGTAAAAAAGCCACATAAAAATGGAATATACACAGAGAATCTGGATTATGTATATTATTGTGGTTTCTTTGAATTATTTGACTATGAATGAGCTAAGTACAGAGAGACATTTCATTGTACAGGCTGCTAAGCTAAACCAACATATATATTTTAAAGTTGTCTTGACTTCAAAATTTGGGTCTAAGGATATGTTGCTTTGGAAAAGAAGTTCTGTTTTTGTTTCCACAGAAGATGGGAACCTGTGAATTCCTTCCAGGCTAACATGGTTTGATGGAACAAGACCCCTTAAGAGGTCTCCATAAACCCTAGAAATTCTTTACCTAATAAAGAGCAGGAAGTAATTTGGGGAAAACTATGTCCAAATTTCCAAAAATATTGCTTATAAATGTTTGCTTACATTTAAAGGGAGATATGCTACAGAGATGAATACTTTGCATTGGTATGGATCTTGGTTTATTGATACAAATTTAAGGTTAATTTTGTTATATGTATTTTCTGCTCTTGATTAGGGCATTGTGTTTGTGCAGCTCATTTAAAAATGTAATGTATAATTAAGAAATACAGGTTAATAGATAGTCATCTATAATAGTCAAGGGTGTAGTCATGTTAGTTAGGTTTTCTAGATATGTAGGTATATATTTTAGTTAGATAGATAATATTCAAACCTTTCAAAGACCTACATAATATGCATTTAAAATGTTTTAATAATTTAGGACTTTTCATGACAATGAGGCACATTGGCTCCTGGCAGTACCAATCTACTTCAAGAGGAAGATAGGCATTGAAGAGACGTCTTATGGAGTTTGTTAGCCATTTGGGTAAGAAACTGCTCTTGCCTGGACTTCTTGATGTTATGCTACATGAACTGAATATGTAGGACCCACAGAAAAATGACTGCTGAACTTACCTAAAGGTGAGACAGTCCTTCATGGTTCCTGCTTCATGAAAGAGTCTGCCAGGCATCCTGCAGGGCACAGAAGAAAGACACTGACAAACTGCCAATATAGACAGAACTGTCTTTCAAATTTCCTGCTTCATGGAAAACTCTGCCTGAAGCTATGGGCCTGTAGGCTGAAGATGGATGCCCCAATGGTACAGAAGAACTTTGGGTGACTGTCTAGGCTACACGATGTCTCTGTCAATTCTAGAGTTTCGGAAGTTGCTTACAATTCACTTCCTGTTAACTTAGGTAACATAATATCCTTCTGGAGTCTTTGATGGAGTTGAAGAATAGATACTTATAGTTTTCCTTAGTTATGATAAAAGATAAAGGAGATATAAAGATTGTAATTATCATTCTTGCTTGATACCTGTTTTGTTATATGTAATTTTACTATTTTAAAGTTAAAACCTTACTTTTTCTTTAGACAGAAAAAGGGAGATGATTTGGGAAGTCCTCCTGTATATATGTTGCTTTTAATGGTTAGTGAATAAAGAAGCTGCTTTGGACTGTAATAGGACAGATTAGAGCTATGCAGGAAAACTAAATTGAATCCTGGGAGAAAGAGAGTGGAGTCAGTGAGACACCCTGCCATATAGCTACCACCAAAAGAGACAGATGCCCAGGAACTTTATTAGTCTGGGCAGCTGGGAACAAACTAGCAGACTCCAACTACAATCTTGGACAACAAACTGCGTCTCAGTCTCTACCTCTGAAATAGAAATAATTATAATATCTGGCTCATGGTGTCATGTGAGAACTAAATAAGTTTATAAAATATAAATACTTATACCATAGACCAGTAAAGACTTAATGTCATTCATAGTTCAGTTGGGGTTCCAAAGATAGCCAACATCTCCATTTTTCTCAATGTATTGAGACAGACCTATGCCTCCTATCTGGCCAATTTAACAAAATGCTGCTTTCCATATGCCTTGGATTGGTAGCTGACACAGAAGTGGAGAAAATGGGACTGAAAAGACAGTTCATCAGTTAAGAACACTACCTCCTTCCAGCTCAATTCCCAGCATTCCACAAGGCAGCTAATCAGCATCTGTAACTCAAGTCCTTGGTGATCTGATGCCCTCTTCTGGCCTCTATGGACACTTCATGCACATGAAATAGACCCACCCGCATATCCGTACACATAAAATAAAAGTGAATAAATCTTTTTAAAAGTGTAGAAAATTGAATTAAAAGTGTGATTAGTAGGTCTTCTTGCAGAAGGCTAGAAGTTGATAAGTAATGACCATTAGATAAAGACTTATAGTTAGTAGGAAATTGTAACATGAGGTTACAACATATTTTGTTGGGGTTTCTGTCCTGCCCAGTTCCCATAGCCGGCAAGTCCCAAAGAAAATCACACAGAGGTCTACATAAGTTATAAACTGATTGGCCCATTAGCTCATGCTTTGTATTAGCTCTTATAACTTACATTAACCCATTATTCTTATCTATGTTAGCCACATGGCTTGGTACCTTTTTCAGTGGGGCAGGTTACATCCTGCTTCTTCGGTGTCTGGACAGGACTGTGAAAAAAGCTTCCTTCTTCCCAGAATATTCCTGTTCTCATTGTCCTACCTCTACTTCCTGTCTAGTTGTCCCACCTATACGTCCTGCCTGGCTACTGGCCAATCAGCGTTTATTTAAAATGTAATTGACAGAATACAGAATTGCCCCATACCAGGAAATAAACTTGATCTTCTAATACATACAAACATTCAAACACACACACATACACACATACATATATACATATACACACAAATATACAGACATACACAAACACACCTAAAATCCAACACATGAGAAGCTCTGTTGCTCACAATACAGAGTTTTACTTATTGGTGGAAATCCTAGCTCTACATTACTCCTTCCCATATGGAACACTATGTTTGACACTCTTAAGACAAGACAAACCACTGACTAACTGGGAGCAGTTAGGACAGGACAGTCAAGTAAAGGAGGAGTTAGAACCCTTGGGCAATAGAAGCAGTACACAGAGAGGCTCTAGCTTCCATGAGAATCAGGATATCAGGCTAAACATATCATTGCTATGCTTTATTCTGCCCAGGGCACAAAGATGAAAATGTCTAAAAATGAAAGACTTATTTTGTTAAAGACGTTGAATTTGCTACCTGGAGCTTTGAGTAGGTGCCCAGTGCAGGTTTGAAAATGAGTTAACCACTTATATACAGTTATCTCCTGGCTCTGGTTTACATTAACATTGACTTAACATTCATATTTAATTCTTACAACTACCTAAGGCAGATACTGTAATTATTCCCATTTTATAGATAAGGAGAATGAGGCTCAGCCAGACATTCCTCAGGGTCATACTGGTAATTAGCGCAGAGCTGGGGTTTGAATGCAGCTGTTTTGGTGTCACTTATCTCTGGAAGACAGGGTGAGAGCATGGGAGGTGCACTTAGCTTGGATTCGCTCTAACTCATTTCATGTCTAAGTCTTTATCACATAAGGAACAGCCACAGACTCACTAATCTTCACTGGGGAAATAGCTCAGTTGTGAAAGTACTCATCTGGCAGGCATGAGGACCTGAGTTTGACCTCAGAACTGCAAATGGATGCATCTTTCCCAACCACCCAGTCCCAAATAACCAACTCAGAGGCTGAATAATACCTCTAACTGCTCGGCTGACAGCTCAGGCTTGTTACTAGCTAATTCTTAGACTTAACCCATGATTCTTATCTATGTTTAGCCACATGGTTTGATACCTTTTCTCAGTACAATATTCTAATCTTGCATCTCTGGGTTTGCTGGCGACTCTGACTCTGCCCTTCCTCTTCTCAGAATTCTTCTACTCTGGCTCTCAATCCCTTTCTGCCCAGCTATTGACTAATCTTACCTTTTTGTTTTATTAGAAATGAGGGTAATACATATTCTTAGTATACAAAAAGATTGTTCCACAGCACAGAACCCACCTGAAAAAAGCCAGGCATGATGGGGCATGCTTGTGATCTTAGCAGTGAGGAGGTTCCACAGGCTAGAACAGCCTGCTTTAGTTTGCAAGTTCCAGGCCAGGGGAAACCCAGGAAGGAAATAAACAGTTGGGCAAGGCCCAAGGGATGATATCTGTGGTTGATCTCTGGCTTCCATACACACACGTACATCCTCACAACAGCACACTATTCCCGATTCGTTATTCTTTGGTTGGGTTTATTGCTTGATTTGAATCTTGTATATTTAGAATACTATCAGATAGCATGCAAATTGCTTTGTCTTTTGGGGGGAGGAAATTTCGCAGTCAGAAGAATTACACCATAGTTTTCCCTCTTTTCAATCACACAAGAAATTATTGGTTCTTTTTAAAGAACCAGGGCTGCAGGAGTTGTTCTGAAAACCCCTGACGGGAGAACAGAAAGCAGACTATTATTTGCTGAGTATTTTCTGGATGCCAGGAATGTGTGTGGAAATACATATATAGTGTCTCACTTCATAGACGTGGTATGCTAGTGAGGTGTATATCATGGAGAACTATCCCTACTAACATTCTCAAAAAGCAATGGAGGTTATATTGGAACCTAGAGGTATCAGGTACCAAACCACACCTTTCCAACTATGCCATATTGTTTCTCAATCTCAAACACCAAAGACTTTACTGTGGTTTCTCCAAGTTCAAGAAAAGGACAGCAACTATTTACTATCTTATTAATCTCTTCTGGAGACCTTCAGAGAAAGAAACGAGATCCATACCCGACAGAGATGACACATGATGAACAGTCTCATGGACTGGCAGTATCATGTCTAGAGCCTATCAGTTACCAAGGCTTGAACAACAAAGAAAGAGAGGAGGAAAGATGGCCTCAAAGTCTAGTCTAACAAGGAAAAACCCCAGGCTCTCTAATAGATACTGGTTCCTTCTCCAGCTAAGACCGCCCAGGGTCACTTCCACATAGTTCCTGTATGTGTTGACTCTCCTTTTCTATGTCTAGAATAATCCAGAAAAGTATGACCACCATACTCTACTGAGGAAGGCACCAATGTGTGTCATTATGATCCTGTCATGTAAAGAAGACCTAGGTTTTCTGGATTAGTTATCTATTGTTGCACAATGAATTGCCTCAGATTTAGTGGTTGGGAATAGCAAAGTGTTTATCTTCTCATTTCTGTGGGTTAGGAATGTGGAAATAATGCAATAATTCCAGGTCAGCACACAATTCCAAGGTCACTTACTGGATAACATAGTCCCTCTCTGTAGACAGTTCTCCATGTGGCCACTCGAAGAGTACTTTTCCTCACAGTGAGAACAAGATGGAATTGAAACAACAAAACCAAGCAGAATCAGTGACTGAAGCAATATACAATCCTTTCTGTTGTAGGTTATTGATCGCAGGGATGAAGCAACCCCACCCAAACTAGGAAATGGTTTTACAAAAGTGGAAATACCACAAGGGAAGCACCAATGGCAGAAGGGCTTTGAAGCTAGTTGTCTCATGGGTCCCTCAGTTAAAGGCAAATATTTCAGGAAAGGGTTATCATACTAAAAGTCACCGATCATTAACCAAGTAGCTGCTGCTGTGGAAAGCAGAAACAGATGAGCAAGCTGGGTGAATGTGGGAGGAGGGGCTCAGAGACTGGAGGACATTTTCTCTTTGATGCTATAGAGAAAAGTCGATAGAGGAGGCTCTACTCCTTGTGGTTGGAAAGTTTAGGATAGGCTGATAATAAAGATCCTCAAAAGTGGAGCAGGGCCCTCTCTATGGGCAGGGAATAGAGTAGGAGTGAGCACAGAAAGCCATTTTATCCACTGTTTTTGAGAACATCCAGTACCAGGGTCTTGGCACTGGGGATCCACTGTATTGGTGCAGAAATAGGAAAAAAGCAAGTGCTGTGCCTGCTGCTGGTTAATTAAATGTTGATTCCAAGGCAGCTGGTAGAATATGTGCACTATATATTATCCTCAGTTTGCTTTTTCTCTTTTTTCCTAAATCACACATTTTAATTAACCTCCAAGCCCTTGCTGGGGCTTTGAAAGAACTTAATTGGCCTGCAGAGATTGGAATACACAACTGCTAGAGAAAGGCTGTGTCTCAGTCGTTTTCACTCCAAGGACTTATAAAATTGAAATTATTGTTTTATTTCATTCTTTGAAGCCCAGCGCTACATGTGGATTCGTATTTGAAACTGGCAGAGGCATTCTTGGATGCTTAAGTGAAGCTTGAGAAAGGTTTTTAAATAGTATGAGTATTTCATGCACAAATCTTTTATTAACCTTGTGTCTTTCGGTTTCCAATGAATTCAACACTCCTTTTTTCCCATTTTCCCCAGTGAAGGACTGAAATACAGTGACCAGGATTTAGTACACAAATTTCACAGTCAGGGTGTGGGGAAGAATCTCTAGATAACAGGGTCCCTCTAACAGCTCCTCCCCAGGAGTTGGTAAGTTCACCCAGGATCCCACAGAGTGCTCCTGGGTCCAGGCAGTTGGGCACCATATTAATTCTTGTGGGCAGGGTCCTGCCCAGTGCCCTGCATGACTAAGCAGGTGAGCCCACATTCGGCACCGGGCAGTCAGGCACTACTAGGGTGAGCAAATGGTATGGTGTAGTATGGGGAGGAAGAGGAGGAAGAGGAGGAGGAGGAGGAGGAGGAGGAGGAGGAGAGAGAGAGAGAGAGAGAGAGAATGGCCCATGTCCTGTGAAAGAGGTGAGGGGAAGAGGCTGACGTGGGTGGCATGATTGCCACTTAGGGTCATAGTGATGTCTGTGCCTGGGCTGTGGCTGGAACTCGTGTCTGGATTCATGGCCCTGATGCAGCCATGGTCTGTTTTGATGTCCCAGGCTCCTGATGTCACTGAAGTTTGGGAAGATAGGGCTGGCTGTACAGACTTGGCCCTGCCCCTCACTGGCTACAACATTAGGGAGAACCGGTCCTGCCCCTCGCCAGCTGAAGCACTCAGAGGAACGGGTCCTACACCTCACCTCAGCAGCACAATAGAGCTGACCCTGTTCACAGAAGCAAGGGTGAGCTGGCTCTGAGGGTAGGAAAATGGGAGAGGTCACACCCCTCTATTCTGTCACGTGGTGAGGAAAAGATGCCTCTCCTCGCCCTTTGCCACCTACAGCAGGTGGAAGATCCGATCCAACCCCTCACCAGCTGCAACTAGGATCTTTGCCTTACCTAATAGGACCTAGCTAGGACCTTGTTTAGCCTGGGCAGCACTGTAGAGCGGACCCTGTAGACAGGGGCTTCGGTGAGCTATCCCTGAGGGTGTGAGAGAGGTATAGCTGATACCGCCTCCCTTGTCTGTGGTGTGGTGGTGGGGATGAGGGAGAGATGCCCTCTCACCTTGCTCCTACTGCCTCCCCTCTATCAGCAGCAACACTCGGTTTCAAAAGCAGGCCTGCACCTCATCTGGGCAGGAGAAAGAGCTGACCCTGTTGACCGATCACAGGTGAGCCAGCCCTGGGAATGTGAACAGGGGAGACCTGGCATTACCCCTCATTTGCCTTATGGTGGCATGGGTGGGGGGAGAGATGCCCCCTAGCATCACCTAAAACAGGTGGGAGAGCTGACCCTGAGTTCACAAGACTGTGAGAGCTGCCCCTGCCCACACCAGCTGCAATACTCAGGAGAGCAGGTTGTGCACCTTGCCCAGGCCGCACAACAGAGCCAACCCTGTTGGTGGAGCTGTGGGTGAGGTAGCCCCAAAGTTCTGAGAGTAGAACTGTCCCCAAGACTTTCATGTGGCAGTGTAGGTGGGGGAAGAGATGCCCTCCCTCCCTCCCCCCCACTTCATCACCATCTGTGACAGACGAGGGAGCTGGTCCTCCCCTTTACCAGCTGCTGTGCAGGAAAGAGGGCTCTGTTCCTCACCTGGGCAGCACAGCCGAGCTGACCCTGTTGGCAGAGGAGGGGTAAGATAGCTCTGCGGTGTGAGAGTGGGCTATCTGGCCACACCGCCCCTTGTCTACCCTGTGGAGGGGAGGACAAAGGAAAGATGCTCCCTCCCACCACCCGTTACCCCTGCCACCTGCGGTAGATGAGGGGAGCTGATGTTACCTTTTACCAACTGCAGCACTTGGGAAAGTGGAACCTAAACTTCCCCAGGCAGCGCAGTAGAGTTCCCCCTATTGATAGAGGTGCAGGTGAACTTGAACATGGGAGACCTGACCCCACTCCTCCTCTGCCATTGTAGTAATTAGAGCAGCAGGGCTGCGTCCCCAGCACCCCAGCCGCCTGGCTAGCTTATGCCCGAAATAACAACACACAAACTGTATTCATTTAAACACTGCTTGGCCCATTTCTATCTAGCCTCTTTTAGGCTAATTCTCACATATTAATTTAGCCCATTTCTAATCATCTGTGTTGCACCCCAAGGTGCGCTTACCGGGAAGATTCTAGCCTACGTCCATCCTGGGTCGGAGCTGAATCACGTCTGCCCGGGAGAGCGGAGCATGGCGTCTCTGTCTGAGGCGTTTTACCTCACTTCCTTTTCCTCCCAGCATTCTGTTCTGTTTACTCCACCCACCTATGTTCTAAGCTATGAGCCCAAGCAGTTTGTTTATTACTTAACCAATGAAATCAACAGATTGATATATGACACTCCCACATCATGCCATTATGGAGGCATGGGCCCAGAAGAGACTCTTTTCTGCCCCTTCCTACCCCCTCCTCCTATCAACGCCTGAGGCAGGTGGGAGAGCTGGCCCAAAAGTCATAAGAGCAGGAGAGCTCCATCTGTGTCACATCGGCTGCAACACTCGCCGGAGTGGCCCTGTACCTCGTCTAGAAGGCACAATAGAGCCATTCCTGTTGATGAGCCAGTCCCGAAGTTGTAAGCATGGATACACGAAAGAGCTGTCCCCATTATTCATCTGTCATGAGGCCACATGGGCAAGAGAGAGATGCCGTGTCCCGTCCACCCCCCACTCCCCCAGCCCCCCTACTCCCACTCACCGTCCATCAACTCCTGAGGCAGGTAAGAGAACCTGAGGCAGGTAGGAGACCTGATGCTGAGTTCATAAGAGGGGGAGAGCTGACCCTGTTCCTCATGAGCTGCAGCACTTGGAAGTGTGGCCCCCATGCCACCAGTAGAACTGGCCCTGAAGGTGTAGGTATGGGAGAACCAACTCTGAGGACTTGAGAGCAGGACAACTAGTTCTGCCCCTTGCTCATCACTGCCAAGTGATGAACTAGCCAGGGCAATGCAGGAGAGCTCACCCTGGTGATGAGGACAAGGGAGAGCTGACCAACCCTGCAACCACCCAGGCCTAGAACCAGGGTTAAGGGTTGGAGCTCATCCCAGCATCCACCTAATCTACGATCTCCTAGAGCATGTGAAGGGACACATCCTGCAGACAGAAAACTGCAGGATCTCCATGACACACGGCAATAACAAAATATCCAAGAGGAGTCCCAGTGACGGCCCAGCACCAATAGTGTAGCAGAAATCAGAGGCCTCCATCCAGACCAATGACTCTCTGCAAGAAACACTTGCAAGTAAAGATGTATGGACAAAGGGGGTTACTGCATGACTCTCTGTCACACTACAGCTTCCAAAATGAGATTAATTTTTTAAAATTTTTTATTGAGAAAAAGAAAAAAATTTCTGCCTCCTCCCAGCCTCCCATTTCCCTCCCCTTCCTCCCACCCTTCTTTCTCTCCCCCCACTCCTCTCACCCTCCCTCTCCAGTCCAAAGAGCAGTCAGGGTTCCCTGCCCTGTGGAAAGTCCAAGGTCCTCCCCCCTCCGTCCATGTCTAGGAAGGTGAACATCCAAACTGGCTAGGCTCCCACAAAGCCATCACATTACATAGGATCAAAACCCTGTGCCATTGTCCTTGGCTTCTCATCAGCCCTCATTGTTCGCCATGTTCAGAGAGTCCGGTTTTATCCCATGCTTTTTCAGTCACAGTCCTGCTGGCCTTGGTGAGCTCCCAATAGATCAGCCCCACTGTCTCAGTGGGTGGGTGCACCCCTCGTGGTCTTGACTTCCTTGCTCATCTTCTCCCTCCTTCCACTCCTCATTGGGACCTTGGGAGCTCAGTCCAGTGCTCCAGTGTGGGTCTCTGTCTCTATCTCCATCCAACACCAGATGAAGGTTCTATTGTGATATGCAAGATATTCATCAGTATTGCTATAGGATAGGGTCATTTCAGGTTCCCTATCATCAGCTGCCCAAGGAACTAACTGGGGACATCGCCTTGGGCTCCTGGGAGCCACTCTAGGTTCAAGTCTCTTGCCAACCCTCAGGTGGCTCCCTTAACTAAGAATTGTGCTTCCGTGTTCCCCTATCCAACCTTCCTTTATCCCAATCCTACTGTTTCCCCAAGATCCCCCATTCTCCCCTTCTCACTTTTCTCTCCTCATCTCGCCTTACCCCCATCCCACCCCACCCCCAAGATCCCAATTTTTTGCCCGGCAATTTTGTCTACTTCCCACAGCCAGGAGGATAACTATATGTTTTTCTTTGGGTTCACCTTCTTATTTAGCTTCTTTAGGATCACCAATTATAGACTCCGTGACCTTTATTTATGGCTAGAAACCAATTATGAGTGAATACATCCCATGTTCATCTTTTTGGGTCTGGGTTACCTCACTCAGGATAGTGTTTTCTATTTCCATCCATTTGCACACAAAATTCGAGAAGTCATTGTTTTTTTACCGCAGCGTAGTACTCTAGTGTGTATATATTTCACAATAATTTCTTCATCCATTCCTCCATTGAAGGACATCTAGGTTGTTTCCAGGTCCTGGCTATTACAAATAATGCTGCTATGAACATAGTTAAACAAATGCTTTTGTCATATGATAGGGCATCTCTTGGGTATATTCCCAAGAGTGGTATTGCTGGGTCCAGGGGTAGGTTGATCCCAAATTTCCTGAGAAACCGAAACACTGACTTCCACAGTGGTTGCACAAGTTTGCATTCCCACCAGCAATGGATGAGGGTACCCCTTCTTCTACAACCTCTCCAGCAAAGGCTATCATTGGTGTTTTTGATTTTAGTCATTCTGACAGGTGTAAGATGATATCTCAAAGTTGTTTTGATTTGCATTTCCCTGATCGTTAAGGAGGTTGAGCATGACCTTAAGTGTCTTTTGGCCATTTGAACTTCTTCTTCTGAGAATTCTCTGTTCAGTTCAGTGCCCCATTTTTTAATTGGGTTAATTAGCATTTTAAAGTATAGTTTCTTGAATTCTCTATATATTTTGGAGATCAGACCTTTGTCTGTTGTGGGGTTGGTGAAGATTTTTTCCCAGTCAGTAGGTTGCCTTTTTGTCTTTTGACAGTGTCCTTTGCTTTACAGAAGCTTCTCAGTTTTAGTAGGTCCCATTTATTCAATGTTGCCCTTAATGTCTGTGCTGCTGGGGTTATACATAGGAAGCGATCTCCTGTGCCCATGTCCTGTAGGGTACTTCCCACTTTCTCTTCTATCAGGTTTAGTGTGTTGAGGTCTTTAATCCATTTGGACTTGAGTTTTGTGCATGGTGATAGATATGGGTCTATTTTCATTCTTCTGCAGGTTGACATTCAGTTGTGCCAGCACCATTTGTTGAAGATGCTTTCTTTCTTCCATTGTATTCTTTTAGCTCCTTTATTGAAAATGAGGTGTTCATAGGTTTGTGGGTTAAAATTCTGGTCTTCTATACGATTCCATTGGTCAACTTCTCTGTTTTTATGCCAGTACCATGCTGTTTTCATTACTGTAGCTCTGTAATAGAGTTTGAAGTCAGGGATGGTAATGCCTCCAGAAGATCCTTTATTGTATAAGATTGTTTTGGCTATCCTGGGTTTTTTGTTTTTCCATATAAAGTTGATTATTGTCCTCTCAAGATCTGTGAAGAATTTTGATGGGACCTTGATGGGGATTGCATTGAATCTATAAATTGCCTTTGGTAGAATTGCCATTTTTACTATGTTGATCCTCCCAATCCAAGAGCAAGGGAGGTCCTTCCATTTTCTGGTATCCTCCTCAATTTCTTTCTTCAATGCCTTAAAGTTCTTGTCAAATAGATCTTTCACTTCCTTGGTTAGAGTTACCCCAAGATATTTTATGCTGTTTGTGGCTATTGTGAAAGGTGAAACTTCTCTGATTTCCCTCTCTGCTTCCATATCCTTTGTGTATAAGATGGCGACTGAGTTTTTGGAGTTGATCCTATATCCTGCCACATTACTAAAGGTGTTTATCAGATGTAAATGTTCTTTAGTGGAGTTTTTGGGATCGCTTATGTACACTATCATATCATCTACAAATAATGAAAGTTTAACTTCTTCCTTTCCAATTTGAATCCCCTTGATTCCCTTATGTTGCCTTATTGCTATTGCTAGAACTTTAAGTACTTTATTGAAGAGGTATGGAGAGAGTGGACAGCCTTGTCATGTTCCTGATTTTAGTGGGATGGCTTTGAGTTTCTCTCCATTTTATTTGATATTACCTGTCGGCTTGCTGTAAATAGCTTTTATTATATTTAGGCATGGCCCTTGTATCCCTAATCTCTCTAATACTTTTATCATAAAGGGATGTGGAATTTTGTCAAATGCTTTTTAAGCATCTAATGAAATGATCATATGTTTTTTTTCTTTCAGTTTATTTATATGATGGATTACATTGATAGATTTTCGTATGTTGAACCAAGTCTGCATCTCTGGGATAAAGCCCACTTGATCATAATGGATAATTTTTCTAATGTGTTCTTGGATTCGGTTTGCTAGTATTTTGTTGAGGATTTTTGCGTCAATGTTCATGAGTGAGATTGGCCTGTAATTCTCTTTCTTGGTTGAGTCTTTGTGTGGTTTTGGTATCAGAGTAACTGTAGCTTCATAAAAGGAATTTGGCAATGACTCTTCTGTTTCTATATTGTGAAATACATTAAGGAGTATAGGTATTAGGTCTTCGTGGAAATTCTGGTAGAATTCCACATTGAAACCATCTGGTCCTGGGCTTTTTTTGGTAGGGAGGTTTTTGATAACAGCTTCTAATTCTTCGTGACTAACAGGTCTATTTAGATTGTTCATCTGTTCGTGGTTTAATGTTGGTATATGGTATTTATCTAAAAAAATGTCCATTTCTTTTACATTTTTCAGTTTTGTGGCATACAGGCTTTTGTAGTAAGATCTAATGATTCTCTGAATTTCCTCTGTGTCTGTGGTTATGTCCCCCTTTTCATTTTTGATCTTATTAATTTGCATATTCTCTCTCTGCCGTTTGATTAGTTTGGATAGGGGTTTATCAATCTTGTTGATTTTCTCCAGGAACCAACTTTTGTTTCATTAATTCTTTGGATTGTTTTCTGTGTTTTTATTTTGTTGATTCCAGCCCTCAGTTTGATTATTTCCAGTCTTCTACTCCTCCTAGGTGAGTCTGCTTCTTTTTTTTCTAGAGCTTTCAAGTGGGCTGTTAAGTCTCCAATATATGCTTTCTCTGTTTTCTTTAAGTGGGCACTTAGTGCTATGAACTTTCCTCTTAGGACTGCTTTCATAGTGTCCCATAAGTTTGAGTATGTTGTTTCTTTATTTTCATTGAATTCCAGGAAGACTTTAATTTCTTTCTTTATTTCTTCCTTAATCCAGGTGTGGTTCAGTAGTTGACTGTTCAGTTTCCATGAGTTTGTAGGCTTTCTGGGGGTAGCATTGTTGTTGAATTCTAACTTTAATCCATGGTGGTCTGTTAAGACACAGGTGGTTACTAATATTTTTTTGTAACTGTGGAAGTTTGCTTTGTTACCGAGTATGTGGTCAATTTTCCAGAAGGTTCCATGAGCTGCAGAGAAGAAGGTATATTCTTTCCTCTTTGGGTGGAATATTCTATAGATGTCTGTTAATTCCAATTGCTTCATTACCTCCATTAATTCTCTAATTTCTCTGTTAGGTTTCTGTCTGATTGACCTGTCCATTGGTGAGAGAGGAGTGTTGAAGTCTCCTACTATTAGTGTGTGCGGTTTGATGGCTGCTTGAGTTTTAGTAATGTTTCTTTTACGTACGTGGGTGCTTTTATATTAGGGGCATAGATATTCAGGATTGAGACTTCATCCTGATGAATTGTTCCTGTTATGAATATAAAATGTCCCTCTCCATCTCTTCTTTTTTTTTTGTTGTATTTTTTAATTTAATTTATTTATTTATTAAGGATTTCTGCCTCCTCCCTGCCACCGCCTCCCATTTCCCTCCCCCTCACCTGATTAAGACCTCCTCCCTCATCTGCTCGCAGAGCAATCAGGGTTCCCTCACCTGTGGGAAGCCCAAGGACCGCCCACCTCTCCAGGTCTGGTAAAGTGAGCATCCAAAATGCCTAGGCTCCCCCAAAGCCAGTACGTGCAGTAGGATCAAAAACCCACTGCGATTGTTCTTGAGTTCGATTGATTTAAGTTTGAAGTCAACTTTGTTAGAAATTAGTATGGCCACACCTGCTTGTTTCTTTGGTCCATTTGCTTGATAAGCCTTTTCCCAGCCCTTTACTTTGAGTAGGTGCCTGTCTTTGTGGTTGAGGTGTGTTTCTTGTAAACAGCAGAATGTTGGATCCTGTTTTCGTATCCAATCTCTTAGCCTGTGCCTTTTTATAGGTGAGTTGAGTCCATTGACATTAAGTGATATTAATGACCAGTGGTTATTAACTCTGGTCACTTTTTTAGTAGTAGAGTTTGTGTGTTTCCCTTCTTTGATTTGTGCTCGTGAAGGGTCTCTAGATGTCTGAGTTATTGTGGTCATTGTTGGACTCCTTGGTTAGTGATTTTCCTTCTATTACTTTCTGTAAGGCTGGATTTGTGGCTACGTATTGGTTAAATTTGTTTTTATCCTGGAAAATTTTGTTTTCTCCATTTATAGTGAACGAAAGCTTCGCTGGGTATAGTGGTCTGGGCTTGCATCCATGGTCTCTTAGTTTTTGCAGTACATCTATCCAGGACCTTCTGGCTTTCATGGTTTCCATAGAGAAGTCAGGTGTAAGTCTGATAGGTTTACCTTTATAAGTAACTTGGCCTTTTTCCTTTGCAGCTCTTAATATTCTTTCTTTATTCTGTATGCTTTGTGTTTTGATTATTATATGGCAAGGGAATTTTTTTTTGATCCAGCCTATTCGGTGTTCTGTATGCTTCTTGAACTTTAATACGTACATCTTTCTTTAGGTTGGGAAAGTTTTCTTCTATAATTTTATTAAATATATTTTCTGGACCGTTGAGCTGCACTTTTCTTTTTCTTCAACTCCTATTATTCTTAGGTTTGGTCTTTTTATTGTGTCCCATATTTCCTGAATGTTTTTTGATGAGAGTTTGTTGGACTTGCTGTTTTCTTTGATCAGTGTGTTTATTTTCTCTATGTTACCTTCAGAATCTGAGATTCTTTCTTCTATCTCTTGTATTCTGCTGGTTATGCTTGTTTCTGTAGTCTTTATTCGTTTACCTAGATTTTCCATGTCCAGCCGGCCCTCTGTTTGTGTTTTCTTCTTTGCCTCCATTTCAGTTTTCAAGTCTTGAATTGTTTCCATTATCTGTTTGATTGTTTTTCCTTGGTTTCCTAGGGTATCATTCACTGATTTATTCAATTCTTCAAACTTTCTGTTATACTTCTCATCCATTTCTATAAGGGCATTTTTTACATGCTGTTTAAGGGCGTCAATCACTTTCATAAAGTCAATTTTTTCTACTTCTTGATTAAGGTGTTCCTGTCCTCCTGTTGTGAGGTCGCTGGGTTCTGGTGGTTTCATGTTGTTCTTCAGATTGTTGGGTGAATTCTTGCATTGGTGCCTGCCCATCTCTTCCTCTGAATGCTTCCCTATGTATCTTCTTTTACAGGATCAGGTCTCCTTGCCTACTGATGTACCTTCCCAGTCATGGCACTCCCCAGTGATGGCTCTCCTGGTGCTCCAGTGATGTCTCTCCTGATGCGGAGATCAGATCTCCGTGCTGGTTAGGTAGCTCGTAAACAAAGCACCTACCTTGCTTGCTGCAGGCAGGCTATAGAAACAAAGGAGCTCCCGCCTGCTAAGTTGTCCCCGGGATTCCGAGATTAATTTTTTATCATTATGTTTCTGTCTTTTTTTTCTTCTCTTAAATTTTATTTTATTTTATTTTGGGAGGAGGCTGCAGCAGCAGAGAGCAGTTACAAAGGGACAGGAAAATAAATGGGATGGAAATGCATGATATGAAGAACACAAAGACATAATAAAAAGAAAGTTAAAAAATACTTCCAGATGTTTTCAGTTTGTCAGCAATGCTGAGAATGAGTCAGTGCACATATTTCATTTCTTAACCAAATAGCTACTCACTTACTGAAAAACAGTGATATATAGAGATCAAAGCTATACATGAATAGTCCTATGTTATCTATATAAAGGTGAAAATTCTTCAGCTAGTCATAAGAGTGAAAGAATCCACAAAGGGCTTTAGGCAGAGAAAGATAGAGATCATGTATGCTGAAAGCAAAGTGGGGAAATAACCTAATAAGTGACCAAGTCAAAGGAGACTGTGGAGTAGAGGAATTCCGGGAAGAAGCAGTGAAAAAAATGAAGGGCAGTGCTGCAAAAAGAGAGTGTAAAACAATGCCACAGTTTTGCAGAAATGTTAAGGAAAAAAGGGATGGTCAACAAGGCAGCTACATACACCCATAGTATGATGGGAACTATACATTTTCTAGGCTTCACTTTTATTTTGTGTCAAATATTTCAAGGTCCTTCTACCCAGTATGTAGTTTACTACTGGGTAAGAAAACATCCTAGAATTTAGTGACTTAAAACTATGTAGTTACACACAATCCTATACGTTGGATAATTGGGCTGGTCTCCCTGATGAAATTTATGAGTTTTAGTGATGATGATGGGCTTGTTTGCATGATCTAAACAGTTGATTGATCAGCTTTGACCTGGTTTGTCCTGGATCATTCAAATGTCTGGTGGTGTTGTGGGAACTCCTCCAGCCAATGGCCTTCGAGATGCTGGCCCACTTCAGGTGTGGTGTAGTAACAAGGGCGGCGGGGCTGCGTTCCCAGCCAATGAGGGCCAAGCAGTTTCTTTTTATTTAACCAATGACCTTCCTCCATCAGTGTGGTCTCGGGTACTAGATTTGCAGAGGTAATGTCACAGCAAGTCCCTTGGCTGCTGTATTCAGTTCCTGTTCCCTGTTCATGCAGAGGACTGCTGATCTGTGAGTCTACCCCTAAATAAAGAGACCTTTATTATACTCCTTTCCGAGCTAGTGTGGTACTACTTTATTATAGTCACTTACACCTGGCACCCAACGTGGAGCCTGTGTCCATGCCTCCTGGGACTGGCCCAAAAGGTCTGTGGTCCAGAAGGTGTCTCATGCCCCTACCTCCTTCAACAAATTCTACCAGCAATACCTATTTCCAAGAGACTCCCATCTTCTAAGAAAGCAGACCTGGCTTTGTTCTGTGATGATACACATGTTCCCAATGGTAAAAGCAGAAACCACACACATCTTCAGACTGAGATTTGGAAGTTGTTCACATTATTTTACCACATTTTCTTTGTCAAAGCAAGTCATAAGGTGTAGGGTTAAGACAGCCCCTTTAGGGGGCGGGGTTTGCCTCGGGCGTATGCCTGCCGATAAATGGGCGTGCGGCTCAGTGGCTCGGCCCTTTTTCCCCCGCCCTACCTCCTGTACTACGCTGGAACTTTGGTTCTGTAAGTTTATCATTAAAGTGGTAAATATTCTTTGATATCTGCATTGCATTTATTTTGCGCGGATACAATTGGCGCCCTCCCCGTGGGGCTTTGCCGAGAACCGGCCCAAAATCGGAGTCTCTTGCACCCCAGGCCACTGCGGCGGTCTCTCTGGGCGCACGAAGAAGCAGCTGAGATTCTGAGCAGTCTCTCTGGGCGCGCGGAAGCAGCTGAGATTCTGAGCAACTCGATTTTCCCTGCTGCTTGCTAGAGAATCAAGCAGCGGGTTTGAAATCTACAGAGCCTTTTTAACACCGCCTAAATCTCCTTTCCCCTCCCACCTCCACCGGTGCTCAGGTCACGTGACAGCGGCCTGCAAGCCCCGGCACAAAAACGCCTGCATCCCTTTGATTTGTTTACTTTGCTGACTTTTCTTTATTCCCTTTCTGGCCCAATTGCTACTTATCAGCCTGGTGTCTGTTTCAATTTTGTTTTTGAGTCATTTTATTTCAGATTTAGGACACGTAGATTCAACTGGACTCTTTCGCCACCACTGGCAGGAACCAGTCATTACAGGTAAGAGAATTTTTTCTTTTATAAATAATGTCTGACAACGTGACAATTTCGAATTTCAACAGTTTTTTTGAATGCACCATCTGGGAGATCTTACAAGAGGTGTCTACCACCCCACACCTATGGATATTCCTGGGATTTTTAATTTTCCTTACCACTATTTGGTTTGATAATAGGAAAATGATCAAATCTCTTAAGGCAGAGGTTGAACGTTTAAAAACTATTGAGAATGACAACAATCTTCTCAAGAATCAGTTTGAAGTTCTCCAGGAAGAAAACAAATCTTTGTTTAACATGACTCGGTTAACTGAGCAAAATCTAGAAAAGGTACAGGCTGATGTTAAGGAGAAACTCATTACTATGGAAGAAGGAACAGCTGAATTAGATCGTAAGTTCCAGCAGCCCCTTTCTGTAGGAACTGAAACATTAACTGAGAGAATCAAAACTGCTGAATGTGACAATCGAATTTTGTCTAAAGCTTATGACAGATTGGCGGAAAGATTGTCAATACAAGAAGGCACGGTTTATGTCATAAAAATTATGTCCAAAGATGACAAGTTATCTCTACTGGACAAATTTCATACTTTAGAATCCTCAATGAAGGCTTTAGAACATAATTCTGGACAGGAGATTCAGACATTGCAAAAAGCAATGGTGAATAGAATTGAAAAGATTGAGGAATTTCTAAATTCTGATGAAAAAGAGCAAAGGGTAGAAAGGCAAATTTTAACTACATCTGTGGATAAACCCCTCCGGGACAATTTCCACAAAGCTCTACCTACAGCTCTACATGCCTTTCCTGTAATAACAACAGAAAAGATGATTGGTTCCAGAAACCCTAGGGTCATCAAGGAAGATACATGGGAGCCTGTCCGTATGAATGATCTCAAAGAAATTAAACAGGCCGTCATGACTTTTGGGATGCACGCCTCTTTTGTTAAAGAGATGCTAAAATCTTGGGCCACAACAAGCAGAGAAACCCCCTCGGACTGGCTCCAGCTGAGCTCCGCAGTCCTTGAGAGTGGACCGCAATTAAAATGGAAATGCTTATTCAGGCAAGAGGCTAGACTTTTAGAACAGCAGGAAAAAGCGAAGGGAATTGACGTTTCCCTAGATAAAATTCTAGCTGAAGGGCTCTTTTCCGACCCTCAGGAACAAGCTAATTTGGATGAAAACATACTCTCCATGTGTACTACAGCAGCCTTAAGGGCTTGGGACAGAGTACAAGACCCAGGACAGAGAATGGAATCATTTGTCACAGTTAAACAGGGTCAGAGAGAACCCTTTAGTGACTTTTTACAAAGATTAACAAAGGCTGTACAAATAGGGATATCTGACCCAGAAGCAAGACATATAATAATTGAGTCTTTGGCTTATGAAAATGCTAATGTGGAATGCAAAAAGATCTTGGGGCCTTTAAAGTTCAGATCAGCGTCCTTGGAAGAATGGGTCTTGCATACACTAAATGTTGACACATTTGACTATGGCACTGAAGCATGGGTAGAAGAAGCAATTTCCAATGGTAAAAGGAGACACCAGAATACCAAATGTTTTAATTGTGGCAAAATGAGTCATATGAAAAGGAATTGCAAACAACGGGTTTTCAGAAATAATAATAATGCATCTTCTAGAAATAACAGGAATAGAAGGACTCAGCCTTCAGGTTTATGTAGAAGATGTGGAAAGGGCAGACACTGGACGAATGAATGCAGGTCTACAAGAGATAGACAAGGCAACCTGATACAGACGGGAAACGTGAGGGGGGGGCCTCTCAGGCCCCCACGGCAAACATGGTTCAGTCATTTCCAGTTTCTGCAGAGAACATGCCTCGTCAGGACAATTAGAAAGCCACATGCCTACTGTTACAAGTAATAGTAATCAGAAAAATGAGTTACGTGTGTTTTGGCAAACTTCTATAAATGATCAAAGACCTAAGCTGAGACTGTGTGTAAATGGCATTTTTATTACTGGCCTGCTGGACACAGGTGCTGATGTAAGTATCATTACCCCAGAATCTTGGCATCCATATTGGCCTCTTCAGAATGTAAATGTTCAGCTCCTGGGAATTGGAACCCTCTCTCGAGTAAGGCAGAGCACGAGATGGGTTGAATGTATAGGGCCTGAGGGACAAATAGGAAAATTAAGGCCATATGTAGCCAATATTGCAATGAATTTATGGGGTCGTGACCTATTACAACAATGGAATACCCAAATTAACATTCCTGCTACTTCTAGAGCCCATATTTCTGAAAATAATATTAAAAGTCATTACAAACGGAGAAAACCAGCCATTAGGGCTGTGCAAGAACAAGCAATTGATGTCCCTTCAGAAATGCCAACAGCCTTGCCTCTAAAATGGTTGACTGAGAAACCAATATGGATAAAGCAATGGCCTTTAGCTGAGGAAAAGTTACAGGCTTTAGAACAGCTGGTACAAGAACAACTAGATGCTGGACATATAGAAGAATCTACCAGCCCTTGGAATTCTCCTGTATTTGTGGTTAAGAAAAAATCAGGTAAATGGAGAATGGTGACAGATCTCAGGGCCATCAACAAGGTTATTCAACCTATGGGCCCTCTGCAATCTGGAATTCCTTTGCCCTCTTTATTACCAAAAGGATGGCCTCTCAATAATTCATTTGAACAAGACCTTGAATGGTGATAAAGATTTGAACAGTCCCAGAGAATTAACAGCTGAAGCAGAAAAGGAACTGACAATGATTGAGGAGAAATTACAACAGGCACATGTAGACAGAGTGAATCCAGAGCTCGATTGTATTCTTGTCATATTACCATCAAAAATTTCTCCTACAGGAATTTTAATGCAGAGAGATGATATTATCTTGGAATGGATCTTTTTACCACATAAACCAAGTAAGAAACTGAAAACTTATGTGGAAAAAGTCTCTGAGTTAATTATAAAAGGCAAGCTGAGACTTCGTCAACTAGCAGGCATAGACCCAGCAGAAATTATAGTGCCTTTCACTGCTGATGAACTAAAGAAATTATGGGAAGATAATGAACCATGGCAAAGAGCGTGTGCTAATTTTTTGGGAGACATTAATAACAACTATCCAAAAAGCAAGCGGCTCAACTTCATAAAGAGAACTTCTTGGATCCTTCCTCGAATCGTCCGTGATGCTCCAATAACTGGAGCCCGTACATTCTATACTGATGCCAATAAATCAGGGAAGGCAGGTTACAAATCAGAAGACTTGGATAAGGTGGAACAAAGTCCTTATGATTCTGTCCAGAAGGCAGAATTATATGCCATTCTTATGGTACTAAGAGATTTTAAAGAACCTATTAATATAGTTACTGATTCACAATATGCAGAAAGAGTTATTTTACATATTGAAACTGCTGAATTTATACCTGATGATACAGAACTAACCTCATTGTTTATCCAGGTTCAAGATTTGATCAGGAGCAGGCTTTGCCCTATGTACATAACACACATCCGATCCCATACGGGTCTGCCAGGTCCTCTAGCACAAGGTAATGCAGAAATTGATCAATTATTGATTGGTAGTGTGCTACAAGCCTCTGAATTTCATAAAAAACATCATGTTAATAGCAAAGGTTTGAAGAAAGAGTTTTCTATTACATGGCAACAAGCTAAGGAGATTGTGAAGAAATGCCCTACCTGCTCTTTCTATAACCAAACGCCACTTCCAGCAGGGGCTAATCCAAAGGGCACCCATAGAAATGAAATCTGGCAGATGGATGTGTTCCACTTTGCAGAATTTGGCAAATTGAAGTATGTTCATCGCACCATCGACACTTATTCAAGCTTTCAGTGGGCAACTGCTTTAAGTTCAGAAAAAGCTGATTCAGTAATCACTCATTTATTAGAAGTCATGGCTATCATGGGTATACCTACACAAATAAAGACAGATAATGGTCCTGCTTATGTCTCTAGAAAAATGAAACGGTTTTTTGATTATTACAATATCAAGCATGTTACAGGTATACCATACAATCCTACAGGTCAAGCAGTCATAGAAAGATCTAATCGAACTATAAAGGATATGTTGAACAAACAGAAAGGGGTAGAAAACACGCCCAGAAATAGATTACATAATGCTTTGTTAACCTTGAATTTTCTCAACGCTAATGAGAAGGGAACAACAGCTGCAGAAAGACATTGGATAATGGAAAAGTCTGCTGAACTAAATCAACCAGTTTATTTCAAGGATGTGCTGACCTCACAATGGAAGCCAGGAGATATGCTGCGTTGGGGAAGGGGTTTTGCTCTTATCTCCACAGGTGAGGAAAAATTGTGGATACCATCAAAATTAATAAAGGTTCGGTTTGAGGAAGAGAAGTCACTTGGAAAAGATAGATAACAATTCATTCACAAGGGTGACCGGCATTCAGATGGTAAGGATTACTGATAGAATGGGGGCAGGGTTCTTTCTTATCTCCACAGGAAAATATTCATCTCCAAAGAATTTAAGGGACCCTGAATATTTAATTACTGATGGATGGAAAATAGTTACGACCCACTAAACATCAACAATAAAATTCTATACATATTGTAAGTATTGATTTTTTTATATATATTTATATGTTTTATTGAACTCTTCTTTATAAATGTGTAGAGCTGGTTTTGGAGTTGGACTATGGCTCAGTCCCTCTTCAATTCCAAGCCTGTTAATAAGGGATATTTCAGAGTTTCTGTCTCAGGTCAGGAGCCATGACATGGGACAGAATAAGAATATTTTGATACTTAATAAGCTTTCTTTGCCTTTCCTCATATTTTTGTCTTTCTTTATATGTCGGTATATGTCCTTGTTGTTAATGTTTAAATTTCCCATAACAAGCAACATATTTTCCTACAGTAATCTTTGAAGTTTCCAGGATGAAGATGGGGCCCCACAACATCAACTCAATCTGGTTTTTATGACGTCATGAATTTTTTTTTTAAGCACTAATTTTAGACCTGTTTTTTGGTACCAACTGCAAGAGACAATTTCGTATGATGCACATTTTTGACAACGCTCTGGCCGGACCTTCTCAAAACACTCAGTGACTAGTTATAATTTTCTTAAGTCAAAGGTTAATTTGGGAATTTTACCATCATTTGCCTTCACAGGGGGCCCTAAGAGGAACGTCGCCCCCATGTCAGCTAGAAGCAATCTAAGAGGACGACGTCCCCTCTCCCAACAGAGTTTGCCCACAGGGTTAGGGACATCTTTTAGTGGTTGGTTTAGGGTTGAGGGGATGGGGAGATATTGTATGGAATTAGGGGTATATTCAAAAAAAAAGAGGGGGATTAACTGGTTTGATGGGATGATTGGTATTTGTGATTTACTGTTTTTAGAAAATTATATTGGTGCTGTTTTTTGTATGTTGATATATTGAATATTGAATGTGAATGTTCCTACCTCTACTTTTGTATAAGAGTATGCTTATATTGTATGGATACATCTATCATATCACAATGTACATTTCTACCTCTGGTACTATTTATGTAATAACATTGTTTACATTCGATAAGTAATGACATTGTTTACAGGTGAAGATAATTGTCTTCATATATTGCACAGTTGTTTATTATCTTAGTTTCAAATTAGATAGGTATTGAGAATTATATGTTTGTCATATTTATTTTTAGGATAATCAGATCTTTTAGATACATAGAGATTCCTTTTAGTATAAATAGTATAATCTTCAGCCTCTTTGAAGAGCTGTAGAAAATGGCCTTTAATCTAACCTAGAATTCTGTGCCAATGAGACACAATTACTCCTGGCAACACCACTCTACTCCCGAGAGAACGTTGAGCACCAAAGACACTCCACTGGGAGCTTGTCTTCTTGACAGAACTGGCCTTTGGGTTAAGAAAAGCCCATACCTCAACTACTGACTAAAATATGAAACAGGATTGTCTTATCTTGCCAAGACAGGGTAGGATAATTCTAAGAAAGTTCCTTGCATTTGATAATGGTATGTCAGTTATGTTAGGCCTTAGCCAAAGTTGGTTGACTCAACATTGCAAGCGAGATTTTGGGTGATTGCCCAGGTAGTCAGTTGTCTCTGTCATTTGTTGCACATTTTGGATATCTCTCATTTGTTAAGTAATATTTACTCCCTTCTCAGATCTTTGATGGAGTTGAAGATTATTTAATTGTAGTTACTCTCTAGCAAAACTTTTGTTCTCAATATTGTTTGTTATATTTATCATTTGTTATTATTGTTTATAGTTATATTTGGTTTAGTTCTGCCTTATTTAGACAAAAGGGGGAGATGTAGGGTTAAGACAGCCCCTTTAGGGGGCGGGGTTTGCCTCGGGCGTATGCCTGCCGATAAATGGGTGCGCGGCTCAGCGGCTCGGCCCTTTTTTCCCCCGCCCTACCTCCTGTACTACGCTGGAACTTTGGTTCTGTAAATTTATCATTAAAGTGGTAAATATTCTTTGATATCTGCATTGCATTTATTTTGCGCGGATACAATAAGGTCATCCCAAATTCAATTGATGGAAAAATACTCTACCTCTTGATGGGGGAGTGACAAATTGCACTGTAAAGACTTAAGGACCTGGGGAGGGCCATTCCTGGGTAGCCATTATTTTAAAAGTCTCTAGTATGTACCAGCAAGGACAATCAAAAACTTGTAAAAATATCATCTGTCTGTACCATTTCATCCACATTATTAAAATATGGTCATATATCAAAATATGCCCTTCTGCAATGCCACAGATTCTACTCAGTGGAGAAATTTTCAATTTAAAAGCAAGGGCAGACAAGGAAGGACAATGCATGGTGCTGAACACAATCACGTTAAATAAAGTAAGTCAGACTCAGACAAAAACACATGTGTGGGAAGTGGAGGAAGCTGAGTGAATGTGTGTTGTTGACATGAGCGTGGACATGTGAAGGACTTCAATGTTGCAGACCCATGGGAATAGCAAAGCTGTAGCACAAATTCTAATTGGTCTTAACAAGTAAAACCTGGAGTCAGATATGAAGGCATGAAAGCTGAAGGATGAGAGAAGCAGTAAGCCAGCCACTAGAGAGACCTGTCACCTCTACCAAAACTCAGACTGAAGGGGCGATCCTGTTGTCAGACAGCATCCTCAGACCACAACAGTTATCCTCCTACTGTAACTGTCTCCAAAAAATCTCAGACTGCATTGAGCTCCTGTCTCCCCTTGCCTTATATTCCCCTCTATGCCCAGCCATATTACTCCTGTCTCCACCTACCTAGTGCTGGAATTAAAGGTGTAGGATCCCAAGAACTGGGAACATGTTTGTGTGAGCTCTGTTTTTCTTTCAGACATATTCAATCTCACGTAGCCCAGGGTGGCCTTGAACTAACAGAGATTCCTCTGCTTCTGTCTTCCAAACCCTGGAATTAAATGTATGTGCCACCACTCCCTGGCCTCAATTGGCATAGCTCTACCATCTGCTCTTCAAGCAAGCTTTATTTATTAAAACACAAATACAAAGCCTTCCCCAGGTCAGGTTATGTGGAATGACAAGGCCTTTCCCTGTTCTGTGTGCAGAAAATGTGGACCCCAACTTACTCCCCTCAAATATTTACACCTGAGTCTGTTCCCATATAGACATCCCCTACAAAAACAAGCTAAACCTGCCTTCTTCAGCTGTATATAATAACCACCTCCTTATTCAGCTGTAAACAATAACTCTACCTCCTTAATTCAGATATAAAAATATAAACACACTGAGATTCCAGGTTGCTATTTGTGTATTTCCATTAGAGTGCATGGACCACCCAAACCCAACTTTTCTGTATGTGTGTCTGTCATTATTTATCTGTATGTGTGTCTGTCATTACATATCATTCCCTGTCACCCCAGTTAGGTCAATTCCTCTGCCGTGCAAATCACAGATTATGGCACACATATTTTATTTCATATGAGGAATACATATTTAAGTATTTAAGTGTGTGTGTATGTGTGTGTGTGTAATAAGATTAGGAAGGGGACCATAAAAAATTATTGTATGTGTGCTAGCGATGGGGAAGATGGCAATAAAATATATGTGACATGAAAACAGGAAAGAAGAAATATTTGAGGAGCAAAAAAAGAGATAAACACATTGACAAAGAGCAACACAAGGGAGGAAAGGCTTTATTTAAGTTACAATTCTAAGTTACTGTTCATTATTACAGGACAGTCAAAGCAGGAACTCAAGAAGCTAGTCACTTCAAATCCACAGTCAAGAACAGAGAGAATGCACACAGGTTCACTGTTTCTTCTCTCTTTTATCATTCAGAAACATCTGCCTAGGGAATGAGTTGTACTGTCTCCATGGAATGCGTTTTCCTACATCAATTAATAATCAAGATACTCTCCCACAGATTGATCTGATAAAGACAATTGCACTCCACTATAGAGCTTCATAGAATGTCTTCAGTAACGCGATAGTAGAGATGGGGAAAGGACACATGGAGAGCAAGGAAAAAGGTATCTTGATTGAGATAGCCATTATGGGGCTAGCAAGAAACCTGGCACTAGAGAAATTCCCAAGAATCCACAAGGATGACCCCAGCTAAGACCCTGAGCAATAGTAGAGAGGGTGCCCCAAATGGCCTTGCCCTATAATCAGATTGATGCCTATCTTAAATGTCACCATAGAACCTTCATCCAGCAGCTGATGGAAGCAGAGGCAGGGACCCACAGCAGAGCACTACGTTGAGCTCCCAAAGTCCAATCGAAGAATGAGAGGCAGGAGAATATGGGCAAAGAGGTCAAGACCATGATGGGGACACCAGCTGAAACAGTCTACCTGAGCTAACAGGAGCTCACCAACTCTGGCTAGATAGGGATAAACCAGCATAGGACCAAACTAGTCCCTGTGAATGTGGGTGACAATTGTATGGCTGGGGCAGACTGTGGTGCCTCTGGCAGTGGCACCAGGATTTATCCCTACCGCATGTACCTGCTTTTTGGAACCCGTTCTCTTTGGATGAATATCTTGCTCAGCCTAGATATAGTAGGGAGGGCCTTGGACCTTCCTCAAAGCAATGTGCCTTAACCTCTCTGAGGAATGAATGGTAGGTGGAGGGGGAGAAAGTGGAGGGAATGGGATGAGGGGAGGGAATGGGAACTGGGATTGGTATGTAAAATGAAAAAAGATAGCTTGTTTTCTTTTTAAAAAAATTAAAATTAAAAAAGAGAAAGTCTTCAGGTGGCTGTCCCTTCAGGACTTCATAAATGGCCTCTGGGGACCTCCCTCCTTCTTCCCAAGCTCCTGCTGCATCAGAACAGGAAGATCAGTTTGCTTCTGGATCTAGAGAATCTGACACGTGGAGGCATATGCACCATTGGAATACTCACTTGAGACTCTCTTCTCTTCTTTAAGTTGTTGCAAGTTGATGCTTAAAAATAATATAACATTTTATATGTTAACTTAAAATTTAATTTTTTAAAAAGCTAGTATATAGGGAGTCTCGAGACCTTGACTTAAACACAAATTTATAATTCTTGGACTGTCTTATCCACCTTCATTCTCTTGGTCAAAGGGACAACTTCTTCAGTGCCATTAATATTCTAAATTTTTGATCCTGTAAGATAGATTAAAATTAGAACTTCACTTGTCATATTCCTCAGCTAAAGGTTATACATGAAACCATTTGGTTTACAATATTGTGGGATGTATGAATGACCTACTGTCAGTGGATATAAGCTTTTCTACAACTTCACCCCCTCTATTTCTCCTCTTTCCACACCCCCCAAAAGTAATGTCACGTCAGTTTTGGTGCCTGTGCACAACTGAGTCAGAAGGATTCACTTGTCGCTAACAACTGGGAAATGAAGAAGCTAAGATGGACAACATTATATGTTCTGTGAGCATTGCCAGGTAAACTCAGGGTTCAGTCCTTGAGGAACATGTCCTAAACTAAAGCTGAGCATTGCCTCACAATATGAGGAAAACAAAACATATGCGAACAGGGAAGAGAAAGATCTAACTGAGTGCCCCTCACACCCAGTCTACGTGTGGTCAGTTGATCACGAGCTACCACCAAGACAGCTACTTGAACCTCTGTTTTAAAAAGGAAGACAGTAAAGACCAAGGAGTTCAGAACTGCTGTGGAGTCATAGGGCAAAGATGTGCTGGAGTTTAGGTGACAACAAGTTTGTCTGATTTCAATTTCCATGTTGTTTCTGTATTAACAGGGAAAATAGATTCATTTTCAAAAGTGATAACATCTCATTAAGAAAATCATATTCTCTATGTCAGGGTTCTTTTATTCTCTGATTCATATTGTACTTCTTTTGTTCGTGAAATTACTGAACCCATAATGGCATATGATACCAATATTGGCAAGATAATTCAGATTCCACCAATGGTTTCCACTGATTTGCTACTCTATAGTTCCTCCTTCTTTTTGTCAACCCACGGTCAGGGAGGATTAAACACGCAAGGCACTCAACAGTCCCTTTAGTTGTGAGTTAGCCGCATGGAAGGGGAAGGGATAAAAATAATAGCTAAGGCAAGTTTATGTTTCCAGGGGACTTCAATTGCCTCTGTTAGACCACCTATGACTATTCTGAAAAAGGTAATTTATATGCCTTCACAGTAGCTTCTGGTCTGGGAAAGAATTCTCCTTTGAAGAAGGAGGCACAACTCCTAGAAATCATAGAAACGTGAACATTTCAGGAATTTCTTTCCAAAGAAGAGATAAGTTCATCTTAGGTCTGAGAACTTTAACTGATTTTCTTATTGTTAACAATTTGGAAAACTAGCAAGGAATTATCTTTATCACTCCTGTGCCTCCATTTAGTGCCCATTCAGCTTCCCGCTCAGGCTGTTTAATTGGCTCTCTATTTCACTTAGGAAAAAGGTACATAAACCTGGGCAGTGATTTTGTTTCTACTTCATAAAATTGCTTAGTTTAATTATAAAAGCATTTGTGTCTCATTATAACTTATGCATCTAAGATAGTTCACACTAAACCTTTGCACAGCCTTAATATAAAACCAAGCAATACCACTTTTCTACCTTGCTATTCCTACAACGTGTCCCTAAAGTGATGTTTATTGACAATGTAACACACTGAGAGAAGAGATATGCAATCAGAATCAGGACTGCTACTCTAAACCTGTAATTAGATGATAGAGCTTCCTATGCCCTAATTCACTGAGTTCTTGCTCCACTACTATGGGATATATGTATTCCTCACTCCAGTTGAACGTTCAGAGAGGCTGCCTAACATCAAACAACTATTAGTAACAGAATTCAGATCTTTTGTTTGTGAATTTCCATACTCTTTGTGCTCCTGTCTTAGTCAGTTTGGGTACTCTAACAAATACTTCCAGGATGCTGAGACATCCAAGATCAAGGCACCAGCACACTCAGTGTCTGGTGAAGACTCAAGTCCTGGTTCACAGGCACTATCTTTATGTTTTGTCCCCATGAGGCAAAAATTAGTTCTCCGGGGTCCTCTTTACATGGTCACTAATTCCCTTGATGAGAGTATTAGCATGACTGTATCACCTCTACAAATCCCCATCTCTAAATGTCATCTTTTTGGGAATAACATTCAAACATTTGAATCAGAGGTAAAAGCAAGCTTTTAATCCATTATAACTTTCAGTTACTGTGCCTGCATCCCTAGAAATATTTAAACTAAAAATTTAGCTTAAAATAACTTTTATTTTGGTTTGTTTACTCTTTATTTTCCTGTTTGTTTTCTAAAGAGAGGTAAAGAAGGCATGGAATTGGACAGAGGAGGAGGTGGGGAGGATTTGGAAAGATGTGGGGAGGAAAAACCATGATCTGAACATATTGTATGAATTTTAAATAAAAAAGTTTAAAATAAATAAATAAAATAATGGTAGACTCATGTGCAATTGTAAGAAATATTGCAGGGAATTCTGTATCTCTTTAGTGCACATTCTACACTAATATGTTATGTTGTAAACCATAATATAATATCAAAATCAAGATATAAACATCAGTTCTCTTACAAGGGAATCCTTCCTTTAACCAGGGCTTTCTTTTTATTTCCACCCAAACTCCCCTCCCTCTCATTCTCTAACGTCTAAGAAACAAAACCTCTTTTACATTTATTCATTTTTGTCATTTCAAGAACATTACATAAATATAATCATGCCATATGTAATCTGTAGAGGATGGTTTTGTGCTCAGTGTGCAGATTTTCATTTGTCCATTTTTTTATTACTACTTCTGTAATAATTGTTGATTTAACCATTTACTCATTTAAGAACATCTAGGAGGTTTCTGGATTTAGAGCTGTAAAAACAATCCTGCTATGAATATTTATTTACAGCTATTCTTGTGTTTGTGAATATAAATTTTATTTCTCTGGAATACGTGCCCATGAGTGCAATTGCACTGTTGTATTATAATTGCTTGGTTGGCTTCCTTAGAGATTCTCAAATTCTTTTCCAGAGTTGATGTACCTTTTTTACTGCTCCCAATAGTGCAAGCACTGCACTTTGTGACTCTTTACATTCTTGTCACTCTGGTGATAGATAAGGATATCTTATTTTTATTTTACATTTTTATATTTACATTTCCCTGTTGGTCTATGATGTTTAACATTGCGTGTGCATGTGTGTGCATGTGTTTGCATATGTACACTCCCTTCAGTGAAGTGTCTCTCACTATCTCATACTAATACTCTAAATGAATTGTTCGTTTTACTATGGAGTGCTGAGAGTTCTTTACATATTCAGATATAAGTTGTTTTCTAAGTAGATAGCTTGAACATACTTCCTACCAATCTGTGGCTTCTTTTTTTAACATTACAAGGCCTTTTTTTGAATAAAAGTTTGCAGTTTTGATGGGATTCCATTTGTCTATTTAATCTTTTCGTATAAAGTGTTAGCACTCTTTGGAAAAGCTACATTCTGAAATTGTTTTTGTAATGGTCTTAGAACTAATCTTCTGCATTTGTGTCTATTATCTACTTTTAGTATTTCATTTGTTTGGTTTGCTTAGTTTTGTTTTTACTTTTGCCCAAGGATGCCTAACTCTTAGAGCAACTCTTGTTGAAAATGTTATTGGACCACTTATGTACAATTTATGTAATGAAACATAAACTGAGCAGGTGGCTAAAGACGGTGATTGAAAGGATAAATAAGAAAGCACCTGTCTAATACTCTTAGAGTACAGGCTGGGGTGGAAGAAGCCAGCCAGTAGGGAAAGCCTACATGAGATAAACATTTTTCAGATTTCACATAAGTGTTGATAAGAATGTGCAGGCCAACTTTCTTCCATAGATGACAGACTTAGAAACACTATGAAAACCAGTGCCTCCATGGGGACTCTAGAAGTGACTTAAGATGTATAGCATCCATCTAAAATGCCAGAAAGAACGATGTATGCTGGTAAAATATCTATTGCATCTCTTCATCACTGCCTTTCCCCCAGCTGGCACAATATAGTCTAATCAGGAGCTAACTCAAGATTCTATGCAGTGGTTTGAGTGGGAAGGGTCCCCATTGCCCCCCAAGTATATTTGAATACTTGACCCCCCCCCCCCCAGTTGGTGGAACTGTTTGGGAAGGATTCGAATATCTGGGCTTGTTAGAGGAGGTGTGTTATTTGGTATGGGCTTTGATGTATGAAAAGCCCAGGTCATTCCTAATCAGCCCTCTCTGCCTTCTGATTGTGGATGCATATGTAAATTCTCAGTAGATACTCCAGTGCCATGTTGCCTGCCTGTTGCCATGCTCTACCATAACACCCATGGATTCTAACTCATTGGAACTGTAAGCACCAAATAAATGCTTTCTTTTATAACTTGCCTTGCCATCGTGTCCTATCATAACAATAGAAATGTAACTAAGACTTTCTGTATTAGTTCCTATGTTATTTTTCAAAGGACTGCCTAAACTGTTTTCTATTTAATGTGCCATAGAGAACAGATGAGAGCTGTCATAGATTGTCTGTCTAAAGGCTGTGGAGAAAGAAAGCAAGGTGAACAAACTTTTTATATAATCAGAGAAACAATATTGCTACAGAATTATTAAGGAGAAAAGTGATTTTGAACTCGTTTGAGAGAGATTTAAAAAAAAAAACTTTTAGCTAGAAAAAGATATATTCTCAGAAAGATGTTGAAATGTCCCCAGAACCTTTCTGTAGGATTGCTGGTACAATTCTTTTCTAAACAAACTCCATTAGTTGTACTTGGAAAGGCAATGATTAGAAAAAAAAAAGCAACTAAACTTTGACAAACAACTATAATACTTACAAGTGTAGGGGTCAAACAAAAGGGAATAAAAAAAAATGTTCAGACTGACCTTGAGGAAATCTGCCTCCAAGGACTCCAAGGCAAGATGACAGTCTAGAAGCTGCCTTTGCAAACCCCAAAGAAATAAAAAAAGAACTCAAAAAAGTCATGAAGGTAGTGACAAAGCCACTGCAAAGTTCAGGGAGAAAATGGGGTCACACAAAAGGAACTAAGACAAACATACCTCAAGCCATGTGTCTCTCGAAAGAAGCTAAGGGAAACAGAAGCCTCATTGAAAAGGTAAGCCAAGTGAGCCTGATTCAAGCAGACCAGCAGCACCAGCACAAGCCTACAGCTCCCACATCCTCAAATCAAGCTGCAGGTTTCGATGGGATGGTCATTTCTCAGGCAGGAGTACCAGCAATGAGGAGGAATTCCAACTTGTCACACTTTGTGGCTTGGAGGGCAGCAACCTTGCACAACTTTGAGAGAGAACCTGCTGTTTGATGTTAAGTTACCTTTGTGATCCAAGAACAGAAAACGGTCATAACTCATCAAGTCTGACTTTATCCTACCACAATCCCAAGATGAGAGACAGCAGTGGGAAGCAGTAACAGAGACTAGGTAAGTGGGCCGGCGGTTAGCAAGCTGAAACATTCAGCTGGGACAGTGACCTTCACAGGGAAAGGTAATCCTCCCATGGTGGCTGGGAACAGACTTCATCAATTCTTATTGATCCTGCAGTAGGATTGCATTGAGCCTCAAGTCAGTGAGTGGATTGTCACCATCTGTCATTCACTATTGAAGGATCTAGAAACTGAAGTGCCATAGACATTTGCAGCTGCCTCATTTGAACAGGCTTATCAATACTTCAGGAGGTAGAAATTTTACCTGTACAAATCTCAGTACCGTGGTTGCTTCTCCCATTCCTAATATTCTTCCCCAACTAGAACATTAGCCACTTTGGGGAGGGGGGTATGATAAAGGAATTTGGGAGTGTGGGATATTCTTCCTCAAAACTGCAAAGCTAAGATGGCCACAAAGGCCCTTGCTACACAAATGGAAATTGCTAAAGTAGACAACTCTGGCGGACGTCAGATACTCATCCAATATTGGTCATCTCGTGACATCAGGTACCTACCCAATATAGTATCAACACCAACATAAGTTACAGAGAAGTCAAGAATCTACAAGTCTAACTGACCTTTCTCATGTATGTCTCTTAGTTACTTTTCTTTTGCTGTGAAGACCAAAACACGACCAAAGCAACTTTTAGGCTTATGTTTCCAGAAGATGAATCCATTGATCATAATGGTGGGGAGTATAGCAGCAGGCAGGTAGACCTGGCACTAGAACAGTCTCTGAAAGCTTGCATCTTTCCATGAAAATAAGACAAAGAGAGAAAATTGAAATGGCATGAGCTTTGGAAGCTTCAAAGTCCAGTCTCAGGGACACATCTCCTCCAAGGTCATACCTCTATATCTGTCCCAAACAGCTCAAGTATTCAGACATATAAGCCCAAGGGTACCACTCTTTTTCAAACTGCCACAGCCACTATTATTTTAAAATGGAAGTTCTCTCAGCATCTAAAACTCCCATACTATTGAACTATAAAATTTCTGGATATATAGACACAGGACCTGGTGTAGTACGTCCTTCTGTTTATGTGTTGCTTTCATTGGTTAATGAATAAAGAAACTGCCTTGGCCTTTTGATAGGGCAGAACTTAGGCAGGGGAAAAACAGAACTGAATGTTGAGAGGAAGAAGGGCAGAGTCAGAAAAGCCATGGATCCTCTGCCTGAGACAAACACCATCAGTAAGAATCTTTCCCAGTAAGCCACTGCCACATGGAAATATACAAATTAATAGAAATGGGTTAAATCAAGATGTGAGATCAGTGGTTCTCAACATTCCCAATGCTGCAACCTTTAATACAGTTCCTCGTGTTATGGCAACCCCCATCATAAAAGTATTTTCATTGCCACTTCATAACTGTAGTTTTGCTACTGTTATGAATCACAGTGTAAATATCTGATATATGACCTCTGTGACCTATGTGACCTCTGGCCTGAACTGGGAATTGGTGGCTCACACCTTTAATCCCAGCACTCAGGATGTAGAGGCAGGTTTATCTCTATGAGTTCAAAGTAAGCCTGGTCTACAGAGAGAATTGCAGGACAGCCAGAGCTACACAAAGAAACCCTGTCTCAAAACACAAACAGAAAACAAACAGACAATCCCCCTCCCCAAAAAAACTCTGCTGGTCTGGACTAAAGTGTGCATACAAGTGTGTGTGTGTGTGTGTGTGTGTGTGTGTGTGTGTGTGTTTGTATATACTGTGAAGAAAAAAAGGAAGAAAAGGAAGAAGAGTTCTCAAAGGGACACAGAAACAAAAAATAAAAAACAATGGGGTACATATGAAATGTAAACATAAGCTGAGACTTTGAGGGTGAGTAGGGGACGAGCAGTAGGAAACAGGAGGTGGGGGAAAGGATGAATAAGAACAAAGTAAAATCACATATGTGTATGAAAATATCAAAAATATCCTTCACTTTATATGTTAACTTAAAATACCTTTTAAGAAGTAGAGGGGAAATATTTTTAAAGTGAAACGTGGTAGACTTCTGCTGGGAGTTCTGAAGGATTCAGTGAGACGTGGAAAGGAGATGGAGCTTGGTGCTAGCACTTTCGGAACTTTGTTGCCAAAATTGAAGCTTATGCTTTAGTCTTTTGTCTGACTCAGGAACTCTTTATTTATTGACACTGCAATGGCCTGAGTGAGTCTTGACTTCTGGTTGTCCATATTCTTGAGCAGGTTCCCCCTACACTTATTCTGATATGGCACTTGCTAACTGAAACCATGACATGACCAGAAGCTTAATATTTTCTGAAGTACCTGGCTTCATTTCCCTGGGAAGCTGCTGCCTACCTAAAAGAAACATGGAAATGCCATGTGGAAGGGCACACCCATCCCACCATTGGAGATCTAGTTAAGTAAGGTATCTTGGGTCATTCACTCTCTAGTCAATCTGCCATGAGTTGTTCCAGGCAAGATTGGTAAGAGAAGTGTTGTAATAGAAGCGGCAGGCTTTCTCCCAGCATTCTGTTCTGTTTACTCCACCTACCTAATTTTCTGTCCTATCAGACCAAGCAGTTTTCTTTATTAGTTGACCAATGAAAGCAACAGATAAATACAAGACCCACCTCCATTAGAGAAGTGCCCAAATGAGTTCAACCCTAACTGGAAGATCAGGAGCCACCAAGTTGTTATTTCAACACATTGAGTTTTGTAGTATTTTGTTAAATAACAAAAAATACTTGATTCATAAATATGAAAACTCCTTGAGGACAGTGTTTGACTCCTGTGTGTCTAAAGAGACACCCGATGATCAGACTAGACTCTGCAGTGATGGGGACTGCAGGAACATACAGAGTTAGGAACATACAGAGAGTCAGAGATTGTCTATGAGGAAAAGATGTACAGGAAGCTTCTAGAAAGCCCATTAATTATAGTGAGGGGCCACTGGGAGAAAAGCTCACATTGCCACAGACAATAGATTGTTGGATGATTCAAACCTCTTTTGGCTCTATGCTCTCTCAGATGTTGTGGTTCCAGCTTGTATATTATATCTCAATTTAAAAATGTATTTTCACCAAAAGGAAGTAGCATTAAAATGAGCAACTTTATGATCCATTTCATTGTGCTCCTTTGCAGTCTGCTTAACAATGCATTTTAATAAGCCAGAGGCTGTGGAATTGCTGTCCACTCATGTAAATGAGACGCTGTACTCATCTTTATCCTTCGCCGTGATTACTTTTTATTTATTTTTGAAAGCTTCCTGGATTCGGGCTCATTGTTCAATTGTGAATCATATCTGCTCTATACGGAGCAGTTATTTTAATTTCCAAATTCTGAACAGCCATTCTTCCTACAATTCTTTTCACTCTGCCTTTTTCACTTTGGTTGAATTAAATGTAACTTATGCCAATTTTCCTGTACCTGCTAGAAATCACTTAACTGAGTTTTCTGTCTTTGCTATCCTTGTTCCCTATTCTAATTCCCATGAGAAAAATCTTCTTTAGGTATGGAGAAATCTGTGAGATAAATTTGTGCTTTCTAATGAATTTATTTCATACATGAGTACCTCGAGGCTTTGATGGCAAAAATATATGTCTACAATCCCCTAAATGAATATTTTAAGCAAAATTATATTACCAATGTATAATAGGAATACAAAGTAATGAGAGATCACTTTATTATGTATTGTTTTCAGAATAATAGGTCTCCAAAACAAGGCAACATATGTCCATATTGACACATTGCGATTCCATAGTGGAATGGAGGAGAAGTTTGAAAATGAATATGGATTGCATGGCATAAAATCGTGTGCTATGAAATAGTAGCTCCCCTTTGAGTAATATTACAGGCCCTGTTCTGGGTCGCTGGTTCTCAAATGCCTTTTATATCTTCCCCTTATAGCCATCATGACTTTTTCTGCCCTTCATTGGCCTTCACTGTCCCTCCAACATATACACAATCAGCCTTCCAAAATTCCAGCACATCTGAAAGTAGGAGTTGTTTGGGGGAATCTCCAAACTCCCTCAGACCTCTGTGAATTTTCTTGGAGTAGGGATTTCTCAGATCATTTTCATTCTTTCATTTTCAGAAAAACTCTGACATGAGGAAAAACAAGCATATGGCACCAGCTTCCTATCCTGAATCACAGGCCAGCCTCTTATTAGGATTTATGCTCTGAGTGCACTTATTTTTTATGTATGTATTTATATTTTTAGCCTAAGCTACCTGGAGTCTCGACTAATCCCTTCAGACCAACTATTTGTCCTCAGTACTTATAAATATCTATCTAAAATATGTGTGCTATGGAAACTGGTCTGTACAAAATGGCACGCAGCTGGGGGATTTCAATTACTAGTGTTGTTTATGGCTAACAGTGTCCATAAGGCACCTGGAATCTCATTTTGTGACTTAGATGCTCCATCTGAAAACTTAGTGTATGTATTCTCTTCTCTTCAAACAAGGATATCTTATTTTTTAAGAAAGAGAAATCAGATTTGCATCACACTAACTCTTTAGAAACTGGCTTGTAAAATACAAGAGAAAGGTAACAGCTCAAGAAGAGTAGGAGAAAAGCACAAAGGCTATGAAAAGCCCCATAATTATATGATTGCACCACTCAAGTGAAAATGGGAAAACCAGACAGGCACATTATACAGCAGGACAGAAGGTTACTGCAGCTCTGCACCCTCGTCAGAAAAGCTTCCGTGCAGAGTGGAAGGTGGTTAACACAGAGATTCACAACTGCTCAAAGCACAGAGAACACATGTTTATGAAGTGCTTAGCCATAAATGAAACAAATATATCATAGCCCTTCCCCTCAAGGCTCAGGAACATCACAGAAGAGAGGACAGGAAGAGTGCAAAAGCCAAAGATTGGGGACGACTGGAGAGGGAAAGAATTTTCTGAACATGTTGGAACTACTGTGCCCATTTATTTACAGCAGCTGTGCTGGATACATAAGAAACAAACAAGATCCAGCCAATCAACACTCTATCATGGATGGGAGGCTAACACATGGGTCACCACACCTTGTTGAGGCTATTGAGGGCAATGTTTGTCGTGGGGGAATGGTGTAGGTGGTCCTTCTGTCTTTGTGTTGCTTTCATTGGTTAATGAATAAAGAAACTGCCTTGGCCTGATAGGGCAAAACTTAGGTAGGTAGAGAAGACAAAACTGAATTCTGGGAGAAAGAAGGCAGAGTTAGGGAGAGACGCCATGGATCCACCAGAGTCAGACACTGGGAATTTTACCCAGTAAGCCACTGTCACATGGCAATACACAGATTAATAGAAATGGGTTAAATTAAGAAGTAAGAATTAGCCAATAAGAAACTAGAGCTAATGGGTTAAGCAGTGATTTAATTAATACAGTTTCTGTGTGGTTATTTCGGGGCTAAGCTAGCTGGGTGACTGGGATGAACAAACAGTCTCCCTCCAACAGGGGAAGGACTGTCAATTATTCTGAGAGATGTAGTGGAGAGCCCTGGACCCACAAAGCATCCCTAATTGGACTCAATGGGTTACAAATTAAAAGAAGGAAAAGAAAAAAAGGAAGTTAGGAGGGAGACATAGGGAGGGGGAAACCAGGAGGAGTTAGAGGCAGAAATTGGGAATGGATATAATTGAAATGTGTTGTGCGCATTAATGAAATTCCCAAGGAATAAATAAAAATATTAAATGAAAACCCCTCAAAATATTAGATGAAAACCCCTCAGGATTGTCATAATTCAGACACACACACACATACACACACAAATTTGGTACAATGTCCAGGAAATTGGTACAATTAAAATGATTCTGCAAGTGAAATTATGGAATTCTTTGCAGCAACTCTATAATGTTTTGTTTAACTTGTGTCTGGGCCAGTAGGCAGCTACAAGCTAAAAGGAATACCTTGGTGAAATAGTGGTCTCATCTTAGTTCTGGATAAAATTTTTCTTTCTTTCCGACATTTTTAAATCTTAACTTTATGTATACACATATAGGTCATAGACCATTCCTTTCAGACAGAGACAAATCTTCAAGAAATAAAAAGTGTGGAAATGAAGGAATTAGCTCCCAAACACAGACTACCAAACAGTCAACCCATTAAGAAATTCAAAAGAGACTTTAGTGTTTAAATAGAAGCATGTCTCTGCCCTGACCTATCTTTTGTTGCTGTGTTAAATGTGCTACAATAAGTAACCAGCAATAAACTTCAGAGAGAATATAACTTGGAAGAGAAATCTAATAATCCTTAGAACTTTCACTGATAACAAATTAATGCATTTCTTTACCATCCAGAAAAAATAAATCTATGGACACAGTGGAAGTTTTGGTATGCTGCCAAGATGGCTGAGGTGCCTGCTGAAGGAAATGGCCCCTCAGTTGCAGCATGATATCTAACTGGCTTGGGCTCTCTGTTGTATTTATGTTGTATAACTAGGATTGCTTTGTGTTTAGTCTAGCCAGATTTGTAACTTTGAGCATTAATTCTTTTGCCTTGGAAGTAACAGTAGGTATTTATAATAGCACCATGGACAGAGTCAGAGCACCATCTGTTTTGTTCTTGTTCCAGAAGCATGGCCACCTCCAGATGAAAATAATGAAACACAACACAAAACAGTACACTACTTTCAGTAATAGAGGTTAGGCAAAATATGTAGATCTTTCCCCATCCTTGAGGCAACAATAATGACTTCCAATGTTTCTCTTACTAAGGTACTGTTGGAGTCTAATGCATTTGGGATTAGGCACATTCTCAATAAACAGTATTAGCAGTGATGAAAGGAGGTATGGGATTACCATGGATGATATTCAATAAGATGAAGTAGGTGAGAGCAAGTGAGGAGGAAGTTCAGCATGGGGATGAGGTTATTTTATAGGAGAATAGGAAGATTAAGTCTATTAAGACCTCATCTGTTCTTACTGAAAACTATCCATTACCTAAGTTTCACAGTCCATTAGAAGAGACCTTACAGAGTTATCATTGCCTTATTTCACATTTATCAAGAAAATTTCACAATCATACCTTTAATTAGTGTGAGCACAATGTACAAAATGCCAGTAGATCATCTTCAGCTTTGAGGAAATCTCTTCCACTAAAGTATGCACTAATTAATTTCATTTAGGAAATTAGGAAATGTGTCCCAACATCAACTGTACCTTCCATTGAATTATAAATAAGAACACAGAGTTCTTTTGAATAAGCAGAGAATTTTTCTGTTCATACTAACCCCCACCCCCACTATTCTCTGTTTGGACTTCCTACCCAGAGACAAGGGACTTTTCCACAGCTGCATTCCCTATTTTGCTTAGATAAGAAGTTAGTATTTCATCACCCATTGTCCAGAACAGCTGCTCCGATTTTTTCCTAACAGCCTAATGGGTCTCATTAGCCATAAATATAAAATAACAAAACTGGATTCGTGGGCCAGATCTCCTCTCCACACTAAGCACATCATCTTCCATGAGCTGCTTCTCATCTGAGGCTCTCGTCGCTTGAACAAAAGGATTTGAAGGACAGTTAAGTATGTACGTGGGTTCGTTTGGGTCATGTAAAGGAGCTAATGAAGAACAAAAGGTATCACTGTTAAGCTCTTCAAGGCATGCACCTGGAGATCTAGAAGAGGCTATAGGGGAGATCATGTCTACTCCAGGGGCAGTACTGTTCTCATCTGAGGAAAAAAGGTAGGAGTGTTGGTGAGTGATTGTTGAGGGTCCACTTGCTAGTGAGAAAACAGCTGGGCTTATTGTTTCCTCTTTGTCCCATGTCTTTGAGAACATTTGTTATATCTGATTATCTACTATTGATCACCTAAACTTTTATGACAACCTTGCATTGTGAACTGACTAGTACCTTGGGACCGAAGAGTGGAAGGTAGGTGAATATCCCACAAAAGGAAAAGGAGGAAGTAACCGGTGAGAAGATCTGTACTTCTAGGAACAATAAACTATTTTTCTACTTTTCAAAGATTTTATTTCTTGGTTTATAAGTACTTCTTCCCCTCCCCCAAATTTCACAGAATGGCTTAGGAGATCTGTGATCACATCAACCGCATTTTCATTTCAAGTCCCCTCCCTCCACTAAGGTTGAATTGCACCTTCCCACGCTCCAATGTTTTCTGCACATTTGCTTTGTGACTTAAATAATGAATGATGCATGATTGCATGATTTAAGATGACAATTATTCTTTGAGTGCAAATCTCAAGAATAAGGGTGATAATTATCCACAAGAAAAGCTAGAATTCACTGGCAGAATGATGTTCCTTTCATGCCGTTTTCCTTCTCTCGGCTTCTTTGTTGGTGTGTTTTATTTTGTGTTCTCAGAATCTCAACTCTTTGCTTCATTGCTAACCTTTAAGAACTGCACAAAGGTATAAACTCTGAAAGTTCCATGATAATCCAGGACCTCCCCCCCTCGTTCTCTCTCACACACATTTTTTAATATAGATATTCAGAAAGGTGTGTTAGGGGATTTGGTCCTAAAACGAGTTTCTGTGAAATTAAAAAAACTCCTCAAACTATTGTATTATGAGTTAATTTTCAAGATTATACCTTATTCAGGGCTGAGACTATAGCTATGTAATACAGCATTTGCCCAACATGTGTGAAACTCTAGAGTTGATTCTAATAACTAGAAAGAATTATGTTTCATTCAAATGTTTTATTATTAAAGGATGTATTACTACACTGGGAATGTAGTAATGTGTTTTACTTTCTTTAAACTTACTGTGTCCAGTGAATATTTGCTGATCTCTATCTCTGTTCGATATAGACATCTTTTATGCTTCATAGACTTCTGAAGAGCCTGGAGCAGGTTTGTGATTGGACTACCTCACGAACCTCCTTTTCCCCAAGTCCCTTTACCTTCAGTAGGGTCAGCACCAGAGCCAGAATCCCATGCTTTCTCCTAGAAATTCCCTGTGCTGAGGTAGCATCTCATCCCAAGTCAGAAACCGGGCATGTTTGTTTGTAAAGTAGTGAGTCTTTAAAAGAAGTCGTTGTCTATCCCTCCTCATGTTGCAACCATTCTGTAAATACGGGTATGCTATTTCTCAAAGTGATCCTACAATCTCACTCAACCTACCCTTTCAGTCCCTCCATCGCTTCTGCCCTCCCTCCCTTTCTTTCTCCCCTATGTTTTTTCTCTCTCTCACCACCTGCTCCCTCTGATCTTCCTTTACACAACAGAGTGTATTCCCTTTAATCAGTATGGAGCATCCTGAAACTAAGGTGAAACCAAATTCTGGCTTCACGCCCAGATATCACTTTCTGAAGTGACAAGCTTTGGTAATAGAAAGGTTTGCAATTATACAGATCATTGCTTTGACCTGATGCAAAGTCAAGCAGCCCACAATACAGGAACAGAAAGGCTTAACTCCTGTAGCTTGCTGAGCATTTCGAGAACATTGGAAGGAGCTGACCTGCCTGCTGCCCTAGTCAGTCACTTTGCTTGTCTTCACTTGAAGCCCGTGATGAACAGTACAGCTCATATGCGCTTTCCCAAGTGAACTCCTGTCTCAGAAAGGAAGACTTAATGGCCTTATTAACTGTGTTCCTTTTCACTGCAATCCACTTGAAAATGACTTGCACAAAAGAATAGGACAGAACCTCTAACTGCAAGACTGTATTATACATATCTGATTATCACCTACACCTTTTGTGTCTTAACTTTGGTGACTTTTTAAAAAGGCTCTTCTTCCCATCTTCCTTTAAAACAAAATCTCTCCATTTAGGGTAGCTTAGTATGAGATCTATGAAGAATAGAGTTGGGAAGTTGTTTTTTTCAAAACAGATTGTGGTTTTCTAATCACTTTCAAGAAAATAAGGGCAAGATCTTCAAATTATATGAGTGTTTGTCACCCAGACAGGCAAAGGCAAGAGCTGTAATTGAACCTCTTATTACTATCCTCTCTGACTCTTTCAATTCAGCTTGTCTTGCAGCATCTCTTTTTTTAAGCCTTGGGGAATTAGAAATGGAAATGAGATGTGAAAGCAGGGAGGAGGAGGCCCTGTGAGAAATCTTCCGCATTCTGGACTTGGTAGTCATTCGTGGGGAGGGAGGAAATGTAAAGGAGTTGGAAGAAAGGATTAAAAGCATCCTTGAAGCCACAAAGGGGGAGCCAGCCTTTGGCAGTTTTTAAGGTCTTAAGAAGTCAAAGTGTGAATTGCCTTCAGTTTTAGGATTTACTTGTATATTATTCATGACCAATTAACATCCATTTATATTTATTTCTCGAGTCTTCAGCTTCTAAGGAAAAGTTCTAATGGAAATGTCCATTATACTCAGCTTTGTCTTTCTGAACAGCCTACTTTTCCCTCTCATTCAGCATCTTGAGAGCCCAGAGAACTCTACTTAGACTGTGGAAAACTGGGCTGAGTGGCTCAGTTCAAGAAGTAAGCATAGTTGTTTCTTCATTCTCTCTTCATGCCTGCTTTGGAGACTAACTAGAACTTATTTACCATGAAATCTTTATCAACCTGACTTTTTGCTTTATGTCTTCATCAGCCCCACTTGTTGCTTCTGCCTAAGATAATACCAATCAAACATCTAAGAGGTGAGTTGGGTCAGTAAAATTTTGTATTATAACACAAAGCACACTGCTTGGGATCCTGCATTTTCTCCGATGTATTCATGGAGTGATGCTGCTGTGGAACAGCTGAGATATGATATTAGGAACTATATTCAAAGCCTCTCTAAGTGTGGACTCGTTTAGAGCAGGCATCTTGAACTACAACCACAATGACCTTGTTTCTAAATAGGAGCACATGTTGAATATCCCAAGGGCAGTGAAATATGGATGGCACCGTACAATATACTATACTGGGAATATGAAGGAAGGAATGAAGGAAACTTCAGATATTGATTAGCCTTTATTATGCAAACAAAACAAAAGAAGAGCTACCTCTAGACAGGCTTAGCTTTTATTTTTATAAACCTACTACTACATGCTTACTTACTGTCGCAAGCTTTCTTGTCAGACTACCTTTGGACCACAACCAGCCTGCAAATAATGATCTGGAGAGTTATTATTAATTGTGAAAGCTTGGCCTTAGCTTAGGCTTTTCCCCAACTTGCTCTTATAACTTAGCCCATATTTTTTAAATCTACATTCTGCCTTGTGACTTGGTTACCTCTTCTTAGGACAGCACAACTGGCTTGCTCCCCACCTGCTGGCAAAATCGTGTGCCTTGATTCCTTCTCCCTGCTTCTCTCTCTGCTTGGAAGGCCTGGCTATTCTTTCTTGCCTAGCTATTGGCCATTCAGCTCTTTATTAAAATGATCAGAAAGTACCTTAGGCAGAGACATATCTTCACAGTGTAAATAAATTTCCACAAGTTTCCCCTTTTTGTCTAATAAAAAAGGAAATGTTTTAACTCTAACACAGTGAAACTTAATGCAGTGAGAAAAATTATCAGGTATTGTCTAAATACAAAGGAAGGGGTTTAATTCTAACATCGTAAAATTATATACAGTATTAACAATTATCTGGTAAGAATTACATTAATCATGTCCAGTCCATTTGCATTTGGCAAAGTTAGAGAAACTACTTTTATCTATCCTATCTTACTGAGTCCAATATTTAATACCTAAGCAACTTTCTATTATAACGTGCATTACAATCCTAAAAATATGTTTTAGATATAAAAATAGATGTTTAATTAGATAAACATCTCAAGCTTTTATATCTCTCAACCTTATATATCTTATATCTCTTGTCTAAGTTTCTTTTCTTAGTTTTTCTTAGTTTCTTTGATAACAAGGAGAGCTGTAACTATAACTATCTAGTCCTTAGTTCCATCAAAGACCCAAGAAGATACAATATTACCTGAATAAACAGGAAGTGCATAGCAAGACACATCTGAAACTACAGAGATGACAGAAGCAGATGATTTCTATGGAATATTGAGGCATACATCTTCAGCCTTCAGACCTAGAATATCTAACAGATTTTTCTATGAAGCAAGAATATTGAAGGACTGAAAGACTGTTCTACCTATTAGCAAAGTTTGACAGTCTCCTCCTTTTGTATCCTGTTTGTCCAATTTGGACAGAATACTGTCAGCAGTTAAGGCTGGGGCAGTTTCTCACCCAGTGACTAATTTTGTCACAATAAAAGCAAATTTTATATGATGGTTGTTTCAATGTCTACCATTTTTTTTTAAGTAAATTGGTGCTCTCAAGAGAAAAGTGTGTATCAATGTCATGGAAAACCTTAGGTTATTAAGATATCTTAAATGGCATATTCTGTAGATATCTGAAGTGTTTGAAGACCATCTATCTAAAATATATCTGTTTGACCATGAAATCATACCTAACATGATTACAAGTTTGACTACAAATTATATGATCACTAACCTGCATTTATTAATTATATTAAGTAGTTTATAATAGATTTTGAGAGCTGGAAATTTATATTACATTGTTAAATGAGCTGAATAGGTACAATCCCATATAATATAACAAAAATAACCTTAAATTTGTATCAATATCAAAAATGCATACTAATTCCAAATACTTAAGACTAGTAGTTGCTCTTTTAGTTTAAAGGTAGATTGAGTAATCTACCCTTTTATCCTATCAACCTTTTCTTTCCAGAATGAGATCCTTGAATCTAATCTCCTTTGCTTAGTTTCTTCCTTGACTCTGATTAACAGCAACTTGTAATCAACTACCCAAATTGATGACAAATATTCATTATCCATTGAATGAAAAAAAATATCCAACCAATATCTCAGGGATGTGGACATCATGTTTTCTTCCTATTATCTGGGGCTGACAACATCTCTAGGGACCCTAAGAAAATTGGGACAGTGGTCAAGTCCTGGGAAAGCTAGCTGTCTTATTGTTTGTTTGATTTCTGTGTAATGGAAAAGTGTAGGTGTTATCTGAAGTCATGCCAGAAGTAGTCTGTGAGGCTGGACCATTTCACCTAGCAGCTTTGTAGTTTTTCTAAATGCATAATTTTGAGGAAACTGCAAAAAGGAATTCTGAGAGGTTGGATCATCTGGGCTACTTATTTTCATTGATGTCTGGTCCTTTTCTTTTCTGAAAACAACACAAAAATTTGAAGGTAACATATATATCTGTATTAACACAAGTATTTATTGTGTGGTATGCAAAACTCAACTAAGGATGATTTTTGTTCTATGATTGAGCAGGTGAAAGGAATCTGTTAACTTTATAAATCTGTTTGGACTGTCTAATAAAACTGTAATATGAATCTCTATCCATGCCGTATAAAAGGATGAATGCAACAACAAGTCATGAGGACTCTCTGGTCAACAAGACTTATCATGTCTTATCCAGTCTCAGAGATGTGCCCATGTTGAAGGATCAGCATATGCATACCTGTCTTGCAGTTTCTTTTTAATTTAGCAGTTTCCATAATTCAATGTCTCTCAACAGCTATTATTTTTGTTCATTAGCATTTAAAAAATTTGAGTCAACAAAGTACCATACAGGATCCAGATACCCTGTTTTCCCCATATTTATGTGATTTTTCCCTTTTATATTACCTTACTCTCTTTAAATACTATACTATTTTTAAACTATTTATTTTTTTATGATTCTCTATACCTGTTTGATTTTCTTTCTTCAGCATCTAAGCACATTTTAAAGCATACTATATTGGCTTAGAGGTTTTCTTGGTCTGACCCTAAATTTTTACTCATTTGCGGTCTTCTCTGACTAAGTCAGCCAAACTTTAAATGAGTAAGTGGTGGCTAGGCCCTCTGCCAGACGGCTCCACTTCTTACATGGCCTGGCAGCTGGCTCTGTATCATTAAGGATGATAAGAACAGAACCTCATGCCTGTGAGCCCCAACCTGGGGCTGGTGTATCTGCCCCAGCTCCAGTAGGCACTTCTTTCTAGTCTCCCACCTCCGAGTAGCAGGCTACCTGATGCTCATAAGCCTTATTCAAGTTCTCAGTAGCAGTGACTCTTAAAAGTGCCACACATCCCAATTTCTCAGAAAACTAGGAAATAACCTTCCTCAAGACCCAGTAATATCGCTTTTGGGTATATATCCAAAGGATGCTCAATTGTGCCACAAAGACATATGCTCAACTATGTTCATAACAGCGTTGTTTGTCATAGCCAGAACCTGGAAACAACCTAAATGCCCCTCGACCAAAGAATGGATTAAGAAAATGTGGTACATTTACACAATGGAGAACTACACAGCAGAAAAAAATGATGACATCTTGAATTTTGCAGGAAAATGGATGGAGCAAGAAAACATAATTTTGAGTGAGGGAACCCAGACCCAGAAAGACAATTATCACGTGTACTCATTCATAGGTGTTTTTAAACATAAAGCAAAGAAAACCAGCCTACAAATCACAACTCCAAATAACTTAGACAACAATGAGGACACTAAGAGAGACTTACATAGATCTAATCTACATGGGAAATAGAAAAAGACAAGATCTCCTGAGTAAATTGGGAGCATGGGGACCTTGGGGGACAGTTGAAGGGGGGAGGGTAAAGGCAGGTAGGGGAACAGAGAAAAATGTAGGTCTTAATAAAAATCAATTTTTAAAAAGTGCAACAAATCTATACACTGCAAGCACTGGGCCTACCTGCAATTTTTTTCAACTTTCTTAGACTCTATGTGGATTTGCATGCCACACAAAATGTTGTAAGTTTTCTTGTCAGACTATCTTTGGACTGTCAACCTGCAAACAATGATAGGGAGACTTATTATTAACCATGAACTTAAGCATAGGCTTTATCCCAACCAACTCTTTTTTTTTAATTTATTTATTTATTAAGGATTTCTGCCTCGTCCCCACAACCGCTTCCCATTTCCCTCCCCCTCCCCCGATCAAGTCCCCCTCTCTCATCTGCTCGAAGAGCAATCAGGGTTCCCTGACCTGTGGGAAGCCCAAGGACTGCCCACCTCTATCCAGGTCTCGTAAGGTGAGCATTCAAACTGCCTAGGTCCAACCAACTCTTATAACTTAATTAACCTATATTTTTTCAATTTATGTTCTTCCACGTCTGTTAGTATAGCACTTCTGACTTGCTCCAAATCTGCAGGCAAAATCTCACACACCTAAATTTCTCCTCTCATCTCTCTCTGTCTCTCTCTCTCTGTGTGTGTGTGTGTGTGTCTCTCTCTCTCTCTCTCTCTGTCTCTCTCTCTTTCTCTGCCTTTAAGTCCTGCTTAGCTATTGGCCAGCTAGCTCTTTGTTAAACCAATGAGAAGACACCTTAAGTAGAGACACATCATTAAAGTGCAAATAAATATTTCGTGTAGGCTACGTTGAGGGGAATGAATTTTAGAGTCAGGGAAGTATAGTATATTTTAAAATTGGCTAAGTTCTTTGACCCTCCAACCACTGAGATCCGGGTTGTCTCTGGAGCTGCCATACTCTGAGCAAGGTCAATCACATGCAGAGAAAAAGCTGAACTCAGCTTGGCCATCCACTGAGAAGTGTTTTTGAAGGAGTCTCTAGGATATTCCATGCCCAGCCATTCCTGAAGATACCCAGTCTTTGCATTTTTCTCAAATGAGGTGCCCAATATCATGAAACACAGACTAATCATATCAGATGCTGACTACTGCTGCACCTATTAATTCATACATAAATTTGCGGATCTCTGTGAGTTCGAGACCAGCCTGGTCTACAAGAACTAGTTCCAGGACAGGCTCCAAAACCATAGAGAAACCCTGTCTCGAAAAACCTAAAATAAAATAAAATGGTTACTATTTTAATCCATGAATAGCACTTATAATTTAAATAGTCATTTATATTATTCAAATAAAAATGCATATTTAAGATTATCCTGCAGAGAATTATGTATCTAGCATCAGAAAAGCTTGATTTCAATAAGGACAGATCCTCCACAGGAACACTATGACAAACACAGACCTGGAATGAGAAAGGGACTCACCAAACTTACCACAGGAGTGACCCAAGTGGCTTGTCCACTGACATTGTAAAATTTGGTTGGGACTGTTTCATGATCCTGAGAAGAGACCTATTTTAAATCAAGCTTAAAACTGAAACAGCAAATTTTAATGAAGGGATAGCTTACAACAACAGGGATCCAGCGATGGACAAGAAATAAAAAAAAAGGACTGGTGGGGCTCACACCCGCCAGATTTATACATAAACATTAGTCCAAGGCGAATACGCCCCCCATTGGGCTGGGCTTCCCCTACATGTCCTACAAAAGAAATGACACTTTTTATGCATATAAGAAAATGAAGAAACAAACCTACAGCCAAACACCCCCTAAAAAGAAAGGAGAGAATAAGTATATACACATCTGTATATGAATATGCATATATTTATATGAACTAGAAGTATGCAGTTGCCACATAACTGCCTAGACCCTCAAATGGATGTATTTAAATGTAATCAACCATATTCATATTCTATTCTGTATATAATAACCAGAGTATCTTCATTCTCTGTAGACCTAATTCTTAATTCTGATATTTCTCTTATCACACATACTCTCATGCTTCATGAGTACATTGTTCCCTGAAGATCAGATTGCAGAGCAAAATCACTAGCCAGGTGGTCGTGGCTCACACTTTTAATTCTAATACTTGGGGGTTCCATATTTTTAATCCCAGCACTAGGGAGGTGGAGACAGGAAGGAATATGACTGGGAAGAGAGAGGACTATAAATTGGGAGGAGACAGGAACTCAGACGCAGTCAGAGGATGCAGTCTGAAGAGGCAGTCTGACGACAGCATCGTTCCTTTGGTCTGAGGATTTGGTAGAGGAAAAACGTCTCTCTCTAGTGTGTGGCTGCACTGCTTCTCGGATCTCTCAGCTTTTACCACCTAATATCTGATCCTGGGTTTTTTATTATTAGTATCAATTTGAATTTGTACTCCACCATTTCCCTCTATGAAGGCAACTTTTCTTTTACTTAACTCACAAACCTACCTGGGGGTCTGGCTAGATGTGGGTGACCTCTGATCCGAACTCTCGTGATTCCTAGGGTTCAGGTAATTTCCTCTAAAGAATATCAGAACATGTGAGCAGTGAGTTCTAGACCTCTGAGCTAGGAAAAGAACAAATGATGCTTGACCTTCCTAGACAACAAATTCCCATCGTCCATTTCTGTATTGAAATTTTTTTTTGAAATTCTGCCCTTAAAATATAAATAAATAAATAAATAAATAAATAAATAAATTTAAAGGGCTGGAGAGATGACTCAGAGGTTAGGAGTACTGGCTGCTCTCCCAGGTGACCTGAGTTCAATTCCTAGCAACAACATGCTGGCTCACAACCATATATAATAGGATTTGATGTCCTCTTCTGCCATACAGCTATACATGCAGAACACTCATGTGTAAAATATAAATAAATGAAATTCTACCCTGTAAGGATGTTTTGTACTTTTCAGCCTATGCATACTTTTGGATGCTAGCTCTTTGGAGTCTGTCTTTGGAAGTAAGAAAAGTGTCACCCAGTTTAACAACTATGGAAGAAACATGAAAACCTTGGAAGAAAACCATTCTAAGAAGTGAAGAAAAAGGCTGAAGTGATGAACACTGAAACATCTGAATTTATTTCCCATAGAAAGAACATCTAGAAGTAAAGTAAATATTGTATTTGAAAAGTTATAATATTTTTGTTTGTTTGTATGTGAGAGACAGGGTTTCATGTAGCCTAGGCTGGCCTTGAACATGCTATACAACTAAGGTTGACCTTGGATTCTTGATCCTGTGACATCCATTTAACAAGTGCTTGAATTACAGTTTGCTCCAACACACCCACGTTTATACTGTATTGGGGACTGCACCCAGGGCCTCGAGCAAGCACCCTATTAGCTGAGAATGGAAAGTAAACTTTATTGAGTAGTTACAGATAACTGAACAAACAAGAAGGAGGCCAATGGAAGTCAGGAAAACTTGATTGGACAATGTATCTGGACCTGTGTGTATTCAAAGTCAGCCAAGCATGAAAACCCAAAAGGGACAAGAATGACTACATAGTTACAGAAGCAAGGGAGATGATGGAAACATTGATTCAAGGGATGTGTGAGTCCTGTAGCACAGTGCAAACTGATTGGGGCCCTAGACTAACTGGTTTCAAAAAATTCAAGCATCCAGTAACTAATGTGTGAAGGTTCAACACTAGTGCCTGTGGTAGCAGTGGCAGAAATAAGAGCCACATTCAACAGATCTGAAGAATGTGGAAAAAGAAGGTGAAGGAATGGGATAACCATCTAGAAGAGGGAACCGTTGTGAGAGAAGCCCAAGATGGGAGACAGCATGTGGAGTCTACGTTGCAGGAAAGTTTCTGCTAATTTCGAATCCTCCTCAAAAGCTATAGCATGGAAACTCACTTAATGGAAATTGGGGGCATCATGAGAAAAAAAGGGTCTCAGATTGTGATGATTCTCTAAATTTTATGGCACTGCCTTTTCCTTCCAAGTAAGTTTTCTTTTATTTTCTGTCTGTGTATTTGAGCACTGATAGTGTGCTGTGAGGTTTTGTTGCATCTCCTATTGGAGCAGATTCCTGGGAAGTTTTCCCTAGTCCCACAGCCACTGGGTGTCCCTGGCCATCTTCGTGACAGCAGAGCCTCTGACAGTCTGTGAACCGCCTTCCCACCATCACACTGGTGACTGGGAGGTGAGGCCCCAGTCACAGCAATACGGAAGAAATAAACAAAACTCATTTGGAATAAACCAGGGTTGAAAATTGAAAATGTTCACCACAACTGCTTTTCTGTGCTTGACACACTTCAAAAGGCATTCTTCCTAACAACATAATCAGGGTTAGTGGTGGGCTTAGCATTCGTTTTGCTTGCTTTTATTATTAGGATATTTCATTTTCTAAATGAATGATCCTGAGAATAATCTTGTGCAATGGCATTGTCATTTCTCAGAAAGACCTGCTCTTCTACTTCATGTTCTACTATTCTTCACCCTAGGTACCAGTTGCCATTTCAAAGAACATAATTAAGATGCGAAACATGCTTTCTGAGACAGAGATATAAAATGTGAGCTCTGTGTAGGGAGAAAGAATCTAGGCAAATAATCAGAGGGGAACATTTCACCAATGTGTCACTCCACTTCACTTTGCTTTGGCTGAGACATTTGGGGAGAAAAACCTGCCTTGAATGGTCATTTCCTTTTTTTTAATTTTTTTAATGCTTTTTTTTTATTGAGCTCTACATTTTTCTCTGCTCCCCTCCCTGCCTCTCCCCTTCCCCTTCCACTCTCCCCCAAGTTCCCCATGCTCCCAATTTACTCAGGAGACCTTGTCTTTTTCTACTTCCCATGTAGAGTAGATCTATGTAAGTCTCTCTTAGTGTCCTCATTGTTGTCTAAATTCTCTGGGATTGGTTTGTAGGCTGGTTTTCTTTGCTTTATGTTTAAAACCCACCTATGAGTGGTTACATGTGATAATTGTCTTTCTGGGTCTGGGTTACCTCACTCAAAATTATGTTTTCTAGTTCCATACATTTTCCTGAAAAATTCAAGATGTTGTAATTTTTTCTGCTCTGTAGTACTCCATTGTGTAAATGTATCACATTTTCCTTATCCATTTTTCAGTCGAGGGGCATTTAGGTTGTTTCCAGGTTCTAGCAATGACAAACAATTTATTTCTTTCTAAAGTATTAAGGCCTTATGATAAAGAAGTTGTACAACTGAAAAAAGCTGTTCATTGAGAGAGAACAGAAGGAATGCAGAACTGAAAGTCCATCTTTGGGTCTCATCATGGTTCTGACACTCGTTGATGGTGTGTTGGGTCAGACTGTGGAAAGTGGAGGAAGCCCTGAGTGAATGTGTGAACAGAGATGAAGTCCTGAGGCAAGGTGTGTTACGCCCAAATGTCTCAGACCCATGGGAATGGCAAAGTCTTCCCTAGTTCAGGATCAGGGAAATGATGTTTTCCACTGGTCCAAGTACAAGTGTTTACAAATGATTGACTGGTTTATACCATTTCTCAATGCCATATTACCAAGCTATGCAGATCATGGCCTAAGATATTTGGTTAAATGCTTTCTATGTGTTACCGTTTTGGGCCCTATCACATTTCCAGGAAAGTGCTGTTCTTCTTGCTACTTTAACAGATGCGAAAGAAGAGGCAACTCATGGTCCTCCCACCATGTGTTTGTACTGATCCATCAAGCCAGAGTGGAGAGCTCTGAATCTAGGGCTCTTCAGCGCCGCTGGAAGGATTTTGAGGCTTGGAAACATTGGAAGCAGCAACCTTACGCATGCTCAGTGAGCACTTTATCACTGAGCTACATCCTCAGCCCCTTGAAAAATGTTAAGATTGCCACTTCAAGACCTTCTAGAGCTCTGTCTGTTGAGTGGTGGAGTATGAATAGGGGCACAGCACAAAAGATTAAAGATAAATCCCCGAACTTGCAGAAAGCCAACAGTAAAGAGCAAGCTAATTCCTTCTAGCGGGAAGGGGGGAATCCAGCAGCAACAACTTAAGCCCTGGATGAGTACTGGAAAGATTTCTAAAATGTTATATGTTGTAGCAACATGAAAACAGAAAAGACATATGAGGATTAAAATGCTTTACTGTACATGGTTTCTTCTCTTTCATAATAATTGACTACTTGAAAGATAAAGCCCAACGCTCTTCAAAACAGCAAGAGAGCTTCCATTCAGAGATGTCTTGGTAATAGTTCTTAGTTCTGAGGTGTGGGGCTTTCTGAAACCCTTCACCTCCTTTTGTAACGGATTATTGAAGACTCTTTCTCCAAACAGAACCTGAGTTGAAAACAAACCATAAAAACTATTATGGTCTAGAAGGAGAACTCAGAGTTAAATGAAAATCCAGCTGCATTCAGTCAACATGCATTAATGTCTTGACACGTGCTTGGTCTATAAAGCATTTAATGTCCTTGCATCTTGGTGAAGTTCTAGGGTTAGGTGTGTCTTTAAATTTTCTTTCTCCTTCCCCCATTTCCTTTCCTTCTGTATTTACCAGAGGCTGTGTGATTATCCATTAAAGACAAGAAGTGAGTGAATATTCATAGGCAAGTTGATCACAAGTGTCTTCTGCATCTTTTGAGAGTGACATTAAGGTCAATAAGATTTCCACCCAGGTTTTTTTTTTTTTTTTTGCATGATTTTTTTCTTTAAAAAAATCCCAAGCCATAAAGCTGCTCTAATTGTTGAGTTTATAGCCATTTGTGTACAGGGTAATTACAACTTAGCCAGCGTGAAAGATGGTTTAGAAGGAGATGACCTCTGTGCTCCTGCTAACTGCAGCTCAGGACCCAGCCAGCTGCTGTGGTGCATGAGAAATGTCTTAGTTCATTAAGATCAAAGGAGCTAGTCACTTGTTCACAGGCCTGATTTCGCAGCTGCAGAAGTATTTACAGCAATTAACAGCTTTCTAAGACCCTCTGCTTGAATTGTTAACCTTCAAATAAGATGTCTCTAGAGGCATCGTTGATGATACCATCACTTGTCCCAAAATTCAGCTGCTTGATCTTTATTGAACTTGATGTGGAAATATTTAAATGATGATTGAAACAGTAATTAAATGCTGTGCCTGGACCTGGGAGTCGGGACTGTATAGAGGAAGGGAACATTATCAGAAGCCGAAAGCCCCTAATTCTGCCAGTTTTCGCCTTCGGGGATGTAGAGCATGTGTGGGGTTTCCTGACAGCTACTAATGTGTGAAGCTGTTTTAGAGGTGCCACCAAACTGAACACAGGAAAGCAGCGGGTAAAATGGTACCACCAAACAGAACACAGGAATACAGCGGGTAAGCCCAGGTGATCAGCGTGAAGATTTAGCACCATTTCTGACACAAGGTGTCAACGACATGATTTGGTCATGAGTGTGAATTCAGACTGACTTGGGAAAGATAAACTGAAGTTTTTGACTTCCATTGGGTCATTGTTTAGTCTTTTATTTCTCTAATATCCAGGATATACATTTGTAAGTTCAACATGGAGGTAGCATCAGTCATATGTCCCTGTTGACAGCTTTTCATTCAGTGGCTTAATCCGTGGAATCTCAGCCCTGAGAAAATGTGGAAATTCCCTAGGAATATGGATTTTGGGACAGTCTTTGATGGCAATTGTGTGAGACTTTCCAGCACGCTAAAGTAACACTGCAGGTGATTTGAACTTATTGACGAGTTAAGAACCTAATTGATGTATGCTCTTCTTGGACAAGAGCCGCGTGTTTCATTCACTTTCATGTTTTCAGAACACAGAGCCGAATCTGACAATAGATATTCAATAAATATTGCTGACTGGCCTGCGCTGTGTAAAATGTTGGGTGGATCCTAATGGGCTGGAGTCTCTGTGAGGGTTTGTGGAGTGTACTTGGGTGAATTAGAGAAGCAGGGAATGCAATCCCCTTCTTATTCCACAGTTGCTCCCCAACACTAGAAACCAGTAATCCTGGAGCAGGCCCTGGGAACTTGAAAGTCTTCCAAGTTACAGGCTTCCTCCCAGTCCTCAACAGCTGTGCTCCCTGTCTGCCATCCCTGGGGCTGACTCCATTCTTCACTTTCTAATTGCACTTTAGTTTCCTGCTGACATTGGCACTCAGCCCTGAAGCTAACCCTGTGTGGGACATGTTCCTCAGCTGCTACGAGACATTTTGGGGCTCCCTGCAGGCAATGCCTCAGCTAAAGAGAGTTGTCTGACTCAGTGTCACACCTCTGAGGGTCAGTCTCACTGACCTAATGGCTGAGGCGAGACTCACTTTAAAGGTTTGTACTTTGGTCAACCTAGGGCAACTGCAATGGGCTAATCATCTCCAGGACCCCTATGGAGTGAGCCATAGTCTTAGTTATGGTTGTTTCTGAAATCTTCCCCTCCCAGCACTTCTCCCCTCTTCTCCAGAGGCCAATGAAAAGAACACCTCTTCGCAAAGCCCTTCACTCCATACTCTGCTCTCGAACACACAATGACAAGAGGATTTACTTTGGTCTTAGGTGCCCATGCTCCTCATCCCCCCCCCCCCCCCCCGTCTACTGCAACAGGAATGAGGAACATGAACAAAATGCCTGGACTCACATTTTGATAGGAGAGATAATCAATCAGTCAATAAATCTATGATGCTGGGTGCTGAGTAAAACCATTTTTTAAAAATCCCGGCAAAAAGACTCTGACGACCTGGGTTCAATCCCTGGGACCGGCGTAGCAGAAGGCAGGAACTGACTCTTGGAAGTTGCCCTGTGAGCACTAGTTCTGCATTGCGGCATGTGCACAGCCCCCCCCCCCACACACACAATAAACACACATGAAAATAATTTTAGAATTAAGTCAAATGCATTTAAAATAGATCATATTGGAAACATAGATATAGATGATAAAGCCTCATTTCATTTCATAGCATGATCTTATGAATACTGGCACTGATTACACCTTCAGGACAGAAATACCACAGGGTGGCATGCTGAGGCACATCGCTTTCCAGCTCCTCACTCAATGACATCTATAAGTCCAAGCAATACTTGTTCAGTTGCAGCTGCAAACAGACTATGGCTACAAAAATAGACTAAAATTCAGCAAAAAAACCTTCTTTGGGAACTAATCAATGATTAAGAGTTTCCTGTAGATTTGGGGAGATGCTTAGCCAGTAAAGTGTTTGCTCTGCAAAAATGGAGACCTGAGTTCAGACCCTCAGCATTCATAGACTAGACCAGTGTCTGTAGGCATGTATCTATAGTCCTAGTATGGGGAAGCAGAGACTGGGAGGTTTCTAGGGCTTCCTGAACAGTCAGTCCAGTCAATAATCTTCTCTCTCTCTCTCTCTCTCTCTCTCTCTCTCTCTCTCTCTCCCCCTTCCCTCCCCCGCTCTCTCTCTTTCATAAGCACACACAAAAAGAGTTTGATTTGATAACGGATGCACATAGAGTTACCATTGTTAACTACTCAATGCAATTCACTCATGTCAGTAAAATTCACGATAAATGTTTGCACATATACAGACCGTGTGCACTTTCCCTGCAGAGATCTGGGTGTGTACATTCACCGGCACATCAGCGTGTAAGGGGCTTTGTATTAGGTATGCTAGGAGCGGAGAGGTGCAGCATTTGAACTGATCTGATGGAAACAGGCTGCTTGTACTTAACGCTCTGGGAAGACATGGTGTCCCACTTGTCCTCTTATTCCTTCATCACAGACTGTAGTCTCAGGACACACCCGTGAGTGTGTCACCCATGTGGATGACTTAGCTCTCTCAGCTTCTGCTGACTGGGGATTTTAAGAATGTCTGTGAGGTCACAGCTCAGGTTTTTGCTTTTTTAGTCAGGGTAAACTATTTAATTGGCTCAGTGTTATTTATATTCTGGTAGCACTTTATAAAAATTATGTAGATATAAATATATTTAAGTGTTTATATGGCCATTTTAAGTATTTTAATAAAAACTCATCTCTTAATTTACTCATTTTATCTCTTTTGAAAGTTTAGATAATTGAGTGTCGAAATCTCTTTTGTTGATCACAGTTCCAAAGAATCGAAACCCGGGTGTCTAGTTAACTTAGAATCATGGAATCAGGGCCCACAGGCACTGATTTATTGGTTTGATGACCATGAAGAAATCCAAAAGTTTCCTAACATGCACAGTAGAAAATTACCTTGTAGAACCTCTTAATTATAAGAGCAATAAAGCAAGTTCTGGGACCTTATGGAGTTAGCCATCGACCCTCGAGACTACTCACAATACAGCATTTGAACTGGTGAGGTAAGAGGAAGATGAAGACAGAATCCTGTGATGTGTGTCAGTAATCCACATCAGTGTATTTTCAGATCACAGCAATTGCCATAAATATCTAAGGTCCAGTTGCCCCTGCAGTTGTCTGGTGCCAGGTGCTGGGGACCATGTAGCATTTGGCAAATGCTTAGTGGAAGGAGTGACTTGAGCTGTGTGACAACTGGATACTCACTAAATGACCACCACACTCTGTTTAAGGTCAAGCTCCATGGCTTGTGGTTGTTTGAACTTTGTGCTCTAAACTTGGCTACCTTGATCTAAAGTCACACATGTTTAAACAATTACATCAACGAAAGTATGAAGCATTCAAGGAAAATAAATCTCTTCACCGATTCAAATTATCCTACTTGATCACTGTGAAATGCCCCTAGGATTTTATTCTCAGGATTTGTCCTAAGAGTCTCCAAGGTGACAGTGGTCACCCAACTACTTCATGGTAAAAAAAACAGGCAGCAGCCTGATCATAGTTTGACATCTCTATAAATACTTAATCTGTTGGCATGCGATAATGCTTTTCTCACTGTATGATCATATTCTTTGTTTCATTGAAAAAATAAAAATACTAATTGTAGAGTGGCAATTGCCTGCTGCTCCCAAAGCCTACTCTGTCTAGCATTTTGGCATCCATTTTTGCAGTCTTTGCATATACATATTTTGCCTAAGTTTTAATAATATTCAATGTATATTTTCTCCCTTGCTTTGAATATATTTAGTATCATAACAAAAGCATTTAAAATGTTATTAATCTTCTCCCCATACATCCCTTTATACAACCTGTGTTTTATTGTGGTAGTGTGTCCTACCTGATGCTGATCTTTGAGCCTCAATACAAAATTCATTTTAAGGACTACGTTTTGACTCTGATATAAATAACCCAGGAAAATTATATTATTTTTCCAATTGCATTGTAATTCCTCTGGTTAGTTTTGATATGATATGTTCGGGAACATCTTCAAAATAACTCAGGAAATGAATGACATTATCTGTACATGTTTTTAAAGAGAAATATTTTAACTATCTTGTTTCTTTCTACTAGCTATAAGTGAGTTTTAGCTCTTTCTCCTCGGTTGTTTTTATCACTACTCCAGATCAAACCTAGGGCCTCACACGGGCTAGGCAAGTACTCTACCACAAAGATACCCGCAGCTCATTTAAAACTCCTTGTTTTAGAGGCATCATCTTGCTAACCTGAATGAAAAGATCTTGAACCTGAAATCCTTTGCCTCAGTTCTTGAGTAACTGGGATTGCAGGCCTGTGCCACTAGGTCATGCTTGTCTATTAACAAACTTACCTTGAGGAAAGAAAAAGTACACAGGAACAACAAGCATATTTAAAAGAATGCTTTACAGGTTTTGATAGTAATTTCCAAATTAGAAAGTGCTTTGTGAAATGGATGCACGTTAAATGAATTACTGTCTTCTTATAGAATACCTACTTGTGATGAAAGGAAAAAATAATTTGAATAAGCCACTTTCACTGTGTTTGCCAAGCACCACTTAGCGCATTTGTCTCATCTCTGAAAGCCCCTCAAAGGTGGCTGGGTTCTATGAGCGTTTGCTAGAGTCCCTTGCTCTGTTTTGTGTCCTTGACGGTCAAGGTTCCAGATTTTCAGGTCACTGTGGTTATCATGCTGCAGAAATTATCTCTTCATCGGTGTGAGAAACAGAGAATCCTGTAGGGTCTCAAGACAAAGACTTTGGCCAGGGAGGAGAACAAAACTTTCAAGTTAAAACACATACCTTTATTTAATCCCAGCACTCAGAAGTTAGAAGCAGGGAGATCTGAGTTCGAGGCCAGCCTGGTCTTTAGAGTAAGTTCCAGGACAGTCAGAGCAACATAGAGAAAGCTTGCTTAAACAAAACAAAACAAAACAAAAACAAACAAACTACAACAAAAAGCATTAAAATGCCAACTCTGGAGTTCCTTTTCCAGGAAAGGCTCCATTCAGAGTCTCAGTATTTATGAGCAGCTGCTAAGCACACAGTTCTCTACTCAATACTGGTCTTTATCACTATGGAGAACATTTTGGGGGAAATCTTTAGCAAGCTGAGTAGCAGTTTTCAGGGTGCCAAAGGAATCACTGGATTAGTGCCTCAGGATCATAAAGGCCAATAAGCATTTCTGGGGTTTTGTCTGGGCCTGCAGCTTACTTGGTATTATGCTTACATGCATGTGAGCCTAGGTTTCATTTGCAGAACCACATAAACTCACTTGGTAGCATGCATAGGGAAGTTTTTATAAAATTAACTTCAATTTGCCACTGTCTCTATGGTTCCTTGGCTTAAAAGAAAGGTCAGAGGATTCAGGAAGCAGATTAGAATTATTTTAACTATGGTGATTGTTCTAGTCTCATTTCATGGTAAAATATCTTGACAAAAGAACAACTCAGAGCAGAAAACATAGCAACAGAAATGAAAGGAGAATGGAAATTTGTACCAGGAGTAGGGTCATTACTGTGATAAATCCAATCATATGATTTTATGTCTTTGGACTATTTTGTAGAAAAAAATTTGGAACTTAAAGCTATAAAAACAAGTGAGTTCTGTTGCTATGATAAAATGCAACTCCCAGAGAGAAAGAGTTTAACAACTCCAGGTTACAGTTCATTAATGCAGGAATATTGCAGTACCGGGAGCTTGAGGCTACCAATCATAACACATCCACAGGGAGGAGCAGAGAGAAAGAGATGCATACGGTGGTCTTGCTTGCCTGCTTGTTTGTTTGTTCTCTGCTTGACTCTCTCCTTCTAAACAGCTCAGAACACCCTACTCAGGGAATAATACCCCTATAGTGGACTGAACCTTCCCATATGAAATGAACAAATTCAGCTAAGAAAATCTCCAATAGACATTCCCACTAGCCATCAAGATTCCCCTCCCAGGTGACTATGTTGTATAGAGTTGATAAGCAAAGCTGATCATGACAGTGATGTTTGATTTACTGAGCAACAGAATTAAAGAAGTGCTTTAAAAGACACAAGCCTTAAAACATGAGTTCCAGTTCCGTGAATGTGATAAAGAGTCTTTTAAATCAATTACTGTTTTCTTGACATGCCCCCTCTGAAATATCCTATAGAGTTTAAATGTCAGAATAGTCTTCTTCCATATGAGCATCTGAAAAAGTAGGAATTACTTCTATCACTTTTTTTTTTCATTGAGTCACTGTGGAGGTTTGGTTTGAGGTGGTATAGTTGGTGATTATAAGGTGCTGGAGACTTCCCATGAGAATCTCTTTTCTTTTAATTTTTAAACATTTTGTAGTTTTGTGGCTGGATCTCCTGTAGCCAAGGGTAGCCTTGAACTCCTTGCATAGCTGGTAAGGTCCTTGAATTCCTAATCCCCTATTTTCATTGTCCAAGGTGATAGGATTATAGGATTGTGCCACCCGGCTCTATGGGATTCTCAAAGTCATTTTATGTGGCACATTTTTTTTAAAAAATGGCATACAAATGGTCGAAGAGAAGGAGATTAGAATGAATTGAGAGGAAATAATGACATGACATTTTAGTGGCATTCCATAATAACTGACAGAGTGGACATGCCAGAGACTTTTTAGGATGCATTTAACAGGAATAAACGACTTGGTAACTCTGGTCCAATTTCCAGTTGCCTGGAGACACAAAGCCATGGGAGCAGAAGGTTGATGGAGGAAGGTCATTGGCTAATAAAGGAACTGCGTTGGCCCATTTTATTGGTTAGAGGATAGGTGGGAGGAGTAAACAGAACAAAATGCTGGGAGGAAGAGGAAGTGAGCTCAGAGACTCCACAGCTCTGCTCTCCGGAGCAGACGCCTCAGCAGAGACGCCATGCCCCGCTCCCGGGATGAAGCTCCGACCCAGGATGGACTAGGCTAGAATCTCCCCGGTAAGCGCACCTTGGGGTGCTACACACAGATGATTAGAAATGGGCTAAATTAATATGTGAGAATTAGCCTAGAAGAGATTGGGCCAAGCAGTGTTTAAAAGAATACAGTGTCCGTGTAATTATTTCGGGCATAAGCTAGCCGGGCAGGCGGCCAGGGGTGCTGAGAACGCAGCCCCGCCGCCCTTATTACTACATATGGCGCCCACGTGGACAACTGCTTCCACATAAAGCCTGAGACAGCTTGGGAAGTAATTCTAGAACAAAATGAAAGCATTGTGCCTGGTTTCTTGGTAGCAGCAATTTCTCGGTTCTACTCTGCTTGCTAGAGGCAAGCAAGCGCCTCATCTAAGAGAGGCTTCCTGACTCAGCTTTAGGTGCAAAGCCTGCAGCTCATTAAGAGGTCCTGCCATGAAACACTTAAACGGTGTTGACGAAAAGCTGAACACATGCTTTTCGGTTTTCAGCCATAGCAGGAAAAAAGCTGCGCCATTTAAAAATGCCGGCTTTCTGGGCTGTCCTGCCAGGGCAAACTCTGACTCTTTTACACAGGCAGTTCGTGCGGTTTGCAAGCACAGGCTGCTTAAGCTCGCATGCTGACAGGGACATTGAAACACTGTAGGCTTGTGGCACTGAATGCAGCTCTGGCCGGTACCTCAGCCATGAGGCTGGAAAGCTAAGGAATGGACTGGATCTAGCTGGCAAAGCCACGCCTTTAGTCCTACTGAGATTGCTTGGTAAATTAAAGATTCATATGGTCAGAAAAAGAGAGATATACAGTAAAGAGAGATTCAAAGACAGAGAAAATTTCTGAATGGTTTAAAGTGTGTTAAAAAATATATGCAGACTAAAAGTTGAAGTTCTTAAAGTAAAAAACAAAAAAAAGGAAGAGAGTTGTTGTGTGTGGTAACACACGCCTTTAAACCCAGTGCCTAGAAGGCAGAGACAAACAGATCTCTGTGAGTTCAAGGTGTAGTAGTGTACACCTTTAATCCCGAATGCCTGGGAGGCAGAGACAGGCGGATCTCTGTGAGTTCGAGACCAGCCTGGTCTAGAGAGCTAGTTCCAGGACAGGCTCCAAAGCCACAGAGAAACCCTGTCTCGAAAAACCACACAAAAAAATGTAATATATAATTAGAAATATAGATTGTTAATAGATAATCATAATAGTCAAGTTTGTAGTCATGTTAGTTAAGATTTTCTAGATGTACATAGATATATTTTAGATAGGCATTCTTCATATTTTTCAAAGATTATAGTATATGGCATTTTAAATGTTTTAATAATTTCGGACTTTTCATGACAATGAGACACTCTGCTCCTGGCAGCACCAATCTACTTCAAGAGGAAGATGGGCATCGAAGAGGATCCTTATGGAGTTTGATAGCCATTTGGGCAAAAAACTGCTCTTGCCTGGACTATTGCATAAACTGGACACAGAGAACCCGCAGAGAGAGGACTACTGAACTTGCCTAAGGTGAGATGATCTTTCGGGGTTCCTGATTCATGAAAGAGTCTGCGAGACATTCTGCAGGACACAACAGATAGTGACTGAACTGACTTTGAATTTTCCTGCTTTATGGAAATGTCTGCTGGATACCATGGGCCTGAAGGCTGAAGATGGATGCCCCAACGGTACAAAAGAACTTTGGGTGACTGTCCAGGCAGCGAGATGTCTCTGTCATTTCTAGAGTTTGAAGTTTCTTAGTTTTTGTTTACTTAGGTAATATATCTTTCTGGAGTCTTTGATGGAGTTAAGAATAGTTAGTTATAGTTATAGTTTTCCTTAGTTATGATAAAGATTATTGTAACTTTTACTTGATGACTGTTTTGTTATATGTAATTTTGCTATGTTAAAGCCTTTTTTTTTTTTGTTTAAACCGAAAAAGGGGAAATGATGGAGGAAGGTCATTGGCTAATAAAGGAACTGCGTTGGCCCATTTTATTGGTTAGAGGATAGGTGGGAGGAGTAAACAGAACAAAACGCTGGGAGGAAGAGGAAGTGAGCTCAGAGACTCCACAGCTCTGCTCTCCGGAGCAGACGCCTCAGCAGAGACGCCATGCCCCGCTCCCGGGATGAAGCTCCGACCCAGGATGGACTAGGCTAGAATCTCCCCGGTAAGCGCACCTTGGGGTGCTACACACAGATGATTAGAAATGGGCTAAATTAATATGTGAGAATTAGCCTAGAAGAGATTGGGCCAAGCAGTGTTTAAAAGAATACAGTGTCCGTGTAATTATTTCGGGCATAAGCTAGCCGGGCAGGCGGCCAGGGGTTCTGAGAACGCAGCCCCGCCGCCCTTATTACTACAGAAGGTGTTGTGCTTCAAGTAAGTAGAGCAGAGATGATGAGTACTTATATCCTTGAATGAGATGCTGGCGCTGGACTTCGAAGCCTTTTAGGATGTGAGTCCAGCAAGAACAACTGTAAACAATCTTTGTGCTTTGTCTCTGGGTGCTGGACATAATACCCTCAGGTATCAGAGATTCTTGGTTCCTTCTGTCTCTGAAGGGGCTTTGAGTGGAAAGCCCTGTAAGAAGGGTCAAGCAGACTGCCCACTTTCTCTGCAGCCCTGGCAGACTGCCGCTGTAGAACTCCAGCAGCAGTGGGGTAGCCACTGCTCGCCAGAATCCCAGCCTGTCAAGAATCTAGGCAGCCTGTGAAGTTTGGTTAAGTGCCCAAACCATATCTTTCCATCTGAATTTAGGGGAGGTAGTGGCAGAAGGTAGTAGGTAAAGAGAGGAAAAGACCACAATCGGCAGCCTCTTTCTTCCCCTTTCTGCTTACACAGATCAGCTAGGGAGGACTTCCTCTCTATCTGTGACTTAGAGAGTCAGTTGCTGTGTACACTTAAAGAAAGCTGGAGGGTTTTTGAATTAATAAGCCCCTTTAAAAATGTCAGTCAAGAAGTGCTAAAGACCTTTCACCAGCTACTTTCCAATCTTGTTATTTTAATACTTGCCTCTACCCTAGGCTTCATGGAAATGTAAAAGGTAATGAAGTGTTTCACAGGCTGGTTTTTGTATTTTTACTCTCATTTCAGTCTGTCATTTAGTGGTGCTTCAAAGTGATGTTTACTCGAGTTGGAGCGCTATTTCACAGAGCCCAGAATCCTTATTTGAGCTCATGTTTTAGACACGTTGTTGTTGTTATCATTGGGCACAAGGAGCTCAATGGAAGGAGAAACGCATTGCAAAATTTTACACTTATGTCAGGTTTAACAAGGACATCTATGTGAAGAATTTTGATGGGATTTTGATGGGGATTGCATTGAATCTATAGATTGCTTTTGGTAGAATTGCCATTTTTACTATGTTGATCCTCCCAATCCAAGAGCAAGGGAGGTCCTTCCATTTTCTAGTTCTTCTTCAATTTCTTTCTTCAAAGACTTATAGTTCTTGTCAAATAGATCTTTCACTTCCTTGGTCAGAGTTACCCCAAGATATTTTATGCTATTTGTGGCTATCGTGAAAGGTGATGCTTCTCTGATTTCCCTCTCTGCTTCCTTGTCCTTAGTGTATAGGAAGGCAACTGATTTTTTGGAGTTGATCTTGTATCCTGCCACATTACTAAAGGTGTTTATCAGCTGTAGGAGTTCTTTGGTAGAATTTTTGGGGTCGCTTATGTATACTATCATATCATCTGCAAATAACGAAAGTTTAACTTCTTCCTTTCCAATATGAATCCCCTTGATCTCCTTATGTTGTCTTATTGCTATTGCTAGAACTTCAAGCACTATATTGAAGAGGTATGGAGAGAGTGGACATCCTTGTCAAGTTCCTGATTTTAGTGGGATGGCTTTGAGTTTTTCTCCATTTAATTTAATGTTAGCTGTTGGCTTGCTGTAAATAGCTTTTATTATATTTAGGTAGGATCCTTGTATCCCTATTCTCTCCAAGACCTTTATCATAAAGGGGTGTTGAATTTTGTCGAATGCTTTTTCAGCATCTAATAAATGATTTTCGATAAAGGAGCTAAAAGTATACAATGGAAAAAAGAGAGCATCTTCAACAAATTGTGCTGGCAAAACTGGATGTCAATCTGAAGAAGAATGAAAATAGATCCATATCTATCACCATGCACAAAACTCAAGTCCAAATGGATTAAAGACCTCAATATCAGGCCGAACACACTGAACCTGATAGAAGAGAAAGTGGGAAGTACTCTACAGCACATGGGCACAGGAGACCACTTCCTACGTATAACCCCAGCAGCACAGACACTAGGGGCATCATTGAATAAGTGGGACCTCCTGAGGCTGAGAAGCTTCTGTAAAGCAAAGGACACTGTCTCTAAGACAAAAAGGCAACCCACTTACTGGGAGAAGATTTTCACCAACCCCGCAACTGACAAAGGTGTGATCTCCAAAATATATAAAGAAATCAAGAAACTAGACCGTAAAAGGATAATCAACTCAATTATAAAATAGGGCATTGAGCTGAACAGAGAATTCTCAACAGAAGAACTTCAAATGGCCAAAAGACACTTAAGGTCATGCTCAACTTCCTTAGCAATTAGGGAAATGCAAATCAAGACAACTTTAAGATACCATCTTACACCTGTCAGAATGGCTAAAATAAAAACACCAATGATAGCCTTTGCTGGAGAGGTTGTGGAGAAAGGGGTACACTCATCCATTGCTGGTGGGAATGCAAACTTGTGCAACCACTCTAGAAAGCAGTGCTTCGGTTTCTCAGGAAATTCGGGATCAACCTACCCCTGAATCCAGCAATACCACTCTTGGGAATATACCCAAGAGAGGCCCTATCATACAACAAAAGTATATGCTCAACTATGTTTATAGCAGCATTGCTTGTAATAGCCAGAACCTGGAAACAACCTAGATGCCCTTCATTGGAAGAATGGATGAAGAAAGTATGGAATATATACATATTAGAGTATTACTCAGCAGTAAAAAACAAGGACTTCGAAATAAAGAGACTTCTCAGCGGTAAAAAAAAAAAAACAAAAAACAAGGACTTCTTGAAATTTGCATACAAATGGATGGAAATAGAAAACACTATCCTGAGTGAGGTAAGCCAGACCCAAAAAGAGGAACATGGGATGTACTCACTCATATTTGGTTTCTAGCCACAAATAAAGGACATTGAGCTTATAATTCTTGTTCCTAGAGAAGCTAAATAAGAAGGTGAATCCAAAGACAAACACATAGGCATCCTCATGAATATTAACCTTCATCAGGCGATGAAAGGAGACAGAGACAGAGACCCACATGGGAGCACCGGACAGAAATCTCAAGGTCCAAATCAGGAGCAGAAGGAGACGGAGCACGAGCAAGGAACTCAGGACCACGAGGGGTGCACCCACACACTGAGACAATGGGGATGCTCTATCGGGAACTCACCAAGGCCAGCTGGCCTAGGTCTGAAAAAGCATGGGATAAATCTGGACTAGCTGAACATAGCGGACAATGAGGACTTCTGAGAACTCAAGAACAATCGCAGTGGGTTTTTGATCCTACTGCACATACTGGCTTTGGGGGAGCCTAGGCAGTTTGGATGCTCACCTTATGAGACCTGGATAGAGGTGGGCGGTCCTTGGGCTCCCCACAGGTCAGGGAACCCTGATTGCTCTTTGAGCAGAAGAGGGAGGGGGACTTGATCGGGGGAGGGGGAGGGAAATGGGAAGCAGTTGCGGGGAGGAGGCAGAAATCCTTAATAAATAAATAAATAAATAAATAAATTTATTAATTAATTAAAAAGGAAAAAAAACAAGGACATCTATGGGGTTTCTATTAGGCACTTATTAGGGTCAAGTTGGAATTGCTATCATCTGGGAACTGTGCAGTAGGATTGCATTCCCAGACTTCAGAGCCAGCTGACCTTAGCATTAGACTATCTTAGCTTTATATATTTAGCTAAGGGGAGGTGAAGTCAAAGGAATATTTCTATATTGTATTTTCTTAGTGTTGGTATGTTTTAAGTGTTAAAAGATACCTAAATGCTAATTCTAATTAATTTAGCTTATTTTGCATGTCTGATGACACTGGGTATAAAGACTAAAATGCCAAGTTCCTGTCTCTCTGACTCTCAGTCTACAGAGAAAGGCAGAGGGGCACAGAGTTCAATTAAAAAAAAAAACACGCAGTGTGATGAAGGGAAGGGTATAATTAAGAAACCTGACTGCAAGTTTCCAGAAGAGAGAGCAGTTGATTTGACATAGATGTTAACACTGGAAAAAGAAGAATATAGAATGATTCATTTGAAGAATGAATGAAGGGCAAGGATGGGGCACTCTAGACACAGCAAAGATCATATGGAAACCACTCTATACCTGGTCCTGGAAACCTAGCCAGCTACTCAGGCTAGTGAAGCCATGGAGCGTGGAGGAGAACCTACAACTACCACTTTACTAAAACAGAATAATCCCTATCTATAGTCTAAATATTTGTGCTTATACCCACAGGCAAGTGTCGTCTTTTCTCATTTTCATGGAAAACTCTTTTTGCAATATATGGAGAACATTACGGAAAACCACAGCCAATCAAAAGGCAGAATTGTGGAGTCCCGTCCCAGCTGATACATCTATAGCACAACGCCTGCACCTAAGGCTCAGGGAACATTCCAGAAGAGGTCAGGATTGTAGGATCCAGAGGACCAGGGGGTTTAATGTGAAATTGTGTCTTCTAGAAATGTCAAAATTTCCACCCATAAAGCCTGGCTAACATGACCTTAACAAGGACAACACCAGTGGATGTGCTAATACGGAAGGGGAAAAGTTCAGGAAGCCCCAGACATCGACAAAGAACTACAGGACATTATAGAATGCTGAGAGTGGGGTAAATAGTCTTCTGCCAGAGAAGAGCCTACAAATTGGTTATCTAATGCCAATTGATCAGCCCTGAAAGCATATACATATAAGTAATATATAGACTGAGCAGGCAATATTCATGTATTTAGGAACACACACACATACCAACATTTAAAAAAAAAGGCCATGAATTTGAGAGAGAGCAAGAGCAAAGCACACTTGTTAGGGTCTGCAGAGATAAAAGGGAATGAAGAAATGATGCAACTGTATTATAATCTTTAAAAACGTGAACGAAAGAAGGGGCTGTGAGAAATCGGGTGCGGCTAGCATAACACATAGAGCAGAGCCGCACAAGAGTCAAGCAGCTAAGACCGGAAGCTTAGGACAAGCTTATGTAAAATGAAGGCCTGCCACTTCTGCACAAAAGCATTTGGACTAAGTCTTCAGTCATACAAAAAATGGAAATAAACCTTACATCAAAGAAGCAACACACAAGCGTGCATGTGTTAATGAAGCCCATTTTGGAGTCACTGTTGATAAAAGATGAGGGAGGAAGGCTATAGAAGTGGTTATATTCATTTAGACAAAAATGGTAAAAGCCTGAACGGAAGCAATGATGGTGGAGAGGAGGCTGTTTCACTTCTATAGGAGGCACTGGTGAACACTGGAAATGGAGCATACAGCTACAAATTAGTAGATGCTGAATAGCCCCTGTGTGTCATGATTGTTCTTGAAACATGTGGGGAAGAACTTTCTTTTTTTTTCTATGATGCTGTCTTTTATTGAGTAAATCATTCTTCTGAGAATGAGATCACAAAATAAATGAACAAAGAAACATTTCATAACAAGTCCACACCTAAAGAGAATCTTTCATTTCCTCAAATCGAAGAAACTTGAGTGAGGAGTAAGTGAGCAGGGCTATGATAGAGCATATTTAGGATTCAGAAGGAGACACTTGAGGTAGAAAATTCTGGAAGATCCTCAGAAGAGGGAATAGAGGACACATTTTATTCCTTTGCAAAAGTCACTGGCCTCAAGAGAAGGAGATTTTGCCCCTGAGAATTCTGACCAGTGTCTTTGTTCCGAAGGCTATAAATGAAAGGGTTCAGTAAGGGAGTCACCACTGTGTACATGACAGTAGCTGCTATGTCCTCTACCACTGAGTTGGAGGATGAGGATGAGGGGCACAGATAAGCCTTTATCACTGTTACAAAGCACAGGGACACCACAGCAAGGTGGGACCCACAGGTAGAAAAGGCCTTGCGACTCCCTAGGGCAGAAGGGACTCTAAGGATAGCTGACACAATGCGGATATAAGACACAAGGATGAGCAAAAAGGGGATTAATATGACAGCACTCCCCAAGAATAGAAGCACAAGCTCATTAATTCTAGTGTCAGAGCAAGAAATCTTCATCAGGGGTCCCAGGTCACAGTAGAAATCTTGGATGACTTTCATGAAGCAGAAGGAGAGACGGAACATGAGGAAGGTGTGTGTCATGGCAACAAGATTTGTAAGGGTCCAGCAGGCTGTCACCAAGAGTGAGCAACGCCTCAAACTCATTATCATCGTGTAGTGGAGAGGGTGACAAATGGCCACAAATCGGTCATAGGCCATTGTGGCCAGGAGGAAGATGTCCATGTCTCCAAAAGTTAAGAAGAAGTAGAGCTGGACCAGGCATCCTGCATAGGAGATGGTCCTACTCTGGGAGTGGATGTTCACCAGGGCCTTAGGTACCGGGGTGGAGGTGAAAAAGATGTCATCATGAGACAGGCTTGCGAGGAAGAAGTACATGGGGGTGTGGAGTCGTACATCAGTAACAATGGCCAGGACAATGAGCAGATTGCCAGCCACGGTGACCAGGTATATCCATAGAAAGAGCAGGAAGAGGATGCGCTGTTGCTCTGGCTGCTCTGAGAGTCCCCAGAGGAGGAATTCAAAGGTGTTGGTCTGGTTCCCTCTTGCCATGAGCCCAGAGGTCAATGTGGAAAATCTTAAGGCAAAAGTAGAGGAATACTTTACATCACTCAAATATTTTAATTAAATCACTTAGTACTCACAGTAAAAATCACACAATAGTCCAGAGTGATGGGAGATGGGAGTGGTGTGTGTGTGAGTGTGTGTGGTGTGTGTGTGTGTGTGTGTGTGTGTGAGAGAGAGAGAGAGAGAGAGAGAGAGAGAGAGAGAGAGAATGTGTGTGTTGTATTATGTGGTGTATATAGAAGGTGCTCTATCATCTCTACTGAAGGCTTAATTATCACTTAAATTGAGTCTATTCACCCAAGCTTCACCTCTGTCACTACTAACTTTTGTACTATGAAAAGTATTTTGTTCAAAGATGATCTGGATTAGAAATAGAGAAGAAAACCACAAAACAAAAAAAAATATCAAGAGATTTTGACACAGTGAGCCTTTTTGATGTTGGTGATGACTCCATAGTAAAAGATCAGCACTACAGGCAGGGAAGAGGCAGCAAGATGAGCATGCTCTTCTGAATGGGATGCACCTGCATCCTGCCTATTAGACATGAAGGGCTTGAACCTTTCGATGGGTGGAGACTCAGTCCCTGAATGTCAGTGCCAACTCCCACTTAGTAGATGATTCTTCCCTCTTATAGGATCTCCACTTCATAGGGTTCACTGTACTATCTGATTTGTTAAAGGGCATAAAATTTTTAAGTTTACATATTGGGTAAATGGTTTACACCTGGGTCCTGAACCACTGTTCCTAGATTACTCAAAATAAGTAAATAAAAAGTGTGGAAACTGACTTTTCCCTGTATGCCTGTGTCCTGTGCATCACAGAGGAGAAAAGCAGACCTTACTGCCCTGATTCTGTCTAACTTTCCCTTCAATACATGTATCAGAAAGATCAGACAAACAGCTGCACCTGCTTTTTCTAAGGAGTTCCAAAAGGAGCTGTGCACAGGGCAGGGAGAAGGACTTAGAAAGATAAATAAATCTAAGATGATCAGCAGATCCTGTATAGGCGTTACATTCAATTCTCAGAATCCCTAATGTGAGACTTTCGTACATTCACAGAACCTGAGACTGTCTCTCTCTCTCTCTCTCTCTCTCTCTCTCTCTCTCTCTCTCTCTCTCTCTCTGTGTGTGTGTGTGTGTGTGTGTGTGTGTGTGTGTGTGTCATGTGTTTGTATGATTGTGTAGGTCAAATTATTAGGGAAGAACTGTAGGGCAGACAATGGGCAGGTGAGCTCTAGAATTAAACTCCACTTATTGGTAAAGTGCCTGTGGCCAATCTCTAATTTCCCCATGCTGTATATGCAGCTGAGGCAGAATTTGGAGAACAATAGGTCCAGCATCATAAAGTTGTGAAATAACGTGTGTGTGAGAGTGAAAGTATGCACATATGCCTGCATGTGTGCATGCGTGTGTGTGAACAAAGCACTTAGCTAGCCTAGCACTTAGTAGAAGCTCAGTTGCAATTACCTCTCATTGTAGAAATAGAAAAAGAAAAAAAGCCAGAGCTGGTTGAGCACCCAGGAGGCATTGCATTAAACACTTTTGCTCTTCCTCCCGTCATCATTATAAAATCCCCGCATCTAACATGATGAGTTAGAATGATTAAGTAGTCTTTCAACAGCAAGCAGCTAATCTACATCAGACCCTAGACTGAAAACCATTCTTCTGTACCTCATGATAGGACACTGAGTCTTCGTGCACCGAAAGCCATGACATATGTGTCTTACAGAAGCTCAGTTTCCCAGCAAGCTAATGATCTGTTGGTCTTGTCCTTCAATTGTCTGTGCTCAACATGAATGGTTGAAATTTGGCCCACCTGCTTTCAAAGGAAAAGGTTCCCAGCTGGAAGAAACCACCTGGACTATAGAGTTTTCACACGACAATCGCTATGATCACATCAAATCTGACCAGTTTGTGTGGATGGGATGGGAGTGGAGCTTCTGTGTTTGAAGATCTGAGCTCTTTCTTTCCTTTGTTACAGTCCCAAAGCCCTCCACTAAATCCTCAGCCTGAGGGATTTTTATTTTTTGTGGAAAAAAAATGGTAAGTTTAGCTTATTTGGATTACATACAGAGCAGGCCTAGATATAGAAACATCACTTCTGTCCCAAATCCTCCTCATCAGACTTGGTTACACACAAAAGAAGCCTGAAAAATAAATAACGACCAGGGAGGTGAATCAGCGGGTAATTCATGCTATGTAAGCCTGAAATCCTAGTTCTAATGCCTAGCACTGACATAAAAATCCAGGAGCAGTGACACACCACTCTAATACCACCAGAACCCAAGAACAGGGTAGGAATTCGGTGATCCTGAGGACTCACAGACCTGCCCATCAAGTCACAGGAAGTTCCAGGTTCAGTGAGAGAGCTTATCTCCAGAAAAAAGGTGAAAAGTGATAAAGGAAGATACGTGATGTAAACTACTGGCCTCCTGACATGTATGCATAGCTGCACCAACCCATACAGTTCACACATTTTCTTATACTGGGCATACATACACAATATTTACAAAAAAGAAAGAAAAACATTTGTGTGTTAAAGAGAAAAGCAAATAGTCCATGACACATCCATCTGCTTACCAAGTACTTATAGCTCAAAACCTTTTCCAGTCTTGTCTCTCCATATTTGGGAGCTAGATGCAGTTAGCACATCCAAGTTTCTAAGACTACCGGTAACTGGACTTTCTGCATCCCCTTTAACCCACATGGGAAAAGAAAAACTGTAAACATTTGTCTTATCTCTTACATGGAAAGCATTTGAGAATAATCAGCTTGCCTTTACGTTGCCGTTTTCCAACCATGTTCCTTGTTCTTCATCCTCGGAAGCACATATCCCTTTTCCGACACTGTTGCAAACAACGCATGAAAGGGTCAGCCATACAATAGCAATATTCTGTGTTTATAGCTTGGTATGTTGACTTTCTCTCATATTAGGCTTTCACTCAGTCAGTATTATAATTTCATTTTTGATTTCTGTAATAGACAGGGATTAACTGCTCACTTAAGTAACAGAAAAGTAGCTGCAGCTACCACATCACAAATTCATTTCATGTTTGTATAAAGTACATTTAGAAGCCTGGGTAGAGCAGAGATCTCATCTACTCAGACACTCAGGAAGCTGCTTTTCCTCTTATGATTCTATGATTTCATAAGCCTTACATCCATGGGTAGACTTTCTGTATCAGGTGTTGTGTTACCTGGAAGTATATCATATTATATAGATTATATTGAGAAAAATCTCATTACATTCTACATCAAATTGCAAGATAAGATGTTTTCTTCCCATGTTACCAGGTAAAAGAGGATGTGAACCCTGAGTCAGTTTATCATTGCACCAACTCTGTCCTGAGTTGTGGAGATGCCATCAGTAGTACCTCAGACTGTTATATAAAATTGAGTATGGCAGCCGGGCGATGGTGGTGCATGCCTTTAATCCCAGCACTCGGAAGGCAGAGGCAGGCGCATCTCTGTGAGTTCGAGACCAGCCTGGTCTACAGAGCTAGTTCCAGGACAGGCTCCAAAGCCACAGAGAAACCCTGTCTCGAAAAAAAAAATTGAGTATAGCTACAGAAAGGAGTGCTCCTTCCTGGTAATGGACACAAATCAATCAGCGTCCTTGAAATAACAGTGTCCTTGATTTTCCCTTTGAGTTTATACTGAGTAAAATTCATAAGTGTTGAATAATCACTAAAAGCAAGAAATACTGTCATTTTCAGCAATCAAGAATTGTTCAAGTCTTATTTTGTAGAAACAGACTTGATGATTTGGATTTATAGAGAAGAAATGACAGGAGTTCTTTTTAACATTTTTTCTAGAAAACACCCTCCATGTTTTCTTTATGTCAGAATGTTTTGCAAAGAATTTATTACTATCCTCATGTTCTTGTGGACACATGTTTATCAAGAGATGAAAGAAACCAAATAAAACGTCAAAAAGGGGCCTACAATGACCAGAAGATAATGTCTCCTGAATATATAAGCAGCATATGTACTTTGTTAAAATGCACAAACTGGGACCCATTTCTGCTTATTAGGATTGATCGAAAAACATCTAAGATAGTAACAATTTGTCTGATCAGAAAGACAATGCTGGCCCTGTTGATAACCAATTTGACATTAGGATCTTTGGATTTGACCATGAACCAAAGTCTTTGAATATTCCTGTGCTTAGAGAATTGAAGGATATGAGGGGAGTGTTACATGGGGCTTCTTCCTGGAGTCAAGGACTCTCTCCCTACTTACATCTGCTTGAAGTACAGAATGGTTCCATGTGTGGTCTGATTTATGACCTAAATCTGTACATTCTACTAAATAATTAAAGATAGCCTTTCTGCTTCCTAGAGAAGAATGAAAGTCTCTTTGTGGTACTGGCATGCTTTAAAAACGGAAAAGGGAACTGGGTGTCTTTGAAAGAACCCTGACCCTGTTTTCTTAGTACTACAGCAGAGTCTCTCTGGGTCAATGAGGAATTAATGTTTAGTCAGCAGTGGTCCACAGAAGATGGAGCTGGAATGCACATGACGGCTACCTACAGAATGAGATACATACGCATCCTGCAGTTCTCACATTATGTAAACAAAAACGGCGTTGGAAGTTTGTTGTGAGGTCAGAGGATCCTCCTGACTCTTCTTTCTGTCATTCCACCTCTCTTCTTAATTATTTTTGGAAGAACATTGGATTATAAATGAGTGGAACTGAATTCTTGTTCTGGCATTGTGTTTAGCTAGCTTTGTCACCTTAGGCATTTCACTTTAGATTTCTCAGGATATTCTCAATGAAACAGGGCAAGTCAGGGCATTTCTGTGATCCCTTCAAACTCTAATATAGTGCAATGGCTCTTAGTTACTCTCCTTGGCTCCAAGATATCCCAAATGAGTCTGCAACAACAACTATAGTATACAGAACCATGATGTGGGGAAATGAAGTCTTTTCTTTCTTTTTTTTTTTATTGAGAAAAGGAGAAAAAAAACAAAAAAAAACAAGTTTCCACCTCCTTCCAGCCTCCCATTTCCCTCCGCCTCCTCCCACCCTTCTCCCCCTCCTCCCACCCTTCTCCCCCCTCCCCCCACTCCTCTCCCCCTCCCTCTCCAGTCCAAATTCCTTGGGCAGCTGAGGATAGGGAACCTGAAATGACCCTATCCTATAGCAATACTGATGAATATCTTGCATATCATCATAGAACCTTCATCTGGTGATGGATGGAGATAGAGACAGAGACCCACACTGGAGCACTGGACTGAGCTCCCAAGGTCCCAATGAGGAGCAGAAGGAGGGAGAATATGAGTCTTTTCATACTTTTAAAGATCAAAATTCAGAGAAGGTCTCCTAGACTTGGTTATAGGCACTGTGTAGGGCCAAAGAACTGTTCTGTTTCTACAATGAAGAAGTTAAAAGGGTTAGCAGCCTACACAAGATAACCTTTAGGAACATCTTGATGACTTTAGAATAGTCATGCCTATTTATCAGTGTTCTACACAATGTAGGAAGACCACCCAGGGCAATTCCTCTGGTGTGAGGTGCAAGATCACCTTCAGAGCAGCAGCCAGAACTGTCTACGCGTTACCATCCTCCCTACCTCCTTAACATATAAAATCCCAGACTGCTGTTCTTCCACTGAGAAAACAATGCTTTGAAGAAAACCAAGGAACATCTGTTAACTTTCAGGGATACAAGGTAACTACAAGATAACATTCATCAGCAACCCAGAGTTAGGAGGGAGATGGTACAAATGAGTTCTGATAGAACCCGAAGTGACACTTAGGTGTGTATTTATAAACAGGGAGCACACCCAAAGCCACCTGGGTCTCATCCACAACATCAAGTTGATGGTTGGAAACTGTAAGTTCAATGCAAATTTAAGACAACATAGAGACTATGTCAATGCATTTGCTCAGCCAACTCTTTGCAAATGGCTACGAATAAAACTTGTCTATGTATGAACCAGGTGCTTGGTAAGATTTGCTTCAAGGCCAACTGCTGTGTTGTGGATCATGAAGGTATAACTAGGGTGCTAGTGTTTGCCTAGGAAGATGCCCAGGACAACAATTCAATGTCAGAAACAAGATGACTGGGGACAAGAATTCAACATCAGGGAAACACAGAAGACCAAGTTGGGGTAGAGGGGAGTGGGGGTAGGGGTGAGGATAGGGTTGGGGTGGGGATGGGGGAAGGGATGGGGATGGGAGTAGAGAGTGGATGAAGATGGGGCTAGGGTTGTGTATGGGGGCTGGGATGTAACACATTTATTCTCTCAGAATGGGAGGGGCCTAAGTTTAGGACTCAGCAAAATGGATGCTGGATTGGGTATTTTATAGGGCTCCCATGTCTTCTCCTTTTTCCTGTTGGTTCTGTTTAGAAACCTACCTGGTGCCTACTGTTTCCCCCAGGGGAAACGTCTTCAGGAAACAAGAAACTACCTTCTCATGAGCTGGCCTTCACTTTTATTGTCTACCTATGTCCCCCTAACTCTCATTCAAAGTTACAGATCGTGCCGGGCGGTGGTGGCGCACGCCTTTAATCCCAGCACTCAGGAGGCAGAGGCAGGTGGATCTCTGGGAGTTCGAGGCCAGCCTGGTCTACAAGAGCTAGTTCCAGGATAGGCACCAAAGCTACAGAGAAACCTTGTCTCGAAAAAAACAAAAAATAAAAAATAATAAAATAATAAAAATAAAAACAGAAAGCAAAAATCAAAGTTACAGATAGTGACTGTGAATCTGGCTAAAAAAGAACAAAACTCTTAACCATTAGGTACCCAGGAAACTCAACTCATCCTCACGCCTTTGGCTTTTAACATGGTCTAGGTCATAATTTTTATTTAATGACTTGGGGAGGAACATCAAACAGAAAATGAAAACTTTTGGTTAACTCCTAGGAGATGAGATTGCCAGAGGTAAGAACAATGCCCCATCTCAGTGCTGGGATACTAGCTGCCTTAAACCTTCGATCTTAGCAGCAGAGTGGTTAATACTTTACCATCCTGTGAGCATGGGTTCTGATCTCAGCTTCACTCAACAAAGTGATCTGCTTGCCAGGATTGTCGCGGCTGGCTCTGCAGGGCCTGGGCTCAGTGATGGACAGAGTACACTCAAAGGAAAGTGTTCTCTTGGTCAACACTTCAGATTGGATTGCTACAACTGTCTAACTGGGCATCCAGATGGAGGTACTGAAGGACCTGGGTATTTATGGCATAAGAAGCGCTTGAGGTGGGGCATTCCCTCATCATATGAGCACTGGCCACATAAGAGCACTTTCAGACATATTCTGGATAACTCTACAGTGTAGGACTGAGGCTAATACAGAAAAATCACAGTGTAGTGGTTTGCAGCACAGCACATGGGAGAATTGCCTAATGACCTCCGAGAAGTTAAAGGTACAAGGTGGCAGGCAATTTCTCATCCCTAGTAATTGAAGCAGAAAGAATGCAATACAGAGAAAGGAATACAAGCATCATATGGGCAAATGGTACCTTGGCATTCAATCTTCAATAGGGTATAAAGTGGGAATAGGGGAAGAAGGAAGAAAGCAAGCTTATGGATAGTGTAGTAGGAGATTAGTTTTGAACAAAATCAGCCTTGATCTGAACCTAGCTTCTGTATAATCCTGAATGATATTATATAGGCTCATAAACTAGTTACATCATGGGATGTAACTTTTAGAAACTGGATTAAGTGTTTTAGGAATCACTGATAGGATATAGCAAGAGGTTTGGAATGCGAATTAAGAGAAAAAAAGAAAATAAATTTTGGTGTCAGACTTAATCTCTGGGAGTCACAAGGCAGGTTTCTATGGCTTAGTATCTTCAACTATAGAATGAGATTCCATTTTTATTGGAATTACATGTTGTGCCTCTAACAACCCCCAGGACAGGGATAGTAAATTGTAAAAACACTTGGTGGGGCTGTGGCGTGTAATACCAAGGAGGAGTTCTGCCTGAGCCCTAACTCTTTTGTTGAACCGTTTGGTGTCTGAATACAAACACTCATTAGGGAGTAGGCTGGCTGCTGTGCGCTGCAGATAGAACCTCTGCACTTACCCGTCTTTTCTTCCTGGGAATTTTGCCAGAGGAACTGAGAGCAAGTGTTTGGGTAAACAAGGGGAGTCTGCTATCTGCTTCTGTTCATCCCCATGGGATGTATTGATTCTCTTACATCTGTAACATCAGGGACAAACATGAATCTAACAGACTAGGAGAAATAACTGTGCAGGGTCGGCTCTGCCAGACTTTCTGTTGGTCAGGAGGCCAATAAGATTTTAAAAAGTGAGACCATTTGTACTGTTGAGATGGGGAGTTTGGGGGAACTCCTGCTCTTGGAGGCTATTAGGAGAAGCAAATACCATAGAGATGAAGATATGAGAGGCCCCTAAAGTGTCATTTTCTATTCTCACGCTGTAACAGCCCAGAAATTTTAACCACCACCAGGACTTCAGAATTTACCTGCAAGCCAGTATCTGCTCCTAAGTGCCCTGGCCAGCTGTTTAGTCTTATGTGGTCAAATTCCTATTCCACTTTATTTAATGTTCACATAACAAGTTCAAACTCAGCATACACAAAGATGGAATTCCTTTTGCCTTTTCATATTCTTCACAATTGAATGGAAGCATAATCCATCCAGCGTTGAAAGATTCCTTCATTTATTCACACATGGGACTGGAAAACATTTGCCTGGTTGCACACTCTGGGCTCAGCAATGTTAACTTGTTACTGCAGTCATTAAGGATGAAAATCACGTCCTCAGGATAACATGCCTTGGTGGGACGAGATTAGTTCATAAGACTATAAAATGACAACAACAGCAATAACAACAAACTTGTACTGCACAGGTATATGAATAAGAGAATCCTAAGTAACCAGACCTGGAAGAACAGTAAATAAAACAGAAGGTAAGTTGTGGGTATACAGACAGAAGCTACTATAGTCATGGTTTCAGAACTGATATTAGAGTTAAGGATGAAATTCTGAAATGTAAAATGAGACAATCTTTTATATGTGTTTGTTTAAACATGCTATATGTGTATGTATATATTTATTGTTTATACATCATGTTACATATTAACACATGTACATGTTTGTATACTATGTACATGCATACCTCTCCCACATATGAGCACACACACATACATCACACACACAAACACACACACACACACACACACACACACATGAAACTCAAAATATCAATCTAAGGGGGTAAGGGAGGGAGCATCTCCTAAGTGGGTATAATTTAAGAGAGAAAGAAATGACTCAACATTCTCATGTGGCTCAAAGGAGGTACAACCGATTCTGTGTGGCAAAGACAAGACTTCAAGGAGGGCATGTCCTTGAGGTAGCTTTTGTAGGTTTGGTAGGATCTGAATATGGATGGGAAGGAGGACTTTCCAGAAGACTGGAACCATGACAGATGGTAAAAATATACGGATTGCAACAGCTGCTAGCCCTTCAAATACACTCTAATTGCACCTAGTCTCGTGATGGTATGTGCATCCCTGCCCACTGGCTAAAGCCTCGTGGCTTATGTTGCTAGGCTTACTGATCAGAAGTCTGAAGTTGGCATATGTACAGGAGAGATGTGGATGACTTCTGTGTAGAAAACGGAAGGAAGGAAGGAAGGAAGGAAGGAAGGAAGGAAGGAAGGAAGGAGAAAGGAGGAAGGGAGGGAGGGAGGGAGGGAGGGAGGGAGGGAGGGGGGAAGGGAAGGAAAGAAAGAAAGCATCACCTAAGTGCTGACTAGAACTGGGGCTCATGGACACATGAATGAATAAGGCATCTGTCAACTTAGGTCATTGAGCACCGAAAACGAGCAGAGTCTTCTCTTTCTCATATCCCTTTTTTTATGTGTAAATAAGTACTATTTGTTACTATGTTATTCCTATTGCATCAAACGCAAAACAAAACTAAATATGTGGTCCAATGTGGCATAGCTCCAGGTGGAGGGACGAGTGGTGAGGCAGCGGCGGTACAGGCATAGCTGTACACGCTAATGATAGCAACTGAGAGACAACAGTGGTACAAGCGTATCTGTACACACTAGTGATAGCAACTGAGCGACAGCACTGGTCAAGGTGAGATTATCAGTACAGAAAAGTCTTTTAGATATCACCTTAGAACATGAGGTACATGGGTGGAAAAGAATAGGCCCAGAGACGTATAGAATATATCTGTCTAATTAAGGGCATCACTGAATAAATGGGACCTCTTGAGACTGAGAAGCTTCTGTAAAGCAAAGGACACTGTCACTAAGACAAAAAGGCAACCCACTGACTGGGAGATCTTCACCAACCCCGCAACTGACAAAGGTCTGATCTTCAAAATATATAAAGAACTCAAGAAACTAGACTGTAAAATGCTAATCAACCCAATTATAAAATGGGGCACTGAGCTGAATAGAGAATTCTCAACAGAAGAAGTTCACATGGCCAAAAGACACTTAAGATCATGCTCAACTTCCTTAGCGATCAGGGAAATGCAAATCAAGACAACTTTAAGATACCATCTTACACCTGCCAGAATGGCTAAAATAAAAACACCAATGATAGCCTTTGCTGGAGAGGTTGTGGAGAAAGGGGTACACTCATCCATTGCTGGTGGGAATGCAAACTTGTGCAACCACTTTGGAAAGCAGTGTGGTGGTTTCTCAGGAAATTCGGGATCAACCTACCCCTGGACCCAGCAATACCACTCTTGGGAATATACCCAAGAGATACCCTATCATACAACAAAAGTATATGCTCAACTATGTTCATAGCAGCATTGTTTGTAATAGCCAGAACCTGGAAATAACCTAGATGCCCTTCAATGGAAGAATGGATGAAGAAAGTATGGAATAAATACATATTAGAGTACTACTCAGCAGTAAAAAAAAACGACTTCTTGAATTTTGTGTGCAAATGGATGGAAATAGGAAACACTATCCTGAGTGAGGTAACCCAGATCCAAAAAGAGGAACATGGGATGTACTCACTCATATTTGGTTTCTAGCCATAAATAAAGGACATTGAGCCTATAATTCGCGATCCTAGAGAAGCTAAATAAGAAGGTGAACCCAAAGAAAAACATATAGGCATCCTCCTGAATATTAACCTGCATCAAGCGATGAAAAGAGACAGAGACAGACCAACATTGGAGCACCGGACTGAAATCTCAAGGTCCGAATCAAGAGCAGAAGGAGAGAGAGCACGAGCAAGGAACTCAGGACCGCGAGGGGTGCACCCACACACTGAGACAATGGGGATTTTTATCGGGAACCCACTAAGGCCAGCTGGCCTGGGTCTGAAAAAGCATGGGATAAAACTGGACTCACTGAACATAGCAGACAATGAGGACTACTGAGAACTCAAGAACAATGGCAATGGGTTTTTGATCCTACTGCACGTACTGGCTTTGTGGGAGCCTAGGCAGTTTGGATGCTCACCTTACTAGACCTGGATGGAGGTGGGTAGTCCTTGGACTTCCCACAGGTCAGGGAACCCTGATTGCTCTTTGGGCTGACGAGGGAGAGGGACCTGATGGGAGAGGGGGAAGGAAATGGGAGGCGGTGGTGAAGAGGAGGCAGAAATCTTAAAGAAAGAAAGAAAGAAAGAAAGAAAAAAAGAAAGAAATCACCAAAAAAATAAATAAATAAAAATAAAAACTGAATCAACAAAAAAAATATATCTGTCTAGAAAGTGAATCAAATTATTGATAATGACAGAGACTCAAATGCAAATAAAGAGGTGATATTATCTGCCTACAATTTAACCAAAAGTATTTTAAATATCATGATTCTTTCATATTATAACTAGTGAAAATATAAATTATAGAATTTTCCGAGAAACTATGAAGATATATATGCATGGGTAGCCTTACATTTACTTCAGCCCGATAATATATCTCTGCCAGAAGCGTTACTACATCTACTTTTTACTAATGGAGCTATTTTATTTTATTTTAAAGTTGGTGAAACCAACAAGATAGAGTTAATCTAAAGAAGGGTATTATCTGAAAATATTTGGGTGCATCTCAGACACACAGAGATAGCCAGGCTTGGAGAAGGTCAAGGATCTGGGCTGTCTGGAGTCTTGCTTAACAGAATGGTCATTCCTTTAGAATGCTGCCAGTTATGTGACTTGGCTAGAAATAACACTGCCTTTATCTCCTCTAGGTTAAAATCCCAAATTAAGAAATAGAGTTGTTTGGATCTGGTGTACCATATTACACCAATTAGCTATGGTCTGAAGGCAGGATTACACACCTTAAATAAAAATATGGGACACTTGCTGGGAGAGCAGGTGCTTCCCAGAAAGGACATCTTAAATGGGCAATTTGATATGTGTGCTAAGGACATGTGCAGAAATGGGCACAAGGATGTATGAAGAAGCTTATACCAACATTATTTATAACTGCACAAAATGGAATATTTTGATAACCAATGGAAAGTGGCAACTTAAGTAAACAATGGCCAAATAATTTGATAAGCCAGTTAAATTCTATTTCTGTAAAATATGATGATGTAAGGAAAGTGCAAATAGCATAGTTGCTTAATTAATTTTTTCTTATAAAACATGTTTAAAAGAATTCCACCCAAACCTTCAAGTACTGACTGACGTCTCATGCGAATGCTACTGAAGATTATCCAGTAAAGTAATGCATTTTCCTAATTTCTCTAAGTTGATGATAAGAGGTACATATGACTTTTATAATCATAAATTTGAATATTTTCATGATGTACTTGAGAGGAGCAGTAGTTTCTAGTACTGGTAGCCCAGAGTTAAACATTTTGTTTGTTTGGTTCCACAACTCCTTGGGTGAACAATCTTAGTCGCACAGATAAATACCCCTATAGCTCTCATTATAGGTTTGTAAGTTAATGACACTGGGTTTTGATCCTACTGCATGTACTGGCTTTGTGGGAATGTAGGCAGTTTGAATGCTCACCTTACTAGACCTGGAAGGAGGTGGGAAGTCTTTAGACTTCCCACAAGGCAGGGAACCAGGACTGCTCTTTGGGCTGATGAGGGAGGGGGACTTGATTGGGGGGTGGGGAGGGCTATGGGAGGCGGTAGAGGGGAGGAGGCAGGAATCTTTAATAAATAAATAAATTAAAAACAAACAAACAAACAAAAAAAGAATCTCTGGAGAGGTTAGGCAGTGGTGGTACATGCATTTAATCCCAGTACTGGAGAGGCAGAGGCAGGCAGACTTTTTTGAGTTTGAGGCAAGCCTTGTCTACAGAGCTAATTCTAGGACATCCAAGGCTATCAAAGAAGCCCTATCTTAAACAAAAAAACAAACAAACAATCTCTGAAGAACACTTGCTTCCCAATGTCTTGGTATTGATTTGTTGGGCAACATGACAATGCTAAGTTTAACTTGTCAAAGAAATGCCTGATTATTTTCCATAGTGATTACATCATTTTACATTCTGAGTAGCAGGGTACTGTGGAATCCACTCCTCTACATCCTCACCAATAATTGCTATTGTCTGTTACTGTGATTTTAGCCATCCTAGTGGCTGCAGCAGTATCTCACTGTAGTTTGATTTGCATTTCCATAGAGAGTGTTGCAGAGAAATTTTTTCATGTACATAATGTCTATTCATGTAACCCTTTGGTTCTATGTTTGGTCAGATCTTTTGCCCACTTCTAAACAAGTTCCTTATCTTATAGATCATTTGTTCATACTTTCTTCCTTTTTCTGGGGTATCTACCATTTTCTGGGGTGATAGGTTTTGACTCATAAATGTTTAATTCTGAGGGATCTGGCATTTGTGCTTTGCCACTTGTGTTCCTGTTATAGCATCTAAGAATCTCTTTATGTCACAGAGTTTACTATCATGTTTTCTTCTCTGAGTTTAAGAGCTTCATTCCCTTCACTGAGGTTTTTAATTCATTTTGACATAAACTTGTATATAGTTGGGGACAAACTTCATTGTTTTGCTTCCTTTATGCATGTGACCATCTAATCCTTATTTTTTGAAAAGTCTAATCTTCATTCATTGGATAATTTTTTTTTTTATTTTTTTTTTCATTGGATAATTTTGATGTTATTATGAAAGTATAGATTAATTCAGAAATCAGTATGGAATTCAATGGTAGTGTTGATTGCACATGTTTGTGAATATATCAAAATGCCTTTTAAATGGATTTTATGGAATGTTAACTATATTTTGATGAAAATATTTTAGCCATTAATTCATTTTTATTGATCTTCTTGAGCAAGAATTCCAATCTGGTATGCTGATTCTTTCTTGAATATTTATCTTTTAGTAAGAACCCTTTCACAGCCTCTTTTAGAGCTTTCCATACAATTATTTGTGCAGTTTCCAAAGGTGTAAAGGGTGCGAGTTGAGATGGATGTTGTGAATAGAGACCAATCATTCATGAAGGCTCTGTGCAGGTACTATTGCTGTAGAAAATTTGTCCCACCATGGTCCCAATCTCACTATTCAGAAATTCTACCCTGTCAGTGTCCCAGAGTCAATTAAACTTGATATAAAAGTGCTAAGCCCATAAGAGTAGGCCCATGTACTCAGAATGCTAATATATTAATCTGGATGAGATCAATTCTCCAGTGAGCACGTGTGTGTTCTTTTCCGTGTATGTACTAAGTAGAATAGTAAAAGACAAATCTGCCTCCTGATACAGGGCTGACATTCAAAATCTTGACAAAGAAGACATTCCTGCCAAAGCAGCTTCTCAGCAGGGCTACACCAGACAGCAGGATTGACTGGCCTTTGTCCCGTGGCTCTCTTTCATCTAGGAATCCCTTCCTGCTCATCGATCTTGCTTCAGGACCAGGAAGCGTTCTATCTATATCCTGAGGTTTTTACGCACTTCTGATCAGGCTCCTGATCATCCCTCATGTGCTGACTTTGTACATTCATCCCAGAGAGCTGCTTTTCAGTGGCCCCCAGAAGTGCTTGATTTCCCCCCACGAGACAGTGGACTCTGCAAGACAAGCATTGATCAACTGATCTTTGAGCATTTTCCGGAGCCTTGAATAGACTCGCACATTAGAAGTAAAGTGAGAGGAACCTGGGGGTCATTTATCATCCTCAGAAGGACTTTTTCCTTTGTGTGGGTCTATTTCAACAATACCAGAGGTTTGATAGTTTGGCAATGTAAGTAATGCCAAATTCCTGAATTAGAAAGATAGTCTGTCCCTAAATGAAGTCCAGTTAATTCTGAGGAATATATAATCGCTTTATGTAAAGTAATTCAAACACTTGTGACTCAAAAGCAGTTATTGCAAGGGTAGTGTTTTCTATTGGAATTATTTCTAAGTGTAGATCCGAATCCTTTCAGAGGAGTTGACGTGTGTAAGCCCCACCAGAGGCTCTTGTTCATGTATTTGGATGGGGAGACAGGGTTGTTCTCCAGTAATACTGATGTCACTGGCTGCACACTTGTGCAGGGAACCACTCTTCATCTTTCTTATTCTTCCATGACTGATTTGGAGTTCAAAGTGTGGTCTGGGGGCCTCCAGTTCTGGCAGCAACTGACAACTTCTCTGAAGGGAAGGACTTTGGGCCCCTCCTGCGGCTCCTGGGTCAGAATCCTCACCATAGTGTTGTCTCTGCTGATTTATGTGCAGTTGTGAAAATCAGAGAAAGCGCTGGCTTAGAGCACTGGGAGAGGTCATGTCCAGGACAGGCCAGAGAGGACCAAAGAGAAAGATGGTCTAATTTAGAGGAACACATGCAGGGGTGTGAGCTTGTACATCTTCGGACAAGGCTGAGATAACTAAAATGATTAAATCAGGTAGAGTCCTACCAAGACACAGACAGGATGACCCAAACGAGGATTCAGAAAAAAGCTTGAATGAAGAGACTATTTGCAATGGGGTGGACAGAATCAAACTGACTTTTAATGATTAATAACACATTTAGCCACTAATAACAACAACAAAGGTTAAGGAAAAACAGAAAAATATCCAAATTATCATCCTCTCTTCCTCTTTTAGTGTACCAAGGTGTTGTCCTCCGGCCATAGCCACCCAGAAGATACAGGGTAGGAAGCCTAGCTACTACCAGCTATAGAACTCAGTCTCCAGCGCATACAGAGGGACACATAGAAAGGCACAGACCTCTCCCTTTAAAAATCTGTTCATTATTCATAACACCAGTTGGAGCAGATAAGGCTGAAAGTTATGCCCTTGGTAACTTTCTCTACAAATGAAAGTTGGTGGGGAAAAGTCTAAGAAACACAGACATAGAAATCCTAACTTTCCCTTTTCCCTTTCAAACTCAGCAGTCTCTGATTAATAACTACCACCAAATAAGGAAGTACAAAAGGCAGCAAGTAATGAGAAATTGAAGTGTGCGCTGTGGGTCAGCTGACCATTCTTGCTGTTCAAGATGTATGCAGAGTTTACCTGGGGTTCTGGCTGGCCGCTCTTGTCAGCTTGGCACAACCTAGGAAGAGTGAACCCCAGTTGAACAATTGCCTCCATTGTATTAGCTCGGGGCCACATCTGCATGTGACTATTAGGTTAATTATTGATATAGATGGATCCTAACAGCTCCCGGGGGTGGGGGGTGGGGGAGAAGGCGAGGCAGCTACAGTTTAATCCTTCCCTGAAGCCCCATGCGGGATGAGTCCTGTTTTCTTGGTACCAGATTCTGCTTAGAAGAATCCTTATTCTATCAAGAATGAGAAGTTTCTGTTTATTTAAATTAAAACTCCCCCAGAGCATTGCTATTTTAACGTGATACTGATTAAATTTAGAACAGGTAAACGAGGACTGAAGAAACAGGTTAGTAAATATTTTATTAAATTATAATAGTTTTGTTCATGGCACCAAACTCTGCCTGATTTTAGACCTCTTCTCTCTCCCTCTCTCTCAAAACATTTCTAAGACTACTGCTACCGACAGAGAGTCGCTGGTGGGTGGCCTAGAAAGACTCAAAGTTTCGGATTTTGAAGGGCGTAGCACTGAAATGCCGTGTTGACTAATCCACCAGAACAAAACAAACCCAAAATATGTGGTTCATATGGAAGGAAAGAAAACAACAGAAAATTCATGCAATGATCCGTGGAGTTGACACAAGCGTTAATGTGGCCATCACAGTGATTGAGGAGAACTCCCAGACTGATCCTGCGCAGTTCATCAGAGACCACATCTGCTCCCTCACCACAATGTGGCTTCGCTGTCCTCTGATCAGCTGTCTCCAGACTTTACAGCCCTTTTTATCCTTTCCCAGTATAAATAGCAAAGCGAGGTCTTTTGATTTCACACTGGGAACTGTCAAAACCCAACAGGTGTAGACCTTTGCTGACCTCCGGGGGCCCTTCATCTCTCAGGGAGGGATCTGTCTGCCCTTTGCCAAAGGGATTGCCCATAACCTGACACCAAAAGATGACAGCTGGTTTTCCCTGTGACATATGCCAGCCAGGAGGAAAGCTCAGATGCAACAGCAGAGAATATGTGGCATTAGCTACCCTTCCTCATCAGCTGCTCCTTGGAGGGGGAAACCCAGCAAGCAAGCAAATTGCTAAGACTATTGGGATTTTATCAAATGCAATTAGTATAAAAGTAAGAGATTTGAATGCTTAGATGTAAAGTTAATGTTTTTAAATAAAAATGCAAATCAAAAGGTTTTAGTTTTCTTTAAAAATAAAAGCGTTTTCACAGTCTTGCAGGAAGGGTTGAGACGGAAAAGCCACCTGGGCTTTTTGATTCTGTGTTATTGGACCCCCAAACTAGAGATGCTAAATTATGCAAATAAAATAGAGGATGCTCAGGGAATCTAATTTGAGGTATCTCCTAAAGTATTGGAGGGGTACAGACTTATACTAAAAAGCCATTTGCTGTGTTACTTGAAATTCAGATTTAACTGGATGTTTTGCTGAAAATACACTTCCAAGTCCAGCAACCTGTTTGGCTTCCTGACACCTGATTGTCCTCTTGAGGCCAATAGTAGTACTTAGCTACCAAGCAAAACTTTATTCCAACCTTTCAAGATAAACAAGGAACCTTAGCCAGAGGATTTCAGCTGTATAATTGGGGCTGCTCCTCTCTGTTATGCTTCTCATTCCTCCTGCTGGTTCTGATTTTAATACAGTTGAAAAGAACTTGTCTTTTGTCTTAGACTAACTTATTAACAAAAAAACTGTTTTTGCCCTACATCCTCTGAGAAGTAAAGTAAATCATATTTAATTTAATTTGATCATTATTTGTCCCAGGCTGAATCAGGCATGATTTGGAAGGCAAGAGGCTAATGAGGAGGCCTGTCAGCAATGTTTCATCATGCTGCTTTGGATAGGCTATGGTTACGTGAAAAGAAAGGCCAATGTGGCTTGTCACCCAGCACAAATCCATAACTGCCCATGGCTTACGTGATGGCATCTTCTGCACTAGATGCTGAAAATGTCGCAATGAGCAAATCATGTCCCAGTGCTGATCCTCTAAGAGGATGTTCATTAAGGAAAAAAGTTAGATATATTTGATAAGACCAAAGAAGACTTCAAAGAGGAGGTCGTAGAAATATAAGGAAGTGTGTCAAGGACCACAAGCACCAAGGCTAGACAGCAGGCTATTCATTATCGTATCGTAGGATTATTCTAGGATTTCTAGTTACCCTGTGTTGAATTAGGAGCGGCGGGCTACGTTCTGGCACCCGGCCGCCCGCACCCGGCTAGCTTATGCCCGAAATAACAACACACAAATTGTGTTCATTTAAACACTGCTTGGCCCTTTAGCTCTAGCCCTTACTGGCTAATTCTGATATCCCGATCAACCCATCTCTAATAATCTGTGTAGCCCGGTCTTACTGGGAAAGATTCAGCATGTCTGACCTGGCGGCTTGCTTCATCGTGTGCGTCTGCCCGGGAGAGAGCTGCATGGCGACTCCTTGACTCAGTTTCTTTCTCCCAGCATTCTGTTCTGTTTACTCCGCCTACCTATGTTTTAACCTATGAGGGACAGCCAAGCAGTTTCTTTATTACTTAACCAATGAAACCAACAGATTGATATATGACACTCCCACATCAACCCTGTGTGCACAAAACACTGCTGTGTTTCTTGTATGTATTCAACATTTATTGATATATTTTTTAAAAATCAACAAAATATATGGAACATGGAATCATACAAGGCATTGGAGGTCTGTGAACAACTAAAATTATATAACAAAAATATATGGGTATAGACGCTGAGAATTTATCAAGAAGGATTTATAAATATGTTCTTTTTTTCAATTTTCAGTGTTCTATAATCTCCCCAAACTGAAAACCCTCCATCAGAGACACCAGACAGAATGTCCATCTAATATAAAACAACTCATTATGACCAATAGATATATAGCATGAATCAACTCTTACAGAGCTCTTACTGTAAGTAACGGAGAACAAAATCATATTTACAAAGCTTATGTGAAATTAATCTCAAGTTTTGTAAGAAAACTGTGGAAACATATGAGCACAACGTTGTATTACAGATTCATGTCATTGATGAAAGATTTTTCTATTCATTAAAATTCATCTTCTCTCTCATGAGCATGTAATTTCATCCACAGGCATTCACAAAGTATCTCATAGCTGTTTCAATTTTCCTGTGTGTATACTGTTCATATTTGTAATAATCCCAGATTCTCATTGTACTGGTTAGTTTTTATTATCATGAACTAGTCACCTGGGATGAAGAAACTTCAGTTGTGGATTGGCTCCATCAGACTGTCCTGTGGGTTTGTCTTTGAGGCATTTGCTTGATGGCTAATTGTTATGAGAATTCATTCCCCCAATAGTTTGAGGGTACCTATCTTAGGGCATGGCTTTTGTGTGCAGATGTGATCTCTTATAAGGAAGAGGGGAGAGGGCTCTCATGTTCACCTGTGTGGTGGTTGGAGATTGGATCACTGCTTCTATTGACCTAGGACAGAATGGGAGATCGGGGAAGCTCTCTGCCTTGTTGTTATTCATTAGTGTTCCATAATAAATCTTTGTTATCCTTTTATTCGGGCTTTAATGGATTCATTAAACATCACCTACACTTGGCACCCAATGTGAGGCAAAGTTGTGGATTCACTAACTCTCACCTAAAGCTAGCTTTTTGCTTTAAGAGGGCCTTGCCAATGTGGGTTATACAAATGGACCTGGGATATATAAAAATAATAATAAATAGCAAAAACTAGCTGAGCAAGCCAGAGGGAGAAAGCTCATAAGCTATCTATCTGTGGCCCCAGGTTTCTGCCTTGAGTTCCTTCCTCAACTTCCCTCATGATTGTGGGGAGCAGACAAGCCCTGAGTGAATGTGTAAGGAGTGGGTGAAGTCCTGAGTGAATGTGTGTTGCTTCCCTGAGCACAGCCATATCAAGGACCCCAGTGCTTCAGACCCATTCAAATGGCAAATTCTTTCTTTGTTTAGGCTCAGACATATAGCAGAGCCTTTCTCCTGTCCAAGTATGAGTGTTTAGGAAGACACAACTTCCTCTGGAATGCTAACTGGTGGAGACTGCTCCCCTAGAGAGACTTCCTAGAATGATTAACTGAAACTGCCTTCTGAATACCATAAACTCCCTCCTCAATTAGATGTACACAACCAGGCTGCTCCTCAGTTCAGATGTGTACCATAAATACACTGAGGTTCTGGCTTGCAGTTGGTGCTTTCAGAGCTAGCACAACTCACCTAGTCCCAGATTTCTTTCCTGACCCTGTGTCTGTGTTTCTGTCTTTCAATCCCTTTATGCACCAGTCAGGTTTCCAGGAACAAGTCATGCAAAACAAGGCAGATGATAGATTGTGATCCAGGGGCAATAATCAAATAAACTATTTCTTCTCTATGTTGGCTTTGTTCAGTATATTGTTATAAAAGTCAAAAGCAAACTAGAACACTCCTATTTTATGTATTTATTTACTTCCCATTTCATACATAAAACTATTGAGACACAACAAAAATTAAGTAATTCCTCAAGGAAAGAAAGCTTTTTTTTTTCTTAAGAAAAAAAAAAGGAATGTTCTGGGCATTGGTTGCCAATGCAGATTGAAGTGGATGAGCATGCCAGAGGCTTTGAAGGAAGCTATTATGTTGATGCTCTGTTCATTGCTCTTCGGGGTTTCAGGTCTTCTGACTACTCTTCTTTTCTCACTCTTACATATGTTTGAGGACTTTGCTATCTCCAGCACTTTAATTTTGTATAGAAACATCAGCAGACCTGTTATTCATGTGTCTCTCTGATAGCATACATAAACAATTCCGAGGGATCACAAAGTGATTTGGGCTCATAGTATCGGAGGACTCAAACCATGCTTGTTTTCACTCTTGGACAAACATCATGAGTGTTGGAGGCTGTTCTCTTTAGTGTACAGAAAACAGAGAAAAGTGAAATACAGAGAAGAATCTTGACAAATGTCTTAGTGTCAGAAGCCTGCTATCCTGGTCATTCTAGCCACTTTCCCCATCAAAGTGTCTCTACGTTTAAAAGACCCAATGTCATCCTTGTTCAGTACCTTCCTTATCAAAACATGGCAGCTCCCTTTTCCTCTGTGGACTGTCATCAAAATACCAGCTCTCCTTCTCTGTATTTCTGCTTTCCTTCCATGCAAGTCACAAACACAGCAGAAAAGCAGCATCTAATAAGTTCAATACCAAGAGCAGGGGAACGTCTGGCTGCTCTGTAAGAAACAAAACCAATTATCGTCATGTTAAAGTTTCACCCAGGGATGATATTTCTCCAGCAAATAAGTTGATTTTTTTTAAAGTGTCCCCTTTGCAGGGACCAGCAGCTTTCAGCTCCTCTGCGACTTCTCCCAAAAACGTGTCCCTAAAATCTCTTTACATCTGTAACACAGCCACTACAACAGCTTTTCAAGTATGTGCTTGCCTAGTTGTTTTCTCATAATAGTACTAAGTCATGTGACAAAGCAAAGGCGGTAGCCACAGTGGCTGAGAATGGCTGAGAAGGTCAGGCAGCAAGCATCTGCATGAGGAGATGCCCTGTCTGTGATGTTTCCAACAAGGAACTTAGAACCTAAGATCCAACAGCTACTGGAGAAATGTCATTTATTTCCAGGATAGAATGGAAGCTGGGGGTGTGGAAGGGAGCAGTGAGTAGAGATTGGTAAGAACTTGAGACTTGGGGAGAAAGAATAGTAGAATGTGGGGTGATGAGTGGAAAAGAAGAAACACAAGGGAGGGAATGGGAGATGTGGCTCTTGTTTTCATGTTGTAAACAGCAAATCCTTCACAAGAAAACCAAGTGAAACAAAGCTCCAAGCTCATGTGACTTGCTTTTCTGTGCCCATAAAAACAGAACCACAAAAAGGCAAAACAAGCAAACAAAAAATGGATTGAAGATGCATGGAAATTCCAATGATGTTAATATTGACAGTGAATGTCTACATGGGATAGGAGTAGCCTTGACAGGTTTATATGTATATAATTAGATAATCATTACTTCTTCACAGGGCTATCAGACTGGCTGAATATATGCAGTGTCTAAGCAGGCAGAGTTACGACACAATGTTCAGTATTTTTAATGAGTCCATTCTGCAGTTTTCTTTGAAGTCCCTACTTTTTCGTTCCTGTGGCTATGACCTGGGGTCATCCTAAACCACGGCCATCTTTCAGTTCTTCCTTTTCTTTAAACTCCTTTCTCTCCCCTTCCTTGCCCTCTAGCCAGTACTGTATCTTCACATTATCTATTCCTTCCCGGAGGCAACACGGTCTGCCATCTTTGAAAGCATTTCAAAAGGCTGATGCTGAGCTCCTGCACAGTTCTTCAATGCCAGGCCTCAGAAAGCCTGATGGCTTTGCAAGAGAAAATGCACACCCGTTCTTTCTCCAAACCAGCACTATATTTTGGGAAATCCACATGGAATGGACAGCAAGTTCTGGGAGTCAAGGGCAGATGCAAATCAGTTCTTCCCACTCAGAGAGGACATCTAGGTTGGAAGCTTCAATCCAGTATTCAAAGACTGCATGCTACAAACCATGAGGTTAAGACCCTGGAGGGAGTATGTCTTAAAATAAAGCATGACCTTTGTCTTAGTTACAGTTTCTATTGCTGTAAAGAGATACCATGACCAAGGTAACTCTTAGAAAAGAAATATATTTAATTGATTAGGCTTATATTTTCAGAGGTTTAGTCTATTATCATCATGGTGAGACATGGTGGTGTGCAGGCAGACATGGTGCTGGAGGAGTAGCCCAGTGTCTGACCAAGAGGCTTCAGGAAGCATACTCTTTTACTGGGCATAACTTGAGCATATATGAGACATCAAAGCCCACCTCCACAGTGACATTTGTTCTCCACCAAGGCCACGCATTCAAATAGTGTCACTCCCTTTGGGGACCATTTTCTTTCAAACCTCCGCATCTTTGCTTCCTAAGAAAGGTAACAAGGTAAGCAGGACATTGAGGGTGGATGTGAATTACTTTCTGGCCTATGGCATTAGCTGAAATGGGTTATAAAGAGCTTTAGTGTCCAGTTCTGAAATGAGAAGAAAGGAAGCAAGGGAGGAAGGAAAGAAAGAGGAAGTGAGGAAAGAAGGGAGAGAAGAAGAGAGGAGGGGAAGAAGTAAGAAAAGGAGGAAGAAAAGTTGGAAAAATTAGAAAAGTACTGACACACTTTGCCTTTAGAGAAAAATCTCAGCCCTGTCGGCTTCCCATGGTTGTCATTGGCCAGAGACTGGAAACCTAGATTTGAATGTCTACAGGTCTCTGTGTAGTAGAGGGACCCTGGATGATCAGTACCCATCAAAAAAAACAAGGATACTGAGTCTCCAGTCTGTGTCCCCAGTTCAGGAACATTCCACATCTGGTGTCAGAATGTATGGCTGGAGGGATTCAGTAGGTCTGGGATCCCAGCACAGGGAGGGGACTGTGGGAATCTTGTTCCTGGACTTCACCACACTCCATTCTGCATCTCTTCCCTTGGCTGACACTTTGTATCCTTTTCCTAGACAGGTAGGGACTACAAACATGGGAATACTCTGACTCCCGAGGGTGCTAGCAGAGCCTGAAACCTTGTTATGGTCAGAGGAGATCATGGGCCATTGCCTTATTGCCCTCATATCATAACGATGGTTTTTATGATCGCTTACCAACTTTACAACCACATCAAGAGGAATTTAATTTCATCTTCTCTATACTCATTTGTTCTTAGTTTGCCTGAAAACTGAGATGAAAAGACATACCCTAGAAATGTTTGGAAGATAAGACCAGTATGTGTAGCATGAATTATAGTTGTTCTTAATAAAACTCGGGGTCAGCTATTGGGGTGAATGCTGAAGATCAGAGAAGCAGAGCAGCCAGCCACTGGAGAACTCTTACCTCTAGTACTGCTCAGATCAAAGGGGCGATCCTGTCCTCAGACTGCCTCCTCTGACTGACTGCTTCAGACTGCTTCTCAAATAGACATAGTCATTCATACCCCGCAATGTGTGACAAAATGAGACTCCCTTGCAGCTAAAGATGGTGTAAAGGCAATGGAAGCCTTGCTGTGGGATTTAATCGTAATGACTGATGCTATCCCTCTTGCTTTACAACGAAGCAGCACAAGAATGCGGGATTGATTTATTGCTTTCTTGTAAAAAACGTGGGTCTTATTGGTTCTTTTCCCTCATCACCCCTCTGCTCTAATTGATTGATTTGATGGTTAGAGCTCTGACTCTATCTCCGAAGATGGAGTGGGATAATTACCGCAGCCTGCCGTTTAATCTTCCTGCCTCACAATTACCGCCACCACTGTGCCCTGCGCCAGCACTTTCTCAGCTGCCGTCCCAGGGCTGGAGTTTGATACTGCAATGAGACACCTGGAGGTGGTAGCTTGGTCATTATTCAGGGCCGTTTCCTGGAACTTGCAGACTCCTAAACAGAGGAGGGGCTCCGGACCTTTTAGAGGTACTTGAGCAGTCTACCTTCAGATCAACTGTGAGTTGTTAGAGGTGGACCGAGACATCTTGGGAAGACATTTGCTTAGCATCATGAGCCTGGAATATAAGATCAGGAGGGAGTGAATTCTGTTCTTTGCTGACTGTGCTTCCTGAAGCTTTTTTTTTTTTTGATAAGCCTGTCAAGCTCTTTCCTTGAGGTTCCATTTGCTCTGAAATTAGCAGCCATGGAGCAGGAGCAAGTCATCTCTGTAGGAGGTGAAGTATCTTTCTGATGCCCTCATCTTGTTGCACTGAAATGAGTGAATCACCCCTGGTTCCTGCACCAAACTTGACCCCCAACCCCCCACACCTCCTTGGAAAAGAGCTTGGGGCATGAGACCCAGAAAAGAGCATGGGGCATGAGACCTGGAAAATGACAGGACAGTTTGGAATCTAACTTATTTTAAAACTCAAGACGAGAGCTATGTGTTAAATTTATATGCTTACTGTTTAGCTTTCAAAGTAATGAACAAAGATATACTTACATGGAAAGCTGTCTGAGGGTCTCACTAAGAGGCAGTTCTTCCTGTGGAATTGTACCGGTAGTCTGCTGTATCACTGCTGCCTACATTAGAAGCCAAACTGATCTGGAAGCTAATTCTAACTTTTTTTTCTTCTTCTACTTTAATTGAAATTATAGTATTCACTAAATCCGGTGAAAACGATTTTTAAGAAGCATTTCCTCTATAACACAGCTCCCTCCCACAACACACAACATTGACTTCATCATGTATTCCAATCACCTCACATGTGAGCATTGTCAATTTTGAAGTCTGTGGTTGGAAAAAAGACTTTCTGCAAACAGCAAGGAATAAATTGCCCGGACTTGCTTCAGAGTCGAGAACTGCAATGTTTCCCTCACTTTGTCTGATGATTTTTGGTTTCACATTGAGCTTAGGGAAAGATAAAATGTAAGGTTTTTTTTTTTTTTTTTTTTACATAAACTCCTTTCAAGTAACACAGAAGAGGTATAATTTGCAGAGTTTCTTTTAGTTACAGTCTTTTATTGATTATGGGTATGCTTAAAAATTATTTCCCAATTCAAATCCATCACTATTGAGGAAAGAGTGTTAACCGGAGAACAAATTGCTAAACTTGCAAGGAAACACCAAAGACCTGGGAACAATCCATACACCTTTTTCCTCCATGTCTCTCCCTGCCCCTGGGCTCATTCTCTTCCTGTATTTCCTTCTGTTTCTATTTTTTTCAGTTCACCATGCTAAAAATATTTAAGGAGAAGCATCTAAGTCTGAAAGAAACCTATTGTCTCCCAATTTTCCCTCATCAATAATTTGGGACGTGTCTTAGTTAGGGTTTCTGTTGCTGTGAAGAGACACCATGACCACAGTAACTCTAATAAAGGATGCATTGCACTGGCATGGCTTACATTTTCAGAGGTTTAATCCATTATGATCATGGAGCTGCATGACAGCATGCAGGCAGACATGTAGCCAGCTGGAAGTCCTACATCCTGACTCATGGGAAGTGATCTTTCTCACAGGGTGTGACTTGAGCATCTATGAGACCTCAAAGCCCACCTCCACAGTGTCAGACTTCCTCCAACAGACTACACCTCCTAAGAGTGCCACTCCTTTGGGGAACCATTTTCTTTCAGACCACCACAGAGTATCGACCACCAAGTCTATATTGCTGTGGTATCACTGTGTGAAGGAGAGGAAAGAGAGGGAGCTGTCACCATCTGACCACATTAGGCAAAGGATCAGTTCTTGCTAACTTACACGCAGTGAGCAACTATCCCCTAGCCTTCCTGGGAACTTCCACCAATCTTCAGAAAGCATCACTCCATCTGTGTTTAGGAAAGTACAACATGTTCCTGTCATTTTGAGTGAAGTAATATTCTTTCAAGATTCTTCTTATTTAGTGTGCTTTTAGGAGATACTTAAACTCTGAAGTTTCTTCATTTGTGGCCATAGACTGCAAACACTGTGATTTCTAGAGATGCTATAGACTCTGATTGGGCATTAATTTTGTATATCACTGCCAAATCCATATACCACTCCCCAATTCTAAAGGATCTTATACTACCAATATCTTGACTTTAGTGCAGTAAAACCCATTTGCCCTCTGTTCTCCAAAACCAGAAGAAAATAAAATTGTGTTGTCTTCAGGAACCAAGTCAATGGTACTTTATGATGGCCGCCATCTGGAAATAATGTAAGTGGTTCAGTAATTAACAAAATATTGTCCTCACTCTTCCACATCCAACTTTGGTAAGTATCCCACATGGATATTTGTGAGCTTACACCCACATACAATATAAAGCAGATATCAGTATTATTCTCATTGCATAGAAGTTCAGAGAAGAGCTGAGCTAAATTCATTTCTCTCCAAACCTAAAACCGTGTCTCTGAGCCTGTGTTCAGGAATATGTGCCCATAGAAGTTAATGACCCAGGGATCTCCCCAGACACCTGCACCATCAGAGAGCAGTCATAGTGTGGATAAAGCTTCTGGTATCTGAGGCAACAGAGAGTGACCACTCAACTCATTCTTCAAACATGTTCTGAGAGCATACATATGGCACTGAACCCCTACTCTCTTGTAACTCACAATTGTGAGTGCAAACATAACCAGATTAGAAGTTGTCTTTCATAAGGGATACACCTGTCATATTATGCATGAATATATAGACCACATGACATGCTCTTGATGGTGACGCCAATAGGTGAGGCTATGAATGGGTACCAAGCAGGCTTTCTAGAGCAGTTGGCAGAAGCTGAATCTTGAAGGATGAATTGGAGATATTCACCTTAAAGAAAGCTGACAGATTGTTAGGCAGCAAGAAAAGCATACATGAAGAGAAACCATGATCAAACTGCAAGTCACTTGTGGTTCGGCGGAAATGGAGGATACAGGATATAGTGGGTAATATGAGATGCAGCCAGACAGGAGGCCAGAAGCCAGATCACAGAGATCTTTAAAAGCATTAGTCTGACTGCCTTTTAAGCCTCGCTGCATTTTCTCTTTAATTTCATTCAATCTGTGGCCCATTTCTTGGTTTGATCAGCTTTTTCTAGCATCAAAAGATGTCGTTCATAACTTGTGTTCTGCAGTTTCAGCACGTGGCTATTCACAACTGGCAGCAGTGACTACAGTGTGGGCTCTGAGAGAATACAGTAAGTGAAGGAAACAGAAATTTGCATCCTGCTAATCACCTCGGGATCTGTAAGACTAATCAAACCTAGGAACATTTGGAGGAAGCCACAGTTACTATACAGTCTTAATGAATAGAATTAGAAGGGGCTTTAAATAGAAAAGTTCAAGCCTGTTTCCTTAGGAATCTCTGCTGAATTCTTCAAGTGAGGATGTTATCAAATGGTCATATTGAATTGTCAGTCACAATATCTTTCTTTTGCCCTAACATCCAGGACTTGAGATCACAATAATTCTGCAGCTCTTGTTTCATTTATGTCTCTGGCATTAACAGGTTGGATCATGTTCTTCCCAAAATGTGATCCCATGTATGTGATTTCATTTGAAAGTAGTATCTCTGTGTTTATTACTAAATTAAGATGAATTAACCAGAGTGGTCCCTAGTCTGCAATGACTGATGGCCTTTTACTGGGGAGGAGAAGGACACATGAGAACAAAGCAGAGACTGGAAAAATACAAAAGTAGCCAAATTCTGTCATAAAAAAAAAGCCAGGGGAAAGAGAGGGGAGTCATGGAAAGAACTTTGTTCCGGTTACACCGTTTGGACGTCTAGATTTCAGAACCACGAGAGAATGAAGTGTCTTCCTTTTCAGCCACTTAGCTTGTTATAATATCCCTGAGAAATCAATATACCATCACTTTCAAAAGAAAAATAGAGATAAATGGGACTAAATCTAGCAGCCCATGGAACAGAAGCAGGCAAAGAAATGAACTTTTTGTTCTGTCAGCGTGAGAATCATCTTTTGCAGGGTGACCTCCTTCTTAGTCACCGTTCTATTGCTGTGAAGAGACACCATGACCACGGCAACTCTTGTAAAAGAAAGGATTTAATTGGAGTCACCCTTATAGCTTCAGAGGCTTAGTCTATTATCATCATGGCAGGGGCAGGGCAGGGCAGCATGCATGGTGCTGGAGAACTAGCGGATAACCACATCCTGATTATTCACAGGCATAGAAAGATGAAGAGAGAGAGAGAGTGAAGCAACCTGGTGCGGGGTTTTGACACTTCAAAACTGCTCTCAGTGACACACTTCCTCCAACAAGCACACACCTCTAATCCTTCTAATCCTCTCAAATGGTTCTACTTCCTAAGGACCAAGCATTCAAATATATAAGCCTAAACAGGGAGTTCTCATTCAAACACCACAACCATGATCATTTTTTCACTCGTTTACATGCTACAGTGTCTTTGCTGCTTGGTTTCTGATGACCCTTGACCCTGGCTTATCAGTGGCTTTCTTCTGTGCAAAGCAGCACACGACACACACACAACCCGGCCAGGTTAAATTATCTATGGCAAGGGGGGTCTCCTGCTCTTTAGAGCAGCTTTTGCATTTCCTTTTAATTCCCGTATAAATATCTCCATTGACTCAGAGCCACCTCTGTCTTGAGATATTTACCTTTCCCGCCATGGAATACTTGTGATATCAGATAGATGGAAAAGAATGCTTTCCCTGCAACCCCCAACTTGTAATACTCTCCTTTAAAGGAATTTATGAAAATCTACCCTTAGGTTATTTATTTATATTTTTTCCATGACCACTTTTCCAGTAATGAGTTTAAATATAAGAAACATAAACCCATCTGGAAATAAAATTATGCACCAGATTCATGACCAAAGATAATTGTGTTATAATCAAGCTGTCATTTTGGAAGCTAGCAGGAGATGAAGTGTGCTATAAACTGGCATGGGAGGCGTATGGAGAGATCCTTTGAATTCCTTGCACAGAGGCTGGGGTTCCCAGTGCAGAACATCAGAAACTTCTAGGCATTAGTATATATGCAGGTTCTAGGAGCAGTGGTGCTTGGATCTAGCGCCCGGCCCCTAAAGACTGTGAACTAAGATTGGCTCCCAGCTTACTTGATTTTAGACTGTGGACCTTGATATTTTCATTCTTTTAAAGCTTGTTTTCACCCTTAGGCTATTATTTTACATTTTACTTTAGTAGGCACGGATGCTGGGATTTTCTGGCAGAAATATGGACGACTGGATAACACAGCAAAGGAAACTGATATTTGAGGGAGGAGAAAAACTGTCATTAAAGCTATTTTCTACCACTCTAAGCTCAGCTTTTGCTTATGACAATAAGATGGTTCACTGACTTTTTCATGGCTGGGAGGATTTTTTTCTCCTCTTTCATGAGCTCTGAATAGCTACTGAGATAAGAAGAATGTCTCTATGTCCAGTGATCAATGTGGCGAACCATCAATAAGAGAATGGTAACTGAGTAAGACACGGGACAGAGACCAGTGTGACAGAAGAGATACAGTAAATGGTGTCCGCCGTCAGGGCAGTGGTGACAATGGAGGACCCACAACCTCCCAGCAGTCTGACAGTTTGTAGTCCCATGAGAGCTGGCTCTTATCATTCCGTTTTCTCCAGTCCTTTCCTCCCTGTGCAAGGGGAACAGCGCATGTACCTGGGAGGCTGCCATAACCACAGCCTCACCTCCTAGCACTCTGGAGACTCCTCTGATCTCTGTTTCAGGTACACTAACCACAAGTCATTTCACTCTGCTGCATTCTGCTGCCGCTCAGAAGCCTGGAATTTCTTGGTGTGTTTGTTTGTTTATTGTAATTTTGAATAGGCTTCTCTACCCCCAGTTCTCATTCCTTGGTGAATCCCAAACAAGACAGAAGGTACCCTCTATTCAAATGGTAGTGTTCAGCACAGCAGGGCACCATTGTCATCTGAAACCTGTTAGGAATACACACCATGAGCCCAGAAACATCTAGGCCCCATCAAATGTGCATTTTAAGCAAAACCAACAGGCAAGGGACATACTACAATTGTTACATATGCATGTCCACATATACACACACATACACGTATGCACACATATAAACACATGCACATACATAAGTATACATACATATGTATATTTATTAATGTGTACATGAACATATTTATCTGTGTGTTATGTGTGTTTTTATGTGTGTCATGTGTATATGCCTGCATAGAAGTATATATTTGTATGTATGAGTACATGTGTATATTTATGTGTGTGCATGTGTATTTATATACACAGACACACATATTTACATAAACACACATACATATATACATAAACACATGAACAAACATATACATACATACACACATGCACACACAAACATAATACACATATATATACACATATACACTAACCTACACATGCTTATGCCCATAGTACTAACATGTGCACACATACACACAAATGTACACATGCATGTTCATGCACATACATATACATACATATACATATATACAGAAAAACACATACACATACATAATACACATGCATACAAATATATGCGTGCACACATATGTATACACACAATACACACTTGCACATATATACATACAAACATACACTTGCCACACATTTACTTATCTATACACATACATCACCTATATACATAAACATATACATGCATATACACACACATGCATAATTACATTCATAACCACAAATACAGACACACACATACACATACATACATATACACAGAAGCACACACAGGGATACACATACCACACATACACACATACACACACATAAATTACAGATGTACAGCTAGGAACTTAGAAGTGATGAGATGGTGGGAGAGGGCAAGCTCTTGCATGGCAGGCTCTGGTCTCCATGATGAATGGGCTACCATTGAGCTGCTAGCCAAGGACTTCTGGCAGAAACTGGGGTAAGGCACAGAGAAGTGATGTCAGTTCAACTGGCTAAACCACGAGATGGCAAGGGACCTCCTCTCAGTCTCCATCTTGTCTTCCAGTGGAGTTCCCAGGCAGGGAGAGGGATAACAAGGAACCAGGAACAGAATTCCTCTCAAGTCCTGGCCTCCAGTTAGGCCAAGCTGGGAGCTGTTGCTTTGGGGTTCTGCTCCGTCTGACCAGTTCCTATCACTAGGACTTTTCATCCAGTCACGCAGACATAAGGATTAAATGCGATAACATATACAAATGACCTGGAAGAGAGGGAGAGCATAAATGTTTTAAAGAGTAAAGCATGCAACAAAAGCTCACGTTCTTCCAGTGTCAGCTCCAGACACCCCGCTAGTTAGACAAGACACCTATCAAGATAATTGAGTAAATTTTATTTTTGGACCTCATTAAACTAAAAGTTCCTTTCTATCTTAAAAAATTGAACTTGCAGAGGATGATCCATTGGAGCTGCAATTAAATAGCAGTCATCTAAATAATTAAACAATAGGATATCTATGTATAGCAACTACTAGATGGGTTTCCTCTATTTTAAAGACTGGTGGGTACAAGCTATGCAAATGACTTTGCAGGGATTTTTTTATTAGCATAAACAGACTGAAATTTAAATAACTTAAGCGCTGCAGACACTGTGAGTCATAGTATTTTCATTTTTCCTTTTAACCTTGAGTTCTATGACAGCTCCTTTTCTGGAACGCAGGAACAATGAGGCCTTTGAACGACCCTAGCGATTTGAACATACCTTTCACAGAGCCTTTGTTGTTGCCTCAGATGCTTGGAACCACACGGGACACACCCCCTTCCCCATGGGATACGCCCCCTCTACGCTCAGAGTCTAATGAGCGGAAGACATCTTTCCCTGTTCTGCATAAAACTGCAGCTTTGTCAAACTGACTCCTGACTGCTCTTACCCATGATCCTAAGCAGGAAGTGTTTCTACTTAATTGGCCGATAATTCATAATCAGGATTTCTCAGTACTGAGTTCAGATGGGGACTGCGGTCAGGACCAGAGGTCAGAATCCAGAACTAATGCCTCTTCTCTGAGGACTCAGTAGCAGATGTACTGGGAACTGCTCCTTCTGATCCTGTTTCATCATTTTTCTTTCTGCTTATTGTTAGTGGTAATGTGGCCTGTATCAGAAGAAACATGCAATGCCACAAATACTACCTCCACTCTGCCTTTCCTGTCCTTTCTTCCGTTCCCTAGTGCCCTTCTCACAAAAGTCTAACTCCCTAACACTGCCCGTCTGGACATCGCTTAAAATTCCTTCTTTTGTCATCATGAAGCAACGGCTATTTATCTATCTGGTGACAGACAGCAAGTATGGTACACACAAAAAAGGCAGCAGCTTTGTAGTATATCAAGCATTTCACAACATCATTTTAACAAAAGAGAACAAATGACTACCCAACACGGATGTGCTGACTTCACGAGAGCTGGAAAAGTTGCTTGAAGAATATAGCAGATAACCGTTAGGCATCACTACATTGACATGGTTTTTTGTTTTGGGTTTTTGTTTGTTTGTTTGTTTTTAACTCCAGTTGTGTTTGGTTCCATCCTAGGTCTCTGGGCCACCCAGTCTCTGGGTCCTGGCGCTCCAGGCAATATCAAGGGTACGTCACTCTTGTGGTATGGGTCTGAGGCTAGACCAGTTATTGTTTGGCCCCACTGTGTGGCTGGCCGGCATGCCAATCCCTTCACTGGAAGTCCCACCTGGTCACAGGAAATGAATTAGGTTTGCTTGCCTGAATATAAGTGGGGCATTTTATTGGAGCATGGAGAACTTACTGCTGATTACACTACAGATAAAGATAGTCCATGTCCAGCAACCATTGGCTGCCAATAGTCCCTCAGCAAGTGGCTTCATAAGCCTCTCCGAAGAATGATAGAATGTTGATGGACAGTCTTGTGCAGATGACCGTAACTGCTAAGAGGTCACGGACAGCGCAGTCTTATCATGTCCAGAAGACAACTTTATGTGACTCAGATTTCCATCCTCTGGCTCTTAGATTCCTTCCATTCCCTCCTCTCTAACATTTCCAGAGCCTTGGAGGGGTGACACAGATGTCATATGTAAAGCTGAGGACGCCACTGTCACTTATTCATGACACTCTGATCAGTTAAGAGTCTCTGCGTTAACTGCTGTCCACTGCAATAAGATGAAGGTATAAGCAGCACCAACCTGTGAATACAAGTCAGTTTAATATCCTGTCCATTTACCAAAATGATACCAGTACCTTCTCCCTTAGGGCCTTTGACCTCTCCAGGCACAAGCTCTTGCCTAGGTTTACATGAGTGTTGAGGGCCCAAAACTGGTCCTCATCCTTGACTGGCAAGCACTTTACCAAGCCAGCTCCCCAGTTCCCCCATCCTGTCAGTCGCCTTTTCTTATAGGATACGGATAGGTGTGGTGTGAGCCTACTCACATATCCTCATCTTAAATTCATTATCTCATTTATTTAATGTCTTATTTCTGAAGACAATCTCCTCCTAAGGTTTGTGACTAATGTCTCTTAGGGCTATAACCTAGGTGTGTGTTCCATATTCCCAACACATGAATTTAGGGTGTGTAAGTCACTGTTGTTTACTTCAGGGACAAGTCTCTATGGCTTTCCATCCCAATGCTCCATTCTTGTCCCAATTCTGCATCCTGATTTTCCATTTACCTTTGATTTTGCCCATCTCTAAACATGTTCATATTCTTGGTATTGTTTTGTTGTTAGCCCTCGTACTAAAGGTATACATGGTTTGTCACCGTATTTAGAGCACCAGAGCATTTTGTTGCATCTGTCCAGTTATTCCTTCAGTGATTTGATGCTTTATGATGCTTTCTATCTAGCTACAAGTGTCTCTTTCAGTTTAAAAACTCTCTTATCGTTTCTGATACAGTATGATCAGTGATGACAAATTGTCTCAGTATTATTTTGCTAAAATGTCCTTCTTCACCCACCATTTCTACTAGAAAGCTCTGACAGGCATGTTGGCGTGGGTTGGCAGTTGTTTTGTCTTGCTGTTTTCCCCTTTATAACCGCAAATACCCAATTCTATCCTCTTCTAGTTTACAGGGTACAGATTGAGAAGTTTAATAGGAGAGCAAGTACATTACATTTTATTTGTTTTTGCTCCTTCACTACTTTTAAATTCTTCTCTTGTCTACAGTCCTCCATAGTTTGATTATCATACATTTTAGGACAGACTTAGTTGTACTCAATCCAGTTTCCTAGCAATGACTTGTGTGATTTTAGCCCTTCCTATTCTGGGATATTTGCATTTTTATATAGGCTTAGGAAAATTTCTGTTATGATTGTTCCACCTCTTTGGCATCTTCCAGAACCTCATTGTGTCAGCTACTTGTCTTTTTTACCACTGTCCCACAGTTCCCAGAAGCCGTATTTATTTCTTCCCTTGCTGTGTATTTTCAGAGGCGTTGAGGCTGTGAATACTTTACTTTGCTGGATCTGTTCTAAAATTTATTCCTTCTCTCACATTTTTATTCTATTTAGTGTAATTTTATTTTAAATGTTTGTTTATGTTTTAAAATATCAATTTTATATAAATTGGTCTTTGTTTTCTGAATTTCTTAGTTTCTTTAAGTTGTTTAATTAAATTTTTTGGCTCACTGGTTAAGAGTGCATGCCTCTCTTCCACAGCACCTGAGTTTTGTTCTCAGAACCACACTCAATGGCTCACAACCACCTCTGTCTCTAGCTTCAGGAGATTTAGTGTCTGCCCTCCTCTGACTTATGTAGGCATCCACACACATGGCATACCCCCTACACATACATATAAATATAAATAAAGGTAAATATTTAAATTCTTGGTCCAAGGAGTCACAAATATAGATTGATATATGATTAGCTCCTGGTACCTTATTTTACGTGTTAGGTAAAGTTATATTTTCTTATAAGTTCTTGAAGCTTGGCGACCTGGTGGCATTGATCTACTGAATGATTACTTTTTCATTCCATTCTAGGCAATCTCGTTTGTGCCCATCTATCCAGAAATTCCAAGTATGCTTATTTTCTCATATTCAATGATTACTGCTTCTATTTTGTGTCAGATGGTCTCCAAGTCTAAGCTGTGTATTTCCTGTGGTTCATGTGTTGTTACTGGTTTATTCCTACAGGGCTTCTGGGCCCATAACATTCGTTGTTCTTTATGTTCTGGGTATCCCACCATGAGCCCAACTAGTCACACCCAAAATGAGTCTCTGTCTTGAGTGGGATCAGCCACCATCCTACGACCAGGCATTCTGGAGTTCTGACAGTGCTGGACTCACCATCGGGACCAGTCCTAGCCTCCAAAACACTGTGTGTTCTTCACTGTTTTTCTCTCATACTGATCGTGACTCTTCCTTGTTTTCAATTCAGTGAGTGGTCCTATGACCACCAATGCTGTGTTGCTAGTTTTCTTTTGAAATCTACAATTCTCTGAAACTAACACAACGCTGGGACAGAACCAAATCTCACATCGCTGTGACCCATTTACTGCTCAGGTATGTGTACATTTATAACTCACAACTGTTGTAGATAGCTAAGGAGTTTTGGGTTTCTGCTCGACCCTGTGAACAAGCCAGAGATTCCATCTATTGTCATGGTTTTTTTGTTTTGTTTTGCTTTTGTTTGTTTTTTTTTTTTATTTTATTTTTCAAGGCAGAATTTCTCTGTGAAACAGTCCTGGCTGTCCTGAAACTCACCAGGCTGGCCTTGAACTCACAGAGATCCACCTGCTTCTACCTCCTTCATGCTGGGATTAAAGACATGTGCCACCCCCACCTGGCAATAACCATGGTTTTAACAAGGGATTATGGAGCTCTGCCTAGAACTGGGTTTTATCTTGTCAGGTCTGGTACTGAACAGCATCTAAAGCTGTAATTTAATTCATTCTCCCATCCCTAGTGAGAGTCACTCTTCTTTCAGATGGATTGCTTAGAGTTGAAAGAGTGATGACACAGACATCTCATTTCTTCCTCCTTCAATACGTCATTTCTTGCTATGATCACACCAGGTATCATGACATCTTAGCTTGCATGATGGAAAGCCCATGTATGAAAAGCTATTCAGAATCATGTCTTTATGGGATGACAGCTACTGGAAGATTCTTTATGGTCATTATTTTTCAATAACCATCCCATGGTTCTCAAGATTTCATAAGCAAAGGTTTCTCTCTTTTACTCTAGATTATCTATTTATGTATGCTCTGGCAAACAGCATTGGAGGAGAGTGATGGTCTGACCTAGTCTGTCATGCTTATTGTCTACCATAAAGAATACATTTTTCTCTCAGTTCAGAGTTTCTCAGGTATGGTTCAAACTAATCGCATATGAAGATCCCCTCCTCACTTGTGGGGTAAAAGGGACTGAGCAAATGTGGCATTCCTGCCATTTGCTGCACATTGAGAAATAAAATATCTTCTGATTTAATGCTGTATTAATATGTTAGGGTCTAGAAAGTAGAAGGATAAAGATAGGTGATTAGTAAGCTAGTGAAATAGAATCACAGATTCCTTTTTGTTTTGGTTTGGTTTTTGGTTTTGTTTTTTGAGACAGGATTTCTCTGTAGCTTTAAAACCTGTCTTGGAACTAGCTCTTGTAGACCATGTTAGTTTCGAACTCACAGAGATCAGCCTGTCTCTGCTTCCTGAATGCTGGGATTAAAGCGTGTGCCTCCATCATCCGGCAAACTGCAGATTCTTTACAGTCCATAATCACTTAATTTTCACATCCACAGGGACTAAGGAAGCATGTTGGTACACATATTTGTTTTCCAAGTGTTATTTTGAATATATCTATTTAAACATTTTTTCTACTTTATTGTCTTGTTATTAATGAAATTCAAATATTTTATCAAATGTTTGATCTGTAACCATTTTCTCCAAATTTGTAGGGTACTTCTCTGATGGTATCTTTTAAAGAACAAAGGTTATAACCTGGTAAAGCCTGAGTCTTCAATTCTTTCTTTTATGTCCTGAGCTTTTGTTACCAGTCTAAGAAAAATTCTCCTAACGTAAGATCACAAAACTTTTCTCCTAAACATGACAGTTTGGTACTTTACATTCAAGTCTACTATCCATTCTGAATTATTCATTATCCTCTGTATAAGAGATATATTGGGTGTAGATATGGTGGTACATAACCATAATCCCAACATTTACATTTCTGTGACAGGAAGAACACAAATTCAAGGCTAACTTGAGCTACATACTTTGTCAAAGAGAAAGAGAAGGAGGAGAAGTGGACAAAAAAAAAGGGAGCGGAGAGAGAGGAAAATAAAAAGCAAGAAAATAAAAACCAGAGAAAGAGAGAGATCAGTTTTCTTGTATCACCTTTCTCTCATATGGTTCTCCAGCTGTCCCCAAACAAATTCCATTTGTTCTCCTTGGGATTTCTTGGAAACTTTGTCAAAAACAGCCAGAAAGGTATGTGTGGTGTGCAGTTGCAGACATGAGCTGCCTCCTTTGGGTGAGCCTCAAGCACAGGTAGGAGACTGCTAGTTACGCCCATAGTGTTCATGCCACTATTGTACACTGGACATATTTTGCTAGAGTGGTTATTGCCATATTATTGTTTACATGTTTCAGACATAGGCAAGACTTCCTTTGGCTTTTCTCCTACAGCAGTCTTGCAGCCCTACAGAAGCTAACCAGCAGGAAGGAAGTCTCAGGTATAGAGTTGTTTGACGTCTTTGTGTCCTGTGGCTGAAGGGAAGAAAGAGATATTAGGTTAAGAGGCTGGGAGAGAAGAGAGGGTCATGTAATATATTTGAGAAAGCAGAAGGGAGGTTTATTTGAATGGCAGTGGGAACCAGCAAAAGGAAGGCAAGAAGAATGGGGGAGGGGGGGAGGAGGGATGAAGAAGAGCAAATATAATTACACATGTATGAGAATGCCACAGTGAAACCCTCTACTTTGACAATGTTATAAACTAATAAAAACCATGTAAACATATTGCTAAATTATCTGTTATCTTCTGTCACGCTAGTTGTGAATATAGATATCAGTCCTGTGCCACCTTGATTACTCTGAGTTTACAGCAAATCTTCTAGGACAAGAGGTGTAACTATGACAGTTCTGTCTTTCTTTGCAAAGCTCCTTTGTCTACTCAGGTGCTTGTCCCCCTCCATATGAATTTTGTAATCAGCTCACAAATTTCATATTGATGCCATAGATTGATTTGAGGAGAATTAACATCATAACAATATTGGAAATTGGCCGGGCGGTGGTGGCGCACGCCTTTAATCCCAGCACTCGGGAGGCAGAGCCAGGCGGATCTCTGTGAGTTCGAGACCAGCCTGGTCTACAAGAGCTAGTTCCAGGATAGGCTCCAAAACCACAGAGAAACCCTGTCTCGAAAAACCACAAAAAAAAAAAAAAAAAAAAAAAAAAAAAAAAAAAAAAAACAATATTGGAAATTATATTTGATGAGTGTGTTTAACCTCTGGTTTTTTGCCTTTAACTTATATCAACATATCTGCTATTTTTTTAATGTACAATTGAAAATGATACTGCTTTATTTAAAACTTTAATTGCCTAGTTCATAGATAATGTACAAGGACAAAATTGATTTTATTCACTTTTAGTGTATGTGCAGTTAACTTGCAAAAGTGACTTTTTTACTTATGCTACATTTTGTAGATGTCATAGGATTTTGTAAATATGCAACTATGTCTACAATTTGTTTGAAAATAAGAAAACTTCATTTCTTAATATACAAACTTGTGTACTTTCGTAATTTTCTAGCCTTATTTTACTGGCTAGAACTGTTTGTACTATGTTAAGTAGAACTAATGCACATGCTCATTATTTTCTCATTTTTGACCTTATTCAATCTTTATCAATTAGGTACTAAGTTATCTTTTATTCCTTTTGCTAAATGCCTTTTATGCTTAAAAATATTGAAGAGTTTTTCCTATTATTGATTTGATACAATTCTTCTTCAATACTTTGTTGTGGAATAATCTGTTTATACTATAAATATGTGTCATTGATTGGTTTAATAAAAAGCTGAATATTAATATTAATAGCTAGGCCGGATTGAGGGGCAGAGAGAAGGATGGGAAGAGGAAGGGTGGAGTCACGAGGAGATGAGGAGAAAGCATGACATGTAGAGTATGAAGTAACAACTCATGAGCCACACGGCAGCATGTAAATTAATAAAATGGGTTAATTTAAATTATAAGAACTAGTTAGAAACAAGCCTAAACTATCAGCTGAGCTTTCATAATTATTAATAAGTTTCCATGTCATTATTTGTGAGCTGGCAGCACAAAGAAAACCCATTTACAATATTAAATTGTATCCACTAAATTTCTATTGTGTTTTTTCAAAATTTTATTTATTTAAAAGTATGAAGCTCCTTTGCTGTCTTAATTATCTCATTAGTCACAAAGATGTTCTTAGTTGTTGACTTCCATATGATCAGAGACGATATCTTTTATGAGAAAAAAATCCTCTTGAAATTTTTCAGATATCTTATATATTTCAAAGTATGCTCTACCTTAGTACATGTTCCAAGGGCATTTGGAGAGATTATTTTTGTGTGCTTTTTTGGGAAATGTATCTGTAGTGGGCAGTTAGAACCTATTGATAGATGCACTGGATCGTTACTGTGTTCTACAAATTATTTATGAATGCTGTTTGTTTTGCTATATTTATTGGCTATTTTCCTTTGCAGTTCTATCAGTTTAAGTGTCATACGTTCTGATGTTCTGTTAAGTTTAAAATGGTTACATATTAGTTGACTATTGTTATGAAATAGTATTTATCCTAATGATATTCTTTACTATTATATGTAGCGTTGACACTAACATAGTCAGTTTACTTAAATTTTCTTTTCATTGCTTTAGCTAGAATATCATTTGCATCTTTCCACCCAGTTTTCATTTTTATTTACACATATGAGTGAATACCATGTGTAGTGTCTGTAGACTCAGCAGGGGTGTCAGAATGCCTGGAACTGGCATTACAGTCTGTTGTAAGCTACTAGATATTGAGGATGGGAATTCAACTTTGGTGTGCAGTATTAACCATTGAGCCATCATCTTTCTAGTCCCACAACTTTCTAATTTTAACCTATCTGTGTCTTCATTTTTTAGTTGGACTTTTCAAAAATTAAAAACTATATTTAAGTACTATATAATGTCATTACTCATATATTTAAGTCTAATGTTACCAACTGACTATTTTCTCATTGGTTTATGTGGGGGTTTTTTTACTGATTTTTTTTCTTTTTTGATTTTTATGTTAAGCAAGTGCATTTATTCCCTTTTCTATAATATCGACTACACATGTGTTACATTTTTTTAATGTTTGGTTTTGGTCTATAGGCTATCATTTTGTCATCTATCTGTAAATGATGCTTTATTACGCTACGTAATGTTTGGAACTCACAACAGCACACTGCTCTTATTCTGTGTATTGTATAAATCTCACAGTAGATGATTCATTTTAAATTAAACAGAAATTACTTAAATTGTTAAAGTATTAGTAAAATTATTATACATTTATCTATGGAGTTTCTTTCCTTTCATTTATCAAGTTTTCCTTCTAACATCATCATTTCTAGGGGCCAGAAAGCAGATCACAGAGGATCATTGTGTCTGCTATAGGAGTGAGTCTTTTCTATACAACAGGGAGGCTGCACCTATGTAATCCAAGCAATATGGTCATTTAAACAGGACCTGCACAATGACAACACCAATTAACATCCCATACCCTTATTTTCTTCAATATCTCCTTTGCCTCAGGTCACTTTTTGATGAATTTTTCTGGTTTCCACGTGTCTTAAAACTATTTGTTTCCCCTATAATTTGAAAGATTGTCTAAGAATTAGAGAGGGCAGGCTGCTTCAGTGCTTTAAGGTCTGTCCACTGTCTTCTAGTTTCCTTTGTTTAGGTAGAGAAATCTTCCTCATTTTATCTCTCTCTCCTTCTGCACATGTTAGGCACCTGTGACTGCTTTTAAATTTTTCTGTTTATAGAACCGAAATGAACATTGCACCAATAAGCATGCTACCCTGGAAGGGCATAACTCTAACCCTAGATAAAGGACTATATCCAACTAAAAAATGCCGGGAGCAAGAGAAAATAATCTTCTCAGGGAAGAGTACTCCCATCCCAATAGGTTATTCAGTACCAAGTGGTTAGCCATGAAATCACATATATACAAGTAGCATTATATGGACTGAACAGGTAGTATTAATATATTTTAGCATATAAATATATAGGGTGTGTGTGTGTGTGTGTATTAAATTAAAGAAAAAGTGGCCAGTGGCCATGAATTTGAGAAAGAGCAGGGGGAGGGTGTCCATAAGTGTCACTGCTTTAGAAGCAGTGGGACCTGGAAGAATGGAGCCAATAAACAAGGCCAACTAAAGCCTCGTGCCCTAGCCAACATTATTGAAACCATTAGACAACTTAAACATCGAGGGTTGAGAAAAGTCACATGAGTAAAAAAGTCTCATGAGTTCAAGCTATATACAATTACAAGGACAAGCCACACCAAACAAAAACATCTTTTTTCATAGAGGTATAAAAAGATAGTTTAGCCCTTAACCAAGCAAGCAATAATGAGTAGTCTCACATAAATTCGCTCCTATCAGCTACTGTGGGAGGAGCACCAAAACATTTTCCAAGAGTGATTCCGTGTTTGGAAGAAACTGAGGTCACAAGACCCTCATCTTGTTTTCTTAGAGTGTTCTCTGAAGCTCTCAGATTCTTCTACAACTCACACAATTCCATTCCTGAACCATGTTCTGATACATAAGGGGGTTGGACGGAGGAAAGGAAGAAAGGGGGAAATGATGTAATTATATTTTAATTCAGTTTTTTTTTTTATAAAAAAATTCTGGTAATGGACAGTTGCTTATGGAACCACAGCCAGGCAGCTGGGTTAAGCCCTCTGGCTTTTCTGAATTACTTGGCAACAAATAACTTTCTCTTTTTCATTTTTGGATTTCTTTTTCCTCCTCTGGAATCTTGCTTGCTTTCCTGAACACTCTGGGTTTTCTCACTCTTCTGATAAATTTGTCCCCTCACCCTTTCCTCCCTGGGGCAACTTACATGCCTATGGTCTCATTTTCTTTCTTCCTCTTCTCCACTACCTTCCTTCCAACAGCTGCAGGGACTTGGAGTTTGCCTACCGTCAATTTTTTTCTTAAAATCGAATAAAATTATCTCCCGATTCTAAACAAAATTTCATTTGGATACTTTAAATAAATTTCAATACATACCAGCCAACCCTTCAAGGGTTTCTTTCTGTTCCCAGCCCACTTTTCTCCAGTAATTCACACTACGTGCACATCAAACATCAGGAAGTCACCCCCACGACTTACTGATGCTGTGTTCTGATTTCCCAAGCTTTTCTCTACTTTTTGTTCCCATTTGAGATCGTGTCTAACTCTACACACTCATACATTTGCAATTTCAAATCTTCTATTTATTCTAACTAGAATAACTTTTATTCCAAATATTGAACACAGCATCTTTCTAGTTTCCGTGTTTCCTTTCTGGCACCCGTGGTTTTGCTCACCCTGTGATTTCCTCTAGCTGCAACAGTATATAGAATGCAGTCTTTGAAAACCTCTTTCTATCCTTGCATGCTAATTTTTATCATATCTCTGTTAGTTCTGACTGATTCTTGCTTCCCTTATCCCTGAGTAGTAGTGGCAGCAATGCAGGCATTGGGTAAGAAAGGAGGAGATGCCACACCCCTCTCTCAAGTTCTCTTCCTGTGTGTCTCTATCACAGTTGGCTTTAGAGCTCTTTGTCCATGGGGGTCCAAAATCCCCAAAGCAATGGAGAAAAGGGAAACTAGTGACTGGATAGGTTAATCTGCCCAAGAAAGAACCACAAGGACATAGCTAGAGCAGAGAAAGCAGTCCATAATATCATGCTGTGGATGTAAACACAAAACATGCCTGAGGGCTAAAAAAAAAAGCAACAACAAAATGCATGCACACAGTGATGAGCTGAAAGCATGGAGTAGTCAAGAAGATAAAGGCAGAGGAAAGGAAAAATGCTGCGAATGATGGAGTAGAGGAAACTGCCCCAAAGTTGCATTTGTAACCACCTTTGTCATTGACACTTGACAGTTGCTGTCACCTAGTGGGCTTACTAGACGTACTGCCTCTTTTTGTTTTAATGCTTCAGAAGCAAGAAGTGTGGTCACATCCTTATCTTACAGGATTTTGTTAGCTTTTCCTTTATCCTTTGAGACAAAGGCCACACAGTCATTTATACCAAACAACTCAGTTTCTGGTTCTTTCTTAGACATTCAAATATATTTTTTGTTCAGTTTTCCCCTTGGACAAAAGCCAATACTTTAGCTGAACAAGATTTAGCTCTGTCCTGTCACTCAAGCACTTGAGAATAAGAGCTGTGCTGAAATTCGTGAGGTGGTTCCCTATAGCAGGGCCAAGACTCAGTGGTTGTGCTCCTAGAACATGAAGATCTGAAGAATAAGAGAGAGGCACAGCTGCTAACTCGTCTCCATGAGGAACAAATTAGCGATGGCTGCAGGAGCCAACAGAGTGTGATTCTGAGAACTAAATGCCTCAAGAAATGTTCGAATTATTAATTTTAAGTTTGGACAAGGACAAGCACCCCAGACAGACAAAAGGCACTTTCACTGGGGAAAAAAAAATAAGTATCTGAAACAGATAGGGATATTTGGGGAATTGCCCTATGGCAGAATGTCTGACTTTCAATTTCATTTTGAACAAAGATAGTTTTCTCTGTGTGGGAAGATAAAGTCATAGCATAGAAAAATATCACTTTTTTGTAAATGAAATTTTTCCTTTTTAAATCACTTTGGCCAACTATGACCTCAGCCAACAACACCACTAACACCATTATTTCAAACGACAGGCACATTACCTGGGAGGGGAGGTGACAGAGACAAGATGCCTTGGCCCTCAGCTTAGATTCTCCGTGGGAGCCGCTGCCATTCTGTGTTCAATCATAGACCAGCTTTCTCTTTGAAGAGCAGCTTAGATCTTAACAGAGCTAGGGAAGCCTGCAGAGATCCGGCTGAAGCCTATTCTGCCTCTTGTCTCCCCCACAGAGAACCATGTGCTCCAGTCATGCTGAGCTAAGCACCACAGCTCCTAAACAGGCTGCGCACACTCTTCAGGATTTCCCACACTGCACCTTCGACAGTCTCTTTAGAGGATCCCCTCTCCTTTTCCATTCCTATCAAGAACTAGCTTTTCAAGCTTGTCAGTCCTACCTCCTGAAGGACTCCCCTTGCTGAGTCTTCACTGCACCCCAACTCACTGTTCTAAGCACTACACCATTCCTTAAGGTGGGGTACAGTTTGTACTATTCATAATAGCCTAGGTGAGGTGCCCATTAATAGATTAATAGATGAAGAAACTATGTTTATATATGTATGAATGTGTGTGTATGTATGTATGTATGTATGTATGTGTGCATGCACACACAGACACTCAATTTGAGATTTGTTTTACAAGATAGCAAAAGATTCCACTCAAACACAAAGGAAAAATTCAGACTAGATCCAGTTACTACAAGAGAACAGCAGGCTGTCTGAGAGAGTGGCCAAGGGCACTAGGTTACAGTTTGGGGCTTTCTTATTTAAAATATAATTTTTTTATTTCAAAATAGAGCTTTATTCAGCTGTAAATTATTTGCAAGAAATGGATAGAACTAGAGATCATGTAAAACAAAATAAGCCAAAATCAGAAAGACAAATGTCATATTTTCATTATAAGTAGAACTTAGAATTTTGAACGGGAGAGAGGCACCTTAAGAGAGAAAAGAGGAATGAGCAAGAGAGGGTAATGGAAAGAAAAATACCATGTATGTTTTCCTCATATGTATTATATGAATGAAACATGAAAGAAAAGGAACTTTGAGAAGAGGAAGGGGGCCAGTGAAGGAGCAGTCATGAAGATAATTAGAGAATATTCATTAGAGAATGTTCAAACACAATGGTATATATGAATTAAAGTAGCAGGAGGAAACTGATTATTCTACATACTGCAATACAAGTTCATTTCATAAACTGAAATATGGCTTTAAAATACCTTTAAAATGCATGTGGGACAGCTCAGTGGTAAAAGACACTTGCCAGTCTGGTGACCCTAGTTCAACCCTGGGACCTATACATGGAAGGAGAAAACTGACATCTGCCACTTGTCCTCTTACACACACACACACACACACACACACCATGACACATACAATAAATAATTTAATTAATTAAATTAGAAATATTCAAATCTTGAGAAACTCAATAAAGAAAGTAATTATGCAGCCTCCCTATGTGTAGTTGCAAAAATAAATCTTATTAAATTCTAAAATCAACACAAAGAATCCTAAACAAGCTTTGTGTTCTCCTAGACAAACTCAATTCTTTAAAAATATATTATAATCCCCTTTATACACAGGAAGATGTTTTACCTCTCCTCGAGTCTTATTTATCTAAGTAACCACTACATAATAGGTACTCAAAAGATTTCTTGAGTGCAGTAATGACTCATTAGACATTATACTTGGATTTTAATAGGCTTTCATTTTCTCTTAGCAAAAAGTCCGTTTTCCAAGCCTTTCTTTCATTTTTCCTTTTATATAATGTCATTTAATGAAGACACAGTTCTTATGTGTAATTGCATAAACATTTACATGAAAGAACAAAGTGAATGAAAATAAAGAGTTGAGTAGAAATGTAACTTTCTGGGGTCCAAATTTTACTTTATGTTTTAAAGGCTTGAAAGTCATTACTGAATGCAGTTCTGGGGTGGGGACTAATTCAGAATTTCCTACACATTGGTTTGCTGTGCCTGAATGTTCTCATTATCATGATGACTGCAGTAACATAGCCAAGAGGGACCTAAATTACTAGGATATTGTACCCTAGGTCAGGAAGCAGAAGCTATGGGTGCTCAGCTCACTTTCTCATTTTAATGCAGCCCAGGACCTCAGCCTACGAGAAGGGTGACATTCAGTCACCTGGTGGGACCTCCTAGTTCAATTAACCTTACCTAGATAATATCACAGGCATGCCCAGTGGCTTGTCTCATGAGTGAGCTCTTCAGTTTAGAACTTTTACATTCTGCCTCCAGACCTGTGATTCTTATGGAAGATAATCTGCAGCAAAGGCTGGCCTAAAGCAATCATGAGCAGCCACAATGAGGCTGTCTCTTTCTTTGTTCAAATACATTTCCTGTGCCCAGTTATTTCCATTTTTCTTCCTCTAAATATATCTTTGTTATAAAGTCAGACATGAATCGTCAGTTTGGGTCTAGACTGGTGCATGATTTTAGAATCCAAACTTTAGATAGTGAAAACTGAAAAAACTTGGGACTGGAAGATGGCTCCAAGATTAAGAGCAGTGGCTGGCTGCTCTTCCAGAGGTCCTGAGTTCAATTCCCAACAACTGCATGGTGGCTCACAACTGTCTATAGTCCAATAGGATATGATGCCCTCTTCTGATATGCAGATGTACATGCAGTCAAAACCCTCACATATATAAATAAATAAATCATTAAAAAGGAAAATCTATGAAACCAAAATTTTTAAACAATTTTAACACCTTTCATAACACTAGAGGAAAGCCTAATAATCAAGACTTTATGGTCTAAAAGGACCACATAGATACTGACCTATATGTAAACAGACGGCCAAGATTTGAAGCTCTTATTCTCTTCCTGCTGTTGCCTCTAAGATCTGGTAGATGATCCTCTACTCATGAACTCAGAGGCAGCACTAAGTGGACTCAGTAGGCTTAAAATAAAAAAAGCACATGAAATTGTGAGGGAAAGGGGAGAAAGGGAGGAACTGGACAGAGTATTTGACCAAAACATATTGAGTGCATTATGAAATTCTCAAACAAGAAAAAATACGTAAGGAAAGTAACTTGAAGGTAAAGACAATAAATAAAGAAATAAGAGAAAAGCATGTCTGTTCCATTGCCCAGGGCCTGCCTGTAGAGAGAATTCTTTACAACAATAAAAGAAAAAAAAAACAAGGCCAATAAAATTATCGAAGGGATCTAACCATCACACACTATTTGATAAACACATGAACTAGACCAAGTGTTCTTTGATTTATATTTAAAGTAAAACATGGTTCTCTCATGTCCAAATCCAGCACATTTTATTGGACTTTCATATTCAAGAAAGAAAATTTTACAACTGCTGCTAGCCTACCTACCAGAAAGGGGGAAGGGTGGATTTTAACACTTAGAAAATGGTGTGTGAACTTCCAAGCAAGAGCTGTGCCTGAGGACAGGTTTCCCCTGAAAAAGGATGCCCAGAAACACCACCGACCTCAGAAACTCAGGGTATCAGAATCAGAGCAGAAAAAAGCTCAGCATAAACCACATATTAACTTATTAATTTCAAACAGGAAGTAAACAGCCAGTGTTATGCCTTGACAGTTATCAAAGCATCTGAGGTCTCCTCAGTGGTTCAGAAATAACTCATAGCATTTGCTTCTTATAGCCCCAAATCTCAGAAGTCTTTGGAGTTAAAAAAAAATCCTATTTTTTTTCTGTAAGGATTATAAGACATATCTGAAAATATAAAAGCTCTTGTTTTATGACTTTTCCTGCTGAGGCATGAACAAGCATCCATTCAGTAAAGATAGGAGGGCACAGGTTATAGGCCAAAGAATTGAGTCAACCCAAGTTTAGCAAACTAATGAATTTGCTGGGATTACTTATAGAAGTGTAAGTAGAAACTTTTGTCCTGCCTGGTCCCACAGCCATTCAGAAACACACAGAGACCTACATTATTTATAAACTGGTTGGCCTATTAGCTCAGTTTTATTATCAACTAGCTCTTGCAACTTAAATTAATCAATAATTCTTGTCTATGCTTAGTCACATGGCTTGGTACCTTTTCTCAGTGCAGCATTTTCATCTTGCTTTCTCTGTGTCTAGGTGATGAATGCAGACTGAGCCTTTCCTCTTCCCAGAATTCTCCTGGTTGGGTTGCCCTATACTTCCTGCCTGGATACTGGCCAATCAGCGTCTTAATAAACTCGTATGACTGTAAAGTCTTTACTAAGTATAAGAGCATTATCCCACAGCATAGAAGCATGGTTGAAACATTCATAAGAGGAACATAAATGATTGAAAGACTGCTGAGTCACCCTAAAGCCCACCCAAACACATGATGACAAGAGCTGTATTTCTGAAGCCCCTTCAGGAGCTATGGAGGGATTAGCCCATTAGCATCCCTTCTGCTCAGCAGTTGTTACAGCTTTAGATGACCCTGAGAAGAAACCCTGTGAATTTTGTTACTTTGTCTTCCTAACCCTTAGAAGCTTCCTTTTTCTCTCAGACCTAGTATGCTTTGTTTACTTCCTGAGTCTCATAACCCACCTTGGTTCTCCACACCCACACACTCACACCCACAGGCACCCTGCCCTGACCTGTCTCTTCTGTGCTTGCTTTTACTTGGCTTTCCACTCTATGAGCTACAGTCGAAGAATTCTTTCTGGGAAGTAATCTAGAGATACTGAAGAGTCACTCAGTTTTTTTCTCTGCCGTAGTGCTCACTGTCACTTGTCATCTGAGGTCTAAAATATGACACATGATATTATTTTATTTTATCTGGATTTTTGGTTGTGTGGGGTGATAGGATAATCTTGCTTAGTGTAGAAGTGCCAAGCACCTTCCTCCTTCCAGACACTACTTTCAGATAGATACTTTAACATTGTTATCGTGCACATGACGATGAAATAATTTTGAAACTAAGACCAACTCTACAACTTTAACCTAAGTCACTCAGTATTTCCAGCCTGAAAGTCTTGTTTCCTTAAGGCTGCTGGGCTTGGAATAAGTCAGTAATTCTCAGTTCTGTTTTATTCCCAGCATATCTCAGAGACTCCCTATGGGGTCTTCCAAGGGGCATGGGAAGAGTGGGTTGGTGCCCTTTCTTTAGAGGATGAGATAAAGGAGGTGCTGTGGAATAAAGGTCTTTGTTGGGATATACCTATTCCTCAGCTGACATTCTGGAGTAGATGAGCCAATTCTACAAAGATCTGTTGAGAAATATGTGTAACCATGTTGAGTTCTATGGCAGGAGCTAATATTAGTAAGACTAGTTTGAATAAATCTTAATCATATAAAATGTTTAGTGATGGGGTCAAGGATTATGCGAAAAACAGTCTGAAGAGTGCAACAGTGGAAATAATGTGGAACTGCAATAAAAATACTAGGATACATTGAATTATAACATTTCTTTCTAAGATCGCACATGTTTTAAAGCACAGAAATTCAAGAATACGTGATGTGGCATATTGCATTGGCAATTTAATTCTGGAAGCAATCTTTAGATCTCTGGAAACTGGCAGGCAATTCAATCCACAGAAAATGATTATAGGTCTTTTTGTGTTTTACAAATTTATTTTCAAGATAATTCGAAACTATGCAAACTGTTCTAAATATATCAGAAGACCCATATATCAGCTTAGTAAAAATTCATAGTCGATGGTATTTATCCATAATTCCTTGGCTACAAATAGGAGCTAATTTGTGTGTGTTATGCTTTAGAGACAGTTAAACACTGGCATCACTTTTTCTGCAGTGAGCTAGAATGCCCAGTAATTTTCCCACTTAGTAGACTTTTTCATTTCTTACCTACTCAGTCTAATATAATTAATGCATTTATGGATTAAGTGCCTCAGACTGTGAAACAGTTGGCCCAGAAATCCCACTAACCACTAATTACTGTCGATTCTTTGGAAAATCATGTTCAGTGTGCAGACCCAGGACTTTCTACTCTAGTTAAAGGCTTTCTGAGTGGGATGTGCAGAACTTCAGCCAATCTACACAAGCTGATGCTGGCACAGCTAAGTGGCACTGCGATTTAATCAAAGTGTGCATCACCAAGGACTCACGGATTAAAACACATGCTCTGGATGGGAATGAAAAGTATTGTTTAAGTGTGAGCTAGCAACAGACTGGGCTTGCTGGCTAACCCAAACTCACATGCCTACCGCTCCACTCTCCCGTGCTTTACTATAAAAGCATAGGGTTTCCTCTGTGCCTTGATTTGTGTTTCACGTTTTTCCAACTGTTCTTTATTAATAAGACTATTACTCGATAAAAGAGAACAGAGATAAGATTCTCAAGAGAAACAAGGCCAATTTTATACTGTGACCATGGGTAAAATGGAATTGTGTCCCTGGTACATACTCTCCTATGGCCAGAAGATAATGGCCTCTCCTCTATGTGCCCCAATTACTTAGAGAAGTTCTCCTCTCAGCCACTAGAGAGTCTGGTTTAATAGTTCCAGGGCAAGCTTGACTTTTTAACTAACTACTAGTTTAATTCTGATGAAAGTGACCATACACTGTTTCTTAAGAAAGAATGGAAGTGAACTTCATTTTTCAAATTCTCACTGCTCTGTGTAACTTTGTTCAAAATTTAAATGTTTTCCTTTGTTTAAAAACTAATACATACAAATATCATTATTATCACTATTATAAATTATTTAAAATAAGACATCTTTCTCCTGTCCCTCATCTACATGCTTCATCACTAAAAGAATCTATTCAATTTAAAATTTCTGTACCTGTCACATCCTCAGAATGAAATTCATATGCCAGCAAATGCTCCCAAGAAAGCAAGAGAGATTCAAATTTTCTTTTTAATTCTTAACACTCTACCAAAATGCATATGCCCTACCCTTCTGGATGCCATAGAGCTACATCCTACCCTAAGAGATGTTTCTGGGCTTCCCCGCCCCATGGCAGCAGTGGGAGATGTCTAATTAGCACATGAAATAGTGACTGACCCTGGGAAGCAACTATTGTAAAATCCATGTGATTTAGGAGCCAATTGCTGTGTCGCATGAGACCATGAGGAGATGTTTTGTATGTGCGGCCTATGGCAACTCTTTTTGACATCTCTTGTTGCCTTTCCTCTATCTATCATTCCTTCCCTCCACAGCCCCACAGTGAAGGGTTAATTATCAAGACACGGTTGGTATATGTGTTCCCATTCCTCTAGGTTCCAGCATTAGATCAGTAGTGGAGGAAAAGACACTGTAGGTCCTGTATCTCCTTGTACTAAGCTCCACCCTCCCAATAGCTTTATGAGCAACAAAGATATGTCTTAAAATTTCATATACCTGCATCTTTTTCTCTTGCTCAGAGCTTCGGAACTTCTATAATATTCTAGTTGTGTTTCTATTGCTGTCGTGAAACACCCCGGCATAAAGCAACTTACGGAAGGAAGAGTTTATCTTAGCTCACAATTCCAGGGTACAGTCCAGCATAGCAGGGAACTGAAGGTTACAGGAGCTTAAAATAACTGGTCCCATCACCTCCACCATCAATACCAGACAGAAACAAATGCATGCATGCATGTTTCTGCATAACCTGCCTTCAGCACTCTCCTATAGCTCAGGGCTGCAAGCACAGGTAATTTTGCGGCCCACATTCAGGGTGAAACTTCCCCCACAAATTAACCAAACTAAGGCATCCCTTCACAGATGTGCCCACAGGAAAACCTGATCTAGGCAATCCTTCACATCAAATTGACAATTAAAAATATGCACTACATATATAAAGAGTCTGTTATATTTATTGAAGCCAATCATGTAGATTCCAGTGTTCATGACACTGGAACCTAATAGTACATTTTTTCTATCAGTCTTAACATGAGCCTTTCTGTTGGTCAATTCTATTTCATGAACTTATAAACAGGAACCAAATTTTCCCACAACTCAAGAAATATGGAAATTACTTGAATTCCTAGTGAAAGAGAATATTTGAACACAGAAACACTCTAAATTATTGGGTAAATATGCCAACTCTGTACTCATTCTCCTCTGGCAATTTAAACCATGGTTCAGAACTCACGTTAATGCTATTCTGGCAACCCAAGATGTAAAGAAGCTACCCAGATCATCCTATTTTATCTGTGGGATATTCTCATAAACCAACTCCAGCATGACCAGTCCAGATCTGTGCAGTTTTGAAAAGAGACAAACATATGCCAAAGAAATCCCAGTCTGCTATGCTACTTGAACACATGAAAAGAGATTTCACGTGAGTGAACTATGAGAGCTCTTCTTAACCTCTGCCCCCTTGCTCCAGCCTTCCTTTTGCACAAAAGCTGTCATCTCACCCATCCCAGAACCTTCTCTTTGGTACCATTCTACCTGAGCCCTCACCTCACAGTCCCTTTCATGTCACACACTTTTCAGAAAATGCCCCTGGCAGACTATCCATCCCCGCCAAGATGTCCACTGTGAGATGCTCTTGATTTCCCTCCAGGATTGCATTCCTCTTTGCTCTTCTCCAGCTGGTTGCAGGAAAGTGAGGTAGATGCTCAGCAGGCAGTATCATGTGATTTTCCTTCCAGCATGTGTATGGGAAAATGGCAGTACTGTTGGAAGGGTAGCAAAGGAGAGCAAGAGAAAATGGTGAGCTTCAGAATTCAATAATTTTGTGTTTTATCACCTCAGTATAATGTCAAATCCCCAGAAAACCGTCTATACGTAGCATCTTAGCATAGCTCTCCATGGTCACTGCAAAGATTTTGTGTGTTGGCATTTTTATGTTTAATGCTCACTTTGGTGATACTCATATACTTCACCAAGCTTTTAAACAACTGTTTATTCCTACACCCTTACAGTCTGTGGGAGGAGAGGCAGGCAAAGGTCCATGCCCTGGGCCTGGGAGATACAGAGCTCATGCGGCAGTGACATGGCATACAGACTAGATGTGCATCATTGCTTTTCATATCATCTGCAGATGGCCTCGGAGCCTGATGTCCCATCACACATGCAGGTTCTGATAATACAGCGTGCAGCCTGCATGTCTACCAATGTCTCCCACCTTACATGGTCTGACTGGTCTGAATTTTTTTTAAGGCAGGAAAAAAATTTAATCTCCTTTCTGAATATGTCCCCCAAAGCAGCTAGAACACTGGAAAGAATTGCTGTAGGACAATGGTCTGTACCATATCAATTGTATTTTAATAAAATGCTGATTGTTCAGTAGCCAGGCAGGAAGTATGGTGAGGCAACCAGGCAAGAAGTAGAGGCAGGATCAAAAAAGACCTGGATAGAGGTGGGCGGTCCTTGGGCTTCCCACAGGTCAGGGAACCCGGATTGCTCTTCGAGCAGATGAGGGAGGGGGACTTGATCGGGGGAGGGGGAGGGAAATGGGAAGCGGTTGCGGGGAGGAGGCAGAAATCCTTAATAAATAAATAAAAATAAAAAAAAAGAAGTAGAGGCAGGGCAATGAAAACAGGAGAATTCTGGGAACAGGAATGAGTCAGTCTGCAATCGTCATCCAGAAACAGAGGAAGACAGACACAGAGCAAGCATGTGACTGCCTCATTGAAAAAGGTACCAAGCCACGTGGCTAACACAGACAAGAATTATTATAAGAGTTAAGAAGAAGCCTAAGCTAATAGGCCAATCAGTTTATAATTAATGTAGGTCTCTGTGTATTTCTTTGGGACTGAACAATTGTATGACCAGGTGGGACAGAAACCTCAGTCAACAGAGGATTCTTATGTCATTTGAACATCAATCAGTTTCATGGTTGGAGGCCAAACAGTTCCACCAAGGAATATTTTTTAACGTATGACAGGATGCCTGACTAGCCTCTCACTGTTAAAAAGGGGAAGCAGACTTCATTCCTGTTCATTTATGTTGCCTTCTGCAGCTATTCCTCTCCTGCTCTGAGTTGGTAAAGAAGAAAAAAGACTATTGGTCATGCCCAAAGACACTGGTGGCCTAAGTAGGACACAAATGCCACCTTGTCCTTCTCTACTTAGGCCCTAAAGACCTACATCTCCCCTGAAACATAACAAGAGAATGAATACTATACATAAAACCTGTTTTTTAATTCCTGGGAAATGGGTCTATTGACTGACGTGCTCAATTTATTATCTGAATTGTAAGCCCAGGCTTGCAATTAGACACTTTATTGATGAGTTTCCCTATGATAAGATTAATTTCATAGCAAATTTGTATTGGGTAGTTACATAACCAAATTTAAGGTGAAAATTTGGAAAAGAGCCATCCTATATGTGAGACATTGAGAGAATGTTTAAAATTTAGACAAAAGTTGTGATGACCATTGTTAAGGCCATGGCATCTATGCAAACTCTCCCTTTGAAATAGATGAATGACAGAGTTTTGCATATTCATGAAACCAGGTTGCAATGGAAGATATGTCTTACTGAGGTCATTTTGTTTCAATAAATCAAAATAGGGTTTAGTATCCAAAATAAAACTTAGTATTTTGTGTTTATATATTAATATTAGGCTTGGGCTTTGTGGAATAAAGCTGCTCCCCCCTAATATTTTAAAGGGTTCTAGTGATTTTCTGTTCTTGATGTTATTTGCAAGATATGATGGAGGTCTTCTCTGGGAGCTTTGGTTAACCAGATGTAGGAGATACTGCCTTAATCTGTGTCTCAAACTACCCTGCCTACCCAGACAACTGAGTAACTTACATCCTAATCCTTCCATATAAATTTTACTTGACATTTTTCAGGAATTAGGATTTACGACCTTACTTCCCTTCTTTGCCACACAGCAGACAGGTTTGAAGAATATATTCTCTCTCTCATATATTCTCTCTCTCTCTCTCTCAAGAATATTATGTGCAAGAATGTAATTTGAGGAGAAGAGATGACTCAGCAGCTAAAAGTACTGGCTACTCTTCCAGAGGACTTGGGTTCACTTCCAGCACCCACATGGCAGCTCTGTGATTCCTGTTCCAGAAAATCAGACATTTTCTTAGACATGCATGCAGGCAAAACACCTACACACAAAAAGTAAATAAGACAAAATTTAAAAAAAAGAATGTAATTTGAAGAAGCTCACCTGGATGGTATGACAGTGATACTGGGGGGCTGGGATGTGAGGGGGTTTGGAAGTAAAGAGGACCAGTGTGGTCTTGGCAATGGTGTTCAGAATTGAGGGGAAATGGTTTCAAGGGCTGAGTGTGGTGATGCAATTATAGACACAGATCATGTGCTCTGTATCCTAAAAAAACAGGAAGAAAGGATTCATTCAAATTGTTGACATAAATAAATGAACAGATACATTTAACCTGATATAAACATAACATTCTGAGTGTGTGTGTGTGTGTGTGTATGTGTGTGTGTGTGTGTGTGTGTAAGCATCATCTGGCACCCAAAAACAAACACAAATTTAATGTTTTCATGGATAAGAAGAGTAACTATAATTTATGTTTTAAAAGACTGAGAAAGAGCATCTAGTCTAAAGGGGAGAAGAAGAAAGAAATTCAGGGCTTGAGCGATGGATCAGCAGTTAAGAGCACTGACTACTATTCCAGAGGACCCATGTTCAATTCCCAGCACCCACATGGAAGCTCACAACTGTCTGTAACTCCAGGATCCACAACTCTCACACAGACATACATATAGGCAAAAAACCAATAAAGTAAAAATAAATACATAAAAGAAAGAAATCCACTGTGATAAAAAAAGATGTATTGACATTGTACTATGGTATGTACACTAGCGCTCTCTCTACTACCTACAAAAGTGTTTATTAAAATCTGCCTGTGCCTTTGGTGCCTCAGAATTTAGGTATAGGTTGTAGGTATAGGAGGAAAAGTTATATTACTGTTGTTGCTTAGAGCAGACTTAGGGTAGGACTAAGGCTGAATAAAGTACTGTGTGACGACACCCAGTAGTGGTCCATGCCCACTGCCACTGTATTTATGTCTGTCTATCTATCCATGCATATATCTGTTTGTCCATCTACTTATCATTTATGTATCTTGTAATTGGGAAAGAAAAATAAAACTATGAAAACTGAGCTATAATCGCATTTTTCCTACCATTTACGTAGCCTTTCAAAATAAGGTTCTTACAGCAGTGAACATTAACCCACCAAGCCACGATTTATTTGTATTCAAACAACGGCTGTAATTTCTGACTTGTTTGATGGAATCACTCTCTAGGTCCATGTGTTCTATATCACCCACCCAAAAATATGGACAGAGGCTGAGAAGTTTCTCTTGTTACGAGCTACATCCCTCCCTTTGTCTCCTGTATACCACTTCTTCTGCCTAAACATTTTGGCCCTTTCATCAACACAACACAGTCCAGGATGCAGTTCTCCCGAGAAATGACAAAGATTCAGTTAAAGTTTATAGACACTGCACAGGCTCAAATTTCAAATGTTTGTATATAAATCAATTATTTTCAACCTTGGCAGCCTTTTCCTCCCATTGAAACTATGTTATAAATGTGTAGGCAACTTCATAAATCTTTGACCTAAACAATCTTTAAAATATATTCTCTTTACCTAGTAGAATGGATTTTTTCCCTTCTTTTGAGCTTGGCATATATTTTGCTAGGTCAATAGGATTGAGCCTTTGGTATTATAACTCAATCTATGGAAGGAGATTTTATTTGATAAATAAACTGGCATTTGGTACAATGAAAATTCGCACACTAGAAGCGGTGTAGGACCTTTTCTACATTATCCGCCTTGGAGGATAGATTAGACCATAGTGAGATCTTTTTCATGCCCCACTGCCCTTCACATACAACTGAGTGTAGGCTAAACACAAATGCAGGATGTTGAATGAAAGCAAGGTAGCAATATTGAGAAATGAGTAATGGAGAAGAGGGATGCTCGAGGAAGAAGATGGTTGATACTATTGTTAAGTGCTGCTCGTGTGCCTGTGAGCTACTGATGGTCAGCAGAGTTAAAGGATAGTACTGTACAATCTCCCTCAGAATAGTAGAAAGGTACTAAGAAAATATATTTCACCCTGGGGCTTCTCTGAAGCTTCCATACCTGGGTGAGGGAGGTCTTATGTGTTTGCTCCATATAGAGGAGTGACACTCTGAACCCTTTAGTTCGGACAGAAGCACTGAAGAATTAACAGCAAAGAGTAATCATGGACAGTAGAGATTAATAGGGATATGTAGCAGCAGTCGGAATCATACAGTTTATACAAAATTAACTCCAAGGAGCATTTTGGTGTTTCCCACTGTGTAGACTCCCTAAACTAGGCTTCATGAAAAAAATATAGAGAAAACTCCTGAGGTTCTGACTCATCTAAAATCATGTCTGACAGATGGAGTGCAGACATTTTCCAATAAGGGCCCCAAGAACTTTTAGGGTTACAAAAAAAATCACCTATACCTATCAGCAGTTTCATTTGCCAGATTTAAGAAACTCAGAGTGATTTGGTTATAAAATTAACTCTATAAATACAGCTTAGGACATATTCCGACAACTGTTCATTACAGTTCTTCACACTGATACTATTCGGAGCCCTTCTGTAAGTGAAAAACAGATGGCAGAGTTTGAGGTATGAGGGTTTATAATTCCTGTCAAAGTAAGGGAAAACTACTGAGGAAACATACTTAGCCCCGGGGCTTCTCTGCAGCTAAGTTTCCAGACTTCTTAACTCTAGAACTTCTTAACCTTTTGGCAAAAGGGGACGCTGAAGGAGAAAGAACTGCCCTAAAAGCTTTTATCACACTAAATCTAAATGTGAAGAGATTGCCTTTTCTCTTTTTCTATCTCACCCCTCTCTCCCTCTCTTTCTCTCCTTCTCTCTCTCTCTCTCTCTCTCTCCCTCCCTCCCTCCCTCCTTCCCTCCCTCCCTCCCCCTCTCTCTTTCTTTCTTTCTTTTTTTGGTAATTTATACATGAGAGGAATGATATTTTCAGCTAAATTATTGGTTTACATTAAGAGGACCCCAGATCTGGGTGTTGGTGTCCTGGAGACCACATATAATGTTTCCAAACCATGCTTCTGAGGAAGATAAAAATAAAGTATAAATTTGTGAAAACAGCTGAAAATCAGCTCAATCTGACTTCAGCTGTAAGAATGCCAATAATACCCTCATGTATGAAGGGTCAGTTTCTCATCACTCCGAAGTCATTGTTTGCCTCAATACCTTTATTCAATACTTATCCCACCTAACCTTGGGAAGCCCCATGATTTCCCAGAATGACAATGTCTTGCCATTAGTCATCAGTCTCTCATTATCTGAGAGCCTTTCTCCTGGCCAAGTTTCAGGTCACCACTGGGGCATAAAGTGTAGCATCTCTGAGACCTAAATAAGGGACTTCATTGGACTCTTTATTTCTCAGGCACGAGGCTCTCCTGGAGTTACTGTGCTTGTTTTTACTAGAGGATTGGGAATAATGGATTGAAATTACAACACAGAAAAATCATTTAAAGTCAAATATCAATATCATTGTCCTTTATGCTGGAGTCCTGGAGAGCAGAATCAAACACAGAATTTAGTGTGCAAGATGGAGTGTTCTTGTGACCCAAGCTGGGGAAAGATGTAGTAATAAGAACAGCGAGGTTGCTTTCCGGCCGCCCCAGCTCCTACATGGCTAGCTTATGCCCCTAAATAATTACACGGAAACTGTATTCTTTTAAACACTGCCTGGTCCATTATTTCCAGCCTCTTATTGGCTAGCTCTTACATATTGATCTAACCCATTTCTAATAATCTGTGTAGCCCACGAGATGGCTTACCAGGGAAGATCTTAACCTGCGGCTGTGTCGGGTGGGAGAATCATGGCGACTGCCTGACTCAGCTTTTTTTCTCCCAGTCTTCTGTTCTGTTTACTCCACCCACCTAAGGGTTGGCTTATCAAATGGGCCAAGGCAGTTTCTTTATTAAGTAACCAATGAAAGCAACAGATTAGAAAGAAATCACTCCCACATCAGAAAGAAAGATAACAAGCCAAATATATAGCCTAGACTATACTTGATCTCTTAAAAAAGGAAACCAACTCTTGCTAGAGTAGCTTCATGGATTAACTGAGAAGATATCATTATGTTAGCTGAAATAAGTCAGAGGCAAATCAACACTTGCTGCACAATCTCATCCACATGTGGAATGCCAAAAAGTTAAACTCCTAGTAGTTCCCAGGAGCTGGGCTTTCAGGACAAACATAAGAACGTCCACTAAGCAGACAAAGTTTAGTTTTAACCTCTAGAGAGATATGTACAGAATGATTTACAGTATACTGAAAATGCAGTAAGATTATTCTACATACTTAAAATGCATATTTTCTCTAGCACGCCTAAGGATGAGTCCATAATATAATTGTAGGTTAATTAGTGTCGCTAGAGAATCATTTCACAATGCATGCTTTTATTGCAAGATTGCGTCATACACCTTAAATATAACAAAGGCTGATAATACCTCAATCAAAAAGTAATTCTTTGGATTTGAGGGAGGGTGGCAAAGAAGGAGAGTGACTAAGAACAAAATGTAATTGCATACATGTATGAAAATATGGTAGCAAACATATTATTTGAATGCTGCTAAATTAAAATAATTTAAAATGGAATTTTTAAAAATTAAAAATTTAGTTTTCCTTAATGATACATTTTATTACTGATTCTTTACTTACACTGAAATACTGTTTGCGTTGCCTACACTAAATTATAAATAGAAACAATGGGACAAGAAGGAGTCTTCCTTTTCCAGAGCAAATATAAGCAATTTTGTACACATGTGTACATTTATTTTTATCCTTCTTATGATAAACAAATAATAAATGAAATAAGTTCTCATAAGCTTTTAATGATGTGAGGGTCTCATTTACTTGTGTGTGTATTTTATAATTATATATATATATATAATCTTTAAATAAATAGACATTTTCAATGACTAAATCCATTTAATTCTCCTCTTTCTCCTGTATATACACATTTCCTCAAAACAGTTTGAACTAGTGCATTATAGATGTACTTTCTGGATTCAGGAATGATTTTAGAAGTATCAGAAATGCTTATCAATACTACATTTCACAAATAGGTTGAAGAATATGAACAGAAAATACATCAACCATTTCTGAGGTTGCACCCTGAAGTTCCAGCTTCTGTGTATATAACACTTCTTTGAGTCTACATAAACCCTCAATGTAATCCCCATTACATGGATGAGGGATTTAGAGCTCAGAAGTATTAACTTATTTCCTCAAAGCAGTAACGTTTAATCTGAAACTCACAAATCCATAGCAACATCGGGCATCATTCACCCTTTCTACCACAATGGACCACAGTAACATGTCTTTAAATAGTGAATACTCCTGAGTCTGGGAAGGATCACTTTGGCCTTTTCAACCTTTAGTATCTCACCTCTTAATTCAATTATTTACATCTATATATGCTACAAATTATATGATATACTGACGCTGGACCAGTTGATTTTGTATGGCTAGTTGGATAGTTTATTTTGAGAAAAGAGAAGACTTGACTCTGGGTAATTTTTCATGTCATCCAATTCTAGTTTTAGCTTCAAACCTACTTAGACATATAGGCTAAAAGTCCTGGTAGCATCTCAAAATGTCTGTGTTCTTTTTATAAGAAAGTGAAATGAAATTATTCAAAGTCTGGAAGGAATTTTATGTTGGAACAAAAAATTGAGAGAAAATGTGAATCCATTCATTTCCTACCTTAATTGAAAGGACACCTGCAGGTTTTATTGATTAGGCATCTTAGAAATAAGTCTGCTTCCTTAATTAGTTCTCTTGCAATTATGTGGAGATTAATTTTCACCCTGAATATCAAATCATAGGAATCAAATAAAAATATTTATTGAGTGTCTACTGAGTGTGAGACACTATGAAATGAAATTTAGAAAAAGCTAATGAGGTCATCCTGTTGTCCTCCATTTAAGGATGCTGTTTGTCTTTGTGATATTCTTTCTGGGTCCCTGTTGGGCATAACCTTGACTATCCTTGATTATGTAAGAAACTTTCCCATAGAACTTTGTTTTTGCAGATGATCATGAATCCTTTATCCACCTGCATGGAAGCCTCCTATTCTCGCCTACAAATCCTCCACTATTTGGATAGCCTTAAGATGAACACATTGTAAAGACACATACTGCTTTTCTTTCTCCAATTCTGTTACCTTTTCTGGTCATAGTTCTCTGGTTTTCACATTGAAAATCTGTTTACATCATTCCTAGCCAAAGAGCATAAAGAATCTAGTATGAGTCCCAAAATCTAGTAGAAATCATCAAACCCAAGGATAATTTGGCATAGCCTCATCCACTGTGAAAGATTTTGTGATGAACACATGATCTCTGAACCCTTTTCTGTCTTTTTTTTTTTTGTGGGTGGGATCATTGAGCCCTGTCCTTTTGTTATAATTGTGTCTTAGTCTGGGTCTTCTGATGGTCACTATGTAGATAAAGTTCATCACTGTGTGGAGCCAAGGAAGCCTTGAATGAGTATGTAAGGAGTAGAAGGGTCCTGAGAGAATGCATGCTATTGACAAGGCCCAATGCCTCAAAGCCATGGGAGCTCTCAAAACCTCCCTTTGGTCAGTGTGTTGATAATAGCAGTGTGTGCAAAAACTAGTAATTGCAGCTTCTTCCTCCTGGATGTTTAGTTTGAGACTATCCCCATACAGAGATCACTACAGAGACTAGCTCACCTCTCCTCTCAGACTGTACATTGACAATGTGGTTGAGGTTATGTGTAACTGCATAGTTGGTGTCATCCCGACAGTATGAGCACAGCCCACCCAATCCCAGCTTTTCTGTATGCATGTCTTTGTTTCTGTCCTATCTTCATTCCCTTGTTGTGCCAGTCAGGTTTCCATACTAACACCATACTGGATGCAGCATATCTGTGTGTGAGATTAACACAAGAAGAGTAGAGATGAGGAAGCCAAGAGGAAAACTAGAGAGCAGGCCCAACTGCTACCATTCCAACCTTCGGCTGGAAGCAAACTCTGGAGTGTTCCAGTGCTTGAAGTCACAAATTGCCATTCTGAAATAATGAACCCAAGCTGGGCTTCTATACTTATAATAAAACATGTGTGATGACACATTTATCCTTCCAAATACAACGGAAGGAGGAGACAGCAGTTGCCCTGGCTGTAATTTATATAATTTTTATATAAAAGCCCTTGCCCTTGTAATTTATATAATTTCTCTCAAACAAGTTTTCACTAAGAGACTAAGTGGGAATTGAACTTGGGAAATTTTGTACTAAGCCCTTCTTATATTTGATTATGAATTTGAGATCTGCCCAGACCACCTGAAACAGGGAGCCCATGGATCTTATTTAGTGTTTTTAAACTGTCCTTGTCTTCTCTGTTTATCATTTATGAAATAACGGCTGCTGTCACTTAAGACTTAATATAACAAGACTGTCATTAAGGACTTTTCATAGGGTCCAGCAAGGTGCATTTAAGTCCACTTGTCTTCACCAGCCATAATTAAGTGTTAGGCTTTGGAGTGTGCTTCACAAGGTGACAAAATGCAAGGTTGCTCAAAAGGTTCTGATGACTTTTATTCAACTTGTCTAATTGTGCCAATAAATCTCAGAGAGTTCCACCTTCATCGTGAAGCTTGACATCAGGTATACTAGAACACCCCAATTATGGTTAAAATGACTTATGACTTTTCTGGAACAGTGATTCTTTCCTCCGGAGTCCTCACTTTTAATCATTAGTGGCATAAATACCTCAAAGCACAGGGGTCTTTGACTATCATTGTGTCTGCCAGTGGCGTTATTCTTGCATGCAGAAGATCATGACTTGGTGGATTTAGCACTGTGGAGACAGAGTCCAATTATAACCCCGCACTCCCTCTCTCCTTGATCTTAAGCAAACTGTCTGGCTTTTCAAGGTCACTTTCCTTGAGCAAGTAAATACTCCTTTCAGGGTTGCTAGACTTAGGGTAAATATACAGTAAATGCATAGCACATAGCACAGCTCCTAGTAGGTCAAAGACACTCAATGATCAGTACATCTCTTGATTAAGTCAGGGTGTTAGAACTGCGGTCAACTATGAATACAACTCAGCAGATTCCTTAACAACTGTGTGGTATCACATGAAAACAACCAGACACTTCTAGAAGCTTTTGGTTTGTGCTCCAGTGTCCATCCTGCTTGACTCAACCTCCTGAGGCATTCTGGACCTCTCGCCAGGTTCATGTTTAGTTCAGACTGGAATTTTGAGTTATTTGAAGCCAAAATGTATTTTATATGGTATACCTAAGTTAAATATAAAATATTTGACAAATCTGTCATCATAAAAGATTGGGAGAAAAGCAGTTAGTGGGATTTTGAAAAAATAATGAACAATTTGAGGGAAATCAAACAGCAAATAGGAGCTTGTAATCTATCACAAATTTCTCAGAATCTCTACCCAAATTAGTGTCAATTTTATCTGAGTTATGAAATATAAATGCCAACAGTATCTCATTTCAGTCTGAACTATTTTCAGTCCTTAAAAGGAATTCTTCAATGCCACTACAGTTTCAGATTCAGATTGCAAGGTGACCTTGTTTTCTTTATCATTATGATCTGATTTTATCAGATGTTTAGTTCTGCCAGGCATTGTGCTGAGTATTTTACACATTGATTTTTGTTTACACATGCTGTGATTCTTTGTATCGGGGACTTCTGGCTTTACAGGGGTGGACAACTGAAGCTCAGGAGGGGAAGAGCCATTGACTGTGGTAAATGGCAGAGAAGCACATAAATAAACCCTGGTTGTCCACCTCCAAAGCCAGAGGCAGGAAACACCAAGCCACCCACTGAGTTTCAGATGAGGCCAAAGCAGAAACTGAAAACAGCTCCTCTTCCCCATGTAATGGCCCCTTGGTGCCATTCACTCTCTGTTTCATCTGGTCTCCCACTTAACAGCCATTTGATTGTCAATTGTCAGACATTTGAAAAGTTAAGGAAGGGTGAAGCTATCGCTAATTGATTTTAAAGTAGAAGAATGGTTCTAGGTGTGAAAATCATGTCCTCCACTATAAAAGTAATAGCTGTCATTATTGAATGCTTTCTCCTAGTGGCTGAGACAGAATCACCCCTGTGGGAGCTGAGGCGTATACATTTGAAAGTACTTCAGTGAGGTCACTCTTAGTAACTGTGAAAAAAGGGTGATAGACTTGATAAACTCCCATCTTGAGAATGAAGCTGCTGCATCTAATCTCCTTCTTTCTTCTCCTTTCTTTTCTTAGGGTCTTTCTACATATACCCCTGCTGCTCTGGAACTCTCTCCATGTAGAACCAGGCTGGCCTCAGAGTCACAGTGGACTGCCTGATTCTGCCTCTGAAGGGCTGGGATTAAAAGCAAGGGCCACCACACCTGGCTATATCTTAAATTTTTTTAAAGAAATATTTGATCGCTGTGTACCCTTGTGTCTGTGTGAGTGTTGACCATATGTGTGGAAGTTCCTGCAGAGGCCAGAAGATGGAGTCACACACGAAGGAACTGGAGTTACAGAAAGTTAGAAGCCACTTGCTGTGGGTTCTAGGAACTGATCTTGGGTCCTCTGCAGATGCAGGAAGCATATTAACTTCTGACCTATCTCTTCAACCCCGTCTTCAGTTTTTGTAAGGGGCTTATATGCTTTTTATTCATTTGACTTCATTAGATAAGTATCTTGAAGCATCATTTTTTTTTCTTCTTCTGCCTATTTCCTTTCCCTTTCCTACAAGGTACAGGATAAAATAAGCCACACAGAAAAAGCTGAGTGACAGGGTCACTCCGTGGACTCTCCCAGAGTGGGTGGGTGTTTGAGAGCTACGCAATACCATTGGCCACATTTCTTCTGTCCTGCTGCCTGTGTTGATCAACCCTTTCCTATGAAGAAGCCCCATAAACCTTTAAAACCTATGGTGAGCTTTTCGCTGGGTTTGTGGTTTGTTTATCAGGGTAGGTTGTTTTGTGTCTGTTTTGGTATATGTTGGACCAAAACAACTATCTTCGAGTGCATGGTTTACTAAGAACAAAGGCTCAAGTAGGGGACTTTCTCTGAGTGGAGGTATGCTGTGCTTTAATCCGTGCCTTGTGGTTACTTGTTATTACAGCCTTCATCGGCAGAATTCAGTTCTTCTGTCTCCACTACACACACTGTGGTTCATATTCTGAGAATTTATAAGGTCTTGGTCAAAAGGTCAATGGCAGCAGAGGAGACCGTATAAGTGTGTAACCTAATTCTCATCTCCTCTTTCCTTCAAGATACTCTGCCTTCTATTGAGTACCTGTTCACAATAGCCAGTAGTAACTTGTTCATTTATCTATATATTAATATAGTCAGATTTTTGCCTCACCAGGAACATTCAGAGAAATTGGGCCACACTCCAAGTTAAAAACATCCAAGGTTCCAAGCATCACGAAATTCACAGCTTATCCAGTTCAGTAGAAAGACATGTGAAAAGTTCACATGTAAAAACTTTTTAATGAATTTATATTATTTACAAACTGTTAATAAGTAGAAATGGTACATATTTTCTATATAAATGATTTCTTCTAATCCTTAAAACAGAATAGGTTTAGAATATCAACAATGTTGACAGACTAAGAAAATGACCTATTTTTCAAATATTTGGTTTGATTTGTGTGTGTGTGTGTGTGTGTGTGTGTGTGTGTGTACTGAACTCTGTGGAAGCCCTATAATAGTATTAGATACCCTGGAACTGGAGTTGCAGGCAGTTGTGAGCAGCCTGATATGAGGGTGGAGAACTGAATTTAGGTCGTCTGGAAGAGCAACAAGTGCTCTTAGCCACTGATCCATCTCTCCAGCCCATACAATGAGGCTCTCAAGCATGAATATCTCATACAGATAACCCAGATGATAAGTGGCAGGGCCTGAATTTTACCCCAGGTCTTCGGCAGGAAAGCCCACTCTTCTTTCTCAGGATTACTATGATATTACATGGAATTAATCACATGGAATTAATATTTATATTATCACTTGGCTTCTAACATCTTTTCATTTCATCCCCCATATTGTACATAAACAGATATTTCATGAATAAATATTGGCACAACAGGAACAAGTCCTAGTAAAATTTAGCCAAGTAGATTATCTCATTTTCCATTCTAGTACCTTTCCCCATCACTATGGCTCACCCCAGTACTTCCTTGCAAGCTATCAAATGCATCTAGACCTTCTTAGATGTTAACTATGCTTATGGTTATCTGAATGGAGATTTGAATCTGTTTTGAAAGAACGTAATGAGATAGCCTTATTACAACTTCTCAGATGAGTTTAGAAGTAGAAAATAAAAGAGTGTAGCCTTTAGTTGACATTAGACTTATTTCTAATTGTTTGAGGGGTTTGTTTTTGAAACATAATGGCCTTCTTGCAATCCTCCTAGTGTTGGAATTACAGATGCCACCATGCCTGGCTATATTAATGTCATCCAGCAGATGCAGTCTTCAGTTCGTGCAAAAGAGATTCAGAAGGAACAAACAGATTGACACTTGGTATTCTAAACATCTTGAGGGGTCTCTTGGATCTCTCTAACTTGATCATGTCTAGACAGTCACTGTAGATTGTACTATCAATAAAACATTTTTTATTTGCCACCATAACAATTCAAAGGTATCTGAAAATAATAATGTTATGTCTGTAGAAAAACAAAAAGTCACAGAGAATAGCTTGCATGTGGTGTCCCCTGTGTTTGATGATGTTTAGCAGGATCATAATATATATATATATATATATATATATATATATATATATATATATATATATCCTTAAATGTTTTCTGAAGCAATATAGGTAAATAGTGATTTTTTAAATTTTTTTCTTGAAGTTAAACTAGCTATCATGATCATGATTCAGAGATCTTTGGAGGCAGCTCATTTGAAATACACATTTTCTAACTGAATAAGCTGATAGAGCCTGACTCTCAGAGAATAGACCTAAAACACTCTGTGGTCTCGGTTGCAAAGGAGAGCACAGTCACTGTGAATATACTGTCTGCATAGGGTAGTGTCTTAATTATTGTAAACTTGATTTTTTTCCATATTTGTTATTATGAGTAATATCATTTTTCCATTAAATTTTTGAACTGGTCATTGCAGGTATATAAAAAATGTTAATTTTTGTTTATGTTTTACAATAACCAATCTTATTTCCATTACTTTTTCCATTTAATTTGTCCAAGTAGGCAGCAATCATACAATCTGAAAATTAAGATATTTTGCTTTCTCCTTTCCAGAATAGATTTCTCTTAGCAAAAAAATAGCAACATAGCATTAAGCATCTTTTGTAATAGCCAGCATCCTTATTTTACTATGAATTTTAATGAAATTGCTGTGATTTTTTTTTTTTGCTGACTGTTGGTTTAAAATAGTATTTTTTAGTTAAAAAAGTATGGGCTCATTTCTACATAACTCTGGGTTTTAAAAAGAGACATGTGCTGAATTTAAGCAAAGATTTTGGGGCTTCATATGGCTAAGATGTAGCCAGACTAGAGCTCCGGGATTGGCCTGAAGTAGAAAGGATGGCAGCTTCAAGCTGACTGCAGTGGCAGTGGGCATGAAAGTGCTGATTAGAGAGTCTGAGTCAGGAGGCAGATGGATGTCAGTGAAGAGATGTGGGGAGACTGGAGGTGAGGACTTGAGCAGAAGCCCGGTATTTGAATTCTAGGCTTGACGGACCTAGACTCAACCTATAGAATATATCAAGGAAAGACATAAAGGGAAACTTTAATAAATGAGTTTGGGAAGTTCTTTCTCCAGGTTTTCTTCACGATCCTCTGTCTAGAAATTTTGTGGGAAGATCAAGGTAACCATTGGAATGTGAGCCAATGAAGGCCTAGTCAGGCAGTCAGTCAGCCACACCCTGCTTGGGGAGAGTGTTGCAGGAAAACAATCCAGTCATTCGATGGGTAGGGAATTAGAGCAGCTGGATGTGGCATCAGAACAGGAATAGAAAAACTGGTGTCTAATATGTAGAAATGTCAGGCTGAATAGTGAAAGTATATGACTAAAGCAAGGAGAACCCGAGAAAGGACTACAGAGCCATATACATACATACATACATACGTACGTACATACATACATACATACGAGGTCGGAGAATCTAGGGAAATAAAATCAAGGTAAGACTAGTCAAAAATAGAAAAACAAGAGGTGGCAACAAAGGTAAAATCAACTTTCCTTAAACTGACTGAGCAAAACTGGAAAGAACTGAACAGAGCTAGCTGTGACTCTGGAGAAAGGTGAAGATTAGACATGCAGGTTTGCATAGGATGCAACAGGAGTAGCTACCCAGGAGTATTTTTCAAGGGCTTGGGCAAGATGAAGAAGCAACAGGCTCAAGGATGCTTTTCTTTAGAGGGTGGGAACCAGACCCGAAAAAGGGGAAAGAATGAAAGAGGTGCAAATGCAAGAATGAGAGATGTGGGGGTGGGGGAGAGGAGACTTTCAAACAAGCCAGATATAAAGGGTTATTGAAATTTAAAGAGCTGAAGGCTAGGCCAGCTTTAGGGTTGGAGATGATGCAAGTGCACAGAGCCAGATGTAGCAGTTAACCTGGGAAAGGGGATGGGTATGTAAACGTATACAGTACATACACAGATACTGTGGAAAAGGAAAAGCCATTCTCTCTTGGAGGGATACCTTGCTCAGCCTAGATATGGTGGGAAGGGCCTTGGTCCTGCCTCAAAGCAATGTGCTAGACTTTGTTGACTCCTCATGGGAAGCCTTGAGGATGGGGATGGAAGGGGTAAGGTGGAGGAATAAGGAGGAGGGGGGAGTGGGAAATGGACTTGTCATGTAAAATGAGAAAAGATAGTTTTTTTTTAAAAAAAAGTGAAAATGAAAAAAATAAGTAGAGTTTTTAAAAAAAAGAATAAGTAGAATTATTAGACTAAGATATAAAACCAAGCATGAGAATAGAGGAAAAAGTTTCAATAGTGTCTTTAACATGAAAATTTCCAGAGGATTAATTAGGAGAAAAGAAGAATTTCTGAACGTTAATTAGGAGCAGCTGCCTAAACCTATAAAGGGTTAGCGGATAGAGAATGAAGGGCACTCAGTGTGAGACCATTGCCTGCTGCTCTCCAGGGCACGAGGGATAAGGAGTTGATGACTGGCAAGGGCAATGGGATAGAAATATAAAGAGACAGAGGGCTGAGGGTCATAGTAACTCCATCATCAAAGGTAGAGTTTTTATACCCAAGCCCCGGTGGAAATTCAACAATACTCCAATTGTTTATTATAGTTTGTGTCTCTTCAATACTGATGTCTTACATTTAAATTAAAATAAGCAAATGTCATTTCTGTAATATTTTTATACTCCCACACATAAGAAATCCGGCCTTTGACCTTCCTAGACTCAGTACTAGGGACTCATTGAGCGCTGGTTTACCTATAAGTCTGGTTTTTTTTTTTTTTTTTTTTTTTTTTTTTATGGCGTTGCTGTATTTTCCCCACCTACTGAAGTCAAGTAAAAGGGAAACTGAGCTGGGAATGAAGATGTCTAGGTTTTAGCTTTAGTTCTGCCCTAGAAATGTGTAATTTGAGTCATCTTTTGGATCTGAATTCACAACCCGAAAAAGATATGGGGCAGGAAGAAGACAGAGGAGGAGAAATTAAAATAGATAAAATGTAAGGATACCTCTCCTGAGCTCTAATAGTCTATAACCACAAACATCACATGCAAGTAAGCATGCTTAGATTTTATTCTCTTATTTTTCTTTGTGTACAGGTTTGTGCGTATGCCTGTATATGTGTTTGGGTTTGCTCATGTAAGTGCACTGCATGGTGATGCCAAAAGAGAGTGTCAGATTCCCTGGAGCCTAGGTTAAAGGGGGCTTGAACTGCTCAACATATGTTCCAGGAAAAGAATCTGGGTCCTCTGAAGGACAGTGCATGCTTATAACTGCCGAGACATCTCTCCAGCTCCATGAAAGAGCATTGTTCTGTGGTGTTTAATATTCTTTTTGGATGAGTACATAAGATCCTTTTCTTCTTCAACTTATCCTAGGAGAATTGTTCAGCTTGTTTCTAACAGGTCCATACTCTGTTCAAAAACCTGTTCCTCTTCTTCTTTTTCCTCCTTGCTAACCCTAAACAGAACATGCTTAAAAGGATGGAGTCCAGGATACTGACAATAGAAATTATTTTCATGACCAAATAGTCTCTATTCTTCCATGGTTCCCTATTAATATTAGGCTGGTACAGTGTGTGTGTGTGTGTGTGTGTGTGCGTGTGTGAGTATGTGTGCGTGTGCTTGTGTGTGTATGAGTTTGTATGTTTGTGTGCTTGTGAGTGTATATATGAGTGTGTGTATGTATGAGTGTGAGTGTGTGTGTGTGTTATGGATGTGTATTTTATTTTTATTATCATTTCACTCATAAGGTAGTAATGCTACTAAAATATTTCATATTTTAACATTATTGTAATCTTTTCTTTTTTGCACATGGTTTCTCTGCGTGGTCCTCACAATCCTCACTATGTAGACCACACTGGCATCCAACTCAGATCCACCTGCCTCAACCTCCTGAATGCTGGGATTAAAGGTGTGTGTCACCAAGCCATGTTAAATTATTATAATTTTTCATATCTACATTAGTTAAATACTTATTTATGCCATTTGGTTTTTCTTTCACTGTGTCATATAATCTGGGATATTCGAGTTAACAAGAAACAAATCTTATTTTGTCTTGTAGTTTTCAAAAATTTCTTTCCATAATCACTTGGAAACACTGATTTGGGCCTCTGTTGAAGCAACACTCAAGGTGGTATTGGAATCTGCTCACATTTAACTGAGAAGCTATTGTCAGTTGATGGCAGTGGGAAGAGGGGATAGTCATTTTCACACCCAAGTGAATATGGACAGCTCTAACTACATGCAGAGGGATATACTTTTTTAAAAAAAAAAAAGTGGGGAGACAGCACAGACACTGAGAGAAACAATTAATAAATGGGACCTCCTGAAACTGAAAAGCTTCTGTAAAGCAAAGGACATGGTCAACAAGACAAAACGACAACCTACAGAATAGGAAAAGATCTTCAACAACTCCATGTCTGACAGAGGTCTGATCTCCAAAATATACAAAGAACTCAAGAAATTGGTCATGAAAAGAACACACAATCCAATAAAAAAAATGGAGTACCTACAGAATAGGAAAAGATCTTCAACAACTCCATGTCAGACAGAGGTCTGATCTCCAAAATATACAAAGAACCTAAGAAATTGGTCATGAAAAGAACACACAATTCAATAAAAAAAGTACAGACCTAAACAGAGAAATCTAAAATGGCTGAAAGACACTTAAGAAAATGTTCAACATCCTTAGTCATCAGAGAAATGCAAACCAAAACAACTCTAAGATTCCATCTTATACCTGTAAGAATGGCCAAGATCAAAAACACTGATGACAACTTATGCTGGAGAGGTTGTGGGAGAAAGGGAACATTGCTGGTGGGAATGCAAGCTGGTACAGCCCCTTTGGTTATCAGTATGATGATGTTGCAGAAAATTAGGAAATAACCTTCCTCAAGACCCAGTAATACCACTTTTTGGTATATATCCAAAAGATGCTCAATTATGCCACAAGGACATGTGCTCAACTATATATTCATAGCAATATTGTTTGTCATGCTAGAACCTGAAAACAAACTAAATGCCCCTCAACCAAAGGATGGATAAAAAAAGTGTGGTACATTTACACAATGGATTACTACACAGCAGGAAAAAATCACAACATCTTGAATTTTGCAGGAAAATGGATGGAGCTAGAAAACATCATTTTGAGTGAGGTAACCCAAACTCCAAAAGACAATTATCATATGTACTCACTCATAAGTGATTTTTAAACATAAAGCAAAGAAAACCAGCCTACAAATCACTATCCCAGAGCACCTAGACACAATGAGGACCCTAAGGGAGACATACATGGATCTAATCTACATGGAAAGTAGAAAAAGACAAGATCTCCTGAGTAAATTGAGAGCATGGGGCCTTGGGAGAGGATTGAAAGGGAGGGGAGAAGCAGGGAGGGGAGCAGATAAAAATGTAGAGCTCAATAAAAATCAATAAAAAGGGGGGAAACAACGGAGTTGGGAGGGGGCTTTTGGAGGGTTGAAAGGAATTGGATGGGGATAGTAGAGGTGAGCATAATCATAATACATTTTATACATTTATAAAATTTTCAAAGATAAAATAAAAATAAAATAACATTTTAAATTTTAAATAAATTTTAATTTAATAAAGAAAAATAATGTACCAAAAGAAGTCACCCTATGAGTTTTTTAAGAGGAAAGGATGACTTCATTCCAAATTTTATCAAAGAGTTAAAAAAAAAAGAATGCTGGCATTCAAGTTTCTTCAGAATTAAAAGAGCTTATGATACATCAGGCAAATGATGCTCCAAATCTTCAGCTACTCAATGACAAATTAATGTTCATAAGTATACTCCTAAATGATGAGATTCTTAGCTCATATATGGAGAGATAGAATTTAGTATACATACAAAATGATAGGATCTAGCAAGTAAACACAGAACAAAGAACATTATTTATTGATTTCATTCCATTCACTTGTTTATATTTTGTTATAGCCTCCTCCCCCCCAAAATTTAATGTATCCTTTAGAAGAAAGAAATATATTATAGCAAATAAATCTAGATGGTCTTATATTGAAACTATAATCTGCCAAGAATGCTCATCTGAGTAATAGAATAATTTTTTTGCAAAATGTATGTTTACATTCGATGCACTTCTCAGCAATGAACATATCATAAAACACACAAAAACTAAAAGAAGTAATAAATAACATAGAATGAAATAGAAAGGAAATTGCTTCTTAGACTGCAATCTCTGGTGTTTCATCCTTTTTATTAATAGATGCTCAATACAAATTTAAGAAGTTTCCTACCATCTAAGACAGAAAGGAAAACATGCCAAAATAATGATCACAAGGGTGTGTACAGTTACAAGCATATCCCTCTTACAAGAAAGAAACCCTAAATTTAATGTTGGTAGTTGAGAAATATCATCTCCTTGGATTATTTTGCATAATGCGAACAGTAATAACACCACAGCATTCTCCCTGAAAGCATAGTGATGATTTCTGTGGCGTGCTCTATATACATCTTAATTGATAACAATTACATCTTTGAAAGATGTTAAAATTGCATTACAAAGCAATTACCTGGGAGGGTACCATGATACCCATAATGTACAAGACATATATGCTGACCTGACTTAATCTAAACCTAAATTTTGGAAGGGGAAAAAAAGACATCTGTTTTCTTGACAGCAAGTGTTCTGACTAGAACGATCTGCTTCTTCTGCCAGCCTCTGAGGAGATCAGATATCGCCCTATGCATCGGTAATTGTTAAGGTTTTCCAAGCTTTATATAATTATATTTATTTGTTTCTTACCTTTATGAATTAAATAAAACATGTTTAAGTATTAATGAGTGGAATTATATTATTACATTCTCAAGGTTTGTGAAGAAGGGATAATAAATTTATTAATACTTAGCTTTAATGGTGAAAACAATATTTATGGAAGATTTCTTTTAAAATAAAGTATCCAGTATTTTGAACACTCCAAAATGTAGGTTTAGATTAACACAGGAACTCCTGAGTAAATTGAGAGCTTGGAGGACAAGGTAGAGGGCGGAAAGGGAGGAAGGAAGGTGGGAGGGAAGTGGGAAAGATGTATAGCATGTCCCTATCTAAACAATTAAAATATGAAGGATTTAATAAAACAGGAAAGAATGAAAAAACAGGTGTCATAGAGTGCTGGTGAGGATGCAGAGAAAGGAGAACCGTACTCACTGCTGCTGGGAATGTGAGCTTGTACAGTCACTGTGGGGGAAGTCGGTACAGAGATTTTTCTCAAAGCTGAAAGCAAACTGTATGACTCAGGTTTACCACTTCTGCATACAGCACCCAAAGACTCTAAGTCAACACACCACACCTACCATCAATGTTGACTGCGGTACTGTTCACAAAAGCCAGGAATCAGGACCAGCTTTGATGTCCATCAACACTGGAATTAATAAAGGAAATGTGGTGCATATACATAATGTAATTTTATGATGTCATAAAAATATGAAATCATGACATGTTGCAAAAATAGAAGCAACTGGAAATCATTATCTTAAGGGAAATATCTGGATACAGAAAGGCACAAATTAAATATTTTCTCTCTTACAGAGCACCAAGAGTTAAAGCTGCACACATACATACATACACATGTATATCAGTGTACTTTTATGTCTACATGTGGGGGGGTAGGTCAAAAAGCTACAAAGGGCATCATGAGAGGGAAAAAAGAAATCTTAAAGGAGACTGGAGATCAGTTGAAGAGAGCAGAAGGGGGGCTAATTGGAAAAGGAAGGGAACCAACCATAAGTGGGGCATAGCAGAGAGTAGTGGGAGAGAGGAACAATGGACAACAAAGTATAATGACACATACATATGCACATACCATGATGAAACCTAACACTTTACATGCGAACCTAGAAAATCAATGTTTATGATTTTAAAAATGGGAAACTCCTACCATCTTGACCCTTGTGCTCTTCAGATTATGTCTACCACTTTCCACTTTTTAAAACTTTATTTTCCCCAAATAGGCATTTAGCACACTTTTTAAATTTTACTTTATAGTCAGCATATGAAATAATGTGTTTCATTATCCTTGTTCCCACTTCCCCCACTGGTACCATTCTTCCTCCCAAATACCCATTTACTACACATACACACACACACACACACACACACACACACACACACACATATAAAATCATATGTGTATACAGTGATTTATATTAATTTACAATTCTGATTAAAATAGACAATATTTCTCTTTCCTATCCTATTCCCTCCTTAACTTTTCCTTTCCCCTCTATCTATCTCTGGACCCTTTCTCTCCTACCCCATAGAGTCTGTCTTTTACTTTCATTGCTCTTTCTCTAATACAGAGGGGGGGCGAGGGAGGGAGGGAAGGAGGGAGGAAGGGAGGGAGGGAGGGAGGGAGGGAGGGGAGAGAGAGAGAGAGACAGAGAGAGAGAGAGAGAGAGAGAGAGAGAATTTTTGAGCTTGGCCAGCACTCTTTCCTTCTCTCCGAACAACATGACAATTTGGCCCAGAACTGTTGGGCAGTTTTCCTATCCTTACCCAAGAATCAGCAATGGTTTCAAGGGATTCTTTAAATTCCTGATCTTCAAATCTTAAAGTGAGATTTATTTGAACATGAGTGTTTGAGGCTAGTATCACTTTGCAGATGGTCCATTTTTATGCATACAGATTTTCTTTTCATGTAACCAAGTCTGAAATGTGACTGAAGGGAGCTCATCAGTTATTAGAAAGTTTAACATCATGACTTTAACGAGAGATGCCATCCATATAATACAGGCAGTGGTCAATATTACCAGAAAGTTTAGCATCATGCCCTCAAACAAAGATGCCATTCATATAATACAGGCAGTGGTCAATGTTATCGTCTTCTAATCAGAATTCTGGTGGACAGAAATTATTTAATATTTGTTCTGAGAAATAGGCAACTGATTTTTATGGTTTTAGAGCTAATATAGATTAATGTACTTTTTGCTGGTGCTTTTTAAATATATTTTTAGCTTATCTTTCCTGAAATATGTTGTAGACATTTTTGAGCTCTGGACAGCTGGACAGGGCTAACCGTAAGCTATTTTCCCCCACAAGCCATATGCTCTGGGAATCACCCTGCTGACAGATTTATAGTCCTTTGCTGTGATCAACAGGGGAGTCGGTGTGACTCCAAAGTATTCCTCACATAATCCAGGCACAATGAGGAAAAGCAATAATTTATGACCACTTCTCTGGTCTTATGAATACAAAAGAGGCAGAAAGTAGATTGTCAAGATGAAAAAATACAAACTACAGTGGTGTTTGTGAGTGAGCCAGTACATTTTTCCTAAAATGCTTTTTTGTTTAATTCATATATTTAAAAAGTATTACCACTACCCTAGATGCATTGAGTTTGTTTATGGAACTCCAACATCTAAATAGCTCTGTAAAATGTTCTAATTTGAGAAAAATGAGAAAGGACTTTTTCTTGATAACCTTATTGTCTCTGTAATGCAATATGTTCTCTTTAATGATAAGTTTCTTTACTAATGGTCTAAAATAAGTAGCTTTCCTGTCAATTTTCTTAATTTTAATGAACCATACACTCCTAGAAGACATTACATTGGATGCATATAAGAGTACAAACGTGCTGAGGAAGGAGCTAATTCAACTTATGTTTGAGCATGGAGAATTGCTTTGCCCTTTAAAATCTAATTCATCAAAACCTTTATTTCAACAGTTCTGCTTCTGCATTATTAAAAGAAACTTCAGATAACCTTATTTCCCACGTGGTCTGGATGGGTTGCACTGCTGACCTTTTATTCTGCCTTATCACTTACGATGTCTGTGGCTCCATGGAGACAAGCAAGATAGAAAAAGGCAGAGTGGAAGTTCCCAGTAATAATGACAACAATATTATCAAGCGTCACATGTCTATCAAATATTTCCTTTTTTAGCTCACAGAGTCCACTTAGTGCTGCATGTATATATATATATATATATGTATATGTATATATACATCCATATATATATATATATATGGATGTAGGACTATCTATTGGAACATGGGTAGCCTCCTAGGTGTTACATTTCTGAATAAAGCTAATTCTCCCTCCTTCAGTGGCCACCAATGGCTAGTTGCTCCTCAATCTGGGGTAGAACATTATGAGACCCTCTGTTTATTCTGGGATTGACTTTGCCCATGTAAGCAGTAACAATCACTGAGTTCACGTGTGCAACAGCATTGCCAAAATTGGCAAATTCTGCTCTGCTACAAGTGGCCACTACCTTTGGATTTTACACCCTTTCTACCCTACAGTTGTCCCATTTAGAACTGAGACTCTGTAGTCTTTGTCCTCTGCACTATGACTAGTGATGTGCATCTCCATACTAGACATGCTCCGTGGCAAAAGGAAGCTTCTCTAATTGGGGCCAAGAGTTGCACTGATCTACTGGTAAAAAAATTTAAGAATGTGGGGATCAGTTTATTACTCTGTCCAATTAATAGAATGATAATACCAGGTTCTCCACTCAGGCCTATGATCTAGCTAGTCATAGAGTTTTGTCTAATTAGCAGTAATAAGCATGAGTTTCATCTTGTGAAGTGGGCTTTAAATCCAATCAGAAAGTAGCTAGTTATTCCTATGATATTCATGCCACTATCACACCAGTAGACACATCTTGTCCGGCCATCCATTATTATAGATCCCAGAGTTCAGAGCTGGATAAAACTGCGGACTATTATTCTCCCTCAATAACACCTTCTAACATGATGAAAACTAGCCAGATGGGAGGGAAGCTTCAGGCTGGTTCCATTAGATTTCTCCATAGCCTATGGCTCAACTATATGACATGTTTAGGAATAGAGTTTTACCATCAAGTTTTAAAGGGTAACTAAGAAAAATAGCAATAGTCTGTAATGTTTGATGGGGGTCTACGGTACCCCACTGGCCAACAACTCATAAAGAGGTAACCCATACCTGGCACTTGTTTTTTTTTAATTTTATTTGATAGCCTATAGTATCAGGGGAAATCTAGTACCCATTATAAGTCAATGCCATTTAAAAGGTCTTCAATGTTAGTTAGTTTTCCTCCCCATACTTTCTCGTCTACCTTGTACTCCATTTCCCCACCTATTTAGTCCTTCCTGTGTCTTTACTCTTCTTTAATCCCTTCATAACATACATTCTATTCCTCTAATATTCTTGAAATTCTTTCTTAATGGCTCCTTACTAGTTTCCTACCTCCTGTGGGGGCTCCAATGTGTGTGTGTGAATACACATATCTGAAGATTCTAACATAGCATCCACATATGGGAAGATTATTTACATCTCCACCTATTTACCTGAAAATTATATAATTTCATTTTCTTTATAGTTGAGTTTTATGTATGTGCCACATTTTAATGATTCATTCATCAACTGATGTATATCTAGGTTGTCTCCACTTTCTAGCTATTGAGACTACAGTAGCAACATACACGGATGAGCAGTTGATATTCTTATGAATTTGTCTGGGATAATGAGTCAAGAAGAGGTTCTTGAGGAAGCTGCAAACACTCAAGTGATCTTCTTGTGGCAGCATCAGAACATCAAGAAGGATGGGCCAACAGGCCTTCCTTAACTACCCAAACCATCTGAGAATTGTGAGGACAGATAGCTTTACTTTATTGCAGATTTCCATAGCGTGCATCTAGTCAGGAATGATGGAAAAGAAAAAGCATACAAGCACAAGGGTTGATAGCAGCAACTGTAATGGACATCTGTGAATGGAGAGTAGCTTAACTAGAAGAGTTTCAGAAAATGGCGATTCTGGTATTAATTTCAGCTTTATCAGTCAAGTTCAAAGCCCAAGGAGGGATTATAGGAGAACAAATGGCAGAGGTTGCAGTTGCCAAGTTCCCCTTAAGCTCCACATTCCAGCAGCACCATTTTCAGCCAGACACAGTCAGAGGGAGGTACTAGTATTCAAGCTTAGACGTCCAGAGATTCCTTCAACTTACAGATGAAGACTCAGAATTATTAACTTGCCCCAATTCACTCAGGTTGAGAACTTTTCTTCCTTCTAAAGCCTCACCAAAAGATAACTGACTCTTTCACTTCCAGAGATCATGATCTTTTACCAACAGGAGAATTCTCCTAATGTCTAGATCAAGTCACTTATAATGTAAAGTATACCTATTCCCTTGATAAAAAGGAATATATATATATATATTAACATATATTATGAATATAACATAATTCTGTTTGTGCATCTTCCTATCTGAAGGAAGCACTATTGAATTCAAGGAGATAAGATTGAGAGAACATATTTTTAGAAGTAAAAATGCAACCTTCTTATTTGTGCCACATCAACCCTTCTATTACAAAAAGTCCTTATTTTTACTCCTCCTATACTAAGTTAAATTATTGAGTTTAGAAGTACAGTATTATTGTTTTTAAATGTAAAGAATTAATGACTCTAAGCTGGCTGTGGTAACATACATCTGTAATACAAGTACTATGTATACTGAGTCAAGAAAATCACCTTGAGTTTGAGGCCACCACGGGCTACACAATGAGTTACAGGCTAGATTAAACAATAGGATGTATCCCTTCATATCTCCAGTTACAGGCTAGATTAAACAATAGGATGTATCCCTTCATATCTCCAAAATAAACAAACTAAAACAACAAAGGTGACTCTTCATGTTTTTTCATGTGCGTAAATCTTTCTGGCAATATTAAGCTTACATTAAATGTACCAAAAGACAGCAATTTTTTTCCATCTTTATTGATGAATTTTTCTCTGCAAAATGACATCATTGACTCTAAAGAACAATGAGAATTAAGAATTAGAGGGAAAACTGCCTCTGGAAAGCAATTCTTGAAACCACATCAACACAGATCTACTTGGCAAAAAAAAAAAATTGACTGCGGATAGCAATGCAACACAATTGTCATGCAATGTGATTACATAAGTTAAATTTCTTGTCCACAATGTTTAGATTAATTATATGACTTCACACATCAGTCCCATATGGTATTTATAATGGAAATAGGAGAAGATTCTCACTCATAAGAGACTCTGCCATATTTTAGAATATTTTAAAGTATTTGCTTACATGCATGTGTTGCTAACCATACTGACTTTCAGGAAGCATCCAGTGAGGTTGTGCTCTTTAGTTGAATTCTAGTTATGGTTGTCACAGTTTACAATTAACTGACATACCCAAATGTGGCTACTTAACCTCTTTGATGCCTTGCTAGTCAAATTCCCCAGTACTGAGATCAGCATCCAGTTTGTACAAAGGATGTCTTGAGAGCATTTTGAGTATATCATTATCTTTCAAGTCAAATTTAGTATCTGGAATTATGCAGCTGTTACTGTGTTTGGCACAAGATGATGTGTTGTGTTAAGCCTTTTGAGCGACACTGATAATGACTTTCTCTTTAACTGCTTTTATTGTTTTATACTGCCAGAGTTAGAGATGTGGTTGGATGTTACTAGGCTCAATCATCTCTTTTCTCAGATAAGAAAAGCAGAAGATGGTTAAAGTGCAGAGAATACGTGTCAATGAAGAGCTCAGTCACAATGACACCTATAGTGCCCCCATCTCATTCCTCTTACTACCCCAAGCCCACCTCAGACTCAGGGGTCATCGTGGAAAAGTAATGGGAATAATGTAAGAGACAGCGTTCAGGGAGGACCATAGTGAAACAGTACGTTCAGGGAGGACCATAGTGAAACAGTATGTTCAGGGAGGACCATAGTGAAACAGTATGTTCAGGGAGGACCATAGTGAAACAGTACGTTCAGGGAGGACCATAGTGAAACAGTACGTTCAGGGAGGACCATAGTGAAACAGTATGTTCAGGGAGGACCATAGTGAAACAGTACATTCAGGGAGGACCATAATGAAACAGTATGTTCTGGTCATGACAGGACCAGTGCTTTCATGCGCTCAAAGCAACTGGGGTTGCCTATAATATAATAGACCTGCTACTAAGCCAGTCAACACTCTGTTGTGGAGTATGAAGGATTCCATTAGCTTCCCCCGCTGACATAGGAGCTCTAGACAGCTGATGATGTCTGAGGAAGGGAGAATCCGTTTTCTTTAAGGGTGGGTCTGTCGTGCTCTAGAGGATGGTCTTACACCAAGCATTATAGGCGTAACACCAACTGTTCTCTCCAGTATTTGTTTTTTTTTTTTAAGACAAGAAATTCACATTAGGGAGGTGAGAATGAATCTTGAGGGGAACCACAATGATCAAAATACATTTCATGAAATTCCCAAAGAACTGGTAACATAATTTTATAAAAGAACTTGGAAGGGAACAAAGAAGAGAGAGACTGAAATCCTAGCTCAGGCCACCCAACTTGTCACTAGCAGAGTTGCTCTCAGCCTTGTTTCTGAGCTCAAGTGTGTAATAGTAGAGGTTCAAAGAGAACCTGACCCCTACTCTATATTTTTATGTTGTTTGTTTGTTTTTTCCTCTTGTTTTGAGTCATGGTCTTACTCTACAGCCCATGCTGCTCTAGAACTTACTGTGTGTAACCCAGTACAGCTGAGTGATCCTGCTTCAGCCTCCAAGTTGTAGGTTTCAAAACAACCAAATCCATTTTTTAAATTTTTCTTTAAAATGAAGAAAAGATGAACATTACTTTGTGTGTTCTAAACTGAGGCTCTAGACAGAGCAGAGGGTTAACATCATTATGAAGGACTATCATAACCTGCCTTGCTCAGAATATGTGCAGCTTTGAGGATTGAAGAAAAAGACACAGGAACATATGAGGACAGACAACAAAAATGCAGAAAAAAAGACAAGCAAATTTTTGAACACATACACAAAGGAGGGATGGGTAACACAGGCATTCCTCTATGACTGGCATTTAATGTCTGCCTGTTAGCAGAAAAACAGCCACTGGACAGTGACACAACCACTAATAGCTGAGAAAATGAAAAGCTATTTAAAAGGAATAATAGCATCATAGAGGCAGAGAGAAGTTCAGAGAACTCATCGACAAAAGGAAAGAAAGCAACTGGCTGCAAACAGCCTGTTCTCAATGTAATGGTGCATCCCGGGGGCAGAAGAATAGCAAACAAATTCTCCAACAATCGAATTTATGGTAATGGAATGTGAGCACATCAGCACACCGGGACAAGGCACTCAACAACCAGGAGAGTAGATGGAGGAAATCTGTGCCCTTCAGAAATACAGCTTTCTAAACTTTAGGAAGCACAAGTTGAGAGATTTCTTGATGAAAAATGCCTCAAGTCCTGCTATTGCATTAGCCTTTATGGTTGGGGTACAGAGTCACTGAAAGCATCCAGACATCAAAACAGAAGGTGAATGCCCCAAATCTGATAGAGTGTCAGACACATGAGGAGAAGCAAAGGCATGTTTTCTGTGAGTGCCAAGGGCATGGTCCCTTGGGTAAAGGGAGGACAGCTGTCAAGTCACTCCCTGATGGGGTTATCCTGACTTATCTTTTGCAATCGTTTCATCTTTACTGAACCACAGGACAAAAATAGCAATGTTTGTTAAGGCTTTACAGCTTTTTTTTAATGCTTCAAATTACATGGCTTTTAATAGACTGTGCTCACACTCACCTTCTGTGCCCATGTGTTTGGATCCTTTGAGCTGCTGTGTGTCAAGTTGAACTCCCTTCCACTTTGTTCCCAGCCACCCCTCAATTCTGTGTGATCCTAACCAGGCTGCCTCCCTCGAAGCCTAGGCCAGATTCGGTCTCTGCTCTCCATTCTCTCACCTCCCTCTGCTCTTTGAACTTTCTAAGGTTTATTATTTTTATAAATATGAGGTTTTTTGCTTGCATGTATTTATGTATATCACTGACGAATTTGCATCTGAGAAGGAGGCCAGAAGAGGGTGTTGAATTTCCTGGAACTGGTAAACATTGATGTGAGCCACTATGTGGGTGCTAGGAACTAACCCTATATCTTCTACAAGACCAGCAAGTGCTTTTGACTACTAAACAATCTCTCCGTTCCCTCTTTAGATAATTAGATATTTAAAATATCTAAATATTCCTAGTGGAAAAAGTACATACACTCCAAAGTCTTGAAGTTTTTTACCTTGTTCTTTGTGCTTTGTACACTAGCCTCTCTTAACTCCTGTGGTGAATTGGAAGTAAACCCAAGTGTTTGTCTGACTTACCAATATCTTAGATGAGCTCACACATTATGATGTGGGATTCTCCTCTGTATGCTATGAATATGTTTCACTGCGTTGGTTAATAAAGAAGCTGGTTTGGCCAATGGTTTAATGGAATATAGCCAGACTGGAAAAAAATTAGAGAGAGAGAGTAGGCAGAGTCAGTGAGATGCCATATAGCCGCTGGAGGAGACAGAGAGCTGAACCTAGTTAGTAGGCCACGACCTCATGGTGCTGCACAGATTAATAGACATGGGTTAATTTAAGATGTAAGAGTTATCTAGAAACATGCATAAGCTAATAGGCTAAGCCGTGTTGTAATTAATATAGTTTCTGGGTGATTATTCTCAGTCTGGGTGGCCGGGAAACAAATAAGCAGCCTCTGAGAACACATTAGTTAAGAAAACTGAAGCCAAGACTACATATCTCAGTAATGGTTGAATTATAAACCATAATCCATTGGAACTATCTCCAGTCTTCAATAGGCTGCCCATTAGTCATCATTTATTTTTCACTCAACACAAAAGCAATCTCCCCCTCCCCTTGCCCTGTGTGTGTCCATCTGCATGTGGGATAGGGTCATAGGGTGGTCCTATTTTCGTGTTTGCAAGGAGCTCTATGTTGTTTTCCAAGGAGCTATACTAATTCTGCACTCCCACTGACAGTGTGTAAGAGTCCCCTTTGTTCCACATCTTTGCCAGTATTTTTTGTTCTGTCTCGTTTTGTATTAGCTCTAACTGGGGTGAAATAATACCTAATTGCTTTGATTTGAATTTCCGTGATGGCTAACAGCATCAAGCATTCTTTTTCTTTTTGCCATTTGTATGCTTCTTTTAGGAATGAGTATTCAGATCATTTGCCTATTTTTAAAATTTGATTGCCTACTTTTTTTGTTAAATTTTGATTTCCATATGTATTCTGGATAGCAATCCTTTTTCAGACAAATTTTTAGCAAATATTTTCTGACAGTCCATTTAGGTGATTGTTTTCTTGGTGAATAGAAGCTTTTTGATTTGATATAATCCCATTTGTCAGTTCTTGACTTTGTTTCTGTTACTTTTGAGAGATTATGCAATATAAATATCATTGCCTAAACTAATGTATTAAAATGTTTCTTCTATCTTTTCTTCTAGTAGCTTCATAGCATTAATGTTAAGTTTTTTATCCATACTAACATTAAAGGACACAAAGCTATTATGGGATATTTTGATCACACTCTGACATTCCCAAAACTGACGATAAAAGTGGAATGAATCAGAAAGTGGAGCTAGCTACAAGATGACCAGAATTAGCCATAGAGGTTTTGGAGGACTCAGGACATAGAGAGAGAAACAGGAAGTAGAAGGGAAGGGCTTAAAAAGATCCACAGCCTTTTGAATTCAAAAAAGGAGAGAGAGAGGAGGTCACTGGCCACTTCTCTACTGCTTTTCTGATCATCAGGTTTTATCCCCATGTCTGACTCCCGAGTTTCTTTAATAATAGACTAATTCAGGTAATCATTACACAAAACCAATGGAACAGACCCCACAAATACAAACCAGGCAACTACTGCCAACTGATTTTTGACAAAGGTCCCAAAAATGTATTTCAGAGTGAAGAAGTGGAGATGGAGGGATGACTCCATTAGAGCCTGATGTGAAAATACGATGACCTAAGTTCAAAGCTCCAAAACCTATGTGAAAACTGGGTGTGATAATATTTTTCTGTAACCCTGATGACAGGAGACTGTGTGGTGGCGGAGTGAAGACAGCCAGGATCCTGGACTTCATTGATCACTTGGCCAAATTGAAGAATCCTGTATTAATAAATAAGGTAGGGGCTATAGAGAATAATACCTGTATTAGCTTTGTTTTCCTTCTGATAAAACATCCTGACTAAAGCAGCATTTATTTTGATTTACAGTTTGAGAGGGGACACAGTTTATTGTGATAGGGAAGGCATGGGAACAGGAGAATGAGGATGGCTCATTGCTTTATATAGTCAGTCAAGAAGCAGAAAACTAGGCCAGATTATAACTGGGATTAAAGGCATGTACCATCACTTTCTATGACAACTAGTGTGGCTACTGGGATTTAAGGTGCGTGTTTCCATAACCTGGTCTGTAAGGCTGACCAGCAGAACTGTTTTACTCTCCCATCTTCAGGCAGTCTTTATTTATCAAAATACAATTAAAATGCTACTATAAGGATCTGACCTTTAAGCATTTGGATTTTAAGCACTCTGGCAGGTGATGTCCCCAAAGAATTCCCTCTGAACCTAAACAGGAATGATTCACCTGCTGCAAGGCTGCTCATGGTTGTGATCAACAGGGCTGTCCCTGGTGTTCCATGTAATATGGAGATTCTTAAGTAAGGTTGCATTCAAATTTTTTCTTTGCAGAAGTTTTTTAAAAAAAACTTCAACATATGATATTTTTTCTTTCATTTCCCCTAGACATAAATGAGGTTTACTTACTGTTTTAGGTTGTCTGGCCACATGCACACTCCTATGCATATAGTTGTATGTATAAAACTGAAGGCAAGTCTGTGGTGCACATCAAAAGAAAGGTATCAATGTCCACTTTAGTTGATGCCTTGGACTTTTGTTGTCTCGGCAAATGTCTGGGAATGGGCAACGTGACATGTTGCTGCTCTGTATTTATGATACTCTCTCTGCTGATTTTCATTAACTGAAATCACTTCAATCATTGGAAAACTGCCAGTAGCAACCCTTAAACTTTGCCCTCAGTTATTACCAATCTGAATTTGCTTATGCCTAAGTATGTATATTATTAAACACCAGGACAGGGAAAGACTGATTTTCTTCTTGACTAGAATGATTCCTCTTTGGAAACTTAGGAACTAGGACACAACTACTGAAAGAAGAGTTATGTTCTGGACTTCAAAGTTCCTTACCTAAAGGTTCTGCAAACTGATTTTAGCTCTTTTTCACTCTGGCCAGTGGATGGGTAAGAACTACCTATTTGTTTTCTTCATGAATTCATCATTGTCCAAGAGATTAGTTGATTGTATGTACAAGTTGTGGGGCAACTTGTAAGGGAAGGTTCAGAATGAAATTTCAAAAGTGAACAAGGACCTGGCCAGGTACCCATACATGCATGTTAAGCTTAGATTTTTGTCGTGGCATTTTAAAAAAGAGCCTTAGAACCATTTCAAGGAAGAGGGAGATGGAATCACTTTTGGATGCTTTATACGACAAGTACACAACTGCACTACTCTTTGTTCCACCTGTGGACTACGCCCCAAACCTTAAAGCTATGTACAAAAAAGGTCCAGGTCTTGAAGTGCTTCTCGGGCCATAAAGCAAACAGGGTATTTTTAATTGGACAAATGAATACCAGCATCTATGTTTCAAACTTCGTGGAAATTTTTAAATGTTAAACAAGACCGAAGTTAAATCAAATTACAGGGAGAAAAATATCCAAAATCAGATATCAACTCCAGGTTTATTGAACTATTTTCTGTCTTATTTTTGGAATATAATTGAACAGAACATTCTGTATCATACACCATTTAATTTCTATTGATAATAGTGCTTTTCTGGAGACGTCCTTGGCTGACTTAGTATTACCTTCCAACAGCAGAGAGATAAATAACAAGTTGATTATTCATCAAGTGACATTGCCTTTTTGAGGAAACATACTGCTGTAGGAGGCTTAACACAGTTAAAAGTCCTGAATTGTCTGAATTTCAGTTTTCTCAGATGAATATATAATAAATCTTCCTCAAAGTCTCAAGGATAAACCAATAGTTCTAAAAAGGGTTTGCTCTGAGGCCCAGGGAATCAAAACAACTTTTATAGAAACTAAAATAATACTGTCAGCTATTATAAATTATTACCCGATCACAATGACAAATCAAAAGTAGTACTTAGGCTCAAGCATTAGCATCTACTCTGGTCTCTGCTTCTATCCTACAGGTGGAGGTAGACTAAGCAGCACCCCAGAAAGCCAATCTATGAGAAAAGGAGTGTGGGAAAAATCTTAGGTGCTTTCTCTGCCCACCGCATAGACTCTTCATCCTAGCACACAAGAAATGTGCCCATCTTCATTAGTACTCTGTGGAGCAGGAAGGCAGCCTTGAGTATTTGAAGAGCTTGATAAAACTTGAAGAACTGAGTTTTATCTGTACATTAGAAGTTAAATCGGGGCTCTAAGTCAGAAAATGTTGTCAGGCAAAGGTATGTGAGAGAACTTAGCATTGGGGCACTCGGCTCCCATTTACTGTGGTTCCCACGTCACTATGGATGATTGTGTCATGGTGATGACCAGCTCACATCCCTTGTTTGTCCCAACAGTAACAAACACTGGTCAGGATATGATTGCAGAGGAACCTCCGTACCCTGTGGAAATACACACTAGTGCAAACACCTTAAAAATGTAAAGATAGAACTCCCATAAGACCTACCTAGACTGCTTTTAGTCATTACTCCAAAGGATAAAAGTCTTCTTAGTAGAGAGAACCCCCCCCCCATGTTCATCAGAATCCTGTTCACAATCGTGAAGTCACAAAAATCACCTCTGGTGTTCATTAAGAGATAAGTGACTGAAAATTAGAGAGAGAAAGAGAGAGAGGAATTTTTAATCCACCATAATTTGATAGAGGAAGGTCATTGGTTAATTAATAAAGAAACTGTTTGACCCTGATAGGTTAGAACATAGGTGGGTGGAGTAAACAGAACAGAATGCTGGGAGGAAGAGGAAGTGAGGTAAGATTCCTCAGACAGATGCCATTTCTGCTCCTCTCTGGGGCAGATGCATTGAAGCTCCAACCCAGGATGGACGTAGGGTAGAATCTTCTCTGTAAGCGCACCTTGGGGTGTTACACACATAAATAGAAATGGGAAATCAAGACGTAAGAATTAGCCAGGAAGAAGCTAGAGCAAATGGGCCAGGCAGTGTTTAAATGAATACAATTTGTGTCTTGTTATTTCGGGTAAAGCTAGCCGGTGGCTGGGATCTGGGCTGCAGGAACGCAGCCCACAGCTCCCACGACAATAAATAATTATGGTTTTGAAAGAAAATGGGTGGAACTGGAGAAGAGAAAAAGAGGGAGAAGATAAGAAAGTAATGAATTGGTGACAATGCCCAAAATAGTTTATACAGCTTGGAGTATGTCATAATAAAACAGCTCTGAAAGGGGCACATAGGTCCCATTGGCAGCTCTCAGAGAGTGCTGGTAACTTGATGGGTCCTCTTGGAAAATGAGGTGCTGTCCTAATTTGCTTTTTTATTGCTGGTAAACAGTATGATTAAAAGAAAGGGTTTATTTCACCTTAAAGCTTATAGTCCATCATGAAGAGAAGACAGGGCAGAAAATCGAGGTAGGAACCTAGAGACTGGGACTGAAGCAGAGATCATGGAGGAACTCTGCATACGGGCTTGTTCCTCATGATTTGCTCAGTTTGCCTTTTTATACAAGCCCAAATCACCTGCCCAGAGTGGCACTACCCATAGTGGATTGGGCCTATCTATATCAATCTTCAGTTAAGAAATTATCCCACAGGCTTGCCTTCAGACCATTCTGATGAGGGTAGTTTCTCCACCAAATTTTCTTCCTCTCACATAACTCTGAGTTCTATCAAGCTAAGAAAATAAAAAGAACAAACCTAATCAATACAGGTACTGTCTGTTGATATTTGAACATGTCTTTAAATATTCATCCTTCCATCCTAAGAAGCTTATCTCTTACCTGACTGTTGATTTCTTCTTCCAATAATGCAGACTTCTTCCCTATTCTCCCTGGGTTTTTAGTGCTCTATGTGGCATTTAAGTGGTCTAGTCAACTTCCATGTTGATGGCTCCAATCAGAGTTGGGTATTCTGTATCTGAAGAGGAGCTGTACACGATCAATGGAGCTTATTACTATACATGTGTTTTCAGTTTGCTAAGTTTATCCAAATAAGCTTATACATTTGCACTTCTTTTCAGCATGGAAGAGGTAGTGTATGCAAAAGCTCATATATGTCAGATGTGAAAATTCAAGTTCCAAAAATCCAAGTTTTTCTTAATATATGTACTAAAAGACTTCTAGATAAAGCTATATTACAAGTTACTGTGCCTGGTAGAAGGTATACGGTGTGAAAGGAAAACAAAACAGAGAAAAATCCAAATGGTATCATTCCATTAAGGTGGCCATGATACAAATGAAGAAGGACTTTCAGCAGCAATAGAACCTTGGCTGATGTTCCAGATGTGTATGATGACCTAAAATAGACACTATAATATCAGTTGTCATTTGTCAGTGGATTGCTATGAAACTGATAAGTCAACCTTATGATAATGATATATAAAGAAAGGAAGATACATAAATAAAGGAGATATTTTTGAGAAAACCTGTATGCATTGTGAGCCCCATTGAAGATACATAAATAAAGGAGATATTTTTGAGAAAACCTGTATGCATTGTGAGCCCCATTGACCCCTGTATTCCTCCTGACAGTAGTGAACAGTCAAAGGCTAATTGACTACTTAATGATATAACCAAGCTGAATATCTCACCATATGTTCAGAACCATTTAGGACATTGTACTAAAAAGAATATGTGTAGTTAATAACTTTACAATTTCCACATCTTCAAAACTCTTATAAGTCAGATTGCACTCAAAAATTAAGACATATCAACCAGAAAAGAATTTTTGAAAGTTTAAAGCCTGAATAATGTAAGTACTGTTCACAGGTTAATTTTATGGCTTTCACATATTCATTGTGTATAGAAATAAAGCTATAAAAAAGGGAGCTAAAAAGATCAAAGGTATACAAATTTGAAAAGAAGTATCATTATTTCCAGAAGATATGATAGTATACATGAGACCCCAGAAGTTTTACCAGGGAACTCCTACAGCTGACAAATATCTTTAATCAAGTGTCTGGATACAAGATTAACTCAAGAAAAATTCAGTGGGTTTCATATACAAATGATAAATGAACTGAGAATGAAATTGGGGAAACAACACCCTTCACAATAGCCTTAAATAATATAAAATATCTTGGTGTAATTCTAATCAAGCAAGTAAAAGACATACATAGAAAGAACTTCTAGTCTTTGAAGAAAAAAATGGAGAAGATATCAGAAGATGGGAAGATCTCCCATACTCAGATCTATAGGATTAATTTAGTAAAAGTGGATATCTTACCAAAAGCAAGATATAGATTCAATGAAATCCCCATTAAAATAACAACGCAATTCTTTACAGATATTTAACTAACAATACTCAACTTTATATGGAAAACAAGACAAACAGATAAGTAAAACAATCCTGTATAATAAAAGAATTTACAGAGATATCATCATCCCTGATTTCAAGCTCTACTACAGAGCTATAGTAATAAAAACAGTTTGGTACTGGTATAAAAACAGACATGTGGATCAATGGAATTGAATCAAAGACCCAAATGCAAATCCGCACATCTATGGACACGTCACTTTTGACAAGGAAGCCAAAATTATACTACGGAAAAAAGAAAGCATCGTCAACAAATGGTGCTGGCATAACTGGATGTCTACAGGTAGAAGAATGCAAATAGATCCATACCTATCACCATGCACAAAACTCAAGTCCAAGTGGATCAGAGACCTCAACATAAATCTAAATACACTGGCCCTGATAGAAAAAAAAGTGGGCAATAACTTAGAACACATTGGCACAGAAGGCAAGTTCCTGAATAGAATCTCAATGACACAGACACTATGATCAGCAATTAATAAATGGGACCTCATGAAACTGAAGCTTCTGTAAGGCAAAGGACATGGTCAATAAGACAAGATTGCAGTCTACAGAATGGGAAAAGATCCTCAGGATCCCCACATCTGACAGAGGACAGATATCCAAAATATATAAATAACTCAATAAGCTAGACATCAAAAAAAAACCCTAAAGAATCAAAATGAAAAATTGAGTACAGATCTAAGCAGATGGTTCTCAACAAAAGAATCTCAAATGGCCGAGAAACACTAAAAGAAATGTTCATCATTCTTAACCATTAGGGAAACACAAATCAAAATGACTCTGAGATTTCATCTTACCCCTGTCAATATTGCCAAGATCAAAAGCACAAGTGACAGCTGCTCATGCTGGAGAGAATGTAAAGCAAGGAAAACATGCTTCCATTGCTGGAGGGAGTGCAAACTTGTACAGCTACTTTGGAAATCAATGTGGTGGTTTCTTGGACTATTGGAAATTAATCTACTTCAAGACCCAGCTATACCAATCTTGGGCATATACCCAAAGGATTCTCAATTATACTATAAATACACTTACTCAGCTATGTTCATATCAGCTTCATTCATAATAGCCAGAAACTAGAAATAACCTAGTTGTTCCTCAACCCAAGAATGGATAAAGAAAATGTGGTACATTTACACAATGGACTATTACTCAGGTGTTAAAAAACAATGACATCATGAAATTTGAAGGCAAATGGGTGAAACTAGAAAAAAAACAGAGAGACAAATACGGTATGTACTCTCTCTTAAGTGGTTATTAGCTGTAAAGTGAAAGATAGCCAGGCTACAATCTACAAACAACAAAAGAGGATGAATACAGCAGGGAGAAAAGGTGAAGTGGGGGAAGCAACTGGGAGAAGAGGAGAGAGGAAACTGCAGTTAGAGTAAGGTGTAAAATAAATGAATACTTTATTTAAAAAGATTTTTAAAAAGGGCTATAAAGTTCATCACTGGCATAGTAAAATCTAAGTTAAAATATTTTCATTTCTTCCCACTTTAAACCAACCAATCAACCAACAACAACAACAAAAACCCAGAGATGCCATTTAGGTCTGTATTCACAGGGAAGCTTAAGAAAGGCTGTATTGACCAGACAGTGGTGGCACACACCTTTAATCCCAGCACTCAGAAGGCAGAGGCAGGCAGATCTTCATGAGTTCAAAACCAGCCTGGTCTATAAGACCTCATTCCAGGACAGGCACCAAAGCTACATAGAGAAACCCTGTCTCAAAAATCAAAAATCAAAACAAACAAAAAAGAGAGGCTGTACTGGGTGTGCATGAAATTTAGTAGTTGGAAGACTTGAGATACTAACAGCAGCTCTCTTAATTTCTTATTAAAATAGCCTTAAATATGTGTTTGTAAAGATTGTAGCATCACTGCAAGTTCAAGATAAGAGAAACTCATATGCCAAAACTGAAGGTCAAGTAATTTCATTAGCCCCGGGATGAGCTTAAGAAACACGTTCCTGAGCTGCAGGACATACATACCAGTCTCTGACCCTGAACAAGCCCAGTGAACTTGGAAAGGTTGAAAAGGCTTCAATTCCCCAAGTTAGAAAAACAAACCATCATTCTCTAATTCCAGAGGAACTTGTTTGCAGTAAGAAAAAAGTGGGGTCTTTCTCTCTCTCTGCATTTACCAGGAACATGCAAAAGAGAGTACACAGGGGATGGGAAAAGCCAATTTATTTCAGTTTCATCCATTAAATCTTAGCAGAGGCCAGGATGGAAGCTAGAAACACAGGTTAGTAGCTGTAGTCTTTCAAGCAAATTCACTGTCAGAAAGCTGCAGATTGCATACCTGTAATAAGAAGGCTGATAGTTCCTGGCGGCTCAGTTCCAAAATAATTACTTGGAAACCTTATTATTTGCAATACTGTTTGGCCAATAGCTTAAGCGTATTTCTAGCTAACTCATCATAAATGAACCCATCTCCATTAATCTGTGTATTGCCATGAAGCTGTGGCTTTCCAGGTAAAGTTCGGGTGTCTGTCTCCGGCAGGACTACATGGCTTCTCCCTGACTCCACCCTTCTTTCTCCCAGCATTCAGTTTAGTTTTCCCTGCCTAACTAAGTTCCACCTTGCTATAGGACAACCCAGTTTATTTATTCATTAACCAATAAAAAGCCACACATAGACAGAAGGACCTCTCACACCACATACCTCCTTATTTAATGACAGAATTTGATAAATTAAGAAAAGATACAAGGGTTATAAACATAGTTCAGCAGTTTGGAGCACTGACTTTTCTTCCAGAGGATCTGGATTCAATTCTCAGTGTTCATGTGGTGGCTCCCAACCATCTTTAACTCTGGTTCAAGGGGGATATGATACCATCTTCCACTCTCCACAGGTACCAACCATGCTTGTAGTGCACAGACAAATGAAAAAGTGAAATACCCATCCACCTAAAAATAAAAGGAACCCCTTTTCACTGAATTTGTTGCGGTCACTAACAGAGTGTATACCAATCACTAAACAAGTCCCAGACATTTCAAAAGGCTCAAACCTTTCAAAGCTTATTCTTTGATCAATTTGAATAAATTTTAACCCATAATAATAAATAGAAAAGACAAAATATTTAGAAAACTAAAAAAAGAAGAGACAAATTTCTAAATACATTTTGGCTGAATGACACAAGAAAAATTAGGTGACATTTTATGAAGCAATAATGAAACTGGTATTGTGCTGATAAAGTAGGAATACATACAGCTTTCAGAGCTGTCCAACCTGCCACCTGTGCCCTGCATGTTACCCGAGAGAACTAGGAATGGTTACCATCACAATGTCATAAGCTTACTTAAAAGATGATGAGATGTTTTCCGTAATACTTATATAACTGAATTGTGTAGCTCTCAGGTGTGAACTTTACAGATAACCTCGTCAAAAAGGTTAGTCATGCCTATAAGAAATATCTAAATCAATAAAGACTCCCTTTAAGAACTGGAAAACATCTAAAAAATAATAATAAAGAAAAAATATGATATAACAGAAGGACAGGAAAATAAATTATATTCATGAGTGGCTTTCCTGATAGATCAAGAGCAAGAACAATGCTTTACATGAGAACTATTTGCCTTGTTTATTTTGTTTATTCTTCTGTGGAAAATAAATTATTCTCATAAATGATTCATAACCAACAGCAATTTTATTGAGGTATATTTTACAGACTATAAAATTCATCATTTAAATATACAACTCAATGGTGTTTGGTAAATTCATTGAGTTGTATTATTTTCCACATAATTGAGGAGCCCTTCATATTCATTTATAGATAAACCCATTCCCACCTCTACCTCTAGACAAACCACTAGAGAGACTGTTGTGTTTCTGTTTGTCTAATTTTGATCCTCTAAGTCCTTATATAATTGGAGTCACAGAACTTTTGGTCTTTTATGATTTCTTCCTCCCTTTAGCACAATGCCTTCAATGTTCTTTGTTGAAATATGTATATATTTTCAGTAGTATTTAGATACGGAGTAATATCCTAATAAATGTATATATCACAACTAGTATGTTGTTGAAGGTTTTTTCAGCATCTAATAAGTTGATCATATGGTTTTTATGTTTTACTTTGTTTATATAGTAGATATCTTGACTTCAAAATTTGAGTCTAAGGATATTTTACTTTGGAAAAGAGGTTCTGCTTTTGTTTCCACAGAAGATGAGAACCTATGGATTCCTTCCAGGCTAATATGGTTTGATGGAACAAGAGCCCTCTGAAAGGTCTCTGTGAACCCCTAAAAGTATTTCACCCCAAAAAACAGCAGGAAGCAGTTTGGAGGAAACCTCCCCCATATTTCCAAAATGACTGTTTATAAATATTTGTTTTTGTTTGAAAAGGTTTGGTTATGAGGAATTAATGGTCACAGTCAATTTCTAAATAAATAAATAAGGGAGATAGAGATGAATACTTTACATTGGTATGGAGTTTGGTCTACTGATACAAATCTAAGATCAAATTGCTAAACTGTGTATATGTATTTCTGCTCTTACTTAAGATATTGTGTTTATACAGCTCATTTAAAAATGTAATGTATAATTAAAAAATACTGATAATAGATAATCATTTATAATAAACAAGCATTATATTCATGTTAGTCAGGTTTTCTTGATGTATTTCAGATAAACAGGTAATCTTCAAACACTACCAAGAACTGTAGAATAAGGCATTTAAATAATTTAGGATTCTGTTGACAAGAGGTATAATTGTTCCTGGCAACACTGATCTATTCCTAAGGGAATGTTGAGCACCAAAGACACTCCACTTGGAGCCTGTTTTCTTTTTGGCAAAACTGACCTTTAGGCAAAGAACTGTCCTTGCCTTGACCACTAACAAAATATACAGTGTCCATACTGGACAAGCAGGATACAAGGAAAAAGACAGTCAAACTTTGTCAAGACAGGCTAAGATGGTTTTTCAAATTTTTTTGCCCCTGAAAATGGTCTGTCAGATACTCTAGGCCTTAGCCAAAGTTGGTGACCCCAACATTGCAAATGACACTTTGGGTAATTGCCCAGGTACCCAGTTGTCTCTGTCATTTCTTGTAAGTTTTGAAAGTTGCTTGATTGCACTTACTGTTTACTCAAGCAATATTATTTCCCTTCTCAGGTCTTTGAATGGGGTTGAAGACTAGATAGTCATAGTTAATTTCCTTTCAAGACTTGGCCAAGCCATTTTTAATACTACACTTAGACTTCTTAGGGGAGGATAACTTTGAAACATTCAGCATGTGTTCCTTGCTTGATGCTGTTCATGCTGGCTGTAATTCTAATTTTAATGTATGTTTTTGCCTCTTCTTTTCCAGAGACAATACTTGGTATTTTTCTTTTTTATTGTATATAGATTTGTGTTAGACTTAGGCTCTTATTTAGACACAGGGGGAAGTGCTGTGGAAACTCCTTCAGCCAATAACCTTTAAGATACCAGATCACTTTGGATGAGGTCTCATGTACTATAAATGCAGACAAAAAGCATGCATGGGCCCTTTGGCTGCTGGATTCTGTTCCAGCTTCCATTGCATGCAGAGGACTGCAGATCACTACAATTTCTGTGAGTTTAACCCCTAATAAGTAAACTTCTGTTGTACTCTATCCCGGGCTATTTTGGAACTCTTGTAGGCCAACACACCAATGCCAATATTTGTTTACTTCTGCCTTTTCAACTATAGTCATTCTAGTGCAATGAAATATTATCTCAGTGTGATTCACTCCTTGACTATTGAAGTTTTATTAGTACACAGCAACACCCATTTGTTTATGTATTGCCTAGCTTTTATTCTTTAATAGCAGGTTTAAGTAGGTATAATGAAAACCGTATTGTTCACAAAGCTTAAAACACTCTTCTGCTTTTTTTAAGGAAAAGGTTGCTGATTCCTAGAAATAAAACAAGGCATCTAGATCTCCCTCATCTTCCTGTTTCATATTTGTAGCAGGAGGGACAAGTGCTGTACTTTTGAAGGTTATAGAGCATGAACATAAGCTCACCAAAACACTAAAAGCTAACCACAAGATTATAGGATTCTTCTCTTTACCCTAATACACATCACTCCAGATAGACAGGCCTCCTATGTAATAACAAGGGCAAGGCTAAGAGCAATATAAACCTCAGAATCTGCCCAAAAAGAGATCACTGGGAAAACTCAAAGATAACAGGAAAGAAAACGAAACAAAGCAAAAACAGACAACATAGAAAAAAATTAGCTATTGATACCTATAGCTACAGCAAATGATAAATACAGTCTAATTAGTAACCAAACAAAGCTACAAGCAATTCACTTCCTCTTCTGTACCTATCACAATCAGCTTCCAATAAAAATTTGCAAAGCAAGCTAGAATATGAACAAACAAATAAAATCTAGGCTACACAGAGAGATTATGCTCCAGAACCAGGCTCACATATGGCACAGAATTGCAAGAACAGGAATCTGAAATAGTTATGATCAATATTCTCAAAGCTGTAATAGAAAAAGTGACATCAACAGTACACTGATATCTAAGCAGACATATGGAAAGTCTAAGAAAAGATCAAAAGGAAATGCTAAAAATAAAAATGCCCTGCTGTCTGATTTGGTCAGGGGTGCTTTTTCTCACCGTGGGCAGTAGTAACTGCAGAGACGCATAGCTGATCACACTGCTGCTGAGAACGAATGCCTGTTTACTGCTCAGCCATAAGTGAGACATCTATATCACACACTCCGAGACCCAGGGATACTGCAGGAGAGACCGCACAAATGATGTGACAGCCCAAAGCAGTGGTTCTCAACCTGGGACTTGCAGCTCCTTGGGGGCCAAGCAACCCTTTCACAGAGGTCCCATATCAGATATCCCGCATATCAGATATTTACATAGTGATTCATAACAGTAGTGAGATTACAGTTATGAAGTGGCAATGAAAATAATTTTCTGGTCAGGGGTTGCCACAACATGAGGAACTGGATTAAAGGATCACAGCATTGGAAGGTTGAGACGCTCTGAGCAAAAAGATGACGTGGGTAGAGCTGGAACACGTTTTAAGTATGTCAAGGCCATAGAACTCTTGAGGCCACAAAAGCTGTGATTATTGCACAAAATTGGGCCCATTAAAATCCCAAGAAGGAAGGGAGACTCCACTTCCCTAAGAATATGTAGGCAATTAATAGTTGTTGGAGGAGGGAGAGATATTTTCTTTGGTAAGGTGTCCATGTTCCTGTTAAACCATAAACCCCAGGAAAGTCGATGGTGAAGAACATGGACTAGCTGTGAAGAACAAGAGGATTAGCAGGAGCAAGGAGGAGACAAGAGATAGTTGGAGAGGAGGGATGGGTATGATGGCAATATGTAATATTCATTCATAAAATATCCTCAGGAAATCCATTACCATGTATAATTGATATGCTAGTAAAACCATAAAAGTTTCCTAATAGTAAAGGAGGTTTTTATGACCCTTTTGTAGACTGGACAAAGTCCAAAGATTTGGTGAACTTGCAGATAGACACAAAGTAGAAAGTGAAAAGAATGAGAATAAATAGAAAGCTGATCTAACAACTGTGACAGTTATGTAAGACACATGTAATGGAAATACCAGAAGACAGGAAGAAAAAAAGCTCCAACTCTCAACAGCCAATGATTTCCTATGGCTCCACATCTAGGGGTGAGGGCCTTTGCGATTTTGCCCATTCATGCTGGCACATCAATTGCTATCATTTTTTAGGTCTTGTTTAGGCCACCATATTGCTGAGATTTCCTGGGTGAAGCTGTCCCATCCCATAGATAAAGAGACAATCTCCCAGTATACCTCCTGGTCCTCTGGCCTTTACAATCTTTCAGGCCCTCTTCCTCGACATTCCCTGAGCCTTAGGTGGGTGACACCCACTATCAGCTGTTTTCTCCAGTTTGACCAGTTGTGGATTTCTATAATGGTCTCCATCTGCTGAAAAAAAAAAAGTTTCTTTGATGAGCAGTGAGAACTCCATTTTATAGTGTGTAAAACAGTAAGTATTTAGAATGCAGCTAGGAATTATGCTGGCTTAAGAACGTGGCAGCATAAATTATGATTTTGATATGAAACCCAAATTAGGAGTTCCTTGAAGGAAGAAATCTGATCTTATTCACTTTTTTCTTCTCTAGTATTTAATACTATTTAGTATTTAAGACCCACTAAATTCTTAAAAAAGAAAGTGAATTCATTTTGGATGAGCTAACAAAAATCATTGTGAAACTGACAGAGAGAAATCTTTCATTATAATTTTTTATTAAGGATCAGTGTATCTCTAAAATCTAAGTTGATATGGTCTTGCCCTAGACAAGGTTGAAGCGGAGAGAACTAAATGAGGGGTGGATAAAGAATACAGGGTGGTGACTCCCGCGTGTGGAAAAGGCATCGCTTTGGAAAAGGCATTGCTTTGGAAAAGTTTGGTTTTAACTATTCTTTATCCCTTACTTTCTGTGGCTGTTTCAACAAGTCTGTCTGCAGAGTCCTTGATAATACAGCCTTGGGCCATGCTAAATAAAGGAACAATTATAAACTCTAGTAAAGGTCTCTCTGACATGCCGTGGTCTCGCAGGGCCGCAGGTGGAGAGAGAGATGGGGAAATAGCCTGATTACATTTTTCTCATTGCCTCTTTTTTTTTTCTTTTGGCCCATTGTGTGCTTTCCCATCATCCATCAGAGTTATGTCATACGTAGGCTTTCCCTAAAATAGCTGGGAAGCAGCATTGTCGATCACTTACCCCTGTCAGCAAGTCAATTTGGAACTCACTGTCTTCTTCTAGGTCAAACAGAATGGCTAATATTTTTAGAGGACATGATGGATTGCATTGAGGAGCCTAACAAAAGGTGACCAAAATAAAGCATAAACATTGTTTTGTGCCTGAAGTGGCCAGAAGAAGAATGGGAAGCCTAGATGACATTTCTTACTCAACCTTCCTTGCCATTTACTTTGAAAGAGGGGACAGAGGGCAATGGGGATAAATTCTAAGCTATCATTTAAATCATGCCCCTGGGCACTTGTTATTCATGTGACATTGCAACATGCTACTTGATAAAATTTAAAATGCATTCTCTTTCACTGTGTCTGGTTTAAGGTTCTTTGCTCCAACCTCCTCTGGGGATTCTCTACTCTTCGTGCCTAATTTTTAAAGGAGCGTGAAGTTGACAAACATTGTGCAGATTTTGGCTTTTAAATCACAGAGAAAAGAAACATGTTTTGCGGAATCAGTTTCCTCATATCTCACCCAGAGCCTCTCTGTGACTTTCAGCTATAATTCCAGCTGGCTTCTGAGCTAACTGCATTCCCTGGCATCCAGGCTCAGGCTGCATTCAATACCTGGCCTTTAACAAATCACCTCAAATGGGCCTAGGTAATTCCTGTGCTTTTGTGCCCATTCTCCAAGCACAGTAGTTTCTAAACCAGTGACCAAGAAACACTCACGAGGCCCATAAAATGGTAAGGAACATACATGAAATTGCAAGGTCTACCTTTAACGTAGCTTCATAACAAAATTCCTGCCCTTGTTGGCTTTTTATACCAAAGTTAGTCTAAAAGCCATCAAAGCCATCAAATAACAAATCCCAAGCTGGTCAAATGAAGACTGAAAAAGGATACCTATCCACTAGCTCCATGTCATCAGAGGCAGCATCAGGTTCTACAGGGGACCAATGCCTCCCCTCAGCATGGTCTCACCAGCTCTGTGTCATCAGAGGCAGCATAGATTCTACAGGGTACCAATGCTATTCTTCAGCGTGGTCTCACCAGCTCCACATCATCAGAAGCAGCAGCAGGTACTACAGGGTATCAATGCTACCCTTCAACATGGTCTCAGCCTCTCCTTGGTACTGCTTCTTTCAGTTATAACTGAAGTATTTTATTAAGCATTAAAACAAATTAGTCTCACTAACCTTTCCATTTTTTATTCCACTGAGGATAGCATGCTAATACTAGAAGCCTACACAAGATAATATACTTTTTGCAACACAAATATTACATTAAATCTATCTAATTCTGAAACAGAGTCTGGAGGTCAGAATCCTGGTGTAATGAACCATAAAAAGGGCTCATGTTCCTGATCCTTACTTTAGGAACACACTGAACGATGTAGTAGATGGACATATAGTATAGGCTTCTTTTTTTATTGATTTTATTGAGCTATACACTTTTCTCTGCTCCCTTCTCTTCTTCTCCCCTCCCCTTCAACCCTCTCCCATGGTCCCCATGATCCCAATTTGCTCAGAAGATCTTGTCTTTTTCTACATCCCATGTAGATTAGATCCATGTATGTCTCTCTTAAGGTCCTCATTGTTGTCTAGGTTCTCTGTGATTGTGAATTGTAGGTTGGTTTTCTTTGCTTTATATCTAAAAGCTACTTATAAGTGAGTACATATATTTGTCTCTACGGGTCTGAGTTACCTCACTCAATATGATGTTTTCTAGATCTAGTATAGGGCTTCTAAGCACAAACTTCTGGGCACTTCCAAAAGGAATTTGGATTACAAATAGCCAATTTCTGTCTACTCTTTGCCAGGAAAACCTGGGTAATTATTACTTTCGAATAAGTTGCTCACTGATGTTACTTTCTTTTGTCATAAGTGGCTTCAGACCATACACCTTCATCTCTGGATTTTTTCTACTTTCCAGCATGGTATCAAATTGCAGAAAAACAGTGACATTCAAGAAATTCTCAGCTGGGCAGTGGTGGCATACACCTTTAATCCCAGCACTCAGGAGGCAGAGACAGGTGGGTCTCTGTGAGTTTGAGGCCAGCCTGGTCTACAGAGCAAATTCCAGGACAGGCTCCAAAGCTACAGAGAAACCCTGTCCAAATAAAATTAAATTAAAAAGGAAATTCTCTGCATTGACTCTAACTGCCTTTCTATTTATGTCTTAACCAGCTCCACATCAGTTCCTCAGCTCTTAGGAGGTAGTTCATGTTTTAAACTGCAAATGTGTGCCATTTGCTTATGCCCATATTCCGTGTTCACCCATGGTTGATGGATTCCAAGACCTCCAGTTGTTGTGGACCAGGTGAAGGAGCCCTGAACCAGTAAACTCACAGAGCCCCTAGTGATTCTTCCACTGGGTACTACAGATGGGGCATCATCAGTGCCACTGTCATCTCTCCAGGCTTGTACAGGGTACCAGTGCTACCCCCAGCATGGTCTCAGCAGCTCTGTGTATTCAGATGGGCAGCATCAGTGACACTTTCACCTCCACAGGGTTGTACAGGGTACCAGTGCTACCCCCAGCATGGTCTCAGCAGCTCTGTGTATTCAGATGGGCAGCATCAGTGCTGTCACCTCCACTGGGTTGTAAAGGGTACCGGTGCTACCCCTCAGCATGGTCTCAGCAGGTCTGTGTTATCAGATGGGGCGGCATCAGTACTGTCCCCTCCACAGGGTTGTACAGGGTACCAGTGCTACCCCTCAGCATGGTCTCAGCAGCTCTGTGTATTCAGATGGGCAGCATCAGTGACACTTTCACCTCCACAGGCTTGTACAGGGTACCAGTGCTACCCCTCAGCATGGTCTCAGCAGGTCTGTGTTATCTGATGGGGCAGCATCAGTGCTGTCCCCTCCACTGGGTTGTAAAGGGTACCGGTGCTACCCCTCAGCATGGTCTCTGCCTCTCCATGGTACTGTCTATATCACAGTACTGTCAAGTGCCCCTGCTGCAACATGCCATGATTATCTCAATGCAATGCCACTCGCTGACTTCCCTCACTTTCGCTGGGTTTGTTCTTGCGTAGATTCTCTTGAAGAACATATTCTAAACCTATTCTAAGATAATGGACAACTTTAAGGACACTTCTTTCCATCATGCGATAGTCTCATTAATCAGACTGCAAAAGGGGTCCTAAGCTTACAGAAGTTTTACTGAAATAGCCGTGCATAAGAAAATTGTTAACAAATGGATGCCATAGACGTCTCTTCCCTTCCTTCTACTTCCCTCCATCTTCCTCCTTTGTGAATATATAATAAATAAAATCTAAGAGGATGGATATTAGAGCAAAGTGGTTAAGAAAAAAAGAACTATCTCTGTGCAGGGTGGGAAGGCTAGGAAGTATGCTGCTTTCCCAGAGGAGCGTGCCTTTATATGATGCAAACCACAGTCTCTTTGCCGAAGAGAGAAGAATTACTGAACCAGAACATTGACAAGATGACACAGATGGAATAATTCTGTTAGAATGCAAAAATAAAGGAGTTCCAGGAATCTGAGGATACTGAGAATTTGAAGAGAACAGAAGGTTTACATTAGAGTAGGTACAGATGAAGTTTCTCTACTCACACAATGCCCAGTCAAAAGAACGTCTAACATTTCAACTTTGACCAGATGCACGCTTATATACTACCTATGTATTTCAGTAGCTATGCGCTGAATACCACACTATTGTCACGTGGTTGCTCTCTTATCCACGGACCAAGACAAGTTCACAAGGACTAGGTCAACAGACAAATCTGAATCTGATCCCAAAAGGTATATAGATACCCTCACCTAATGCAGATAAATATTTTGCTACAAATCCGAGCTTTCTCTTACTCTTCTATGGAGTTGAGTTCTCCTTAGTATTACTCCTAGACCTCGATCTTGCAGAAGATTTCCTCCAGTGTGCTATGTTTGCCCACTCTTGCCTAAACCATGACCAAGAAGGAACATAGTTCATGTTTGACTGGAACCCCCTTTCCTTGGTTTCAATAAGCAGCAGGGTTGTCTCATAAGTTAATAACTCTTGTTCATGTTTTGGAATTCTTAGAGTGCCAGAATGAGTTAACACTTTCTTTGTTTTCTCATTCTGGCATTCTAGTTTTATAAGTCCCCAAAATAACTCATACCAGTTGCTGATGAATCTGCTTCAAGAGATTACATGGTTCCCAAAGTATCCCAGTTGATTTAAGGGCTGATGTATGGTATACAGCTTTTTGGGCTAATTTGCTTTCCAGATAAGCATCTGTGTTTGTTTAATAGCCACTGGCTGAGACTCTAAGAATGATGAAAACCATGTGGAAAGCCCAGGGGCCACTTGCTCATCTCCTGAAGTTACACTGTAGGTGGTGTAAGGCTCATTAGGTTAGAATTTTTATCTCATGAAAATTGAGATGAAGAATTAATCCTTGCAATTTCCTGACAAATCTAAATTCTCAGTGATGTGAGGCTTTTCATCAAAGCTCTTATAGCTAGAGCCTAGAGGTGCCACATTGATAGGAAGCCGCATTTGATGTACATTTTCAACGTTTATTGCATTCTTACCATATATGTGCTACTAGATACGAGGGTCACTGAAGACCATTCAGTCTGTAATTTCCACCCAAGTCAAGGACACAGAAAAGTGCAGTAGGAAGAGTAAAATGCTAAGGTGCACACTTGGATTCTGATGGATGTACAGTGAAGTCTGACAGTGGAAGCTGAAGTGATTCTTGCAAGGGCAGGATGAAGTGAAGATGCTAACCACACCTTTTACATCACCATGCTCATGCCACAGGGGTGCTTCTGGTGCCTCTGGTACTGGTTTCTTCTATTCCCATTCAATACCTCTCACCCTGAGCTACTGTGATGATTCCATTTCAAAGCATTCTCAACACTTTTATAAACTAGAGATGCTTAAGAGTCACCACAGGTTGACTGCATGGAGAAACCTGACAGGTGGCTGGGGCGGGGGGATCCTCTTTCTTAGCAAGTTCTCTTGAGAAACTTTCCTGGGTATGCAGCCAGCCAGCCAGCCCGACAACCATTCAGACTGGTCTCTGAAACCACTGCTACAAATGCCCTCAATTAAAATCCCATGCAGTTTTTTAGTGGAGCTGGGTGAGTGTTCCTTAAAGGGTGCTACATATTATGTGTTTTAAAATTTTGGCTGTGTGCCCAATCTGAAAAAGAGATGTCTAAGAAAAGGGTAGTAGATGCTAAACTTGGAAGCCCTTCAAATCTATTTTGATTCCATCCATTATGTCTAGACTCTCAGTTGCCACCATCCGGGAGAACTATTTAGGATGAAGTCAATCAGGCCACTATGGAGAAGTCCACGGCGCCAGAGTGGTTAGCTTCCAGGTCAGCTCTCATTCTCCTATAAATTCATGGAAGTAGTTACTGTCAGTCAGACTGTGTATTCCCTTTTGTTCTCTGATTTTGAATACATTCCAGGTTCAGCTATTTTCTTAGACCAAATACTCCAGTTTAAACTCCAGATTCTTAGGGCACCATGGTCATGTATTTATGTCCTAGATAGTTTTATGTCAACTTGACATAGCTAGAGTCATCTGAAAAGAGGAAACCTCTATTGGAAAAATACCTCTGTAAGATCTTAATAAGTGATTGATGGGGGAGGATCCAACCCTGAACTGAAGGTCCTGAGTTCTATAAGATGATGTGGGATTCCCCTCTGTATGCTGTGAATACCATTGTTTAATAAAGAAACTGCCTTGGCCTGATAGGGTAGGTAGGTGGGGAAAACTAAACTGAATGCAGGGAAAAAGAAGGGCAGAGTCAGAGACAGACGCTGGGAACTTTACCCCATAGGCCACAGCCATGTGGCAATACACAAATTATTGGAAATGGGTTAAATTAATATGTAAGCGTTAGCCAATAAGAAGCTAGAGCTAATTGGCCAAGCATTGATTTAAATAATACAGTTTTTGTTTGATTATTTCAGGACTGAGCAGCCAGGAACCAACAAGCAGCCTCCTCACTACAATAAGAAAGCAAGCCCAGCAAGCTACGAAGAGCAAGCCAGTAAGCAGCACCCCTGCAAGGCCTCTGCATCAGCTCTTGCCTTTGGGTCTCAACCATGTTTAAGTTCCTATTCTGACTTCCTCCAGTAATGTACTACAATGCGAGAAGACAAGCCAAACAAGCCCTTTCCTTTCCAAGTTGCTTTGGTTCTGGTGTTTTATCACAGCAATGGTAACCATAACTAAGACAGTATACATCATTGGTACTGGGGCAGCCAAAATAGCATCGAAAGAAAGAAAGAAAGAAAGAAAGAAAGAAAGAAAGAAAGAAAGAAAAAAGAAAGAAAGCACAGTGCTTAAAGCAAGGGTTTCTACTCCTGATGAACGACCCGCCACAGAACTGTGTGACATTGGGCGCTATACTCTTCTTCCCTAGGTCAATTTCCTGGTCCACAAAATTAGAGAAAGAAACTAGAACATTCTTATTGTCAGAACCATTTTCACAGATATACTATGAATAATCATGCTTTGGAGATTGCTACAACATTATTTGCACCCATGTTTCTGCATATGCCATAATGACCCTAAATGTGACCCCCAAAATAGCTTTTAAAGGCATCCTTTATTGAGGATTATTCAATATTACTCAAGTGTTACTTTTATGCCCACTGTGTCAGGCTTTGTATTAAGTCATTTTCCTTTGGTGAGTCAATTTAACACCTCTTAAAATCCAAGAGAATTCTTGCTCCCGTTTCAAAGACCCTGGAAATTTTCGTTCCAGATAAGACAAAAGACCTACAAGTGAAGCAATGCTCTCCTGGAGCTCATGGAAGGATAAATGGTGGTGTTAGGCTTCAAGGTCCAGCTTTTCTTTGGCAGCTCAAATTCAGTTTTAAGCCTTGTGTGGAAAAGGCCCCTCTCTAAACTACCTGGCTGGGCCACTTCAGTGAGGAAGAACACTGTCACCTGCCCTTTAATCCATGCTTTCCGCCAGGGCCCTTATAAACCTCTGCTTAACAACTCAGGCTCTCGTTGAGTCACCAACTAAATGTCCTTGTCTGATGGAGGAAGGTCATTGGCTAATAAAGGCACTGCCCTGGCCCATTTTATTGGTTAGAGGATAGGTGGGAGGAGAAAACAGGACAGAACACTGGGAGGAAGAGGAAGTGAGGTCAGAGACTCCACAGCTCTCTCGGGAGCAGATGCCTGAGAGAGAGATGCCATGCCCCGCTCCCGGGATGAAGCTCCGACCCAGGATGGACTAGACTAGAATCTCCCCGGTAAGCGCACCTTGGGGTGCCATACACAGATGATTAGAAATGGGTTAAATTAATATGTGAGAATTAGCCTAGAAGAGAATGGGCCAAGCAGTGATTAAAAGAATACAGTTTGTGTGTTGTTATTTCGGAGCATAAGCTAGCCATGTGGGCGGCCGGGTGTGGGGGACGCAGCCCTGCCGCCCCATACTACTACAGGTTGGCGCCCAGACGTGTGGACAGCCGAAACCCACTTAAAAAACCTGAGAAGGCTTAAAAATAAGGGAGAGAGAGTTTAACACAGATTTTTGCTGTTTGTTGGTGGCGTGCTGTAGAGAGATTTCCTGATTCGGCAACAGTAGCAGAAAAAACGCTGTGTCATTTTAAAGCGCGACTTCCTGGGGCTGTGCCACCATTGCGATCTCTGTCTGACTCCTGCAGGAGACAGAGCTTTTGAATAGACCATTTGGAGTAAAGTGCTACGATTTGTTTGATGGCAACTAGACTCGCTGTGTTCTCGGGTCTGCTCTGCTTGCTAGAGGCAAGCATGCGCTTTCTTCTAAGAGAGGCTTCCTGACTCAGCTTTAGCTGCAAAGCCAGCTCATTAAGAGGTCCTGCCACGAAACACTTAAACGGTGTTGACGAAAAGCTGAGCGCATGCTTTTCGGTTTTCAGCCGTAGCAGGAAAAAAGCTGCGCCGTTTAAAAATGCCGGCTTTCTGGGCTGTCCTGCCAGGGCAAACTCTGACTGTTTGAGGCAGGAGGGCCGGCTACTGAGAGAGGACTTGAGTGTTGTCTGTTGTAGCTCACTTGCTGGCAGGGACCTTGAAATGCCATCCAGTAAACATGGCTACAGCCAGTACCTCAGCCATGAGGCTGGAAAGCTAAGGAATGGACTGGATCTAGCTGGCAAAGCCACGCCTTTAGTCCTACTGAGATCGCTTGGTAAATTAAAGACTCATGTGGTCAGAAAAAGAGAGATATACAGTAAAGAGAGATTCAAAGACAGAGAAAATTTCTGAATGGTTTAAAGTGTGTTAAAAATATATGCAGACTAAAAGTTGAAGTTCTTAAAGTAAAAAACATAAAAAAAAGGAAGAGAGTTGTTGTGTGTGGTAGCACACGCCTTTAATCCCAGTGCCTAGAAGGCAGAGACAAACAGATCTCTGTGAGTTCAAGGTGTAGTAGTGTACACCTTTAATCCCGAATGCCTGGGAGGCAGAGACAGGCGGATCTCTGAGAGTTCAAAGACAGCCTGGTCTACAGAGTTACTTCAGGTCAAAGATACAGAGAACCTGTCTCAAAAAGCAAAGAGTTAAAAGTAAAAATAAACAAAATAGAGGTTAAAACAAAGCTGCACAAAGATGGAAAATATACAGAGAATTTTGATACTGTATGCTATTATGCTCTCTTTGAATCGTTTGAATGCTGAGGAAGGACCAACAGCTGCTAAAAGATATTTGTTTATAAATGCTGCTGAACTAATCCAACATAGATACTTTGAAAATGCCTTAACTTTGAAATTTGGATCTAAGGACATGATGCTTTGGAAAGGAGTTTCTTATTTTGTTTTCACAGAGGATGAGATGCTGTTCATTTCTTCTATTCTGATTTGGTATGATCGACCACGCCCTCCTGAAGGGTTGCAGTGAACATCTTCAGAAAATTGCTTCGCTCAACTGCCAACTGAGATGAAACTAGCACACAGGTTATACCATGAAAGACCTAATTAACGACGCCCCCATTCAGCAGGAAGCAGTTTGGAGAGAAATAACTGCGCCCATATTCCCAAAAAATGTTTATAAATGTTCTTTTACATTTAAAGGGGGATATGATATAGATATGAATAATTTGCATTAGTATAGATTTTGCTTTATTGATAGAGATTTAAGGTCAAATTTGTTATATGTATATGTATTTCTGATCTTTATTAAGGTATTGTGATTGTGTAGTTCATTATTAATATGTACTGTATAATTAAGAAATATAGGTTGTTAATGGATAATCATCGATAATAGTAAAGCTTGTAGTCATGTTAGATTTTCTAGATATATAGAGATATATTTTAGATAGACATTCTTCATGTCTTTCAAAGATTACAGAATAGGACATTTAATGTTTTAATAACTGAGGACTTTTCATGACAATGAGACACTCTGCTCCTGGCAGCACCAATGTACTTCAAGAAGAAGATGGGCATCGAAGAGGCACCTTATGGAGTTTGATAGCCATTTGGGCAAGAAACTGCTCTTGCCTGGACTATTGCATAAACTGGACACAGAGAACCCGCAGAGAGAGGACTACTGAACTTGCCTAAGGCGAGATGATCTTTCGGGGTTCCTGATTCATGAAAGAGTCTGCAAGACATTCTGCAGGACACAACAGATAGTGACTGAACTGACTTTGAATTTTCCTGCTTTATGGAAATGTCTGCTGGATACCATGGGCCTGAAGGCTGAAGATGGATGCCCCAACGGTACAGAGGAACTTTGGGTGACTGTCCAGGCAGCGAGATGTCTCTGTCATTTCTAGAGTTTTAAAAGTTTCTTAGTTCTTGTTTACTTAGGTAATATTATATCTTTCTGGAGTCTTTGATGGAGTTAAGAATAGTTAGTTATAGTTATAGCTTTCCTTAGTTATGATAAAGATTATTGTAACTTTTACTTGATAACTGTTTTGTTATATGTAATTTTGCTATGTTAAATCCTTTTTTTTTTTGTTTAAACCGAAAAAGGGGAAATGATGGAGGAAGGTCATTGGCTAATAAAGGCACTGCCCTGGCCCATTTTATTGGTTAGAGGATAGGTGGGAGGAGAAAACAGGACAGAACACTGGGAGGAAGAGGAAGTGAGGTCAGAGACTCCACAGCTCTCTCGGGAGCAGATGCCTGAGAGAGAGATGCCATGCCCCGCTCCCGGGATGAAGCTCCGACCCAGGATGGACTAGACTAGAATCTCCCCGGTAAGCGCACCTTGGGGTGCCATACACAGATGATTAGAAATGGGTTAAATTAATATGTGAGAATTAGCCTAGAAGAGAATGGGCCAAGCAGTGATTAAAAGAATACAGTTTGTGTGTTGTTATTTCGGAGCATAAGCTAGCCATGTGGGCGGCCGGGTGTGGGGGACGCAGCCCTGCCGCCCCATACTACTACACTTGTCCTCTCTCAGAGCTCACTAATGCTGGCTTCTTGCGGAAGAAAAATATCAATGAAGCACAACAGTAGTAAAACAAAAACAGTGCCGTTTGCAAGCATGTATATAGCAGCAACAATTTCACGTTGAAAATAACAAAGCGAACACAAGAGAACCCCTTGTAGCACCGTTCATGCCCCACAGATACGTAAAAAGCTCTCTGTATTGTCTAAAGTGATGGATTGGCACAGCACAGGGAGCCTGAAGTTCGCATTTTTTCTTTTGTATGTGACAAAAATGCCAATTTTTTTTCATTTTTACATTAAAATGTTTCAAATTTTACATTAATTTTTACATTAGACTGCTATTCACTCTCATCTTATTAAAAATTCTTTGAAAATAAAGTCTCATTATGAAGACTCAAAATGTTAAAAAGAATCACATAAGGATTATATTGACTCAATTAACATTCATAAAAGATGAGGAAATAGCTTGCAGTGTCTTCGAGGTCACACAGTAGGGACTTTAGCTTGTCAAACCTTGGCACCCAGCAAATAACACATCTGCAGACCATGCAGCCATTCTTTTGAGTAATAGGAATTCCTCATCTGGAATCCACTCTGATGGAGGAGCCAGCCTTGCAAGCGCACAAAGTCTGGGACTAGCATAAGCATTGTCTTATGAAGTAGAGGAGGCCAGCACATATTCTGACCTCAAATGTCTCTGTGGCTTTTTTAAATGTCAATTGTTCTTTGTGTGTCATTAAATTCAGAAAATAGGGATCAACTACTAGAATCTAGATTGGCCCACCTCCAAAGCTAATGATCTTTGCTTGTGTTTACCTAAGATTAAATGTATGTGCACACACAAACACACGAGAGAGAGAGAGAAGACAGATAATGAGTGGATGGATGGATGGATGGATGGACGGATGGATAAATGGATGGATGATGATGGATGGATAGACAGACTGACTGACAGATAACAGATGATGTTGGTTATAAGAAAGATTCCTCTCATTTGAAGGCTGGAGGTTTGTGAGATTTAGTGTATACTTTATTTTCTGTTTTTTTTTTTCTCTAAATTTCTCCAGTTTGGCTTCAATCTAACCTTCAACCTGGTCACTAAACTATGTATCCTGTCACTGGCTCCTGAGAGTAATTGTTTTAATGAGGGTCTGACAGACTTCTGTTGGTCCCCAGGAAGCATGGCAGAGGAATTGTGTTTATAATCAGCTCTAATCCATTCTAATCTTCCACCTTAACCTCATCAAGACTTAAGTGATTGATTTTTTTTATTTTTCAGTCTCCTGAAAATAAAGGCCTCCTGAGATGAAATTTGGAAGCCATCCAAAGATAAAGAGACAACCGAGGCCTGGCACCATTTGTACTTGGATGTAAAACATGTTTTGGCAATTTCCCTCCTGCTGGCTCTTAGTCCATAATTGAACACTAGTATGATGCCAGGTCATGTTTTACAAGAATACCCTGATCCCTTCTTCACCTTGGTGACAGTTACCTAAAGACACAACATGGCGAATAACAGTACATGGGCCAAGTTGCTTTTCTGCATTCCGACTCCTCTAAGGGACAGCCTACCCTCTACAGAGTCTAAGAACACAGTCTGTGGGTTTCAGTTTAGTGTTTCTGGCCATAGTAAAGCCTTTTCCTGTTTACTCCACTCAGGAGGACAATAGCACGTGCGGTACCTTTCTAGCACATGTTGGTGCCAGTCCGAACAGCCATGCGCTGCTGGGATAAGAAGGAGCTGAATTTTAATTCAGCTGTCATTCAAACAAACGCTCCTTTGTAAGCTCTCAGTGACACTGGGGCTGAAATCATGAAGTGAGTAGTATGGAGAACAAAAGAAAGCTGGCCTTTCCTGTTCCCACCTCTCGTGCCTTTTACCCCTGCTCTTAGCCCTGTCCTTTCACCATTTCCTGAGGTTCCAATTGTCTCTATGTGCACACACAGTAGTCAGATAGCCAGTCCTCCCTCATCTCACTGTGTCTCTCCCACTCTCTTTGCCCAGCTGCCTTCTCCTGTCCTGCACCCCGGACATCAAGCGCTGCTGGATCCGGCAGAAGCACCACTACCATCTTCTCCAGCCTTGATGCTGCTCAGGAATCTATTTAGCCTTCCTGTCCCCATCTTCTCAGTCACTAGTCAAGAAATTACTTCTTCACTAGTTCCCCAGGTCTCTTCTCCTGCTACTTTTCACCAGTCACACACCAGGAACTCAAATAAAAACGTTTAGAACTTGGTTGGTGCCGGTATTTCAATTTTTGTCACAATTCATCACATGATCTCTTTTTCACAGAAGAAAGAATTCTGTTAGGGGTCTGGTCACTCCATCTGTGCACCGGCCCAGCTGCCTCATTGCCCAGATACTTTTCTGTGTATTCTCCCTTGACAGCCTTGTAAAGTGGGTTAGTGCATGCGCACTGCCCCATCCCAACCACTCACACATTCCAGACCTCAGAAATTCAGTTATAACAACTCTGTATCTATAGCTTCTGTTCTTATTAAAGAAGATCTGTGTAATAATAGGAGCGGCAGGGCTGCGTCCCCAGCACCCCGGCCACCTGGTTAGCTTATGCCCCAAAATAACAACACACAAATTGTATTCATTTAAACACTGCTTGGCCCTTTAGCTCTAGCCCTTACTGGCTAATTCTGATATCCCGATCAACCCATCTCTAACAATCTGTGAGCACCAGTCTTACCGGGAAGATTCTAGCCTACGTCCATCCTGGGTCGGAGCTTCATCACGTGTGTCTTCCCGGGAGTGGGGCATGGCCTCTCTCTGAGGTGTCTGCTCCTGAGAGGAGAGCTGTCGAGTCTGAGCTCACTTCCTCTTCCTCCCAGCATTCTGCTCTGTTTTCTCCACCCACCTGTGTTCTAACCTATGAGGGCCAGCCAAGCAGTTTCTTTATTTTTTTAACCATTTACCTTCCTCCATCAGATCTGTGCTTTCATTTTTAAATAATTTCTCTTTACTTTTGAGAAATTAATATGTGTGCATAATGAGACATGATTATATCCACCATTTCTCTTCTTCAAGTCTCCCTGTATTCATTCAACACACCACTGTCCAAACTTGATGTCCTTTTTTTGGGCTCACCTACCAAGGCCAGGGAATACTGCCCATATGTGCATTGGTGTGGAGTGATCCAATGGCGCATGGGCTTAGCCTTTAGAAAGAATGATTCTTCCCCCATCTCTCACCCCGGTGGATCTCACCTCCCAATAGCTCCTCAGCAAAGGAGGACCTGGGGGAGTGTCTACCTCATCTATGCTAAAATTTTTGGATGACTTGATCTTGCATCGGTAACCACAGTCACTGTGAGTTCATAAGAATAGCAACATCATGTCTGAAAAATAGCATCTCACAATATTCTTCCCCATCGTCCAGCTCTTCCATTATTTTGTATGAATGTATTTTTGTCATTTTTAATTACATGTAGGCATATATGTCTTGTGGGGATATGTACATGTAAATGAAAGTGCCAACAGAGGCCGGAGATGTTGGATCCCTTGAATTTGGAGTTACAAGCAGCCATGAGTTCTCCAACCATGGGCTCTGGGAACTGAACTGAAGTCCTCTGCAAGAGCAATACAATCTCTGTAACAAGTCAGCTTCTCCAGTCCCAACATCTCACATTCTTTCTATGTGCTTTCCTTGATGTTCCCTTGTAAACAGAGACTGCCCATTCATTCCTGGCTGCCCAGACCCAAAAATCACACACAAGACTATATTAATTGCAACACTATTTGGTCTACTCGTTCAGACTTCTTATTAAGTAACTCTTACATATTAATTTAACTCAATTCTATTAGTCTGTGTATCGCCATGAGACTGTGACCTACCAGTAAAGTTCCAGTATGTTCTTCTCCTTTGGCAACTACATAGTGTCTCCCTGACTCCACCTACTCTCTCTAAATATATCTCTTCCAGCCTGGCTATATTCTGCTAAGTGGTTGGCCAAAAGTGCTTTATTCACTAGCCAATAAAGGCAACACATATACAGAAGGACATCCCACATCATTCTCTTAACCTTGGCAGCATGGACTGGGGATGAGGTGTCCCAATTATAGCTGAGCTCTCAGACTTTTATTCTCAGCACTTTGCCCAGGTATGCATTTCTGCATTGACTGTTGTCCATGAAAAAAAAAAGCTTCTTTAACTAAGGCTGAGAGTAAAACAGGAGCAGGTTCAACTCAAGGGCCTATGGTCTCCTCAACCATGGGATTTTGACAATGACAATTTTACAGGACATAGAGAGCGGAATACTGGTGGTGTGGAGACATATGCAGGGAGTGGTGAGGGTGTATAGGGGATATCACAGGGCTCAGGGAAGGGATAACCCAAAGGAAGAATTGAGAAAAACCGTATAGATACATACTGTCTCACAACCCAATTAAAATACATTGGAGGGATAGTAGACCATATGTGATATGAAGGAACTGAGGTCAAACATATTGGTGTTTCTTGGATTAAACTTGGATAAAGCAAGGGAATAGGGTAGAGTGTGGGGTAGTGGGCATATTAACCAAAACTAAGATGTAAGAAAAAGCTTATGGAAGACTGCTAGTTTAGTGAGCTAATTTCAAATTATAATTTTACAAAATTGAGTGGAATTATTCTGCATGGATAAACAATGCTGCTCCCAGAAACATATGGCTCGTTCAATAAGTACTGCAGTGGAGACCCAGGACACCTCCTTAAATTTAGTGGTTGCAGAGGCTCCAGAGGTCTCCAGAACAACCTAGGCTTGTCCCAGTGCCCTTGATCCATTCTTTTCTCAGCACTTATCATTGTTTGCTTGTTTTTTTCTGTTTGAAATAGGATCGCACGTAGCCTAAGCTGGTCTAGAACTCAGTATGTAAGAAAACTTTGAACTTCTGATGCCCCTGTCTCTGTCTCCTAACTTCTAGGATTACAGGTACACACTACCACAACTGCTTTTATTCCACGCTGGGGATCACACCTGGGGCTTCGGGGATGCTAGGCAAGTACTCTACCAACTGAGTTACACTCCCAGCCCCCATTTTATTTTAGTTAATGGAAAACATTCCTGGTCTTTGGTCTACCAGCAGACTTTTAGGATGTGTCATCAAACTGACAATTATTAGAAGAAATGCCAGACTATAACCCAAGAATGACTCAAATTAAAAAAGAGCATTTTATTGTTTTTATTGCATTGACGCCTTGAGCCAGAGAGATTTTATGTCAGAAGATATCCAAGGGCCAACTTGACGACATATGGACAGAGGCCATATGATAAATTTGATGTGGGAAAGAGAGACATCTGACAACTGGGTCAAAGGGGAAGGTGGGCGACCAGTAGACAGAGCAGTCACGTCAGAGGAGATGAGCGAGGTAACTTGTATAGAAGAAGGCAGCAGAACAAAGACCTCGCTCGGGCACACAGCAATAAATACCATGTTAGGGCGTTCATCACTAAAGACACGCTCTCATTTCTGCAACCACTTTTCAAGGCATTCCTGTCTGGTCTCCATGAAGCCCCAAACATTACTAACACATAAACACTAAATTGCTTATGGCACTCCAATGGCAGAAGAACCCAAGGTAATTATGTCATCCATTTAAGATGTTTTATGTCATGAACACGGTTACACAAGGCCATTTCTAGCTCCCATCAGGGCAATAAGGGACAATATGTGAAGTTGGATGGAAAAAAATTCAATAGTCAAGTCGAATATAAGATTTTGAGCCCAGTCTCATAGGCATAGATTCATTTGGATTTATTCTTGTTTGGTCACCTGCATTGTGAAGAAAGTTATGAAAACCCATGAGCATTGACTAATCATTCCCTGGACCCTTGGGCCAAATATTTTAAATCAGGGAAATGTGGAGACTAAGTTGCTTTGCTCTGCCCTCCTCTCTACCACAGTGGAAACTGTAACTGCTTCTCTAGATAAAGACTAAAAGACTTGATTGTTGAATGACCTGAGGTCAATGAAAATTCAGAATGGGGACTGAGGGAAGAACTTTGTTTGTAAAGGCCTGTCACATGAGCTTAAAGATCTGAGTTTGATGCCTCAGAACTCCTGTAAAAACCCTGAGCATAGCAGTAGCTAGTAATCCCAGGCTAGGGAGGCAGAGACAAGAGGATCTCTGGGGCTTGCTGGCCAGCCAATCTACCTAAACCAATGAGCTCTGCTTTCAGTCAGAGATGCTAAGAAAGAGCTATTGAAGAAGGTACCTGACACGGGCATGTCTTACACATGCACCCCCCACGCACTTGTGCACATATACAGACACACAAACACACATGACCTTCAGCAGTGAGTTTGATGAAAATATTGACATAGTTCTTATCTATAGTAATTCATAAAGTAATTGGGGCTGATAGTTGCTGACTTTCCTGCAACTTTTTACAGTCTCAGTTTAAAAAAAAAAATTTTTTTTTTTGGTTAAATTTCTATGGAGACAAATAATAGAGAATTTGAACTCTCAATTTATTTTTAGAGGCATGTTTTTAAAGCAATGGAATTATTAATTCAATCTTAAATTTCTTTTATGGCATCCCTGTGTCTAACCCAGTAGTTCTGTGCATAGGGTAGCAATTTACTTTAGGCTTTTATGTAAGTCCTAGCAAGATCTGCCCATTAATCCAATCACTACAGCAGGCTATGATTAATTCACTCCAGCATTGATTTTTAAGGTCAAAGAAAAGCCTCCTTCCAGGAGGAAGAAATGCATTAAGGGATTATAGGCTAAAACTGCCAGGACAAAGATATTTACCCATATAATTTATTGTAATTTTCTGTTTTACATGGACTATCATCTTCTCCATATTTCATGGAAATCTCATATTTTATAATTTAATGGCAGACCAAATCATTTAGTGATGACCATTAAGCCTGTCTTGAGTCAGTGAACTAGAAAGCTATTTTCATTTGTGTAATCTTTAGCCATTTACTACTTTACTAATGAGGAAATGCAAGCCTAGAAAAATCAGATGGCCTATCTGTCTGACACCATTGATCTGAGAAGAGGGATATCTAGAAACCATCTTTGTCCTTTTACTCCTGTCCTTTGTTCCTGCACTTATAGTTCTTGCTATGATGTTATTAGCTGATGTGTGCACCAGATACTGGACTTTCACATAGGTTATATCCTAGAATCTTCACAGCAGTCTCGGGAAACAAGCATTGTTGTTATCCTAATTTTATGTTCAAGAAAGTGAAGTTGTGACGTGTTACTTAGCCAAGGTCATTGACTTAACAGCTATGCTGGATTAATATTTCCAATGAATGAAAATTTTGTTTTGTACCAAACCTCAAGCTCCAAAGCATTTCCTATATTTACAAACCATTTCTTAAGAAGAAGATATTGAATGTTCTTTCTCACTTTGGCCATTCGCCACTGTCTCTCTTAGAACAAATAATAATTTGCCTCATAGGAGAATTGCTGGATTATATGACAGTTTTATTTATTTATTTTTGAGGAATCCTCATGGCTATGCAAATTTACATTTCCACCAGCAACACATGAGCTTCTTTCTCAGCATCCTTAGTAGCTTTTGTTGAGAATAGATTTTTTTAAATGGGAAGTGAAAACAAAGGCCTGAGATGTTAAACAGAAGAAATGGGGTGGGGGGCTAAACACTGATAAGACGAAGGACAATGGGTTAAAGTGGCAGATTGAAGAATCTAGAAGAACTGTGAAAATGACTTGTTATCCAAGGTCTTCTGCAACAAGAGTAGAGACCTGCAGCATGGAGTTTTCTTCTTTGATGACTTGAGCCAACAGCCAGCCTTTCTAAGAGTTTGGTTTTCTAGTACTTACCATGCAGAAGAAGAGGCCAGGAAATGTCTATCCTGGCTTCTAGACACCTCTTATCCATGTTCTCAAATTTGTAAAAGAAACACTACTACATGTGTGTTTATACATTGACCCTCGCACACTGATAGTGGGAGACTTCAGTACCCCACAGATTATCCAGTGTCAGAAACCAACTTCAACAAAAATACTGCTTACCAGGGTATGGACATGGGGACCAGAAAAATAGTAAAAAGGGTGAAGACACGAGTGAGAAGAATAAAACAGAAAGCATAGGATAGTACCAGGAGGGAGTTCCAGGGAATATTGAAAATCACCAGGTTTAAGCTTCCATACACTTTTATACCACAGTACTACAGGTGGACGAAGACAAAAGACTGCTTTCACATGATGCAAAGGGCAACGAAAACAGTTACTTGCTTCAATGCTTTGAGATAGCAAGTTATTTAGGCAGTGAATCCACCCTAGACCAAGAATCCTGAAGGCAGTCACTCCCAAAGTCAAACCTCCCATTTCAAAAGTAGGAGCAGAAGTATGCTTGAATTTCCTCAACATTGGTCAAAGTGAAGTGGGCCATCTTAATGTCAAAAGAACCAAGTAACCACACCCTAGGTCAGGATGTGTAGCCCTGGTTGTTGTCAACAAGTTTGAGCAACCTCAAACTCTCTGACTGACCTTCAGACAAGGTGGAAATAGGTTCATATTTTTGGGCCTCCACAAGCCAGACAAAACCTAAACAGAGAAATTCTGAAACTCAAAGACATTGTAAAACAAATGAACATAGCAGATAGTTACAGAACATTTCACCAAAACACAAAAGTATACACCTACTTCTCTGCACCTCGTGAAACCATTTCCAAAGTTGACCACATACTTGAAAGCAGAGCAAGTCTCAACAGATAGAGAAAATTTAAATAACTCCCTTCATCCTATCAGAACACCACAAATTAAAGCTAGGTATCAACAATATAAAGTTGGCAAGTGTTGCAGCTCTGGGTGGAAAGATATCCTGACTTATTGTGAAACTGGGGTGTGGTAGGGGATGGTCCCCTTGCAGTATATGGCAATCCCGTTCCTCTCCAAGAGAGAGCCATTACAGTGGAACTCTGTTACACCCCCTTAAAGGCGGCTTCCCTGCAAAGGTATCTGTTTCTTTTTGTTTTGTTTTGCTTTCTTTGTGTTTTTTTTTTTTTTTTTTTTTTTTTTTTTTTTTTTTTTTGAGACGGGATTTCACTGTAGCTTTGGAGCCTGCTCTGGAACTAGCTCTTGTAGACTAGGCTGGCCTCGAACTCACAGAGATCCACCTGCCTCTGGCTCCCAAGTGCTCTCATTAAGGTATTGGCTTCTTCTATCTGGTCCAAGATGTTGTTACTTCTGCTTTACTCTGCTGAATGGGAAACTTCTGCAGAAATGTTACAATCTTGTCTGACTCCATCGACAAGTTGTTTCTTTTTCCCTTCAGCCCCCTTAAGGAAATGTTTCAGCAAAGGTTCTGCTCTGTGCCAGCAAAAGAAGATATTCATCCAAATCTCTTTAAAGAAACTATACTAATGAAGAAACAGCATGGTATAACATTAAAAACAGACACACTAATCAAAGAAATTTAATTAAAGACCCAGATATAAATCCAAACACATATGGACACCTGATTTTTAACGAGGAAGCCAGAAATGCACACTAGAAAAAGGACAGCATCTTCAACAAATGGTGCTAGCCAAACTGAATGATTGCACGTAGAAGAATCTAAATAGATGCATATTTACCAACCTGCACACAACTCAGTTCCGAATGGATCAAAGACCTCAGCATAAAACCAGACACACTGAACCTGACAGAAGAGAAAGTGGGCATAACCTTGAACACGTTGGCACAGGCTACAACTTCCTAAACAGAACACCAGTAGTGCAGGCGCTATAATGAACAATTAATAAATGGGACCTCATGAAACTAAAAAGTTTCTGTAAGTCAATTGGACTAAGTGGCATTTTACAGAATGGGAAAAGATCTTTATAAACTCCATTTCTGACAGAGGGATAATATTCAAACTATATAAAGAACTCAAGAAACTAGATATCAAAAAACTAAATATTCCAATTTAAAAATTGGGTACAGATACAAACAAAAAATTCTCAATAAAAAAAAATCTCAAAAGCCCGAGAAACATTTAAAGAAATGCTCAACATCTTTAGCCATCAGGAAGATACAAATCAAAACCACTATGAGTTTTCATCTTATTCCTGTCAAAATGACTAAGGTCAATGACCCAAGTGTCAGCTTATGCTGGCAAGGGTGTGGAGAAGGAGGAACACCCCTCCACTGTTGCGGGGTGAAAATTTGTACAGCCACTATGAAAATCAATAAAGCAGTTTCCCAGAAAACTGGGAATTGATCTATCTCTCTCAAGGTTTATCTATGTCACTCTTGGGCATATACCCAAAGAACAGTTGCTCAACCACGTTCACTGCAGCTTCGTCCATAATAGCCAAAAAGTGTCAACAACCTACATGTCCTTCAACTTAAGAATGGAAAAAGAAAATGTGGTATGTTTACACAAAGGACTCGATGGATAAAAACAACATCGTGAAATTCACAGGCAAAAGAATGTAACTCGAAAAAAATCATCTTGAATGAGATAGCTCAGACTGAGAAAGACAAATATGTATTCACTTATAAGTGGATATTACTCATTAAGTAAATGATAACCAAACAACAATACTTAGACCTGCAGAGGTTAGGTAGAGGAGGGGTCCAGGGAGGACACATGGGTCTATCAGGAAAGGGGGAATAGAATATATTTTAAGAGTGGACTGAAGGAAGTGAGGACAGGTGTGGGCTAGAGTGGGTGGGTCAAGTGGGAGGATGGAATGAAGTGAGACGGTATGAGGGGAGACAGCTGGAATTGGAGGCATATGGGGTGGCGTGGAAACCTAATGCAGTAGAAACTTCCTTGACTCTGTGAAGGTGAACTTAATGAGGACTCCTAGTAACGGAGAATACTGAGTCTCAACTAGTCATCTCTTGTAGCCAGGCAAGCCTTCCAGTGGTGGGTCTGGGTTGCATTCAAACACCCCAGGCTGATGCTAAAACAAAGGCACCACTTCCTGTTCACGCTGCTTCCTGAACAGAGATGCAAGATGGCAGGCCAGCTTTCCGTCCTGCACCGTGCCTCCCTGGTTTACTGCCATGTTTTCCCTCCCACGATAGACTATCTCCCTCTGGAGCTGTAAATCTAAAGAGACCTTTTCTCCCTTAAGTGGCTTCTGTCACGGTGTTTTATCATGGCAAACAAGAAGGAACTGAAACACACAGTGCGCTTGGTACTCAGGGAATTCGCTGAGCAGTACGCTCAGGATCAACGCTTTCAAGTGGATGAGGAGAGCAAGAGGGGAAGAAGGAGATGTTGGTCTGTGTTAAGGATGTGGCACAGCCTCACTGTATGTAGCCCAGCTCGGGAGCTGGCAGACACTATGCAGTTTCATTCACTTGAAAAATAGACTGCAACCATAGTGCAATTTTTATACTTCTTGAGAGATTTTGCTGGTGTATGTAAACTGTAGGAGAAAGAATAAAGAAAGGAGAAAGAAAACATCGAGAATGAGTGAATAAGGAAGAATAGAGATAGAATTAGATGAAAAACGTCAAGAATAAAGATAGAGTTAGAAGGGAAATATCAAGAGAGATAGAAGGGACATTTCTATAGAGATAAAAAAAGAATATAGGCTACAGAATCACAATAAAAAATAAGAATAAAAAAAAAAGTTTGAAGGAAATCATCAAGAGAGTGAGCATCTTTCCCCTTACCCCTCAGATAAAAAAAAAAAAAAAAAAAGCCTTAGTACACTGACTCCTCGGATTCCCTTTGAGTCCTGCACTGCTAGAGGCTGGCCCCCCGGGCAATAAAACTGGATTGTCTTGGAAAACTCAAGATGTTAGAGATGCTAGGATCATTGGTTACCTGCTGAGGAGAGCTGCTAACAGGGAGTGGTACCAGCCCGAGACAGCTTAATAGAGTTGGAGATCTGAAGAGTGTTTTGACATCAAACATGAAGGTGCAGAGTTTGGAGTTGCCTGGCTGCTTTTTGGCCTTACATTGGTCCAGTATTTCCTCACTATGTTCCCTTCCCTATATTTTGTAATGGTAATCTATATCCTTTGCTATTATATGTTGGAAGTATGTGATCTTTTTTTTTAATTTTGATTTTATAGAGGATTACAGTAAAGAGATTGCATGAATCTCTGAAGAGATTCTCACAGGCATTTACATTAAAAAAATTTAAAATAAAGAGGGCATGATTTAATAAAAAAAAAAAAAGCAAGTGCTCAGGCCTTGTGGGCTTTGCCTGTCACCGGCCACTTATTGACTGTGGGGAATTTTTCAAAGGGGCAGGGATGCATCAACTTGGAGAGGCAGCTTTCTTGAGAAAAGAAAAATTCTTGGAAAAAATAGCTGAACTATGAGCTACATGATTTGCTAAAAACAAAGGACAGGTAGGATTTTGGGGATTCTTTTGATGGCCTTATTTCAACATTGTGGATCTTGTAAAGGGATAGTGTTATACTGTTTTAATAGACGTGGCATTGCCTTAGAGTTTTGCTGAAAATTATTCCTATAGTACCCATTCCACAGCTATGGCTGCTCTGAGAACTGCATACAGAGCAGTACAAAGGGCAGCTCACCATGTACTCCCTTTTCTTAGGAAAGGCCACACTGCCATTACAGTGTGGACACCACTGGCACCCAGCAGGCACTTTCCTACATTGCCAAGAGAAACATAATTTCTCAACAGGTCTTCTGCCTTCCTTTAAAAAAATCAGTACAATTGATTATGTTCTTTGACAATTCCATACATGTATACAATACGAATGTGATTACTTTCTCCCCTGGCCTTTTGTTTTTTATCATCCTCCCATCCCTATCAACCCCCTCCTCCATACCTGCTCTTTTCCCAAATTGATGAGTTTGGTTTTGTTCTGTGACCCACAGTGTAACCAAGGTCATCTATAGGACTGTTGGATTAGAGCTATTTACTGGGGCCCAGGGAGGTCAACGGTGGGTCCACCACTGAAGGCAGTGACTCTCCATCTCTCTGAGTTTCTCTGTAGCAAATATGTCAGCAGCGAGGATGGGCCACCTTGAGCTCCTCCTCACCCATGCCTGATTCTTGGAGAACCTGTTCTTATACAGACCCATCACATTCTGCCTCCCAATTTACCCCTCATCCACTCAACTTGCCTGCGCCCACCCCCTTTGTCTTTTGTGATCAAACAATACTGCATTATGCTGATGCTGGGAGGGGGAGGGGGGACCCAAACCTATACTAATTCCCAAGTGAAGAAGAGAAACTATGCTCATGGCCTGGACTTGAAAGCTCTCTGTGCTCCAAACTTGCCTCTCAGTGGCTTTGATTTGCTTCCAGCTACTGCCCCCAAAGAACAACTCAGATGTACACTGCATCTGCCTTGAACTTCAATGCTCACACGCATCAGCTCTTCCTAGCTCTTCTGTCTGGAATAGCTCACCTCCCAGTGTCTTCCAGGATGACTTCGGTAGCATTAAGGCCAGGTTCAGATTCGATACTTCAGATGATTCTGGTCATTTTCTCCCTAGACCTCTCCCTGTTTGGTTCTGTAAATTCTGTGGTGCTGGTTCACTCAGGCAGCACGTTACAAGGGTGGAACTTTAGCTTTGTTTGTTTGTTTCATTTTCTGATGCACACGGATGCCCTTTCCCTAGCAGAATGGCAAGTTTCTTGAGAACAAAGACCATGATTTTTCCATTATATTTAAATGACCTAGACGTGTATGTCTTCAGTGATCCCTGAAAGGTCACAATAAATATTTTTCAGTTAACTGAATCCTTGAGTGTCTTGTTTTCAAACACACTGGGAAGTACTCAAATGGTATAACACTTCACTTTCTTGTAATTTATGTGAGTGGGTTAAAAATAAAAGTCCAGTAATATTTGAGTTAATCACTGTAGCAACCACAAAAATAAGTTTACCTCTTGCTCTCTTCCTCCTTCTCAATGCCCTTGTCTAATTGAGTGTTTAGATAGACTGTTTAAAAATGTTGTCCAAACACAGTCCTGGCTTGCTTCTCTAGCAAAAGTGAATATACGTCCCAGCTCCCCTTTGGAAATAATGTGTTTGCCTCTGAAGTTCAAGAAGTTCAAGGTTTCCCTTCACGTTGTGAAACTGACTGCTTCTGTTTCCTTTTCATATGCAGCAAGCTGGAATATAAGGCAGAAGAAATGCTGTGTGCTTTGGGATTTGGTGAGCAAAGAGGATAATAGGAGAGATTGATATGGCTTCATAAAAGAGTTATTTTTAAGTACAGAGACTGCCTATCCCCCTGCTGAAACAGCCTTTAGAAAATATTACCAGGACGGAAAAGCCGTGGAGGCCATTCCCATCACCTGGGAAAGCTTTTCTGGTCCGCAGGCTGTTGCTGCCACCTGCTGCAGAAACACAGCCATGGAGGGGCTGCTACTTGGGTCTTGTCATTTCAAGGTATCAGATACATTCAGTCTGTATGCCATGAGTAACTGAAAACTGTCTTCTCTGCGAGTCTAGATGGATCCCAAAGGAAAACAAGGAAAATCCTGTCTTCAGGCCACAGAAGTTCCTAGGCAGTAGATCATGAACCAGGAGTCAAAAACAAAACAAAATGAAACAAACAAACAACAAAAAAACTAGCTAGATTGGGCTTAACATACTCACTGATGTGCTATGCAGTTCTTTATGGTTCTTTGCGTAGCCAGATAGAGCTTTTGTCATCCTCTAAAAAGGCTCCTGACCATTGCAATGAGGGATTGCCCATTCTGGCCTCCAACCTATCAAGACAAGGGGTGGAAAAGACACTCGCTTCTCCCCTCCCCAGAAATGTGGATTTCCCTACAAGAAGCTAGACAACGAATTCAGTAGGAGAGCTGGCATTACTCCCTGTTATTCTTCCGAGTTTATTAAAATCAAATATGTTAACCATTGTTCTTGCACCCTGGAGCAATTTTGGACAGAAAATATATCTTAAGATTGGGTTGAAACGCTGTTATGAGAGGCTAAGAGCTCGTGTCTGCTAAATGACTTTGTATTCTTGAAAGGAAATGTATAAAAAGCACATGGGGACTGCTCTGCACGATTTCCTTTGTTTGGATTTTAGAGGCAGCTTGATTGACAAAGAGACTGAAGGAGAGAATCTTGTGATATGAAAAAAAAATCTTTTAGAGGTAAGACACAAGGTTTCAGAGAACAGATTCTGCATTGTTCTTGTGGCGGTTATACTTAGCCCTGAACCACACTACTTTCCTGTCTGCATTTCATTTCCTGGGGACTTGCCAAGCGATCAACAACCCCAGCCCTGTGGTAGAGTTGGGGTTTTGAGCACGAATAGGGTGACGAGCGTTTGCTTAGCTAGAGACATCCACTGACTTCTGAGATCATTACAGAAATGCTGATGTGAGCTCTTCGGGAGACAATGGGGAGAAAATGGACATACTGTGCGGTTTACTCCATCATCCAGATACAATTTTTCAGGGGTAAGACATCCATTCAATTCTGTTCTTTCAGATGGCTGCTTTAGGAAACTTTGCTCCTTTGAAATGCCTCATGAGTTGATCACTAAAGGGCAAACTGTTGCTAAGGTTGTCAGTCATGCATGTGACAGCCAGGAAAGGATGTTAGAGTCTAGACAGGATTTCTCATGAGCCAAGAAGGGAATGGATGGTTTGTGCCATTGCTATGGCCTCTCTTCACCATTTTCTCTCTTCAAAGAGTCTCGAGTAATTGGAAAATTGTGTCTTGGAGAGGAAATGCTCCTGGACCATTTTAAAGACAATTCTAGAAAACTAAAGCAGCCCTACAATTGTGTCCATGGGCAGAAAGCTGTTCTAAGCTTTTAATCCTGTCTCAAGCATTTCTTTTCTCTTTAGATTAACAAGCATTTCTCCTCTGTAATACCAGTGTCATTAGTGGTTGGATGTATGTTGCATCTTAGTCATATACAAAGAATGCTCTGGAAAGCCAAGTGGAGTCCTTATGGCCATGGGAACCAGAACCTAAAAGGCCTACTTCAAAATTGAAGGACAAAAGCTTAGATCTGAATACCACAGTACAAGATTATTATTGAAAGCCTGGGGGTTTTAATAATTAACTGTGTTTGGCTGTGAAGATTGTAGGAGTTTCTGAAGCAAAGACATTGGAAATGGTGGTCCAGATAGACTCAGAGGCATGTCATTGAAGGATCCCTTCCAGGGAGTTCCACTCAGAAGTGGACCTCTGTCTACCCAAGCTTTGTGCACCTGCAAGTGCAGAGTAACTCCTACCCATCCAGTGCCCTTGAGGGCTGGTTTCTTCTCAGCAGTTGTCATCTTTTTATCCTTTCCCATTGTGAGCTCTGGGGGATTTGTCACAATAATGTATAACTTCTGCAATGGTAAAGTCTAAAATGGAGACCAGCATTTCTGAAGACATATCAAAGACTCAATGATGAACGAATTTTTAGTGGTCTGTACCATGCCGTCAGGTTTCTGATGGAAGAGAGAATCTTCTTTTATGTTGAGCATCTTGTGAGCCAGGTAGAGATGATGCCCTAGGGTACCTCTACCTGAGGCATCTCCTCCCTTCTCCTTTGTAGATTTACCTACATGGAGATGAGGTCTGTTTCTCCTCAGAAAGAATGTCAAGGCTCTTACTCTACTCAACCAGACCAAATGTAGGAGGTGGTTTGGAGTTATGAAGTTAATGTTAAAGAAAAACTACAGATGTGACTAATTGCAAAGAGAATTTACGTTCTCTTAAGGGAGTGGCCTCTAAATGATCTATGTCGTTTCTCAGTGCTTTGATTTCCTTTCTGATAAGGTAACATAACAATATGACTCTTATGATGTACGAAGATTAAAACAATAGTTGTTTAAAATACCTTGGTAAACACATACTCTTTTAAAAGAAAAGTCACTCTATTGCAAAGAATTTACAGAGAAAGTCTGAAAACAAACTGCCGTACTTAGACTAGTTATTACAGAAACTGACTCAGATAAATCAACTATATTCAGATGTGTTATCAGCTTCATGATAAGTTTACCAGGACACTTAACTGAGCTTAATTTGTCGGCTGAGGAGGTAGCTCAGCAATTACGAGCATTTCCTGCTCTTACAGAGGACCTAAGTTTGGACCCTATTCTGCACATCTGGCAGCTCAGAACCAGCTGTAACTCCAGTTCCAAGAGCATCTATGGGCATCAATGGGCATTGGTGCTCATATTCGCACACAGACACATACTTTATTCACAGTTAGTCAGACACCTTCAGTTACTTTTTGGGCAGATGAACAGAGAAGTATGTAAGTGTTCATTGTTTCCTCCACTCATCCAAAATCGCATGAGTTTTTCTACACCTAGGGCAGCCGGGAAGAAATCTCAGTGACTCTCTCCTATCAGTGTGCTGAACAGGGTTTTTAAGAGTCACTCTCTGTTTTGTATGCTAACCAAAGATATGTTTTAAAGAACACACGCACGCACGCATACATGCATACACACACGCATGTACAAACATGCACACACACACTCTAAAGGGACACTCCAGGTGAGTTATGCAAACTGATTACTTACATCCTTCTTTTCCAGGCATATGGGAAGAAAGAGTCAACGCGGGAGAAACCATATATTCTTCACCTGGATCTGACGTCAACTTGACCTGCCAAACAACAAAGGAGAAAGAATTCTTGGTACAGGCACAGTGGTCTAAGGTCACTGATAAAAACGATCCCATCGTGGTTTTTCACCCTCAGTACGGCTTCCACTATGCTCAGGGGCATGCCCGTGGGGCACAGGTGGCTTTTATCAATATTCAGAGGAATGTAACAGAATGGACTCTGTCCTTAAAGAATACCTCTGCCACCTTCAGTGGACAGTATGAGTGCAGCTTTACTGTGTATCCAGAAGGTATCCAGACTACCGTCTACAACCTCATTGTGGCACCTTGTGAGTATAACCTACACAAGAAGGGATGCCTCATGCTTTCTTGTGGCTTTCCCCCATTTAGCAAGCACACATTGACAACCATATTCTAGCACACATTGACAGCCATGTTCTAGATTTGGTGTTGAACATGCAGAGGCTCAGCAGAAAGAAGTATTGTCTGATAAGAGAAGTAGCAACAAATCTCAGAATGCCACAAGTCAGTGTGATGTTGCAACAGTGGCGAGTATTACCAACGAGAACGATCAGAGGAAAGAGCATAGCAGAATGCAGTGAAATGGTGGCTGAGAAAGGAACACCCAGGTCGAAGTCTGAGGAGTATGTACTGTTAATGCAAGTTAGAAGGGGCAGCCATGGGAAATAGTTTGCAAGGTTTAAAGAAATGGGAATATGCAAGTGTAGATTCATAGGTAAGGCTAGTGAGGACCAGATGATGTCAGATCTTGTTGACTATATTGAAAGCTCTGACTTTTACATAAGAATCTTAAAAAGAAATGGAATTTTTCCAACAAGTGATGAGGATAACATTTGTGGTCTGATTGTGTTTTGTTATAAAAACATGATCCTGGGGCTGGAGAGATGGCTCAGAGGTTAAGAGCATTGCCTGCTCTTCCAGGGGTCCTGAGTTCAATTCCCAGCAACCACATGGTAGCTCACAACCATCTGTATTGAGGTCTGGTGCCCTCTTCTGACCTGCAGGCATACACTCAGACAGACTATTCTATACATAATAAATAAATAAATAAATAAATATTTTAAAAAATAAAATACAAAAATAAAAACATGATCCTGGCTTCAGTATGGAAATGACTTTAAAGTGGACAAAGAAATAATGGGAATATATTAGAAGACCATTTCCAGCTACCCAGAAGAAATATAGTGGTAATCTGGTAGACATGGAAGGAAACTCACGCATTTTACATACTGAGTTTAAAACACACATGAATTGATCATAGAACGCATGTAGACAGGAGTGTCTGAATGAAGACAGAAGAAACTCTGAGCTGGCATTGGACTCCTGGTGTGTACACCAGTCTGTTGGTGCCAGTTGCTGGGACAAAAGATGAAGGAAGTGGCATGGCTTCATGAGTGAATTTGTGGAAGTGAACTTGGATGTTTATTGTAAGGCAAGTAAATGGTCCAGAGAGGCTCCTGAACATGTAGCATTAGGACTGCACAGGCTTCAAGGACCTGCATTTGTGATGGAACCCTGAATTTAAGCTCTAGGTACATTCTGGCTAGAAATGAATTTGACTTGGGGTCCATCTTGTAAGTTCTCTGAGCCTGTTTTGGTCTTTATCATGATAACACCTGCCCTACATGGCCCAGTTCTGAGGTAAAATGATTTCTATTCCTGCTAACAGCAACAGATAAACACAAAAACCAGCAAATGGAAAGCGTACGGGAAATTGAATGTTTTAGACTCAAGGGATAAGTAGCCTGGTAATAAGAGAAAAGAACAATAAGATCTACCTCGGGAAAGCCTTGCAGCAGGGCGCACGCGACTGTCCTGATACACAGCAGGGATGGACTTCTCAACTCCTCCCCGTGTCTAACTCCTGCTGCCCCTAGGCAGTGATGTTTGGATAATCTCTGTATAAAGTAGGATTCCATCAATGGAGTGAAATGCGACTTCCAATCAGCTGACGACAGGATAGGCAGAATGTGGTTGAAATAAAGAGACAAAAGACCAGCTGAGAGCAGCACGTAGCTGTGGGTACTTCAGATTCTGGTCATTAGGGAAGCACTATATGTGCCCCTTACTATAGACAGCATCATTCACACTTCACAACCACTTCAGGTTTCTAGGTTTTCGGTTTCTGACATAACAAATGGAGATGTTTACAGTTCTTCTTTCATCGGTAACTTTATTTTGAAAATCCTCTAAGGTAATCTGTGTACAGTACTTTAGTTCCTATTAAAAGGTAGGAGTTGGGCTATAGAAATGGCTCAGCAGAAGCCGGGAGGTGGTGGCGCATGCCTTTAATCCCAGCACTCGGGAGGCAGAGGCAGGCGGATCTCTGTGAGTTCGAAGCCAGCCTGGTCTACAAGAGCTAGTTCCAGGACAGGAACCAAAAGCTATGGAGAAACCCTGTCTCAAAAATTAAAAATTAAAATAAAATAAAAAAAGAGATGGCTCAGAAGTTAAGAGTACTTGTTGCTCTTGCAGAGGACGTAGGTTCGGTTCCCAGCATCCACATGATGGCTTACAGCCATCTGTAACTCCAGATACGGGGGATCTGATGCCTTCTTCGGACCTCCTCAGGCACCAGGCACACATATTTACATGAGGACAAAATATGCATATAAATAAAATATAAATAAATATTAAAATAAAGTAAGGGCATTGCAAACGGCTGGTGTTAGTAGTAATAATAATAATACAAGAAGGGACATTATTTTTAAATTCTTATTGAAAGGAACTTCTTTTTCTTTTCATAGTGGTCTGATGTGGAATCCAGTGAGATATTGTCAGACATTAGCACAAGTACAACTAGTCATTAGCTTTAAGTTCAGCATTGGTACCTGATCAGTACTCTATTGTAAAAGGGCAACATGGTTGTATCTTCCATTGCTGTGCCTACAAAACTCCCAGGATCTGTTATCTGGACAAGGGGGTGTACTCTGTAAAATCGAGGGTATATTGTGGTTCCAATGAAGGCAGTAATGGAAAAAAGTATTCAGAAATGAGCGATGTTGCCTTTAAGAAAAGTACACTTCTTGAAAGAAAAGGCAATGTGAGGTGGTTAAGCTTGTAGCTACTGAAAACTGTGAATAGATAAAGAAACAGAGCCATATTTATGTTATCTGTGGTTGGAAATTTTCAATCTTCCTTCTGAGCTTTGCTGTTGATCCTCTGAGTCAAATGGAAAACAACGACCTAGTGAGAAAAAAAAAAAAAGATGCTAGTATTGTATATTCGCTACGGGATCACAATCTATAAAAAAACAAATAAGAAGAGAAGAAAGTTTTACATGATAGTGACAGAAACATAGGCTTACTGTGGAGCTAAGGAGTGAAAGAATTTAGCCTAGAGGAGGTGCCTGCCTTCTGACAGCATGGTCAAGTCCCCATCCAAGGCTGTGCCATCTTTCCACCCTGTGTACTCCTGATCTTTCCTTGCTTTCTTTCCTGTTTAGGTCAGGGTCCCTGTAAAGCTCCTGCAAGATATTCATGTTCCCAAGTTGGGTGTGTAAGCAAGGCACACACATGAAGCGAAAACACCTAGGAAGAACATAAGTACATGCAAACTGGAGTGACACGAGTCTATGTAATACCAGGCAGAAGCTCAGTGGTGGATGGGTTAATTATTTCTTCCTGTTTCCTCTTTCTTGTCAGCTGAGTCATTCTTCCTGGTCTCTTTAAAATCTGTGAGTTCCAAGTCCTGGTCTCCTGTCCCCCTGAGGGCTCAACAAAGAAAGGCAGCTAGTTGCTCCTTTTTCATAATATTTTGTCCCTGTGTGTCTTAGTGTGCAGAAGCTGTGGATAGAAATGCAAAAACAATGAATAATTAATTTGGAGCCTGCTTTATTTACATCTCATGTTGATACATTTCTGCCTAAATTAGGAGTCTTTGAATTATTTGGAGAAGCATAGTTACCCGAGTTAGTCCTTGGTTTATGAGAATCTGCGTTTCAGAAATTAGAATGGTACTTCAGATGCTACCTCTTTTAGCATATGAAAAATTGTGGTTATTAGGATAAATTATAAGAGCACACAGCATGGCTTAATTTCACAAATTGCAACGAAAGCCCAGGGATTGTTAATGTTGTCAGAAGCAACAGGGATGTTGGGAGAACAAGAAAGAGACGTAGGACAAATACACGCAGGAGGAATTGCTGTGCTGGTGATAGAGCTCAGGGACACAGCATCCAAGGCTCTGGGTTCACCACCAACACACAAGAGAAGGAGGAGTGTTGACAGCAATGAATAGTAACATTCTAGTCTTGAAAACATAATGCTGGACAGTTGCTTGCACAAGAGCAAACCAACCAACATTCCAGCATGAATGGGAGGGCCGTCCTACCTCCCACTCTTAGCTGGAAAGCTATTGACAGTTGATGGCTTCTAAGAGAGAAAGAGTCAGTTTTCTTTAAGATTCTGGACCTTGGTGAATAGTTCATGCTTCAAAAAAAGAGGCCACACATCTGTAAGTATATATGAGCAGCCCTAATTGGAGTCTGGGTTAGAAAAATAATTTAGAAGAAGGCACAAACTTGAGAGAGGAAGGAGGTGGATCTGGTTGGTGTGGAGAATGAAAGTGTTTAAAACACATTGTATGCATGCATAAAATTTTCAAATGACTTCCAAATACTTAAATATTAACAAATGATTAATAAAAAATAATGAAACAAATATTAGCTTCAGAACTGTAAAGAAAGAATGATCTCAAGTGGCTAGGAACCTATGGGGAGGCACTAAATACTGAAGCATATACAAACATAGAGCCCAAAAGATAACATATTGTAAATTCTAAGTTTACCACCATTTTCCTTTTAAAACATAAAAATGTTGATGAGAAAACAGAACATTTATAAGTTAAGTCTTAAACATGTGATTAAACTCCTGTAGGTCAATTTGTCATTGAACCTGAATGCTGACTTTCCTCAGTGTCTTGGAGGCAGTCTTTGTCCAGCACATAGCTTTTGAGAGATTGTAGTGCTAAGTACCAGGGATACAGTAATGTGGGATGCAGACAAGATGGCCCTGTCCTCCAGCACCTCCAAGACCAATAAGGACTGATATAAATTAAATGTCAAAGAACAATGTGAGGCGTTCTGATGCAGGGGTGAAGTAGGCAGTGTATGAAGAGATGTCCTGAGGAATTCAGGAGAGGTTTTTCTAGAGACCATCAGTTCCCTGGAGCAGTTATTAATCAAGAGCTGGAGAACCTATAATTTTACGTTAGCCAACAGGCTATGCACAGGCTCTGTGGCGCAGGAACTTGTCGACCATGGGGATTCTAAAGACTTATGACTAGAGCAAAAAGAATGTAGTGAACTCAGCTGAAAGCAAGATTAGTGAACAAGATTAGTGTGGTCTTTAACACTTTTCATTTTGCATCTCAAATATGGGGCCATTTTTATGTTTGTTTTGACTAAGGTCTAGGAAATGAACTGAGAAAAAACAGGAAGGATAGTGGAAGTTCAGCTGAGTTAGGAAAGAATGCAATAGAAGAAACACAGAGGAGACATGCTGGCAACTCTGAGTAGGGTGACAGAGATGGAGAGCAATGTTCAGACCAAAGCCGTGTTTAAGTGGGTTCTCCATAAACTCTCACGCTGCATTGCATATGTGGAATTTGAAATTCAAATGTTGCCAAGCATGATGCTTTGATTTTCAGAACGTGTAACTCACTCACTGTGGGAAGGGACACTGGGGTCTGACCAGACTGTACAGACATCATTCAAGTTATATTCCGTAAGTTTGACTTAGGCAGGAAGCTGTAATAGCATGTACACCGTTAGTTATGCTGCCCCTCAGCTAGCACAGAGGCTTAAGCAAAGATACCATTTTTGTAAGTTTTCTGAGCATGTATTCTGACAAAATTTCTAGTCATGAGAGAGATCGTCTAGGTAGAGAAATCAAATGAGAAAAGCCGTGTGGTGCTTCAGTCAGAACACAGTGCTGAGTAGAGAGCCACTCCACAGGACAGAGAAGAGTAGATTAAAATGGTAAGAGGAAGACAAGAGAACCGGGTCTCAGAAGCCTAGAAAGATAATTGCATATAGGCAACAGCCATCAATTCGGATGCTTCTGGGAAGACAAATGGTTATTGGATTGTATTTAGGAACATGAAAGGTATTGACCACTTCGCAGTTGTTTGTGTTGGTGGCATTATGGAAGAGAAAAGAAATCAGATAGGAGGAGCAGGGAGTGAGAGACGGGGGAGGGGGGACAGAAGTGTTGACACAGCTTCTAGCAACTGGTCAATAAGAATGGGAACAGGCTGAGTGGTTGCACAAAGCTTTGTGTTGGTATTGCGGTGGGGTCGGTTTTAAATAATGCAAGGCACCTAACTACAAAGCCAATGGACAGGATATGCTTAAAATGAGTTAGCTATGCCACAGAATCGGTATAAGATTTCTATATACTGACTAAGATTTCTGAGAAGTTGGGACATTGAGATCCATAACAGGTAATCAAACTCTTCAAAAGTAGGGACAAATTTTATTAAGTTTGTAATAGCTTTCACTAATTACACATACACATAGGTTTCATTGTGATATTTTTACACACATCTAATATATTTTGATCTTATTCTCCCACATTCCCTTGTATTGCTTCCCTCCTACTCCTGCTAATGGCCTCCTCTTCCCACCTACTCCCCCCTCTCCCTTCATGCCTTAACAAAACACTTTTAAGTTATAGCAGGAAGGAAGGGAAACAAGAAGATCATTTTTGATGATGGCAGTGTTACCCAATATTTTAGTGTTTTCTATCAGTTGGTCTATTCTCCTAAAAAGTCTAAGAAGGGCCACATAAGACAAACACAGAGAAATCTACCTAGACAATAACTATACAGCACTGAAAGCCAAAAAGAAAGAAAAATCATAAAAGTAGCAATAAAAACAAGTGAAGCATAGAAACAAAATAGGAAAAAAAAAACCTATTCCTTATAGATAGAACAATCAGAAAATCAAGGCACTTCTCATCAGAAGACTTGTCCAAAATACTAAGATTAATAACAGTCTACCAAGAATTTATACATCTAGTGAAATTATCCATTCAATATGTAAAAACCGTAAGCAGATTTGTCCTTTTAAGTGTTGGGATTTGAGAGCTTCAGTAGTAATTTTTCTGTGGGTCCTGCAAGTCCAGTCAAACAGTTCAGGCAAGAGCAGTTTCTTGCCCAAAAGGCTAACAAACTCCATGAAAAGCCTCTTAGATGCCCACCATCCTTTTGAAGTAGATTGGTGCTGCTACTTTTGAAGAGTTTGATTACCTGTTATGGGTCTCAATGACCCAACTTCTCAGAAATCTTAGTTGGTATATAGAAATCTTATACCGATTCTGTAATATAGTTAACTCATTTTAAGCATATCCTATCCATTGGCTTTGTAGTTAGGTGCCTTGCATTATTTAAAACCGACCCCACCACAACACCAACACAAAGCTTTGTATAATGAGATGTGTCTATTGTCATGAAAAGTCCAAAGTTCTTAAAACATTTTAAATGCCATATTCTGAAGGTCTCTGAAAGATTTGAAGAATACCTATCTATCTGAAATATATCTCTATGCATCTAGTAAACCTAACTAATATGACTTCAAGCTTGACTATTATAGATGGCTATCTATTAACCTGTGTTTCTTAATTACACATTACATTTTTTTAAATGAACTGCACAAGCACAATACTTTCAAGAGCAGAAATATACATATAATAAGACTGACTTAAAATTTGTATCAATAGACCAAGATCCATACCAATGCAAATTATTCATATCTTTATCATATTCCCCCTTTTAATATAAACAAATATTTGTAAACAATGATTTAGGGAATTTGGGCACAGTTTTCTCTTAACTGCTTCCTGCTTTTGTAATTTTTGGGGGGTGTTCACAGTGACTTTTCAGGGGGTCTTGGTCCTCAAACCATATTAGTCTAGAAGGATTCCACAGGTTCTTATTCTCTGTGGAAACAAAAGAAGAACCTCTTTTCCAAAGCAACAAATGTTTAGACCCAAATTCTAAAATAATACTTTTAAAATACATATGTTGGTTTAGCTTAGCAGCCCAGATAATAAAATGTCTCTTTGTACTTATCTCACTCACGGCCAAAAAATTTAAAGAAAACACAATAATATACATAATTCAGACTCTCTGTGTATATTCCATCTTTACGTGGCTTATTTTTCTTACTTTATTACTTTTTCTACATATTTAGTATTTATTTTATTATCTTTACTCCTTTAATCTATGTCTGTACTCTTTTATATTACATTTACTGTCTCTTTACTCTTTTTCTTCGCTCTCTCAAGCCTATGTACTATTTTTAAACACACTGTGTCTCATTTAGAGGTCTTTTACGTCTGAATCTGTCCTGTTGTATATCTGCAATCTTTTTCTATCCAGGAGGACTTCTTACAATGCAAAGCAGCTTGGCTAGGTCTAAGATTGCCTTGCCTTTTGGCTCCACTCAGTCCAACTGAGCAGAGGTCCATTCACTGCCTCTAAGACTTCCAGGTAGGAGCCATGCTTACCACCTCAACTCTGGTAACCAGTTGGCCCATGATGCCACCAAGTAACTTGGAGCACACTGCCCACAAACCTTATTCAAGTGCTTGTCCTCCTGAAAGAGCCAGAGTTCATGCTGGTAGCACAGCCCAGGAAGCTGCCATTTTGAAACCTCATGGTTTTTTGGTTTTGCTTGTTTGTTTGTCTGTCTGTCTGTCTGTCTGTTTTATACAATAGCTGATTCAGGAAGACCTCTCTTAAAGGAATCATGCCTCTGCTTGCTTCTCACAAACAGAGCCCACCTGAGAAAAATGCTGCTACCGAAAGCAATACTTAACTCTGTTTTTTGTATCTAAGATTCCTTTCCAAGCTTTCTCATGTTTTACATGGACTTAGTCAGCTCCACATTAGGTGTCAAATGTTTGTGTTTTTTTGAGTCAGGGTGATTGGGAAATGAACTAGCAGCCTCCGCCAGCAATGTTATAGTCACTTTTAAAGAAATTTTCTCAATTATAATTTTTAGAATTTGTACTATTCCATGCTTTTTTGGCTTTCCCTTCAAAGTCTTCTGTTTAATATACACAGACACACACACACACACACACACACACACTTTTTTTTGTATTTTCTTATTACTTGAATATCTTATTTTTAGAGTTATTTATTTAAATATTTTCCTCATTTAACCTTATAAATTTATCTCAATTTACATAGTTTCTGCTTTGTTCTGATTTCCTCTTATTCTTAGAGTGATTTCTGAAAATGACTTACCAAATTACATCCCCTATCTTTCACAAGTCTTTTTTTTGTTCAATGAACTCATTTACCAGCCTTTCCAACTTTTGTACAATTTCTATCATTTTTATTCATTCATCTCATTTTCAATAATAAAGTGGTAGCTTTCATTCATATGTGGATATATTACTACATAGCTTTCCTTGCTATATAAATGCTATTTTATTTTCTGGCCTTTTTCTCACTGTAACTTTTGCAGTTTGTTCTGCTGTATCATTTTCCTATTGCTTAGGCTTAAGTATGTTTTTATTCTTACCATGGAGGGCCTGCCAGGCTAGCTCCTCTGTAGACTTTGTTGTGTCTAGAGCCCCTGATTGGCTGTTTTCAAAGTAAACACTAGCTGTGGGGCTGTTGTGATACACTTCCTTTTCTTTTGTCTCCCTTCTCCCACTTTTTGACTTCTCATACTGGATCTTTCTAGTTTAATTTGGATTCTTCTCCCAAGAGATTCATCACAGCATTGGGGACATCCCATGAACCCTCATGTGTCTCAAGATGGGGGACTTCTTCTATTCCCCAAGAAGAAACTGGTGATCTGAGGCCTGCACTTCCCCTTCTCTATTTCTACTGCTCTTTTTAGATCAGTCAGCTATCTCTGTGGAGATCACCCACTGTGGGAGTGAACTTTTCTGTTCTAAAGGCCATTCAGAGAACCACCATCCATTTCCCTGTTTTCTTTCTTCACAGCTGCTACTACCGTGGTCTAGTAGTTTGTTACCATTTGCTAGTGGGGACATGTTGTAGTTTAATATTCTTGTAGATACTTTTAAGGTAATTTTAATTACTTTCTCTATATGTCTAAAGGATATCAGTTATATTTAAAATGTTATGCCGAGAATCTGAGCAAACTTCAAAAGTAGAGCTGGGTGTGATACTACACCCTTGTAACCCTCATACTTGAGGCAGGACAATTGTGAGGATTGTGAAATTAGCTTGGGTTATACAGCAAGTACCAAGTCATCCAGGGTGGCATAGAAAGACCAAAACGCCAAGTAATAAATAAGAGTTAGTAATAATTATATACTAACTGTATATTTGGGTAATCATTAAAATATTATTAACATATGTATTCATTCTGTAAACATCATAGATAAACTAGATTACTAGGTTTAAATTATATTTAAGCAGAACAGTTAAAATCATTTTAGAAATAAAATTAAAAAGTGCTATGCAATGTGTTAGAATTTTGATGCTTACACAAGTGTAACTCCATTTGGAAATATGGTGATTAAATTTCTTTAAAATTAATGGACAAGGATATTCTAAAAAATACAAGGTTAGAATAATATAGATGACGCTTCTTATCTGTAGATTCCATAAGTACAACTTCAGATAAGGAAGATTTGGAAACAAATTGCATGTATACTGAACATGCACCTTTTCTTAACCCTACCATTAAAAACATAACATAAAACTCTGCACGCCTTTCCATTATATTTGTTGTAAGTTTTCTAGGGTATGCTTGGGTCATATGAAACTTGAGGGCTTAAGGATTTTCTCCTGAGACCAAAGCCCTACAGAAGAAGAGAGAAAAGGTTTCTAGAGAAGTAAACGTTTGTGTTTAATGTGAGTGTATGACACCATAGGCTCATCAGAACCAATAGGGTGTACATCACATGAACCCTACAGCAAGCTGTGGACCTGTGCATGTAGGCTTATATATTATGACAAACGCACTACTCATGTACGATGCTGATGCAGAAGAGCTTCGTGTGTAAATGTGAGAACTACTTGTACACAGAATTGTCGGGATTTGCTGCTCACTTTTGCTGTGAACCTCAAGCTGCTGTGAGGAAAAAAGCAAGTCCTGATGAATTTTAAAATACAAATAGAAGCTAGGTTATAAGACTTCATATTCTTTCTAATGAGGATGTGGAGCCTGAAGACAAATGGACCTATTTGGGGTTAAAGCAAAAGAGCACATCAAATTCTAAGCTGGATTGTCAAATGATCTCTCTGAGTTTTCAGTGATGAGCCATTCCCCAGGCTTCTCCTGGCTCAGTTTTGCCATTTAAACTATGTGGACCGCAGTGAGGTTCTGCCTCATTACTTCATAGGTGTCTTGAAGATAGATGAATTTCTATTCTAAACTGTTTTTGTCTGTTTGACAAAATGTACCTTATATGCCAAGATCCATGCATCTTCCACCTTATGTTTTGTTCCAGTTACACAAGAGGAACACAACTATACAATAGAAACAGAGACGAATTGGACTCTGGAAATACCATGCTTTCAAAATACCTCCTCAGAAATTTCACCTGGGTTCACCTTTTCATGGTTGGTGGTAAGTGTTGCCCTTTTCAGTGAATAACTGTAATGATCTTTAAATATTAATGAGTTGAAATGAATAGCAAGCAATAATAGAGAAACACTTGATGAGACACAGGCATTATGCCAGTGGCTGGGGAAAGACTGGGGAAGGAAGGAAAGGGCACAGGGGTGTCTTCCAGCTAGACAAGCAGCGATGCATGCGGTGGAACTCTGAAATTAGCTGTTAGAGGTTGATTTCTGTTTCAAATTATAAACCAGACCGTGACTGCGGAGAAAACCAAGGAGTGATGCTGCCCTGGGGAAAAGTCACATACAGAAGTCTCTAGTCACTAATATTTGTTTTACAAATAACATATGTAGAGAAATAGACTTCTTTTCCCAGAACTTGCATTGCCATAATCTTGCATTGCTTTAATCGAGAAATGCAAAACCTGATGTTTATGAAATACAAGAAGAGGATGGAGTGATGGCTCAGCAGTTAGGAAAGCTCACTGCTCTATCAGAGGATACTGAAAGACAAACAAGGGATTCATTGTTGCCCCCCCCCGACCTCCACAGGTGCCTGCACACACACACACACACACACACACATAGAGAAACACACACACAGGCAAACACACACATGAATTGTACATGGGAGAAACGGGCTCTGCGGAAGCACATCGCTGTTCGGTTCTGTTGCTGAATCGGGCTCTAGGCCAATAGTAACCACAACCTTTAAAAACCACTACAAATGGCCAGAATAGGGACTTTCAAAAGTTGCATTTATTTATTTATGAAGTTATGCACCACGACATGTATGGAGGTCAGAGGACAACTTTCAGGACTCAGTTCTCTTCGTCCAACTCGTAGTCCCAAGAATAGAACTCAAATCACCTTTTCACCATCCTCATGTTAAATTGATGGTCACCAAATTCATGCTGTTTGGTTGGCTCATTAGTGCCAGCTCATTAGGGGTCAAATACTAGATGAATGATAAGTCTCCTTTATGTAGTAGTATCCTTCAAGGAAACTTGGAAGGTGGTAGAGACATTTCCTATGGATCCCATCAGGACATTTAGAATAAATGAGGGCTGGAGAGAGTGCAGGGGGCAGGGTAAGTCTTGAGCCTCAGCAGACTCTCACACCACACTGTCATTTAAAGACTGGATTGTAATATAGACAAATAGAGAGATCCCCATGAAAGAATCCTTCCTTCAAAGGGAATAATGGATTGGCAATGAGCTGATTAAATTCCTGCTGTGCGTTCTCTTTTTAAATGTCAAAATCTGTTTGCTTCACGGACTTTCAGCCCTGTCCTAACTACTGATGGCTCTAGGATTGACTAAGACTGGTGTGAAAACATCTAATGTCCCTGTATTAGGAAACAGAGAAAGCCTCCCCCCCCCCCCCCCCCCCCGCCATCATTGCTGTATGTCTGCAGAGGTCATGCAGATTCTTACAAACAGGAAGTAATGTGGCTTTAAGTAAAAGGCTAAGGAGCAGAAATGATGAAGATAAGCTCAGCAGGGCAGAAACCTGCTGTGCTGAGCCCAGAAACCCTGGGAAACTGCAAAGGCCTCCCGTCCTGAGTATTTCATTAAACCCCGGGAACATTTCTATAGACAAACATTATCCAAGTCTCCAGAAAATAAAAGTCATGTTGTCACGTATGTGGAATTATAAAATCTAATTAAGTCAGTTGTGAGTCTCATGGGGAAAGTTATTATTAAGATTCTCAATATCATTGTAAAAAATGCATTTGGTATGTGGACCTGGTCTCATGGCAGCTGTGTTAAATGGAGCTGATCCTTTGTTTGGGAGGAGTTATATTCAAGGCTGTACTAACTGAAGTCAACGGGCATCAGACACAAACACAGGGCATCTAATGTTCAGTTGCCACAAGATAATTCGGATACCTAAGAAAATACAAAAGGCCAGCTTGTGAGCAACCACGTGAATGGTGGAGTGCTAAATAAGAAATTGAGGGCTTTGTGGGTTTAGTTGGGAAATGGGTTGGTAGATAAACAGCAAGTGCTAGTTTTGCTATTTAATTCCTAGGACACACACCAGCATCAGGGAAATTCTTCAGGCTTATTCTGGGAGTTTCTAAGTACATTCTAATATTCTGTTTTCATTACAAACTAACATCCTGTGATTTCCCACAGTATAAATTTTAATTCAATCCAATAAACAGATGTGAATCTGATTTGAGTGCTGGGTTTTCTACAGGGATACAAAATTATATTAGATATATTTTCTATCATGCCATATATTTATAATAAAATGTAAAAAAAATAGTAGTACTCAGGGAAAATAATTTTCCAGATAAATCCAGAAAAGCTTTTTGAAGAGTTATGTTTGAGCCATATAATTAAAGACACTTAATAGCAAAAGACAGACATATGCTATAACAAGGCCCTGGGACTTATACAGACAAATTAGTAGTATATCCCACGGAATGTCTTAAGGAAATATTTGCTCTCACAGTCAGTGAACTAAATAGAGATCCTTCACCACTGTTTATGAACTCACAGTGGCTTGTTCTCACCTGCATAAGACTTGTACAAGACCAAAGCGGTTGACATTCTGGCGTGGAGGAGGAGGTGCTCAGAATCCTATACCCCTGACTGAAGACCTTTGGATGGGTAATGGCTTCTGTGGGGATGGAGAATCAGTTTTCTTGAGAAGTGTGGATCCTGGTGGCTCTACCACAATCAAATGATGACCCCACACCCAGTAATACACAAGTAGCACAAGTTGCACTCAATGGATTATTTTTAAAAACAGAGGGGGAGGGACGCAATGTTCGGAGGATGTATCCAGGGTGAGTGTGGGTCTGGGACCAGTTAGGGAGTGGAGGCATGGTGAATATGGTCAAAATACATCCTGTGAAATCTTCAAAATAATAGAAATATATTTAAACATAAAAAACAGTTTTGATCGTACTGCACGTACTGACTTTGTGGGAGCCTAGGCAGTTTGGATGCTCACCTTACTAGACCTGGATGGAGGTGGGTGGTCCTTGGACTTCCCACAGGGCAGGGAACCCTGATTGCTTTTTGGGCTGAGGAGGGAGGAGGACTTGATTGGGGGAGGGGGAGGGAAATGGGAGGCGGTGGCGGGGAAGAGACAGAAATCTTAAATAAATAAATAAACACAAACAGAAAGAGGCCTATCTCAATACTTATTATACCCATCGGTTAGTACAGCTTTCACCTCTCATCAGAGAGACTTCCTTTTGCCACAGGCACACACAACTAGCACCAAGTCTAAGTGACTATGGAGTGTTCTGCCATAGACAGGGCATCTCTATCATGCCAACTCCCCACAAGCTCTGGGAGCATTATGGAATAAAGGCAGCAAGAGAATAAAAGCCAGCGGTTAAGAAGACTTCTGTGAAATAGTATCCTGTCCTCTGGGTGTGGCAGGACAGGGCCATCGTACCCATGAACTCACAATAGTTACAGGTATCTACACAGACTTCCACAAGATCAGTCCAGTTAATAGTCCAGCTAAGAACCAGGAAGAGGTTCATGAGGCCCACCTCAAACTGAAGAACTATTGACAGTTGATGAGATGGCTTTCTTCAGAGATGTCCCTAGTAGGTTGCCAAGGTTCTAGAGGACAGTCCTAAACCCATGCAGATATAGGTAGCTCTAGACTTAGAGAGTGATGAAGAGTGAGAAGAAGAGGAAGAGGAGGAAGAAGAGGGGGCAGGATGGAGGAGGAAGAGCCGATGGGGGAGCCAAGAGGAAGAGGAGGGAAAGGCAAGTAGATCACTTTATGGTCAAAATAAAAACTATACATGTATGAAATTCTCAAAGAACAAACAAAATGTTAAAAGATCTTCATATTTTTTCTTTTAAATCATGAAGTGGAGAACAGGATACAACATTTAAATCACTCGATATTCATGGTAATGTCACATAAGTACTAGATGCTTACATTGTTTAAAATTTTTATCACATTTTTATTTGTGCTGTTTTATAATCAGGCAAGAAGCAATGGTTTCAAAAGAACGTATAAAGCCTTGAGATGTAGAAACAGCATCAGAGTCAGTTAGTGGCAGCTGACTATCACTGTCTTGGCTGTTACCAAAATACTAAGTACCCGACAAACTACAAAAGGTTAACAAGTAATGGTGGTTAGATATAAATTGGTCCAGCGCCGCTGGAAATGAGTGTGAGGAGTTCGGCAAGCAGCCTGCATTGACAGTGCTGGCAGGGTGGAGAATACTTGGAGAAAATGTGAAGACGCAAAGCAGATTGGAGACAGAGAAGCAGGGATCAATACAGCCAGCAACAACTGTGGAAGAGCTCAGAGCACCCAACACCTGCTGTGCACTGTGCACAACGCAGCCAGGGCCAACTCAGAGCTGGCTCCAGGCAACTGAAGCCAGTCAGAGACAAGACAGAACCACTAAATCAAATAGTGCCCATGTCCCCTACAAAACTGGAAAGTCTGATCCCAGTACAAAAACACGGGCGGCTCAATGGATGAGTTTTATCATGAGTTGTGCTTGAGATGCACATGGCAGCAATTTTTCATAAATCAATATGACCTATCCAATCCCTATCACACTAATTTTGTTAAAACAAACAATTCTACATAATTTAATAACACATTCATGTACCTTCTTGGAGCCTCGATTTGTAACTTTTTCTGATGAAGCATTCATCTCAAATAACTACAGACAGATAAGGCAAAAACAACCCTCTGCTTCTTGTGAGGCTGTATGTAACAAAGTCACTAACAACATGGCCTTTGGGAGAAAACGGTATGTGCAAGTCCTTACTGGCTGGGCTGTGAAACCAAAGGGCTCAATTTACAGTGAGATGAGGAAGATCCTTATCAATGAAAGCAGCATTCAGAAGAGCAGCAAAAAACAATAATCAAGATAAATATTTTAATACAATATTTTCAAAATATATAAAGAAAACCCATGATGAACAAAGTATCTAACTTTTAAATAAAGCCCCATGGTTGATTATTTGTTATGAAACCACATTTTATGTGCATCATACATTATATATATATATATATTATATGATACATATATCATATATATATATATTCATTCCATGGAAGAGTATTCTCTGAGTCACTGTGGTTCTTCAATCTTAAAGGGCATCACATAGCCTGGTAGTGGGTTAGCAGAGGTGGATAAACTGAGCAGTGTGTGGCTTTATAAACTGTCTTAGCCCTCTTTGTGTGACTGTCATAGAACTCCTGAGCCTGGGGGTTTATGAAGAACAGAGACTTGCTCTCACACTATTCTGAAGGCCAGAAAGTCCAGAATCACGGTGCATGGTTGGGGACTGTACTCTACACTTCTGAGACGGTGGCTTGAATGCTGTCCTACTGATGCTGACTATTGTGTCCCTATGTGACAGAAGAATGGCGGAGAGGAATTCTACTCCCACAAACCTGGTTTTGTTTATTTGCTTGCTTTGGGTTTTTGTTTGGTATAGCTTGGCACTATCCGCCCATTCTACAGCCCCACGATGCAGAACAATCAGACAGGACACGATAGGGAGTCAAGTCAAAGCAGAAACTCAGTTTATTACTGCGAGCATCAGCTTATATAATGTTAAGTGACATCCTGTGATGTGGGGGTAGCCAAACCCTCCCTCTGGCTGGAGGGGCATTGTTGCAAATTAGGTAGGTACAATAAATAACCAAGCCAGTTCAAGAATAACAGTTAATGGTTAAAAAGGGGAGACTCATGCTACAAGAGTGGGAGGTCCGACGTCCTACCTGTCCGGCGGGCACCATGCAGAGAGGACATGCACCTGGGTCCTCCCAGTTTTTCTACCTGGGCCCCAGGTAGCTACACCCTAACTAGATGTGATTGGTTGATAGAGTTTCCTCATCAGGGTGTCTACCTAGTTTTTGCTGTCTCGTCCTCACTCAAACTTGAGCCAGGCTTCTCTCTGTCCTACAGGCCTCAAAGTATAGGCCATGAACTGGAGTCAGGCTTTTTTCTGTCCTATAGGCCTCAAGGTACAGGCCCTAAGATAATTTGGCCCAACAGGGAATAGGTTTGGGAGGTACAGGAACAAAACCATTTAAACCACAGCAATAATTCTCCAAATTTTCCATTTATCTGGGTACACAGTAAACTTTCATAAAATCACAGCGTGTTTGTGGGTAGAACTAGCGAGGAGTGAACTTGTATTACTGATCACCTACTAAGTGTCTGGACTGCACAGCTAGTTAAATGTTTACTGCTCATCAAAACATAAGAGCCCCCAACTAAGATTCCTGGAAGCGGTGGGTACATAGCCTGAACTGGCCATGCCCTGGTATTGGTATGGTGACAATCACAGTTGTCATCGAAGAGCCTTCATTCAGTGACTGATAGGGGTGGATTCAGAGACATACTGCTAAGCATTGGGCCGAGCTCTGCTAGTCTGGCTCATGGGAACTCACAGAGTTTGAACCAACAACCAGGAAGCTTGCACGGGACTGACCTAGGCCCTCTGCATATGTGTGACAGTTGTGTAGCTTGGTCTATTTGTGGGACACCTGGTCACAGAAGCAGGGCTGTGCCTGGTGCTTGGCTGGCTCTTGGGAACCTATTCCTCATGTTGGATTGTCTTGCCCAGATTAAATACAGGGAAGGTGCTTGATCTTAGGGCAGCTTGATATGCCATGCTTTGCTCCTGCCCATGGGAGGCCTGCCCCATTCTGAGCAAATACAAAGGAGTTGAGTGAATATACCCTATGATGCTGGTCACCGCAAATGGTTGGTATAACATAAGGCCCTTTGCAGCCAGCATCCTGCCCTGACCCCTGCAGGCCACAACCTTATAAAGTTTTGTGGCTTTTGGGGATTTATCCTACATTCTTCATTCTAGATATGCCTCAAAGTATCATTGTTTAGTTATTTAGTCCTTGAGATTTGTCCTATATGTGCAGTCCTGAGGCATGGTTTTCCTTGGTTCTGAGCATCCTTGCTTTAAAATGCTTTGGTTTGAGTACCTTCTTCTTCTGTATGGTTATGGGCAAGTTAATCATAATTTATTCCAGACTATGTAAGGCGTATAAGATATGTTTTAACAAGCTTTGCAGTGTCTAGAACATAGTGTGCACTAAACGGATTAAAGACAATCTGTTATCTATTACCAAATGGTTATCTACTAGCCAGTTGGTTAGCTATTACCAAATCGCTCGCCTGAAAATAACATTACATAGACTGAGAAGGTTGTACATATGTATTTAGGAACGTGTGTGTGTGTGTGTGTGTGTGTGTGTGTGTGTGTGTGTATGTGTGTGTATGAGGGAGAGAGAGAGAGAAAGAGAGAGAGAGAGAGAGAGAGAACAATAAAATAGAGGTCATGAATTTTAAAACAAAAACAAAAAGGAGTACATGGGATACTTTGGAGAAGGAAAGGAAAGGGGAAGGGATGCAATTATATTATAATCTCAAAAAATGTAGCTTAAAAGAAAAAATCCTTAATAATGAGAACTTACTATTCCAGTTGCAGTCAGAGCATAATTATAGAACTTCCCTGCCACTGGGAAACCGACCCTAGAATCCCTCAGGATCTCCTCACATTACAGGTTTCAGGACACTTAGTAGCTGAAATTTCATCTTTAAAAAACAAAGTTACCCTGTCCCTCTGCAACTGCTAAATGCCAAAGGAAAGCAAGCAAAGTAAAACACTGCTGGATCCATTGGTATACATGGGTGTGTGCTATCGTCATCAATAAAAGTGTTACAGTAAGCCATCCCTGGTATACAATAAAAGCAAAAGCAGCTTTTACCAGTCTCCATCCTGTGTCTACCCTCTTTAACAACATGACAGATGGGACTATCCCAAATTGAAAACCACATGGTGAACAGGCAAGAACACTTTAAAATAACTTCGGCTAAATTTGTTCTTTGACAATTTCATACATGTATGTGATACATTAGAATTACCCTCACCCAATGGTCCCTTCCTACCTACCTCCCACTCGCAGAACCCCCTCCTTCCACTAGATCTTTTCCCACGTTCACCTCCTTAACCAGCTCCATCTGTGTGACCATGGCTTTGGAACTCTCCATTGGAGTACGGTTGACTCCTCAGTGGGTACACAGTTACACACAGCTACTGCCCTTCCAGCAGGATCCATTAGTAGTCAGCAGTTTAGCAGGGAGGGGCCGGGCCCCACGAGCTTCTTCTTTCTGATTCCTGATTGACTGTTGGCAGGCCAAGAATCCTTTTTTCCTTTTCTTTTTGAGATTGCAAGTACGTAACCTTTCCTTTACCTCCCTCTGAACCCTCTCACAAGCTCCTACCTGCTCATTTTCAAACTTGTGATCTCCTTTTTTATTGTTATTAATTGTGGTTACCTGCATACATGCATGTTTCCAGGGCTGACCATTTGGTACTAGAACACCAGTAGCTATGCTCTTCCCTGGAGAAGGCTATTTTTCTCACTCCCAGGAATCACAGGTTTCCTGTAATTCTTTGAGTAGGGTTGAGGCACCATGCTCTTCCCCCTGTCCACTTTGTTATGTCTGTTTGTGTGGTCCTTGTTCAGCTCATGAGTAGCCAATCATTTGTCTTTATACTCACTCCTCTGTGAAGGATACTTCTTTTTGAAACAGAAACCATTGCATAAAGCCACAACCAATCAAAATGCAGAGTTGTGGGTCCCAGTTCCAATGGATACATCGACATTGCCACACCTAAGGCTCAGGAAGCATTGTAGAAGAGAGAGGCTGTGAGATGTGAGAGTCAGATTATCAGGGAGTTTGCTGGGAGAGTGTCTCCTAGTAATGGTAGAAGCTACGCCCATTAAAGACACTCCACGTTTTGAACTTACACAATCTTTATAAAACCAGCCCATGTGTAAGATGATCTGAGAAGTACGTTGTGCTGAAGGGCCTGCAGGGGGAGCCAGCTTCCTTAACTATTACCTTCAAATCTGTGATGCTGAGGGAAATACCTTCTACTTCATTCTGCTAGTACTCCGGACTCCCCTGGACCCCATCATGGGAATGCATCCTCCCTTTGCTCTTCTTCAGAAGGAAGATTAAAGGTCAGGTTCACAAAGCTGTAGAGGTTCTTACCTTGTTGGGGGGGCTGGGGCAGGTAAGACTAGGGTAGTTTGCAAGAAACCCTAGAATTCCATCTGTATGCAACACTGTTAACAATCTTGCATCTTGCCCAGATTCAGAGACGTGTGACTTACATAAGAACTGGTATTCAGTATTATCTGGAAATTTCTGTATAATTACTCTAATAAGTCTTCCTGTGTTGAATTTACTCACCGACCTAGACTCTACTTCTACCCTGACTCTAACTTTTTAAACTAGAGGTTCCAAGTCACAGAGAGTTGCTTTCATTATTTTAAGTCTTTCCCCCTATCAAGGGCTTTCCTATCTGCCCTTCTCCCCTTTCGTTCCTCCCATTTCCCTTGGGGATAATAATTTATCTGGAAAGTTTATGTTTAGACCAGCCATTCTCAGACCTGGCTCCCCTGAGGAACTTTAAAATTGTTCCAGGTTATGCCTGGGCTCAAACAGATTGAACATGAATCTCTAGAGGGAAACTCGTGCCGGGAACAGTTTCCAAACAGCTAATTGAGAAGATTGAATTAGGCTAGCATGGAGAAGGAATTTAAGCAGCACACTGCCTTGTGCTCTCCAAGAGTTCTATCCCCCTATGACACTCACAATCATGATCTTTACAAGGCTTGCATGGACATCCTTAGTAGTGGGGAAAATAATAGGAGCTTCTCTTCATCAGCCCAAGACAGGACAGGAAATGGAGGTGTCAGGTTCTCCCAGCAAACTCCAGTAACAAAAGTCACGTTAGCATTTAAAGCCCACTTTTCAGGAGCTCTCTCTGGGTCTTCTAAAGCCACAGAAGCCTGGAAACAATGGCCAGGACTGCGAGTATAATGAAGAACTGCAATAAGGAGGACACAGGGGACAAATTTTGAGGAGGTCCCTTCCTCACAGGTGCCTTCCCTTCGTGTGCCAGACTCTGAAATGTGTCTTCCCTAAGTTCTTTGCTCTCTTGTCTCTACTTCATCCTACTCCTGATTCTGAAAGGAACTAAATTAGACCTTTCCCTAGGGAATTCTGGGAAGAGAAGATAAGTGGAATCATGAAGTTAATGTAAAAAACTTACTATCAAAACCCCAATGTCCTCAGCACATTTTAACAGTATGAACTTCCTCATTGAGCTTTGGGGTCTGCAGCTGGCACTCTCCCCTGCCCCGAAAGCAAGGCTGTGAGAAGCTAGATCTGTTCAAAGGGTGTTTCCCTTCCTGTTATGAGGAAAAAAGAGTGAATGAAATGAATGAAGCACACGTGGGCAGCCTGTACATGGCCGTTTTGTTGAACTTGTCCATATTGGATTTCATGGTCTAAATTAATGAGAATGACTGACCAGGTCTCTTCCTCGGAAAAAAGAGTAATGTTTATTAAATTGTAAGGACAGCAATATTTTCTCTAGTAATAGACTCAATCTCCTTCCATTTTAATTCTTCATCATCCTTTTTTTGTTGTTTGTTTTGTTTTGTTTTTAGGGTTTCCCAGTAGGTATGGAGCCAGTTCTGGAACTTACTCTGTAGATCAGGCTGGCCTTGAACTCACAGTGATCTACCTATCTCTGCCTTCCCAGTGCTGGGATTAAAGATGTGCACCACCACTGCTCGGCTCTTCATTGTTCATGTTTTATTAATGTTTAAATAGCACTGGTTAAGTTGAAGAGGTGGCTCGGTGGTTAATGTCCTTTCCATCCTCCAGAGGAACTGAGTTCAGCTCCCAATATCCACATTGGGCATCTCATACCAACTCTAGATCCAGCACATTCCGTGCCTTCTTCTGGCTTCCACAGCATCTGCACTCATGTGCACCTACATGTAGACAAACCTGCACATAATTCAAAACAAGTAAATAGTGTTTAAGAAACAGTCAGTTGAAGCAGATTCACATGTTCTGTGTTCCGTAACTGACTACTATTTCTCTCGCCAGGAGAAAGATGGAGTCCAGGAAGTTCTCCTCACCCACGATGACCACATCTGCAATTCCACATCATTTAAAGGCAGAGTCAAGCTGGGGGCAGACTTTGGACTCCACCTCTCCCCGGTCCAAATCCAAGATGACGGCTTGACATTCTCTTGCCAGCTGAGAGTCACTCCTCTTGAAGTCTGGAAGACCTCCACTACAGTCAAGGTTTTTGGTAAGGAGTTTGTTCAGTGAGCTCTCTGCCACCTCTGTCAATGCCTCTGGTCATGCTCTTTCCTTACATGGGAGTCCCCCTTTTACAGTGGACAGCAGCCACACAATTCCCTTTTCCTGCAATTCCCTTTTCCTTGATGCCTATCATTCTCATTGGGGGCGGGACCAAAGGTGGAAGGCTAAAAAATAATGACTCAGTTAATAGAATAAAGCCACCAGAAAGTCACATATAGGTCAGCTTCCTGGTGGCCTCTGCCTTGTTTGCAGGCATAATGTTTCCTCTGGGTACTGGGAATCTCTTTAATTATAACTGCCAAAGTCTAATTGCTTGGCTGTCTAATTATCTGAGTTATTTTCTCCTGCAAAGTACAATAAGGCCACCAGCAGCAAAAGAGGCTGGTAAACACAGCCAGAGAAACTGCAGGAGGCCCCACACCATCCTGCAAGGGCCCCCTGGGGTGAGAATCCTCTGGGGTTTTGCAAAGATAGTGAAGCCTGCAGGGATGGCTCTCTGACCTGATCCTCAGAACACCTAGCTGTGAAATCCACCGTGACCCCATTCAGAATGTAGAGACTCTGCAGGCTGCAATTTGATGAGAAAATGTGTGTGTTCTGTTTGGTTTCCTGGTGCAAGAAAATATTACTAAAGAGACGCTCCTGACTTGGGCTAGTTTTTCATTTTTCAAACCATGACCTGTAGTTCTTAAAGTCACTCTAAAGGAGGGCAAAGGGGAAAGCGGCCACGTGGATGGCAATCAATTGTTTTTGAAAATGAAGTAAGCAAAGAGAAAATACACTTCCTAAAATCTAAGGGCCTGGGATGCTAGATTGCTTCTCAGATTTCTTAATGATATGGCAGACAGAATAAAATAAAATATAAAAGGGGTTATTTATTTTTCATTTAGAAACATGCTGCACTGAATTAGAGGTCAGAAAATGGGGTCGGTGGAAGAAAACACAGAGAAGTTTATAAAGACAGAAATAGCTGAGGCAAGATTTACTTAATGTGGAGTTTCATGGATATAGCTTTCTCCTGTGCCCTGTTGTCTTCCCCTGCCCCCTTTTCTTCTCTCTTCTCCTTACTTCTATGCTTCCCTTCTCTCCCGTGTCTCCCGGGAGGGTGAACTTGATCACAATTATCCGTTCCCATCAGCTCTTTGTGAAGCCTAGGCAGTGTCCTGTGAAGACTTCCAAACAGACTGATTTGCTTTTACTGAACCCATAGCACCGTTCGTTCACTTCCAGGGTGTGACTATCTTAGCACAAACACAAACTGACTCATCTGGCCTTGCTATTGGCAGGCCAAGGAAGGCAGACATCCAGGATGTGGGAAGAAAGATGCATTTTAACGTAGGTGAGATCTTTGTGCCACGGCATGATCTAAGTGCCTTGTCAACATGGAATCCATGGCTGCATGTCTTCACCACCCTCAAACGTTTCCATGTTGGTCTGGAAGGCACATATGCTCCTACATCCCACATTTAGCATCGTCTCTGCTCCCCCATTGCTCTGTCTGGATACGTTCTTCTTTTTTAAGCTCCCTTTGGACGGTGCTTACAAATATGGAACAGTGGCTGCTTATTTTGCAATTAAGTTTGCATTGCTCACTGGAATTCTTAAGCAAATATACCGTTTACAGACACGCTGCTGGCTGCGAAGGAGGGTCTCCATGATTTCGCTCTACCTCTGACAGGCACACTTGTTTCGCCTGTAATTTGGGGCAATTTATTCAAGAGGATTACAAGTTTGAGCCCATGCCACAGAATGAAACCGTGCCAAATAAAAGATATATAAAATCTGCCTCTCATCCATTAGTGTTTTTCTACATTGAATAAGCCCAAATGGAATATGAAAAACGTTGTGTTGACTGTGTCGCCAACCCATCCATCACGCTCTACAACACTTGATTCTTCTTCCCAAGCCATCACTGGCTGATGTCTACTCTCTGCAGAGCAGGGAACAGAGGCAGCCTGCCCCTTTGAATCCACCACCAACTCGCTGCTGAGGCTTAGCTTGCTCCCCCTACTCAGAGCCTGAGAAGGTGACTGCTTCACATTCATAGACTGTCTCTCTCCACCACCCCAGTGACTTTCGGGTTCTTCCAGGGCCTTCATTCTACCTGTATTTGTTTCTCATAAGAGTTCACAAATACTGTTTCATTTGTCAACTTCTAGGCTGTGTCTTGGTTTGGAATCCCCAGGAACAGGGGAGTGAGGTGGGAGGTGATGGGCATTTAAACAAAATTTGGATTTAAATTAATTTATTTGAGATGGGGGTCCCAGAACTGAGAGATAGGAGTGGACACGGCCCCCACCCCTAGCCAAGAAGCTATCTGTAACTATTACCTGTTTGCAAATGGTAAACAGTCTCGCTGGTTATATTAACAATACTTAACCGCAGGCTGCCAGGCTCATCAGCAGAAGCCAACACAAAATGAACCCAATGGTATCTTTGAAGACTTGTTGTCTCATACTGGTTTGCTTTGGATTGTTTTTTTCTCAGGGGGAGGATGGGTGGGAGAGTCTTACTAAACTCTTGTATATTACAGTTTCTGCTTTTGTGGCTGCATATGTATTTTTATTATTATTCATTATTAAATTCTGGTGATTTGCTATGTTTATTTGATTGTTTTCTAAACAGAAAGAAAGAAAAACCTGTAGAGTTAGGTGGGTGGGATCTGGGAGAATTTGAGAGAGGGAAAACATGATGGAATAAATTGGATAAAAAAAATTTCTTCAATCAAAAAGTAAAATTTAAAAATCATTCCCAAATAAATTATATTTGGACATTAAAACTATTAACAGTCATAGTTTGTCTGAAAGGTCAATCTTGGAAACAGGACGGGGGTGGAAAGTAAGCCTAGGAGGAGAAGGAAGACAAGGAATGCACAATGATCAAACCCCTGACTTCTTCAAGCTCAGATCAGTCTTGCTGAGAGCTCTGAACTGTGGCACAAAATACATATCAGGGGCTGGTAGGATGTTTCAGTGGAAAAAGCTCTTGCACACAAACTCAGTGACATGCGTTTGAACCCTCCCCCATGAATGCAAGGTAGAAAGAGAGGTTCAAACTCCTGAAAGCTGCCCAGTGATCTTTGATAGGCGCATTATGTTACTCAGGAGCCAGCACTCACACGTATCACACACACACACACACACACACACACACAGGCAGGCAAGTAGTACACAATCCAATGCCACTAACTGTATTTCATTTATCTTTAAGCTAAGCCAGAAATCCTCATGATGATGGAAAACGGCACCATGGATGTCTTAGGAGAGGTGAGTCCCATAAACCCTGTAAACATCTATAATATTACATGCCAAGCTGTGTCAGGTTGCATGGTTGCCAGGAACATTCCCTCCAAAGACTTTATCCCTTGGCCCTTAGCCAGCTCACTGCTGCTCTGAAGGAAGGCAGGCTGGGGTGATTCTGGAAACAGAATAGAAGACCTTGCTTTGACTTACTGCTCTGAGAAGGTGAGCGGCATCCTTAGGCCTTACTTTCCTGGGGTGTGGGGGTATTTCAATTGTTTAAATGTCTCTGAACTGAGGGAAACTGGGACAGAAAGCAGTGTGAATCCTGCTAAAAGAAAGAGTTCTGCTCAGCTGACGGTTAATTTGTTGTTCCCGTGAGCTGGCTTTCCCATTGCTTTGAGAAGAGGAATGGTACACTCCTGCCCTCCTCCTATTTCCCTGGCAACAGAAGGAGGGCAGGAGAAAAGGGAAAGTAGAGCAGGATGCTCTGCGTTCACCCTCTTCAGAATAGCTCTCAGCCTCCAGTCATTGGATCGGGACACACTTACCAGCTGGTTGTCGCAAGAACAAATAACTCCATATCGCTGCAGTCAGTCAGGTCTCCACTAGCATGACATATCCAAGGGTAATATCTAGTTGTTGTGGGTTTAATAATGAAATCAACGCATGAGTAATTCTTAAAAGAGCGTGCCATGTGTGGCAAATGTCCAATGCATACTGCTGCTGCTATCCTTGCTATTCCTGTTTTTCATTTAGTTTGGTTTGGTTTTTCAATAGACATTTTCTCTGTGTAGCCCTTGTTGTTCTGGAACTCAGTTTGTAAAACATGCTAGCCTTGAACTGCCTCTGCCCCAGCACTGGGATTAAAAATGTGTGCCACCACACACTGCAACACTATTATCTGTTTTATTTCAATGTCTTGCGACCTGTGACTTCACCTAAGCTTTTCAAAACTCAAAGGAAAATAAATATTCTCGTGCATTTCCTGTTACATGGTATGGACAATTTATATTTAGCTGCCTCTCACTCCACAAATATTACGATTTTTGATCCTGCTGGATATCAGTCATTTAATTCCACAGCTGCCCATAAATCATGGCTCAGATTCTATGGGATGATTCTGGAGGACCCTAGATATCTATTATCTAAGTTTATGTGTGTATTTATGGTATCATGAATTTTAAAATAATAAGAACAGGTTTTGTCATTTATCCTCTGTTCCAACTAAGACCCAAGTTTATCAGTGCACTTCATACATTTTGGTGGTTTAAGTAACCCAACAATGCAGCTTTCAAAAGATGTATGCTCTTTTTCTTAGGCCCTCTTGCAGATTCTTGGTGCCAGAGTTCCTGAGTAAGATGACCTCAGTGCAGATATAAAACAAGAAAACCAGATCCAAGAATCCCAGTTGGAAATTAAGAAGGCAATACTTGGCTTCGCGTTCCACAAGTCATAAAATTTCCTCTTCAGGCCCAAGAAGGCATAGATGCCGGCTAGGGAAACAAAGGGACATGCATTATTCCCTGAGGAATCAGTGAATATTCAGCTCTCTCCACCTCCATGTCACCATGGCTGGCCTGGAGATGCTTGAAACTCTCGCCAAACGTTAAGGCTCCTTCACTCTAATATTCTTAGGATTGGTGCTGTATTGTTAATAACTCTCCAACTCTTCCAAGCATCTTGACATACTTATTTTGTTTTGCTTTCAACCAGCCTCTAAAATAGAGCAGCTGTTATTTTATAGATAAGATGTTCAACCCAGAGAGCCCTGAACGTTTGGCTGAGTGCCTCACAAGGAACTGAGGTGCAGTGCATGTGAGCATGACCCGGGGAGGATGAGAAGAAAGGGTGCCTTGCTCCAGGAGCAGGCATATCGAAGCAGAATCTAACTGTGCCTTGTTATCTCCATCAAGGAGTTAGCCACTGTGAGTCTCAGAGTGCTAATTTCTGAAACTTCAGGCTAATAAATATTTTGTAAGACTCTTAGGAGAATTAAATGTATATACAGTTGCAGAGTCTGTGGTACACAGTAGACATCTCAGGCATGTTTTTCCCTCCTCCCTTACCAGTCTCTCTCTGCTTCACCAACCCCTCCCTCTGCTTGTGCCTTCCTGTACCTGTGATTAATTCCAGGAAACAAATTGAGACAGAGAAAAGGGAAGACTAGGACACAATATAGAATCTGCTGGAGTTGTGTTTAGCTTCTCCATCTACTAACTTGAGCAACTGGAACCTTGCTTCCTTATCTTCCTTATGCGTGGAAGTGGGCAGTGAAGGATACCAGCTTCGTAAGTGATGTGAAGATCAAATGAGAGACTGCTTGCGAAGCAGCTGCCCTGTCGTAGCCGCAGGTGCTCAGTTAAGGTAATTCCCTAGCCCCTCGTTCCAGAGAGGAATTAAGTGACTGTCCATGTACCGGAGGCCTGAACTTAACAGCCCTCAGTTTAAGATTTTGCTGGGGACTCAGTCTATTATGACCTGCGACCCAGTGTTATTAGCTAAACCTACAAAGCCTGTGACTAACGTGTCTTCTCTGTACAACAAACAAGACCCAGCATTATTCTAACGATGATGCCTCTGAGAATTGGATACACTAGCAAGGTCTTCAGAGAATAGTCTCTCTATGCCTACCTTATGTGTTCCCAAGGACAGGCCGTAACAGGCTGTCACACAGCATACAGATTCTCTCCTGCAGCTGAGAGAGGCAAATTTAGTCTAAAGTTCAGAGTCCCTCAATGTGTATACTTTTGCATCAAACTAAAAGATGCCAAGCCACATAGTCCACAGTCTTCAGCCGCTAACACAGTAAGGCGAAGAGACATGCATGGAATCCCCAGAGTTTATTGAGCAGTTTGAACTTTCAAAAGCCACGCTGTCTCCTTTATGCTTGGGCTTTCTGCTTTAACTGGGCTCTCCTTGCCATTCTGCTCTTTTATTATTTTAATAGAATATAGAAAAATCATGTCTACACCAATTGACCAGACACAAAATGCAAGAAACAAACGCAGTTTAAGGTTGCGGTATCTAGAGAGGAAGACAATCTACATTGATAAAATCCATGGAAAACATACCATAGCCCAAAATCTAAATGAGTGTGGCAGTTAGGGTCTTACTTTAGCAGAACTCTGGTAGTGGCTTCCAGAATCCAATTACTGTGTTTATTTAGTCTGAGTTTTGCAAAGCTTGAACCTTTATGCATTCCTCAGCTTTCTTAAGTCTCATGCATGTGATTTATTGATTTGTTTGTTTTTAAGAGATCAGGTAGGACGATCTCTTTTGTGACGTAAAATGGCTCTGACTCTGAGTGTATGTGACTTCCTGTAGCCATTGTCATCTGCACTGTTGAACACCTTAGATGTCAACCTTGACAGACAGACACAGGCCTGGAAGTGGGGCTTAACCTTGTAAGGAGACCATGTAGGAAGGAGAGTTTCAATTTTTCAAGAGAAAACTAAGGAGTATTATAAGGTCGCAGTGTGTCCCGAGTTTCCATTAGCCTGGTGTTTAGACTTCCGTTTGTTCCACAGATAGCTTACTGAGAAAGCAGGTCTCACTATCATCTCTACCTGATAGGTCATGAAGAGTGAGCCATGTGAGACCTTTCGATGGAGACCAGGTCTCCATTGCTTTCAGAAAGGTTGGTGCTAGAATGCCTGTTCATCATTGAGAACAGAAACCACTGTCTTCCCTTCTTGTCCTTACTCTGCTCTGCTGTGATTAGCCACCCTTCTCGTTAGTCTAACACAATACCCGACAGAAACATCTTAAAAGAGAACTCTGTGAACCAGGTAAGAGGGGGATACAGTCATTTCTCAGAAAACCGTAACTGTTGGGGTGTGCTGGGCTGACCACACTGTGTCCCCAGTGAGAAAGATGAACATTGGAGCTCAGTTTGTCCCTTTCTTCACCTGTCTTGGGTCTCAAATAGACTAAACTAGCCTCAACCCCACTATGTTGCCAAGGGTGATCTTAAACTTACTATTCTACTGTCTCTACCTCCAGAGTGCAAGAATTATAGAAGTGAGCGTGTAGGCCGAGACTGCTCATTCATTTCCCGGCTGCCCAGACCCGAATAATAACACAGCAACTACATTAATTACAACACTGTTTAAATAGTAGCCTAGGAATATTTACTCCTAGCTAACTCTTACATTTTAAATTAACCCATTTCTATTAATCTGTGTATTGCCATGAGGCTGTGGCCTACCAGTAAGTTCTGGCTGGCGGCTGGCAACGTTCTCCTTCGGCAGCTGCATGCCATCTCCCTGACTCCACCTACTCTCTCTTTATATCTCTGTTTGGATTTCCTGCCTGGCTTGACTCTATTAAGCCATTGGCCGAAACAGCTTCTTTCATAACCAGCGGTAGTAAGAACATATTCATAGCGCTCAAAGGGGAATCCCACATTGTGAGACCAGCTCTTTTTCTCTTTTCATTCCGTCTGGAGTGTAGTAAAAACCAGATGTTGTCATCTGTATTCAGGATATCTTCCCTCTTCAGTTAAACCTCTTTAGAAATGCCCTCGGATACAGCCAAGGCATGTTTCCTATGAGATTCAGAATCCTTCCAAGTTGGCAATGCGGATTAACCAACCCATTAGAAGGGGAAAGGAGGAGAAGGTGCTGGTGGACCCATCCCAGCTAGCAGGCAGCCTCAGAACAGAAGCCATGTTCACATCCAGTTTTATTTTATTCTGTCCCTAAGTTAATATTTTAGACATAGCCTCAGCAACCCAGAAAATTTGTCTCCATGTGAACTATTAGAATCTTTTCCTTTTTTCCCCCCAAGCATCTCTGAACATTTAAAGATGAGCCTTTTAATAAAATATCAGAAGACAATGGATGGCCATGCAGCTCATATTTTAGAGGCGCAACAAAAATCTAAAACCTACTTCACAAATGAGTGTCTGGTCTCTGGGCATGAAACAAAGTCAACTCATTAAAATTGTGCCTTTGGGATGAACAGGAATGTTCTCTTTCCTTTAGTCACCCTGGAGAGCATGGTCTCTTTTCTTTATTCATCGTGAAATGTTCTACACGGCCACTTTTTCTCCCTCTTCACTCTTCTCTCGGTCACTTTTTTTTTTGTATAATTTTCTCTCTCCTCTTCGTTTCTCTTTATACTGCCTCCCTTCTTTCTCTCTGAGATTCACTTGATTACATTTACCTACTCTTTCTCCCTTATACCTTAATGTGGCGTGCGATTAAATTTAAATATTTGTGAGCAAAATAGTTTTACTCTTTAAAACTTTTATTTTAATTGTGTGCGTGGGTGTGCGTGTATATGTGCCCTGTATGTGTGAGTGCAGGAACACAGTACCACGGTGCATATGTGGAGATCAGAGGACATCTTACAAGAGTTGGCTCACCCCTTCTGTGGCGAGTCCTAGACATGGCACGTAGGTCTTCGATTTGCCTAGCAGGTGTTTTTAACATCTGACCCATATTACCAACCTAAATTTTCTTTTATTATTCTTAACATTTAAACCCAGTGAGTTGAGAGGTATTGTATTTTCTCTGTCCTAATTATGTATTAATTAGTTTTAGTTAGGTTGTTGGAAATCTCACAAGACACAGAAAAGTCTGCACAGATGAAACAGTTTTAATGTAAGAATAAAGCAAAGCATTCTGGCCAGAAGAGAAAGCTAGTCATTGCTCAGACAGAAGGCTTTCAGTCCTTCCATCATTGGATTACAGAGTAGCCTGTGTGTGCTGTCTCAGGTCGCTGCCAGCATGAATGCGTTCAGTCCCTGAGCCTCTCGGGGTGAGCTGCTCAAGTAGGTGCATTCCATTCAAATCTCCCCATCCCCTGAAACCAAGTGCTGGAGATGCTGACCCATATATTCTAACCTGAAATGACTCAGAGACTTGCGACAAAGTCATTCGTATGTCTCATTAGCGCACTTTGAAGTTCTAACCAAGGCTCAGCAAACACTGGAAGCCCTGGAGATTATGTATTTGCTCTGCTCATACCTGTAAAGGTTGGCTCGCATGATTGCTCGTGTCTTTAGAGCACCCCATAGACCACTTTTGCTTCCTATTTGAATAAGAGCTAAGGTGAAAGCCACTGTTTTTAGAACACATGCCCACAGTCAGCATTTAAGCAGAAGGGAAGGAATGTGCTACTGCAGGCGGGCCCTCTTCTGGCTGCAGGCACACCCGGCTGTCTCTCCTCTCACTTTCTGCCTCATCTCCACGATGGCTCTTCCCTCCTCCTCAAGTGCTCGCTCTTCCCTTCCACAGTCCTCTCCCACCATTCTACTGCCCTCTACATCCTCAGCACTTCCTTTTCCTCTGGCTGGCCCATAAAGTTAGGACATCTGCTGGCTCTGGGAGCTTGGCCCAGTCATCTTCCATGCCTAGAGGGATCCAGGGGGCATGATCTTGGTGCTGCCTGGCAAGGCTGTAGCTTCTCTTCTTCAACTCCTCTCTGTTCATGCTTTGTAGATGCTTCCATGGGATGGTGGTACCCATGTTGACCCCAGGCCATGACTCTCTTGTCTGACATCGAGGTAACAGGTAGCATATGATTTGAGATGGGGCTCAGCTGGAATACTCCCAGGCCTTAGAAAATCAAGCACCTTTGTTCTGGGCATCCACCTTACTTACCTCCTCCTTGGTCTCTGAAGCTCCTTTTGGCAACATCCCGATTCTGACCTTCTCCTCATCTTTTCCTGACCTCATTTTACCTCCTCTTCCACACTGTCTTCATAGTGTGCCTAGATAGATATATGCAGAATGTTTTAGTTAAACAACAAAGTTGATGAACGGTTAGGAAATAAATGTTCCAAAGCTGACCACATACGCTGCTGTGAAGTTTTCAATCTTCTGCTTTGCTGGAGTGCTGGGGTGAGTCTAAGGAGCCAGCTCACTCATTTATCCTCTTCCACAGACATTCACAGCTCTCCCCTCAACAAACAGATGTTCAGAAACAGAGACATCCCCTGCCTAGCAAATCCAGCTCTCTCAGGCGGACCCAGTGTTCCCGCGCCACCCACTCTTACATATTCAAACACCCAGGTTTCCTCCTTCACTCCCCCTCTTAACAGCTTTCTGCCTCCATGCAGCTTAACAGCTGGCTGCTTCTCAGTGGTAAGAAGGACAACAACGCCAGCTCTGGAGCAGTTCAGGAGGCTCACAATAGGGCCACAAGGATGAAGTGAACACGGCAGGTGGTGTGGGAGGGAGGAGTTTCTGCAGTGTGTTGTGGTCTAGAGGCTGAAATGCCAAATGTTCCCAGCATGTTTGACCCACAGAGGTCCCTCTGCCTTGGGGATTCTAAGGAACCTCAAGAACAAACTTAGCTGTTTTAAGCAGGAGGGTCTGGCATGCCAGGAGGAGAAGGACACGGGCAAGTCTTCACAGATTGGGCCTGCCTAGTTGTCTCCTGCCAGCAACTTACTGTATCCCACCTTTCCTGGCACAATGGCCTGCAAAGCCAACAGCCAACTGAATGTTCCCCAGGCACCTGACAGCAGGTGTTTTACTTCTTTGCCCAATTTCAAATACAGATAGGTAAGTAGGAAACCATATTGTCCCCTAACAACAGTCTGATTTCTCCGTCCTTTCTTGGATCATTTTGTACATAAATAGGAAATGTATTCATCCAGCTTGCAGCCCAGAATGGTCGGGAAATTCTGCTCTCATTCCCTCGCCACCCAGCCCTAGCAAGCACTTAGAGGCAGGGGAAGCTCTGGACTTGTTTCTGATCTCTCTGTTGCTCCATGAGCATACACCTGCACGCCTAGGCTGATGATTAGCTCATCCCTGATCCCAGGAGGAGGACACTTCTGGATTGAGCCCCTCCCTCTTCCAGGAGGTCTTTGTGTGCCGGTATGGAGTACCTGTAGGTGACTTAGTAGGCTTGCATCCTGCGTGGGTATCCAGCTTCTCAAGCAGAGAACAGTGTAAGAAAAAGTGGAGAAGATGGAATACAGACTCCTCCGAATGCAAAGACCTCTGTGACTTGAAGTATTTTCCAAACTGTCAGATCATCAAGTTTTATACTTAGCTAAAAATCCATGGCTGTTGTGAATGTGGCCAGCAGAAAAGCCAAAGATCTCACAGAAAGGAGAATATTAAGTGAAAGAAAACTGAAAATACAAAGAATGCTGGTAAATTAAGATATGAATTTCGCAGTGCTTTTATTACATTATGTAACTAGAGTTGGGAAAACCGAAATGCTCTTGGCTTATCTTCTCAGAAAGATAATCACCACTTACGGGAAATATATACTCACATTTGTATTTAAATCAGGGAAGCAAAGCCTACCACGAGGAGACAGGAACATTTTTAAAGTCAATGTCCACAGGAAGAGACATTTACAGGATAGAAGAAAAGAGAGAAATGTCACAGTGCAGATGATAGAGAGGCTAAGAGTTGCGTTTCTAAGCCAGGTGGCGTGAGCAGAGGAAAGATCCAAGTGAGATCAAGTATTGCTTTGGAAAGTTGGGCAAGGTTTGGTTTTTTAAATTATCTTTCTGTTACTGGAGTTTTAGGATAAAAAAAGCACCAACCCTGGGAGTCCCAACAGACTAGGCTCAGTGCCTATCCCAGCACACCAATTAAAGAGAGGTACTGGTGAAAGATAAATGATATAACCAACATAGCCACCCTGGGAAGGACCCTACGTGCATCTTCAGCGCACTGACGTGAGCTCTCAGTTTCATCACAGAGAGAACTGGGGCAGAAGGTGAGGGCAGCGGTGTTGCTCACGGTGTGCTGTGGCTGGTGACTGCTCAATTCTGGCTCGCAAGAGGGGGTCTGGAAATGTCCCACCCCTGTTGTTACGTGAAAGGGATTATTTGGTTGACTCCTCTTACAGGGTGCACCCTACCATCTTTAGAATCAACCTCTTTGGGGGCTATTCCATCCTGTGACGCTCACTGACACTCAGTTCCTGCTTGAAACGGTGTTTAGCCAGTCAACACTGTCTTCTGGGATCCTGGGAGACAGCGACACAGAAGGGAAAAGTCAGATGCATAAACACATAGAGGGACAAAGATTCAAGACAGTGACCAGTGCCTTTCTTTGTTCCTAGATTTAAAACCTTGATGCTTTCAAACTTGTTCTAAAAAAGCAAACAAATCCATTGGGCAAGGTGCTGTCTCAATGCAGCTGTGGTAACTAGCGATAATTCAGTATTTCATCTGTAGGTGAGGAATTGCTCCTTAGCCTGTCCACTCACCTCTCACAAAAGACAGTATTAATGGAGCAAGGAAAAAGATTTATTTGGTAAGTCAGCAAAGTCAAAAAGATGCTGATGGGCCGCATCCTGGAAGGCCATCTGAGCTTGGTGTGTTTCATACCATTTTTAAAGCTCTAGGCTGGGGGGCAGCAGTGGGGATTTAACTTAGGAAATAACTGATTAGATGCTTCCCAGACATCTAATCAGCAGATATTGCAGAGTGTGGGGGTTGTTAGCAATCTATGAGTTTTGCATAGTCATGAAGCCATTACATTCTTGTAGAAGGTGAAAATTTTAAATCATCAGTCTTGAACTGGAGGAGACAATCTGGGGATTTCAGCTCAGTGCTATTTTGTGCTATTGTGGACCAACACTCCTTGGATGATTAAGAAGAGCCAACTGTTTTCCAGTAATCACAGAGATGTGGTTAAATGCAGCGTGGAGGAGGTGGGGCTAAGTTCTCTGAACTATAAGTCCAGCTACAAAAAATGAGCAGCCGTATATATTGTATGTGTATACACATGTACATATAGAGTTACCTACAGTCAGGGCTATATTTTTTTTCTGCCTTGTCAATCTCAGCTTGTTATAATCATCTGCCAACATCTTCCCGGTTCCAGTACAACATCTCTAACTTACATCTGTTCCTCTTGGCTAAACAGCCCACCTTGGCTATCCAGTTTTGAATCCTCGCCACTTTCCAACAGACACTACCAATACAGTCCAGGCCCATACTTCCCTGTCCATAAAAGTCATCTTTGTGTGCATTTACACTACTCTACATATTTACTCCATTTTTCTTTCAGATTTAACGTTTTCTTCTTGCTCATTTAAGCCAGGCTCTAAATGAGGGCAACACTAATTCCTCAGCAATACCATACATGCTTAATATTTCCTGAAGCGTTTGACCTAAGATTGGATTATTATGGAAGTTATTTTTTTCCCTAGTTAACTGCAATGCACTTAGGGGCAGGAAACCACACATCAGGAGGAGTCTACCAGAAAAATGTCTTCTGGCACCCTTGAGTTTGGATTCACAGCTTTCTAGGCTTGGCTTATTTGATGGTAATTAGTTGGTAGATCCGCACATCAGTATTACAGCCAGTTCACTGTTCCTTACCAGTTAACTACTGTTAGAGTCAACAGTTGTGGGAAACGTTTAGCTACCAAGATCAAGGACAAGGCATATGCAAAGTTCACATATTGGTAGTAAGAAAATATATAGCTAGAAATGGAATTATAGTTTTATAGAGTATCAGATAAGCAAACTAATAAACGTCTTTGGATATATTCACAATGATATTTTCCAAAAGAATGAAAGTGTTGAAAAGATCTAACTTATCTTTGATTTTATAACATGATTACCTGTCTTAATTACTGTTTGTAGGGCCCAGATCTAACACTCCTCCTGAGGTTCATCTTGAGGACAGTTTCTGGCCAGACATTTTGTTGCATTTCCCAGCTATCCTGTGCTCTCTCTTCCCCCACCTGGTGATTAGCTACAGGACATGTTTATTCCACCTCGGGTGTGGTAATTTCCCATCTACCTGGGGAAGATTCCATTGTGCAGCAGTTAGGGATGTAAGGTTTTTCCTAAACTTGAGTAAGCAGCATCCAGTTGATCTTCTTTTGAATGACCCAGGTCTCTTGTGTGTTCTTTCAATCTCCACGCCCTTGCTCAGCTCGTGGATTAGGTACAGTGGTGTGCGAACTGTACTGAGAGTAACACAGAAATTGCATCTATTCTCTTGTTGTGAAGAGACACAATAGACAAGGAAACATGAAATAATATACTTAATCGGGGCTTATTTACAGCTTCAGGGAGTGAGCCTTGACCAACTTGGCAGGGAGTATGGCAGGAGGCAGCTAGGCAAGACACTGGAGCAGTGGCTGAGGACTTAAATCTTATCCACAGGCAGCAGAGAGAGCCAGACTGGGCCTGTGTGGGCTTCTGAAACACCAAAGCCCACCCCCATCAATATACCACATCAGACAAGGCCACACCTCCTAATCCTTCCCAGTCTACTAACTGGAGAGGAGACCAAACACTCAAATATATGAGCCTGTGGGTGCCATTCTCATTCAGACCACTATGCTACCCATCCTCCCATGTTCAATCCAAAATATTTTACCAAGAAATCTCTTGGGATGCATTACCATTGATTGCTTCTAATTCCATTAACCATGTAACACCTTGGTGTTCCATATTTGTCGCCTACCATAAGGAAGTATGCACTGTCTCCTGTAGAGAATCAAGATGAAAAACAAAGGAGGTTATGAAAAAAATTAAACCCCCAAATGATATATTTACTTAAAATGATTTCCACTGACCTTCACAATGAATGGTCTTTCACACTGTTTTGGAAACAGAAAAATAGTGTCTCGATCCCATTTCCCTTTTAATCTAGTCACATTTTTCTCTGGCTCTGGGGCTTCTTCCTTCTACTCTTTGATTTCTACTTAGTATTAACTTAATACTAGTTCTATTGCTCAGAGCCCATAAACCTCCTGCAACATTAGTAGAGTCTTGACATTCCTAGACTGACCTAGGGTTCTAGCCACAAATTTGTCAAGGCCCCCAAAGGAAAACCCCGGTGTTTTGAAAGGTAGGCAAAATCATTTCTTGTTAAGTGTCTCATAGGAATGGAGACACAAGGAGCAGGAATTTCTTCCGAGTTTGAAAATGACCCTCTTTCTGTCTGTTGTAGAGAGTATTTACCTGCCTACTGAAGAAGGTGTTCCCCAGAGCAAACATCACCTGGTTAATAGACGGAAGATTTCTTCAAGGCAATGAAGAAGGTGAGGAAACAAAGCTGTGGGAACGTGTTTGGCAACACCAAGCATTAGAAAGCATTGTACCCAAGTTAATTTTGGCATTAAAACTAATTCTTGCTCTAAGAAAAAAGCATCGTCTTACCTACCAGGTGTCAGTTTCTAATACTTCATCTGATTCCACCAAGGGGGTAGAAGGTAATATTTCCAGAATAAAACTGATATGGTTGATTTCTTCAGCTCATACAAACCATTCAGTTGGTGTTAGCAGAAGTAAATATTCTTTACAAGAACAAAAGCATTCAAATAAACATGTAGTTAATAATAATATCTCTGACTTTGTAGTGTTACTATCTGCTCTGCCTTGTTATTTTAACATATTGTGTTCATTTTTTTTAAAACACCACTGCTTTAAATCAATTGATAATAACTTTCACTTTCTCTTGTGAATATTTGGGACAGGATTGGGGTTGTGGCCAGAGGGATGGATATAAAAGGTTCCTTCATAAGGAACAAGTTTACTGGGAGGATTTAGTTTCTGGGGCAGGAAACACACAGACAATTTCAGTAGGAAGTAGTGTTTCTCATAGGTGGTAACCATGGCAGCATTGCCAGAATAAGCTCTGGCATCTGCGCCTGGACAGCAGGCCTTCCACTGACTCTCCCTTCCAACACATGGAACAATAGCTGAATCACACAGCTCTTGCTCAATTTTTTCTTTTAATTTCTAAAATTAACAGCTTCTGCTGGTAGATGAATTTATAGATCCCTTGATGATTAGTTACTGGTTAATGGGGTCACTTTAAAAGCAGTTCACTACAATAACACAACACAATCCTGAAAGTATATGTTAAAGGTTACAACAAGTATATTTTCCGGTTATGTGAAGCATCCAGATAGGATGTGCCCAGTATGTTCTCACACAAGAGGCCTGACAATGTGGTCAGAAGCCCACCAGCATACAACTAATAGCAGCTGACTAGTACTTTGCTAACTAATAGCTTCAGAATTAGCAGGAAGAACCTTTCATGGGAGCCAGGCATGTTGACACAGGCCTGCAATCCTTGTATTTGGGAAATTAAGGAAAAGTTCAAGGTCATCCTTGACTACATAATGAGTTTAAAGTCAGCCAGAGATATACCAGACCCTGGTCTCAAAGGAAACAAAGAGTCTTTAATGTCAGGACTCTGTGAGAGTTCAGAATGAACTGGCCTCTGAGGACAGATTTTTTTTTAAGTAATTTATTGCCACAATGCATGCAATTTGGAACTTATCCTAACAGTGACAGATAAAAGATTCTAGAGAAGACTCATGGGACTAGAACTGAAAATGCTTATCAATACACAACTTATTTCAGGAGAAGGCTATGGTAGGGCATCAGGATTAGAATCCACATCATCTACTACATTTATAGTTAGGAGGAAATCTAATACAATCAACACCCCCTTCCTTCTCTCTGGAAGGACCACACCTAGATGCACTTCCTCACATTAGGGAAGCTCAAAGCAGAACGGAGCTGTTTTATATTCCTTTGATATCCTTTTATTACCTAGCCAGAGTCTAGAGAAGAGCCTCCCCAGAGTTCAAACCAATTCAAGAACAAGTCACTAATTTCTCCATTACTAAATGGCACTAATGAGTTGAAATAATCTACCCAAGCCTTTGAACCCATAGTCAGAAGAAAATCATATAACGAATGCATAGTGCAGCCCAACTATGGATCAGTGCCACACAGGGCTGGAACACCTGCCACAGGTTAATCCAAGCTTTGATAGAACTGGACCTTGCTTCTCCAAAGCTAAATGCCAACTGCTTGAGAGCCTACATTACTAGCAACTAGCTGTGTGGTGCAGCATCAGTCTCTAGGCTCTCTACACAGATGGGGATGGAGGATGACTTGAGTCATGCGTTAAAGGCCCGTCTAAACCACACACAGAGACCCTTATCTCAAAACAAAGAAAAATCAACTTTTATTATGCCATGTCTCGGCATCTTCATCTGGCTGATACAGAAAATGTCAGGGACTAATCATGCTTCCATCTGTCCTGCAGGAATATACATTACGAATGATAAGAAGACTGACAGAAGTGGATTTTGGGAAGTAAAGTCAGTTTTAACAAGGATGCATGGTAACAGACCAGCACAATCAAACAACGTGACAGTTCAGTGTATGGCTCTGTCCCCTGGCCCCAGAAACAAAATGTGGAATATCTCATCACAGGCCATCATGCTTCCCTCGGGTGAGTTCCCTCTTGAGTAAAGTCATTAAGGCTTAGCCAAGAGTGCCACCAACTCAGAACATGACTAATTGGAAAGGATAGGATTTTTATTATTTCCACACCAGTACAATGCCAGAAAGATCTCCACATAACCCGAAATTGCTAAATTTCAAAATATTAAACAATTCATAAGTAGACTCTCAAAATAATTTCTCCAAATAAAAATTAAAAATGATTCCTTTTTCTATAAAGATTTTCTCACAGTAATTTTTTTATTGTGATAATAACTCTTTCTTCTTGTCTTTTCTTTTTTTCTTTTTTCTTTTTTTCCAGATGGGTGTTTCAGGTTATTGCCTCCACTAGCCTGGAACTCAGTATGTAGTACAAACTGATCTCTAACTCCTGGCAATCTACTGCCTCAGCCTCCCCAGTGCTAGAATTAGAGTCCTTAGTCACCACAGCCTAATCATGATGTTGAGTCAACTAGCATTCTGGTTCACTTATCATCCCATGCAATTAATAATAACAATTAATAATAACACCTAGGATTAGCTGAAATTTAAACTATCTTAAAATTCCTGAGTCATAAACATATTTTGAACTGGTGAATGACTCAGCAGGTAAAGGCACTTGCTGCAAGCGTGACAACAGTCCCATCTTCGGGGCCCACATGGTCAGAGAAGAGGACAGTCCAGAAAGTTGTCCTCTGATCCTCGGGCATGTGCTATGACATATGCATTCAGGCGCACACGCACAAATAAACAAATGTTCAAATGAAGAAAAGAAAACTGAGAAGATTTAATTAGTCCCAGCATGTGTAAATCTCACTGTTTAGAGATGGGTGACCTTGCATAATAATAACTTCACTGCCCTGATTAAACCGTAGTATCTACCTGGAGACTTTAATGATTGGAAAAAGTTGATAAATTCAAACCACCCTCGCTATTACAAAATTTGAATAACCAAATTTACTACCCTGAATCATACAAAAATAATTGAGATTTTACTATATAAAATATGACAATGGTCTCAGGAAATGTGGTGACAGCAGACATGTGTATTTCTAAAAAGCTATAAGGATGGCTGTCAAATGTGCATATTCAGTAGCACTCAGACAAAACCAAACAGATTTGTGAATCTTTATTACAGCGCTATAGAGCTATTAACCTCTTTAACTGTTATCCTAGCTTCATAAAAGTTGTCTATAATGCATCCATAAACATATACTAATTTATTCCGGAAACCTTTTATACAGGGATAGTTTGCATTGCACTCTGGCAACCTCCTAGACACAATGCTTGGTTACTGGATCTGCAGATGAAGGACTATATATCTTGGCACAAAGCCTTTCCCACTACTAAGAAGCAGGTGACATTCCGAGACTCTACCTGTGTCCATATAATTAAATATGAAAAAGAATCCCTGTCAATTCGGAGTCACTCATTCAGAAATTTTGATGGACTTATATGAAAACAGCCTTACTCAACTTCAGTCAGCTCCCTGAAGAACGAGCACAACTCTTTCCTAGAAGGTGGCACATGGGCAGGGCTACAGTCTAAGAACAGTAGGAAGTTTATTATGTCTCGTACAGAAGTGCCAGAGCTGAGCTTTGGCAGAAGCTGAATCTGTGAGCTAAAGGCTCTAAGATCTTCAGTTCTTTTTTTTTTTAATTTATTTATTTATTAAGGATTTCTGCCTCATCCCCACAACCGCTTCCCATTTCCCTCCCCCTCCCCCGATCAAGTCCCCCTCCCTCATCTGCTCGAAGAGCAATCAGGGTTCCCTGACCTGTGGGAAGCCCAAGGACTGCCCACCTCTATCCAGGTCTCGTAAGGTGAGCATTCAAACTGCCTAGGCTCCCTCAAAGCCAGTACGTGCAGTAGGAACAAAAACCCACTGCAATTGTTCTTGAGTTCTCAGTATTCCTCATTGTCCGCTATGTTCAGCTAGTCCGGATTTATCCCATGCTTTTTCAGACCTAGGCCAGCTGGCCTTGGTGAGATCCCAATAGAACATCCCCATTGTCTTAGTGTGTGGGTGCACCCCTCGTGTTCCTGAGTTCCTTGCTCGTGCTCCGTCTCCTTCTGCTCCTGATTTGGACCTTGAGATTTCTGTCCGGTGCTCCCGTGTGGGTCTCTGTCTCTGTCTCCTTTCATCGCCTGATGAAGGTTAATATTCCTGAGGATGCCTATGTGTTTGTCTTTGGATTCACCTTATTTAGCTTCTCTAGGAACATGAATTATAAGCTCAATGTCCTTTATTTATGGCTAGAAACCAAATATGAGTGAGTACATCCCATGTTCCTCTTTTTGGGTCTGGCTTACCTCACTCAGGATAGTGTTTTCTATTTCCATCCATTTGTATGCAAAATTCAAGAAGTCCTTGTTTTTTACTGCTGAGTAATACTCTAATATGTATATATTCCATACTTTCTTCATCCATTCTTCCGTTGAAGGGCATCTAGGTTGTTTCCAGGTTCTGGCTATTACAAACAATGCTGCCATGAACATAGTTGAGCATATACTTTTGTTGTATGATAGGGCCTCTCTTGGGTATATTCCCAAGAGTGGTATTGCTGGATCCAGGAGTAGGTTGATCCCGAATTTCCTGAGAAACCGAAACACTGCTTTCCAGAGTGGTTGCACAAGTTTGCATTCCCACCAGCAATGGGTGAGTGTACCCCTTTCTCCACAACCTCTCCAGCAAAGGCTATCATTGGTGTTTTTTATTTTAGCCATTCTGACAGGTGTAAGGTGGTATCTTAAAGTTGTCTTGATTTGCATTTCCCTGATCGCTAAGGAAGTTGAGCATGACCTTAAGTGTCTTTTGGCCATTTGAAGTTCTTCTGTTGAGAATTCTCTGTTCAGATCAGTGCCCCATTTTATAATTGGGTTGATTAGCCTTTTACGGTCTAGTTTCTTGAGTTCTTTATATATTTTGGAGATCAAACCTTTGTCAGTTGCAGGGTTGGTGAAGATCTTCTCCCAGTCAGTGGGTTGTCTTTTTGTCTTAGTGACAGTGTCCTTTGCTTTACAGAAGCTTCTCAGCCTCAGGAAGTCCCATTTATTCAATGATGCCCTTAGTGTCTGTGCTGCTGGGGTTATACATAGGAAGTGGTCTCCTGTGCCCATGTGCTGTAGAGTACTTCCCACTTTCTCTTCTATCAGGTTCAGTGTGTTCGGACTGATATTGAGGTCTTTAATCCATTTGGATTTGAGTTTTGTGCATGGTGATAGATATGGATCTATTTTCATTCTTCTACAGATTGACATCCAGTTTTGCCAGCACCATTTGTTGAAGATGCTCTCGTTTTTCCATTGTATACTTTTAGCTCCTTTATCGAAGATCAGGTGTTCATAGGTTTGTGGGTTAATGTCAGGGTCTTCTATTCGATTCCATTGGTCGACTTCTCTGTTTTTATGCCAATACCAAGCTGTTTTCAATACTGTAGCTCTGTAATAGAGTTTGAAGTCAGGGATGGTAATGCCTCCAGACAATCCTTTATTGTATAAGATTGTTTTGGCTATCCTGGGTATTTTGTTTTTCCATATAAAGTTGATTATTGTCTTCTCCAGATCTGTGAAGAATTTTGATGGGATTTTGATGGGGATTGCGTTGAATCTATAGATTGCTTTTGGTAGAATTGCCATTTTTACTATGTTGATCCTCCCAATCCAAGAGCAAGGGAGGTCTTTCCATTTTCTGGTGTCTTCTTCAATTTCTTTCTTCAAAGACTTATAGTTCTTGTCAAGTAGATCTTTCACTTCCTTGGTCAGGGTTACCCCAAGGTATTTTATGCTATTTGTGGCTATCGTGAAAGGTGATGCTTCTCTGATTTCCCTCTCTGCTTCCTTATCCTTAGTGTATAGGAAGGCAACTGATTTTTTGGAGTTGATCTTGTATCCTGCCACATTACTAAAGCTGTTTATCAGCTGTAGGAGTTCTTTGGTAGAATTTTTGGGGTCGCTTATGTACACTATCATATCATCTGCAAATAACGAAAGCTTAACTTCTTTCTTTCCAATACGAATCCCCTTGATCTCCTTATGTTGTCTTATTGCTATTGCTAGAATTTCAAGCACTATATTGAAGAGGTATGGAGAGAGTGGACATCCTTGTCGTGTTCCTGATTTTAGTGGGATGGCTTTGAGTTTTTCTCCGTTTAATTTAATGTTAGCTGTTGGCTTGTTGTAAATAGCTTAAACAGAATACTATTCCCATGTGATCCCAAACCAGTACATTCTGATATCCAACCCAAACATTGTTTCAAGATCAGAAAATAATGAAAACTTTTAAGATAAAAAGGAATACTGATTTTCATACCCCAAACACACTATATTTCAAATTTTACAGAGAAGTCCCTCTGAGTGAGCAGGGAAATTTTAATCACCAAATGAACTTTTAGTCTTCACAGCAAGATATTAAAGCTAATAAATCTTGGAGTTTCCCAAAATCTGGTTTCCAAAACTATAGCTCCCTTTCTGGCCCCATCCAAACACAAATCAACAAATCAAATTGTGCTCTTACTTGTGTAGGTGCACTCATGTATTATTTCAGAGTATAGCTGAGAGAAGAGGAACACTAAGCATTTAAGTGGAAGATTCTATACAAAGACTTCTTGCCCTATGACTTCCTACAATAAGCCAAAATTCATACTTGTGTCTGCTTCTAGGGATCCTGAAAACATAAATAGAGAATCTGATTTGCACACAAATCACCCATACATCTTGTTAAAATGCAGATTCTAATTCAGCAAGTCTGGAGCTGAGTTCTATATTATTAACAAGACGCTGCAAGAAACTTCTCACGGGGCTCCACTCTGAGAAGGATCTCATGTGCCCTGGGATTTGGCTCATTTCTTAGGTGTACCTCAAAAGGACTGACAGCTCCTCATAGGAAACCTCAGAACTGACTCAGATGTTCTGGTGGGCCAAACTCATGGCTGCTGATAGGGTTCTGAGAGACTCCTTTGCCTACAATAGAGTTGTTGAGAGCCAGAAGCCCATCCCTTTCAACATTGCAGCAAATGGAGTTATCTAAAATGTTCGTGAAGCAACCCTACTTGGTTCTAAACCTGAGTGTTGGGAAATCACCTATGCCTGTTAGGTTGTAGTCATGTCTTTTTTAACAGCCCAGATTTTTATTTTGACCAAGGCAGTGTTTCTACTTCTTGGTACAATCTGAAGTCAGACAGATGGTTTATGAGCTCAGATTTCATGTTGAAATCTATGTGGGTTCTGGACATGGGGCAAAGAGCTCCTCTCAGTATGCAAATCTTACAGTAAAATCTCCAAAATGTACTGCAAGGCTGACCGCTTCACCTTCCAAAGATGTTTGTCTATGAAATATATCAGAATACTGTTCTAAAACAAAAATGTGCATCAGTAAAAAGTAAATGCCTTACATTGTATTAATCCGGGACAGAACATAATCAATACCTTCAATTCCAGGAATTGGCACTTCCTCTATAAAGGGTGAGACAGCAAATATTTTAAGTTTTGTAGATAACATTATCTTTATCATAATTACTCAATTAAGAAATACAGCACAAAGGCTGTTATGGACAGCATATAAGCAAATTAGTATAACTGTATCCCAAAAATATTTCATTCATAATTTAAGAATGGATGGGATTTGACTATATGCATTGACTTACAACCTCTGTCAAACCATCCCACAGCGATAACCATGTAAGCACTCATCTTTCAGCCACACACCCCATCTTCACAGCATGCCATTTTAGAAGAGGATGCTTATTACTTAAGAGCAGTCAGAAAGGCATTTAATGTTGGTCTTTCTGACAATTTGGAAATGATGGTCTATACTGCATCATTCCACATATCGACATCTGTAAATACAATGAGGAACTAAACCAGTTTTTCTTCATTTGGAGGGGCATGAGCCATCAATAAAAATGACAAGACTCTTGGTAGCATTAAGATCAAAGGAAGGAGGTATATCATGAAGGTCCCCTAGGAAACCCCAATTTTAAAGAGGTTCATATGAGAAAGCTTGAAAATGTGAAAATGCTGAGAAACGGCACAAAGACTAGGAAGTCTTCATGAGTCAACTACCCTTGGGTTGAAACACTGCCTTTTGGATAGAATGTGTGGTTCATGAAAGATGGAAAAGAGATGGTCAACACCAAGATATTAAGTTGGGAGTGTGATGCTTGAGGACTTGAGACTAATCATAGACTGATGTAGGAGGGTTTTCTGTTTTGTGTTGATTTCATTGGTTAAATAAAGAAACTGCCTTGGCTTTTTGATAGGGCAGAAAATTAGGTAGGTGGAGTAGACAGAACAGAATGCTGGGTAGAAGGCAGTGAGACAGATGCCATGGCTCTCCCGCCCGAGACAGATGTAGGCTAGAATCTTGCTGGTAAGCCACAGTCATCTGGTGATACACAGATTTATTAGAAATGGGTTAATTAAGATGTGAGAGTTAGCCAAGAAGAGGCTAGAGATAATGGGCCAGGCAGTGTTTTAAATGAATACAGTTCTCCTAAGGTGAGCATCTAAACTGCCTAGGCTCCCACAAAGCCAGTACGTGCAGTAGGATGCACCCATCGGTCAGTGTTGCTATGGTAAAGTCATGCATGGCAGGGAGTCTCAGAGGTTGGTATTGATGCGAACAAGGCATAATCCTGATGCCCACGGCCTTTGTACATTTAGAGATCCATGGTTACCTCTAATATAAAAAAAAAACTAAAGTATATTTAGAGTAGAAGCATGGCTTTCATTTCATATTTAATTAAAACTATCAATTTTGCTGGAAAATGGAATAAAACAAAAGCAGTCCTCAGGAGTGAGCAATTGCTTTAGCTGGTAGCCTTTTACATTTCGCCTCCTGTCACTGTCACACACAGCTACCTTGCAGAAAGTGAGAAGCGGCTGGCAGGTGAAAAATGCCTGCAAACCAACCATCAGAAGTTTCACGTCCTGGTTCTTGGTGTTTTAGAACACTCTCCCTCTCCTGCTCCCCTCTCCTTCCTCTTTGTCATCACCCTTCTTTCTTTCTCTAGCTACCACTTTCAAAGACCAATAAATTACAACAGACATTTCCACTCAGCAAATATCAGCATATTCAATAATAATAATAATGTTAATAATAATAATATCTTAAACCTCTGCAGTGCCCTATGTAACATTTGTACATTGCTGTGTGAAAAATTACTTTGGTACTTAATGCATTGTAAAACATCCCAAATGGTTCGAGGAGCCTGGAATCCACAGCTTAGCTGGACAACACTAAGGATTTTAAGTGCCGTGAGTTTGAGTCATTGTCCTGTGCTTCAGTCATCTGAAAGATCAGCTGGAACAATAGCACGTACATCTGAGCTCAAGCATGCTCTCAAAACAAGATGCCTCAGTGCTCACTGCGTGGCCCTCAGTAGGACTGCATCTAAGATGGCTGTTGGCTTCCTCCTGACAAAGTACTTCAAGAAATAATGGCTAGAGAAAAGTAGCCTTTTAATGCCATTCTCTCCCGCACTGCAGGTCACCTCTGCTTCATTCTTTCCATGAGAAACAAGTATCGTCTCAGGGGAAAGGCTAGGATTCCATCACTTAAAGGGAAGAGTAGGAATTGTGATCAAATATAAGTCGCTGTGCTGTATCATTTTAAAAGTTTTTTATATTAAATGCAATGTTGTTTTCCTTCCTTATTTTTCATAGTGGAGAGCACAGATATCCTTTCCCTTATTCCAAGCAGGACACTGAGACACTAAACGTAATCAGCACCTAGTGGTAACAGAGGCTCTATTCATACCAGTCTGCTACATGAGTCTTGGACTGCTTCTCATCTCTCTGCCCACAATACCACAGACCCTTAGGCTCTGCCTCCTATTTTTATGTCTCTGCCCGGTCCTTTGACCCATTGACATTGATTTTGATATTGAGCCCTCATCAATAACTTATCTGGTTCTCACCATCTGATTTCCTACTCTGAACACTTAGCGCACAATACCAGGTCTGCTCTGACTCCAGACCTTGGCCTGTTCCTCATGTGGTAACAGCTGGCCTGAAGAAAGCAGATGATCATGTCTGGGAGGCAGAGGGCAGGGGAATGAGTGGGAGGTGGCAACAAAACTACAGACTTACAAATAAATATGCCAGACATGGATGGAGAACAGACTCAGGAAATGCATTATTGGATGGTATCAGAAGGAAGACGCACAGACAAGCATCAGCAGGTCAAGACACTGGGTTCTAGAGCAAGGGAGTCCCAGAGAGTTGAAAGGAGGTAGAGGATATTGCTGATTTGGGAGTGATGGCAACTCCATTAGTTTCCAGTGTTACCATATATAGACATGGAAAAAGCAGGAGAGAGAGCTAGGGTGTGGCTTAGAGGCAGAAAGCTTGACGGACATATGTAGATCCCTGGGCTCATCTCTCCAGCACTGTTACTATCACCACCACAACCAACTATGACAGCAATGCTCAGCATGCCACGGTGAGCATACAGTAGGCTTGGGGAAAGCTGCACGCAGTCTAGAAAGAGGGATCGGCTCAACTGGAAGAAAGACGCAAAATGGGTCTTCAAATTATTATCCTTTTAACACTTTTTAAACTTCATTATTTAAAAAGTTTATTACTTATTTAACAATTATGCACCGAAATTAACCGGGGCCCCAAACTAAAATTGTCATCTTCAGCGCAGCTGTAAATAAACTGAAGGCATCTTTGAGAAGAGAGGCAGGAGTCATAAGGACCGGTGGGGAGAGAGGTGTGATGGGGCCAGGTGAAGATGAGCTAAAACAGTGGGCTGTGAGTTTAGAGTGATCTGGATGGCAGCAGTCTCTGTGGCTTGTAGTTGTATGAGGAAAAGGAAAGAGGAAGCGATGTGCGTGGAATGGGAGCTGCAAGAGCAGGCAGTCTAAAGACTGGGTGATGTTGATTTACAATGGTCTACATTGATGGTGGTCTCAACAAGGCATTTGTGGAAATGGAGGGTCATATAGCAGATCCTCACCAGGACTGCCTGACTAAATACGGGGACAAAGACAGGCTTTTAGAATACTGCCCCACAAGTGCCTTCCGGCTTTCTCCTAGCAATTATCTAACCATTTTTTCCCCACTGACGTGGCTGTGTCACATAGCTGAACGGTGTCCCTGATATTTGTCGACTTCTCCCAGTGCGTCTGGAATTATTCTCAACTATAAATACATTGTTTCATTTCATTCTGCCAATAGCACAAGCTTGAAGAGTTACTACCACCCACTTCACAGGAAAGAATACTGAGACACAAAGAGCTTAAATGGCAAAAGTCAAGTCGTGCAGAAGGTTGACAAGTCAGAAAGGAGCCTAGGTAGTCAGAACACTGCTTCTGTCAGTACAAATGCCTTTTATGGTGGATAAAGCCCTGCTCATGTGAAGTTGTTATTGTGCCTGCTCATGCAGAACACCTGCATTAATCTTTCTCTTTGCTGGACCAGAGGGTCCTGAGAAATTTAGTCTCCCAAGGATGGAACTCACATCTTTTTTGTTAGAAATAATTCAGAGGAAAGAGCACCCTTCCCTTCTTTGTGTCTTCCTAGCGCCCTTCCGTGCTCTGCCTCTGCCTACAATCACCTTAATGCAATCTTTGTTGTGGGTACGGCTCTACAACATGATGCTCACAAAAACGCCATGCTCTCTTTTAGTTCTAGAAAAATCCCCAGGCATCAAGGCGGCTCAGAGGGTGGGGTACGTTTTAAGAGTCAACTCTCTTCTGCTCTCCACACTACAAACTGAACTCAAGTCACCTGGATGGCATAGTAGGCCCTTTTACCTGCTGAACAACCTTGCCAGCCCCAGATGACCAATTTTTAAAATTACTAACAATTATCCTGTCTGCAACTGTACCATATATGTGGAGAACTCTGCCTTGCTTTCTGTTGTCTTCCTTGAGTTGGTCTTGAACCCCTTTCAGACCAATAATCTGGTGGTATAGCCCTTCTTTAACATGCTACACAAGCATGTTATGACTAGAGTTTTGGAGTGTTTTTAGGACATCTCCGTGAATGTCTCCTTCACACCAGCCTGAAGGTCAGTTTTCACCTCAGCCTGAACTCTGGGACGGATAAGGCTCATTGGAATGTGTCAGTATGGCCCAGATTCTCAGTCCCACCTTTAAGGGCCCTTTGTGCTGGGGGGAGTGGGGAGCTGATGGAGAGAAACTCCACGTTTGTGCAGGAAATTGACAGATTGATCCAAGTACATCCAGTAGATGCTATAGTGATGCAGCGGAAGGCTGAGTGAAAACACTGTGATATGGAAAATAATTTAATTTTCAGGCAATATCCCTGGAATACAAGGGAAGTCATGGATGAGTTGGCCTGACTAACCACGTCGTTCTGAACTTGCAAATCTTTTTTATTCTTGCACTTGGTTGATTATATAAGCTGGACTGGGTAGCAAAAAAAAAGAAAAAATTATTTTCTCCATCATTCTCTGTTCAAATGAGCTCTGTTGAATAGTTTCTTGGCTGCTGGAAGAAATTTCAGACAAATTACTTGGCCCTTTGGGGGGTGATTTTCATATAATAAATGTCGTCTGGTCTTTTTCAGCCACTAGAGCAGACATATATCAATAATTTAAAAGTCTTGTCAAATGAAGTGCCGAAACTTGAAAAAAATTAATTTAGTCCAGAATTTCTCTTCTATCCCTTCTGCAAGCATGGGTCTGCCTTGGCCGCAGAGGGCTGACACGAATTGACTTTGTGCTTTATGACTGTGTGAGGCAAAGACAAGGAAATAGCTTCGCAATGTCCTGGTCTGACTCCAGCCTTTTGTTCCTGGTTTAGACCCCTCCCTCAGGGAACACGGAGAACAGAGAAGACAGAAGGAATAAGTAAGAAAGGGCTTCCTTTAACAGGCTAGCTCTAATCTAATCTAGGCAGTTTAGGCTATGAAAAATAACACTGGCCATCGTCATCTCATGGATGTGTGGGCAGTTGTCTTATAAAATTTTCAAAAAGTTACCAAACTGGGGAACCACTGGCATTTTACCCATCTACGCTTTCTCTGAGAAGCAGGGGGTCAGTCCCCGGGAAAGCAAACAAAGATGGAGGGTAAGAAGCAGTTGGCACGATGGCATGTGGCAACAGCCAGAACTAACATTTGTAGAGCATTCCTCTGTCCCCTCTATTCAACCCAGACTACATGAATATCCACAGAAACTCTAAAAAAGAACCGCTTCCCTTCAGGTGGGATGCACGTAAAGAGTTAAAGTGAAATGGACTGGAACCTCATGGAAGGTTCTGAACTAGGGTAAACAAAACAAATTGGAAGAAGTGGCTGCTTTTTTTTTTCCTGGAAACAACAATCATGATGATGTATGTCTGAACGCTTGCAGAATTTAATAACAGTAAGTCTTCACATTGAAGGAAAAATAAACAGCCAGGAAACACAGCAATCAACTCTCTATCATCTGGGTTTTCATACTTTTTGCCTAGCGTGTGTCATAATGTAAAATCAATTATTGGAAAGCAAGAGGTTTTAGTGTGCTGGGAGGTGGTCTTAGCCTGGAAACCAAAGAGACTAAAACAAACTGCCCCCATTCGCATGCTAAGAGTATTACCAATCTGAATGGTTCAAAATGGCAAATAAAATTCTTTTTAAAATTCTCTACTGCATGTAGAGACAATCAGACATGATCACTTTTTTAAAAAATATCATTTTAAAATTTTGGTAATTACATACATGTATACCCTGGGATAGGCAGCTACCTCAAGCTTACTAAGCCTGGGAATGCAGGGAAGTTTCCACCTGTCCTTCCCTGGCATTTCCGGTCTGAGAACACAGCTTTACATGCTCTCAGATTTGTATTCTTTATTTGATTATCTGTCCTTTCCACGTCTCTTCTAATCATTCATAATCATTCAAGTCTCCTCCATGAACATAGGCTGCAGAGAAGCAATATTCCAAATTTCAAGGTCAGCACCTAAGTGTAGTAATATGGGGCGGCAGGGCTGCGTCCCCCACACCCGGCCGCCCACATGGCTAGCTTATGCTCCGAAATAACAACACACAAACTGTATTCTTTTAATCACTGCTTGGCCCATTCTCTTCTAGGCTAATTCTCACATATTAATTTAGCCCATTCCTAATCATCTGTGTGTAGCACCCCAAGGTGCGCTTACCGGGGAGATTCTAGCCTAGTCCATCCTGGGTCGGAGCTTCATCCCGGGAGCAGGGCATGGCGTCTCTGCTGAGGCGTCTGCTCCGGAGAGCAGAGCTGTGGAGTCTCTGACCTCACTTCCTCTTCCTCCCAGTGTTCTGTCCTGTTTTCTCCTCCCACCTATCTTCTAACCAATAAAATGGGCCAGGGCAGTGCCTTTATTAGCCAATGACCTTCCTCCATCATTTCCCCTTTTTCGGTTTAAACAAAAAAAAAAGGCTTTAACTTTAACATAGCAAAATTACATATAACAAAACAGTTATCAAGTAAAAGTTACAATAATCTTTATCATAACTAAGGAAAACTATAACTATAACTAACTATTCTTAACTCCATCAAAGACTCCACAAAGATACAATACTACCTAAGCAAACAAGAAAAAAGCAACTTTTAAAACTCTAGAAATGACAGAGACATCTCGTTGCCTGGACAGTCACCCAAAATTCCTCTGTACCGTTGGGGCATCCATCTTCAGCCTTCAGGCCCATGGTATCCAGGAGACATTTCCATAAAGCAGGAAAATTCAAAGTCAGTTCAGTCACTATCTGTTGTGTCCTGCAGAATATCTCGCAGACTCTTTCAAAATGAATCAGGAACCCCGAAAGATCATCTCACCTTAGGCAAGTTCAGTAGTCCTCTCTCTGCGGGTTCTCTGTGTCCAGTTTATGCAGTAGTCCAGGCAAGAGCAGTTTCTTGCCCAAATGGCTATCAAACTCCATAAGGTGCCTCTTCGATGCCCATCTTCCTCTTGAAGTAGATTGGTGCTGCCAGGAGCAGAGTGTCTCATTGTCATGAAAAGTCCTAAGTTATTAAAACATTAAATGTCCTATTCTGTAATCTTTGAAAGACATGAAGAATGTCTATCTAACTGAAATACATCTCTATATATCTAGAAAATCTAACTAACATGACTACAAGCTTTACTATTATCAATGATTATCCATTAACAACCTATATTTCTTAATTATACAGTACATATTTAAATGAACTACACAATCACAATACCTTAATCAAAATCAGAAACACTTATACATATAACAAAATTGACAGTAAATCTCTATCAATAAAGCAAAATCTATACTAATGCAAATTATTCATACCTATATCATATATCCCCCTTTAAAAGTAAAAGAACATTTATAAACATTTTTTGGGAATTTGGGCGCAGTTATTTCTCTCCAAACTGCTTCCTGCTGAATGGGGGCGTCGTTAATTTGGTCTTTCATGGTATAACCTGTGTGCTAGTTTCATCTCAGTTGGCAGTTGAGCGAAGCAATTTTTTGAAGGCATTCACACCAACCCTTCAGGAGGGCGTGGTCCATCATACCAAATCGGAATAGAAGAAATGAACAGCGTCTCATCCTCTGTGAAAACAAAATAAGAAACTCCTTTCCAAAGTATCATGTCTTTAGATCCAAATTTCAAATTTAAGGCATTTTCAAAGTATCTATGTTGGATTAGTTCAGCAGCATTTATAAACAAATATCTTTTAGCAGTTGTTTGTCCTTCCTCAGCATTCAAACAATTCAAAGAGAGCATAATAGCATACAGTATCAAAATTCTCTGTTTATTTTCCATCTTATTACACCTTTGTTTTAACCTCTATTTCATTTATTTTTACTTTTAACTTTTTGCTTTTTGAGACAGGTTCTCTGTATCTTTGACCTGAAGTAACTCTGTAGACCAGGCTGTCTTTGAACTCTCAGAGATCCGCCTGTCTCTGCCTCCCAGGCATTCGGGATTAAAGGTGTAAACTACTACACCTTGAACTCACAGAGGTCTGTTTGCCTCTGCCTTCTAGGCACTGGGATTAAAGGCGTGTGCTACCACACACAACTCTCTTTCTTTTTTTTTTTTGTTTTTTACTTTAAGAACTTCAACTTTTAGTCTGCAAATATTTTTAACACACTGTAAACCATTTAAAAATTTTCTTTGTCTTTGAATCTCTCTTTACTGTATATCTCTCTTTTTCTGACCACATGAATCTTTAATTTACCAAGCAATCTCAGTAGGACTAAAGGCGTGGCTTTGCCAGCTAGATCCAGACCATTCCTTAGCTTTCCAGCCTCATGGCGGATGTACAGGCTGTAGCCATGTTTACTGCAACAACTGTATGGCATTTCAAGGTCCCTGCCAGCAAGTGAGCTACAACAGACAATACTCAAATCCTCTCTCGGTAGCCGGCCCTCCTGCCTCAAACAGTCAGAGTTTGCCCTGGCAGGACAGCCCAGAAAGCCGGCATTTTTAAATGGCGCAGCTTTTTTCCTGCTAAGGCTGAAAACCGAAAAGCATGCGTTCAGCTTTTCGTCAACACCGTTTAAGTGTTTCGTGGCAGGACCTCTTAATGAGCTGCAGGCTTTGCAGCTAAAGCTGAGTCAGGAAGCCTCTCTTAGATGAGGCGCTTGCTTGCCTCTGGCAAGCAGAGTAGACCCGAGAAATTGCTGCTACCAAGAAACCAGGCACAATGCTTTCATTTTGTTCTAGAATTACTTCCCAAGCTGTCTCAGGCTTTATGTGGAAGCAGTTGTCCACGTGGGCGCCATATGTAGTAATATGGGGCGGCAGGGCTGCGTCCCCCACACCCGGCCGCCCACATGGCTAGCTTATGCTCCGAAATAACAACACACAAACTGTATTCTTTTAATCACTGCTTGGCCCATTCTCTTCTAGGCTAATTCTCACATATTAATTTAGCCCATTCCTAATCATCTGTGTGTAGCACCCCAAGGTGCGCTTACTGGGGAGATTCTAGCCTAGTCCATCCTGGGTCGGAGCTTCATCCCGGGAGCAGGGCATGGCGTCTCTGCTGAGGCGTCTGCTCCGGAGAGCAGAGCTGTGGAGTCTCTGACCTCACTTCCTCTTCCTCCCAGTGTTCTGTCCTGTTTTCTCCTCCCACCTATCTTCTAACCAATAAAATGGGCCAGGGCAGTGCCTTTATTAGCCAATGACCTTCCTCCATCACCTAAGAGATACAAGCCCTCAAATGTTTGTCGGACAAAGAGTGCCTGCAGGGGGTTGACTATGACTGGTCAAAGTGTGGCTGTGGCTTGTGAGCAGACCTCAATCCTGAGCCGTGGTGTTAACCCGCAGGAAGGAGAGTGGGTTGAATTTACTTAGAAAACAATTGTTTACCCAGGTGGACTCAACTCTACCTCTCTGTGGTTAATAAGGCCCATAGTGAATGACTCATTCTTTCAATGACCTATGCAAAGTTGTACAGGCCAAGAATGATAACAAAACCAAGGGGAAGACCAGTAAACCTGAAACCACGTGGACAGAGAGACCAGGTTTCGCTGACTCTTGTTTCCTGGGGGCTTCCTGTGCTCTAAGCCCTTGACAAAAGCCAGAGTTTTGCCTGTGAAAGATGTTGAGCTCTGAATGGGTTCAGAAACATTCGCATAAGTCAGTACACATGACTGAGCTGAGGTCCTCCCCACCCCAGGTCTTCCCTTTCTGACATTGCTGCCTATTCAAATTTCCAAGTAGCATAAGGCATCTCCTAAGAGCTCCCCTGTCTATGGCAGTTTATATGGAGGAATACATGACATTGAATCTCTTTGGGCTGCATTGCAGAAACATTCGCTGTGGACATCTCTGCATGTGAACTACGTGTAAACCATGCACCAATTTATTTACCATACACATTTTTTTTCAAAAAATTCATTATTCATTTTATCCAGTTAAAAATTTTTCCAGAGCTGGGGAGATGGCTCAGTGGTTAAGATAATTTTTCTAACATCGAGGCACTCTGGAAGCTGGCACACCGTTCTCTACTCAGAGCCGCATGCATAAACACAGCCCTCTCTATCTTACTGCAAGGGTGTTGTTGAGGACACTGTACAGTGTTCTCTACTCAGAGCCGCATGCATAAACACAGCCCGCTGCTATCGTACTGCAAGGATGTTGTTGAGGACATTGTACAACTTACACAACAGTCATCATACAAGAACTTGGAAAATCTTTTTCTCAACTGTGGTAAAAAGAATAACTCTCCAAAACTGACTTATGTTGCCTTTTAATGCACATCAATCAAATAATATATGCTGTTTCTTTCCTATCATGTAACCTAGAAAATTCCTGCGGCGAATGTGGGACTCTATCTGCTAAAGTAACAAAGTATCAAGAGATGCACACTGTGTTCTATCCCTATCCTGGTTTCAGCAGAGCCCACCTTGCCCTGTTCTCTCCACCCTTATTTCCTCTTTTTACTCACTGTTTCATTTCTTTTACGTGTATTTACCTAAGACATCTTAGGTGTGTGTGGGAACAAAGGAGAAATACACACACCCAAAATAGACGAAAAATGTGCCACCTGAGAAGATGTAGACATGTTTTCAACAGAGTGTGGTTGGATGCTCTTCTTCCTTCATCTATCTTGCCTCCTCTCCCTAGAAGCATTCATGTTATAAGCAACCGTGGGCCATATTTTCATATGTGACCAGGGAGACAAAAAGGAAGAAAAGGGTGTGTTGTAAAGACAACTTTGTAAGCTAAGAATTTAAATAAATGCAAAATATAGTATGTGAAAATATATTCTTACGAAAATTCATTTTCAGCGAAAAATCAAAGTAAATAGGAAACCATCGTTAGCAGGTGAAAATATTTTATCCTTATGAAAATTCATTGTAAGGTAAATTTTGTGAAGCAGAAACCTTGACTTCACTTATTGCCACAACCCTAGCACCTAGAATAGTGTTCGGTACAAAGCAGATATTGAATCAATATGTGTTTGGAAAATGAATATAATAGATTTGAATTTAGAACTGTGTTAGTAGCAAAGGAATGATCTGAATATTTGTTGTGTAACCTGTTCAGATTTTTTCCATATTTAAAATGAAGCCATTAGATATGTGCCTTCTTAGATTCCTCCCAAAGACTCTCTTGTTTAGTGTCGTCATTAAACATGTGACTATAAATACTTAAAGCAATTTGTAAATTTTGTTTTACAAACAGGATATCTAGGTATGTCTTCAATGGCCATTGTAGGTGGGGATGTGTCAACACCAGATGCAACTCCCCAGGGAGAGTAGCGGGCTTTTTCCCATGCTTCATGTTCAACAACTCCTCATCTTACTACTATGTCTAAGACTTTGAGGTTTGGGAAAAATCCATGTTTTCCAGCTGATTTAGAGTTACCCGGCAGTGACCACATAAGGATGTGATGATCACTATAATCTTAACAGTAAACTGGGATGGCCTGCATTACAGCATACCTTTCATTTGTCAAGGGATTTTAAGGTAATAATAGTAACCCAGTTACAAGGTTAGAAAAAGGGAAACTGCCAATAAAAAGTTGACATTAAACATAAATCACAGAGCGTCAGCCTCAGAACAGCCAGTGTCTGAGGAGGAAGGACATTTCACGCGTCCCCGAAGTCACACAGATAAAAAAACAGTGCATCAAAGCAAAATTACAGTTTCATAAGAAAAAACAGTTGGATTCTGAAAGTAATTTTATCTTTCAGCCAGCAATTCCAGCATGACGACTAAAGGCCTCAACTATGTCCAGACATCCAGTGGAACAGACAGCAAAAACTGTTGAGTATACCACGGGTCCCTTTGTGTCTTCTAGTCAGTCACCCAGCACACGTATTGACAGGCACCATGTCCTATGTTCATAACGATATTCTTGAAATCTTATAAAGCATTGGCCATGTTTAAAGTACTGTTGCAGATGATTAAAATACATATATGAACAAGATCTAAGTTCCAAATTTGCTGTGTGAGGAGAAACAGATACCTGGTAACTAATGATATAAGGAAGAAAACTCAATACACAGACATGAGAAGAGTCAAGGGAGGACAGCAGGGGCTGCTATGGTAACTGGGAAATTGTCTTGAAAATAAGGAGCCAAAAGTAAGATGTGATGGTACACACCTGTTGTAAACGGAGACTGTACTTTTGTTTTCTGGCCACCCAGACACAAATAATCACACACAAAACTATATTAATTACAACACTGTTTAGCCAACAACTCACACATATTCCTAGCTAACTCTTATATCTTAAATTAACCCATTTCTGTTCATCTGTGTATCGCCATGAGGCTGAGGCTTACTGGTAAGTTTCTGGCATTTTTCTCCTTCAGCAGCTACATGGTGTCTCCCTGACTCCACCTTCTTTCCTCCTCTGTCTCTGCTTGGATTTCCAGCCTTGTTTTTCTCAGTGAGACATTCTCATCTTGCTTCCTCAACCTGTAATCCCAGGATTTGTGGAGATGAAGAGAAAGGATAATGAGTTCAAGAACTGGCCATACAGCCAGTTGAGGGTCATCTTCTGATGCATAGGTAGTTCATGGAACTACTGCGTTCTGGGAGGAGCAGGAGGGGGACGGAGAGGGTAGAGAAGGGTGATAGATAGAACCAAAAAATGATGAAGATGTCAGACTAAGTTCTGAACACATGTGTAGAAAGTGCAGACTAGCCAGGATATGTGTATCCATAATGAAAATAAAAGAGAATGAACTCCCACCCCTAGTTGAAGAGCTATTGACAGTTGATGGCTGCTGGGGCAGAGAGACTTGGTTTTCTTTAAGGGTGTGGTCCCTGACAGGTTGACCATATTCCCATGGGTGGTCCATACTCATGCATAAATGGGCAACACTAATTAGGCTCAGTGAGTTATGGGAGGTGGGGAGAGAAAGGAGGGAGTAAGGTAGATAGATGAAATATAAAATATAGATAGATGAGACATAGATTAGATAGATAGATAGATAGATAGATAGATAACAGATAGACAGATAGATAGACAAACAGATAGTCAGATAGACTGAACATGAAGGGAGTGCATGTTGGAGAGAGTCCAGAAGGAGCTGGAGGGACTCAGGGAGAGAATATAAACAAAGTATGCTGTATACATGCATAAAATCTTAAAGAATAAATATTATATTTTTTTAAACAGAAGAGACAGTCGAAGACAATGTAAAGGCACCACTATAATGTGGAACCGTGCCAACTGCAGGGCCCACCTTAGTAGATATTAAGAGCCTGCAGAGGACACTTATTACTTGGGTGTGGCAGAAGACAGAGCTGACGGGAGGTCACATGTAGAGTAGAATAAAAAGAAGTGAGGACATCGCTGGCTTAAGATTCAAAATCAGACATAACTGCTGAGCTCATCTGTACTCGCTGGCTCAGTCACTGTGTCACTGGAAGGCTGACCCAGGAATTGGGAGAGAAAAAAGAATTCACATAGTACAGGTCTTTGTGATATTATTTATTGCTTTTATCTCTTTGGTGGACCTAAGTCCAAAAGTTAGATCAATCACAATCTTTAATTCATCACATACTTTCCTCATTAGCCAATGGAATACTCTTCATAATTTAACATAGTCCCTTTGTTAAATATACTAATAATTGATACCTATGTTTAAACTCAGTACCCCAAAACAGGGGATGAAAAGGCAGTGCTCAGAAGGGGGAGCATTGAAGGAGAGGCACAGATCAGTGGAGTTTAGACACAGAACAGAGGTAGCATGGCAGATGATGGTGAAAAAGAAGGGACCTTTTCAGCCAACTTACCTGAAATATTGATTATTTTTAAGAAAAGCGTTCAAATGGACTTTCATACTACACATTATACAGAAACAAACTGCATATAGTTTAAGACCTATTTTTATTTTATAAACTATATTTTTAAAAAACTTACAAATAAACATTATCCTCACACATTAAAACTAAACTGATCAAAGTCTGTGCAATTCAGTGAACTTCTTTACAGCTAAAGTAAACATAGTTTAAGATCTTGATGTCAAAATGCAAAAATTTAAATATGAAATAAAAGTGTGGTTTTTGTATTGGTTCTAAGATGATTGATAACTTACATGGAATTAATAAATCTGGTTCATGAGAAGACAATTTTTTTCTTTTTCTTTTTTTTTTGTTTGTTTTTTGGTTTTTTTTTTTTTCCTGATACAGGGTTTCTCGTGTAGCTTTGAGGCCTGTCTTGGTACCCACTCTGTAGCCCAGGCTGGTCTCAAACTCAGAGCCGCTTGCCTCTGCCTCCCAAGTGCTGGGATTAAATGCATGCACCACCACCTGGCAAGAAGACAAATTTTTAAAAAGTTTTAAAAGTAAGTTCTACTTGGGGGAAGATATTGGTCACATATTTCACAACTGAAAGTACTCAATACCCTTACATCTATGTAAGGAGGGACTGGGGAAATAGTCCAGTGGGAACTGGTGATCGCTCTGTGTGCAAGCATGAGGACCTGAGTTCAAATCCCTAGCACCTTAGCCAGCATAGCTAAGCATGCCTGCTAGCCCAGTGCTGTGGAGTCGAAAGGGTCCTTAAAGACAAGAAGATTGCTGAGGTTTGCCAGCTGTCCAGCTCTAGGTTCAGTGAGGGACTGTATCTCAGGGGGATGAGGGAGAATGTGATAGCGCAAGACAGCTGGCTGACATCCCTCTGTGAGAAACAAGATCCTCACCTCCTTAACTACAAACTCAGGAGACTAGCAAAAGTGAAACAGCTTTTGGTTCTGCAGAAAGGACACCAGCATAGAGATGTTGATTTGGCCGGAGACAGACAGTGATTTTAAAGTTCCTGATCCCAAAAATTTTCTGCCCTCAGACTGGTACTCTAGTGAGTTACAATCTTTACCCTCTAGGAGCGTCCTATTGGTTCAGGGTGCAAAGCCTTATCTGATAAACATCCTGGGGCTTGAGACTACACCCCTTTCTTAATAAGGATGTCTGCCCTGCAGTCACGAAGCAGACTGTCTGCCACTTCCAGCTCTCGGGATGTTGAGACTAGCCAGCATCAGTCCCAGTGAAGGCAGAAGGGAAGCCTCATTTTTTCTACTTATCTGTGAGTCTTTGATGAGTTAAGCACACTTCGTACTAAAAATTTACCATAATGATTTATTGCTTACATTTCTTTGGCTTCGGCACGCATGTATATGGGTGCATGCATGCACACACATGCATCCACATGTATGTACTACACAAATACCTGCAGAGAGAAAGGAAAGAGAGGGTGTAAAGAATGCTTACAGCTCAAAACAACAACAAAACAAAGAACAATAGAAAAAGTATGTAAGGAAAGCTTAGAACTCAACAATAAAAGCCAATAGAAAATGGAAGCAACCCTTCATTTCAAACTATGAAACACATCAGCTTAGAAACATCTAAAGAGTTGTTCTGACTCTAGAAATCAAGAAAGGTGAATAAAAAATGAAATCAGAGTCACGTTTTCTGCATTGTCATTGTCAATTGCTATGCTTTAATTATAGCTTATATATACTGTTTATGTGAACACATGTTGTCACTCTCTCTTCCCACGGTCCCAGCATGATGTGTGAAAGCTGAACGGGGCCAACCCAACTCAACAATCGTATTCCTAGTTATAGAACTTCTCCCACAATTTACTGTGCACAGGAGGAATGAGCATAAATACTGGCAGAAAACTCTATTTATACAGCAAAAATTATGAATAATCTAAATGACAGTGGTCAATAGAACAGATAAATTGCTGTATGTACAAAGAAAATGTTCTAGAGGAACAAAAGATGAGTGGAGAGTAGCCATGTGCAGCTGCATGAACAAATCTTAATGAATCTGTGTTCAGCACAAAAAAATTCCAGGGGACAACATATATTTTAATTTTTAAAAATAAAATGTGTAGCCAGATGTGGTGGTTACATCTGTAGTTGCAGCACTCTAGGGACGGAAACAGGAGATTAGCCATGAGTTTGATGCCAGCATGGTTTACATAGTAAGTTTCAAGTCCATATGAGCTATAGATAAGATTCTGTCCCAAAAACATAACTAATTATAATGAATATAATTTAATACACAGATTAGTCATGTGATAACATTCAGAACAGTATTGTTAGGAACTTTAAAAGACAGGACAAATATACTGTTGTTTATAACAACCCATAATCTATGTGTATGAATAAAAGTGAGACAAAATTAAGAGAAGAGAATAACCAACAGTAAGAGGATGTTGAAGGGAATGACTTATTATGAAGCCATCAAAAAGTATAGACAGGATGCACTAATATACTCAATGCACCTTATATATGCAAAGACACAAGTTCGAAAGGCTTTGCCCAGTGGACAAATTGACAAGAAAATATTAGTGACACAGAGGAAGACGTCCACACTTATGTTGTGTAATATAAAGGAGAGTTGTTTGCAATAATTGCTAAAATTCTCTACCTACCTTAGTGTCTTCTCATCCTCTATTCTTTAGAGTGTTGTGTAAACAAGTACCACGAACCCTTTATGTTACCTGTACCTTGTCCCTAAGGACAGTCTGGATAAGTCAGTGAAACACCAGTGAAGGAGCAGCAGTCAGATAAACGAAGGGACACTTGTTGGTTATGGAGTGAGAACTTTGTAGCAGTAGAGATAAAGGTTTATTGAGGATGTTACTGGAAAAGACAATCCCAAGATAAATTGATATTGTGCATACAAAGCATTTCATATTTTAATTCTCACCATAATACTTTTCAATGTGTAATCTCTTTCATTATTTCTATTATTTTTTAAGTTGTACTAGGGTGTGGTGTATGAAAGAACATGACCTAAAACTTTTGACCTCTGTCTCACTGCCCTATGTGTCCTAACATCTACAACAATGACGGGCACACAGTCTGTGCTCATCGGAAAGTGAATGAGCTGAAAGATAATTGCATCTAGACAAAGAAGATGACTCAGGCAGATGCACGTAAAACAAAATGATTTGCTTAATTGGACGTTGGAAAATTATTTTTTGAGGCATTTTCATGTAGCCCATGCCAGCCTCCAACTTACTCTGTATCTGAGAATGACTTGAATTGGACTTCAGATCCTCCTGCCTCTACTTCCAGAGTGCTGGGATTTCAGACATACACCACTATACCTAGGTCTGTCCATGGTGATGGGGATCCAACCCAGGGCTTCATGCATGTTAGGTAAGCACTCTCAGCCTATTGTAATTATATTGAGCTGTGCTGAGGCTAGGAGCACAGACAGAAGAAAAAAGGAAGAAGAGGAGGAAAGGAGGAAGGGAAAAGACTGGAAATATTCTTGGCATGAATACATCAACATGAGGTAGGGCAGAGAGGTTATTCATACGTTTCTAGCCAGATAATAGGTTTCGCTGCTGATTCAGTAAACCAGATCAAGCCAAATTACAAGTGTAACAACATACTTGTTCAAAACAAAGCAACTCCCAGGTACATTCACTGGTTTCAGGGAACAGGCCAGAGAAGTCTCACCTAGGAGACCTTAGGTGAAGGATGATGGGGTGCTAGCCAGCAGCTGGGACTGCCCTCAAGTATGGCCAAAGGCTAAGCCCGTGGGCAGGAACTTGGGCGGGCTGGTCATATCAGGAAACTGGGCTGGACTGGCTGCCAGAAAGTTGGAACTGAGCTTTTGGTTCCTTTCCTTTGTTTAGAGATTTTAGTGTGGGCAGGGTTGGGGGAAGTGGAAAAGTAGGAGTTTTCCAGTTATCCAAAGCAGTTTCTAGCTCAGAAACTAGGAATCAAAGATTCCCACGCCACTTAGTCTTGCCTTACTGTTTATACAATGCTGTCACATCTAGTATTGCATTCTTAGTCTCTTTGATACAGTTCATAATGAAATGAACTATTATGATCTTCCCTATTTTCTGTTCTTTACCATTTGAAAACTTCATTTGTCCAAGGACATCTCATCAGTGGTCTTATCCTAAAATGGTCTTAGAGACAATAAGGTCTAGGAAGGGACTCTGACATCCATCGAACAAAGGATGTCTCACTGGCAGTGAAGATTCACCTTCTCAATACCATGTGAATAAGATGTGACCATTTTCTCTCCATAAGTTTAAAAGAAGAAACAAAAAAAAAATCCCCTGCCGTGGGTTGCACTATTTATAATCATTCTCAGAAATCCATTAGAATCTAACAAGCTGAAATTGAATGCTCACTCCTCAACTGTTTTGAAACACATTGCTGCCAGTTGAATTGGGCTGTAGTGCGACATGCAATATTGGATGACGCATTTGGCAAGATTCAGGACAGGCGTTGGTAATGAAATTTTTTTTTCTCTCTCCTCAATATGCTTATTTCAATAGATTTATGAAGTGCTTACGGGTGGAGAAAAAAATGATAATGGATGGATTTCTGCATTTCAGGGTCTTTTCCTGCTTGTGAACATGGTCTTGGGAGATTCGCTTTATGGGCCTCATGCATATTTAAATACCTCTGCCACTTTTATTGCGTTGCATTTATCCTCATTTATAAGAATGTTTGAACTCAGTCTTTTGCTGTCATTTTGTGTATTACCTTAACGAGATCCAGGCTGGTATTAAAGACATTGGAATCTAATCCTACTTCAGCCTCCAAATTCCCCAGAATCCGGAACCAAAATGTATATTTTACTTTAAGCACCCATGCAATGGGAACAGTCTGCTGGGACATCTTCATACCCCAGTGGGTGAGGTTAATGACATCTTGGAAGACATTTTCATCTCAGTGCTTGGGTCATCAGGCCATGGAGAAGAAAATTGAATCTTAATTACTTTCTTCCTGATTTCTCTTGCCATTTACCTGGTCCAATGAAGCCCAAGGCTACATTGAAACCAGCCAAGCTGAGGTAAACAAGCAAAAATAAAAGCACTTCAGGTCCCCAGAGGCCTGAAGCCTCTGACTCTTCCAAGTACATCCATACATGACATCTTCATGTCCTGGACCTCATAATTGCCATTACTGACCTTAAAAGGTGATTTTTATTGTTTTAGGTTTTTTTTTTTTTGGTTTATTTATTTTGGAGGCACTGTCATTATTGGGGATCACACCAGGAGTCCTTTAGTCTTGTGGACCTCAGTGAACTTGCTGACTTGCTTCCGCATGTTCTTTTCTGCCTGTGTCTGTAGCCTCAAGAGCTGCTTCCTCCAGTAGTGCATCTTGGCTTTCTCCTTCCGTTTCGCCTCCAGAATGGCCGTCATCGCCTGGTACTTCTACCAAACCTCTTCAGCTAGATGCCCCAGGGAAGCAAACTTCCTCACAGACTTCTGCCACACAACCTTGTGGGCAGCAGGGACCGCCACGTGCTTTAACATATATGTGTGTGTGTGTGTGTGTGTGTGTGTGTGTGTGTGTGTGTGTTAAAAAGAACTTCAAAAATTCTGATAATAATGAACTTTGATATAATTGTAAGTAGATTTAGCTGCAATGGGAACCAGTTGCTAATATGCTATCATTTCCTGGACAACCGTCAACAGTACTTAAGTGAACAGGAAAAGTTACTGTACCCAGAGGAGAAAAGTGGGATACACTAGGATCTTTAAGCCCTCTCTGTAGATAAGAAGAGCCCTTTCCTGCTGAGCACACTTAACCAGGAGCCACCCAAGGAAGGATACAGGAATGTACTTGAGATTCTACGACAGTCTCCCTGTGTTCACAGTTGTGGCTGATACTGGTTTCGTACAAGAGAATGCTATTGGCTACCCTGTTGTTTGCTGTTCCCATGTCAAAGCCATGCTTGTTATAGATTTTGATGAAAACAGATGCTCAAAAGACTTCAAGGAACATTAACTTATGTGTTTAACAAACATGGTGAGGCCTCAACACAGACCATTTCCATCCAACCAAGAACTCGACATCATTCTGCTTGGAGACTCCCTGAGTAATTGAAGGATAGAAAGTGGGATCGTTAAGAATGGGGTATTTATAAGGGGAGACTGAGTGAGCTTTCGGAAAACTGCTGGGTAATGAAAAATAGGTCATTGGAGGTAACCAATTCTACCTTGCAGAGAATTCTATCCATAAGCATGCTTCAGGAACACGGCTCTCCCCTGGGAGCAATCAGTATTAAAACTACTCATAGGGGCTGGAGAAAGGGCTCAGTTATTAAGTTATTGCCTTGCAAGCAGGAGGACCTAGTTCAGACTCACAGAATACGTGGAAATACTCGTGGGTATGCAGCCTGACTGTAGTTCCAACTCGGGAAAGAAAAGACAGGGGTTCCCCACCCCAACAGGCTGGCTAACTAGGCCAGCCACATTGAGAGATCATACCTCCGTAAATAAGGTGAAAGAGTAATTCAGGGCGACTTCGAAATGAAATCCCAAATCTCTGTATGCGTGCCCATGTATGCATGCATCCACATGAACATGTGCCCACACCACACAGAGACACAAATATACACAGAAGTGAGCAAAGAAAAAAGAGAGTCATCTCATCTTACTAAAAGATTCCTAATATGTTTTTGTATTGAAATTCCTCCTTTTACTCATTTAAAGTTTTTAAGACACGTCAAATCAAATGGGAGCTTCTTTCTCTTCACTTCTCTCCCTGCCACTAAATTTTTTGCTGCATGTAAAACAATAGCTCTTAAAGCAGAAAAGAGAACAGGTCAGATGGGGGGCACATGCCTGTAATGACAGCACTTGAGAGAGGTGGCAGCGAGGCAACAGGATCACCACAGATGTGAGGCCAGCATGGTTTATGCAGAGAGGCCCGGAGACACATAAGGAGAACAAACAAAATGAAATGTGTGAAACTAGCTCCTGCCTTTTCCAAAGTGGCTTTAGATTTTAATTTTATTATATAATATGTTTTATTCTAAGAAATGTTGCAGTTGTATAAAAAATTTTACTAAATCATCAATTTGCAAAATTTAAGTGTTGATATTTTTATAATCTGTGTGCATTGTGGCAATGCTCCTTGCATTGTATTAAGCTTGATTTTTTTTTAATTTAAGAAAAAATCAGTACTAACAAGAAAAAAATGCTCTCCCACATTTAGGACAAATCCTATTAGTGTTCTTTGGCTACTAATCATAGAATTTTCTTCATTGGTTCACTGATAATAAACAGGCAGTGTAAAATATTTTTGCTTTAAACACAGATTTCTCCTAAATAGATAGTAGTTTTTCAACCAGTTTTACCTCAGCATAAATTAATATATTCTACCCTTCCCCACAAACATACTATGAAAGGATACTAAAAGATGCCAGGCTGTGAAAGTAAGACAATAAAAGCAACACTATATCAAGCAAAACAAAAACAAAACAAAACAAAAAATAAGTTTATCCAGAAAAATCTGCTGCCTTCTTTATTTTGTCCAAATAAAATTTTGGCCTGTTCACAACTTATTTTTAATTAGTCATTGCTCTTTACTCAAGGCAAAAACTTGCTTCCAGGTGTTGCACAGACTCTGTACCTGAACTAAAAAGACTCATGGTCATGGAGGTTTGCTGATGCTGTGGCTGATCACAGTCCACAGTTGACTAGAAATGCCAGGGACCCACAAGCACAAATGCCTTTCTTCCTTCTCAAATGTTCCAGCAAGGTTTTCAAAGTCTTACTTATCTGTTTACTTGACCATAACACACGAGGGCTTTCATTCTCTTGCCACCTTTCTGCTTCTCTGTGGGGCGGGCATGAAAGCAAAGATGGCCTACCATCCATGTCAAAGGAGCTTTCTTCCACTCTTATTCCTAAGAGACTAAGTCAATCGACTTTCAGGCTTGTGGCAGAATAAGACCACATATTTTATAAAGAAAATGCATGTCTTTTCTTATAACTCTAGAGACAGGAGGATCAAGATCAAGATACAGGCATTTGATGAAGACCTTGCTAGGACCTCACAGAGTACAAGGTTAAAAGGCTGAGGAGAACACTATAAGAAGCCTCTTTCATGAGGATCTTAAGACCATTCATCAGAGACAAGCTCCTGTAATGTACTGACCTCTTAAAGACTCACTTCTCAGTGCTCTCATGTTGTCAACATCCTTGAGAGGAGGCACCTTCAGACCTCAGCAGTGACCCTCACCGAAACTTTCCCAATCAGAAGTGTTAAAACCATATGCACCCCCTTAACTCCCACTGTATGTGGGATAATCTAATGTCCGCTGCAAGGCTGCTGAATAAGATTAAGTATTTGTTACTGTACCTCTTCCCAATTGTTAGATACAATTCATGATGAAGGAAAAAGTCTGACTAGAAAAATGGACTGCCTATCTTCTTCCATTAGCAGATTCATTGATACCCAGTGAGATTCACACTTCAGTCCCCTCAGAAGCAAGCTTGGCTCCACACGGTGAGTACTTGGGGAAGACAGAGTAGGCCCAGACAGAAAACAAGGACGATGAGACGCCAGTTGCAGGCAGGTGCTTTAAAGAGCTTCCCCATGAAAATAACAACGAGAGGGGCAAAAATCCTTCAGTCATTCGGGCAAGATGGACATAGCCTTTTATGTTTGCTTCAAATGAAATATATATGACAACATTTTGACCAGTTAGACCCCTGAAAATCCACCAGGCATGCAATGATGAGGCAACATGGTTTTGTTTATTTGTTGCAAAAGAATCTATGATGATATCCACTGTCTCTGAGCATGGAGAATCAGAATTTTAATTAGCTGAATCTTAACTAACCCGTGAGAGTATGGCTAAAACCATATCTTTCTGTGGCCTCACCTGCAGAATTTTGCAAAGCTACTTGTATTTTGGGTGGTGTTTCTTCAGCCGTCCTTGTTTTGTTATTCAGAAGTGTAAAGATTCTGTTCCCTAAACCACCAGGAAATCCCAGTCATTTGGTAGCCATTAGACGGATCCCCAGACCCCAGCCTTGCTGTACCTAGGTCTTTAGAATTAAATTTAATGTAGAAACATCTCTTTAGCCATATCGGATTTAGCATGGCTATGCTGAGGCCATTCACATTGAAAATTCCCAGTAATATTTGTAATTCAATTACGAGTTTATGCAACTTGATCATATTGAGATGGCTGTAAAGATGAATTTGGGTGTTACCTTTACATCTCTAGATGTCATCTCTAGCACAACCAAAGGATTTCCAGATGTCGCTACAACGGCAAGAGGAATGACTAAAAATGACCACAACTATATCACCAGTGAGTAGTCTTTTATTTGATGTTTAGTTTACTCAGAGAGCCTTTCCAGACACTCTGACACATGTTGGGTATACAGGGACACTGGCATCCTAAAGATTATGGTCCATTGAAGATGACACGTGAAAAAGAAGTAAACAGACAACTGAACTTGTTTGTGACAAGAATTATGATAAAGTGCTCTCAGAATCCAGAGAAAGACCTGATTTCAACTGCAGAATAGGAAATGTGATGAGGTGCTTATATTTTAAATTAAAATCTGAAAGAATAAAATGGAATAAGAATCAGCCAGCTGAAAAGTAGAAGAAACATCGCAGGCTTGTGAAAACATTATTTGAATCAAGAAAGATTGTTGTAATAAAGAGTACTCCTGCAGCTCAACTAATAATAATTATGTCAGTGCAAAATGCAGTTTTTTGTTCTACATCTTGAAAGAGCAAGGGACTCAGTGGAGTTTGTCCTTCACAGAGATCCTGGTTAGTAAGTCGTAGGAATAGTCAGTAATTTCCCATGGTGCGGAGCATGCTCAGCTGACCTGAGAGCCACACCGCGTTCCATATGGGTGGCCATACAACTGCCCATCACTACAGTATCATCCCACGTGCATCGTGGGGAAAAAGAGCTGAAGACAAAGTTCTAACCGATAGCTTCGTCCTGGCTTCCTAGCTCAGGGAGATTGGAAGGTCAAATTTCCACTATGCAAACTATGTTCAAATGGTGATTCACCCACCTTGATTTTAAACCTTTTCTTCTTTTGTTTTCTAAAATCCTGGTTGTGAAATATTGGCTCTTATATAATTTCCAGCTATAGCTTAGTAAGTTTTGACTTGATGAATTGAACTCAGCTCGAGGGTAAGTATGATGGTTCTCTTTTTTTTTTCTCATGCTACCCAACAAGTCTATGCTATGAAATCTCTAGCCTTTGTAGAAACAAAGCAGTATGTAACTATGAATAGAACATCATGAGCTTCAATCATACCTTCAGTGTCTCCTATAGCAGGTTGTGATGGGAGCGGCCATCAGGAAGATCCAAAATGTGTGCTGTCTAAAAAGGATGAGCCTCTAGATTTAATCATACTGATACACATGGCAATAGCATGAGATTGCAGTCAAAATTATGTAAACATGCAAAATATTGATAACACTAATTTTTTAGTGATGAACTCAGGGCTCCATGTGTATCAGTTAACTACTCTAGCACTGACCTACAGCCCCAACCTCGTGAAACTAATATTTTCAGTCAGTCCTTTCATTCTTATTTTTTGAAACTTTACTACATAAAAATCAATAATCAAAACTAGGAAACAAAAGAAACATAAACTTTATCACCACCCACAAGTAATTTATCACCCAAATTGAAATAGTCAGGACAAAACAAACAAACTAGATAATTTTTATTATCTAAATTAATACTAAGTATTATTTTCACAAAATAATATTAACTGTGGCTAAAGTATGAGTGCAGGTGCCCCCAAACATCAGAAGAGGCAGTCTGACCCCTTAGAGAGCTACTGTTAATTGAGATTGTGAGTTACTTGACGCAGGGCCTGGGAACTGAACCTGGATCCTCTACAAGAGCACACAGTGCTCCTAAGCACTAAGCCATCTTTCCAGCCCCATGATCTGTAATTCTCATTACATTTTTTGTGAATGCTTCAATGGAGGCTTAGAAATATATCAAAAGGTGGATTTGAGACCAAGAAACTTGAACTTTTTTCAGAAAAATATGAATTTCTTAAGGTATGGCAGAATCTTTGCCTAAGTATATGCAGGGTTCTGAGTCTGACTCACTGAATAAATGAACAAATGAATGAATGAATGATGTCTGGAGAATTGTTGGTAGAGTACTTAACCCGCATGCAGTAAACCTTTGGTTTAATCTTCAAAGCCTCATAAGAATGGAAGGCAAATCTACAATCTTCCACTCAGGGGGTAAAGGCAGGAGAATCAGAAGTTCAAAGTCATTCTCAGCTACATAGTGACTTTCAGGAAACCTAGACTACATGAGACCCTGTCTCAAAAACAGTAAACTGAATGGCTATGACATTTTGCTCAAGTATCGTTAGAAGAAAAAGAAAAGCTTGAAATAATTTGATCATCTAACATTATGAAACAAATTAAATTAACTACAGTACTGTAGAATTAACCAGGGATGGGACAGAATGAGATGTATCTCTATACATTACTATGAAAATAACTCAAGTGGGCTCTAAGAGGCCTGAAACAGAATCATATATAAGAATGCACCATTTATAATACATGGGATATATGATATCTGTTTATGACATACACATATACATATATGTTCTTGTAGTCATAGAAAATTGCTGACAGGATACTTAATCAACTATCAAGTTGTCATCTCATATACAAAAGAACATATGGTCATAGTCAGTGAACATCTTGGGAAAAACATGTCTCTTCTGTAGACAGAAGTTTTTGTCTCCACAGTCCCTCAACTGTTCACTACCACAGAAACACACAGAGACTTATATTAATTATAAACTGTTTGACCTATTAGCTTGGGCTTATTACTAACAGCTCTTACAGTTTATGTTAACTCATAATTTTTGTCTATATTTAGCCGCATGGCTTGGTACCTTTTTTCAGTGAAGCATTCTCTTCTTGCTTCCTTTGTATCTGGCTGGTGATTTACTCTCTGCTTTTCCTCTTCCCAGAATTCTCCTGGTCTGGTTGCCCTGCCTATACTCCCTGCCTGGCCACTGGCCAATCAGCATTTTATTAAACCAACATGAGTGACAAATCTTTACAGTGCACAAGAGCATTATCCTACAGCATTCCTCCATATAAAAAGTTAATGTTTTGTGACATCAAGGATCACACAAAACACTTCACGCATGCTGAGCTAGCATTCTACCACCAGGCTACAGTGAACTACAGAAATCCCTGTTTTCCCCAATGCCAACATTTAGCAATAACTTTCATCTTTTTCTGCTCTTCTGCAGGTATCACTGTTAATAAGCCCAGAGATGGAATGTCTTGGCCTGTGGTTGTAGCAGCTTTGCTCCTTTTCTGTGCAATATTGTTCATGCTAGGAGTAAGAAAATGGTGTCAGTATCAAAAAGAAATGTGAGTATTTTGAGACATGTAGAGACATCTACATTTTCCATTGTAAAATATTTACTTGATATAAAGACTACACTGCATTCATCTCACAATTGAATGAGCAATCCAGGCTTCTAATAGCTCAGAGAAGAATTTCCCAGGATCATTCAGTGAAGGCTCAACACAGAGATCCTGATTCAGTCCCCCTGTCTGCACTAGCTCGCTCAGGAGGAACATTAGACGTTGTGCACAAGTCAGTAGGCATGAAACGAGAACTGAGCCCACCTCACCATGAAGCTAAAACTGACTGTCTTCTTTTAATCTTCATTATTTTTTTCATTTTCCTGAATTTTTGACCTGACTGGGATCAGCTGGGCCCCGATGCTCAAGTGTGAAATTGAGTAAGAGAAGTGATTTTAAAGAACTTTCCAGTTGCTCTCCATCAGAGAGGGCTTCTCCCACCCTTTCCCTTTTTTCACAGAGGGGGAAAGAGGTACTTTATTTTCCTGAATTCTCTACGCAGCAATCTCATGGAGATGTAAAGGTAAACCCCCTTTTTCTAATTCAGTGATGGAGCATGAGCCTGGACCAGGCTGTGATCACAGGATACACAGTGCCAATCACCGTGTGTTCGCTATCTCTAATGCAACAGTCATCACTGCAGGGCATCCTCTTCCCAGAAGATCCCTTAAGACTGCGATAGGAAGGCCCAGCAGACATCCTACCTACCACATCCATCCCAGAAAAGCTGTGAATGTGGCCCAATACATTTGAAGATGGGGAAGATGATGTAACCATGTCAAAAGTGAATGCTCCTGTTTTATAACTATGAGCAGCAAATATTTCATGTTAATGAAAAAACAAAAGCAATATTCTGGTTTTTTTATCCAAGGACTGGATCTTGGACACTATATTACCTTAACAAATTCATAATATTTTTGAAAAAAAAGTACAAGTTTCTTAGACTCAAATCTACATTTTGGCATATTTTTAAACATTTACAAGCAAGGTAATAATTACAGATTATGGAACTTGAAAGATGGCTCAATGCTTAAGAACCCTTGCTGCTCTTGCAGAGAACCGAGGCTTAGTTCCCAGCACCTGTATCCAACAGCTCACAACCTCAAGTAACAGTTGTTTTAATTGTGTCTCCTAGTATCTGAGGATACTTTCTCTCATACCTGACATACACACAAATAAACATAATTTTTTTAAGTTAGTGGTATTTATATTAATATAAATGGAAGTACAAAAAACTGAGTTTTCAATTATTCTCTCCTTAAATATCTGTATTATGTAAAGATAAAAGTAAACAAAATATTCTCTTTCTCTCTCCCCTCTCTCTTTCCCTCCCCACTCTTTTAACTCATTCTTTGTCTAAATTGAGATGCTATTAATTGCCAGAACATAGACACAAAAATTCTCACAGAGATGTCTCTGTTTCCTGCTATCAAAATGTCTTGAGCATTGGCACAACAAAATCCCTCATGAACCTGGATGCTTGGTGCACGTAAGACAGAGATGCATTGTGCTAACATGAAATAGGGCTTTGCACAAAGACAATGTCAAGCGTGCATTATCCAGCCAACCAACCCAGGAGTAAGGAATACCTTGCTTCCTGCTTGTACCAGATCCTCACCATGTACATGAGTGTCTGCATAAAAATTGAGGGTAGAGTCAGCAAAGTTGCTCTTTCAAAAAGTCCTTGAATTTTATGTTTCTGTCTCTGGAGGGATGTTCTACCCATGTAAGAGTAAAGTTCCTTCCATTAGGAGGCAGTTGCCATGGAGATTATGGGATCTCATTACAAGACTTCTTTTGCTGGCCTGCTTTCCTTAAGCAAGTGACTTAAAACCTCTATGCCTCAAACTGTCAAACAGTGATTATAATAATCACAGTTATTATATATAGTATAATAATACTGTATATATAAATATATGTGAATGTTATATATATCTCTTACACAAAATAAGTGATGCCAGGATCAAAATCACATTGCAAACTATAAAATACCACATTAATCATATATGCGTATACATACATTCACACACACACATGCATGCATACATATTCCTATTAATTAATGGTAAGATCATTTGCAGAGTTAAGCTGTCAAAAATTCTAAATAAGATAAGAGTGTATCTCTTCCTCACCCATCAGTATATCCCTAAGTTTAAGAAACACCACCCCACATTCTCAGCACTGAAAGAGAAATGTTTTCTCCTTAGCATGGAAAGACCCCCACCTTTCAAGCCACCACCGCCTCCCATCAAGTACACGTGCATTCAAGAGTCCACTGGACATGACCTGCCCTGTCATGAGATGGAGACACTCTGAGCTTCTGAGGTTTGCCATGCAGTAGAGCGTTTCTGCCATCCTATTGAAAGCTAGATATTGTTCTGTATTACTGTCATCACCAGCCAGCTGAGCCTCGGCTGCAGCTCAAATGACTGTGGGAAATAAACAAACTGCTTTCCCAACACCTTGCCCTCTTTCATCTGCACACACTTGAGATGTAAATACGAGTTATAGCGGTGGTTCTCAACCTGTGGGTCTCGACCCCTCTACCTCCAAAAAATATTTACATTACTATTCATGATCGCAGAAAAATGACAGTTATGCAGTAGCAATGGAAATAGTTTTATGGTTGGAGTCACCACAACATGAGGGACTGTGTCAAAGGGTCTAAGCATTAGGAAGGTTGGGTGCCACTGAGTCCAAGGATGAAGCAATGTTTACACCCAGTGCAAAGTCTAAAGACTCCCTGTCCTATGTAAGAAGTGCACATAGGCTGCTGTCATTTTTAAAAGTACATTCTTTCTATTTTGTATCTCAGTGCTCTATTGGGGGAGGACAGTGATTTCCAGCGTATTGGTTAAAGTTTTTGCTACGGTGTCCTGAGAGTAAGCAATTCAGCAAAAGAGGAGCTCTGCCAGCTTACGGTCTGAGGGATGCAGGCCATCACAAAGGGAACATCAGGTGACAGGAGTATGTGGCAGCTGCTTGTTAACGGCACTGGCAGAAAACAGAGCTTGGGCTGGAAACAGCCAACCTGGAACCCCTCAATCCCCCCACCCTCGCTTTATATCTGCCAGCCAGATCCCAGGTCCAAAAGGTTCCATGACCTTTGGACACTGTCCGCAGCTGAGGACCAATTGTATAAGCATGAGCCTGTGGAGACCATTTTACCATCAAACTGTAAACATTCCCACACAAAATCTTCTCGATTGTTTCCATCCTCCGAAACCAGTTGCCAAAATTGTGAACTTCTCTGACTTTTGTCCCGTTCCCTGAGAATATTCTAAGACAAAGATGTGAACATTATCATAGTAACCCCAAATGTTTGTGAAAGGTCTTCGTCCTGAAATCTGCCCATCTTTTCCACTGGAGGAACATACATCACCCTGTACAAGGACTGCATTCCCAGTACTCCCTAGCCCTTTCCCTTCATCCTGCTCAACCCAAGTGCCAGCCACATGCACTAGAATGGAGAAAGAGTAAGAAGATACGTAGCCAAGAAACCTGTTGCTTTCTAGATATGAATGAAATCCACTGATTCCTAGGGCTGGGTGGTTTTATCCTCAGTTCTGACTGTCAGTGTATGTGTGCCCAAGTACACACATGCACACATGCACACATGCACCAGACTGTCGTGAGACACTTACATTAAGTCTACAGGCAGTCCAACTGGAGACTTCCCTGTTCTTCCAGCCCACTGCTTTGACCGGTTTTATAACAGATAGAGTGGGTTGGAAGTAACAGATTGACCCCATTCCTGCCGACTTTTTTCGAAACACTTCCAGCAGAATTTACAAATGAAGAGGAAAACAGTCTTGTTAATCAGACAAACACTGTGTTCGGCAACACTTTGCAGCGCAATAAATTACAGCTCTTCCTTGTCACCTCAAACTCTCCCACACCCCTTACCCCAGGAAGGAAGAACAGATGTTGGCAGACAGGATCATGGGAAATACTGAATGGACTTTAGTCCCCAGCAGAGCCATTCTGTTCACTGGCAATGTGCTTATCCCTAACTGCACATGAAAACAGCTTCAAAGTTTGTGTTTTCTAATACTATCTGATGCCACCCCTGGCCCATTAAGCCTTCCTCTCTGAGGAGTGAGGTGCCTGCATCAGTACATGGTCAGACAAAGATAACAACTACAGAACCATTGCAAGTTCACAGACCAGACTCTTTCAGATACTTGACGCTTGTATGGCCCTGTCCCATTTGGGCATGATCAACTTGTGACCCATATGCTGTATTCATCCCAGGATAGCTAGGAATGTGACCAAATGAACTCAGTTGTAGATCACAGTGTCACGTGTCACTATGTCAAAAGGTTGGCCACCTCTTCATCCCCTCCAACACTGAGTACAACTGCTTGTCTAAACCAGTCTTGAAGAGAAGCACTCAGGGTGAAACAGAGTGGCATAATTGCATTCATTGTCACCGTGTTGCATAATCCTGAGAGTTATTGACCAGTCTAACTGGTCTAGACAATAAGATACCACAGAAGAGCCAAGGTATGGCTTCCAAGACTAGATCATCAAATACACTGTAACCCTAACCTTCTCCTCATTATAATCACTGTCTCTGGAGGAAGCCCAGTCTCATGTCATGGTGACATACATGATGATATGCAAGCAACCCTGCTGACACCCACCTGCCCCAGGGCTTCTGTTAGCAGGATCCACCAACTAAATCACCAGCCCTGCAAGCAAGCCACCACCCTGGTACCAGATTCCCTAGCCATGGCTTCAAATGACTGCAACTTCAGCTGATGCTGTAGCTCATGAGAGGCACAGTACCAAGCTATGCTTTTTTTTTTTAATTTATGACCTGCTGGCACTATAAGAGGAATAAATGCTTGTTTAATACCACCAAATTTCAGTATAATTTACCACATAGCAGTAGATAACTAACACAGCTCAACAAATGGAAAAATAAATTAAAGTTTGCCTCCTTTAATTATTCTCAACTTCTCCTTGGTTCCCAAGTAACAAAGACTTGCCTCATACACATAGCTGTTGTTTAATGAGATAATTATTTTTATTTAAACAACTTAATCATCACTGATATATTTACATTTTATTATGGATTTAGTTTGTTGTTTTATTTGGAGACATGAATACAAGCAGAAACAGCAAGATAAAAAAATGGCAGATTTGGAGACACAAATAGTTTTAGTAAAGGGAGAGATGATTCTACAGTACAATGTAAGTATGTCATTTTTAAGTCTGTGACGGGTGTGCTGGTGTTTTTACATTGGCTTCTTTTGAAGAGCTTTATTTGGTCTTTTTTTGGGCTTGTTCTGGTCACCATTTGCAATTCATCTCCCATTTGACTAGAAAATCAGTCATTTATCTGCTGGTTCAGTCAGTGACTCAGAGGAACTTTTCACAGAACTACAAAGTAGAGGGGCTAAGGCATCTTTTAGGTAGTGTGGCTTGACATCCCTTGTTCGAGCAAAATGAAGGTATCAGATGCACCTTAAAGTGGGTACCAACGAAACCCTACAGCCAGCCTCAAACAGCATCTCCATTCTCTTGTCATGTGGGCAGAGACTGTTCATTTCCTGGCCACTCAGAGCCAAAACAATCGCTCAGAAACTATATTTATTACAATAGCTTAGGCATATTCCTGCTTAATTCTTATATCTTAAATTAACCCATTTCTATTAATCTGTGTACCGCTACATGATGTGGCCTACCAGTAAGGTTTCATCTGTCTGGTATCTGTCTCCTGAGGCAGCTATATGGTGTCTCTCTTTGACTCTGCCTACTCTCTCTATATATCTCTTCCAGCCTGACTGTATTCTTCCTGCTATAAGCCGAAGGAGCTTCTTTTAGTAACCAGAGGTAGTAAAACACATTCACAGCATACAGTGGGGAATCCCACATCAGTAATAGACTCAGAGCCAGTAGTGGTGCTCTTACCTGTAGTTCAAGTAATCAGAAGGGGAAGGCAAAAGATCAGGTATTCAAGGTGAGCTTTTACTACATAGAGATTGGTTCTAGCCTGGGCTATATTAACACCCTATCTCCAAATACGTGTGTGTGTGTGTGTGTGTGTGTGTGTGTGTGTGTGTGTGTTAGTGTGTGTTTTGACACAATTATGTTCTACAGAAATATCAATATTTTTACCTTTGTAGTATACACGTCTTCACCACTGCCTTCATTTTCACTAAGAGGAATTTATATAGAATCATTCTGTCGTACATGACATTGTTATTCAGACACAAAAATTTTCTCACCTACTTGTACCGTTATTACACTTTGATTATGATCTTGGTCCTGTGACTTCTTTTGATCAATGGCATATCATGGCATGACTAACTCAAGCTTGGAAAACTGAATGTATGTTGGAATTATACTCTTGTTTTTGTATTGCTGTGAGACATTTTCACACTAGCATGATAATCCCAAGAACAAGATGAGAAGATCATGGTGTAGAACTGAACCGGCTAAGCCAAGCCAATGCTACACCAGCCAACCCCATAACCTACGATCTCCTGGGACACATAAGTATTTGCATATCACAGGAATTTTATGATTACCATATAGCATTGCTGTGGTAATATTTGTACACATAGATCAAGAAACATGTATTTTTATTAATGGCAAATACCTACACTTGGGAATAAAGAACATGCCCCAATCATAAAAGAATTCTTTCTCTGACTCAGCCTACCTTTTAGTTTTAACTGAAGAAGGTATAGTTGGCTTCACAAAATTTATTTTGCATTTTAAGTCTTTAAAATCATAGGATCCTTAACAAGGATGGACAGTAAAGGTCATTTTACAAATAGAGACGTAAATCCATAAAGTTGAGTTGCCCAGGGTCATACAACTAAACGCAGCAACATCAAAATGGTGGCACAGTTTTCTCATTCCTACCTCCAGTGCTCCCATCTTTGATTGCTTCCATACCTCCTTTTTATTTTTACTACAGAGACGACCTGTTTAAGTTATTAGTGATTTTTTAACTGTCTAGGCAATATACTCCAAAAATTTTTAACAGAAAACAAAACAGAACAAAGGCAGAAATAATTGATCCCTGAGGAGGAGATGGCTTAGAAAGAAAGGGGAAATGAGTAGATAACGAAAAATAGAGTAAAATCGGAAGCTGAACAGAAAGTCTAGAGAAGTTTGCCAAGGTCATGGGCAACGAAAGGTTGTTTCTCAGAGGTTCCGAGCAGTGGAGGGCCTCCGAGGCAACTTTGCCTTGAACCTGGAGGCTGACTCTGCAGAAACAGGCTATATCTCCTAGGCAGAGCTGAAAACTGCATGCTTTTGACAGTGGCACCCGCTACTGTGCCAGGAGAACAGAGTGAGAGTCCTCGAGCAGGGGCAGCTGCACTGGCAAGCGAGAGCTGCTCCCGCAGGAGAAAAGCCATTAACCAGCAGAAATGGGCTGATGTTCCAACCAGCAACACAGAGTGAGAAACTGGGGACAAAAGTTAGGTTCTGTTCCAGCTGCCGCAAGGCAGCTTCTTTCCAGATACTGAGATTGCTAACAAGGCTGCATGCTGTATCAGGAAGGCATTGCCAGCAAGAGGAGAGAGTATGACCTCAGGAGCAGAGAAAACTTATGTAAGTTATTCCAAAAATATACCGAGAGCAACTATGATGGATCTTGACATTAGTTGCAGGAAGATTAACATAGGAACAACAATCTAATGCTCACTCTTCAGCTAGCCTCTAGGAATTCTTTAATAACTGTTCAATTACTTGTATGACTCCTGGTATGTGTTCACAGGCTCTGCCATTGTGGGAACTCAGGCTATCAAGACCCAAAACAACAATCAGATATCAAGTTATAAACAAGAAACACTCAGATAAACCCCAGGAGCATATGCCCATTTTCCCTCAATTTTGTCAGACTATTTCTAATATACTGCCTTAGGAAAACATATCTAACCAAATAAAGCCGACTACAAGGGATGGGATGTAGTTCAGCTGGTAGAGAGCATGCTCAAGGCCTAGGGTTGAGTCTCGAGCACCACATAGACAGGATTGTGGGGTTGCAGGACTATAATCAATGCACTTGGGAGGTGGAGACAGGAAGATCAGAAGTTCAAAGTCATCTTTAGTATGGGATAAATTTGGAGCTAGCATAGAGTACTTTGAGATCCTGTCTCAGAAACAAGCAAAAGGAAAAATAATAACAGCAGTATCATTTTGGCACTGATTTATTAACAAAATTATTCAAAAGCACTAGAAAGGTGGTTTAAATGAGATAGGAAAACAGTGCCTTGTTTCTTAATCTGATAGGGACCCACTAACCTGAGGATAGGGCCCAGAAGTGGGTATCTGTGTGCTAGCTTTCTTCTTTGACACATAAACACTCGCACGTGTGTGTGTGTGTGTGTGTGTGTGTGTGTGTGTGTGTGTTATATGCACACATGTGTAGATGTGGATACCTGTACATATACATGTGTAGGCCAGGGCATAACATCTGGTGTCTTACTCTGACTCATTATCTTATTTTCTTAGACAGTCTCTTACTGTAACCTGAAGTTGGCTGTTTGACTAGTCTTCCTGACCAGCAAGCTCTTAAGATCTGCTTGTCCTCCTCCACCACTGGAAATACAAGCATGTGAAGTCATACACAGTGTCTTAGTTTGGTTTCGGTTACTGTGATAAAGACCATGACCAAAAGCAACCTGGGGAGGAAAGGGCTTATTTGGCTTACAAGTCCAGACCAGTTTATCACCAAGAGAAGTTGAAGCAGAAACTGGAGGTGGGAACCAAGGAGCAAGAAGAGAGACCAGAGAGGAATGTTGCTTACCGGTAGGCTTGCTCTCTGTGGCTTGCTCGGGATATTTTCTTATACAGCCCAGGACTACCTGCCTAGAGATGGCACTGCTCAGAGTGGGCGTGGCTCACCTATATCAATAAGCAATTTAGAAAATGCCCCATAGACACACCCACAAGTCAGTGTGATGGAGGTTATCCCTCAGTTAAGGTTCCCTCTTCCCAGGGATGTCAAGTTGACAACTGAAGCTTATGAGCTTCTATCAAGGTTGGGAAGGTGGACACATTCCTGTATTGCTGAAAATAATGTAAAATGCCATAGATGCTTCTAAAGGTACTTTACAGCACCAAACCAAAGCCTGTTTCCCTTTCTCCCTTGACCTGGCAGTTCCTCAGGAGGAGAGACCCTCCTGAGGCTCTCCACGCTGACAAACTATATAGACCTAGCTTATTCTTGCCATCACTGTCTGTACTTGATAAGTACTGGAAACCATCTGAGTGCCCAAACATGAGAGATTGGTTGAATAAACTATTACAAACACCTAAAATGGAGTAATGTTGTGCTCATCAGCTTCTGTTTTGTATGATAAATACCTGTGATAATAAACTTGCAAAGATAAAGGTCTGTTTGGCTCACAATGCTGGAACTTTTAAGCCATCATTTCTGGGCCTATGGTGAGGCAACACATCATGGCAGGGGCATGCAATATGACAAGACTGTCTACTCTTCAGCCAAAATCACAAGATGGAAAGAAAGGGGAACTGGGATACTAATCTTTTTTCGAGGATACTCTATGATGAGATAATTACCACATTTTAGAGGCCGCATAGGTCATGAAGATTACAGGGACTATTAGTTTAACCCTTAAGGCTTTAGATGATATGGGAGTCTCCTCTGTTACCATTGGTTAATAAAGAAGCTTCCTTTGGCCAATGGTTTAACAGAATATAGCCAGGCTGAAAAAGATGTATAGAGAGAGTAGGTGCAGTTGAGAGAAGCCGTGTAGCCACCCATAGGAGACAGATGCCTCTGCTGGAGCCCATTGGAACCCTGCCAGTAGGCCACACTACAGCCACATGGAAATACACAGATTAATAGAAATGGGTTAATTTAAGAGATAAGAGTGAGCCAGAAATATGCTCAAGCTATTGGCCAAACGGTATTGCAATTAATACAGATTTCTGTGCAATTATTTCGGTTCTGAGTGGCCAGGAATGAATGAACAGCCTCTGCCAACAAACTGGCACCAACCTGGTCAACTAAATTTACTTAAAAACCTGAGAGAGCTTGAAAAGGAATTCTAGACACAAAAAAACAGAGTTTCTTATTCTGTTTGCTGGCTTGTCACAGCTCCTTTAAGACAGGTCTTCCTGACTCAGCATTGACAAGGAAGGCTGCAAGGCTTATTTAGGAGCCGGCTTCCTGGTTTGGCAGCACAGCACAAAAGGCTCTGACTCTTCCAGGAGATCTGGCTATGAAGCATTTAAATGGGTTTTGTGAGCAGCGTGTTATAAACTACTTAACAGTGTAGACCCACTATATACCTGGAGCAGCTACATTACGGGCAGTGGGAATTCCCCCACACCTATTCATACCATGCCAGATACCAGAGAAAATGGCAGCAGCAAACCTGCAAAGTCACAGAGGTAGTGGGAGACATTCTGGAGCTGAAGCCCTTGGGGCCTTTCCTATTTAAGATCCACCCATCAGGGCTTTACTTCCTGGTAGGCCAATCTCTAGAAGCTCAATTGCCAACTGCAGCTCTACCAACATGGCCACCGGCAGACAATGGTAATTTTTCAATTTTATCATGACATGGAAGCAATATATATTCAGTTGGAACCTTATTTCAGACTTTGATCTCTTCCTGCACTAGTAATATGCAGTGTGCTGTTCTCTGATGACAGGTTGGCTCCAGTGAGGCGCCATGCCCAGTTAACTGAAATCCCCATCCGGCCAACAGTGAAGACTCGATAATTTGCTGTGTTGCCAAGGCAGCCTGTGGAGTATGTTAGATGTGATGAGCGCATTTGAAATTGCTTTATTCCAACTGAGCATGGTAAACTGTTTATGTACGTATATATTAGCTAAAGGAAAATCAACAAAAGATCATGGGGTTGGTTACCTGTGATGGCTAAGGAGGGACGTGGAGTGAAATGGGAGGGAATGTGTATACTTGATGTAGGAGGTGATGTGTGCTGTGAATATGTTTTACCGCCATTGGTTAATAAAAAAACTGCTTTTGACCAATGGCTTAGCAGAATATAGCCAGGCTAGAATGGAGATATATATATATAAAGAGAGTAGGCAGAGTAAAAGAGAAGCCATGGAGCTGCCAGAGGGGAAAGATGCCAGCTACCAGGTGGAACCTTGCTGGTAGGCCATGAGCCTCATGGTAAAATATAAAATAATAGAAATGGGTTAACCAAAGATATAAGAGCTAGCTAGCAATATGCTTAGGTGATTGACCAAGCAGTGATTTAAATAATATAGTTTCAAAAAATAATATAATATAGTTTCTGTGTGATTATTTCGGGAGTCTGGGCAGTCAGGAAACAAACAAGCAACCTCCAACTACATACACTTCTCTGCATAATATTATCAGACAGAAATATGTTAATATCTGGCCTATTCAAATAGTAAAATTGAACACAGAACAAGGAAAGCAAGCAAGAAAACTGAAAGAAAACTGAATGAAAACTTGTATTTCAGAAAAATACTGCAATCATAATGAAAGAAAGAAAAGAAACTAATCCAAGAACTTTCACAGACTATACTAATTACATATTTTTATTTTGATGTAGGATAGAAGTAAGAGACAAATGAGAAAACTGTATACAAATCTAGAATTATTTGTAATAGGATTTGTTTGGTTGGTTGTGGTTATATGAGCAAAGTACTTCTTAAACTCCTCTGTATATATAATATAACTGAGTGAATATATAAATATATTATTGTTGAAAGTTCATATTCTCATTCTGGGAGAAGAAACAGAGAATTATGAAATAAGGAACAGTATGAAAAACCCCTCTGTGTGAGCTCATTGCTTCCTCTATAATGTAAATGTGTAGGTGTATGCATATTCATACATGTATGTGCATAGTTAAAAATATCCACAGATAACACAGCTGGAGGCCCCATGATGTTCGCCTATACCTCATGCTGTTGTTAAACTTAGCCAAATTTATCATGCATGTGTGTGTGTGCATGCATGTATGTGTGCATATGTGTGTATTCGTGTGTGTGCTGTGCGTGTTGAAGGTCAGAGTACAACCTCTGGGAATCTGAACTCTCCTACTCCATGTGAATTTCAGAGATCAAACAGGTCATCAGGCTTGGTACGACCTATTCCTGATAAACCATACCACCAGCCTCTAATATATTTTTTTGCTGAAAGGATCTAGAATTACTCATAGAAATATCTAACCAAAGACAAATAGGTATAAATAGGCCTAGAATGTCTGTTTAAAATAATATCAGAAAAAACATAGCCTAAATATGTTGGATTATATCAAGAGAAAGAAAGCAGCAGCCTGAAACGACTATACCAGATAGAGCAAGGATCATTTGAACACCAGCATAATAATGGTTTTTAAAATACTGAATAAAAACAAGGGTTCATAAGTCTCTTGCCAGCCAGTTGGTTGGAGTCTTTGGCATTATTTCAAAGAAAATTGTGCATGGGCAAAGGGCGTGTTCCTCAGGGGTGGTAGCCACCCAGCCCACTAAGTAACAATGGGCTTGTGGACTAAACTAACAGACCTAGATGCTTAAGGCTCTGAGTCCTGAAAATCAGTAACAGGTGATGGTACTTAGTCCCTCAGAAGGGGCGGGTTCTTCTGAGACCTGCCACACAAATGGTTGCCAATAACAGGCAACAGACACGGAGGCCCAGAGTAGAATGCTGAACGGAGACTGAGAAATGTGGGTAGATCCTATAATTCTGGGGTTCTCTCGTTTTGTCGTCATCATAAGAACTGTATCACTCTAGAATCGTTCATGGGCATTAAACCACAGAGGAGGTCCGAGGGAAGATTAGGGTGTTTGTATGGTTTCTGGCTTCCTGCAGATGCTCCTTAGTGACAACCAAGGAAAAAGAAATAGCGAAGACATCAAACAACCACCTGACCACAATAATGTCTCCATGGAATGAAACAAGGGCACTGTGCCCCTCCATCTGTCTGTCTGTGTGGCATACATCCCCCACACAGTGCTAGGACAGAGAAGGAAAGCACCATACCCAGTCGCAAAGTAACATCAGACACAAGAAACAGTCTATTAAAAGGTGCCTTTGTTTTGTCTTTGTGACGACCAAATGTCCCATAGAACCTAATTAAAAGAGTAAGGGTTTATTTATCTCATGGTTTCTGGTCTGCATGCATAGTCCTTGACTCCCATGAGTCTGGGTCATGCGAGGAAGAACTGTATGGCAATGGGAATCCTTGACTGAGGTCATCCATCTCGTGGCAGACAGAAAGAAGAGCACCCACCTCCTCCAGCTAGTCCTCATGTCCTTCAGGTTTTCGAACACCCAATAAGAGCACCACTGGCTGGAGACCTGAACTTTAATAGAGGAGCCTCCGGAAGACATTTCTTATTCAAACCAGAATAAAGGGGGATTGTATTTTTCAAAAATGTAGCTATCTAGAAGACAAAGAAAGACTCTAAAAATATTTCAGACCAAAAAAAGAAAAGAAAAGAAAAAAACTAAAGAGACATTTTAATTGCAATACCTGATCCCAGACTGGATCTTCTACTAAAAGCGGAAAGATACTATAAGGAGCGTGGGGAGAGAAGTTGAGAGCAACATAATGTGGGTTGAAGACTTGTACTGTCAGCTCAGCTATTGCTAGGCGAAAAGGGTATTAATATTTTCATGAAATACACGTTGAAACATTGAGCATTAAAGGCATATATGCATGTACACAACCATCCCACAGTGTGTTCATGTATGTGCCTGCTTACACATATACAAACATACATATTCACAGCAGGAGAAAGGGAGAAAACGATGATGTGAGGGGGTAAATTATTAAAAAATAGCTTAATCTAGGAATAGAAAGAGTTTGCCTTACTTTCTTATGAAGTTTTCGTTTTTCAATCTTATTCTAAGTTCGAAAATATTTTCAAACACAAATTTGGCTTTGTTTGGTTTTATTCCAAGAGACGAGTGTCAATATGCTACTTAGGATAGCCACAAACGTGTAATCCTCCTATTTCTAGCTCCCAAGTCCTAATAGAAAAGGTAAATAAAAGCGCCCACGCAAGGACCTAACTAAAGATGCTTATTTATCCACAAACATCCTATTTTTGCAACAAATGCCAAAGTCTGTTTCTTGGGGCTTTTTTTCTCTGAGCATGGCTTCACGGTGAAGTTCAGAAGGAAATGAAGGCGTCTTTATCTGGCAAGTTCACTCTTTCCATTTCATTGCTGAGTCTTATTTGGCCCTAGGTCCTGGCTGGGATCCACTAAAACTTCAGTTTTGTTTTTTTTTTTTTTTTTCCTTTCTGAAGGAAATGAATGAGGTTCTTTGATTTCCCTAAAACCTTAGGGCAGACTTAGCCTCCCTCCCATAAACAATTTCATATCAAAAGAAGCTGAGCTGCATCTGCCCAGACCTCACCCATGAGTGAGACCTCCCTTCTTCCTCCAAACCCTGAGGCGGAGCTTTCTGTTGCAGCCTTAGTGGGAACTATGGAAACAGAGCCCAGTTTACCCGGCCCTGCAGAAAGAATTTCACACAGAGAGAGCAGTGGAGGCAGCTGCAGTTCAGAGAGCCTGTGAGTACCCACGAGGCGCTGACAGGACAGCCTCTGCAGTCACTTCCCGTCTCTTCCTCTAGACCTGTCAATACTCTATTGCTGTGAAAAGACACCTGATGATGGCAGCTCTTACCAAGAGAGCATTTAAATGGGGCTGGCTAGAGTTTCAGAGGAGAGTCTGATCTCATCAGGCAGCTCCCAGGCAGACACTGCTGGAGAAGCAGCTGAGAGCTACATCCTGATTTACAGGCTGCAGACTGAGAGAGCTGCTGAGCCCGGCTTGGGCTTTTGAAACCTCAAAGCCCTTTTGCAGTGACAAACTTCCTCCAACAAGGCCACAACTCCTAGTCCTCAAGTATCCCAGCTCCCTGATGACTAAGCTTTCAAACGGCCCTGTGGGGGCCACTCTCAGCCACGTTACAAGACCTCTTTCTATCACCTTTATATTTGAGTGCAGGACTTGCCCATGAGTTATTTATTCAATAAATGCTTAACTTGCAGGGGCTGGGACTGTGGGTCAATTGACACAGTGTTTGAGCAGTTTGCACGAAGCCCTGGGTTTAGTCCCCAGCACATCACAAACTGGGAATGGTGCTGCACACCTTCAATCCTAGCACTTAGAAACTGGGAGCAAAATAATGAGAAATTTAGTCGAGGCCAAATTTCTCAGCAAGATGGTTGAGACTAGTCTGGGATAGATGACATCCAGTCTTCAATAAAGAAGTCAGTAAATAGTCAAGAAACACTTAACTCGCATCTACTCAATATTCTACTGAGATGAAAATTTTGTTCACTGTTGTGGTTGGTATGAAGTTTATTTACTTATTTTTAAATATTTAGTTTATTTATTTGTATCTATGTCCCTGTGAGTATGTGGTGATAAGACGTGAAAATCAGAAGGGGGTGTTAGATATCCTGGAGATGGAATTACAGGCAACTGTGAGCTGCCCCCTGGGGTTCAGGAAACTGAATTTTAGTCCTCTAAGAAGCAGCAAGCTCTCTTAACCACCGAGCCATCAGTCCATCTCCAGCCATAACATCTCAATCAAAATTTGCAATGTCAGACCAACAAGATGATGCATTAAAGGAAGGCACTTGGCACCAAGCTGGATAGCCTGAATTCAGTTCCCAGAAACCACATGGTAGAAGGAGAGAACCGATTCCAGCAAGCTGTCCTCCGACCTCCACATACACCCTGGCATCACCCCCACCCCAGACGCACACACTGAGAGAATGAAATGCAAGAATAAGAACAATGGCTGCAGTGTCGCCCTGGTTTAGGAAGATCAGGTTATGAACTCCTGGACTGGACTCCAGCATTCTGGGCTAAGGACAGCTGCCTTTGCATCCTTCAGCATCCCTAGCTTAGGGGTGAGACCGGGACAAGTCAGTGCTTGGTAGGATGCTAGAACAGGAGAGAGAGAGAGAGAGAGAGAGAGAGAGAGAGAGAGAGAGAGAGAGAGTAGCCTTGTGATGTTTCTAACTCACACCACCAACACCAAATCCAAAGTCAACCAAATTGGCTGAAAGCAAGCGTTCCTTTAGAAGACTGAGCTTGTTAAATGATAACGCATGGGCAGGGACCCATCTATTTATGATTACAATCTGAGTTCTCACTAAGGGACATGTTATTAAAAGTCTCGGAATAAGTGAGGTCTCAGGGTGAGGTGGTGGGGGGACGGGCTGAAAGTGGTCCCACAGGCCTATAATTCCAGCACTCGAGGCCTAGATGCAGGAGAATCAGGAGTTCAGGCTGGGCCAGTCGTGAGTTGAGCTGGAAACCGACCTGAGCAATAGGAGAGAATAGGAAGAGAATGAAGGGGGACAGGCAGGGAGGAGATGGGGGAAGAGGGGGAGGAGCAAAAAATAGAAAGATAAGGGGGGGGGGGCAGAGCAGCTGGTTTTCCTGCCAATTTAGTTGAGATGAACTAACAGATGTACTGTTGCCACAGGTACATTTCTCTATATGGAAATTGATATGCAGTGTGTAGAAGAATTGCTTGCTCTATCTTTCTACCTGTTCTTTTTTTCCCCCCACATAAGAAAATTTGGTCTTTCGCAGACGAAGTCTCAAATATTTAGGGCATAAAAATCCCCAGGGGAGTTTTCTTAAAGGGTGGTAAATGTCACCCCACCCAAGAGGGTTGGCATTTGAACCAGGAACCACATAAACAATCTCTTCATTGTCCCTGGTGCAGGTGGTTCGACCTGTTGGAGTCATTGGAAACTGAAAGGCACTCTGCTGTAGTGCCAGCAGGTGGCGCTCTCGCCTCTGAAATCACAGCTGTTGCCTAAGGGCTGAGGGCTTTCAGACGTGAGATATAAGATGGGTCTGAACACAGGAGTAAGATGGTGTTGGAGGAGGAAATGGATATGAAAACAAATGCTACCATAATCAATTTGGGGAACTCTCCTTTAGGAAATTCCGCAGAAATACTGCGTTGTTGCTAGGGGAAATTTTCTTCTTAGAGATCAAAACCGTGTTGCGCCATGCATTGTGAAGGCACAAAGGCTCTGACTAGACACGCGTGCACTAAACACGTGTGCTTACAAATGTCGCCAACCCCTGGCACATCCTCTCCTGTCTCCCTCTGCAGTCTCAGCGGTGGACCACGAACAGAGGGTTGCATGCGATAAGAGCCCATGATTACTTCCTGCTAAGACCCTGCTGTCTTACACTATTTCACGCGTCCTGGTACAGTCAAGGCCCTGAGTCACAATAACAGCGGAGCAAAAGTTTGGGGCTCCAGCCCTGATCACGAAACATGTGGACCAAACACATGAACGCTGCCTCATGGTCAGGTGTATGTGTGTCGTCTCACATGTTCTTGAGACTGTGGTGACGAGCCATGACGAAACAAATCGTTTACATTACACTTACATGACATTCCATCTTCTACCTTCTGGCTCCTCATTTTAGTACCCTTTCTACCCTCTCAGGGAAAAGGAAGAAAGAAGTATATGTGGCTGGGGGGAGGGGAGCAGAGACAGAGAAAGAAAGACGGGGGGAGACAGAGAGAGAGAGACCACTGCAGAACTCAGAGCATCATAGAACCTCTCATGTCTCAAGCAACATCCCTGCATCAGATACACCTGGCCTGGTCGCTGATCCTGGTTGAGCTCTGGACTTTTTTCACCTAGCACATGGCCCGGACGGTAAAGGCTACACAGTGTAGTAGGCTCTGACTGTAGAGACAGCCCCAGTCCCCACACCTCTAAGACTATATGTTTGCTTTGAGGCTCTTTGAGTGCCTTCAATTAGAGAAATTTCAGCCTGGGAATCCTGCCAAACAGATTTAGGTGCTAAACTATTGAGGTGCTGCCCTGTTACTCTCTTTCATCATTTATACCATAAATCCAAACAAAACAAATAAACCAGCATCAGAATATAGATATTTCGAAATATAGCATAGCCATTAAGGAGGGGCCCAATGCTATAGCGATCTTTTCAGGAATCCATTATGTTCCTTACTCAAGTCTTAGATAGGACGTTTCAGAAAACAAAATTTGTAAATGGATCTGCAAGAAGGAACAGGTTTGGTTTTATATATGTAAAAATAAAAAGGGATGAAGAGTTTGATGAGGGTTTAACGTGATGAATATAATTTAAGAGGTTGTCTGGATGCCCACCCAGGCTCCAGAATTATAGGTTGAGAAAGACAAGCAGCAGACTTAAGGAAGGCCACGCATTTATTGCCTGGCTCTCTGACTTATTTTTGCTTAGACAATCGATTTTGATCAGTTACCTAAATTATGTTTGTTTTCCCATTATTTACCACTCTGCTGTAGGAATCTTCCTACAATACCAGGTAGTTTCATTCTCCCTTGTTCTAAAAACTTACAATCGTTTCTCTTGCCCAAAGAAAAGGGTCAACGCTTTAATACGCTTCGGTCATAAACATGCCTTGCCTGATTTATGATAATGATAGGTAGCATAGAGCAGGGAGTCCTTGGCAGAGTCACAGCTCCGCTCCTAAAAACCGGGACGTGTTCAGCCTCTGAGCAGGAGAGCGGCAAGAGTCCGAGTTCCTGAGGCTGCTCTGAAAGTTAACCGAAAGCAATAGTGCCGCGTGTCCATTTATTCCCGCGGCCGCGCGGGTGTGATTGTCTGCTCACACCTACACTCGCTCCCACAGCATTGTTCGTGTTTTCTCGGCTGTACCCGTCTTTCTACTCCACCACACCCCCACCTTCCAGGAGCAGACCTTCTTAGAACTCAAGTCCTTCCTTGACTGCCTCCCGCGTCCTTTGGCCCTTCCCTTGTCACAGTCTATGCCTCTTTATTGTGTCTGGAAACATGTGGGCTATGTCTTCATTCCATGTCACCCCACTACTTACAAGGTCCTTTTTTCCTCTTCCCCCAGCCCCACTTTCTTTTTTTACTGATTATATACTGTCTCGGAGGTATTCTGCTTTCTCTCCATTCCTGAAATCTGTCGGAACGGTTTGTGACTATTTATTAGCATTAATTTTAAATTTTCATCCCTTCTATTAGTTTCCTGTCTACTTGACAACTTTGACATCATAGTATCATGAACACTCAATTTCTGAATACTATTTTTTATGTGAAAATGATGTTTGTAAATGTCTGTAGTAGTTTTGTCGTTGTTGTTTTTGAAACAGGGTCTCTCCCACTGTCGCCCATCATGACCCGGAAGACCTGGAACTCACTCTGTAGCCTGCTCGGACCTTGAGTTCTTGGGCAAACTGCTTCAGCCATACAAGTGCTAGGATCACAGGCATGGTCCATTGCACGGAGCTCATTGGTGCTTTCTTTATCGGCTCTTTCTTTCTGAGGCAGCATGGACAGACAGGGGAAAGTAGAACCTGGGAAGGGAAAGAGCCAGCTTCCTGCACTTGTTACCAAGAATCAAGGGTAGGGAGCCTGCTAACTGGAGACTTTCTCAGAAGCCCCTATAAAAGGGCAAAGTCCAGGAATGGACTTGGCAAGGCCTGTCTGATGATGGAGCCAGTGCCACATTGGAGTCAAGGTTGCAGCTTCTGGGAACTATGGGGACTATGGTTCTTCTCTTTGGGCTATGGTTATATAATAGCCCTTGGGCAGATAGGTTGGAAGTATACCTTGTTCTCTTTGCTGACATTGTCTGACTTAGCTCTCCACTAACCTTGATCATATCCCCCTGCAAGTCATAAAAATGGTGCTGTACTTCTTAATACATTTACTTGGCACAGTCATCAGCTCATGTGAGATCTCCTGGGCCCAGCTATTGCTTTCATCCTCCTGCTTTAAAGGAGTTAATAAAGAAGTTCTCATCTTCTTTATTCTCATCCCTGGTTTTCCTACCCAATACCTCACCATTCAGGAATCCAAAGTGCTATTTAGTTCCATAGTAAGTTCTAGAGTATGTTTGGTTCTTTGTGGCCCATTCTGCAAAGAAAGAGAAACAGAAAGTGATTGGAAACCGCCGTTACTTAGTGACCTTTAACAGGTTGAACCAGGTTAAGGCATGACCTTTTGGGTACCCAGAGAAAACCACCAGCCTACCACCACCCAGGACTTGCTCTCTCTGGTCACACACCTGAGGTTGGACTTCTTGTTCCTGTTTTGTGAGTTTGCCCTTTATAATATGTGTGTGTGTGTGTGTGTGTGTGTGTGTGTGTGTGTGTATTTCAAATATTTTGGTGTTAGCTTGGGATTCTTTGACTTGCATTAACTCTCCAACATAGTTTTTCCTCAGGGCTGGGGACACCATTTAGGAGTTGACTATTACTTCTATAGGGTAAAGGGTTGGGGTAAAAATTATCTAGGCCCAGAGATCTCCTTAAAAAAAGAGAGAAGGAAAATTGAATGGGATAATAGGTAACTTAGTTGTGAACTTACTCACACTAATAATAATAATAATAATAATAATAATAATAATAATAATAATAATGATAGTGAGTAATAAAGTAAATACATGTGAGCTATAATTTATGAACAATTTACATTGGTATAGTTTCTTGTATATTGATACAGGTTCAAATTATATTTGCTATTTCTGTTTACAATATTTGTACACCTATGAAAAGTTATTCTATCAGATTGTATGCATGCATGTTTCTACCTCTGTTTAAGACATTTTATATATTGATACATTTTTTAGGATATTTTATCATATTACATTATATATTTCTACCTCTGATTAAGATACTTACACATTATGTACATTCTGAGGTCATTGTTCTCATTTACTGCACAGTTATTTACAGATTATTTAATATTCTGATATAAAGTCTTAGTTTTTAAGTTATACATGTATTTAGTATTATAAGTTAATAGTTATTCATGTTTGTTATACATTTAGTCAGATTAATTAGGTTCTTTAGATACATAGAGATTGTATTCTACATAGATAGGTAATCTTCAACCACTTCAAGGATCTGTAAAACATGGCATTTAAATAACTTAGGGATTTGTTGATGTGAAATACGAGTGTTCATGATAGCATCAATCTATTCCCGAGAAAATGTTGAGTACCAAAGACACTCACTCCACTTGGAGTTTGTTTTCTTCTTGGAACAATTGGCCTTTGTGCAAGAAATTGCCCATTCCTCGACCACTGACAAAGTACATGGTGTCCAGGCTGGATAAGCAGGTCACAAGAAAAAAGACTGCCAAACCTTACCAAGACAGGGTAAGACAGTTCTGAAGTTTTTCCTGCCTCTAAAAATGGTCTGTCAGTTACTCTAGACCTTAGCCAAAGTTGGTTGCTTCAACATTGTAAATGAGACTTTGGGTGATTGCTCAGGTAGCCAGCTGTCTCTGTCATATACCACACATGTTGGAAGCTACTGGATTGCACTTCCTGCCTACTCAAGTAATATTATCTCCGTTCTTAGGCATTTGATGGATTTAAAGATTAATTAGTCGTAGTTACCTTCCTCGTATAATTTAACCAAGCCATTTCCAATATAAGACTTAAACTCTTTAGGATAAAACATTTAACATGTGTTCCTTGTTTACCCTGGTTGTAATCCTAATTTTATACTTGATATCTGTTCCTAATGTATAAATTGGGTTTGAAACTCTATTATTTAGACAAAAGGTGGAGGTGATAGGGAACCTTTGTCAGTCAATGATCTTTAAGAGGTTGGGCCAGGTTAGGGATGATGTTTTGGGTACCCAGAGAAAACCACTGGAGCACCCAGGGCTCGCTCTCTCTGGTTCCCATGTTACACACCTGAGGTTGGACTTCTCATTCCTGTTCCGTGAGTTTGTTCCTTATAATAAACAAAAATAATAATTGAAATCTTTTGGTGTTATCTGGGATTCTTTGATCCATGTCCATACTCCAACAGGAAAGGAATGAATGGGGGGAGAAAAGATGGGAAAAGGAAGAGGAGACAAAGGAGGGACTAGAGGGAAGGAGAAAGGGAAAATAATAAAACACAGACAAACATGGTTGTAACCAGCCTGCCTGGAAGAAATGAATATGTAGCACAATTAATAAAAATCAGAGACAGATATTAGGGTTCAGCCTGAAGTCAGTAAAGCAAAACAGTCAGCCACTGGCTCTTACCTCTACCTCAGTCTGAAATGACGATCCTGCCTCCAGGAATTCTCAGAATGAGACCGTGTCTGAGAGTTGTCTCCTCCTTCTTATATTCCTCTCTAGTGCTGGGATTAAAGGCATGCACCACTACCACTAGTATCTATGGCAAACAAGTGTGGCTACAGGAATTAAAGGTGTATGTTATCACTGCCTAGTTTATAAGGCTGACCAGGGCTGCTGTTTTATTCTCTGGAATCGGGCAAGTTTTATTTATTAAAATACAAATAAAATATCATTATATGAGTATAGTCTAGAGACATCTGTACCTCTCTCTTTGGCAGTCAGACTATTGAAGCAATGGATCCAAAGAAATTAAATTTTCATCTCTGGATAAAGGTTTACAATTTTCCAAATGACCATGCAGGAGAAATTTGGAGCCAAAACAATGGAAGTCGAGGTAGAATGGGAGACAATTTATTTGTAATATATATATATATATATATATATATATATATATATGGGGTGATATCAATGCCAAGTCCATTGAAAACAGGGTCTTATTTAATGCAGACTAGACTGGATTCAAATCTGTATCCTCTTTTCTCATGTTCCTAAGTGCTAGGATTATAGATATGAGCCACCATGACCAGACTTATTATGCAGCCCAAGCTATCCGCAAACTCACTATGTACCGAAGGCTGGGGTTGATCTTGCTTCATCCTCTGGAATGTTGGGATCATAGACATGCACCACCATACTTGGTTTACGTGGCGCTGGGGCTGCAACCAAAGATTTGGTCCATGCTAGGCCAGCACTCTTCCAACTGAGCTACACACCAGTCCCATTAAAATCTTCCTAAATTCCAGCTTTGCTTCACAAGGACTATCCTGGCGTGATTTTCTACAGTGTAAGTCAAAGATCCCTGCTTCACCTACAGAAGGCGTCTGAACAGAGCTCCTCAACGCTTGGTACCACTGTCGGTTCAATACCAAGAATACAGGAGAAGCGGCAGAGCAAGGGACACTCTACAGCTGAGTTTCAAAAGCACATTTTGTGGATCTTAGCTCCCAGAAGACTGTTTTTGTCTGGAAACTAAATACATACGTATATACTCAAAGGAAGACCAGAAATGTGGAATCTGCAAAACAAATCTTGAGACACTGCTCGAGGGACTTTTTGTCTTGTGGGGAGATTTTGTTGAGTCTAACAGCTAGGTGACATATTGGTAAGATCTTGTGGTATCATTAAAAGAACACTATATACTGCAATGCCCTTTAAACACCAGAAGATTCAAGATAAATATTATATACTTTCTTTTAATGAGCTGTCAAGCAACACTCCTCCATGGAGACTTAGTAAATTTATGCATGGAAGCTAGTTTAAATGAATGTTAAGAATATCCGAGAAGAAGAAAAAGTATGTCAAAAGGCACCACTGTGCCTCGGGAACTGTGGCTACAGAACAGAGATGAAGTTGGGTCATTTGGTGATTAAATGACAGCTGGCCTAGGGTTCTGGACGGGAGCCTCTGATGCTCTACTTGCCTGAGTCCTGGACTCGGTTTTCTTCTTCCCTAAGGCCCTCCTCGGTCTCCAGGGCCCTTCCTACCATCAAGGCCACCTCATTTTAAAATAAATTTGCCTGTTTGCAAATTACCAGTGCGATTCTTCTTTAACTGGCCAGATCCCTGGGATCCCCATCATGGAAGGAGTGAAGGGAAGCATTCACATTCAATCCGCTGAACTTCACATGGACATGCTCACAGATAAACACATACAAGAAATCTGCAAATGTAATATGAGTTCTAAGCAATCAGATCAGGTCATGGAATTCTGTACTACATTTAAGTACTATTTGAAGTGGGAACATTTCAGCCAGCAGAGAAATGGGTCTGTGCTCTACAGACCAGGTTAGGGAAAAGAGGTTAGGGAAATTTCAAAATGAGGTTTGCACAGACTGTCCCATGTGACCTGCCTCGGGCTTGTTTCATCCATTAGAAGGAAGTGTTTCAGCAACCCTTTCTGCTTTGCAAGCCGCCTGCGTAGGGAAACTGTCAGTTTGCAACGTCTCAAACACAAACCGTCCTTCGATAGCTCTCATCCAAATACTAGCCGCAGCACCTCTCTAGCTCTCCCGTTCCGGCTGCTTTCGTGGTTTGCCGAAAATGGAGTGCTTTCTGGGTAATTTTCACCACAGTGAGTGCAAGGCGGAGGGAAAGGGGAGAACTATTTGTGGTCGCCTCGAAGATCCAGCTGGAAAGATCAATCTGAAGACAGCCGGCACAGTGCACATTTCCCCTTAGGGGACAGCAGGCCGCAGCTCAGCCAGTCCACACGCAAGGGGTCTGGAGTGGAGAAGGGAGGAGCTAACAGGCAGGGGAGGCGTGGGAGCGGGATGCAGGGGCGGGCCCCCAGAACGTCGACCAATCATAGCGCACTCCGTCGACGACCAATCACAGCTCGCCTAGCCGGGCAAATCTGCCCGGCAGTGCGGGGCGGGGCCGCCAGAGTCCCGGGGCCGCCGGTTACTCTTCTGAGAGCCTTTCAGGAAAGCACAGGGCAGGGGGCAGAGAAGCTGGGGAGGCGGGTGGCAGGCAGGCCCAGCTTGTGTACTAGCCCAGCGACACCCACGGAAGCACCCGTGAACTAGAGATGATGCAACCCGGGCGCGCACGTGTGTGCAGCCCTCTGGCATGTCTCTATGCCCTGTGGGCACCTGTCGTGTGAGTAGCTGCGGGTGTGGCTGTTCCTGGATGCCGTGAGTGTCAGTGAGGTTTGTGTGTCTTCGGGCCTGCCTCCCCCGTCTCCAGAGGGGGACTAAGAAGTTTAACTGAGCAGGGACACTGAGGAGATTAAAGGAGTAGATCTCAGAGGCGAGGCGGAGAGGGTGGGGACTGCGGGCGCAGCGGCTAGGGAAGCACCTATTTGACCCTTCTCCCAGGCAGAAAAGCATCTTGAAAAGGCTGGCGTGACCCATGTGGCTCTGAAATGTCTAGAGAGCCCCGAGCGGTGATGATCACAGAGTGACTGGCTCAAGGCTGAGCCTGTCTAATTCGTGGACAAGAGGGATGCTAGCATTTAGAAAGGCCAGGAGGAAACTCAGGATGGGGACCATCTGCTCTCCCAATCCCAGCGGGACAAAGGCGGCCTCGGAGGTCTGCAATGCCGACTGGATGGCCTCGCTCCCCCCTCACCTCCACAACGTCCCCCTTTCCAATCTGGCAATCCCAGGTACTCGTCTATAATTACTTGTTCACATTGTGTTTAATTCTGCCATTTTAGTGTTTGTTAGTGGGCTGGGTTGTTTGCTGTTGTGTTGATAAAAACAATAATTGTCAGTGATCTCTTTTATTTCCAAATAAAAAACTTAACAGGAAGGTTAAGATTTAAAGAGGGGCAAGCAGACTGCATCACTAGCAAAAGGGACAGACGGAAGAAAGGGACACGGCACTGCTGTTTTGTTGTTTTTATTCTGTTTATACATACAGCCTTGATCTAAGAATGCTAACCTTCTTAAGACTGAGCCCCCGGTATGTGAAGGGCTCCTTGTCTTGAATCATTTAAGGAAACGGGGGGGATCAAAGATGATGGATAAAAAGTCGTTAATAAAATTAGCTCTGGATCAAAATTGAAGCTTAAAAAATGTATCTTTTTTGTTTATCTGCCCTTGTGTGAAAAAAAAAGTCAGATAAATGTTAGAAAATAGGTTCAAACTTGGGGCTGGATATGAAGACACATAGTTTTGTTGTTGGGAAAAGCCAGAAATAGAGGATGCAAGCTGTCCTCGCAGACAGTCATTAGGTGTGATGAAGTGATGGTGTTTGAAGCTTTGTCTATATATACACAGGTGTCTGCTTGGCTGGTCTAGAACTGTAGCCTTGAAAAGTACCTCTGCTCCTGTCGCATTTCCTGCCAGAGGCTTTACAGCTTGACTCTCAGGCAATTGCTTAATCTTTTCACTAAATGCATTGTTAGGGCATAGTTATCTTGGGAAGAATTTTAAGACCACACTGAGTTTGGCTTGATGAGATGAGCCCAGTCCTGTGATGCTGGCACTTAGAAGGGACTCGAGGAGCAAAGGATGGACCTGTTCTTTCTCTTTCCTGGACATGTAGCAGTTAAAGTTCACCTTTAGAGTGTAAGACAAACTCACAAGCATTCCCTGGATCGGTCTGCTGTTGTCTGCCTTAAAAGATGACCTCATGCCACCTCCGTCTGCTTTCTATGCACGGGGAAGAGGAATGCTGGCTGTGGATGCAGGTTTTGCTTGGCTCACCTCTTCTTTTGGAGCTCTTCCAGGATCTTTGTCCTCATGGGCCTTCGCTGCTGCTGAACAAGGGAAAGGTTGAAAAATCTTGTTACAGTTACGATCCCTTTTGTTTTACTGGCCCTTAACTACAGTTCCTTGGGAAATGCCAGATGGCCATGCTTTAGAACATGCCTTTTCCATGTTTAATTGATGCCTATGGAGTCATCTCCAAAACGATGCATGGGACACTTTTAACATGACTCATTTGCCTCTGGGCTCTTCCATGGAATTATTTCTTCTGTGTGATATGGCAGGTGGTTCATGTTTGCAAACAGAATGGCATCTTAGGCAGGTCCTAAATGACCCTGTCACTCAGCGCATGTCCAGGTAGGCTGACTTCCTTCTTCCTTGTACTTTGGACAGTTCAAACTGTAGCTCTACTGGGCTTGACTGTGCATTCCGACGGACTCTACAAAGAATCCACGTGTTAGTTCCTGCTCTATACTGTATTTCAGTTACTAGAATTGCCAGAGGAAACAGAATTCTTGAGAACCACCACCATACTGGGAACTCAGTATTAGTTCTGTGAAGCACTCAGGGTTTGTTGACCCCACTTTGTGAAGCTAAGTGGAAAAAGAAAATAGTGCTCCCGACTCCCATAAACACGCCACATTTACTACCATGAGGTGTTTTCCCCCAGGAATGGAAGAAACATATGTAGGTAAGTCAGCTCAGAACAGGAAACTGAAACACTAAGTACTATCCGTGCACACTCCGTCATTCATTGCAGGTTATCTTTACTGTGCCCTGACTTTTAATATGTCCTGGAGAAAGGCTGACAGTCAGGTTCAGACTAGCCTTTACGAGAAATTAAAATATATGGAAGGTGTTCAGGAAGGAGCCATCATCTGCCCCTTTATCTGCATTATTGCTAACTTCATCATAACCACTACAACCCCCAAAACATACACACTTTTTTTTTCTAGCCTTTCTTTGTAGCTCCTATGTAGCTTAGCCTAGCTTCAACCTTGACGGCCTCCTGTTCTGCCTTCCAAATTGCAGCCTTGGGCCACCATGCCTGGTAATAGCTACCCATTACTGAGTTCCACCCTGATATACCCACTGGCATACAGTACCTAAGTACTGATACTTCCCATGAAATCAATAGATATTAATAGCACCATTTTTGAAAAAGGAAATTAGGGGTTGGAGTGTGGCTCTGTTGGTAGAGTACTGGCCTAGCATGGATAAAGTCTGCAGCCTGATCCCCAGCAACATAGAAATGGGGCAGAGAACAAGCAGGAAGATTAGGAGTTCAAGGTCACCCTCTATCTATTGCATAGTGAGTTCGAAACCTGTCTCAAAAAAAGAAGGAAAGAAAGAAAGAAAGAAATTATCATCCCAAAAATTTATCTTTTTTCCCCCATGTATGCTGAGTGGCAGAACTAGTATTTAGACGCTTATGTAATAAAAACACTTGCTCACTGCCTCAGTGCCCTTGAGGGGCCTCGGAAAGTACAGAGCAATAGAGATGGATTCTGGCTGGAAAGGCAGATTTCCCAGCCCATACTCTGCAGGATGGGAAAGAAAACTGGGTGGGCTTTTGTTGTGTTGTTCATTTGTTTGCTTGTGACAATCTCGTGTAGCCTTGGCTGACCTGGGACTCCTGATCCTTCTGCCTCTCTCTCTCAAACGCCGGGGATGGCAGGCCTGTTGCACCACACCCAGCCTGAATTCACTGGTTCTCATCTGAGCAGTCATATATCAGTTTGAATGTGAGCTAGATACAGAGGAAAGCTGTCTAGAGAGATGATAGATAGATAGATAGATAGATACATACATACATACATAGATACATAGATAGATACATAGATGGATAGAGACAGGCAGACAGATAGATGATAGATTGATAGATGAATATAGATAGATAGATAGATAGATAGATAGATAGACAGAAGGATAGACAGACAGATTTGTTTGAATTGGAACCCAGTAAGACTGAAATTCAGAACTGATTCTTTGATCCCACGTGTCTGAATGCTGAGCAAGATCCATCAGGAAGGGGACATTACAGGACAGCTTTCCTCTGTATCTAGCTCACATTCAAACTGGTATATGACTGCTCAGATGAGAACCAGCGAATTCAGGCTGGGTGTGGTGCAACAGGCCTGCCATCCCTGGCGTTTGAGAGAGAGAGGCAGAAGGATCAGCAGCAGTGATATGGGAGAGGTCGGGGAACGGATGAGGGATCTGGTGATTATAGATCCGGATGGTTTTAATTGTGTCAGATGTGGGAACTGCTGCCTGTGCCTAGGCGTTGATGAGAGACCACACATGTGGCTGTGTGCTCTCAACAGAGCCCTGGTGGATTACTACTCTTCCGAAACTGTGAGCCCCACCTGTTAAGCCCCACGGTCATTCAAACACATTGAAATATCTCAGAGGAGAATCTCAGAGTTATTCCCATTCCCACTGTATCTAGTCATTTCATCTCTACAAAGTAAAAGGTCTTAAAATTATAAATGCTACTTTTTTAAAATTAAAGTTTACTATACAAATACTTTCCTTGATGTTATTGACATTTTCTGAAAGAGAAAAGGTTTTTTTTTCTTTTTCTTTTCTTTCTTTTTTTTTTTTTGGTTTTTCGAGACAGGGTTTCTTTGTGGTTTTGGAGCCTGTCCTGGAACTAGCTCTTGTAGACCAGGCTGGACTCGAACTCACAGAGATCCACCTGCCTCTGCCTCCCCAAGTGCTGGGATTAAAGGCGTGCACCACCACAGCCTGGTTTTTCTTTCCTTTTTTAAGTATGTAATGTATACTGTTTTTCTTTTCTTCTTTTTATTTTCTTTTTTTTCTCTTTATAAACATGGTTTAACCCTGTAGCCCAGGCTGGCCTGGAGCTTACCAAAATCTTTCATCTTCTGCCTCCCTTCTGGTTGGGACTACAGTGTGAACCACCACACTTGGCTGTATACTGATTTTGAGTGAATTCATTTTCTCTGTGTATATTACTGCACTGCCTTTTTTTTTTTCCTTTTTTTGTGTTGTTATTTAGTTTTTAACAATGTTCTTTCTCCTTTATTCAAGGTAAGATATCTGGTCTATTGGGAAGAGCCTTCTTGAGTTTAAAGGTCTTAGGTTGTGCTGTTGATTCTGACTCTGTGGTACAAAGTAGCAGTTTTCTACTTGTGATTAAAATACTGATTAAGAGCTGGGTGTGGTGAGTCACATTTATAATCCCAGAGTTTGAGAAGTTAAACAGGTGAATTGCTGCAAGCTCTAAGTCAGTCTGAACTACATAGTAAGTTTCAGGCCAGTCTGGGGTACAAAATGAGACTCATCTCAAAAAGTAAGCATATTAAAAAATATACTGAGTTCAATGAAATACTTAATCGTTTTCAGATTAAAGATTAATTTAGGGTTTGGGGTTCTTTTGTTTGTTTGTTTAGTTGGTTGGTTGGTTTGTTGTTGTCGTTTTTTCAAGACAGGGCTTTTCTGTGAACCAGTCCTGGCTGTCCTGGAACTGGCTTTGTAGACCAGTTCTGAGCTGGAACTCACAGAGAACCACATGCCTCTGCCTCCCGAGTGCTGGGATTAAAGGTGTTGTGTTCACCACCACAATCCAGCTTGATTTAGGGTTTTTAAAACCGTTCTTTGTTAAAATAGAACTATTGGAAAGGATTGCTGAGTCCTTTTAGGTCTGAAGAACATTTTTTATATCCCTTTAAAACAAGAAAGTAATTTTGGTTTCAACAAGAACATAATTGTTTAAAAGAAGCAGGATCCACTTTAGCCTCCTCATTTTCACCTCATTATATCCCGAGTGCATTTTAAGAAAGCCCTACTTCTAAAGACGCTTAGAACCCAGCAATGTCTAGCTACCTCTGAGGACCTCCCCACCACACACAGTTCAGAGCAACCAGCGATAAACGTCAAAATAGATACAGAGGATGTGTCGCAGAGGCACACAGGATGGGCAGGGCATTCCCGTCTCGTATTCTCAGCTTTGTTGGGAAAATGGTATTTAAGAAATGGTCAGAGTGGGGTAGGGTAGCTCCACCCTCTGACTCCAGCCCTGGAGAGGCTGGGGTACCAGGAAGGTCTCTGGATGTGAGCCAACTCTGGGCCACAGAGTGAAGTCTAAAATTCTAAGCCTGGAATACATGAGACCTGAGAGAGAGAGAGAGAGAGAGAGAGAGAGAGAGAGAGAGAGAGAGAGAGAGAGAGAGGCAAGGTTAGTAAGTGGGTCAGGAGTGTAAGAGATACTACTCAAAGATTAGGGCTGGGAAGGGGTAGGTCTCAATAAAATAGTCTAATTGAGCTACGTGATGGGGGAAGTGGATGGAGGCACCTCCTTTTTCCACCCCTGTGGCCCTTAACAGTCCTGCCTTGTGAAGTTCTCACCGTGCTGTTTTTCCTACGGTCTGTGAATTAGTTGCTGGAAGTGTCTTTGTCTCCATTTATGACCCCAATTCAATGGAGTCAGCAGTAGATGAGCAGACACTGGTGACTGTTGACTGAATAATTCAGAAGGTGGCAGAGGGAGAACGTTGGTGTCCGGTTGATTGTCGTCATTTGCTGTTGTGTTGTGTTGGTCGTTTTTACTTTTAATGTTCTGAGACAAAGGGCTCACACTGTACCCCATGCCAGACTTGAACTCACTATATAGCCAAGTCTGACTTCCGTTTGAAGCTATCATCCTGCCTCAGTCTCCAGAGCCCAGCTCCTTCTCCAGCGTGGTCAGAGCTAAACTGAATAGACCGCCTAGGTTTGCCTTTGGTAGAAAGCCACACCAGGCCATGTGGAAACTTTTGAACCCATTTTTTGTTGGTATGCACTGTATTCCTGAAGTCACAAGCACCCTAGCAAATGAAAATTCTAGGCCAAAGAGATGGATGGGAGAGTTAGAAAAGAAACAGGCTTTGGGCCCAGCACCCTTTCTGCTTTCCTTCTTCCCTTGCCAGCCTGGAGCGTCTCACCTTCCTGCTGCTGTCTCTCCCTGCTCTGGTTGCTCCCTCCCCTTGTCACCTTTCTCCCACTGACCTGGTCTGCCTCTGCCTTACCCACCTTCCTCGGGGGCCATCCTGTCTTGGGTGACTGTGACAGCTCCAGTTTCCAGATGGCTCTGTTTTCTCGGGTTGCTGGCATCTCTTGCTTCCTACCCTTGTGGGGTCTTGTCCATTTCCATGAAGTTGAGCTAATGACCACTTGGTGATTTCTGTAACTCTCCTCCCTGTGGGTACACACTTTCTTCTCCCCTGGGTGACACAGAGATGAAGTCACTGGGGATGAGAGGGACCAGGATGAAGGGGTCATTGCTCAGATTTGGAAGTCACACCAAGTGTGGTGCACCTAAAAGAAATTCAGCGATCATTTCAAAGGTGGACAAGCAGACTGTGTAACAGCGTTGGGCTGATCCAGAGCTCTGAGTTAAACCCAGAACCAATCCATTCTTCTGGTAGACTTGAGGCTAAGGAAAAGCAAGGGCATAGTCAAACCAAATAATGCTGATTCCATAATTAAAACATATAAGAAAAAAAAGTGATTTCTTCAGCAGGAATGCTTTTTGTTTGTTTGTTTTGTTTGTGTTTATAGTTCTGGAGAATGAACCCAGAACCTACGCATGCAAATAAGCACTTGGCCACCAACCTGTCTCCCCAGCCATTTTTTTCACTTCTTATTTGGAGAATGGGTCTCTTTAGATTGCCCAGGCAGGCTTTGTTTAGACTCGCTATCTTCTCGCCCAGCATCCTGAGTAACTAGTGTCACAACCCTGTGCCAACAGTCTGGCTTTGTTTTCGCTTTGGTTGCTCGTGGTGGAGACAGAGCAGCTTCAACAGCAGCACCTTCAACTAGCAGTCTTCTCTCCCGAGATAGTTCTTCACTTCCTGGATGCCTGTCCCAACATCACAGAAAAGGGGCAAGAATTCAGCAATCTCCTGTATCTGTTAGAAGTGGGATCCCAGGCAGTAGCTGCAGTGCTGAAGACCTGCAGATCATAGCAACTGTGAGGAAGTGCATGTGTGGAGTGTGTGGGAAAGATCTCAACATTATCTCAATGTTAAAGAACCTGAGAAAGGAAGCGCTTAAGTTTAAAGCCATACTGGGCTATGTAGCAAGATGCTGTCTCCAAACACCAAAAGCCGAGAGGCTGTAACTGGTGGAGCACTGGCCTAGCAGACACCAAGCCCCAGGTTTAGTGTCCAATAGCACCACAAAGTAATTATAAATAAAAATAAATGCATGCATACATACATACATACATGCATACAGGCAGGATTGTGAATTGGTTAAGAATATAAGTGCCCTGCCACACTGCCTGAATTTACCCCTCCCAAGAACTGAAACCTTGAGCAAGATAAAAGTATCCCACTTTATTTGCTGAAGGTGAGAAGTAAGTCATACGGTATGCTTTCTGGTACAAATAAGTTCCATACAATTATTATGTGACTTTTTAAAGCCACTCACAAGATCCAAAGCCTGAGCCTAGAAGGAACCAGGAAAGAGGCCTGAGGTGCAATCTCTACCCTCAGGTAATTTACAGTCTAATTAAGGAGCCCACTATCCAATTAAACCCTGAGAGTCCCTCTGATCAGATTACCATAATTTGACAGGCCATGCCCCTAGGAGGGTTAGAGTTAGGAACAGGATAGAGGCCAATGGCTGCCTACCTGGGAACAGCAAGGGAGTCTTAAACACCACATAAACAACTGGTCAAGAGAGCTGGAAAAGTCTCCTTTAGCTGTTGGGTCTGTCTTGTCCACCTACTCCTAACTCAGCTGCCAGACCTTGTCATCGGCCGACGTACAAAGCCTGTGGGAAAGACTCTCTTGGACGAACCAGGCCATGTTTGAGGTGCTTCTCCTGTCACTCATTCCCTTAGCCCTCACCCTCCTTGACCATATTGCTTCCTGTCCTGGCATGAAGTATTGCAGAGTGCATTCCTGTGAACTTACCTTTCTATCGCTTACAGCCGCTGCCCCGTGACTGTAGAGTGCATATACCATCCACTCAAACAGATGCCTCAGCCTCCACACACCACCACGCATGTACTCCCCCACAGTTAACGCACAATTGCTACGATCTCGGCCTCCTCCTGAGAGGGTCCAAATTCTGATGTCTCTTACTGCTCATGCCTCATGAACATCCTGC